>NW_026294573.1:67208649-68408649 GCF_007827085.1 Peromyscus californicus insignis | reverse complement strand
TTCACTTGTAATAAGAAAACATATAGGGGCAGAAGTTCAGGCCAAACTCGTCTGTTGGGAATAGGGTGGTACAGCTCCCTGATGATCCTCTGCTCAGCTGAAATTGCATAACATCCTGCCTTCCCAGTCTCTGGAGACTGCTTATAGAACATGTAAACACAAAACGTACCTGGGTCAAACTGGATCAGTTTGGATGGCGTGACTGTAAAATCTTTCCCAACTACAGCTGACACTTGGTTGACCTTAATGGAAAAAAAAAATGTCATTTAAAAAATAAATGCAAATATTCTACACTAGAGAAACATTTACTCTTCTGCCATACCAGACTAAATTCATGGTCTCAAGTCTGTTTTTAATGTTAGGTAAGATTTTAAAAATTATATTAAACCATTTTGGGTCCAAGCTTTGTGGGTTTTTTTTTTTTTTAAGTTAACTGGTTGCTTCTCCTTTTAAAAGTATCCAGTTATTGGAAAAAGTAGACTGAAGTTTAAAACCTTATTGTTCTCTTTGTTATGAGTGCCGTTTTATTCCATTACCTCTCTGGGTTTTAAAATGGAGAAGGACCGGGGTTGAGGGGGGAGGGGGAGGGGAAGCCCTGAGAGCCTGTGGGGCACTGTTAGCTAGCTTTGAGGACTCCTGCAAGCTCCATGGCACCGAGAGCCCTCAGGCCAGATTAACCAAACAAGTCCTGAGCATTGTTTTCCTGCTGGGATGAAACCATCACTCTGTGCCAACATGAACGAGGGCTTTGTGGGACTGACAGACCCGGTAAGCAACCGTGTGAAGGCACTCCAGACCCAGGACCCACAGCCTTAGAGGCCTTGTCAGGAAAGCTGTACAAATGGAAAACTTCCCTGGTCTAAAGCAACTCCTGATGGCTCCACTGGGTCCCTGATCCAGGACTAAAAATCTAAAGAGGCAAATGTAGGTTTCTGAAGTCATGGTCTTAGACCGGCAAGGGAAGCTTACATGTCTGTTAAAAAATATCTGTGGTGAGTTGGGACAAGGCCATCGAATGAGACCTTGGGTGAACATCATAGGCAGTCGTTAATTTTGTACATTTTTAAGATATTGCAGATGGTCGAGGCGGTGGAAGGAATGGAGTACACAATTTGAAGCTCTAAAATGCCTGTTCCTGTGGTCTCAGACAATGGCTCTATTTCCAACCAAGATGCTAATAGGTTAATTGTCTGTCTAGAAACATCTTGCTGAAGAAGGGATTACCTCGTAGGCTTCCATTTGCTCTTTGTCTGCAATGCCAAGGCTCCCCCTGAACCAGCTTTTGCTGGGAAAAGGCAGCCCATTGTACACCTGCATCCACCATATGCTGGAAGTTACATTTGTCGGCATGGTTCTCACACATGCAATTACCTAGTGTTTACCACCACTGAGTTTACAGAATCCTAGGTCGGAAAAGCATGTCTGAGGCAAGGCATTTGGAAAGACAGGTTGGGTGAAGGGGGACAGTTCAAAAAGGGCAAACAGCACAGGACAAAGTATGTCTTCTCTCTCTTTTCAGTCAAGGAGCCCATAAGAGCTTATGTAAAATGGCAGGTTATACTCTCTATGGAGCCGTCCCCAAAGCCTCAGAGTCTGTACTAAGTGAAGACCTGCACACTTAAGTATCAGGTTCATACAACTTATGTAGACTAAGGTCCCAGGTAGGCTCTTTTTACATGTTGGGGTGAGTGGTCACACAGATCTGAATGCTTCGCTCAAGTATGCAACACTCTGTGAAGGACTAGAGGACTGCTAAAAAGCTACACCAGGCTAACTCTCTTCTTCCCCATAGCTCTTCCCTGGAGTTACAGGAAATGCCAACTCTTGAACTTTGATGATAAACCCCCAGCAGGTCCAGGAGACCGAGACCTATATCCACTAGAAAGGTAAACAGTGAGTCTGGATGTGGCCAGGTTTAGGTCCACAGGGTTTTAACTCTTTGTGACTGCAGCCAACAGAGATGCCATCTGTCCCAGGGGCTCCTCTCAACAGAATGAGGCGGAGTCTCTCTTGTTCTCCATGGAAGCACAGGAATTAGCACTGCCAACCTTTCTGAAAAGCTGTTCTCAAACTCCTTCAGCTCTACAAGCCACAGGTTGAGCTCCAACCTATGGAAAGGATGACAAATCTGGCCAGAAATGACAAAGTGGAGACTCCTTACACTGGGCGTGACTGTCCCAAAGTGTCCTACTTTTGCATGGCATGGATACAGCTCAAGACAGTTCGTGTCTCCTGTTTCACCTCATCCGTGGAGGAACGGACAGTGATCCTATTCCATTCACAGGGGACAGCTGGTGACTGATGCTTGCTTTGGTCAATTCATAGGAAAGAAAGGTCTACACCTTTCACAGTGGAGTTTAATACAGATCCACTAAACTGGATACAGCTCTCTGTGAAATCAAACTTGGAAAGCTAAAGAGTGTGTAGAAATAGACAGATTTCAAAACCAAAAGCAGATCTTAAAAACTGTCTAGGAATCCACTGAAGGGCTGGGGACAAAGACGCTATGTTCTTGGACTCTCTGGCATGTAGTGATACCCCTCGGTTTGAAGTTCCCTTGGCCAGGCTGAGTTTTTCTAAGAAAATCATCAGAGGCACTAACCAACAACATCAAGTTCTATCTTGACAATTTGCATTTTAGAATTGTTACCTCTATGCCCACAAAGGCTGAGTCCATGGAATATCCCCTTCTGGTAACTTCCAAGGGCAATAAGCCCACATTCTCACAGACCTCATATTCAGTCTGGAACCATTCAATATAAGACCACTTCAGCTCCAAGCTGTGCATGAAAAAACAGGAAAAAGGTGATCATAAGGGACCTATAAGCCTGTCCCTCAGTTTGGTCAGCTAGAGGGAGCCTGAGCACCGAGTTCCATCAAGGCAGCAAAGGAGTTTGGTTAATTCATGTCAATGACAGAAATCGCTCACACTTATTTGGAGTGTTTGTTCATGACTAACTTTTGCATTATCCTATTTGATCCTTATAATGAACTTGTGAGGGAACAGAGAAAGTGCTAGGAATTCTATTTTATCAATGAAATAAGTAAGATTAAAAGATTTCCAAAAGTCCAAGGTTGTTAGTGAGTAGGTAGAGGCTCAAATTTGAGTGTGAAGGCAAAGGAACCAGCAGGCATGCAGTTCAAGAGTCCATTCAGTTTAGGAAGATCTCTGAACTTGGGTTTATTTTAATGAAAAGTTAGCCTCAGGATGTGCTTAGGACTTAAAGTGTCTACATGCTTTGTTCCTAATGCTTACTCCTCCTTCTGTGTGTGCGAAAAAGATACGATGGTGTGCGGCTTGGGGACAACCCCAGGCAACCCTCAGTGTCCATCACAGAGTGGGTCAAGGACCCATGGCTGACGCTGACATGTGTAGACATGCAAGTCACACACAGCCTGCACATATCCCTCTTTGTACCTTACTTCATCTCTAGATGACTTACAATACAGTGGAAGCACAGTGAAAATAGCTGATTTGCTATATTGTCTAGAGATTAATCACAAGAAAAGGGGTTTATGTGTGTTCAGTATGACATAATTCTTTAATAAATAATTTTGAATTATGATTGGTTATATCTGCAAAACCCCTGGGACACAGGGGCCAACAATATACAGCTGAGTGTGATTCATAAATACTTCTGATATATCACAAATAAATCTGACACCAATAGAAATTGTCATACTTAATGGTTGTCATCTACAGAACATAAAAAGAAAAAAAAGGACTAAAATCAGGAAGTTTCAACAACTAGTTTATCCCCCTTGCAGGGGTCACAGGTCACTATCACATCATACAAAGTTCACCAACAAAATAAATGCAGTGGCACTGGTTCTTACTTAAGAATGACAGACTAGAGGTGGAGTGACCTGCAGCCGAGACTTACTACAGGGTCTCATAATAAGACACAAATGTTGTACACATAATGTGTTTATTCAATAGTTATGAAACATTGTTGTTACTACATCCTGGATTTCATTAAAAGGACTTGAAAAAAGCAACATTATATTTAAAAAAATTGGTTCACTCGCTGGTATTTAATGCAACAGACTGGTATTTAATGCAACAGACTTTAAGTCTAGCATGAAATGAAAAAAACCCTAGGCTTAAAGAGTAATAAAATAATAGTCAACAAGAACAATTCAAATGTCAGTAGAAATGACAAGTTACAAAGAATTCCTAAAGGACCCAGATAAACAAGGAAGCAAAAAAGTGATTCAGGGAGAAGGTAGAGGAATACATGGGAAACTGATCCCTGTGGGTGGACTTGAGTCAAGTGAGTTCCAAAGCTGAGTTCTGCAGATCCACCCATTGCTGATGCTAAGCATTGTAAGCAGGAGTCAATGCCACTGTGCAGACCCCTGACCTCAAAGCCCAACACTAAGTGCAATTTGATTGCTGGTTTAGATCAAGAAGGGAACAACTGAGCGGACTGTTCACTCCAGAGCACAGAGGGTCTCGGTGTATGGGTGTGTGTGTGTGTTTTCTGGATGCACCGTCTGAATTAACTCGATGCCTGTAGGTTAAGGGTGTCACCAAACAATGTTCTATTTCTATTTTTCTTAAAGCTATTCACCATAAATAATAAATAATCTATTGAAAAGTCATGAAACTTAATTCAGGCTATAGATTTTTCCAGAAAAAAAAATTTTTTTTAAAGGAAAGCCTCCTATACCCTGAGGGTATGTGCAATATGTTCTGAATGTGATTTTTTTGTTAGTTTGTTCTTTTACAGTAATGTATTTGCAAAGCTCTTTCTAGTCTTAAACTCTATGTAAATACATGAAAAAAAAAAAAGAAAGAAAAGATGTGGCCAACCACTGTGGACTTTCCCTACAAGAACCCACATGACTATAGGTTTGGTATTAGGTAGATACTCAGATGTAGGAGCCTATAAGAACAATCCAGAAGTTCTGTGTATGCAAGCATCATGCAGATAAGGTTGGACTGATGTTTTCTAATGGACCCTCTTCTGACCATTGAGTGGAGTGTTTCTACAGGCAGAAATGAAGGTTAGTAATGTACCATGTGAGAAACACATCTGATGAACTTCTCAAGCCAGATGGGCAGGAGCCCCGAGGTCAGGCCTTCTCCACCTCACACTGTGGATGCTAGAGTCAGGTCTTTTTCTTTCTTTTTAACTAAAACTTTATCTTTACTAGTTTTTCCTTTTCTTTTACAAGAGAATAGTCATTATATTATTATACTACATGTCAATATGTCAACTCTAAAATTAAAAACTTCAAGTGTCAAATATACAAGTAATGGCATTTTATCCAATAATTCATAATTTTTTTAACAGTTTCTGCTATTTTGGAACAAACGTTAAAATTTCCACGATTTGAGTGTCGTTAAATAAGAATTGAAACACTTGGCATCTCAAAAAATGGCAGAACTTGCAATTAACCCTGTGACCTCAGTGATCTGTCTCCCCTTCGTTATTTTATTCTTTAAAAATAGATTTTGCTACTATGGCCTATTTTCAAGAGTTGTTCTTGCTTGAAAAAAATAACGGAGTTGTGAAAAGCCTCTGTGCACAATTTTGTTAAACGGTATAGTCTAGGAAAGCAGAACGTCTAGTCAACTTAGAATACACATCTATTTCTGTCGTAAAAGGTAACTTTAAATCTACATTAAAAGGAGTGGAATTCAAACCAGTTTTACAAGGACTCTGCTTTTATAAGGTCTTTTTCTTTGTTTTCTGTTCTGTGAGGTTTTTTGTTTGTTTGTTTGTTTTTCAAGACAAGGTATCCAGGATTTCTCTGTATAACAGCCCTTGAACTCTCTCTGTAGACCAGGCTGGCCCTGAACTCACACAGATCCTCCTGCCTCTGCCTCCTGGGTCCTGAGATAAAAGGCGTGCGCCACCACACCCAGTGAGTCAGGTCTAGCAGCACCTTTGATCTTTCCACAGCGGATAGTGTTTCGTACTTTACCATGTTTTTACCATGCTCACAGCCATCAAAACTATTTCCAGACTTTGCAGATGTCCCCTGGGAGGAAAGACACCTTCAGCCGAGAGCTACCACTCTGCAGACACTCAGCACAGCCGAGGAGCTGACTCTAAATGAAAGCTAAATGTTGGTCTCCAACAACCACTTTTGGAAACAGAAGACAGTGAAACTGCATCACACGCCTTGAGGCTGCTGGTCCCTCTGCTACTCGGTGACTCAAAGCAGTCAGACACAAGAAAAAGTATCTGGACACCTCATTTAACATCCCAGATGCTTTGCCAAAGTCTAATTTTCTTCAATTGCCTTTATCTTGACTTATGTTTTCATGCATAACACACTGTCTACTTTATTTGATACTAAGCACGCTCCCTGGGAACAGCCTTTGCTTCCTTATCTACGACAACTCACTTGCAGAGTGTGGAGGACACAAAGTGTCACAGAGTCCTCGACAATTATCTGTTCATTGTACTGTTTCCTGAGCTGAGAGACCGCCAGAAATGTCCTTTCCCAGCATCCTCAGCATCTTTCATACACCTTGAAAACAATTCTGGGCCAGAACATTCTCACGTGTTCTTTATAACCCCGACTTACTCTGTACTCTTTGACCATTATTCTGACCCTGTTAGAGAGAAGATGGCACCAAGATCATGGTTCCTTAAACGGGCACGTGTGGTATTCTCCGAGGCGTATTGTAGTTCCCAACACTGGGTGGATCTGGAGACAGTGCTGACTGTCACAAGTGGCAGAAGGGTGGCCCAGGCATTTGGTGGGTAGAACCCAGGGATGCTGCTTAGCAGCTGTGCACAGGACACTGGCCTATGATGAAGAATTATATTTCCCTACACATCAACAGTGCCAACGCTGAGAGAGCCTGTTTTACAATTTTTTAAAAAAAGGGTGCTTTTTGGTATTTTATTTTGTATCTGTTTGGTTCATGTATGTGAAGGAACAGCAAAGTGAAAGCTACGGGGTTAGAACATTAGTTTGGGATCTGGGACATCAATCTAGGTTAATAAGAATGCTTCAGCCTCTCCTTGCCTGGGTTTGCTCACTTCTCAAAGCACACTAAAGACAAGTCATACTTCAAAGGACTTAAATGAACATCCAGGAGTGCTCATTAAGTATGGCGAGCTTCTCCGTAAAAAGGTTTCATAGGAGCTAAAATTATGATTAAGTCATTATTCCTATAACTAGATCTTCACTTATAATCAGGTAGCATATGACTTCAGAAAATTATGCTAAAAAGTATTTTTTTCTAAGCATTCTATCTAAGGTTTATCAATTCAGAGATGATGCTATTAAGCCTGATAACCTTGTACTCTGAACACCTGTGTTTCCCAGTTTCATTTTCTCTTGTTAGTGGGGAGTGGTTAGCCGAGAGGCAGCGGAGCGAGAGTGGAGAAAACAGCCCTTCGGAGTCACACCTTGCAACCACTCATTAGTGTGGGAATGCGGTCAGTTCCTCTGTCTCTCTAGGCTTCGGTTTTCATTATCTTAAAATGAGAAGAATTACAGTCACGTCAAATCATTAAAATGAAAACTAGTTAATGTGCACAAAGCACCTGTACACAGTGGGTGCTTAATAAGTGCCATTTTCTCTCCCTTCCTCTGTGCTTTCCTTAGCTCTAGACTGGGGGTAAACATGTTAACTCAGGGCTGTAGACACCGTGCAGGCATTAGTGAGCAAACGAGCTTCAACCTCTCCCCCTCCGAGGTGTTTCATAAAAGCCGTTTAAATGTTTTAAACTTTGCCTGATAGAAATTCCTTTCCTTTTACATTTCTTTTGACTTTTCTCTTTTGAGGCCAAGACTCAAACAGAACAGCTGGGTGCAGTTGCCAAAGAGGACAAGACCCAGTGTTAGGAGGAACCACTGAATGAGACGGTCCACAGGGACCAACGTTTCTTTTGAAGTTAATGCTTTTTCTTTTCCTTTTGCTTTTTTTTGGTGGGGGGGGCAGGGAGGGCACACATAATAAAGAGGTCCACATGGAACTTGTACTAAGAAAATTACATTGGGGTAAGTTGGCTTCATTTTCCAGTCTACAAAGATGTTTTCAATGAGCACCGTGGGCCCTGTGTACCTTGCTTAGGTTCTGTAGTTCATCTGGACAGCCAACTTGAGCCAGAGAACAGAGTAAGTTTGTGAGTGACTCATGCCAAGGCCAGAGTCAATAAGAGATGAGCTTTCTGAGACCCAGAGGTCAGGGTTCACGTTCAGCTGCCACTCTTGCTCTGGCTTGGAGAGAATTACTTCCATGTTTGAGTCTAATTTCCTTATTATCTTTGGAGGATTGTGTTTTAAGCACCTAAAACATTGCCTAGACTTTAGGCACTTAGCCAAATCTAAATCTTGAGACAAACATCCATGGATGTTAAGCTTCTATTTATGACACTGTCTTCCATGTGTTCCATGACAAATTGTCGCCTGCACGAACATGGATGGGGGAGGGGAGCGAGGATGGCGGCTCTGCAGCCCGTTAAGGTGAGATATGCTGCACAATGAGCCCTCTCTCATAGACTCTAAATAACATGATCAGCTCGATGACTTTTGACGTGATATTATTAAACACACTCACCAACTAGCCAGTTGCTGGTAACTTGATTAATCTCACCCAGACCAAATGTTCCTATGTTTGATGAACTAGAACATCTATTGATCCTTCAGGACTAGTAATGCATAGAAAGTACAATAGCAAAACACAGAAAAGCTTATTGGGAATAAGTATATGGACTGTTGGCTTTGTGAACCACCCTAAAATCAATATCCAATTAGAGATAGGCTTTAACCCACCAAATATTTCAGGATATTTGTGTTGTGAACAATCACTAAATGATGAGGCCAAAATGCAGACCTGTTCCACTCATGTCCAAAGGAAAACTATACTACAATCCCCAGGGCATTAGATATGGAGGCCACACTAATGTTGGCAGTTATTCACATTTTCACAAAAACCCAGGTAAACCTTAAGGTCTTGGATGGGTAAATATTCCTTCTTCCTTGCAGCTTAGATGGGCAATGCCTACCAGGAAAGAAGAGCTTACCCAGCATTAAGGAAGGGCAAGGGGGATGGAGCAGGGTGGTGGGCCACCTGGGCTAGTGAACCACCTGGGCTAGTGAGGACTGAACCCCAGATCCCATACTAAGTCTCTTCCAGCTCTGCACCTGTTCCCTTGCCTGCAAATTCTAGATTATGATGGGACCCAACTATACATGGTTTCGCTGATTAACTGAATAACATCAGCTAGAGCCCAAAGTAATGAAATTCCAAATGCCTGTGATTCATATTGTTAAGCAGGCTCTTGCTGGTTGCTTTGTGAAGACACATCACTGTTTAGAATTATTTTTTTCTTTTTTAAAAAGTCTGGATGTGTGTGTACTTATGTGTGTGTGTGTGTCTGTGTGCGCGCGCTTGTATGTGTGTGTATACAGACACAAGAATGCTACTGCCCTTGTGTAGAGGTCAGAAGACAACTCTTAAGAGTTGGATCCAAGGAATAAACGCAGGGGATCAGGACTAAACAACAACCTCTAAGTTGGGTTGCCTCTCTTGGTTTATAATCAGAAGATGTGTGCTTAGTTTGTGGGGGGACCACATCTACTTGGGCGTAAATATCCCACTCAAATGCTGAGATAAATGCTGAGCAATTTCTACATCCCCGCCCACTCAAAAGAAAATAACATAAAGCCTGTTGGAACCAAATCTGAGTTATTTTTGTATTAGCTGTCTGCAGGCATTTTTTTTTCTTCACGGGTTCTAGCCATTTAGAGGCGATAGGAACATCTCCAGCATGAGCCTGTGAGAAGTGATCTCTGTGGAAGCAGGCATGCCAATCTAAAACAGCCTCCACAGAAGTGATAACTCCACTATCTGCGTAATGTAGACTCTGCTGTGGCTTTCTTAAGTAACTGTCATGGTTACCTAGAAACATAAAGCATTTTCACCAAGCGATGTCCTTGCCAACAATAAGGCAGCAAAAGGGTATGTGTGCAAGAAAACCTAGTGTCATTGCTGGGGGCACATGTTGTCACCCACACCAGGCTGGCATGTGGAGGACCAAAGGTTTGTACAAGCACAGGGACAAGTCTGATCAATACTATGCGTTTCAGTTGGACAACTTTTAAAAAAGACTACAAAGCTGAGTGAAGTCAATTCGTTAATATTTTTAGAGCGTAAGTTTTAATTTTTTTTCTTGAAAATAAAGATATTTGTTTGAAAAAGCAAGCCATTGCTAGCCAATCTTTAGACTGTAACCCCGGCCCCCCCCACCCCCACCCCCATCCCCAGACCCCAGGAATTGGTTCCCTTAGGCAGAGGCAGTTTAATGGGTGGGGAACATTTGTTTTAGTTTATAATCTCGGGGTTTTAAGTGCAGGTGCCTAGTCTTCCGTGCTCCTAACTCCCGGTGCTGTGAGCCTGGCATGTTTGTTGGGTTAGTTTATAGACACGGGTGAAGGAGTGCACTTGAACAGGCAATGGAGGCAGGGTCAGAACAGGTTTCAGCTACAGGATGCCAGTTTTTGCTAACAACGACTATAGTACCCTCTGCTGGCGAATGGTGGAACTACACCACAGGTTGGGGGAAGAAAAACCGTGGCACTGAGAGCATTTCCTCATCACCTTTCTCTTCCCGTCCACATTTCATTATAGAGGGAGCATCGTAGGGATGTGCTCATTTGTGCTATTTTACATGCCTTGGATATGGCGAATGCAAAATTTAGAAGGAATGAGTCACTTTTCTCTGAGGAGTCTGGGAAAGGCAGTAAATAAAGAAAAACTAATGCAGCACAAGAAATGGACGGATGGGCCTTCACTATGACCATCTGCCAGCCAGTAAATTATTAAAGGTCTGTACCCGAGAAGCATCTGGAAAGGAGGCGCAGACACTGAAATCATTCTGCTCTGTTAATCTCGTTAATATTGTGAATTTGTTCTCGTGATGCTGAGTCGTCTACATCACATATATTTATGTTTCTAAACATCACTCCGTATCCCCTCACATCTACTTCTGCTTACGTTATCGTTATCTTCATCTTGCCTATAAGGTTAGCTAACTTGTAGAGGCATTAGCATATTTTCTCTCTTTCTTCGTAAGAGAGAATATATTTGGCTGCTCCTTCCTATTTCATGCCACCCCCACCCACCCCGCAGTTCAGAAGCCAGTGGTGACTAACACGGTCCTAGAGTGACCTCTGGCTGCAGCATGCACACACCGGTTTTGAGCTCAGTCCTGAAAGCCCTCCAATAGCAACTTCCCAGTGTGTGAAAGGGGGTGCACTTAGAGGCATGATGTAAAAGACACCATTCACTTAACCTTTTCGTGTCTTTGTAATCTGGAAAGCTACTGGCTTTTCCATCATCTAGAAATAATACAACAGACATCCTTTCTCCAAAATAAATTGTGTGAGCATATGAAAGAGTCCATCAATTTACCCTGTTAGGTCTGGTTTGGAAAAGATTATTTTACTTTCTTAATGGGATACATTCTAAACATGACATGTAGAACAACCAGTGAATAATTGAAGTTACCTTTGAGGAGTGGCAGTGTTCCCTGCGGGGTCCATGATCTGAAATTCCAGGATATCTGAATTCACTTGCAAAGATGAGTTTATGATGTAAAGAATGGTCTTCCTGCTTAAGTCCTTCTGGCTAAATTGCTCATGGATAAATTCACCTACAAGCAAGAAATAAATGAATCTCACAGGTAATTGAATCAAACATCACTTAAGAATTGATCAAACTACACAGCTGTTTGGTTTTGAAACACAGCTTTAAGGAATAGATCAGGACTGGAGATGTAGCTCAATTGGTAGAGCGCTTGCCTAGCATGCACGGAGCACACCTAAAATCCCACATGATGACACACGTATAGGGAGAGTGATCAGAAGTTCAAGGTCATCCTCAGCTACATAACAAGATTGAGGCTAGCCTGGGCTGCCTGAGACCTTATTTCAAAACAAAACAGCAAAAGTCTATTTGAAAAGGAAATTAACATTATTGCAACTATGTTAAAATTCAAATGCAATGGACTCAAATTCATCTTTAAATTTGCTTTGCTTCAGAGATATTTGCCTTAAACAGAAAGGAAATAGGAAATGAATAAAACCCATCACCTCTGTGCTACCCCATTTAATAAGATATTGTGATCATTGCCTTCCTGAAGTAGAAATAATATATAATCTACCAAACCACTAGAAAAAATAGACTTTTTTAAGAAGCTGATATCATTTAGAATTCATAGTAGAAGAAAGAAATTAGTCTCCAATATCAATCTGACCCTAGCCCTGTTCAGAATATAAAACAACCTGTATAACAAACAAACAAATAAACAACATCAAAATGGTGAAGCTGAGCATCTGGGTGTCAGGATTTGTTTCTCCTTATGAAGATGAATGTAGAAAATACAGCTTCAAATCCCCTTAGCAACAGTACTGTAGAAACTGAGTCTATCAGCCAGTCCTGGGGAGCACTCACCAAATGGGCCTGCCCTTAATTGAGTTAGTTACTCTCTCTCCCTGCCAGCAACTGGTAGTTTAAAATGAGAGATTACAGGGATTAAGATGGAGGGTACCTGTGGTTGTATTCTCCAGATGTCCATGCAATGGGCCTCGTAAAATCTTAAAGAGGATCTGGTCATCCTCTGTGTCGGGGTCCGATGCCTTCAGCACATGGGAAGTGATGTAAATCCCGTAACAGCCATTTTTCAAGAGCCCCACTTGAGAAGGGGAGTGCAAGCGTGTGATCCGGGGTGCCGCTTTGTCCAACTGGTCCACCTGAGTCATCAGGGTGACATTGCTCAAGGACCTTCTCTCCCTGTGCTACTCTGGGCTCCCATAGTTCAACAATGGCAAACTCCTCAACCTACAGATTACTTGGAGTCCTCATCTGTTGGTTTCTGCTAACACCTGGCCTGTTCACCCTGTCCTAACAAATACAGAGACTAGGGCAGAGCCTGAGTTTCCACCATAAACCTTCACCCAGCTTTAGGATTTGTCTGGCATCTGACTCTCCTTATATATTAGCCTTACGAAGGGAAATACTGTATCTTCCCACCCCAATGCCCATTCTTGTACCTGGCAGCATGCCGGAACCATGACAGAAGCACATGGAACGTGCTAGAACTGACCCAAGAATTACATAGCCAATTTAATGTTAGCACCACAGAAAGATTTGCTGTGTTTAATGAACTACATAAAAGAACCATAACTATTTACAAATGCCATAGACCTTTTCTACATGCTTTTTTTGTTTGTTTGCTTTGTTTTTTGTTTTTTTGGTTTTTTTTTTTTTTTTTTTTTTTTTTTTGGTACTTCAGGGCAGGATTTCTGTGTAGCCCTGTCTGTCTTGGAACTTGATCATTTTTCTCTTTCTTTCTTTCTTGTTTTTGTTTTTGTTTTGTTTTGCACATGCCTTTGCCCAAATGGCAAAAGTGTTGAATAGAAAAATGGAAACAGTTTATGACAAAAATCACAAAAGTGATTATCTTTAGGCTGTGGGTTGTTTTACTGAAGACCACGTGACTCAACAGGTAGACTAGATTTTTGAGGGTGGTGGATGGACAGGTAATGTGTGGCAGAGATGCAACCCCCGGGACAAGCTGGCTAGCTGGATTAACTGAATCATCAAGCTCCATGTTCAAGAAGAGAGATCCTGCCTTCATAAAATAGAGTGATCAAGGAAGATACCCAAAGTCAGCCTCTAGCCACCAGAGGAACATGCATGTACACAGGAGCACACACACATGCTTCCACACTTATAAACATGCATGCACACACATATGCATGCAAAAAAGGTATATTGATGTTTTCTGGATTTGTTCTAATTGATTATAAAATACTTTAATTGATTTGGATCTGAAAATTATATGCTGGGACTTTCAGCACTTCGGGGCTTGGCAGGAGGTGAGGTGTGAATGTCCTGATGATCACCTAGGGAGAGAAGCTTTACAGCCATGGTGTCGTGGAAGAGGAAAAAATGAAAATATACTAAGCCATATTAGGATCCTCCAGAATACGAGACAGCTGAATATATGGTTGTTATTTTTATTTTTGATGTTATATTTTTCTTATAAACCCAAGTGTTACAAAAGTAATGAGTGTCTGTTGTGGTCAATGTTTTTAAAATTGCATCACTTTATAAACTCTAGTCACTTTGGTCCCTGTTGTGCCTCTGCCCATACCTGTGTGTTCAGATATATTAAACATTCTGCTTTTACGAAAGCAGGTCTTTGACTTGGTATACCAGAAGGCTCTGTCTATCTTATGCTAACTGGAGTTGAATTTAGTGATAATTCTCCCAGACGTGTCAGTCCCATAGGAAGCAATGGCAGCTCCTTTCATCTGCACATGACCTTGTCCCTCCACAGGAGGACTACAGATTTGAACAGTCTTGGGAGTGTGTGATTTCCCACAGGATAAAGGTCTTGTGTGCCTTCTGGCACCAGTCAAGTACACCCTTCATTTACTCATTTATTTGTTTTTATTTTTCTAGATCCAGTAGCTTCGCCCTCTCGGTTACTCATATAACCACACAGAAACTGTTGATCCATGCTTGGGTCATGTACATGGGTCAGTGTATATACGTGGCAGTCAATTAACACTGTATTGTCTTGACAAAAACAGCTCTTGTAAGCAGGACACTGAGAGTGTCTTCTCTGCCACATTGCTGACAGGGCCAGTTGTTTCAGAAAAGCTGCTTGACCCATCTGCTCTAAGGGACCAGGAGGTCAAGGAAATCTTGGAACAAAAATCTCAGGCTTTCCCTGTAAGTTTAACACAATGTTTGCTTGTTTGTTTGTTTGTTTGCAATGGATATATTTGTGATGAAAACAAAACCTTACCACACCCAGCAGACAGCTTCTACAACTTCAGAGAAGGAATAGACTCTGAGAATAGCTTTGTTCTTCGAGGAAAACTGAGCTTCAGTTCTAGCACATTCTCTCTACTCCACCCCCATTCCCATCTCTGAAGTACAGGATGATGTGGGACAATGCTCTTGTACACTGTAGAGGTTCGTCACTCGAATTCATTTAATAAAATGCTGATTGGCCTATAGCCAGGCAGGAAGTATAGGCGGGGTGACCAGACTAGAAGAATTCTGGGAAGAGGAAGGACAGAGTTAGGAGTCTCGAGCCAGACGCAGAGGAATCAAGATGAGAATGCCGCACTGAGAAAAGGTACCAAGCCACGTGGCTAAGCATAGATAAGAATGATGGGTTAATTTAAGTGTAAGAGCTAGTTAGTAATAAGCCTGAGCTACTGGATGAGCATTTATAAGTAATATTAAGCCTCGCGGAGTCAATTGTTTAAGAAGCGGCTACTGGGTATTTGGGAACAGGTAGGTGGAAGAGAAACTTCAGACTACAACAGGGAGCAGCTGGGTCTACGTGTAGAGTTTGCAGCTCTTAGAAACTTTCAGAAGTGAATCAAGGAAAGTATTTTTCAGTAGACACTGCAGTGACTGTGTATCAGTGACATCAACAGCATCTCCCCAGGTATTCACAACTCATTCCATTTTCTCAGCCTTCATAGTGCCAAAGACTCATCCACACCCAGAGACCCTGAAGCTAAATGTTCTAGGCCACAGGCCCCGATGGTCTAGAAAGAGTGCTTCAGCCCATGTTCAGCTCCACAGTCTTGGTAATGTAGATTGGGTGAGCCTTACCCAGTCCATTGCCAGCCTAAAGAGAAAAGACTGGGGTTCCCCTAAAGAAATGAGAGCTTTGTCTCTCCACTCCTTTGAGATTCACAGCTACATCATCACCTTAGCTGTAAGTATTAGTCTACTGGCTTGCTTGAACAACATATCTTGAGCCTAATAACATGAGGCAATTCCTAAATCAATTTTCACACACATACTTTCTCTCACATTCTATCAATCTGTACTGTCTATCTACACAGATATATGGATCCTGCACACAACACACACACACACACACACACACACACACATTCATTTGGGGAATCCTAACAAAGGCTAAAGAGCAAGGAGAAAATATAATTATCTCACTAGTCAGAGAATATCCTGAAGTAGAATATTCCATCTTTGTTGCTGTTGGTTGAAGTCTGTGGAACAGGGTGAACTCCATCCAAGAAGAGTAGATTTAAGAGTTCTGAGAGCCAGAACATTCTTGATGTGTTTTGACTAAGAGACGAAAAACACTCTGCCCTCCAAGAATCACTGAGAGTCAACAAACGTGGCAGTATGGAGAAGGACACAGAATTTGGAATCAAACAGACTTGACGTCTTTGATCAAATTATTTAACTTCTGATATTCAGTTTCTTCACGTACAAAATGTAGACAATAAAGCTTACCGCATAAAATGTTTATGAGAACCAAATGAGATTTATGCAAAGTAGGTCTGATCTTTAGATAACAATTTTCCAAAGTTCTTGGCTGTAAAGCATGTTGGAGTTAGAGGATGGGGAGCTGTACTATAAAAAAGACATCTAGACATGACACAGGGCCAGGGCACTCACGAACACAGGGCAGCTGGTTATCTGCACAAGACTGAGCCCATGTACATTTCATCATGGGGCGGGGAGGGAGCACAAGGCACCACCACCGCTCCCTGAGGGCCCATGGGCAGCTAATGGTTGCTGGAGAGAGAGAGAGAGAGAGAGAGAGAACACACACACACAAACACACACACACACACACACACACACACACACACATATCATTTTCTTCAGTGGTGTAGCTGTTAGTAAGTTCCGCGTGCTCCCATGAATAACCTCCTCCCCATGCTCATGCAAGCAACACCAATTAAACTCAGTGGGTCACACACACAAAGGAGATATGAAAGTGGGGGGAGCGGTTTGCTGGGGAATGGTTTCAGTGGGGCGGGGGAGGGCAATAAAGAGGGGGACTGGGGAATGCAAATAATTAAGATGTGTTATATAGGTGCATGAAACTGTCTAGGAATTAAAAGTGGAAAAAATGTTCATATCTGCTGCTGCTGTTATCGTCATCATCTGTTCCTGGGTGGTACTGATGCAGCCTTCTAAGCTTCCATACTTACATGTTTATTTGAAAATCCTTAACATGCCAGTAGATGACATGCCTGCCTAAGCAGAATCTTTAATGGCGCAGCTGTAATTACAAATGTCTAGTATGTACCTTAGATATGTTTCAGGCAGCGTCTGAGTGCCTTGGCTACCTAATCCTGTTTCATTCCCACCCCAGTTCTGCAGGCATACTTTTCAAAGATTAGGAAGTGTGGTAGTCTGAATGAGAACGGCCCCATAGGCTCATGTATTTGAATGCTAACTCCCTACCTGGTAGACTGTTTAGGAAGGATTAGGAGGTATGGCTTTGTTGAAGGGGTGGACTTGTAGGTTTCAAAAGTCCGTGCCAGGCCCAGTCTCACTCTCTCTGCCTTGAGCTTGTAGATCAGGATATAAGTTCTCGGCTCCTGCTCTAATGCCATGCCTGCCTGCCTGCTGCCATGTTCTGTACCATGATGGCCATGGACTAAGCAAGCCCCTAATCAAATGCTTTCTTCTATCAGCTGCCTAGATCGTGGTGCCCCTTCACAGCAATAGAACAATAACTGACAGGAGGAGCTTATGAACTAAGAAGAGTTCATTTTAAGTTTCCCCGATAATAAATGGCAACACAGAAATTCAAACTTATGTCTGCCCGACTCTAAGGCCTGTGTTTTTGTTTCTTCCTGAACTTCTACCAGTTTTGAAGGTCAGCCCCATGCACAGTCATACTGATGGCCTGGCATGCTGCAGCCTGGGTCTTAATGCCAGAGGGATGGAAGTAAGGAAATACCACCTCTGAAATGGCTCTCTCCTCATCTCTAGCACAAACCATGTGCCCGCCATACTTGCCTGGATAGTGAAGAGAACAGGCTCTTTCTGAACTTTCCCATCCACAACAAAGCCTTGGTTCTTCCTGTCTGTGGCCAGGAAAGTAAAGCAGTCTGCCTGGGAGCCACCTCCGGAGTGCTGATAGGCCACACCCCTGCTGTCCACATCTTGCTGGGTAAAATTATGGTGAAGCACCTTCCCCCTCAGGTAGAGGTACCCATGGCGTGGGAGCTGGGCCAGAAGGAAGGTTAGGTTCTCTGGAGGTGTGTCAGCGTCGGTCAGCTGAAGGTGATCAGCGGACAGGAGGCCCTCAGCCCCTTCGGCCAGCTTCAGCCCTTTGTTCCTGGTCACCACAGGCAAGGCTCTGTCCACAGTCTCCAGTGTGATCTCAAACACCCCATGCTGGGTCTGCAGTCCATTGCTAATGGTAAATCTGGCAAAGAGAGGCAAGGCAGCCTTCAGCATGGGCTCTTGTCACCATCGACTGGAATGAAATGATAACATACATACCTTTACTAAAGGACACGCTGTATTGAGACTCATGGACAAAGCAAAGACAGACTTTCAGAAGAACACCCTTCCGTCATTGAACCAGTTGCCAGGTAATATACAAGTTGACCATACTAACGTTAAGAGCATTTTCCCAGCACCATTAATGTCCCTCCTGTATGAAGCAGACAAGCTCGGTGCCGTCTTTTGACCGAAAAGGGATTTCCTGCCCAGCTGGACTGACTGTGTGAGGAGCTAGTATGTACTCATATATTTTTAATTTTGCAATAATATTTTTTCATGGAATGTGGAAAACTTAACTTTAAAGACTGATCATTGGGACCCCAGTATAATGAGATACCGAATAGAATAATTCATTCTAATTTATATTATTTCCATGTTTTTTCTAGTACCAGGTATTTAACCTAGGGATTTACATGTGCTAGTCTGGTGATCTACCACTGTGCTATATTTCCAAACATCTTTTTTACTTCTGTAAAAAAAAAAAAAAAAATTCTGTCTGTCTGTCTGTCTGTCTCTGTCTCTGTGTGTGTGTGTGTGTGTGTGTGTGTGTGTGTGTGTGTGTGCATGTACGTGTTCATGCCCATGCATGTATGTATGCATGCATACCACAGTACACACGTGGAGTCAGCAGACAATCTCCATGTTAGTGTCAGATCATGCCTTCCACTTTTTTTGAAACATGGTCTGTTGTTTGCAGCTTGTATGCCGGGCTAGCAGCCCCGCCCCCTAAGCTTCCAGGGATTCCTCTGTCTCTGTCTGCCGTCTGACCACAGGAATGCTGGGATTGCAGATGTGCACTGCTGGATCCGGCACTACATAGGTTCTAGGTATCTTGACTCAGAGCCTCCAGCTTGCACCTTACTCACTGGCCACGCCAAACCTTTTTGGTTTTTAACTTTTTGAGACATGGACTCACTAATGTGCCCAAACTGGCCTTGAACTCCTTATGTAGCTTAGCTGGGCCGTGAACTTGGAATCATCTTGCCTTAGTCTCCATGACAGGCCTGCACCACCAGGGCCTGGCTAATGGTAACTGTAAAAACAGATCACATTATTCAGCCATACTATATTCTAGCTGAGTCTCCTTTCTGGGCCTTCTTATTATGCTTTTGTAAGATGAGAGAATAGGCCAGTTCAACACCAGATCCCACCCAACACCATGGGATTATGTGAGACTCTAACCTCCTAGACTCTACATATGCTTCTCTGCACCTGCTTCATTTGAGGTATGGAGGGTTGACGATAAACCAGGATCCATTCTCTGCTGAGAAGAGCAGTTTAGACACATGGTGGAGGGCACAGACAGAGAGCTGGAGTTAGCGCTGGAACCCAGACTACTTGACTCCACATGCTCCGCTCTTAGAGTTTTCAGTCAATAGCTCAACAACCCACACACACAAATCGAGCTGTAGTCCCTAAGTACCAATAGCCAACTTTGAAAAGAAAGTTAAAATGACACACGTTTTCTTACAATGAACCCTCTTACAATCATGGGTATATGTTTTTGCTTTATATCAATCACTAAGGCTATTCTGTTCTCTGCAGTCAGTCACACAGTAACAACAGACTCTGATATTTCAACATACTGTTTCTATTTTAAAGAAATGTAAGATTATCATGAACTGTACTAGTTAGGTTTAACTGTCAACTTGACATAGCCTAAAATCACCTGAGAAGGGAGTCTTTCTCTGTTGAGGGGCTGTCCAGATCAGGTTGGCCTGTGAGCATGTTTGGGGGGGGGGGGCAGTGGCTCAATTGTAAATCGATGTAGGAGGGTCTAGCCCACTGTGGGCGGCATCATTCTGTGAGCAGGTGATCCCTAGGCTATATAATAAAGCCAGTGAAGCATAAGCCTGGGAGAGCAAGCCAGGAAAGGAAGCAGCAACCACACATGGTCTCTGTTTCATGTTCCTGATCAACTTTCTGCCCTGACTTCTCTCAATTATGAGTAAAAGCCAAATAAGTCCTTTCCTTTTCTAAACTGCATTTGGTCATAGTGTTTGAAGGGAAAGGAGGCTATGAATTTATGTAAATAAAATACAACTTTAAAACTCCAAAAAGTTAGAAATTTACTACTTTCAAATGAGATTGACAAATTCACCACAGACCAAAGGAATGAATGTACTGAGAGTTATTCAGAGTTGTTTCTTAGCAGCTTCTCTCTATTAATGGTTTCTAGAATATATATGCAGGATGCATACTCTACCGAGGTTAAAACATATGGAGTATTATCATACCGATGTAAACATTTCTAAGAGCGTATTTTACTGGAACACAACATTAAACCACAAAGATCTCTTTGTTTTAATTAGAGAAAGCATGGCATTTATTTTGCAAGTCTGGTATATTTGACTAGGAAATTCTTTATCCTCAGTGAACTGGCTCTTAGGCTTCAGGACTTGAGGGTTGATGCCTTATATTTGACCAGAAAGGAACCTGGAACCAGGTTGTGAAACCAGCTTTCCTGGGGCAGAGGACTCAGGGGAAAGCATACTTAGCAAAAAGTCAAGGGAGACAGGTTTGGCTGAGTACAGATTTTGCTGTGAAGGTTACACTAAAAGGTTTTGTTTGTTAGATGAATAATTTCTTACATACAATGTGTTTTGATCAAATCTACCCCTCCCCTCCAATTTTTCCACTCTTCCTCCACTACTTTTCTCTCCCAACTTCATGTGCTGATTTTTTTTTTTTTAAACTGAGTTCACTTAATGCTTCTTGTATGCTCGTGGATGTGGGACAATCTACTGGAGAATGGGTAGCGTCTTAGAGTTGACATCCCTGACAAATAGTGACTGTCTATCCTTCAGCAGTCAATCGACTCCTAATGGCTCCTTGGCTAGGGGTGGGACTTCTTGAGCCCCTCCCCCTCCATGCTGGCATTTCAGCTGGCTTGGTCTTGTGCATGCTGTCACAGCTGCTGTGAGTGGCGTGTGCAATGGCCCTGGCATGCCCACCAAAGACTGTGCTGCTGCGGTCCTCCACTACCTCAGGCTCTCACCATCCCTCTTCCCCATTCTGTGACAATGAAGCCTGAGCCATAGGGTGAGGGGGATGATGCCAATGTCCTGTTTGGAAAGGCGCATTCCCCAGTCTTTTTTCCCACACATTGACCAGTTATGGGTCTGTGTTAATCACCATCTATTGGGGGTGGTGGGGGAGCTCTCTGATGAGGACTGAAAGATGCAGTAGTTGTCCATTCCGCCATTTCTCAAGTAAAATGGCTCTCTTTTCCCTAACAGATTGCATATAAAATGTGCTTTCTGAGGGAGTTTAAATCAGCTGTTAATATAAGATGAGAACTTAGGAGATGCTTTATGACTATGTCTGTTTAGCAGAATAATTGTGGTAGGTTTTCCCCTAGGGCCTATGACCTAGCCAGCCATGATTTCAGCTCCATTAATTGTACTGAGCATGAGTTTCATCTTGTGGAGCGGGATTTAAATCCAACCAACAAAAAAGTGGTTACTCCCATAACACTTGGGCCACTGTTGTACCTGTGGACGTGTTCTGCCGGGCTAGATGTTATTGTAGCTCCCAGAGGCAGGGAAGGCTAAAGACTCTGAGTTCTCTAACTAGCTAGTCACAAAGACTGCCTACAAGGAAAATATGATGTGACACATAGAATAAGCAATCTATGTCCCCAACGTTAAAATTGCTAAATGAAATGAAGTAAGCGTTTCATACTCCTACAGTCTAAGTTTATAAAGAGTGCGATTTTCCTTAGAGAATCAGTTTGCATGGTTTGAAGAAAGACACTGAGTTACTCTGAGAATTATACATCAAAGAAATCAGCAATCACATTTTCTTGGTAAATATGAACCTTTAGTTCATAAGTGCAATACAAATTGGACATTTTCCTTGCTTGAACATGAAGCATTATCGAATAATTTTGGTGAAAAAAAAAGTGCACTTAGAAAAACATCTGTGCACTCTTTGGACTTTTAAGGGAGATGCACTCTGAGGTGGAAGCGCTGAGTTCTGCCTCTCTGGCAAGGAGTCTCGTAGGACCAACTTCATTCTCTTCCTCTCTGTCAGGGCAGCCCATTCTATCTTCCCGTTCTATCCAACGGCCCAAAGTGACAAGAGAAAGAAGCAAGGCAGCCCCTCTGGGCCCCCAAGGCCTCTTTTCCCGCTTTACTCCTCTGAAACACACTTCACACGTTTCACTCTGCCCACCCCTTTCTGAAGTGAAATGACTCTCTGTTCCCTACCACATCCCAGCAACAAATGTGCTTTCTGGGGAGTTTGAATTAGTCACTTAGCACCAATATAGCTCAAAAGGTATATAGTTTCATAATTTTCTTAAATTTTATTTCACGTATATATGTGTGTGTGTGTCCCCTGTGAGTATGTGCACTTGTGTATGTGGGTGCCTGTGTATGTGTGCGCACATGTGTGTGGAGGCCAGAGGCTGACATCAGGCACCTTCTTCAATCATGCTCTACCCCCTTCTTCTTCTTCTTTTTTTTTTTAAGATAAGGTCTTTTACTGAACCTGGAGCTCATGCATTTGGCAACACTGGGCAGACAGTGAGCTCCAGGGATCTGTCTGTCTCTGCCTCCTCAGCTCTGGGATTGCAGATGTGCACCATCGTCCTGGGCTTTTACTCAGGGCCTCATGCCTACATAGCAAGCATTTTTACCAACTGAACCATATCCTCAGCCTCAAGATGCGCATTCTTAACATTAGCATTACTTGTAGAGTTAAAGAGTTTGTGCCCCATTAAAGGCTGTTAAATATAAGCTAAAGAAAGAAGACAGCAAAAAGAAAAGGTGAAGCAAATTGGGGGGGGGGGGGGGTCAATGCGATTCAGTGTGAGCCACAGTGAGTAACTCGCTCCTCCAAGGTGGCCATTTTTAATATCTGACTAGAGACTCAGTTCTGAAAAATGTCCTTTGAAGACAGGTTTTCAAAGTTCGGTGTCAAGGCCAAACATGACCTCTGTGAGGGCACTGGAACTGTCTCCTGAGCCATGCTGTCCTTCTCACACACCTCCCCTCCTGATGCTGGGGAATCTGACCCCCTGGGGAATAGGCAACGTGCCATCTGACAGATGGGAATGAGGGTGAGCAGGCCAGGGACCACGGAAGAGTAAGAAATACATTTACTGAGGCCAGTGCTCCCAGCTGGGACACTGAAGCAGCTGTCTGCACTGACCTAAAGCTAATAAGTCAGGGGTGAAAAAAGATGCAATTTCTAAACATGGCTGAATCAAATACATCATTCCAGTTTTGTGAGTAATGATGGAAGCCACTCACTGGCAAAGAAGCGTCACCCGTCACCGGGGTTAGAGAAAGAGGAAGCGGTTCTGCTTGGACTCCCATCAAAGTAAAACCAGCCCAGCGGCGAAACAAGGTCGACACAGCCTCTGCCTGCAAAAGAGAGCGCAGAGGCTCGCCCAGGCCTCCCTTCAAAACCCTGCAAACACATTCTGGATGTCAGCGGTGTCCATTCTGAGGTGAGGAGGCTGGCCGTATGGCGGCGTTAGCTCCTTCTGCAGGTCCATTTTGTTTGATTTCCCTTGTTACCCACCTCCCAGGGAAAAGATGCCGCCAGGATGACCAGCATCCTCATGAAATTTGGGGAATGACTTCAGATTTGTCGGGGGGGAGGGGGGTGTCTGCCTGGTCTGATTTTACCATTACCACAATGCTGTCGAGCGTTCTGCATTTCCTGGCAATAGAGTTGGCTGAAGAATCTGCCATCTGTCATGGCATTTAAAAGATAAAAATGGAATCATAAATAGCGCCAGCTCCTCAGGAAAAAAAAAAAAGTCCAGCCGGCATGTCAAAATGGAGGACATTAACATGTTCTTTCAGGACCCAGCCGCCAGCAGCTGAAGTCAGCTTGCTAATCGCTCCATGTCATCTGTCCTAGCGTGGGCTGCCAAATCTCTCTTCCAGGCCAGCAGCACCAAACAATGCAGGGGAAATTTATGATTCACAAAATATTTTTGCAGAAGGTAAAATCCAACCATTAAACCCTATTTAATTAATGCTGCCACATCTTACATTAAAAAAGAGAAAGGGGGAAAATTCTCTACCATAGAATTCATCGCTTTTACCCAGCCAAATTCCTTGCCAAATTTAACGGCAAGCAACATAAATTTAGGTGATTAGATTGGTTGCATATATTTAATTTTTAAAAAGCACCATGATCACACTTTCATTAAAACAGGCACTCGGCTTTGGTTTCAAGCCACCTGACAAACAGCACAGCAGCCCGTGATTGGGTGAGCGAAATGACAAGATTAAAATGTGGATCTTGGGCAGATGCGAGGCTCTTCCATTATAAATATGTAAAACTGCTGGCCCCAGATCAGAATGACACATTGAGGGGCTCCCTTTGCACAAACAGAGTCTCCACAAATTTTTGATACAAGAAAGGTATAGCGCAAAGAATACTTCATTTGAAATAAGCTCTCAGCCCCCAAGTGGGTTGTGATGCACAATTGTTACGTCAATTGGGCGACTTCCTTTGCCTCTTTGGAATGTTGGGATTCTGTGCACAACCTGGTAACAAGTGCATCATTCTCAAGATGGTGGTTGGAGGCCTAGAGGAAAGACATACAGAAAGCGTCTGGTGCCCTGCCCCAGGGGACGTGGGTGTCCAGACAAGAGGAGTATGCCCACAGGTAAATGAAGGCGCTGGAATACAGGAATGCTTTCCTCCCTATGTGTCGGTAGCCCTGTTTTTCAATCCTGAGACACTCAGAGGCCATCTTGGTGAAGCCCACATGCCTGTCCTACCTTCACTCTTGGAATTTGCTGTTTTGATCTACTTTTTATTTATTTATTTATTTATTTTTGCTTAACCTATTTTTCTATTTAAGTAAATGTATTTAGAAAGAAAACGTTTAACTCTAAAGCCAGAAATATTTACATACTAAAAATCTCAACTCCATAAATGCTACAAAAATATATATACAAGAAAACAATTTCGTAAATCCTGGGTAGATGTTCCTCAAGGGCATAGAGACTGGGGCTAATATTCTTTGTTAAAGAAAGGAAACTAAATATGAAGAGCTCTTAGGGCACACCCACACATACCCAGGACCTCCCTGGGAACCACTCTGAAGGGTGAGTGAGCGAGCGGGGCCAGCCTCTCACTCTCCAGTCCTGTGTTTCCGTGACGCATCTTCCTCTATCAGCCAACACAGTTTCATACCTTTGCATCACTAAAGACCCAGTCACTGGCTCTAGGAAATCAGGCCACACATTTCTGCCCAAGAAGACCTTCAAAGACACCCAGTGTGCAAAACCAAGTAGAAAACAGAATGTCAAGAAACAAAACAAAGTGAAGTCTAATTAGCTCCTTGAAGTGAGGACCCCGGAGCCCTGTGGGACCAGCCCTTAGTTCTCTTTGTCTCCAGGAGGGCCTGGCAGGGCTTCTGGAAATTCTCACGGAGGTTCGGAACACACTCAGAGCAACGGCCGGCCGGCTCAGGGATGCTGGTCCTGAGGTATCAGATTCTTAAAGAGCCTCTTAAAGATAGATTCCAGCTGGGACTGGAGTTACCCATACTGGCCCAAGGCCCAAGGCTTTGAGTTTTGCTCCCAGATAGCTTCGATGAGCTAAAGAAAGTAGATACTCCTAGGAGAACTAGCTTTAAAACGCCAGCTAAGGGGACTTTGGCTGGTAGGAGTCGAGCATCGAATCGGCTCAGTGGTCCTCAAGTGAGCGACTGGGGTTTGGGTTTTCCTGTCTTAGCATCTCACCTTCACTTCCCTACATCTGTGCACATTTGCTCGCTGATCCCTCCGGCAGCCGTTAATGCCCGCAGCTGACAGTCCTGTGGGCATTGACTAGATGAGCAGGAATGGAGAAAAGCAAGAGGCTCCGGAAATGCAAATAAAGCCAAAGGCCCTGGTTCCGACCGGCATGCATTAGACCAAGGAGCACCCACTTCCCTTAGCAAACAGAGCCCTGAGCAAGAACCGCTCGCGTCTGAACCTCCCTTATTCCTCCATGATCGTGCTCGCTACTGCAAAGATGGAAGGTGAGCCGGTGGCCGTGGAAAGACCAGGGCAACAATGGCAACACCAGTATAACACCAATGACAGGTAGTGCCAATGCATCCAATGCGCCCGATGTTGTATGCACCTCACAGGCCTAATTCATCTGAACCTCCGGATGACCCGACTTGGCAAGTATAGTGAGCACTATCCAGGCCCATAGACGGAGCAACAATACAAGTCACCGTGTAACTTGATGAAGTCCATGCAGCTGTGAGTCACACAGGCACTAAATGACCCCAAGGCTCTATTTTCACAATGGCAACCTACCACTTAAACACAAGTGCCAGCTAGAAGAAGAAGTCTCCCTTCTGATGGTTTCATTAACACCCAACATTGTGCAAGCGCAGACTCAGGAAAGATATTGCTCAATTAAATACTTATCTTCCTGGTTTATGACCTCTATAAGAGACATGGGGCAGGAGAGATGGATCCACTAGTAAAGGACTTGATTTGAAAGTGTGAAGGCTTAAATTTGAGCCCTAGAACCCACATAAAAGAAGCTGGGTGTACTGGTGGGTGCTGGTTATCCAGTGCTGGGGGGCAGAGACAGGAGGCTTCCCAGGCTCATTGGCCAGCCAGCCTGGCCTGCTGGGTAAGATCAAGGCTGATAAGAGACCTTGTCTCAAAAACAAGATGGATGGCATTTGAAGAATGACACCCCGAGGAGAGAGTGTGAAAAATGGGAATATTAGTTCATAGCTGTTGGTGTTTTTGTTGTTGTTTCATGCTGGACTTAATCTAGGCCATCCCTCAGAAATCACTTTTAAAGCCCAAATGACAAGCAGCAGCATCCTTACCGATGTTTAGACTGCTTACCGCAGCGGGAATCAGACAGGTAAAGTATGACAGAGAAGAGAGGTATTCGAATGTGGGTGCCGTTCTAGGCCACGGGAGTTTATGGGAGTTTATAACCCACTGGATAATACAGGAGTCTACTGTGCTCATGTTACTTTACAGTGCACTCTGGAAGGTTAAATGGACATGGTAAACATCTTCCTGGGGACTGGAAGTCCTGTTTATACCGCAGACAAGTTAATGCTCTCTAACTGGTGAAAGCAAGGGGTGGATGGTATACCCACTAGCTAACCCAAGACTGCCCAGTCCTTACACCTGGGCTGGGTTTCCAAATTTATCAAGGACCACACGTCCAGCCAGCTTTCCTGTCACTAGACAGAGCCCTCTGAATTTCTCCTGCTTTGTGGGACTAGAAACACATTTCCACATTCTAAATGAAGGCAGATTTGCAGTAGTGCTATATCTCTGCCTTTGCACCCCAGATCATTATTCATCCCAATGATTTATTTGATGCTGAATCCTTGAGCAGGTGCACAGTCCCCAATTATAACACGGTTTCTATGGGGAAATATGATCCACTTTGTGACAACGTGATTTATGATATAGTTACAGGAACATGTTGTGTCAAAAGGCAGTGTCTGCTCATGCCAAATTTATTATGCTAATATGCGCCTTTTCCTCGGATAGAAAAATGCACTCAGAAAGGGGAAATTACATTTCTATGTCTTTCTGGCGTGGGGGGTCTTCTCAGTTCTTTGTGTTCCTTTCAGAGAAGAGCTTGCACACAGATCTGCAGATCACACTCAGCTTTTAACCACGGCCCTGGTTATTTACATCTATCATTTTTAATGGCGTGTGTTTACCTTTCCTACAGTCAGGAAATAGAAGAAAACACAGCTATAGGAGGGCTGGAAAAGGAGCTAATGTCCCTTCCTTTAAAGGGTCACACGGTTTCATGTATCTTTAAGCGATGTAAGATGTTAGAGAAACATATAGTAAAATGGCTACTGCTAATTTACTAATCTCACACATTTTCTCTTCCTAAGCATTCATTGAAGGACGGGTTCAGAAAAATGTCATGGGCTCACCTGAAGCTGTCACTGGGGACGGCTGCCCTGCTCTTGTGTACATAGCAGACTGTCTGTCCTGCTATGTCCATTTGGCTAAAGCTGGTAATGGGGACTCCGGGACAGTGGACGTACTCCACCTGGCCATACTGTGGTGGGGAAGTGATGAGGTAGAGTAGTTCCTCAGGCTTGTCTGCGCCATCCACAGCCAGGAGAGTGGCAGTCGTCAGGAAACCTCTGTCACCTTTGGCTACCACGAGCGGTTTTGCATAAATGACAATATCACCTGTGTGGCAAGGAGACTCTGGTTAAGATTCATATTTAAAAATACTCGCTGCCCCCATTGCTGAAGACACCACACACTTCAGACTCACGAGGAACTGAGGAGGATCCGATCTGGATCCAGCTCCTCCAACCTCCTCCCTGAGGACTGGCTCCCCAAATGTTAAAGGGACTACACAAGCTGCCAGGGAGAAAAGTAATCATTGGTGTTGCTCAGCGATAAAATCTCTCATTTCTCATCAAAAATGCTTCTTTTTGCCGGAGATGCAACCATTACAGAAATCCACAACTGGTCAAAATGCAGAAAATAACTGCCTTTGGGGCACCCCACCCCAACCCCAATATATTTATACCACACACCGCAAGGCTCAGGGAACGTAATGGAAGAGGGGCCGGAAACACTGTAAGTTGGAGAAGCAGACTATCTGCTGAGACAGTGTCTTCTACATACGAGAGGGAAGCTGTACCCGTGAAATCTGAGCACTATGGTTATCTAAACAAGACCTGCAAAACGACAATACCAGCTATCATGCCAAGGTGTATGGAGGAAGTATTACAAGGTTCAACCCTTGGATGGAGAACTACAGACAATAAATGGCTGTTGGATGTGGGAGAACCAGTCTGCTCCAGGAATGAGCCCCTGCTAAGCTTATGCAGTCCCAAGTGGTCAGACCTAAACACACATACACATGAGCACCATTAAATGGACTCAGCAGGTTGAGTGTGGACGTGTGTAGCAATAGCAATTACAGAAAAGGCCAATCATGTGAGAGAGAGCGGGAGGTGCCCGGCAGAAACGGAAGGAGCTGGAGAGGAATGTAAGGGCGGATATGCTGCAAATAGAGTGCTTATGTATGACGTTCTCAAAACTTCCTTAAAAATGTGATTCCTGTGATGATTAATCTTCATTGTTAACCTGTTTGGATTTAGGATCATCATGGAAACACAACTCTGGGTACACCTGTTACAGTGTTTCTGGAAATTTTAACCGATAAGAACTCACCTCAAACGCATGCAGTATCAGGAATGGGGTGAGGCCGGAATAAATAAAAAGAGAAAGCAAGCTAATTGCCAACCTTCATTTTTCTATTTCCTGACTGTGGATGCAAAATGGGTAGCTAGCTGCCTGTAGTTCCCGCCACCAGGCCTTCCCCACCATAACACACCATCCCCTTAGTGCTATGACCCACCAGGCCTTCCCCACCATAACACACCATCCCCTTAGTGCTATGACCCACCAGGCCTTCCCCACCATAACACACCATCCCCTTAGTGCTATGACCCACCAGGCCTTCCCCACCATAATGCACTGTCCCTTTAGCGTTATGAGCCATGATAAGCCCTCCCCCCCCCCCCCCCGGGTTGCTTCTTAGGCTTTGATTACAGCAGCGGGGACTGTAACTAATATGATGTCCAAAGCAAATATAAAACACAAAGGCCAAACTGCACTCAAGTCAAAGCTAACCTGCCTTTGGAAGGCCTTTCTAACTAACAAGAAAAAAGCAGGTCAGGAGGACTGAGCCAACATGTCACAGAAGAAGCAAAGGGCACATTTTATAATACATCTATCTTATAATATTTAAGAAAATACATAGGGGGGTTGGGGATTTAGCTCAGTGGTAGAGTGCTTGCCTAGCAAGCACAAGGCCCTGGGTTCGGTCCTCAGCTCAAAAAAAAAAAAAAAAAAAGAAAATACATAGGTGAGTGTATGAATGAGAGAGACAGAAGCGATTAGCACATGCTGACGATGTTTCACAAACCAGGGGCTACACACCGTTTCATTTGCTGGAGATCCATTAAAAATGATCATATCTAAAATATAAAGCTTTTGGTTGGAGATGTAGCTTGCCTGGCACGCACAGGGGCCAAGGCTCTATTCTTTTTTTTTTTTAAAGATTTATTTATTTATTATGTATACAGTGTTCTGCCTACATGCATGCTTGCAGGCCAGAAGAGGGCACCAGGTCTCATTATGGATGGTTGTGAGCCACCATGTGGTTGCTGGAAATTGAACTCAGGACCTCTGGAAGAACAGGCAGTGCTCTTAACCGCTGAGCCATCTCTCCAGCCCCGTGGTTTCACCTTTTTTTTTTTTTTTTTAAATTTATTTTGCAATACAATTCAGTTCTACATATCAGCCACGGATTCCCTTGTTCTCCCCCCTCCCGTCCCCCTCACCTTCCCCCCAACCCCCCCCCCCCCCCATTCCCATCTCCTCCAGGGCGAAGCCTTCCCCACAGACTGAGGTCAACCTGGTAGACTCAGTCCAGGTAGGTCTAGTCCCCTCCTCCCAGGCCGAGCCAAACAATCCTGCATAGGCCCCAGGTTTCAAACAGCAAGGCTCTATTCTTAACACTACTAAGTAAGTAAACAATACAGATGAGCAGGGCTGCTTCCTGTCAGGCACAGTAGTCGGGTGCTTCTGCGTTCTCAGCTATACTGAGGGGAGGAACTTTCTCAAAACCCACAGACTACAGATGACAAATCGGGGTGTGGAGGGGCTACTTACTGCTAGAGGCTATGTGTTAATAAAAGACAGAGTCAGAAGCGGCTCCAAGTCGCCAGCTAGAAACACAGCTCATAACCACTGCACCATGCCCGTGCTGGTCCCTTCTCAATAATCAGCACTGAATGGGCGACTATGCAACAGGAAAGGTAAAATATGTGAAAGAGATTAAAAACACAAAAGCCTCTGGGTATCATGGCACACGCCTTTAATCTCAGCACTACGGAAGCAGAAGAGGCAGGCAGATCTCTGAGTTTGAGGCCAGTCTGGTCTACAGAGTGAGTTCCAGGATGGACAGGGCTACACTGTGAAACCCTGTCTCAAAAAAACCAACAAAACAAAAACACAAAACCCAGTTAGCTATGAGTGAGATTTAAGCACTCAGCTACTTCTCTAGAGCCATGCTTACCTGCCTGCTGCCAGGCTCCCCACGATGATGGTTATGAGCTAACTGTGGTGATATTTTATTTGCTCTAATAAATAAAGCTTTTCTGGAGATCAGAGGAAAAAGCCAGCCACTATATTAAGCATAGAAGTCAGCCAATGGTAGCACACGCCTTTAATCCTAGCATCCGGGAGACAGAGATCCATCCAGATCTCTGTGAGTTCAAGGCCACACTGGGAACAGAGCCAGGAGTGGTGGCACATGCTTTTAATCCCAGCACTAACCATAGAGGTCTGAAGGTCTGTACAGACAGACAGGAAGTGATGTAGCTAGGCGGAGAGAGGAAGTGAGATGGCAGAGCAGAGAAGGCATATAGGTGTGTGTACACAGGAAATAACTCTTGGCTGAGGACTTCCTAGTGGTAAGAACATGGCTGGCTTCTTTCTGCTTCTGTGATCTCTCAGTTTTCACCCCAATATCTGGCTCTAGGTTTTTTATGAATAAGACAGTTTAGCAATTCATCTTACAACTACCCCTCTGAAACTGGATGTGCCGCTATTGCCTTGGTCACCGTATCTCTTCACAGCAATAGAAAAGTAACTAAGACCAACCTCTTGTGAAAACAAAACATCAAAAAGTATATTTATTTTTATGTTTATTTATTCTGTGTGTGTGTGTGTGTGTGTGTGTGTGTGTGTGTGTGTGTGTGTGCTTGTGCACACAGCTAGTCCCTGCAGAGACCAGGGGAGGGCATTAGATCCTCTGGAACTTGAGTTACAGATCGCTATGAGCCATCATGTAGGTATTGGAAACCAAACCCAGGTCCCCTGCAAAAGCAGCAGATGCTCTTAACCATTGAGCCATCTGTCCAACCAAAATCCGGAGGTATCTGTGGTTGTCATTAACTGAAGATCCTATTGGCTTCCACGGCAGAGGCCAGCTATGCCATTAAATATATCACAATCCACAAGGAAATTCCCGACAACAAACATTATTCAAAATGTCAGGAAAATGGCAAGATTATGGAACTCTGTTTCAGACGACAAAACCGGTATTTGGGGCACACTGAGCTTTGATCTCCAACTGAAAAGCAAGAATCGAAGACCACTCTGAATTCAAATGAAAATCTAAGTTGCAGATGCTCTGAGGCAATGGCGATAAACACACCAATGGCAGCAAGAGAAACAAACAAACGTTTGCAGGGGAAGTCAAAATGTCACAGAGCACTTTCTCCAGGGGCAGAGACACCTCTGGGAGGAGGAAGAGCACCCAGCTCTTCAGCACCGGGAAGGCGGAGTACATTAGTTAAAGCGGAGTATAGTTAAACCACAGACCTCTGCATCCCAAACATCGCCGAAAGGCAGACGCCTGCGCTGTCTGCCACTGTGGACATCAGAACACACCATATCACAAGTGGAAGGGTAAGGGTTTTTATAATAGGCCCGAGACAGAAGAACTAAGTATACGTTCTGTATAAATGAGATGGTATGAGCAATACTCAATATGGCTCTACTTAGGATAAGTTACTCTTAGACTGGAGAGATGGCCCAATAGTTAAGATCACTGACTCTTCTTTGCAGAGGACCTGGGTTCGGTCCCCAATACCCACATAGCAGTTCACAACCATGTGTAACTCCAATTCCAGGGTATCTGTCACCCTCTTCTGGTCTCCACGGGCACCGGGCACACATGTGATACACAGACATACATGCAGACAAAGCTCGTACACTTGTAATAAAAAATAAAAATAAAAACTATAAATAGATCTCTTAAAAAGTTATACTTGTGAAGTCATGAGACACATAATAAGCAACTTAGAAGTGTCATATTAAGTAACACAAATAAAAACAACAGGAAAACAAGATACAATGATGTACAGTGATAAAACACCATACAAAGAAGCAAGAGAAACTCTGAGCTTCATAAATGTTAGTGGATAAATACACCTGTCTACTTACTGCAGGTTTTCATAACTGCTTTTGAAAATAATTGCTCATCAGCTATGGTGGGGTGCGGGGAGTCGTGCTGAAGTCTCTATTGCCCAACCGCCCTGAGCACAGCCCGTTACTAAGCTTCAGCCACCGGAAGGCACGTGAGAAAGGTGAGCTGCCTTCCAGCAGAGTTCATGAAACCCTGGTCCACAAGCTCTTCATCAGCCTCTCCCTTCCTAAGCAACTGTGGCTTCAGAGACAAGGAGGTGACTGGACAGGGGATGCTTCAGGTGCCTGTAGAACAGCTTCCCCTGCGTAGCTGTGAAGCTACGTCAGTAAGGAGACAGCCTGCGCCGTCCCCCGCCTGTGCCAAAATGCTAGTAGTATTCCACGTGCCGGAACACCCTAAGTACACGATTGTCCTAGTTAGGTCTCTGTTACGGCAATAGGACACTGACCAAACCACGTTGAGCAGGGAAAGGGTTTCAGCTTGCAGGTCACAGTCCGTCACCATCGAGGGAACCCAAGGTAGGAACTGGAGGCAGGAAATGAAGCAGAGCCCGTGGAGGGACACTGGTTACTGGCTTGCCCCCATGGCTTGCTCAGCCTGCTTTTTCTACAACCCAGGACCACCTGGCCAGAGGTGGTGCCATCCACAGTGGTCTGGGCCCTCCCACATCAATCATCAAGAAAATGCCCCGGACTACAGCCCAATCTGAGGGAGGCAGTTTCTCAGCGGAGGCTCCCTCTTCCTGAATGTTATCAAAACCTGACCAGTGATATTTTTACAGAGAAGAATAAATGGATTCAGAATCATCTAGCTTATCTATCTGACTGTCCTTAGTCATAAAAAACATTTTATAACTGGAAAACACATAAATAAAATGTAAATATGTCCCAAAAGAAATATTAACTTATATGATGAAAAATTAATTCAGGACAATTGTAATTATGCTGCACACATAAAATAGTTTTTTTAAATTGCACTTAAATCACTGTATTTAATTCTGAGCATCCTAGCAACCAAGGCAAAACAAGAAAGCATTCAGTCAATAAAACATAAGGATCAAGGACTGTTTGATATGAAAATGTTGAGACCCTGGGATTGTGAACAAGATATGATTTTCAATCTCCCAGTGTAAACTGCAGTCGTAGATTATAGCACAGTGGCAGTTGCGTATCAGGAGGTTACATTCTCCTTTGTTAAACATTTTCCCTTTATGTCTTTGTTTTATTTTGTTTTGTATATGTTGCTATTTCACCTGAGTGTGTGTCTGTGCACCAGGTGCATGCCTGACGCCTGTGGAAATAAGGAGAGTCTCGCGGCCTGTAGCACACACGTGTGTGTACTTATACCAGCTCATTTCTACTCACAATCCTGGTCCCAGGAAGCATGGGTAAACACACTCTTACCTTTCCCAGTGTCTTCAATGATGATGTGACAGTCAAATGCAGGTGATCTGTTGTCCCCGTCCCAGAGGTAGAAGGTAAAACTGTCTCCATCCTGGGACTCCATCTTGGCAGTGTGTGTGTATCTCAGAAAGTTCAGGTCCACATCCTCCTGGGTGCACTGCATGCCAGCCGAGAGAGGGACCCAGTCCCTTCCTATCTGAAAAGTGCCACAGTCAGCCGGGCACCCTGGCTTCCCCACCTCTGTTAGAGGCTACTTCCCCCAGGCCCTGAAAACCTCTGATAGGAACTCTTGGGGGAAATTCTACACTAGTTTCTGCCACGGAACCTTGTATTTTTTTTCTTTTCAAAGAAATAAATTAAAATAATTCAAGACCTTGAATGAAAAACAACTTCAACCAGTGGACTTTTGACAAAGTCATTCCACAGCATTGGTATTTCCGAGGTATTTATCATCAGTAATCATGGCTGATTAAATATCCCAATTAACGAGAACAGGTGGGCAATCAGTTGCTGGAATGGGCTGCTTAGAAATTAAATGTGTTTCTTTTGGAATTTCTTCTTTTTATTTATTTTAGTTTTTTATTTTTGTACAACTAATAAAACCTCTTTTTTGTTTTTGTTTTTGTTTTCAAAGTGGCTCATTTGTTTCCAAGCTCATAGGGTAAAAAAAAACAAAAACAAAACAACAAAAAAAACCCAGAATGCACTGGCATTTCCCCCCAGCCCAATGTCTAGACTTACTAAAACCTAAAGAAAGCTATCAGATTCCCATCACACCCCTTACAAACACACTCACACACATTCTCACACACACACTCTCAAACATTCACACAGACACTCACACACAGTCACACACACGGTCTCACACACAGTCACACACACGGTCACACATACTCTCACATACACACTTACACACTTGCACACACACTTTAACACACTCTCACACACTCACACATTCACACACAGTCACACACGGTCTCACAGTCACACACACTCTCACATACACACATATACACACTCTAACACACTCACACACTCACACATTGACACATAGTCACACATGGTCTCACAGTCACACACACTCTCACATACACACACACACACATACACACACACACACACACACACACACACACACACACACACACACAGTCAGCAGAAAGTATAAACTCTCAGTGCCTCCACAGTTTCCATCAGGATCTTCAAAGCCCAACTCAAGTCAACCTAGTTAGGCATGTGTTTTGCATAGTTTGGGGCAGAAATTGTGGCTATTGTCCTTGTTATTGTGAAAAAGAGGCTTTTATGGTAGCAGACTGGCTACAACTGGGAAAGTGTTAGGGAATAAAATATTAAGCCTATATTGTATTAATAATCCTACTTTAATTCTCCTAAGTTCCAGGCATAGCTTTTCCTAGGAATGGCTCACAAAAGTCATTCAGTATAACTGGAGGAAAACGTCACTTTCAGTGATTCACAATATAAATCACACTGCAGTTTACCTGTCTGGTTGACAGACTAAATCACATCTAAGTCATTTGTGTTTCCTTTTTTGTTGGCCATCCACCCCCAGTTCCCAGCGAGTCTTGGGCTCTCCTCCCACGACATCGTCACTTTTCTTGAGCTGTTCTACTTGGTGGGATTTCTTCTTTAATATTTTTGCCCACATGACATTTTCAGCCCTGTCTTCCCAAAGTCCCCTGGGGAAAGTCGTGTTTATCGAAGTAGTTAAGCTAGGGTCCTTCTTTTATGGGTCTATTTGCAAACAGAGACTTTCAAATAGATTCTTTTTAAACCATAGGATCCTATTTAATTTCTCCTCTTGGTAATATTGTCCTAGAAAATAAATACAGGGGAAGGCATCATTTGCTCTCCTGTTTCTAATTCTTCATTTGCATTCCCAAATATGAATTTGACTTGACAGAATCATCTGATGCCAGAAAAAGGAAAAAAAAAAAGAAAGAAACTAAAACATAACAACAACAGCAACAACGAAGAGGAGGTAACAAGAAAACAAGAAGCCTTGAGAGTCCAGGAGGCCTGGTGGCCCAGTCCCCAGCCTCAGTCAGCCAGCCTCAGTGAGCCCGGGGGAGGTGTGAGAAAATGGTGTGCAGCCTGCTGGGACCCTGGACCCATCTGGATCTTCTCATATCCGAAGCAACTCAGGCCCCAAGCCACCCAAACGTGTGCGCTCTCACTGTGTTTCTGCTTCATTACGCTTTGAAATGAAATAAGGACACAGCTGTACCTCAATTTAAATCAGTGATTGCTCTTCTCTCTGACTCTCTATGGTACCCGCACTCTGTGACAATCAAGCTGTTCCCCACAGAATGAATCCTTGCTGCTTTTCTATTCTAAACTGAGCCTGCCTTAGATTAAGACTCAGGCACTCAGGCAATCACGCCGAGGCTGGCTAGGGGTTGTTGCTGGTCTCTCGCCACCATTCAAATACACATTTTGACCCATGAGTCAGCTGACCTTCTCAAGTGGCTGATCTATGATTCATGTTGGACTAATCATTAAGCACCATACCTGCAATCTGAATGGACTGCAAATTTGCTATTACAGGACTAAAAGGAACCAAGAGGGCGTGAGCAAACTGCTGGAAGAGTTAGCACCAGAACCGGAGTGGCTTAACCCTTTGTGTGCCTTCGTGTTTCCATGCTTCTCACTTTCCATTAAAGTCTGGGGATATATACAGACCCAGGCATGTTGACGGACCGCCATGCAGTTTGCCGGATTCCAATACTGCAGTTCGTAAGATATGACGGCCATCAGCGAGCGGGGTGGGAGAACCCGCACATGAACTACTTACTCCCTAGTGTAGATTTTGATTCGAGATTTAATCCTCTCACACAGTCGCGTGAGGCCAGGGAGAGAGGCTCCCAAATAAAGACACTAATAAAGACAGACTTTAAATATGGCCACGTTCCTGTGAATGGCATGGCAGAGAAAATGAGAGATGCAGAGAGAGCGGTATGGGGGGGGGGGGGGCGCGGAAAGCACATTAAAAAGGAGGGAAGGAGTGTTGGAAGGAGGAAAACGAGGAGGGGCGGTGACAGATTCAAAAGGTTTCTGATTGAAGAGGAATGCTAAAAAAAGAAAAAAGCTAAGTTACGTGGATCAACATGAAAAAAGTCTGGTGGGGAGGTAGGCGCCTCAGAATATGCTGGATTCTCCTTAGAAGCCAGCTTGTTCCACCCAGGCAAGCCCTTCCTTTCAAATCTAGGGACAATTCTCAGGAGAAGGAAGCAATGAAGTGCCTGAGTACTGGTTGAGTTTATTACAAGTTGGTAAAGAAAATTCAGAAGGGTATGAGTTCATCCTGGCAAAGGAAATGTTTTACTTTTGAGTGAAAAATATGCCTATTCGAGAATAAATTCAGTTGTATGAATATATGTGTTGATAAAATTTACACCTAAAGGGCCAGTCTAAGGCTAGACAGATGGCTCAGTGGTTAAAAGCCCATTCTACTCTTGCAGAGGATCAGGGTTTGGTTCTCAGCACCCACATCAGACAGCTCACAACCATCTATAAATCCAGCTCCAGAGAACCTGACCTCCATGGGCACCTGTACACATGTGATGCTTACAAATTCACTGAATGGCACACATACATCTAAAAAATAATGAAGTAGGGGTTAGCAAGGTGTCTCAGAGGTTAAGAGCACTGGTTACTCTTCAGAAGTTTTGAAGTTAAGAGCACTGGCTGCTCTTCAGAGGCTTTGCATTCAATTCCCAGCAACCACATGGTGGCTCAGAACCATCTATAATGAGATCTGGTGCCCTCTTCTGGCCTTCAGGAGTACATGCAGAAGGAATACTACATAATAAATATTTCAAAAACGCAAAAGCACTAAAAATGATAATAATAAGTAATTAAATAATTGTGTTCAAAGGCCACTTACCTTAAGCTGAAGTTGCCCATTTTGGGGAAGTCTTTCAAATAAATAGTGGATCGTCTCCCTGGGTGAGTCTTTATCTATGGCTGAAAGAACAGCACTAGACAGAACACGAGTGTCACCTGCGGTCATTGAGATTTCAGCCTTCCTGTAGAAAGGAAAATGCCTGTGTTGATATGAAAATGGAAGGCACAAGTTCAGCAGGGAACACTTATATTGGTTTTCACAGGTCCCACCTTCAAGAATTAAGAAATAATAACTAACATCCAAAGCATTGGAAACTGTGAGTCATATACCAAAGTCTGCAAAGGGGGTGTGAACCAGCAGCCATGACTAGGGTGCTAGGTGAGAGATGCTTACAGGAGTAGAACTTTACAATTTTCCAAGTTATATGTAGTTTATATAATGATTTCGCTTCCAGCCTTTGATATAATGCTTGCAATGTCTCCATGAAGAAGGTAGGTCAGGTACTATAGTTCTAACTAGACAGACAGAACCCTACTGAAAGCGACTCATACAGTGTCCAAAGCTCTTCCTGAACACCCTCCTAACGCTGATACTCTTTGGTTATCTGTGGTCCTCTAATGTCCCCTTCCTCCTCCTGGAAAGGCCCTGAAGTGTGATCTTTACAGGTTCTTCTTCCTGAAGAAGTGGAACTGCCAGGCTGGCTCCTGGCATCTGGACAGCAAACTGGAAGCACAAGCAGATGGAGTGGCGGATGGCTGCAGCTTCCATGAAGAGCGGCACCCAAGCGAGGAAGGGATTTCTAGCCACCAGTGTCCTAGCTCTCCACTGTGGTCATAGTGAGATCACGTGTGACTATTGGCTGCCTCCACAGCTTTGGTTCTGGGACACAAGGGAGTGCTTGAAGTCCTTGGTCTTGGGACCAAGGACAGCAAGTCTCACCGAGTGATGTCAGCAGCCACCAGGTCTTCTGCAGAGAAGGCAACGTCCGACACTTCATTCCAGCGGCTCTTATTCAAAGAGGGATCCCTGCTAGCCCAGGACTGGCAACTTCCTGGATCAGAGCGGGAGACTTCAACCACCCCTCCAATGGAGAGTGTGAACCGCAGGATCCTAGAAGACTGATGAGTCTGCTGACTGGTGCTTGTGGAGATTAGCAGTGCTTTTTTTTAAAGATGAAAGAGCCGCGTGTCACCACAAAGAAGATGAGGGTGGCAGGAAAAGGGTGTCAGCATTCCATGTCAGGAGTGACAGGTATCACAGTCTGGGGAAAGGACTGTATTAGAGATAATTTATCTAGAAAGGATTCTGGAAGCAGAAAGATGGGAGCTAGTGAGAACGGAAAGGGAAAAGGTGCCAAGGGGTGTTGTTACTGCTGACGGCAGTTTAGACTCAATCCTAATAGACTCTTTTAAGTTTAACTTTTGTTTTTTGAAGAAAGAGGACCCAACTAAGCTGTTCAGGATGTCTCTAACCATTAGATTCAAGACATCCTCTTGCCTCAGCCTCCCAAGTGGCAGATGCACACCACAGTGCCCAGCCAGAATTTTCTGAGGAACTATACAGAGAATTTTCTGAGGAACTATACAGAGCATGACCCGGATTAAACTTCTGGAGGACAGAAAGGTGGGACATTTGTCTTATCTAGTATTTCCCATGGTTATCAACTCTCTGCTCCCATAGTTACTGACCGTCTGATCCCATGGATCTGCGTGAGTTGATGCAGCTTCCTAATGAGGAAAGGGAGTCATAGACTGTGAGCCTCTGAAGTGGAACACTGACCTGAGTTGGGACTCGGGGGACAGTAGCACCTACCACAGCATCTGAAGGAACCATCAAGGAAATGGGGGCAAGTGTTGGCAAAGACCAAACTACTCAGCAGAAATGAACAGGGCGGGCATCAGATTGTCTTTGTGTTCCTGGAATAGTGACAACTGCTTGTAATGATGACTGTGTCCAGCCTTTCAAGCACTTTTACACATCATCCTTGTAACAATCCTATGAAAAGATGTTCGTCAGCATCCCGGTCCACTGAGAGGGTAAGGGAGAGCCGGAGAGAAGTGAAGTGGCATGTTGACGGTCACACCTCTGCTAAGTGGCTGTTTGAGTCACCCAGATTCAAGATTTCTTAACCACTGGGCTACAGAGGAAAAGGTGAAGATGAAATACAGGAGGAGACAGAGAATGAGAATGTTCTGGGAGGAAGTAAGAGTTCTACCAAAGAACACAGATGGAAGAAAAAAGGGGAACCTCTGCTTCCCCCTCCTGGGGAGAAAAGGAAAGAGGAAGAGAAAGGGAAGGTTAAGTGATCAATGTCTGACGTGACCGACAGGCCAGCCAACCAGATCCGATCAATGCACTTCATGAACGTGAAATGAAATGTTGCACTGTGACCCACGAATGTGTTCAATAATTACGATATTTTGTTTTTTTTACAAAGGAGGGATTCTGAAGCAGGGTTGAGATTTGGGGATTTTGCAGCTGTCGCTGTCACTGGGGTTTAGCAGTGAGGCTGTGGCTTTGCAATGGGCAGACTCCTTTACTTCTCCGGTCTTGGTCAGTGGGTGGCTGAGGAATTAATAAAATCAAGTATATGAAGGATTTAGTAAAGTGTCTGCCACCTAATAAGTACTTAATAACAGCTTTCATCTTGCTCCCTTCTTCGAGTGATGATGATTAAGAGGTTTGTAACAATATAATATCCTCCCATCCCCATGGTCACGGGACTTCTCATAGAGTCAAGGCTAGATTCAAACTCACTGTGTCACCCAGGCTAGCCTTGAATTCATCCTGCTTCCTCCTGGGTTCTAGGATTACAGCATCTTTCACATTTATACATGAATGCCAAACCAATCTGAATTGTCAATTCCAGGACTGAAAACCAATCTGAATTGCCAGTTCTAGCGCTGAAATAAGGAAACAGACATTTCCTGTATATTCTTAGTTGAACTGGTGTCTGAGAAGCAGCCTTCCAAAACACTATCATCACCATTTTCCATAACACTTTCTACGGAGTGTTTGGCACGCAGAAGGACTGGTGAAGACCCGAGAGGGTGAGACAAGGACTTGTCTACTCTCTTTTCCCTACATAGTCCAGGAGACTTTGGGGGTTTAAAGGTTTCCAGGAAGGTGTTCCTAGCCTAATGAAACTCACATAGTCTGCTTAGTGCTTAATGGCTACACCATTAAATAATGGGGGTCTCAGCAGAGACCTCAAGAGCCATTCACAGTCTACAGCTAGCCCTAAAGGCCTGCTGGGCCTCTTGAAGATCTCTGCAGGCTGTGAACTGTGACACTTGACAACGGCAGAGGAAATTGCTGGCACTATAGAAACGCAACCCTATGCAAGGGAGTTGCCAACAAGTTTTACAGCTCAGAGCAGTAGAATTCTAAGCAGCGGCATTTTGATATGAGATAGTGGGGTGTTGATCCACAAGGGATGTAGTACAGGTTGATAGAGAAGTACCAAGACGATGAACCAAATTGGACTGAGCATTTTCCTTGATCACTCTTAGTCTAAAATTTGATGAAATCTATTAAGAGGACTGTTGGCAGTTAACATGGTCACCCTTCAGTTGAGTTATGGACTGCACTTGATGTGTGTGTGTGTGTACATGTGTGTGCGAGCATGCATGCATGCACACATGCATTTGAGTACTATATGTTCAGCTATTTTTATTTTTACAATTAACTTGAACTTTTAGAAGCTCAAATCATTTAAGGACTAACTGTTTAGGTCACGTTTCCTAGCATTTGCACTGGAAATTCTTGATGCCTGAGTAGTAGGGCAGTTGTGGAAGATGGGCACAATGGAGGCCTTGCTGCTCCCTGTGTACCTAGTGCCACGGAACTCTGTGGAAATCCTTTATTATTATTATTATTATTATTATTTGGTTTTTCGAGACAGGGTTTCTCTGTGTAGTTTTGCACCTTTCCTGGAACTCACTTTGCAGATCAGGCTGGCCTTGAACTCACAGAGATCCGCCTGCCTCTGCCACCCGAGTGCTGGGATTAAAGGCGTGTGCCACCACTACCCGGCTCTCTGTGGAAATCTGAAGTGATTCCCTTCAGGCAGCTTACTTGCTCAGCGTTGGTTTCTCATCATTCACTGGGGTGATATTTACTGAAACGGTTTTAAGTAGTTTATGTTTCCCATCGGACAACTGGATCACAAAGTTATCAGCAAGGCTCTCCGAGTCGTCATGGACGTAGGCCAGCTTCATTCCTGGAAGAGAAAAAGGAGAGTGCTCCTTCCGGTTGAGCCATGCGAATGTCGCGGATACTCCTCTTTAACATCAGGCTTTGGTGTTCACACAGCTTACTCGTCAGTGCTTTACAGTGACACCAACTCTGTTTTGTGAAGTCATCCAGAACCCATTACACCCCCTTTTTTAAAATAAGGAAACCCCAGAAGCCACAGAAGAACAAAGGTGTTGGAATATTTAAACAAATCTGAGAAAAAGAATTACGTGTGGAACATTAAATTGTGATCTATCCAGTCACCAAAGAGAATCCTAAGTAGTTCAAAACTTCACTATAAAAACTGCCTTTAGCCATGCTTCTTTTAGCCCTACCCAGTGGTCCTTTGGATATTTAATTGAAAACTTCAATTTATCACTTTCAAAACATACTGTAAAGTTCTAGAAATACTAAGAGATGCATGCAAAATGTTTGCTGACATATGACCATTAATGCCAAGAAATGAGCAATGTTTAAAATAGGACACACCTATGAAACATTGCAGCATAGTTCTTCCATACAGCAAAACACTGTCACTGCCAAAGTATTCCAGGTAGTATTTAGAATGTAAATAAAGTGATTATGAGTTACCTAATATGGCAAGGGTTTGGTAAATTCTGTATGTTTAGGGGTGGGGTGTTTGTGAGAATATATTCAAATTGTTTGGTTTTATTTTTAATATAGCCATAAATGAACCAAAAATAAAATGTAAGTAAAATCTCACTTTTGAAAATGTTATCAAAATATGTATTCATGTGAACAATTTTTATTTTTTTTGTTTGAATTGACTATGCTATTTAAACTTACCCAGTGCGTACATGACACTTATTTAATCTGATAACACTAACCAATACTATCATTTTTCAAAAAACTCTCCTGGGCCTTCAAATGGCTCAGTAAAGGTTCTCAGCTTCACAGCGGAGTTTGAACCCCAGCATCCACGTGGTGGAAAGAGTAAACCGAGTCCCACAAGTTGTCTCCGACCACCACATGTCAGCATGGCATACAGAAACCCCACAATTCCCCCCAAATGCACAAAGTAAATAAATAAATGGAAAAAAATTTAAACTGTCTTTTTTCCCCTTTAGATAAACTCTCCTTATGTAGCCAAGGGTGGCCTTGAAAGCCTTGAGCTCCCCCTGCCTCAGGCTCTTTAGGTGTTGGAATTACAGGTACGCATCATCTAACCCAGCTCAGAAAACAGAAATGAATGAATGAGCAACAGAAATCAGACTTGTCTTGTAGCTAGAGTTTTCCTGCCTGGCCCACAGTCAGGACAAATCTCTCTCACCTGCCAGTCCCACAGCCACTCAGACCCAACCAAGTAAACACAGAGACTTATATTGCTTACAAACTGTATGGCCATGGCAGGCTTCTTGCTAACTGTTCTTACAGCTTAAATTAATCCATTTCCATAAATCTATACCTTGCCACGTGGCTCGTGGCTTACCAGTGTCTTCACATGCTGCTTGTCATGGAGGCGGCTGGCAGTGACTTTCTTCCGCCTTCCTGTTCTCTCAGTTCTCCTCTCTGTTAGTCCCGCCTATACTTCCTGCCTGGCTACTGGCCAATCAGTGATTTATTTATTGACCAATCAGCAACACATTTGACATACAGACCATCCCACAGCATTGTCTGAGAGTAGATTTCAAGCTATTATTCCTTTACTTTATGTTTGTGACAATATTATTTGCAGCACATGGGGACTGATTTGGTCCTATCAGCCTTGAAGTTCCAGGATTTATTTCTTTACAATTCACAAAAACTGAGACTATGAATTGGTTTTTCAGATTCAAACATGAGATGACATCTGCAACTACTACAGAATAATCTTTGGGAGAAAGAGACTACATTCTAACTAGAGAAATAAATATTTGAAAGATAGTAGGAGAAAAAAACCAAAAAGCACTAGGACGAGTCTGGAGAACAGGTAGGCTTCCTGTGAGAGGAGAGAGCTGCATTCTGAAGGTGCCATTTTGGCCAACCCAAGGTGAGGGAAGATCTTCCAGGTTGGGGAAATGAAATACATAGTGAAGGAAGGACTATGGGATTAGGCACTAATTCTAGAACTGCATACTTGCTCAAATTTTTGAAAGTATTTTTATACATGGAAAATGGGATAAGGTCGTTTAAAAAGTAATTAAAAAACAATTCAGGCTGCTCCAGTGTGTCATTTCCCTAAAGAACACATTATCTCCACAGAGACTAATGAGTAGTTATTATATGTGGATCTATATTTGTTTCAACTGTGGAAATTTTGGCAGACAAGCCTCTTGAAATTTAGCCCCATGATCTTAATCGTTTGAAAAGGAAATTTTAAATTATGATTAAAATTCTGTGTTAAAGTACCGATAATCACAAACATAATTGTTAATGGTATTCTAAAAGTCAAAGAAAACATCACACTACATCTTCAACTGTCTACAATGTCTGGCTGAGGCTGTACGCCCCTCTTTCATCAAGAACCCATAACTCAGTCTGAAAAGATTAACAAGTAAAGCAATATTCTTTCTTTCCCCCATTTCTATGGTTTGTTATTACCTTAGTGGAGTGAAACGGTTTTCATAACAGTTTTAATAACAAAAGTTTGTAAGCATGAAACACACATGACATTTTGATATATGTTCAACTTGTGGCATGCTTACATCACACTGATGTGCTTTACCTCACCTTGTTATTGTGCGCATGTGTGTACTCTTACTAATGTCCAGCTACGCTACGTATTACTAACTCCAGTCACCACAGTGCACAGATGGCTGAAACTTTGTCTTGTTACACTGAAATTTTGTACCTTTAGATCAATAGCTCATTTCCTCCCTCTCCCGCCAGCCTCTGATATCCACCGATCTAATTTCTGTTTCTACTATTACAACTTTAGAGTCTACACATGGGTGGGCTAAGTCATTACATCATCAACAGCAGGTGCATAGAAGTGGAATATAACCTACCAGTCTTGAGAAGGTCCATGGAGAAGTTGTAAATTTCATGTTTCAGCTGCTTGATCTGCGGAGACTCTTTGCTGATCGCCACGTTGATGAGGAGGCCATGCTGGGGCTTGTGAGTGATGCTGAAGAGCAAGGGGTCCTTGGGAACATCCCTGTCAGCAGCAGTGATGATGGAAGAATCCAGCTCTATCATCTGACCCTCACACACCTGAGCAGGAGCAAGCCAGCAGAGATAGCAGTATGAAATAGAACCTTTTTCCCTATGTCTTTTGAAAAGCTGCTGGAAAAAAAATCCACCCCACTTATATGAAGATGTCCTATTTCAAATTTTCCATGACATTTTCAGATACTAGGTTCTAGAAAAAGAAATTTTGAGTTAACAGGAATGTAAAAAGAAACCTATTCATCTTCCTCAGATCTTTTCAAAACATTCGAAGTCCTCGTTAGTTCCATGCACAACATAGGGTGCATGACAGAAACATCTCTGTGAAGGTCTTGGTGACAGGAGTTCACTTCCTGAAACTCACATGAGAGTGGAGAGGAATAAGTCCACAAAGCTGCTCTCCAGTCTAAACATTGGGCTATGGTATGCATGCCCCCTCATCATTCACATCTATATTTGTGCACAAACAATCAAAAAACTGTTGTAAATTAAGACGATTTATGCTGCTAATGATTCAAAGGTTGGTGCTGGGGGAAGCAAGCAAAAGTATGCTTACTCTCTGGAAGTCAGGAAAGGTCAGTGTAAAAGTGAATCTGGAGTCTTTTTTTTTTTTTTTTTTTTTTTTTTTTTTTTTTTTGGTTTTTTTGAGACAGGGTTTCTCTGTGTAGCTTTGCGCCTTTCCTGGAACTCGCTTTGTAGACCAGGCTGGCCTCGAACTCACAGAGTTCTGCCTACCTCTGCCTCCCGAGTGCTGGGATTAAAGGTGTGGACCACCACTGCCCAGCTTAATCTGGAGTCTTTACTTCAGACACTAATTGGATATATAACTCACAAGCCCTTGTTTCTACAACTTTTAGGTTTCTGTCTGCTTTGGAAGTAGCAAATATCTACTGCATACACCAGAGCAAATTTGGTGGTTCTTTTTTAAATTTTTTTATTTTTTTAATTTCATACATTTATACAATGCATTTTGATCATATTCATCCATCACTACCCCTCCTACTCCTCTTAGTGTCCCCATCTCCTTCCCAACCTCATGTCCATTTTTATTGTCCAATATTTGGTGTTTTACATTTTTATTATCATAGTAGATATTTTTATTTCAAGTGCTGGGGAGGTGGCTCAGCAGGTACAAGTTCTTACTGTGAAACTTCAAGGAGCTGAGTTCAACTCCCAATAAAAAGCTGGGTGTGGCTGTGAGAGTCCAACAGCCTCAGTGCTAGGGAGGGCTGAGAAAGCAAGCTCTCTGGGTCTTGCTGGCTGCTAGCCTAGCTCCAGGTTCAGTGGGAGACCTTGTCACCTTGTCTCAAGGGAATAAGGCAGAGAGTGATAGAGCAGGACGCCAGACATCCTCCTTCTCCTACACACACACACACACACACACACACACACACACACACACACACACACCCCACAGTGAAGTGCTTATTGCCTCAAGAAAACTTTAGTTATATAGAACTCAGCCATTTTGCCTTTTTTTCTTTTCCTTTCTCAGAGAGAAGATAAGACAAGGAAATTTTTGTTTTCTGTTCTGAAAGACAGCAAGATTTAAGTAATAAAAGCACACAAATTCTACACCTGCTTCCTGGGGATCTGCAAGGCCACTTGCTACATTATGGAGGTAGTACAGGTATTCTCAAGAATCAAAGGCAGGAGGACTGGGAAGGCCTGTCTACCAATAGTGTAGTCAGGGAAGGAGTACCAAGAGCTGCTGAACACCAAGAAACATGAACTATGAAAGAGTGGAGGCCAGCAGGCTATCTTCACAGCCGAGGGGATCACTTCGTGAGAGCCTGTGCTTTCTTTCCAGCTCCCCGCACTGGCCCTGGAGGGGCTGTTCCTACAGGTACACTGTGGTATTTGGACAAAAACAATGCTGCTCTTATCTGACCTTTTTTTTTCATTAAAAACCAAAAAAACATCTTGGATTAATTCCTAATGAGAAACCTATTGATTCAGTTTGGCCAGTGTCTCACTTTCCCCACCCTGAAGAACTTGAGTAAAGCAGTTTAAAAACATGCTGTAATTCTCCATCTTTATAGAGTTTAACTATGAAGCCTTTTCCCCTTGACTGTGTGATAATGTATATCATTTACAAAAATGGTAAATTCATTCACAAGATTACCAGGGAATTTTCTAAAACAAAACCCAAAAAACTACAGAATTCTTTTTTTGGAAATTGAATTGTTTCTTGACATTATGAGAATAAATAGTCTAAATGAATATACATAAAAAGCAGATATTTACCACTAAACAGGTTTGCAAAGGGTTATAATAAACTAAAATATTTTGATGGAAGCCCAACTATCTGTACAATAAGGACATTTTCCAACAGGAAGTCAAATGTGTTATATGAAGAAGAAAAAAATTCTTGAAGCTTAAAAGTTGTCTCTGCCAATGCTCAAGGGTCTGTGTCTGATTTGCATGTATGAGGAAGCATGGGTGAAAGACATGATTACTTCCACAAAGGAATAAGGGACAATTTCCCAGAGGCCTAATTATTCCAGAAGCTCTTGCTCCAGGCAGATAAAGACAGTAGAAATAGGTGCAGAAGTGATCATTTATTGGTTTTTTTTTTTCTTCACATAATCACTGAAGGGCTCTCCAGAGTAAACCTTGAGCCAAAAGAAGAGGGCAGGCAGGAGTTGGCTCTTAAATCTCATGCTGAGGTGACGCTCATGTGCTGTTAAGATTCAGTAGAAAATTAAAATCAAATAAAGACTTTCACATTTAGAATGTGATTATTTTTAGCAAAAAGAATGAGGAGAAATAATGGCTTTGGTCAACATTAGAAAAAAGATGACACATTAAATAGTACTGAAAACACTTGTTCACTAAGGACCTACTATGCTTGGCCAACTCGATCATCATAACAACCTCTTGAAGGAAATTACATATGTATTTTTGAAGATGGGGAAACAGAAGCTTGAAGAGAAATAACCTGCCCAAGATGCAGAAATTATTCAAAGCAATACACAAGTTCCTTTGAGGCCAAAGCCTGTGTGTGTTCATTCAACTTGCTAGTACATGTGTATGAATTAAATAATCATACATAGACATGCAGGATATTTAAAAGGAACTACATATTGATAAGAAAAGATTTCACATATATACTTAAGTTTTGCTTTAGAAAGTAAAGTATAGAGTAGTGGGTATGATTCTCTCATTTGTAAGTAAAAACATACAGAAAAATTATAGTATACAGACATAATTCTGGCATGTCCATAAATCTCTTGGGTTACTTAGTTAACCTGTTTATGCCTCATTTCTTCAGTAATGAAATGGCAATTAAAAACACCATCACCCTAAAAGCCTATTGTGAGGATTAACTATGGATACACAGAAAGGACTTGAAACCTAAAGCCCAGTAGGTACTCTATTACACACACACACACACACACACACACACACACACACACACACCTTTACCATCACCATTATTACTAGGTTAATAGTTCACAGTGACTAGTTATATGGCATAAGATTCTGCTTTCCTCACTCTTCACCAGATTAACGTATTAGGTGCACCTGGACCAACATACAGCGGTTGTTTAAGCAAAAGCAAAAATCAGAAAGAGATAAGAAAAAAAGGAACATTCTGGTATGCTTCTTACAGTGATATTCTGTACCACAAAGTCAGGAGCTTCATCATTTGTGGGGTTGATGATAACATGAAATGTCGTCTCTAAGGAGCGTCGCTTCCCATCTGTGGCATACACCGTGAACTGGTCGGCAGTTGGTTCCACCCTCAGGTGCCTGGACTGCACGTAGTTAATGTGCAAAGCCTTCATGTCTCTCCACTGGAACGAAGCTAGCACACACCAAGACAGAACAGGGAAATGATAAACAGCACTACTCAGGAATCTTCAGTCTTCAACAGCTGCTTCCCTGGAAAGCAGATAGGCAATCATAGTGGGGACTGGTGTGATGCCCACCAGCCATCAACAGAAAGGCAGGTAGGTACCACAGATCTGAAAGAAGGATGCAAATCTGCCTGAAGGACAAAATTGTGATGACCACTGATCAGGATGCAGGGGACTTCATGGTCACTCTCCAGACACCTGAATTGAAAGCCACAGAGGACTGCCCTTGGCTAAACTGTCCTGACATTCGGCTCTTCTCATACTGGGTTGAGAAGGTGCCGCTTCCTTGACACAAAGGCAAAATGAGTGGAGATCCATGTCTATGTAACAGACACCAAGAAACTCACTGCACTGAGGAGAATTAGTTGACTTGATGTTCAGCTAGCCTTAAATCAGAAGAGGAAAATTGCCGTAGGGTGTGAATTAAATCAAAAGAAAAGCTGCATGACCTTTAATTTGATTAATCTTGAACCTCATCTCGCTCACATTTAAAAATAGAAATGTCTTTAAAGGAGCTTGAAAATAACTTACTTAAAAAGTATTATCATCAGAAGATTTCAGTTTTGCTTTTTGTTTGTTTTCTTTTATTAAGGGCTATTCTGGTTGCTGAGAAACATTTGCTTTCCAAATTAAACTGGGCAGTGAAAACACACGCCTTTAATCCCAGCTCTTGGGAGGCAGAGGCAGGAGGATCTCCAAGTTCAAGGCTAGACTGGTCTACAAAATGGTTTCTAAGACAGCAAATTCCAAGAGCATTCATAAATATGCTTATTTTTTCTGTGAGACAGAACATATACATAATGCCTATTTTAGAGATGATTTTCTGGAAAACGAGTAAGGTTAAATGTGTATAAATGGTCTCTGTGGTAAACACTACTCAGAGACACCCTGTCTCAGAAAACATAAAAACAAAAACCAACAACAAAAGATTGATGTGATCTCCTTGAACATTTCAGGTTTTCTCTTTCAGTACCATTCATAGCATATTTCTTAGTATTTTCCAGGAATATCTATTAAAAATGCCAAAAGACTGTGAGAATAAGACCCTGTGGTTCCCGCCAGATTCATTCTATCACAGGACTGTGTTGCCAGGAGGACCTTGGAAAAAGGAAGTACTTCAGTGTTTATTCATATACTTTTCATAAGTGAAGTTTCCACTTAGTTCAGTTGTTAATGCTGATGCAGAAGAAAAGCTAAGGTGAAAGTTAAAATGAAAAACAATTAAGATTCAACGCATCAGCTAGAATTATAATAATAATCTCTTGAATGCATATGGTGTCTTGAATGTATTTGAATCCTTGCCCATTTCCTAAGCTTGGCCCAGCTAGTCACATCCATGAACCCTAGCAAGACATTGCGGGTCAGGTGACAAGGACTTACCTATGCTGATGCCCATGTTACTTTTCTCAAAACCTGCAGAAGGGAGTGTGTTTTCAAGATAGCCGAACTGGGGAGGAGAAACCAAAACAAATTCTAAGTCATCTGGGGCGGTGTCTGGGTCAGTGGCAGTCAAATGATGAGTGGTAAGGGCTGCCGAGAAGCCTTCATCCACCACGAACGTCCTACCTGCGTACCAAGAACAATAGTGACAGCCAGTGAGATGGCTCAGTGGGTAAAGGCACCTGCTGCCGGGCCTGATGACCTGAGTTCAATCCCCAGAACACGCACTCACAAAACAAGTAAATGAACATGTAATAAATTGTAAAAACACACACTTCTGTCAGCCTGAACTCCTCCATCAGAAGAATGAGAACTAAAGGCAGTGATTGCAGTCCCAGCTAGAGCAGCTTCCCACGGGCAAACACGCTTCTATGGGAGACGCTCATTTTCTTGGGCATAAATTCTCTTTGCAGTAAAAAATTCAGGGGTAACGAGTGGGATTTAATTTGACTTATGGAATTGTATACTTCTTTCTTATACAAGCCAGCCAGATGATAATGGAAAGGCGGCGGTAGCAATGCTGAATGCTCTGCTACAGCCCTCCAGTCATTCTCAAGGAACTCTGATTTCCCTTGTGTCTCGATAGAAGTGACAAATGAAAATAAGAATTGCCAAACTGTTTTAATGATAAGCCACTAAATGGAGTTTATGTACTCCTCAAGATCAGTCGTTACCACTGTTTGTCAGAGTGCTAATTGCCGGAGAGCGATTATGAATTGCTCATAACGAACATTTTTTCATGCCTTGGTGCTTAATTATTCTGCTGGGATAATGCTTCCTTTCCAGAACATTGCTTGGGAGATAGTTAGCAAATTACAAGCGCGCTCATACATATGCTTATTTTTTCTGTGAGACAGGACATATACATAATGCCTACGAAGAGATGACTTTCTGGAAAACACGTAAGGTTAAATGTATATAAATGGTCTCTGTGGTAAACGCATTCTGTTCTAATAGAAATTATTATGGATAAAATAAATTATTCTCTCTCCAGCTGGCAGTGCTATTTTCCCATGTGAAATAAACCAGTATATTTGAGGATCTCAACATCCTTGTTGTAACATGTAACACAAAGATACAAATGCTGTTGTATTCTCTCTATGTATGGAAATACATAAATTTTTAAGCAAGTAAATTCTTTTGCCCTGTGATTGTTTTTATTACAGATTTTGGATTTATTATATATTTCTGTTGAGATGATTCCTGGGTGACAACTGCATTTGGTGGTGTTCTAATCTAAGAGAATTATTTCACTGAACCTTGGGTACGACACTAAGACAATTATACTCATAGGAACAACATGGTCACCTATTATAATTGAAGGTGGCTGGTTGTCGACTGGATGCACTGTGATGTTGAGCTCATACATGGGAAAGGACTCATGAAGAGGAACAGATGGATCAGGTCCATTGTAGCAACAGCCATTCACCGAAGGGCCGGCTTCATCATCAGAAATCACCAATATAACGGTGTCAAAACAAGGCGCTGGGCCAACCTCACCACCTGGAAAACAGAACAGCAAGATCAACTCCACTCACACCTTTTCTGCCTACATTGAGTGGAAGGGAAAGGAATTATGGGGATAAAATATGAAACTCAATTTTATCACTATAAAATTAAATATAGTCAGGAAAATAATACAAACATATTTGTCCATCTGTTGCCTCTTGTGAAATCCCTGCCAGCCACAGACCACCACATGGAAGAGTAAAACAGGCAGTTCCCAAATGAGCAAGGGGCAGGCACAGAGCTTGACCAGGGATCCTTTCATCCTTCCCTCCCAACCCTTGGATGTTAGCAACAAGCTCAGGGAGAGGCAGAAGGTACCCTTGACCCCTTGATAATTACCTCTCCAAGTGCATTGACCACCGGAAATGAACAAGCACCAACCACAGCAGTCATGAGACACAGAGGATGCTGGGTAAGTGTATAGAAAGGTAATCTACGTTCTGGTCATTTCTTTCTTTCTTTCTTTCTTTTTTTTTGGTTTGGTTTTTTTTTTTTTTTTTTGGTTTTTTGAGAAAGGTTTTTCTGTGTAGCTTTACACCTTTCCTGGAACTCGCTTTGTAGACCAGACTAGCCTCAAACTTACAGAGATCCGCCTGGCTCTGCCTCCCAAGTGCTGGGATGAAAGGGGTGCGCCACCACTGCCCAGCATCTGGTCATTTCTTTCTGTGTTTCTTCTACTACACACTAGCCAATCACTCATCAGCCAACAGGACAATCTATACTAGCCAATCACTCATCAGCCAACAGGACAATCTATACTAGCCAATCACTCATCAGCCAACAGGACAATCTGTGCTCTCCAGGCAACAGAAAAGCCCGGAATGTGGGCTCTCAGCAATTCTTAAATAGCCAAAAAGAAAAACAATGCTGGGAGCTGTGAAAAAAAGGGAAGGGAAAGCTGGGGGGAGGGAGGGGAAGAGGGAGGGGAGGAGAAGGGGAGAGAAAGAACAAGAAGATCGGTGACATCATCTCTTCTCATGAAATACACTGGCCAAATCTAGAGTACTGAATCTAGAGTACTGAGCTTAGTGTGATTTAAAAAAAAAAAAAAAAAACCAAGAAAAATTCAGAAATTCAGAGACGCTATCACTTGAACAAGAAAATGATTAAAGGCTCAAAAACCAGAAAATCCAAATTGAAGTTTAGACAGTTCAATAGAAATCATTTGTTTGATAGCTGCTGGGAGAGGAAGGGTCAGTTTTCTTTAAAAGTATGACCGAAGAGGGTCCAGGGCAGGTGCCACACCCGGGAGTATTTGGACAGCACAAATGGGACTTGATGGGTTTAGATGGGTAGATAGATATAGGTAGATGACATGGGTAAAACTGAAGAACACTATGTAAAGTGAAACAAGCCAGATGTGGAAAGCAGTTTTTGTTGTGCAAAAATGGAATGTGGACAGTAGCCAGAGGAGAAGGGAAAGAAAAATAGACTTTTACAGCCAGAGAAGTGTGCTGGGGCAGGACTGGGGAGAAGGGTGAGAGAAGGATCCTTTGTGGAAGAGGATGAAGGGATGTGATAAATGCATGATTATAATACAATTACATCATTTTCTCCTTCCCTTCCCTTGATCCAAAACCTCCTATATACCCTTCCTTGCTCTATTTCAAATTCATAACTTTTCTCATTAATTGTGTGTGTGTTCCTAAATACATACATACAATCTGCTCAGTCTGTATAATATTACTTGTATGTATATTTTTTTCAGAGCTGACTATTTGATATTGTATAACCAATTGGTGTGCTCGTCCCTGGGGAAGAACATTTCTCCCACTCAGCATTCCTTAGCTGTCTGTAGTACTTTGTCTAGAGTTCAGGCCTCATGAGCTTTCTCCTTTCCAAGTTAGCATGTCTACTGGCATTGTCCTTGTTCAGGTCAAGTTTAGGTAGGCATGTGGATGAAACCTCATAGGCATAGCTTCTCTAACATTTCACAGCACACTCACTGATTTCCAGCTGCTATAATCTTCCAGCCCCCTCTTCCACAATAATCCCTGAACCTTAGGTGCCAGAGTTGTGTTGTAGATGTATTGGTTAGGACTGGACTCTACAACTTGGCATTTTGACTGCTTGTAGTTTTCTGTAATTGCCTCCATCTCTTACAAAGAGAAGTCTCCTCAATGAGAAGCAAGGAGTGCACTTAGCTGTGGCCATAGGACAAATGTTTAGATTGTCGTTAGGGGTTGTGCTGTTTTAGTGAAGTTGTGGTTGTAAGCTCTCCTCTATGATCCATGACTTCACTAGTCATAAGTAGTGGGCTGGGTCTCCAGTACCAGGCATGGTTTCCCTCTTGTTGAGCAGGTCTTAAGTCCAATTAGAGAGCTGTTGGTTCCCACCAAAGCACGCATGCCACTACTACACCCTAAGGGTTATCACGTCATGCTGGTCATTGTTCTACTTTACAGGACTCACAGTTGTTGATTACTTCCCTCCTTTGGAAGTGGGCCTCCTATGGCACCTTCAGGGCCTCTGAGCGGAGGCTTTCAGTTCAGCTCCAGTTCACAGGCCTCTGGGTCCTGTGTCTGAAGTACATGGTGTCTTCAGCAATGGGGACTTACCTTCTACCTCCAAGGGTGAACAATTCCCCCATAGACATGCCTGCAGGCCAACCCAGTCTAGACAATTCCTCACAGAGACTCTTTTCCCAGGTTGTGTCAAGTTGATAATTAAAACTAATGAGTATGGGTGATAAAATTAATCAGAAGACTGAAGCAAGGGTTGGAACAGATAAGTCACTGAGACATTGGGTCTTTAATGCCAGGATTCTTAATGTCAATCCAAACAGTGCTAAATGGGTGCCAGTGGAGTAAAGGAGTGAACATTCTGCAGAAATACAACATTCAAAACATCATTTGAGTCTATTATTCCTGCTAATGGAATATAACTAAAACATGTACATGAAATCATTTCCCCCAGGGCCTTTCTAAGCCTTACTAATTAACAGTTCCTTCCATGGCCATCACACTAGAAGAGATTTAGATGTTTGTAAATCTGCCTTTTAGGATTTGGAAGGCAGTGTAAGAGAACATGACTCATCTTACCGTAAGTTCCCTGAGCTTCAAGAGCCTGCTAAAGATGTTGGAATTATTCAATAAACAACCATTGGTCTTTGAGTCCCTTTCCTGTAAGACTATTGGTGACCTACAAAGGCAGGGGGAGTAAGGGGGGGGGGACACATAAGCCTGAGGCCAGCCTGGGTCACTCAGCAAATATGTCTATGTTTTACCATGTCCTTAAAATCTGAGTGAGGCTGACCTCAGAAGTAATGGACTAATATCAATGGTGGAAGAAATTTTAAGACTGCATAATATTCAGACTGTGGCATGACTTTTACTAGCTGATTTTACCCAGGTTTACAATGAGAATTAGGAGCAAAAAGTAGAGGAGGAAGATGTGAAATGTATAGTTTGCCAAGGAAAAGAACATGCTGTACGCTGTGCACAAAGTTAAGTGTGGGTAAGTGGCTGCGGTTGTTAAAAAGTAGCAGCATACTTTGATGAGGAAGCCAGGAATGTGGCTAGAGGACATCACATTTCAGGAAGCAATAAGACCTCATGGATGGGATGATCCAGAGCATAAAACGCCAAGCTCATTTGAAAGACTTTTCTTTAAAAAGAGAGGAGCATGGGAGTGCCATGCTTGAGCAGACTGTCAAGGAAGAGGCTTTTTGAGACAGCCACACAGACATTCAGGCTGCTGTCATTATGGTCCAGGACCATTAGGTTACTTCTTAAGATGACGACAACACTTGGCTTTGTCCCTATGGTGCCGGTTTTACCGGCACACACAGTTCAAGAGTTAGGAGATCATGGAGGTATGCACCCAGATTTTAAAGGAAAGCATGTGAGGCATCTCCCAATGTGTGGCAGTATTTGGGGGTCAGTGGAGGCTTATGAGATAGGAGCTTGCTAGAGAAGTAGATGCTAAAGTTGGGCTCCTGAAGGTGATAGCTTAGCCCCTAACTCCAGTCTTGTTCTTTGCTTCTTGGGCTGTCGACATGGGAAGGGACTCGCCTCATGCCTCTGCCATCAGCTAAGATTCTCTGTCATGCCTTCATGGCTGTGAACAGCTGAAAACTCTCAGAAATAAATGCACAAAATGTCTTCCTTCCCATCGATGGTTTCTGCCACTGTGACACAAAAGTCATGCGGTGTCCACTCAGCTAGCCTTCCCATGTCCTCTTCCTTCCTCCATTCCTCCAAGGAATGGGTGTGTTAACAGGATAGTGTGATTAACTCCAGCAAGAGGAAATACATGATGCTGTTTCCGGGCAAATGCTACTAACTAAGACCTAAGTCAATGACTTAGGATTTCTGTTGTGATGAAACACTGTGACCCAAAGCAACCTGAGGAAGAAGAGATTTATATCTATCACAATCCCATATAACAGTCCCTCATTCAAAGCAATGAGGACAGGAACTCAAACAGGGCAGGAACCTGGAGGCAGGAGCTGATGCAGAGGCCATGGAGGGGAGCTGTTTACTGGCTTGCTCCCCATGGCTTGCTCAGCCCACCTTCTTATAGAACCCAGGACCAACATCCCAGGGGTGGCACCTCCCACATCAATCACTAATTAAGGAAATGCCTTATAGGCTTATCTTATGGAGGCATTTTCTTAATTGAGAATCCCTCTTCCCAAATGACTCTGTTTTATGTCAAATCGATAAAAAACTTGGCAGGAAAGAAGACATGCAAAGAAGAACAGTATGAAGTGTCAGTGTGTCCTGGCCATCCTTCCATGTGAGAGGGTTTTCTCTGCACACTTAGATAACAATCCTTTAGCACAGTGTGGCTCATACTCCACTGTGGCCCATGGGCTCCATGCTGTGTCTTGCAAATACCAGATGCTGAGTTACTGTTTTCTCTAGTCAAACACTTCACACAGCAGGAAGAAATGCCAACTGAGTAACAATGTATTGAGGTAACAACAATGGAAACCTGGTCCTTATGAACCTGCGCTTTGGTTCTGACTGTCACATGCTACAAGCACGTCATGCAAAGTGCAAGATATCATCTTGCTTTTTAGAAACTTAGAAAGGACACTAGTTACTTCTAGGAAGCTGACTGGTGGCCAGGAGACTTTTTAAAGTAATGGTGCCATTGTTTTAGGTGGCCTGATTTGGTATTTGCATCATGGTTTAGAAATCTGTAAGTAAAATGGCCAAATTCTTCAAGTTGACTGAAAAAGGACTTGCGGACCTTTGTCCATGATGACCCCAGCTTACAAACTGGGGTGCAGGCTGTAGCCTGCGTTATCTTTAGTGGAAAGAAATATTAAGATTATAATGTGATGGGAGCCCATGACAAGGGGTGGAGATGAGACTCTTCGGAATGCCTTCACTACACAAGGCTGACACTTACCTGTGTGTTTGTATGTCACAGCTCCTGAGATGACATCTCCCTGAGAGAACCTGTTCACATGGTTTCCAGCCTTTCTCACCACCCCATGCTGCGGCTCTCGGGTAATCAGAAACAGCAGTTTCAAGTCATCACTGTCTGCATCAGTAGCAAAAACGTATTCAGGGGTGATGGTCACCTCTCCACCCTCTGAGCAATGCATCATGGGGATCAGGTCAGCCTTCAGAACAGGTGGCTCATCATTCACAGGGAATACCTAAGCAGGATAAAAAAAAAAAGCACATTTTTAAGGAAAAAGACAAAGTGACAAATATCCCAGCTGGTAAACTACCGCTCACAGTCACGGTGACAGGCATTTTTCATCTTCTGGACACATGGAACAATAGCCATGAAATTTGGCCAAAGCAGCCTGAGTCTTTTGACTTTCTCAATTGGTTGAGGGATGCTCCACATGAATGAGAGTCTGTGGCTCTAGCTGGGAATTCAGGGCACTCATTGTTCTCAGAAGACAAAGATGAAATGCAATAGAAAGCATCCCTCACTTTAACATGCAGCCTTTCATTAAATACACACACTGCACAGGGATTCTGGGCCCAGGAGTCGGATGCGTGTACATTCACAGCATCAAAGTTAGTCTTATTTCACATTATTTGGTGATTCAAAGCATTCTGCCACCTTCGACTTCTGGCCACCCACAACGTTTCCATGGGTCCCCAGGAAACCATAGCGGTGTGTTGTCAAATGGCTTGAGCAACAGGATTTGGATTGTTTGTGTGTTTGGTTGGTTGGTTGGTTGCTTGTCTGGTTGGTTGATTTAATTTTGTGGCTGTTTGTTTGGTTGATTTAGTCAAGTCTGGACTGCTGTGAGCCTGTGTACCCTTTCAGCCCTACCCATACTTCAGCCAAAGTGATCTTAGTAAACATCAATTTCAAGTTGCTGGTCTGCAGGGACCTTCAGTGTCTCCTCTGCTCCCCCCATGATTCTCCTAGGAGTCTCTGGTGTAACATGCCATGGGTGCCTTCACCACCCCACTCCATCTTCACCCAAGCACACACTCCTCACCAACTCTCATGGCCTCTGTCCCACCCCCTGAACCTGCTCCATACATTCTGTCCCACTCTCTTTGTACAACTGATTTCTGCCTCAGATTCCATGTATGTTTTTCAGGGAAGGTTTCCTGATCACTCAGGAAATTGAGAAGGTTCTGTTACTTACACTCCTGTTCATAAAACACATACACATTTTAATCAATTATCTTTGTGATTATCCAGTTAGTGACTATCATCATCTGTGATCTGTAACTTCAAGAGCAGGAACCTCCTTTATCTTGTTCAAAATTGTTCTACAAGCATCTGTCTAAGACCCCCAATATACATTACAGAAGGCACTTACTAAACGTTTGTTGAATGAATAAATGAATGGATTTCCTAGTTACTATGTATTCAAGGGCTAATGGCTATAAGACAAATACACAGAGAACTATGCCGATGCTTTCCTATCTTTATAGGAATGAGTATATCCTTATAGGAATGATACAAAGATGAGTGCATAGATACTGTAACTTATTTGTCAAAGGTGTAAAAATATAATTGTCTGCTTTCTTCTTTGCTACGAAGAAAAATAATTATCTTTGTTCATATCTTCTGTGTGAATCCATTAAAGACATATCTTCTTGCTTGACCCTAAGAAATTTTACCAATTTGTTCATGTGGATGATAACTGTGAATAGTCATTGTGAGGGGAAAAACCATAAACAACATTGTCCAAAAACCGTTTTGTCTGGCTTTCAAAAATTATCCCCTTTAACTTAAAAAGTACTAATAAATGGTTTCTTTCACCAAGATGTGCTGCTTATTGCCAGACATAATAAGATGGTCAGATACAACAGGTGGGAGTGGAGTCCTTTAAAAAAAAATGGAAAAGTAACTCAGAGGATCTTCCTTTGTGTATAGACGTTTGCCATAAAGAAAACATCCCCTCTTGAAGCCGAAATGGTCTCCTGCTTTTCACGGAGCCATCACAGGCCTTTGTGAAGACTGAGGAGGAAAATGAGAGGCAGACTATGCATAGAACCTGGCACCTCAAGGAATCAATACCAGCCAGAGGGAAGTACGGCCAGATAATGAGGAAGAGTGCCTCACATTGCACCGTCACGTTGATAGCTCTGAATCAGCTGTAGACTCTTCAGGAGCCCAAGTATATTAACTAAAGAGAGATGATTCCTTCCTTGTCTGTTTTTTTAAAACAATCTATCGATATCAACACTCTATCAGTGACCAGCTATAAAATATCTTACAAATACATATCAATTTTATATCACTAAAATCTAGCCCCTATTCAAACAAGAAGAGATGGAAGCTAGCACAATGAGAATACTTGGTGGCCCTTCAGGGACTGTGATAATTTTCTCTGTCAGCAACTATAAACGCTTGCAAATCATCCACGAGATGCCCACGGTCTTGGTTACCCACACAACGGGGAAACTCCAAAGTTTTCAGAAGTCCCTTGAACATGCCTCAACTTCGTGAGCAGACTTTGTCAAAGGAAAGGGGGAAGTGACTTCAAACCAATCACATGCCAGGGTTGTGGTTATAGACATTCCAAATGGAGCCCCACATGCATGGCTTCTTCCACAAGCAAAGAGAAGCCCAGTGGCTCTGGACAGTCATCCCAGCTGCTAAGTAAGCCTGTGTGCCCTTCAAAAATATTAGACATATTTTATATGCAAAATGAACTACTTTTAAAACTAAGTATCTGGATTTAAGCTTAGAATAATTCTAATATAACCTTTGTCTCTACCAACTGACTCCAGACACACACACACACAGGTGCTCTGGCAACCTTCTGCTTTGGAGTCTGTGTATTTTAAGTTGTTTTGGGACCCTGAGGAGTTCCCAGAATAGAGACTTTACATTCAAATGATTCAGGGAGGAAACTTTCTACCTACCTCAATGTGTAGAACAAATTCTGCTGAATTTGTGCCATCTGTGACCTCCAAGAATATCTCATCTTGAAAAACCTCAGATCCGTCATGGTGATACCTGCAGGGAAAGTATGGAAGCTAATCTTTTAGAAACACCTGGGTGTAGCCTAAGCTGCATGACACAAGTACTCCTCCATCACCTTGGCCATGACTTCACTAAATAAAAAGTTATTTAAATAAGTAAATAAAAAAAGAAGAAGTATAACTATAAATGCAAAGATATGTAAGCACTCAATATCCCTAAATGTAAACTTGTTCTACCTGGGAAAACACTGTTGTATGCATTGGTAATTTTTCCCCCAAATCAAAAAAACAAAACAAAACCCAGGCTTTTGGAAGCTGGGGAGACAGCTTATAGTTAAAGGCCCGTTCTGTTCTGTTCTGTTCTTACATAAGACCTGAGGTCAGCTCCCACACCCATCTCAGGCAGCTCACAACCCCCTAATAACTACAGCTCCAGGTTCTCTGATGTCTCTGGACTCCAAAGGCACATATGTGGATATGTGCATGTGTATGTGCATATGTTCATGAAAACACACACACGTAATTAAAAATAATCTTGAGACTAAATTTCAGAAAGCAGTCTTCGCATGGCCTCCGTGACAATGGGAAGTACTTGACCTGGTACCTGTGTAAGAGTGGAGCATGCTGGCTGGAGCCAGAGTAACTCTAAGACGAAGTAGAACACTCCGAGGACTCCAGGATCCCCGTGCCTTCCAACATTCCTCCTGTGCTCTAACGCTGCTCCTCTCTGAAGCCTTGATCTAAGAACTAGGTATCGCCTCCCTCCACCATATTCCAAGTTCCATTTACACGCTCCTCATCTCTACCAGAAAAGACTCTCACATCTCCCCAGATTTAAAAATACCTTTCTTTGTTCTAACCTTGGCCCTATATTCCTCTTAATTCTCAGCCAATTTTTTTTTGAAGAAACTGTATAATTCTAGGCTTTTCACATACTTTCTAGCCTACTACAATGACACTCAGTTAATTCTAAGTAGCTCTTGAGCCTTTTTTTTTTTTTTTAAATCACACCAGTGGTTTGTTCATACTAACAAATGCAATTATAACCTAGGAATCAAAAACAAAAGTGTCAATAAAATAGTACAGTATATTGAACCTATATGATTTTGTTATATGGACAAAAAGGACTATATTTTATTCAAGATGGGCCACCAATAGGGTGATAATGGATTTAATCCTTATCTCTCATACACATTAACTGCTGTGCTCTGTTTCTCCACGCCTCTTACTGTTTTCATCAAAAATAATTATGAATAACAATGGGCTGATCCACTTCACAACGCTGCTGTCCCCAAAACAGCTAAGTGCGTCTGAGGACGCACGTGTGTAAAGCGGGATAGTGGGGCCAAGCAGACTGATGAAACCTGACTCCTGCATCAGCATCACTGTGCTTAGTTCTGCCTGAGAACAGAACGATGTGCCTTGTCAGTCTTGGTGACTCGGGTTAAATAACTAAAAAATACTTCGCTGCAACTCTCTAGACAGGCGACTAGACATAGAATGCTAGCAAACATTTCTACTTTTCTCTGTCCACCATTTATCTCAGCATTGTCTAAACAAAAGTCTTTCCTTAACATGTAGATAGGAGCTAAGATTTCAAATCCAAACTAGAAACAAAACAGAAAAAAATTTTTTTCTTTTCTTTTTCTTTCTTTTTTTCTTTTTTCTTTTCTTTTCTTTTAAGACAAGGTTTCTCTGTGTAACAGTCTTGGCTATCCTGGAACTCTTTCTTAGACAATGCTGGCCTCGAACTCACAGAGATCTGCCAGCCTGTGTCTCCCTAGTGCTGGGATGAAAGGTGTGCACCACCACCCCATTCCTCCCTCTGTTCTTACCAGGTTGGTCTTGAACTCCTAATCCTCCTGACTCAGCATTCCGAGTGTTGGGATTAGAGAGTAGGCTACCATATCTGGCTGATCAATAGTGTTCTACCCTGAGTTTCCAAGGTTATGAAATTGCCTTTTCTTAGAGCCAATTTCAGTTAGCTGCACAGACTATTTTAGTCTCTACTGAGTTTGCGATGTGTGCAGTTGTAGCAAAATTAATATTCATGGCCATTAATTTTTTCTTGCATGAATATTCATAAGCTCATTCCCTCTGCTATAGTAAGACAGAGAGAAAGAAAACATTTGAAAGAAAACTCTTTTTTACTTCTTTAATTTTCAATTGATCCTTAATAATATGAAGTGGCATGTTGTTTGAAAAGAATTACACAGGGTCCTTTCCCTTTGCTGGGCTTCACGAGTGTCTAGATAGAGAGCTACTGCACAGAAGGGAAAAACACACACACAAAATCTTCTAACCTAACTTTTAAGGTATGGAGGTCTCTCCATGAAAATGTGCCTCTTGGGTTTAGAGGAAATCCATCCAGCTCTACCCTGCCATGGAGGGGCATTTCCTGAAGAGAGAGGCTGATGCTGTCCAGTGGGGTGTCCACATCAGAAACCAAAATGGACTCTGGGCTGATGGTGCACTGACCACCCTCGACCACTCTCAGGGTGTTGGTGAATACCTAGAAAGAAGGAAGGAGACACTCAAGGCCTTGTTCCATCAGGTGTTGCTGAATACAAGAGTTCAACAGGTCCCTAGAAAGCTTCCGGAACTGTCCTTGCATGTCAATTAACTTTTTAAGAATGTTTATAAGCAGGTAAGTCATAACTAAATGATTTGGATACAAAACATTTTATTTGCATAGTTCCAGTTCCAAGCTCTGATATATACAAAGACACAAAGATCGATCTCTGATTTGGAAGTACCTATGCTTCAGGTGTCCCAGAGTCTCTGCAGCACAGCCAGCAAACGGCAGCCTGCTGCAGCACTGAACTGAGAGGAAAATCTCCCACCACCGTCCACACAGCCTCGGACAAACCCCCATGAAGCAAAGGCTCCACCTCTTTTCTTAAACCCTAGCACAGTGGTTCTCAACATGTGGGTCGCGACCCCTCTAGGGTTAAAATAACCCTTTCATGGGGGCCACATAGTAGATCTCCTGCATATGAATACATTATGATTCATAACAGTAGCAAAATTGCAGTTAGGAAGTAGCAATGGAAATAATTTTATGGTTGGGGATCACCACAACATGAAGAACTCTGTATTAAAGGGTCACAGCATTAGGAAGTTGAGAACCACTGCCCCCAAAATCCTTTAAGACTTGGAAGGTTGACGGAAACTCCATTGTGTGTTTTGCAGACAGAGTGAGTGCAGGCAAGCTGAAAACAAGAGGGTTAAAATTCCATGGGAAATAGATTTATTCCAACATTAGACTTAAATATTAAAAGCCACAAGGGCAATTTCAATACAAAAAACCCCAGTGTTCACCTGACTAACAATTCAGTTATAGGCACAAAGCAAGTTAGAGCAGCTTGGTCTATTTTATTACCACACTACGAGTGGGCAGGACGTGTTCCGTGATTAAACAAGTCTAGAAGACTGTCATCTACAATGTAGTCACTACATTTGTAAGGAATGCACATGTGCTCCAGGCTCTGAGACTACAATAGAAAACCCAGTCGAGTTTATTTAGCACATCAGCTTCCAAAATGAAGACTACCTCGTAGAAGGAAAAGGTAGCGGATACAGTTAAGACTTCAAATTGTGGACTCTGAGGGTTCCTCCCAGAAAGCCTGTGGCAAGCACACCACCAACACAAGGACACTTCTCACACAAAGAATCTTTTTTCCTCAGCAAGATGAGGCCACAGCCTCCACCCCAGTGTGCATCCTCTCTGTTCATCAACGGGGCACAGTGTGAGGGAAGTCCATTCCACAGCCATCAGAGGCACTCATGCATATCTCCAGGGCAGCACCCCGGGTCATGGAAATAGGACTCTGACTAGGATGTGGCTGTCTTCATTCCTTAGTAAACTACCAGCAGCAGAGAAAAACCCAAGAATAATCGACTTCTCTCTATACCACCCACCCCGACAGTGCTTCCTAAATGCTTCTGTCTGACTTGTCACACCTCTGTCTTCACTAAAGCAGAAGAAAGAAACAGAACCCTTTCCCTGGGGGAATATGCACCAGGGGCCATGCACACCAGCCCCATTTTCTTGGTGGGTCAAGCTAGTCTCCCAAATAGGGAACAGTGCATAAAATTCACTTTGCTACGTAAGATGATTTTCAAAACTATTTCTTTGAGAGCAAGCTCAAACATGAAAATCCTGTGGGTTCATAAGTAGTGCTTAAGAGGCTCCAGGTTTGTGTGGTGTCGCTCAGCCCTAATGACTGTCACTCAACTCAATTTCGTATCATGAAAGTACCAACTCAATTTCTAATAGTCTCAGTTCTTTGAAATACTATTTCATTTGTCCCTGGTGCCCAAACAAAAGACAGAAATCAACATCCACTGTAGCCCCAAGTCTTCCTCACTATTCCACCTTCTTTCACATGAAGATGACTCTTCCATCTGCCTCGTAATTACCTGCACAGATCAGCCTTCTCCAAGCTTAGACCTTTTCGCATAAAAGATTTTTCAACAGGTTTTGTAGGGGATGCTTTGGTTTGGGATCTCAATCTCATATATGGACAAGGGCGGTCTAAGTGAAATCTAATCAACTTTATTTAATAGCTGTTCTGACTTATTTTCACCATAAGCATTAGGCCAGGTCTTCAGCAGGAAAGGGGTCCCAGATGGAGTTGGTGCAGATGCCTTCTAGTTAAAGAGCTGTCAACACTTCTTCAACCACAGATTGCAAGCTCGCCAGCTTGAGAGGTTGGGCCGCTGACATAAGTGAGTGTAGTGTGTCGGTGGGGACTCTGAAAATGGACAGCGCATCCTGCCTGGCAGCCATGGCGCCTGTGGGCTCGGTGCTGTTAGGGCTCTTTCTTTTCAAGAGAAACCCCAAGTCAGTCTTGTTAAGAAACCTTCTGGCCCTTAAAGGTTTGCAACTTAACAACTTAAAATATTATTTAGACCCATTGAGCCATTTCTGCATGTTGATAAGTGCCTTCCCTTAGGCCTTTCAGTAAGAAATCTGTTTGCTGGCCTGAGGCAGGTATAGCTGTGATGAGTCACCAGGAAAGAAAACATCAGGGCTGGCCATATTCAGGTAGGTAGATGCCTGGGCAAGTCACCCTTTACCTTGGGAATGAAGCTGGGAAGGTCTAGAGCCTTCTGGTCTATAACAAATGGGGGATACTATTCCTTTGTCTTTCCACTTTTAAGGAGAAAAAAATGATCCCAAAAATAATCACACTAATCAAGTATAGTAGTGGGGAGGGGGACAGGAAAAACTCAAAACAAAACAGCCTCAGAGAGAAGACATCGCAGGTAGCAATGCCTTTGTAGTTTGGTTTTAAAGAAAAACTCAGGCCCCTTAAGACTTCCATAAACATTGAGCAGTGGCACCAGGGAAAACAAAAGGGTCCATCCTAATTCATTTTGGAAAATTAAAAAGCTTCTTTGGATCACACAGCAGCATAGCTGGCCTGTGGTGAGAGCAAATAGGTTCTTCCGGTTGCTAAGAGACCCATCACTTAATCTCCTTCCCCTGATCAACAAGGGGGGTGCAGCAGATTGAAAGAGATGTTGATAAGGCTTTGAAAACAATGCCAAATTCAACAATGAAAAATTCTCACCTTTCAGATAGGAAGTCCCATGGGTAGAGTCTCCCACCCACCCCCACCTCTGCTTTTTTTCTAGACTGCAGCTGGGGAATGAAAACATTACTCTTTCCTTTCTCTCACTCCTTTGGGCCCTCCATGTCAAACACGGCATACCTCAGGAACCTGATTGTCCACTGGGAGAATGGTTATGTTGAAGCAGATTCCATGCAAGGTGCCTCCATGCTGGTTACTGACAGACACCGTGAACTGCACATGTCGAGGACTGGGACCTATATCTTGCATGGGTGGCATGTAGGCCACTTTCATATGGTTCACAGCATGCTGTAAAGTAAATTGAGATGGACACATGTGTTGGTTTGCAGAGACCGGAATCCTTTAGCAACCTAAGTCTAAGGCCACTGCAGCATTAATTGATAGGGAGCACAGTAAGTATTCCTGTGGATAGAAAGATTCCCAAGGCTTTACTTGGTAAACCACATTGCCTAAACAGAAGAGGAAAACTGATGAAGTCAGGCAGTATGTCAAATGATGGGGTCCAAGCAATTCTGCAAAAGGCAGACTCAGACTTCCCTCAGTCCCTCTCTGCAGTCACTGTACTAACGCAAGCTGGGTAAGCCTGCAAGGCCTCTGCTTCCTTATTAGTAAAGTTATTAAAACAGTAGCACTTAGCACATTTACAACTTCTAACTATTAAGAAATCAGACATAATTAGCCCCAAACCACAGACGTCTGATGCCTGAGCTCTCATAAACCACACCCCCCATGAGGTCTTCAGAGGAGAGTTCACAAGAGTAAGCAGAGGGATACGGAAGGTTTTGGGGAGAGTTGTGTTATGGGATGAGCTGCAACCCCATAAAATGACATACTAAAGTTCATTGAAACTGTGGAATGTGCATTTATTTAGAAATAGGACCATTATAGATGTATGTAGTAGAAATACTTGAGTAGCATAGGTCCTCAATCCAATAGAACTGGTCTCCTTGTAACAGGAAGAGACAGATGGGGGCAGGCATGACTGACAGAAGACAAAGCTTGCATCTGCAAGCCGGGGGATATCAAAGGCTGTTAACCAAGCACTCGCTGCTAACATGCAGAGAGGAAGGGTTGTCTACAGGTTCAGAAGATCGAAACCTGCCAAGGCCATGTTCTCAACACCTCTAGCTTCAGGAAGTACAGAAAAACGCCTTTTGTTTTGAACTACAAATGTGTGGTAGTTTGCTATGGTAATCATGAGAAACTAAAATAGAAGAATGAGTGATCTATATTTGGTGGAATAAAAACATAGGCATGGGGCCTGAAATCAGTGTCCTGCTATTGGCAAAATGATGTCAAAGGCTGTGTGGCTTTATAACAAGGTTTGAAATCAAATCGGATTTGATGAAGGCTTTTCAAGCAGATTCACATGTTTACCAGAAGTAAACACACAAGCACAAGGATAAAGACATAAGGCTCTGTAGCAGAAGTGACTGGCTAGCTTCTCAGACACAACACTGGGCATACCACACCTCAGAAGATACATTAGACATTGTGTTAGCCAACATTTTTACAAATTTTCATACCTGGGTAAATGATCTCAGCCCCAGGGCTGTAGGATTTTTGATTAGCTTTGGTATGCTGTCCACCATAAATAACTTCCCGGCATCCAAGTGTCTAAGAGAAATATAGACCACATCAGCTTATTTTCCAGCTAAGAAAAATTAAATCAAATCACTCACAATTGTGATCACAGAATAGTGATCTGTGTTATCTGAAGGGCCAGGCCATATCAAGCTCCCACAACCAGGACCAGAGATAGCTAATAATCCAAATAACCCCTGTGCTATCTATATGACCAGAACCAGGCCAGCTCCTTCCCTAGGCCCTTAAGTTAATACAGGCAGTCTATCTCCAGAACTCATCTTCTTGGAAGAGACGACATGTTGAGTTCCGATGTAATTATGCCTTTTAGTGCACCAAGGATTGCATTACACCAGGAAACTTTCCCCCAAATTGTACTGTGCTAAAATACACTGGCAATAAACCACTTGGCATCAGACTTTCCAGAAGTTTGATCTGGGCTGACTATGTCAGGCTGAACTGACTTTTCATTCTCAGCTCTTCATGGCTCGTCTTCCCGCCTGCCTTGACACTTGCAGGGACCACCGCACCACAATCAGCTTTTTAAAAATGCATCAATGTGGGGCGAAAGCAGACGCCCCATCTTTTTAGTCTCTTTATGTTGGGGGCTTGTAGCCTTAAGTCCAGCATCATCTATGCCACCCTCATCATGACTGAACAGAGTTTTTTGTTGTGTCATGGTGAAAAGGAACCATTTGTCTCATCCCAAGTGTTTTCTCACTGCCATTTATATGACACTAGCCTAAGGGATATTTATGCTACTGTTTTGAATTGAGATTATAAAATATGAATACCAAGTGGTCTGCCATATCTAAAAATAATATTTTGCAGACTTCAATAAACATCGTTAAAAAGAAAATTAAGGATTTGCTTTAGAAAAATGAGATTTCAAATGCTTTGTTTAAGCCTCATTATGCTGAAAACTACAAGCTGCATGTAAGTCACTAGCTGTCACTCAATGAAGGTAAGGACAAATTTGTGACAAGAGCGAATGCTGAACTGGATGTAAGTTCAAGTCGGACCAATGAGGCAACTGAACCACACTGCCACCTACTGTCACCCACTGCCACACACTGCCACACACCGACACTCTTGGAACCAGTGGGACATACGGTAGCTTTTGCAAAGACACCTGTGGCTGAAGGAGAAACACGGAGGACGTGTTATTGTGTAGACGAGCTTTCCATCATGTGATTCTGTATCTAGGAAATGTAGGTGCTTTTTAGTGATGTAGGCCACCTCCGTTTCCTTGACAACCAAATGCCGGGAAATGCCAGGAGCTTCTTTTGGAAGCTGGTCATCTACTGGAGAGATATGGATCGTCACCATCTGGAATGAAAACACACTGCTCTATTAAATTGAAATACAAGAAAACACCCAAGAGAATGCCCCAGGGTTATCTATAAATAGTTAAGACCACTTCTTCAAACTGGCATTGACAATATACTTCTGTTAAATGATTTAGAAACTACTAAGAATTCACTTATCTGATTTATGTTTTAAAAAGATAGTCGCCGGGCGATGGTAGCGCACGCCTTTAATCCCAGCACTCGGGAGGCAGAGCCAGGCGGATCTCTGTGAGTTCGAGGCCAGCCTGGTCTCCAAAGCGAGTTCCAGGAAAAGGCGCGAAGCTGCACAGAGAAACCCTGTCCCGAAAAAAACAAAACAAAAACAAAAAAAAAAAAGATAGTCATCATGCCAGATGTGGTGACACACGCCTTTAATCCCAATACTCCAGAGGCAGAAGCAAAGGATCTCTGTGAGTTCAAGGCTAGTATGGTCTACATAACAAGTTCCAGGACAGCCAGGAATATATAGAGAGAGTATCTCAATTATATATATATATTATATATATATATATAGAGAGAGAGAGTATTCAATTATATATATTTTTTATTATTATACTTATTATATATATATATATATATATTCATTACAATTCTAGCTAATCCATTGGGAAGGTTAGGAAATGGGCATATAGAACACCAAGCACAATCCCGATATTTTTTCTATCTCCTTTCCAGTAATAACCTATGGGTCATTGCTCCCTCCCTCCATCAATAATCCTAGACACCTTGCTGTCACTCCTGGTTTCCCCTTTCCCACCCCCAGCCAACCCATTGCCAAGTTTCTACTTGCAAATTTTCTGTATCACTCTTGTAATTTCTTCCTTATGTGATTGCAACAGCCCAAGCTCCACTAGCTAATCTATACTTTTTATTAGCTTGAACTAACTTTAAAAATCACAAGTCAAATTAGTTAGTTCATTTCCCTCCAAACCTTAAAACAACCATCCAGGAAGTATCATTATTCAAGCTCCTTAGCATGCATGACATTCAAGACCTCTCACGGTTCACACATACTGTACTTTTCAACTTGATGTTTTATTGCCTTTCAACATGAACCCAACACTCTAGTAACACATGGTGGACTATCTTCCCCTCCCTCAGATCCACATCATATTGTTCCTTCAATCTAATGCTTTGGTCTTGCTGCCTCTAGGAATCCGATTATTTTCACTCTTGCAGGATCTTCTAGATTCATCTCCAGTTTCTCAGTTGGAACTGCTTCTGAACTTGGCTTCTCCCTTGCTGTTCTACCGAGTGGTTATGTTCCCCTCCAAGACTCGTCGTGGAACTTCAAGAGCAGTGCAACGGTTTTGAGATGATTGGATCAGGAGGGTTCTGCCCCCATGAGTGGATTGGGTCCCTAGAAATGCACGTGAGGGGAAAGCTTGTCCTTTCGTCATGTAAGAGTTTGTCCTCTTAGGAGAACAAGGCAACAAGGTGCCATGTTGGAAACAAAGAATTACCTTCACCAGACAAAGAGCCTTCCTGCTACATTGATCCTGGATTTTCCAGTCTTCCAACAGTAAGAAATGTTTCTGTTGTCTATAAATTATTCAGTTATTTTATTAGAGTGATTAAAAACTAAAGCCAGTTATCAAAATAAGAATACAAAGATAATCATAATTCTAGTCCCCTAAATCTATGTCATGATTTTTTTCTCCACTTACAATATTTTTCTAATCTACAAAGTTCAGAAATTCTCTATGGGCTTCCACAGCAATAGTGTGGATCAGCGAGTCTCTCCTTAATTGAAAAACTGGATTTAATAAGGAAACAATAGTTATTGTGCCTTCAAAGAGACCATTTTCCATGCTAATTTATTCTCCAATGTGTTCTTTATGAAAGAAGAATGGAAGAGCATGCTTTTTATCCCCTGTAGTAATTCTTGGTGGGCGCATTTTTCAACATGCTTTATGATCGCCTAAGTTGATGTGTCTTTACATATTTATGCATGCTCAAACAATTAGTGTGTGTGTCTGTGGGCAAGAGAAATTCCATTTCAGCAAACTCCACAGAGAAATAAAAGCATTCTCATTGTGCTGGAATCTGTTTATAACAAAGATATTATTAAGAACCCATTTCCAGGCAGAGTAGGAACCCATTTTCAAACCTGTCACCAGCCTCTGGACTCGAGCTTCCCTCAAGTCCTCCAGTGTCCTTGTGGCCGCAAGCACACACAGACAGATTTACAACGAATCAGAGTAACCAGAGAAAGGTCAGCACACAAAATGACTGTGTCACACCCTGACCCTCAGACGCAGGCTCAGCAATTACATTTCGCCAGGTGGCATCTGACTTTCTTGTGGCCTGAATTATTGATCCTTCATGTGCCCTGAGCTTGGATTCTAGCCTGCTCTTGATTTTCCTTCATTTGAGAATACCCAGTGTTATTTCTCAGTGCCAAGAATTACTTCCATTTTTAGAGCTGCCCACTCTATTAACTACAGTAGTTTTATATAAGCTTTTAGGAAAATACATTAAATGTTTGTTGAACAAGATGGCTTTTAAAGGCTGAAGACAGAGACAAGTAGAGATGCTGGGTAAAGAGATGGGGTGAACACACAACCTGAGCTAGGAAAGAGTCTTCATTTGCAATATTCAATATAAATGCAAATGTGATGTAAATAGTAGAGGTCCATATGGCTTAGGGAAAAGTGACAAGTAAAATACTATGTGAGGAACAGAGGCAACTTATAAATATTATCTATCATCAGATTGTTGAATCATTGGATGGGACACCTACAGATATACAGAGAGGGCCAGCTGTGTTTAAGAGCCTCCCCCCGCCACAAAAAAACCCTACATGCTGCATAAAGACAGGGCAATTTTGTAGCCTTCTCGCTCTGCCTTTCTTCCCTAGTCCATAAATATAAGAGCACAGAATCAGGAAAACATGTTATTGTGTCACTGGTTAAAAGCACTTACTGCTCTTGAAGAGGACTTAGGCTCCATTCCCAACATCTGCACGGCAGCTCACAACTGTCTATATCTCCAAGTCTAGGAGATCTAATGCCCTCTTCTGGTCTCCAAAAACACCCAAACATACATGCACCTATTTGTGTATGCATCACACACAAATAAATAAAAACAAATAATAATAATAAAAGAAACCCATCTATTATATGGAATAAATTTATAACCAGATATTTAGAATTTAGACTGATTTACTTGCCCAGATTTAGATAACTGTTTCAAGAGTTTTCATTAACTTGGTCTATATTATATATTTCTCTTCTTGTGCATAAAGAACATGATTTCTAAAATGCTTAAAAAGAAAAAAAGAAAGACACCCTGAAATCTCAATGCACAAAAAGACATAGAGCCTTATAAACATCCTATGATATTCTAGCAACAGCTTGAGCAGATGCACAGAACACTTAGAAATATATTCTGCTGATGGTTACCGTTCTGAGCTATTCAGTCTAGCACAATCTCCTACAGAGGCTCAGCCCAGAAACGATGGGTCAACTACATCTATGATACAAGGGGTGATTACTTTCCAAGGAGTTGACTTGTTAGTAAAAAAGCAGATGAATTCAGAGTTCTCCTTACACTTCCCACCCATCTTATCTTAAAGACATCACTGAGTTCTTCCGGTTTCAGATCTCTTCCTTCAGTATGTCCGTGTCAGCAAACAGATGCACAACTTGGTCTTTTGCCCACTGGCTGTTATCAGTGGCTGTAGCATTCTAAGAGTCCATCAGAGTAATAGGACACACACTTTAAGCATTCTTTCTTGAATAGGCTGGAGATTTTCTTGCATCCACATATATGCTACCTTTGAAGGTAGCAGGTATAAAATGACCAGCAACATACAGAGTCCATAATCACTTAATTTCAATTGCTCCTTTTGAAATTTAACCCCTACTCTCCACACTTTTACAATTGTCCATACTCTACACCAATCCCATATTTTATGATTTCTATGTGATAATGTTTGCTTCATCTTGTTTCTGCTTACTGTAGACTCAAATTATATCCTCTAGCACTAGTCAGATCTGAGATCTTAAAAACAACAAATAAAATCCATTTTTTTTTTTTTTTTTTTAGTATTTACCAGATGTCTGAAAGCTCAGTGTTTTCCCCATAATAATTCTCTTAGGAAGTTTCTATCACTTGCTTGAAAAACAAGTAAAGAGGAACGGAGGTTGATTAGCGATTGTCGGGAACAGGAGGAAAACTCAGGAAGTTTAAATTAAAGATCATTTAAATACTATCTTTAAAAAAATGTCTTCTTGGGTGTTGAGAAGTGAGCAAATTTATGAAGTTGTCTATGTATGTACTATGGCTAAGTAACCTTAGAAACAGTTACCATGTAGAAACTTGCAAAGTGCTTCAGAAAAGTGTGGGCACAGTACTGGGGGAGGGAAGCATACTTATTTTTGCCCAATCCGTTGCTTCTCAAACTTCGAATCTCAAAACCTGTGGTGATATATTGTGTACCCTAATAAACTTGCCTGAGGATCAGAGGACAGAGCCAGCCACTAGAGTAGATATAGAGGTCAGGCAGTGGTGGCTCACACCTTTAATCTCAGCACATGAGAGCTCATGCCTTTGCTTGAGAAGCACCCTTGCCTTTAATCCCAAGAAGTAATATGGCAGGGCAGAGAAAGGTATATAAGGAGTGAGGAAATAGGAACTCACTCTCTTTGGGCTGAGGATTTCATAGAGGTAAGAACTAGTGGCTGGCTGCTCTGCTTCTCTGATCTTTCAGCTTTCACCCTGATATCTGGCTCCGGGTTTTCTACTAAGAGACCATCTAAGATTCGAACAACATCTTGAACAACAAAACCCATTTTCATGTATTGTTTAATAACATCTCTTAGAGCAAATCTTGGTATTTAAAACTTTGGGGGGATGTTCTGAAATGGCCTCTCACCTGTGGCACTGAAAGATTTGGAGGGTCACAGCCGTCCAATAGGACAAATTCAAAAGAGTCTTCAAAGATTTCTCCCCCGAAGTGACGGTAGTAAACGATTCCGTTGAACAGGTCTCTCTGAAGGAAGCCAGGGACCGCATACCCTAAAGGCCCACAAAATACCACACAATTTTAGGCGTTGGGACCAATGAAGCTGAACTCACCTCTCAACATCTTCTCTGCTAGTGTGCTGTACAAAGCCAAAGATTTGCATTAAATATTTTTAACAAAATGCAGAGCAATGGACTAAAATTGCCCTGTCTCAATGTGGAGATTAACAATGGAAAAAATATTTCCAAAGAAGAGCTTTTATTTTAAATACAATAAAGAAGGTACATATTTGATCCACACTGTCAAATCCCTGACACCAAAATGTAAGCAAATATATTAATGGAATTATTTGAGTAGTCGTCTAGAATAAACCAAATATCTCCCATCATACTTATTTATTCTACTGCCCTTCTTGGCTGACTTAACTTTTAATAGTGTAATGGTTATCTTGAGCTTAGTGCCAGAACTTTCTACTACCTTAGGTAGTAGGTTGACTTAATATGAGTCAAGTTTCTACTGCAGAAGATGGGAAAACAATAATACTTTGCTTCATAAATCTGGTGTCTAATCTTACACAAATTTGACCACAATACAAAGTTCTTTAAGAAAGAATCAATTCCATTCCAACTATCTTATCTACCTAGAACTTACCTATCAGTCCTGGCCCTGGCTTCTTCATGATCTCCCCAGCCTGTGGGGACTTTGTGACATTAAAGAAGATGTAGTCATCACTGGAGTCCATGTCTGAAGCTCTCAGCATGGACCCTTGGATCAAGACGGTCTGGCCCTCTTCTAGCTCAATAACAACATTGGTTATGAGGAAGGGGGGGCTATCATCTTTAGGCAAGATGTTGATGGGGAACTTGTGCTGGCTGCTGTGCTGGCCATCGAATATCCTGAGAGCCACAAAGTCTTTAGTAGAGTCACTGTCGTCATGATGATAGCGAATGACTCCAGCCTGCAGGTCAGCCACGGTGAAGAGAAATCCTTTCCCCTCTGATGAAGAGAGCAGATGTGGTACTGAGTGATCAAGGGAGGCAGCAGAGGCAGCGGTTGAGAAAGGAACCACTACAGGACAGTGGGCTATGGGAAGCAGTGGCAATACAGATGCTCCCAAACTCACCGTGGGGTTGTGCCCTATAAACCATCGTAAACTGGAAATGTTCTAAGTCAAACACATAAAGAAGAGACCCTATGACATCCTCAAGAATTTCAAAACAAAACAAAATATAAGTCAAGGACAGTCTGTAGACTGAGCAGTTTAGTGAGCAATAGGATGCCGCGTCTGATATTGAACACCAGCTCTCCCGCTTACTACCTGTGTGGACTTGAGACTAGTGTTTGAGACTCTGTAAAACAGGGAAGATAATAATATTAGAGTTAATTTTAGGAGTCAACTAAGAGATACCGGACAGTTATGGACTTAAGACAAAATTGCAGAGGAAGAATGATCACTCTATCATTTGTCTGTCTATCTATCTATCTATCTATCTATCTATCTATCTATCTATCTATCTATCTACTTCTCTCTGTGTTTCTCTGTGTCTGTGTCTCTGTCTCTCTCTGAGTCATGTTCTTCTGCCCACCCCCACCTCTGACTTTGTGGGCTTTTCGACCTTAGACTCATACCTCTCTGGCAGTCACCCACCTTGTTTCCTAGGACTTCGACCTTGGACTGGACAAGAATTATTTCATCACTACCCTAGTTCTCAAGCTTTGGCCTAAGACTGAAATACTGGATTGGCTTTTCTGGACATAAACAGCAGTTCTTTCCACAAACACATCATGAGCTTTCTCTGTCTCCATAGATGCACACACATACAAAAACAAATCCCCATAAAAAATCTCCCCTTATATATTTGTATGCCTCCTATTGGTTTCATTTCTCTGGCAAATCCTGCCAAGCATAACTAGATACAAATAAAAATGGATGCAGATATGCCATGGCAACATCACAGAAGTCACACAGCAGTAAGCTTCTGATAAATATTGGTTAACTCTCAGGTCATTGTCATGATCTAGGGAAGCAGCATCAGCACCGAATGGGAAGCTATTAGAAATGCAATTCCTCAGGCTCTGCCCTTAATCAGAAATGCGGGAGATGGGACTCAACACCTATGTTTTACTAAGCCCCAACCCGAGGGTGGGTACATGCTAAAGTTTGAGAACCAGAGCTGGAGCCTGGTTCAAGCAGAGGTATAGATCCACATGTTAGTCACTTCCTGGTTTTCAAAATTGCAGGTTGTCTATTTGTAAACTAGGAACAATAATAGCATCTTACTTCATAGAGGCGAGGAAAATGAGAGACCACATATAGAATGGTTGGCCCAGTACAACACAGAGTGAAGGGTTGATAGATGTTAGTATGACTTTCTCCCCTCTCTGATTCCAGAACACCACCATACCATGGGTTACCTCCCCAGTTTCCACTTCTGCAGTATTAATAAACCCAGTTTCATTTCCTGTGTAGACTATTACAACACAAATGTAAGTCATTGCACTGGGCTTCTGGAAAACTTGTCAAGGACTGCAAACTTAGATGATGTGACTTCTCTTTTGTCCCTCTGTCTTTTCCTGGCTCGCAGACACACAGAAAACAACACCGGTTATGAAAGTGCTGCAGTAGCATGACCTCTGACCGACCCCTGGTCCTGACTGGCACACTCAGGTTTCAACTGTCTCCCACTGTCCTGGAAGCAGACAGAATTTACTGTAATCTGTTAGCTTTCCAATTCTGAATTCCCCAGTTACAAACGATGACAAGTGAAAGTTCTCTCTTTTCTTTATTGTTCAGTAAAGTAAGAGGATAATTGAACTAAATCCTCTTAGCACGTTATAAGGAACAGACTTTGATCATGACATGAACAGTGCTTTTATAAGGGTTATTACCTTCTTATCTATCATCCTTATCGTTACAAAGTCATGTCTTTTAAGCTTCTAAATTGTGGCAACTAATAACAATATAATAACATCATTATTACTGAAGCATTTTTAAAAGTTTTTCTCCCTGCTTTACAATATATTTCCCTGAAATATTTTGTCCTCCAACTGGGGACACCCATAGAGCAAACCTGAAGTTTGAGTAACGAGCCAAGCATTAGACTTAGTTCATAAGGGATGTGAGCATCCTACAGAGTTGAGTTTCAATATCCCCACATCATCTGACTGTAATGATTTCAGTTTGGAGGACATCCAAGAAGTGATACATAGGTCGGGCGGTGGTGGCACACGCCTTTAATCCCAGCACTCGGGAGGCAGAGCCAGGCGGATCTCTGTGAGTTCAAGGCCAGCCTGGGCTACCAAGTGAGTTCCAGGAAAGGCGCAAAGCTACACAGAGAAACCCTGTCTCGAAAAATCAAAAAAAAAAAAAAAAGAAGTGATACACATATTCTGTTAAATATGATTTGAGTGCATGCATGCTTGCGTGCGTGCATGTGTCTGTGTGTGTGTGTGTGTGTGTGTGTCTGTGTGTGTGTGTGTGTGTGTGTGTGTGTGTGTGTGTGTGTGTGTGTGTTCATGTGGATGAGCATCTACATGTATATGGGGGGAATGATTGGACATGCCAGAGATCAACCTCAACTCTCATTGCTCTGGGGCCCTACGCCTTATTTTTTTTTTTTTAATGTTTTTTAATGTAACATATATACGTGTTTTACTTGCATATATGTCTATGTGCCACATGCATGCCTGGTGCCTGTGGAAACCCAAAGAGGGAGTCAGAAGCCCCTGGAGCTGAAGTTAAAGATGGCTGTGAGCTGCCAGGTGGATGCTGATAATTGAACTCAGGCTTTCCGGAAGAGCAGCCGGTGCTCTTACCCACTGAGCCATCTCTCCAGCTCCTTCCACTTTGTTCTTCGAGAAGAACCTGTCACGGAGCTCTGGAGCTCATGGATCTGGCTAGGCTGGTTGACGAGGAAACCCCAGTGATGGGATTAAAAGCATGCACCCCCACACAGGTCTTTTATGCCGCACTAGCCCGGTGATGGGGTTTGCATTTGAAGAGAATAGTCCCCTGATTGGATTTTGGGTTCAACAGGCGGTAAATCATTCACCTCTTACTGTAAGCCGTCCGTGCTGCAGGCCACCAATGGTGACCAGCTGCACAGCACCAATGTCGTCATTGTCAACGATCTGAAGCTGTTCCCAGGTGATGGCCCGAGACTGCCCTTCCAAGAGATTCAGACCTACAAGAGAAAATACAGAAACATGTCCTACAACGTACCTGTCTAAGGTTAATGAGTTTTCACTCCTAAATCTATCTCAGAGTTGTATCTTCAAATGTTTTTCATGAAACTGGAATATAGCTTGTGTTTTTAGTAAACTGTGCTCTCATTGCAGTCTGACAGCTGATTCCTTAAGAACCATGATGACACCAGGAACTAAATGCTGAAGGGAAGAGCAGAAGTTAGGCTCACAGAGGCCCCTAGTTGAAATGCGTGCACAGAGTTGTCAGAGGTTATACCTATATGGTTTAAGTGGACAAGAGTGAGAAGGGGTTTTACATATGACTGAAGAGAACATACATATCCCATGGGGTAGGGAATGCATAGTACTTCAATATCCTTATATAGAGCTACTGTACCTGACAATGTTTAAGTGCCTGGCACTTTGCAAAATAAAATGCACATTAATTTCAACAATAACTAGAGATGGATTTATGCAGCTAAAGGAATGACATAAAACCTTTGCTTAGACTCAGTATGCCAGAGGAAGTCTGGAGAGTTTCTATCACTGGCAATAGGAGAAACACAGAATGAACCTTTGCTTAGACTCAGTATGCCAGAGGAAGTCTGGAGAGTTTCGATCACTGGTAATAGGAGAAACAGACTCTGAATGAAGTCCTGCATTACCATCAGACACCCTTATCCCTCAGTAGAACTGGGAGTTGACAGCTCACCCTATGCTCATCCACCTCTAACTCTTCTCAGATACACTGGCTATGTCTGCTTCAAGGAGACACCAGAACAACAGAGTAATCCATATATCTTTCTGAAAAGTTGTGGCCAGCTCAGCCATATCTCCTGCTAGAGCTCGGGCTGTGAGCAGCTTTGCTTCCCCACAAGCTCCTGCCATGATGTGCTACCTCATCCCAGCCCCAAAGCAATGGGCCCAACTATCCTGGACTGGATTTCTAAACCTGTGCTAGCCTATCCTCCTTATAAGTTGGTTGTCAGGACAGGGTCGATACAGGATCTGCCTCAAAGTCTGTTTCTGGGGGAAACTGGGCTAAGGCAGCTATGACTGTAAGAACAACAAAAAGGAAGAAGTGAGAAGAGGAAGGAAGGGAGGAAGAGAGAGAGGGGAGCTAAAGAGGGAGGGAAAGAGCCAGGAAGAGAGGGAGGATGAGGATAAGTGAAAGACAAGCAAATGCAAATAAGCCCCTCGGCTGCTGAAAAGCCTCCCAGGTTCTTGGGGCGGTACTGGGAATCCAATATAGGGTTTCTGAAGTGACATGTGCACACACAGCACATGTGTGGCATCGTGGGATACATCAGAGGAGCATCCAAGAAGACTAAAAGTCAACTGACACATCAAAATGCTAACAGCAACAATATCCTTATTATATATAGTGGGGAAATGATGTTATTCTTCTACTTAATATATTCTCTAACTTTTCCATTGTAGCAGATACCAAGTTCATAATAAGCAAAAATTCATTTTAAAAAGGATTATAATGTCTGCAGCAGCCAGACCCAGACCTGGAGCTCCCTTGACGCATCTGAGCATCATGTATCATACATACAGATGACTCCATCTCCTCACTAAAACACAGTGACCTACACGAAAGTAGCATTGCTATTCAACTTTGGTTGATCAATTTTTTCATTTCTCTCATTACCCCTCGAATAGCCAGAATTATTAGCCTAAGCTTAGAACTGGAATCAGACATGGATATATTCCTCTTAACATGACCTACAGCGCCACTTGAAAGCATGTTTTGAATGTCATTGATGGTATTAGTGAGAAAGGAAAAGCCATTTGCATTCCACATGTGCATCTGATCTAAATATATGAATCACATTCCCAGTCTACTTGAAATTGAGTGGCAGTGTAAAGCCCTCTTTTCTTTTTTTTTTTAAGCTGCTTAAGCTCTTATTTACTTATTTTGGTTTCCATGCAACCCACAGCACATAGAGTGAGTTCCAGGCTCCACCTTGCTCCCACTCCCCTGCAAACTGAGTCAGAGAGACCCCCTCTCTCTCCATCCTACTCTCAGTCAGTGTCACAGGCAGCCACGGTCTGACTGCATTCAGTTGAGATGGGGACACTTTTATGGTGTCTCTCCCAAAGATGGAAGGTAGCCAGAGGACTCAAGGATGCTGGATTTCCGTTTCTCACCAGCTACTAGGAAAAAGCAGAACAGAGATAACTGTCTGCTGGTTTGGGTCTGTCTGGGTTTCCATTACCTCATGGACGAAATGGAATAAAAGTATTTTTCTTGACCCATCCACTTCCTTGTATCTCCCTCGGGACTACTCCCACACCTGTATTCCAGGACACCCGGGGCGCGTTTGTGTCTGCTGTTCTGATGGAGATGTGGACGGTGATGGGAGCACTCCTCTCAAAGAAGAAGTCATACACCTCCAGCTCCATCTGGAAACAAACAAGTCAACGCTAGCCATACACAGACAAATTCAGGCTATAGTCCCATTAGTTCTGGACACACACACACACACACACACACACACACACACACACACACGGCAAAAATGGGTCCAGATTTGGTGTTGCTGTTCTCTCTTGCTTTAAATTTAATTCTATTTTTAAAATTAACTTTATAACCAATTGAGGAAAAAAATCATATCCTATAAATCACCCCTTTTAATACATGTAAATTTACCAAGTTGCACAATCATCTCCTGAGTAACCTGCTTTTCCATTACCCCAAAGGTCCTCATGTCCATTACTGTTCCCCCTCCACACCACTCAGCCTACCCAAGGGCCAGTATCTGCTTTATGTCTCTATATAGTTGCCCTTTCTAGAAATTTCACTTAATCACACTGTTTCCAGTATGGAGCTATTCTGAACAATTTCACTAAAACATTCAAAGAAAAAGGTGTTACTTTATTATAGGAAGTAACTTATTTGTGTTAGGTCACTCATTTCATTCCTACATACTATTTTTTGGTTCTGGTTTTTAATTCTTTAATTGACCATGATTGTAAATATTTGGAGGGTAGAGTATACACAAAGACATGCATGTCTACACACTGTGCCCTAATCAGATCAGGGTACCTGACATATCTATCTTATCAACGCTTGCATGTATCATTTCCCAGTGTAGGGAACATACAAATCCTCTCTACTATTTTGAAACACACACTCTAGTGCTATTATTTATTATTTTATGTGTGTATGTACGTAAGAATACAGTCTATAAAGAACATGTATATTCAGGGGTAGAAGCCTGGGTGTGCACAGAGACCAGAGGAGGAGAGTTTGTGTCCTACTCTCTTTGCTGTATGCCCTTGGAACAGGGTGTCTTACTGAGCAGGAGCTAGGCTAACAGCCAGCAATCTCCCGTCTCCACCCTTTCCATGGCCCTCAGGACTCTAATGCCGTTGTGGACTTCTGATTTCTCTGGACAACTGAGAGCTAGGGCCACACGCAGTCCCACCTGGATTTCACACCACAGCCATGGGCTGGAACTAAAGCTGATGCTCGCCAAGACAAAAGACCTTCTTTCTTCAGCCTGTCAGACCAGTGTCTCTTCGGGCAGCCTCCTCTGAGAACCTGAGGATCCAGCAGACCCAAGGGCTAATGGAAAGCGGCTTTCCAATACTTATTCGAAATCCACCAGGCTGGACGCTTTCCTCCCTTCCTTCTCACCTTGTAATGTCTCCTCTCCGGATAGCTGCTGTTTGGTGGCTGGTAGGCAACTTGCATGTGACTTAGATCCTTCCAGGTGAACGAAGAGATGGGTCTGGTGTGATCCAGCAGGTGGGTCACATAGCCCTGGAGCGGGGCTTTGGTGATGTTGAACACCAACAAGGGTTTGGGGGTCTCATCTTCCTCACAGTCCAGGACTGAGGTTGTCAGGGGCATCAGGATGAATTGGTCCACCTCCAGGACAAACATGGCCATGAATGCAGCCCTCGGGGCCTGGTTAGGAATGCCCACTCGAATAGAGACAGGCAACCACGCGCTCTCTGACTTTTGAAAGAGAGAAAAAATAAAAAGGAGGGAATGACAGGAATGAAGTTGTAATGTGCATGGTTAATGTCACCCCATATAATGAAGCTGCAGCCCAGAGGATGGCCCAGCTGTGACCACCAGCTACATCTTAGCATCACGCGCAGACCATCAGAAACTACCTCCAGATGTTCACTTTATTATTCCAAGGAGGAAACCAGAAAACTGGCAATCTAGAGCTTCCCAATGATGCCAGTGTGCAAAAAAGATTTGGAATGGGGCACCTGTTTTGGTATCAGAACGAACTATGTGTGTGACTGTGTGTGTGTGTGTGTGTGTGTGTGTGTGTGTGTGTGTGTGTCCGTGCACATGAGCATTGTGTGCATCACATTCATGCAGGAGCCCGTGGAGGACAGAAGAGGGCATTGGATCCCCTGGAACTGGAGGTACAGGTGGTTGTGAGTCACATGTGGATGCAAGAACAGTGGGTGTTCTTAACCGCTGAGCTGTCTGCCCAGCCCTGTGCTTGGAGCTTTAGTACTTGTTATTTGTATGATGTTAGTTAGACTAGTTCCACAGTTCCTAAATCCCATGCTCCTCTCACCTATAAATGGAATATAAATGGAAACTCTAGACTCCTATATATTAAATGAAACCATGAAAATAAAGCACCAGGCAGTGTCTGCACAGCCACCAGTGACCTCTGCAGGCCACGTGGTTTCAAAGGTGGCAGAGGAAGGGGGGGAGTGTTTTTGTCTTCATCCCTGTGCGCTTGTGCAGCTCAAGGGGGTTGTCCAGTTGCCTAACAGAACAAGGGAACTGCACGGGACCACTGAAGCTGGAAATGCACCCTCCCCAAATGAGAGAGCCACACTCAGAAAATGGCACCATGACATTGAGGTCTCGGTGAGGGGTATGGGAGGAAGAAGCCTGAGAGCAGTAGGCCTTTGCTGTCATGGGTCTGATGTGACCCACTGCTGCGAGAAGCAGGCTCGGTGATCGAAATCACAATTGTCCCACACACTGGAGTTCTGAATACTGGGCCTGGAGTAGGGAGAGAATGTTCAGGCAAGTTTTCTTCACTTGCTCTTAGCTGAAAGACTGACAGATGATAGCCTACATCAGTCTCAACTGAAGTCCACAAATTAAAAAAAAAAAATAGAGAGATAGAGAGAGAGAGACACATCGGATCTCAAAAGTAAGAAATGCTATCTGTATTCAAAATGTATGTGAGTCTGTTGACTCCAGACTCTGGAACACTCTTGATTACTCTAGGAAACAATAATATCAAGAAAGATAGAGAAGACTTATCTGGGGAGAAGGGTGCTGAGCTGACTCCCCAGCCAAGCTCCCCAAACCCATGAAGGCTGAGGCTGGGGTAATACCATGTTCCTTTAGAGTCTTACACTGTCCAGGCGCAGCAGGCAGAGGGCTACTTCAAGGACCACCCCTGAGGAAGAATTGCCCGAAACAGAATAATGGTGGCCCATCCTCATTTAATACTTGGGAGTCCAGAATTTCTATTTCTAAGTGGGGAGACCCAGAGACTTAAAAGTTAGAGATCTTGTTTAGATTCAAACTGTCCTTGTGTATGTCAGCAACTGACATGTGAATGTTCCCATGCCACATGGGGCAGAGGACTGGCTCTGGGGTCATTCTGGATCCTGACCTATGGAGACCATTCTTCAGAAGACAAAAGTCCAGCACCATTAACCTGGAGAGATAAATCATACTCTACTGACTGCAATAAACATTGCAGGTGGTGGCCAAGGCTAGGGAGGAGTGAACCCTCCCTTCTGGGACGGAGGGAGAGGCTCTGAGATGGAGCTTTCCAGAGAAATCAGGAAATTACACAGAGACAACAAAGCAACCTGAAACATCTGGCCAGCTCAGGGAGTGTGAAATCATTTTCAACTGGTTCCCAGGTAGGTGAGACCTCCCTCCCCAGTACCCTCCCTCTCAATCCCCAGCCCAAGCACCAGCAGAAGGTTCAGAAATTAACCAGCAACATCTGGAAGAAGAGACACTCAAAAGAGAACCAGAGGAACCAGGCCTCTTTTCCCCACAGCAGAGCGACAAAAAGAGCGTTATTCTGAGGTACCGCAGGGACTGTATCTGCCCATGACATGTCACTGGAAAACAACAGTGAAGAGAAATCTTGGTCTTAAAGAACTAGGACTCAACAGTGAGACCATTAAGTGTAGAGCTAAAATCTAAATAAGCCCATTCTTCTTCTTTTTTTTCCTCTGAGACAGGATTTCTCTGTGTAGTCCTGGCAGTCCTGGAACTCACTCTACAGTCCAGGCTGGTCTCAAACACACAGAGATCCACCTGTCTCTGCCTCCCGAGTGCTGAGACTAAAGGCACTGCCACCACATCGTGGGGCTCTAAATACGTTCTTTGAAATGTCAAAAAAAGAAAAAGAAAGGACACAACTGTCAATAGTACGAACTTACTTAAAAGACAGATTGTGTAAGAAATGATGAGACACAATGGCCTTATATCAGAAATGAAATTTCCAGTGGTATTAATGGAGCCTGGGAACTGCCACACGGAAAGAGACTAGAACAATCTTCAAGCATAGGAAGGAGTCAAAAGAGCCCTCTGCAATTCTGGATTTTAAATAAGATTAATATAAGTTAAAGAATATTTGTTTACTTTCTTATTGTGCTGGGAATCAAACCCAGACCTTGTGCATGCTAGAAAAGTACCCTAACACTAAGTGACTATTTCCAGTCTTTAGAATACTTCTTAAATTTAAACAAAATACAAAGTGAAAGAAAGGACTTTCAAATGTGCAAAATTCGGTCAAATGAAATATACCGCACTCTGTAAGACAAGTGTGCAGGTTGTGTGTGTGTGTGTGTGTGTGCGCGCGCGTGCGTGCGTGCGTGCGTGCGTGCGTGCGTGCGTGTGTGTGTGTGTGTGTATGTGTGTGTGTGTGTGTGTGTGTGTGTGTGTGTTATACTGAGAATCAAATCCAAGACTTTGCACATGCTAGGAGATATTTCCTTTTTACTGACAAGAATACATAAATAAGTTAACAGAAAAAGCTACATGTTTCCATTATTACTATAATATAGTTTATATTTCCTTAATCAAGAAAAAAATTTAAAAAGTCAAGAAAATGCCCAGTCACGTGGACCTCCCATAAAAGACACTTGGGATTCATAGAAAGATTGAAAGTAAAAGTGTAACCCAGATTTATGATGTAAAAAACAACCAGAGTGGCCACATTCATTTCAAATAGATAGAATCAAGGCAAGAAGCATTAAAGAGGACAATGTGTCCAGCTGAAACAGACAGACCACTCGAGACAAAAACTGCCCACAAGCAACATTATATTTAGTATTGTTCTGACCAAACGGGTGGAGAAGAGAGCAGAAGTAAAAGGAATAATTACAGGAAAAGAAGGCCCAAATTATCATCATTAGTAAAGATATAATTATGGTCTTTTGAAGCCCAGAGAATCGAAAATTTCTTAAAATAATTGAATTTAGGAAAGAAGCCAGATAAAGGAAAATTATACCAAAAAGTTGCGTTCCTATTTACCGTCAATAACCAATGAAAAGACACCATGAGAGGAAAAAAATCTGTTCCCGGTAATTTCACAAGAACTTCTCAGGACTGGACTTCAGAAATGTGCTCGACTCACACAGAGGAAAGTCTCCTTTCCATAGACACATACAATGACGTTTGTCCAGCGGGAAGAGATGCTCTGAATGAGGAGACTCAGGTTGGCCAAGTTCTCACAGGCCAACTCCTCAAAGAATTTTCGGTTTTGACCTAATGTTGATTTAAAACAAACAACTTATAGGCTTTGAAAGTAACCTACTTAATAATTTGTCTGGAACCAGAAATCAGGCAAGAATGGCTGAGGAAAGTCTAAAGATGAGCGGTGCCAGGGCCTTCACGTCATGGATCAGATCACACAGCTGTGGCACTTAGGGGTGACATGGTACCATCAAAGAAAGAAGAGGGGAAAAGGAACAAGAAGTTAGCCTATGGGTCACTTCTACAACGGAAGGATTGTCTACTATCCCTGGGAAACAAGTACGTACTTCTAACAAACAGCTCTGCAGATTTGGCTACCTGGAGAAAAACAATTCCTTACACTTCACTGTGCAATCAAACTTACCTTAGGTGTTACGAAGACAAATGTGAAGAGGATGGCCTTTAAAATCATAGAAGAAACTGGGCTGCAGGTGTCCCTCAGTGGATAGGGCACTTGCCTAGCACTCATGAGAGCCTCCACGCAGTCCCCAAGACTGATAGTAATTAATTAATTAATTAATTAATCAATTAATTAATGTAGAAGAGTAAAATTATGTGTGAGTGGACATTTAGTCTCTTGGCAAGAATGATCAGTACAGCCACAAAAGTAACCGAAGGACAAGACTCAAAGCTGTGCAGATAAATTGATGCCATGAATCAAAATGAGCACCATGGTCCTCACAGTGTCTGTGTGCAAGAAAATGGTTATCAATGACATCAGTTTTATTTCCTTCTTATTTTCCCATGTGTTTAATGTTTTTCTCAGTGTGCACACGGCCCTCACATTTATTTAGAAATGAACCTGTTTCGTGACTTGTCAAAATGAAAAAAACAAAGAAGCTCATTTAGAAGGACAACCTCACCATGAAAGTGACCCAAAAACACAAATAAAGCCTTTGACACAGTGAGGGAACAATTATGAAAAAAATCAATCAAAAAGAAAAATATATAACATTTTTAGTGGAGGGAAGAAGTCCTTGATAATGAAGGGAGTTTTGTAACAAAACAAACAGACAATATGTGTTAGTGCCGTGGAATCCAGTTTTGATTCCACCAGTCATAAGACAACCATACATAAACAGCAAGGCCACCACTATGAACAGGAGGCTGCGCTACACTAGTACTTCAAACCTGGCTGGTCACAAGTTATTTCTGTTGGTGGCTGTTTAGCAATAGTGTACACAAGCTCTGTAGCAAGCATTTTACAAGGATTGTCTCACTGAGCGCCCTCAGTTACTAAGAGTTAGGCTGCAGTACCCTCACTTAAGATGAAGAAAATGAGACATAAAGTCCCAAGTCAGATGGCTAGTTAAATATGTATATCTGAACCCAGGGACCCTGGGCACCAGCATTCCTAACTACTAGCTACAGACAGGGAAACCTATCCTTTGAAAAGCTCCCTGGCTGATGTGGGTGATCAAGTGGGCAAGATGCCCTGTAAGTTTTACTCCCAGATCTGAACTATAAAATTCTGCAGTCTTGTTTCATCATTTTCTAATCATTTGCGGAATCACCAATTTCTTGGGTACTGATATTCACCACTAGACTGGGTTTATTTGGAGAAACGCTTGTGGGAAGGCAGAGAGTAATCCTGGAGGTCTTACCCAAAGTCGCCCTGGATCATCTCATAGTGGCATAAACCTGGGCCGCATCTGCAGGGGCACTGTTTCCCCCATTTCCCAAACGAATCATAGAATATGTGAGCATTGGAGTGACATACTAAATATTTCATAAAGTTTCATCCATGTTGAATCATCATTCCAGTGTGAAAAAAAATTGAAAGGAGGAGGGCCAGGAAAATGAAGACATAGAAAGCTGAAGGAGCCTTTGGGGACCCCTCCCCTCAGTGACCCAGGACCCCATCCTAAGGTCTGATAATGCACAAGTGGTACATTCCACTGCAGATGTGAAATGGGACTAGGCCGTCTTGCCTCTTGGTGACTTGTGGCCTTATAGAGAAGATGCCTTGATATCAAGGAGGGAAAAAGGAACACTGGAGAAAAGGTTTTACAAAGGGTCAACCCATAAACAATGTTGAAGAGGAGCTAGGGTGTAGGTGTGAGGCCAAGTCCGCTCTTACCATACACAGGGTTTCAAGTTCAATCTTCAGTGCGTGTGTTTTCTCGCATTCACACATGTACATCCCATACACACACACACACACACACACACACACACACACATAAAATATATATATATACACACATATATATGTGTATACACACACACACACACACACACACACACATACATTGGCGGTGTAGAGCTACAGAAGAGACAAAGACGGAAACTACATGCTAATTTTACGTGCCTAAGCTGCTGGTTGAAGTGCTTCCAGGCACAACCCACAAGCCTGAAGTCGTGCCCTCAGTAACACAGGAACTCTTCTGCACAGACACCAGCATGGGCACCCCCATGGAACTGCTTTCTTACAATGAACCAGCTAAGGACACCAAAGCGTAACTCCAGACTCTACCTTGTACGTGGCTTTACTCCTTCGGTCCGTGAGATCCAGCTGGATGGCAATATAATCAACGTTGGGCGATGGGGGTTGTGTGTGTTGGTAATGAAGCCCCATCAGCAGGAACTCCTCACAGCTCACTTTCAGACTTCCCACTTTCTGCAGTCCCAGGGCACAGCTTCCACCTGGACACTTCAGTCCTTCCCCCAGTTCTAGAAGGCACAGCACTGAATTGAGACAGCCGCTTGACCACAATGACGGTACAAACCCAAAACCCATCCTCCTGCCTCACTCACTGCCCCAGGACACTTATACATGGACCTTCCAATTATTCACTGACTAGATTGTCACTGTTCTGAAAGGTCATAAATTCCTTTACTAGAAAAATAAAAATAAAAATAGTTGACCAGTTGTCTCATCTGGCTTTGCCCACCAAAAGATAGGCTCAGGAAAAAATAATTAAAGAGGGGTTTGTGGTATCTGGATATCTCTGACAAATATGCCAGTAGCTCACTGTGGAAGTCACAGCCCAGCCACTGTTTCCTTTTACATTACACAACCTCACGTGGGCTGTCTCCCCCAGAAATCCCACCGCCCCGGCCCTGGGTGGTCTTTTAAACAAACCCTCCCTTAACCCTTCTCGACCCCTTGAAGCAGCCTGTTTTGAAGCCATGGTTACCTCTAAAAGACTCTGTCTCTCCCAGCTGTCTTTTCACCCTTGCTCTGCTTCTTAATCCAGTGATTGTGATAACAAAACGACATGCCTGATGCTCAGCTTTAGCTGTAAGCTTCTGTCCAAAATCCCAGGTAGCACTGCTTATCTCTGGGTCTTCCTATAGTTGCTAGAATACCACTATGCAGATAGAAAAGCATTCAAAATGTACTGACTGACTAACACAAGGAGCACTGTGAAATATAGTAACCAAATGAATTCCACAGGGGGAATTCAGTCAACATCCTGGATTTCAGTCCTGGCTGCTACCCACAGTCTTTACTAGAACACAACCCAGTAATCCTCAGTAAAGAAAACCTGCTCTCACCACCGCTGTCCATTGCTATAATCATACCAGGAAACTCACAAGCACTATAATGACCTGTGCTAAGTACACTTGTCCTTACTCCATCTTTACACAGCCTTGTGGAATGGCCGTTCTCTTTTCCCATCTAACGGAGGCTTAAACCCATTGGTAAGTAAATTGATAAGGGAAAAAGACAAACAGCAAACCCAGGTATTTCTGATTCTGACTCCAAATTCACAGCCTTAACTCACCTACATTTTTCTTTTGTTTTTTGAATGTGTTTTTAGTTACACTTTAATTTTATTTATTTTGTGGAACTCAGTTTTCTCCCTCTACCATGTAGGCCTGATGATCAAATTTAGGCCAGCAGGCTTGAAGGTCCCACTGGTGCGCACACGTGTGTGTGTGTGTGTGTGTGTGTGTGTGTGTGTGTGTGTGTGTGTGTGTGTGTGTGTGTGTTGTGTGTCCAAAAGAACTTGTGCCACAGTATGAGTTTGGAGGTCAGAGGACAATTTGGAGGAGTAGGTTTTCTCCTTACTCCATGTGGTTTACAGGCATTGACCTCAGATCAGGCTTGGTGACAAGTACCTTTATCCACTGAGCCATCTCACTAGCCCTAACTTACATTTTCAACAAGCTAAAAACATACTTGTTAAGTAGAACTATTCACCATAGTGAAAGATGAGCGTTTACAGACATTTTGGTCAGTTTTGGTAACCTTAACTATTAAGAGGTACATACGGGTCTCAGGAAAAAAGCTGTGGGGCTGATCTCCACGAGGTCCCTCTGGCTTACGATTCAGCACAACCAGCTTGCCATGGGCTGGCAGCTGAGTGCCCATTGGGTCCAGTCTGATGGTGCAGTCCAGGTTGGCTGTCCTATCATAATCAAATTGGAGCAGGTTCTTATCAATGGCTTGGGATAAGCCGTAGAATTCAGTCACTTCCAGCATATTGCTGCTTAGACGGATGATGTTACAGTCTGGCTCCACAAGATGGACTCGGAAGAGAAAGGTTTCCATGAAGGTGTCAGTTTCAGTAAATCTGGAGAGAGAACAGGGTCAAGGGTATATTTATGGGTGCACAGATTATTCTGAGACTTGTACACTCATCTTAAACATTGCCCTTCATGAGCAGGGTATGGTGATGTATGCCTCTAATCCCAGCTGAGGCATTTCCTCCCAGAGTATCAGCTTGCACTCCAAGAGGCAAGACCAGGGGTCCCAATAGCATGCCCCAAGATCCTTTCAGGCAATCTGGGCTTTTTAATAAAATTCGCTAATCAGTTTTATTACCAGTTTGAGGACAGCCTGGGATAAAGACTGCATTTGAGGCTAGCCTGGGCAATTTAGTGAGCTCCTAATTCAAAGAAAATCAAGGCCAAAGCAAAATAACAACAAAAATTGTCCTTTACAAAATGTGTACTTTCAGGTGGAGTTTGGTTCTATTTCTTCCTTGACTTTTGGCCCCCTGTTTCAATGGCTTCGTCTCTACCTTTGGGCCAATGCTTTTTCCTACCACTTTCCTCCTGAACCATCTCTCTTCCAAATCCTGCTCTCAAACTCACCATCCATCCTAATATCTAATGACTGCTGAGACCCCAGAGTCCCATTTCTAGCACGCACATAATCTAAGAGCTTAAGGGCTGTAGAGTTTGTGGATTTTGAGTTTCAATTTAGGAGTGAAGAAGTGTTGAGTATCAAGAACACTGAACGCCACTGAACGGATTGTTCTTTACATCTAATTTGGATGTTCAGCTCAGCATTTTCCAGGTAAACTAAATGAGTAATAGCTACTGCCACAGTGATTCTGTTCTGGAGCATTTGCAGAGGCGACTGGGGATGGCTTGTCATGCTGTGGAAGTGAGAGAGGCAGTAAATGATGAGTGCTCCCTGACAACGTAACTCTGACCTGATGCCTTTGTAATGTGGTCCAGGTGTTTAATAAGGCTTCACCCCAACTGCATAGGACCCTGCAATAGGCCATGTCTGTCCTCTTTCACCAAAGAGGAAACAAAGGCAGAGAGAAGTCAAAAAGCTTGACAAAGAGGCTGACGAGGAGATTAAGGGGGAATAAACTGCTCCTTGGTCCCTTGCCTCTAGCCCTTCTGAAAGCTCTGCTTCAAATGTCCTCAAGACCAAGTGCATGGCAGCTCCTCTAACCCTCCTTGCATGAGCCCTTTCTCTGTCTTCCTACATGCTAGAAAGTCAAAGGGTCTCAAGCACCAGCTCCCTAGCCTTTCCTGGCAAGGTGTTTGAAGTTGATTTGGTGTTGACTCTAAAGTCTAGGAAGACCAAACACCCCTTCGTACTGATGTCGTAGCTTCCTAGGGAATCCTTGGTGTCATTTCACTACGTGAGCATAGCATTTTGTTTGTGACTTTCCTTTGGTGGTTGCAACTCTAGTAGCCCCCTGATTGCCCCTCCTCCAGCTTCTGGCAGCCACTCAACTACTTTCTGTTTCTGTGGACTCACCTATTAAGACATTTCATATAAATGGAACCATGCAATACTTGTTCTTTTGTGGCTGGCTGCTTTCACTTAGCATAATGTCTTTAGGGTTAATTCATGTTGTACAAATCAGGACTTCATTAGTTTGTGTGGCTAATATTCTATTGTGTGGTTACACCCTTCGTCAGTTCAATTCGTTCAGCATTTTTAGCCATTATGAATAAGGCTTCGCTGAATAACACTTCACATAAGCTTTCGTAAGCACAGGTTTTCTCTTGTGTATATAGGTTGGAGGTGTTTTACAGGATTATATGGTCGATCTATGTTTAATTTCACAATTGATTTTAAACACACTTGAATTGTTTAATGTTTAGAAATGGAAGATACTGCACTTTCTATAACTAAGCAGCTGGCAATCAAACAGAAGGGTCTCATTCAATTTTGTAATACGTGTCTGTCAGATTCTCATAAGGAACTTGTATTTGTAATTTTCAGCACAGTAATAGGTTGGACTAAAAGAGCTAAGTCATGGGATGGAGTAATGGGAAACTCTGCAAAGACTGAAGGAAACAAAACGAAGTCAGTAGTTTGTAGAAAGGCCCCAAGGAGGAGGAGACAAATGAATTGAAAATTGCCTGCAATTGCTGCCTCACTCACCCAGATCTCCAATTTCTGCTGATTACTTTCTTACTGATTCTAAGGACTCCTCTCGGTAACATACAGTCAGAGAAAATGCCCAAGAAGGACACAGCATGACTGTCTGGCAAAAATAAAATAAAACAATAAGAACACTTTCTATGGCACTTACCTGTAAAGTCTAAGCCTCACGGAGTCTTCATCGAGAATTGGGCATCCGTTGTGAACATACTGTACTTCGTTGGGAAGGAAATGGCAATCGAAGACCTAGTTCACATGAAGAAGGAAATGTCTGAGAAAACCAGGGCAAAGCTCTATTTCTCTAGCCCTGTAGCACTGCCTGAAGAGCTGGTTGTGGGGACACACACTTGCAATCCCAGCACTTGGGAAGCTGGCACAGGAAGATCATCACAAGTTCAAAGTCAGCCTGGGCTACATAGTGAGTTCAAGGCCAGTATCAACATCAAACAGACAAACAAAACAGAGCTCCTGAAAGGGAATAAGAGGTAAGTTATTCCGGAGCCATTTTGAGTGACCATGGCCTGAGAGTGCAGGTTTAGGCTATCCTAAATCCCATGGTCAAACATGGCAGCAGTTCCATAGTTTTACACAACAAAAAGCTCATTAAATCAAGACAAGTTTAAAATCCAGTGGGGGTGCACCAGAGAGGTGAGAATAGCAAGATGGGCAAGTTTTTGTTTCGTTTCGCCCCAGATGTTATCTGATGACAGCTTAGCTTTGCTAAGTTAATAGATTTCAAAAGGTTTTTATCTATTAGACACAGGATGTTAGTTCTTACATAGAACTGGGCAAGAAATGGCTATTTAGTCTCTGGACCAGCAACACTCCAACCTCTCCACATCACTGAAGCCTTAATCAGTCAACCAGCCTTTGCAGACACAGCTTCTTTGCAAGATTCCTCTTCACACCAGCCTGGGCTACCTAGTGAGACTTTGTCTCAAAAAAAAAGAAAGAGGAGGAGGAGAAGGAGAAAGAGGAGGAAGAGGAGGAGGAGGAGGAGGAGGAGGAGGAGGAGGAGGAGGAGGAGGAGGAGGAGGAGGAGGAGAAGAAGAAGAAGAAGAAGAAGAAGAAGAAGAAGAAGAAGAAGAAGAAGAAGAAGAAGAAGAAGAGGGGGAAGGGGAAGGGGAAGGGGAGGAGAGGAGGGAGTACCTATGTTCGATTAATGGTGGGGGTGCAGGCATCTTTTTACCAGCAACCCCTTCTTCCCTAACCCTATGGCTACACATCCTCTTATTTATAGTTGTGCCTTGTTTTGTTGGTGTCTAAATTATGATAATCCAAACAGGTCAAATAAACAAACTAATGGATGTCACATCTCCAAATAACTACATGTCTATAAACTATAATGTTTTGTAAATATCTGCTATTCGTTAAAGGAATATTTATCTCCTTCAGAAGCGTATGGCAACTGAATTCGAGAGGTCTCTCCAGGTGTCTGAATAACCCATTTACCACAAACATGCTGTTCTGTGTGGCTTTTCTTTCTTTCTTTTTCAAATAAAGTCTTTATGTTCAAAGATGGAGACACTGGCTGTGTGTACTGCTGTGTTGACCAGAGCCAAACAAGAACTACAGTTGTTTCTCACCCTCTTGCGAATGACAGCTGTGATAGTTACGGGAAAAAAACTGGCTGATGAGAATCCAAAATAATATACTCTCCTGCAGTGAAGTCATAATTAACCACATCACCTCACTCAGAGCGGTAGAGAGATGACTATTTTACATTAGGACCCTGGTTTTTGTTCTTTTTTGTTTTTTAAGACATCTGCCCAAGTCACAACCCTACCCTGCCCTGACAGAGGTGGCAAAGTTCTGAGAAACATCCTTGTGCTCACCCACACATCACTGTGAGGCGTTCTGAGCACCTTTTGCAACCTCAAACATTTCCAGACAACATAACCCACCCCGGGAAGACATTCTCACTAGTAAGAATGAGTTTCTAGTCCTCTTCTGAATTGACAACCAGGAAGAAGATAAAGGGAGGCCCTTCCCATATCATTGACAAATAGCCACGGTAATAAAGAGACAATCTGCTTTGTTAAAAGAAACATCTGTTCTGTGTTTCCTAATATGTTCTCCTTTTATAAAAGGCGACAACCATGATTGACCATAAATATACTAACTAAAACAAAGGAGAGCTAAATCCTTTTCTAATTACTGTCTAGCTTTGTTTTTTTCCACTTCAACTGCTTTTCAATTACAATTTATAATTAAATTGTCACACATTCCTGACTCATTACTCACTTTAATGACAGGGAAGTGGTTCAAACTAGAGATGTTTTCTTAATGCTGTATTTCAGATTCAAAACCAGCAAGCTCAGCACTAAGCCAAGGTGATTTTTTTCCACCCAGTGAGCGTTCTCCTCTGGTCCAGGTGTGGAGTGCTGGGGTAGGCAGGAAAGTCTTGCCCCGGAATCTGAGAGCACCCTGCCATTGATCTGTCTAACTGGCTGTCCAGGAGGAAATGGAGACAGAAGGCACTCGCACAAACCCAGGCAAGTGGCTTTGCAAATATGCAACGGGAATGAACCTGTTGGTTCTAAGACAAACTTCAGTAATGAAATGAAAACACTAATTGAACAGATGTTAAACAAAGCATTTCTGTGCAAATCCCACAAAACTGTTCATTACGCAGCAGGGTGTTGTTAATACAATAGTCTTGCTAGGAATGGGTTCACATAAGCCTAGCTCGAAGCTTACTGTTAAGCTCTATTAAGGAATAATGTTTGTTTAGCTCTCTCTCTCTCTCTCTCTCTCTCTCTCTCTCACTCTGCGTGTGTGTGTGTGTGTGTGTGTGTGTGTGTGTGTGTGTGTGTGTGTGTGGTACATGTGCACTTACACACTTAGCCATGCTTAATTCAAAAATTCAAAAATAATAAATAAATCCCTGGGCAAGGCTGAACCACTTTGGATTTAAAGCAAGCATAAATTTTCTTCAAACCAGACTTTACCTGGGAATCTTATCTTTGCTGAAATTATCAGAACTTAAAATTAGAAAAAAAAAATGGAGAGAAACCATGTTTCTACACGCATACCTATGGCACCTGGTAAACCGGTAACGAAGCCCTGGAGTTTTAATGGGCTACCACGAAATAGATTTTAGAATGTACAGATCACATGTCCACTTGAGATGCTGCAAAGCTGTCTGCTGTGTCAAATTATTCTAGAAACACACACACACACATACCTCCAGTACCAGACTAGACTCTTTTCCAAGTGACCAGCAGACACTAGATGACAGGGCACTTGGAGGTGTTCCCGAATAGTCAAGGATTTCCTAATCTAGTTGGGATTTTGTTGTCTCTGATGCACATTATCTTCTTGATAACTGGATCTTTGCCTTAAAATCAGAGAAAGTTTGCCAGAGATGACTGGAAGGTCTTACTTACTCTGTGAGACTCATATTTGCATGATGAAAATGTCATCATGATTTACCTTTGTCATTGTGGGGTCTGAGTATGACCTAAAAATGTCTCAGCATTAACAGGATCCAACTAAGAAATCAGCCTAGGAAACTCGCTGTCCTCTCCAAAGATGCTTCACTTGCAATGAGTGAGAGAATTGAGGGCCAGAATAACCCTGTAAGGGTGGTCACAGCATACCCTCCCAGTGACCGCTCACTACTGTCTGTCTCTCTGTCTCTCTCTCTTTCTCTTTCTCTCTCAATCTCCCTCCTTCTCAATATCTTTCTCTCACCAACTCTCTTTCCCTGCTTCTTTCTCCCCTCTCTCTCCCTCTTCCCTAAAATAAGAAACCAAATTTTTTCCCACTGGATTAATAGCTACTTTCTAGGGTCAAGCACCTGGTATGACCCGGAATTTCTCTGCAATGAGAAGAGATACCGGGAAGGTTTATTGGTCATAGTGCATTGCTAAGGAAAAGATGGGCACACATCTGTATGAGTTTAACCCTTACTTCCTGCAATATGCTAGATTCAGGTAAAACCATGTCAGTGGCAAGCTTATCATACGAACCCGGTTGAGAATATTCAAAACTAGGGCTGGTGAGATAACGCAGAGGGTAAAGGCATTTGCCACCAAGCCCGATGACCTGCTCAATCCCCATGGTTCAAGGAGAGAACTGACTCCTGAACATTGTTCTTTAGCCTCCACAAGCATGCTGTGGCATGCCGGTGTCCACACACACACAAATAAATAATTCCAATTTTCAAAGTTGTCAAAAATATGCTCCACCTCTTTGAGAAAAGCAATAGGATTCCATGCCCATGCCTTTCAATGTCTTGGTTTCAAAGACTATACAATACTCATAATGATGGCGTGAGAGACCTTTACCCATGCCTTCCGACTTACACACACACACACACACACACACACACACACACACACACACACACACACACTTCTTAACAGACACGGAATGTGACCTACCTGTGGAGTGAGTTTCCCAACCCTCTGGGTTATCGGCTCATTCATCACCACCTCCACTCGACAGGCATCCTTCTCTTTGGGGATGGCAAACTTCAGATGATCTTCAGACAGGAAGGCAGAACTGCCCTTCATCACCCTCAGGCCCTGGTTGATGCTGATGAAGGTGGAATTGGCCAGGTCCAGGTGCAGCAGAAGCAGCGGGAGCAGCAAGGACAGTAGGGCCTTGGTCCCGATACAACCTGGAGAGTTCATGATGCCCTGGCCAGGTCTGTCTGCAGGCACAATCTGCTCAACAAAGCAGGACTCCTGTACTTCCTCCCAGAGTGTCAGCTCGCAGTCCACAGGGTGAGACCAGGGGTCCCGACAGCATGCCCCAAAATCTTACCATGCCCCTTCCATTCAGACTCAGACAAGGAGGCCTTTCAGGCGATCTGGGCTTTTTAATAAAACTCGCTGATCACTCCTGACAACGCTGGCAAGATTAATGTGCCTCCCAAGTGCTTTCCTAATCCTGCAAACAGGAGAAGAGGTTTGAAGGAAACGGAGAGAGACCAAAGGTTTGTGCAGCTATTTAAAGAACCGTTCCCAACAAAGGGATCTTTCAGCTGGCCTATAATTTCAGCTAAATTAAAAGCAAATAAACTAACTTGACCTTCAGGCCCACCCGAAAGGCAAGGAAGCCATTTCATTACTCCACTTGTAGCTGTTGCTTCCGGATGCAGGGGACCTCATGGGATGTCAACTGTGTGGTCTAGCAGGATCCCCTGCCTGGTCGCTGGAGCGCAGCAGCAAGTCCTGGAGCTCAGTGCAAGCTGAGTGTTCTTTGCTTCCATCCCCTATTTCTTAAGTGAGGGCCACTCTGATTTGTGTCGGAAACCTGATAGCGCGATCTGTACAGTGTTTGAGAACATGGGTAATTCAAAATCAATAGAACCCAGCTAAGAAGTATGCCCAATAATGGGTCCAGTGAACTTAGATGGGCAATGAGGTCACCTAAGAGACTCTTCAGTGGAAACTGGTGAAAATGATGTTTTTTTTTCTAAACAAGCATTCAAGCTCTTGCTCATACACAGTGGGACTTTGAAGAAAGAGTAGCTCAAAGTACACAGCTAATAGCATGTATGCACACGCACTGACCTCATCATCTACAGGGCTAATTCTGTTATAACACACTAGATTTGCTCAGATGGACTTGTGTTCCTCTCCAAAAATACCATGATTATATTTTCTGTTCTTTAAGAATAAATGTATTCTAGCATGTCCCTAAATCCATTTAGATGACTAGAGGCAGTTTGCTGTCTATGGAGAAGCTGAGTGGTAGAGTGCTTGCCTTAGAAACTTACACCTTCCTAATTTCAACCTTTCCCTACAGAGGAACTGTAGAATAAATAAGTGAAAATGAGGTAAGTGGCAGCCAGTGTTCACAAAAATCCTGCGGCACTCCTTTCTCCCACATGGCTCCCTGCCCTGCCTGCTCTGCACACCCTCTCATGCCCTCCAAGGCCACCCCCACCCAGCAGCTCTAGAAGCACAGCAGCTAGTGGCAGCCAAGCCTTTGATGAGCACCACAAGAAAGTCAAAAGAAAGATGGCCAAGAAGTTTAGCTCACCTCTTGTGACAGCCAAAAGCTCATCATAAAAATTCAGACCCCTTTGACAAGTAGTTTCCTTATAATCTGTGAGAGAAGTCTGAAGGAACTGCAGCCAACGGCAGGAGAAGTCAGCCCGTTGACGATTTTGCAGATGGTGCACAGTTCTGCAAAAGGAACGGAAGGGGTGGTCATGCACAGCAAGGAAGCTAGGAAAAGCGTGGGGGTTGGTGGGAAGCGTGGGCAACAACGTCTCCTGTGTGCAGGGTTGTGGAAAAGAGGAACGAAAGCCCCATCATCATCTTGGGACAGGACTCACTAAGACAGTGAGTGCCAGCTGGGCCCGAGGAACATTTCTTCGAACTGCAGCTTTTTTTTCTTTGCTTTTTTAAAATCACGGTGTTTCTCATTACCTTTACCGCAAACATTTTAAATGAAATGGTTTCAAAGCATTGGTTTCATTAGATCATGCCTTTGATTGATAAAGAACTGTGTTTGTGCTGCTTCTACAAATGCCTTGTAGGGTCCACCTCTAGTACATTAAAGGGAAATTTGTCCCATGTCATTATTTGAAACCTTTCACAGATGGCATCTGTCCTGTGTCACCTGAGGGGGTGTAAGCTTTACAGATCGGCCTGTTTTTTAATGATGTCAGTCCTAAAATAAAGCTGTTCACAGATTCCCACTGACCATGCTGTCCACTCAAGATATATTGGCTTATTTGTGGAAAAATGCAAATTTGGTTGTGGAATTTTTCACAACAAAGTCAAATCGTCTTACCATTTCCATTTGTCGTCCAAGATCACACAGAGAAGCAAGCCATGCAGGAGGAGGAGCGAGGACAGAGGAGAAAAGAACTTTCTGAGGTTTGGGCTAGCTGACTCAACAGGTGAAGGCCGCAAGGGCCCCCTCCCCTGGCACCCCTGCTCAGTCCCTTCCATTGCCTCTCTCTACCCCACTCTGCTTTTTTAAACCACACTCATTTATTTGCATATATGTGAGTATGTGGGGGGGTGTAGTCAGAGGACACCCTATGGGACTTGGTCTGTCCTTCCACCATGGAGTTCCCTGGGTCAAACTCGGGTTCTGAGGCTGGCCTTTGCTCTCTGAGCCATCTCACCAGGCCCCAACTAATGTTTTAATGTTGGGCACTAGGGTCCGTTCTTTGGGCCTATTTGTGTCTTTCCTCAATTGCCAGGGCACATAATGAGCCCCACGCCCCAAGCCCTTACGTTCAGAGTCATTTATGGTTTTTTTCTACTTGTCATGCCCCCCCCCCCCAAGTGTGTATCAAGCATCTCCTTCCCTAAGTAGCCGAATGAAGTTCTGGTTGCCTCCTTTCTGGCTAGGTTAGTGGCAATTCCAACTTCTTGGCTGCTTCCTTTTTTGTCTGTTAATATCCAGGCAGAAGACCGTTGGTTCCTGTTTGTTTTTCAGGCTAGATGAGTCCCAGGGCAAATATGATAATTCTAGCCTTCTAGTATCTGAAAGGCCTTTCCCCTGAGTGCCAAAAACAGCTTGTGACATTTTCAGTGATAGGATTGGATGAAGGTGACGGGAGATTGATTACATGACCTGGTACTGCATTTTAGGACACAGAAGACTGTCTTAGCCGCAGCATCAGGCTCTCCTGCTGACTTCTCCTGCCACCGGGAAATCAATTCTGCTGACGATCAGAATGAGCGTCAAAGTGGATTCATCCTAAGTCAGTCTCCTCACTCTATTGGAGTCCAGTGAACTGAACCCGTAGTAGAGAAGTCAGTAAAGCCATGAGTGGACCCCGGCCTTAACAGAAACTGTGAAGTTAGACCCTGAAGTTGACTCAAGCTGCAAAGGTTGCAGTGATCTGTGTGTTCACAGAAAATCAATGGTCTTTCTTTCGAATGAACCCACAATCCAAGCACTGCTTCCCACTTCTCAACTCGGCTAACGCAGCGATAGCCTTGTGGTTGAGCCTCTCTTTGAAGCATTTCTCAGGACCATGGCTGAGATTCCTAAAGAAAAAATTGTCTATGTCGTGTCACTTCTCTGCTCAAAATGCCCCACGGTTTCTCATCCTGAGCAAAACCGGAACACTTGAGGATGATGGCCTGCTCGGGCAGAACGCTGTCTATTCCTCACTTGCCTGTAATTTCACCTCCCGTCCGTCTTTGTTACCCCGCAACTCTGCACAGCCGTGCTAGCCTCTTGGCAGCTCCTCGACAAATCAGGTGAGCCTCTCTCCTTTCTCCGCCATGAAGGCTTCTCTGGTTGCTGCTTACTCTGTGGTGACCACCACACCAACCCACACCCACCCCACCAGCCCCGTCTCCCTCACCACTGTCAAGCTTTCTGTCAAACATCAAAACTGCAATGTGGCTACACTCAATTGTCCCGTAAGAGGAGCATCCTACATGTCTCTCCGATTGGTCTTTAACCTTAAAACTCATGACCACCTAAGCAGGCCACTCGCTTGTTTATGTTAGCCCTTGCCATTTCCAGAGTCAGGGATTTTTTAATTATTTATGGATTTTTTCCCCCCAGTGCCTAGGACAAGGTCTGATACAGCCGTAACTGTTTCTTAAGTGAGTGAAGAAGTGAGAGGAATAATCCCTTATATTTATTCATACAGACTATAGTTTAACTGGTAATGCTGCCGTCAACTTTTGCTGCCGGGGGTGGAACAAACAAGTCAGGCCATGGAAGCAGGTCGAGCTCTGTGATTTCAAGGACAGCCTGGTCTACAAAATGAGACACCGTTTCAAAGAAGAGGAAAGAACTGCCATCGTGAAAAACACTGCCAATCAACCAAGATGTCAAGAGTGCTTGCTATTTGTTTTGTCAGCCTGCCACAGGCTAGAATCATGTGGAAAAGGAGACTCTCAGCTGAGAAAATGCCTCCATCACATTGGCCTCTAAGCAAGTCTGCCTGGCATTTTCTTGATTAATGATGGATGTGGAGAGCCCAGCTCACTGTGGACAGTGCCATCCCTGGGCAGGTGGCCCTGCATTGTATAAGAAAGCGGGCTGAGCACGCCAGAGGGAGCAAGACAGTATGCAGCATTACTCTGTGGCCTGTGCAGCAGTTCCTGCCTACAGGTTCCTGCCTTGAGTTCCTGCCCTGACTACCCTGGATGATGGACTGCAGACTATAAGATGAAATAAACCCTTTCCTCCTCAAGTTGCTTCTGGTTAGGATGTTTTATCAGGGATAGAAACCCTAACTAACTAAGATACCAAATAAACTCAACTACTGAAAGGTAACAGTAAAGAACGCATCAACTTGGGGTCAACTACACACATTCAACGCTAGGATTTCTAACTCTGGAAAATGCCATTTTCCGAGGCTTTGGATAAGTAGCTATGCAGCCAATCAGCCTTTCCCAGTCAGCACCTTATGCAAACACATGAAGAACTGTAAATCTTTCTGTCCTGTGATCCCTAAGCAAATTGGAACTCTTTCCCACAGAGACCAAAGCAGCCTTCAACTAGAGTGGCGAAACTCCAGACAAAGCAAATGCCCGTCATCAAGGAAATGGCTGAACAGAATCAACCTACTTATACCATGGACTGTGATGTGTCCGTACACTGAAATTGGGGGCACATTACTCAGCTTGGAATCATTTCCATAAAATGCCATGAATTATATTAAATGGAGATGAGAATGTATGTTTTGTTCCATTTAGTAAAACAATGAAAGTTGTATCTCTATATATTCATACATACATGCATACAGAAAAAAAGCTTTCTTAGGGGCTTTCTATTGCTGCAATAAACACCATGACCAAAAACAGCTTGTGGGCGAAGGGTTTACTTGGCTTACATGTCTCAATCAGGCTCTATCATCATGTCTCCATAATCAGCAGAAGCCAAGGCAACAACTGACATGGAGGAATGCTGCTCACTGGCTTACTCCCCCTGGCTTGCCCAGTTTGCCTTCATATACCACCCAGGACCACTTGCCCAGGGGTGGCACTGCCCTCACTGGGCTCAAATGACAATCAAGAAAATGAAGGCACAGACTTGCCTAGAAGTCAAGTCTTATGGAGGCAATTTCTCTTTTGAAGTTCCCCCAGCACTGGGGTGTTGCCATAGTTCACCAATTTGTGCTTGATGACTTTACATTTTGATTAGTCATGTGTTAATAAGAAAGGAACATGGGCCAAAATAAGCCAAAGTTTTATTTCATGCCCACCACTTAAAAAAGGCAAATAAAATCCTCTCTGATATAGTTTAAGATGCTAGAGCAAATACCACTTTGATTCTCTTATGATAACTTACTGCCATGTGTCCACTCTCTCTCTGTGACTAGAATGTCTGTTTGTGGCCTGGGAAGTTACATATCTACCAGCAGCTCCAACAGTGACTGCAGGCCCAGGAGGAGGGTCAGCCCTGAAGCTGCGTTAGCAAAGCTCTCAGACCTCATCAGAGAAGTGTGTGTGTGTGTGTGTGTGTGTGTGTGTGTGTGTGTGTGTGTGTGTTGGACAGTGGTTAAGGCAAAAACTCACATCTCACTAAAGTGCAAAGAACTGGTGAGTGGAGTTCTCAGCCGCAAGGAGACACCTAGAGCACATTCTTCCCCAGCGCTCAGGGACCATCAGGGAAGATGGGGTAGAAAGATTGTAGGAGGTGGAAGATGAGAAGGATCAGAGCCAAACAATGTCTCTGGACATGACAGGACTGCTGTGCTCATGAGCTCACAGCAGCTGTGGTCGCCAGCATAAGACCTGTACAAGATCAAGCCAGTCAGCAGTCTAGCAAGAAGTGGAATGGGGCTCATGAGCCCCCACTTCTAATTAAGATGATACTAGTTGATGGCTTTTAGAAGAGGGATGATCAGTTTTCTCCAAGGGTGTGGCTCCTAGTAGGTCAACCACACTCCAGAGGATTGCCCTATATCCAGAAGTATATGGGCAGCACAAACTAAAGTCAATGGATAGAACTGGAAAAGAAAAAGAAAAGAAAGACACTGAGGCTGGATGGATGGTTCAGTGGTTAAGAGCATTGGCTGCTTTTACAGAGGACCAGAGTTCAATTCTCAGCACATACTTGTAGTTCACAACTGTCTATGATTCTGCTTCCAGGAGATCTGATTCCCTCTGCTGGCTTTCATTGTGCATAGACATATATGCAGGCAAAAAATAAAAATAAAAAAGCCACACATAAAAAAATTAAAACAAGACATGAATTTGGGGATAGGGAAGTTGAAGGAGGAGGTTGGAAGTAAATATGATCAAAATACATTGTATGAAATTCTCAAAATATTGATAAAAATATTTTTTTCACAGTATCCATCCTTCTCTTTCATAGAAATAGAAACTTTAACTAAATACATAGTCACATAGAATGCAGTCTCTCTTGCAGTTAGATATGGCTATGTGACCAGATTCCAGCCAATGGGACAAAAGAAGTGTCACATGATATCCCAAGACACTTTCTTTAAGAAGTCCCATCCTCCCTTGCTGTCTGTTGCTGTGATAAAAACCATGTCCAACAGCAGCCTGGGATAGGTACAGGAGTATTTTACCTTGCAGTTTGCAGCCCATCACCAAGAGAACTCAGGGCAGGAACCTCCTAGTGGCAGGAGCTGGAGCAGAATCCAGGAGGAATGCTGATTAATGGCTTACTCCCGTGGCTTGCTCAAATGCCTTTCTTTTTTAATTTTTTTCCAAGACAGGGTTTCTCTGTGTGGCCCTGGCTGTCCTGGAACTCACTCTGTAGACCAGGCTGGCCTTGAACTCAGGGATCCACCTGCTTCTGCCTCCCGAGAGCTTGGGATTAAAGGCGTGCGCCACAAACGCCCAGTCTCAAATATTTTTCTTATGCTGCCCAGGCTGCCCAGGTACCCAGGATTGGTACTGCCCACAGTGTGCTGGATCCTCCCACATTAATAAGAAAATGCCCCACAGATATTCCCACAGGCCAGTCTGATGGAGGCAATTCCTTGAGTTTTCCTTTTCCCAAGCAACTCTGAGTTGTGTCAAATTGACAGCTGAAACTAACTATGACAGTCCCTTGTCATTTTTCTTCCTGCCTCCATCTGACCTGTTAGCCAACTTGGGCAGATTTTCAAGTACACCATGTCCCAGGTTGGCAGAACAGTGAGTGAGGATAAGGCCCTGTGGCATCTCCAAAGCAGTCAACACACTACAACATCTTCCCAGAATTCTATAAGACAAGGTCAGTGGCTCATTCTCCAATTATATCATAGTAGGTCCTTAAATGGGGAATGAGATCCAGTCCAAGTCCTAATGTACCATAGCAGGTCCTTAAATGGGGAATGTGGTTCAGTGCAAACCTTGATGTCCACCTACCAGGATGAGACAAGAGAAGAAAGAGAAAACTCATCTCATTCCTGAAGCTCCCTTGCCAATGTTGTGCAAGGCCCAGATCAGAGCTCTGAAGGTCTGGATTCCAAACCTGACCCTGCCGGCATCAGCTTCCTCTTTTGAAATGGGATCATCCACTCTGTTTCCCCACGACACCAAATGACAGTTGGTATTGAAGAACTTTTGTCATGAGCTCACATGAATGTAAGTTATCAACGGTCCGAGTTTGCTTTCCACTGCTATGGTAAACACCACGGCATGGCCAAAAGCAGCTTGGAAAGGATAGGGTTTTTCCCAGTACAGTTTACCTCTATCATGAATGCGAGTTAGGCCAGGAATCTGGAGCATATCTATCTGGGGCTTTTGTGTCTTGTTTATATTTCAGTTAACTTCTGTATGTAAAACATTCTTTGTTGTTTTTGCTTTTTCTTCCACTTCAAGACATGGCAAAATGGAGAAGGGAAAAGACAGGAACAGGACAAAAAGAAAAACAGAAAAATAGCTAGGACCCTATCAAACAGTACGATTTCATGGGCGATGAGGGAGGGTCTTTTATCTCGCCAGACAAGATGATGGTGATTGTCTTGTCTCGGGTGCAGTGATAGTGTCTGAATGCAGCCAATACTGCTTACCAACACTGGAATGGAAGGAAGCCCAGCACATCTTGAGAATTCCATTTCCTTGGTCTCAACATAGGGCCACCTCAGCTCCTCAGAATCCACCTGCCTACGGCTTGCTTAGGTCACTGTTATGGGACCTGTGGGTCAAAGAGTTACTGGGGTCACTGGGCTAGACCCCTCGGGGGAGCTTAGAGCATGGCTCTGAGCCACATCAGACTTGACTTGGCTTTTGCAATAGAAGCAAATCCCACCAGCTTGCTTTCAGCGTTCAGCTGTTTCACAGTATTTCAAACTTCTCGTGTCTCGCCTGCAAATCAGTTCTGCTTTTCCTGACCACTTCCCACCATCGCTTGTCCTTCATGTGAAAATCGTGTACTCTAAATATTCCTATACAAGCTGATTCAAATGTGTGAAAATGTTCTGAAAGCATAAAATCACCCTGTGTGGGACTCTTTCTTATAAAAATCCACAAAGGTTTCTGTATCGTGAACTGTCCCAAACAGAAGAAAGCAATTTAGTATCATTTCATTGATAGGAGAGACCTGTGTGCTTGTATCTCTTCCCTAATTGTGTGTAGCTGAGCTCTAAGAGCACGTATTCTGTGTTGATGTAAATACTTCTACAGTCACCTTGGCACACCAGGATCAGCAGTGGATTCTCTGCCCTCCAGCTTCTCTTAGAGATGGAAATTCCCAGTGGCCAATAGCAATGATGCTCCCTGATGAGACCAGCACTCACTGGCCCTCGTCTCTGGTTTTACAGAGACATGGCAACCACCTGCCCTCCCGTGCCTGGGCCCAGCACAGACACCAAACCATTGCACGTCTATCATATGGCCTTCTTAATTTGGTTTGTACTTTGCAGAATTTGGGTTTAGTTCACTATTCTTCTCAGCAGCACGCCAAGTAGTTATTACCCCTTGATCGACTATGATAAGTAGTTCTTCTTATCTTCCATGTGGGTGAGGCTGCAAGGGTCACAGCTTTATCGATCTATGGTGAACCTACCTATCATCTATCTATATCTCTCAGCTACATCTGTCTATTATCTATGTATTTATTTGCTTTATTTTGGTGTAGAGTCTCATGATGCCGTACAGCCTGTCCTCAAACACACAGCAAACATCTGCCTCACCTTCGCAGTTACTGAGATGAGGACCATGTGCCACCTTGTGCCACCAGGCCTGGCTCTGGCTCACAGCTAAGTTATTACAAGTGCCCTAAAAATCCCCTAAGAAAGAAAATAAACCAATGAGAAAATAGAATTGTGTGTAAAACATAGCCAGCTCATTATCAACCCATCCCACCCACCCAAACATCCAGCGGCCATTAGAGCCTTGGCGAGAACAGGAAGGAAGTCAACACAACTTTTTTTACTCTTTTCCACGTTAAAATCTTGCAAGTTCCAATTAGAGTAAACTTCAAAGCTGCCTTGAGGGTTTTATGATGTGTTTTTTAAATGACCAAAATTTTTATGCATATATTTTCCAAAATAATATAAATCAAATTTCAAAGTTGTATAAACCTACGGCTGACTATAATTGTCCATGGGACAACTGAATTGAATTCAAATCACATGTGGCATGAACTGGCCACCAAGGGCATTGAAATGTAAATCAGGAAGAGTCCTGAGAAGAAATCAGAGCTGGCCATCTGGTCAGTGGACAAAGTCCTTCTCTGTGTATAGCAGACCTTTACCAAGGACTTTGGATCCTCTGTGCCGGTTTTCCCTGAGGTAGGGAAGTCTAATTGGCCCTGGTTACAAGCCACCAGAAGTGAGCATCCTAAATCTCCAAAGGTCTAAAGGTCACAGCAGCAGCAGCAGCAGCAGCACTGTGGGAAAAGTGTCCACCTCAGGGCTGTGTCTTCCTTCATCGCGGGGACCTCACTGCACTCAGGGCTCTTCATGGGGGGGGGGGGGGGGGCTCACTCAGGGCTGTGTCTTCCTGTATTCCAGGGACCTCACTCAGGGCTGTGTCTTCCTGTATTCCAGGGACCTCACTCAGCGCTGTGTCTTCCTTCATCCTGGCACCTCACTGCACTCCCACCCAGCCTTGAGCCGTATTCTAAAAAGACAACATGAAGCAGGCTCTTCAGTTCCTATGGAGCCTCAGCTGCTGCAGGAGCCCCAGGGGTGGAGAAGCCCTACAGTCTCACCAAACATGAGATTCCCTTAGAGAGACTAGAATAATGGAGAAAAAAAATAGCCTGAAAATTCTAAGGTTTTTTTTTTCTCCTTTGAAGATTTTCTTAGTATGTCAATGTACATATTTGTGTGCTTTTTGCTAATAGCATTTTCTTGCTACTTTGATTTCTAAGATCCTTAAATTATATGTTCTGTGCTTTTACCTAAAAAATTTCATAGAGGAAGCCATGTTATATAGAATGAGCCAACCTGTATTTGATTCATTTAAGAGTCTGCAATTATGGGAGGGTTTGTTGGCTTCGAGGCCTTTAAACTTGGCTTAGTGTCAGGGGTCAGACACTATCCTGTGATGGGGGTAGGCAGGCCCCTTTGTTAATAATGCTCTTAAAGGGACAGCCAGTTCCTTCCGACATCACTGCCTCCAATGAAACTCACTGAGCAGTCACCATTGCCGTTTGGAAGCATAACAGAGATCATGAAAGGTTTAAATACTGTAGATAAAAGACCCGGGGGCTTGTGAAGCAAACTGGGAGGGGTCAAAAGGGTCGGTACCGTGAGAGTCACCGTAACCCAGACGCCAAGTACCAAACAGGGCAAAACAGACTCCACTAGCAAGTGCAAGGTCAGAATGATGACCCTGGATAAGTTACCTACTCTGTGTTTCTCAAATACATAAAAACCACCATCTACTTCCTAAAACAGTTGGAGAGCAGTCTAAACAGTTTCAGTTTTAAAGCATGTGCTTAATAAGTGTGGTATTTTTTTTTTAACTGCTTAATAAGTGCTAGGTTTATTATGATTATGGGGTCACTTTTTAAAGTCATAGTTTATAAAACCAGAATAATAATAGAGACTATTTTATAGGCATGTTAGGGGAAATAGATGAAAAGATGCAATATAGCTCAGCCACTTTAAAGGCCCCGAAACCAACGAGCCCCTTCATAATTGCAGACTCTTAAATGTATCAAATACAGGTTGGTTAATTCTATAACATTACTTCCTCTATGGAATGTTTTAAGTAAATTAATTAAAACACACAGAATATATAATTTGAGGATCTTAGAACTCAACTAGCCCACATATTTGATTTTATGTGTCAATTTATTTGCTTCCTCTGAAAATAAGTTTTTTTTTAAATATAAGGTACATATGCTCATTCATTAAAGATATAAAGGAACCTGCAGAAAAGATAAAAATGCACTCCCTAACATCCACAGAAAATACTCAGGTTTCTTTGGGGACCTGTGTGTGCATGGGCATGTTGGAGGGGGGGGGGGCATCTGTGTGTATATGCACACAGTGTTTCATCCTTAATTGGAACCACATGCTAAAGAGAGGCTACCACTCTTTTCCATCAGCGTGACATTCTATCACAAGCATTTCCCTGAATATTAAACATCCCTTGCTGTCTTACTTTTAACCTGTGCACTACGTGCACTACCAGGATGCTTTGCAGTTCCTGCCTTCACTCCGCTGCTGCATGCACACGGGTGCTATAACAGACACTCAGAAACCGAGTCTGTTAAAGGCACTGGCTCCTGGCCTGGGCCCACAAGGTCACTATAACCAGGATATAACCACATCACCCCTGCCTTTCCTTTGTGGTTCTCCTTCACCATTGTCAGAGCCTATTTGACTTGGCATTAAGTATGTACTCACTCGAGGAGTGTCTGTCTAGAAGCTGACGGTGCCGAAACAATCTCTTCTGCCTTCAAGGCTGAAGGCACAGAGATGTCCTTCTCTTAACATTGCAGTCAGAACAAAACCTGGAAGGCCAGGCTGGCCACCCCCATCCGTGACAGCTGGGCTGTACCCTGGCGTAGAAGAGTGACTGCATCATGCCACAGCGCAGAACAGATGTGAGACGATGGTCAAGATGACCACATCTTGACCAGGATGGCTTGATTACGCAAACCTCTTGACCTTGGCCCCAGATGTTCTTCTGTTTAAACCTAAAGTTCATGCCAGCACCCCACAGACAAACTCGGGGTCACTGGACTCCTTTACTTGTTCCAGTTTCCAATGTATGGATTAAATCTCCTTCCCCTGCTTTCCACGGACACTCGTTCCCTCAGATGGTGTAAGAGGATGGGCGGCCATGTCTGGCTTATCGGGGCCACCTGAGCCAGGCCTCTACCTAAAACTCTGGCTGTGTGGCTAGCTACTCTAACAATAGACAGTGAAAATCCTTTAATTATAAATTAGTTCCTTTCTCTAAGGTTCTCCTTGTAATGGACCCCAGGGTTGGAATTATATGATTAAGAGGTGTGAACTTATGACTATTACGCCCATGCTTTCTGCAAAGAAGACCCGTGGGTGCCCTCAGCAGCCCTTCTCACAGGTGGCAGGCAGTACCACACCTTTCCTGACACTGCTTCATTTGCATTTCCGGGCTTGAGTTAGGAGAGCCCACTTCCTTTCTAGTGTGTGGTCACCAGTATTTTCTCCCCTAGAAGTCCCTTCACCCTACAGAAGAACAATCTTAGACTGAGACACTCTGCCCATGCTCTCCCCATCACCCTCTGCAGCTTCCACATCCAAGTGCTGGTCCAGAATGTTCCTCTTATCATAGCTCCTGGGGTCTCCCTGGGAAGTGCTCAACTCAGAACTGTGGGGACGGAGCCTCCCCCAGGAGGCTGTGCTTGGAGACCAAGAATATAGAAGAATCCACATGTAGATGTCTTTGTGTGAAAGAGTACAAAGATGTGAGGCAAATCAAAAGAAACAAGAGTTAACCTGGCTTCTGGAGAGTTGGAGGCTTCCCAAGAAAAGCTGGATTATCAGGTACTTGACAGTATAAAACGGAATCTGCTGTACTGGTGTGAGAGCGAGTCACACCAAAACGTCAGAATACATTTAAAGCACCTTCTACTTGACTGGGAAAAGATTGCTCACGTACGCAGACAACTGTCCAGCACCTCTCCAGCTGTGCTGTGCAACCTGCAGCGTCTTACTTCCATGTCATCAATGATAACACTCACGCTCACAGACGCCACCACCAAGACCTTCCCGGAAGAGATCTGGGAACAAGGAAATGCTTCTGGTAACTTAAGAAACCTGTTCGTAAGTGCCAGAAACTGTGATGTGGTTTGATCCCTGGTCACAGTATGACAAAAATGACAAGAGATTGACTGGATTGGGGGGTTGCATCACAGCAAGGAATTCACATCTTTCTGTGAGAGCAATCGACAGCCCATGGTTAGCACGGACAGGGAACATCACTGTTGTTCTGCTAATGACGTGCTACGCCTGTCAGGATGCCTTCTAAACAACTGCTGATGGCCGCAGACTAGTGCTGCTGGCAGCTCTGCTCAGAGAGGCCCCTTTTTGCAGCAGTCAGTGCTAACAGTAGAAATGCATAACCAATCACAATGCATGGAATAAGTGACTGCTGAATGCTTAGACATACGTGGGGCATTCATATCACCTCTCTCAAGACTCATGGAATATAACAGGGTGGAAAGAGTGTGAGATGCCGAGAAAGGGGTGGAGTGTCCTGAAACCCTGACTTCCAGGCATGCGGTGGCTATTCCAGGCTTAAGCTCATGGCAGCTGTGATTACCAGCCCAGCATCTGCACATGAGGCTGCCCACATCCTGTCATGGAAGGAGGAGGGATTCCCAGGGTCCATTCTTCCTTAAAGATTTATGTGCAGTAATGATGGATGGGGGAAGGAGAGACATTTCCTTCAGTGGAGTAACCACTGGTAAGGTGACCATGCTCTTCCAGGTTCTTATAAGCAATTCTCATGAAGCTCACTGGGGCAACAAAAATCTGAATGAAAAAGTGGAGGAGAAAGTTCATTGTAGATAAAAGGGAGAGCTTAGGTAGAGGCAGGGACATCTGAGAGAGTCCAGAGTGGACATGACCAGGCTGAGCTGGGCCATGTGGGGAGAGAGGGAGGGGAAGGAAGAGGGAGAGAAGGGGGGAACCAGGTGCAGCAGCTAGGAGGCCAAAGGTCCAAAAGGGGTCAGGTAACCAACATGTCTGGATTATATAGAGAAGAGCCTCTGGGGGAAGGGCAGCCCAGCCTCTGGGCTGGAGAGTTCAGGGTAAAGGGTGTGTTATGACAGCCATACCCGGTAACAAGTAGGGACTGAGGGATGCTGGGAGAACCTGGCAGCCAGGTCTGCTTTGATACATTAAATAAGCACCTCAGCCTTTGTCTGGGTTTCAAACTTAACAAAAACAAAACAAAACATAAGTGCTAGTTAGAAAGGGGAAGAGGTTCAGCAGGCAGGGAGAAGGACAAGACAGGATAACAGGGGTATGAACATGATTGAAATCATTATGTGTATGTGTATAAATGTCATAGAAAGTCTATTATGGAGGGTAATTAACATATGCTAATAAAAATTTTAAAATAACAGAATTCTAGAACTAGAAGAAACCTCCAAATTTGACACATAATCATCATCACAACAAATAAACATGTATTATTCACTTGTACCTGGCTCTGTTTAAACACACTTAATCTTCATAACAACCTATGGACAGAGTCTATGATTATTTCCACGTTGCAGTTAAGGGAACAGAGAAGCAATTTGTTGAGCTAAATGCTCATAGTGTAGCTGAGACTCCAATCCCAGCAGAAAGGCCAACATCCCCGAAGCCTGCAATCCCGGGGCCCTGTGCTCCAGCACACAGTGGTCTGCACAAGGAAGTGGGGCCGAAGGAGGCTCCGGCATCGGCCAGCATGGAAGAATCAGTTCTACTGTTCTCTGGTGTGATGCAGTGTGGAATGAGGCCAGTGCCCCCACGAGATGACGGCAGAGCCAAGGAGCCACCATTCCTAGACTGACAAACTCAACAGAACTCCAGTGGGATGGTTTTCCCTGCCGAAGGTCTGAACGAAGTTTTGAGGATGTCTTCAGCGATAACTTCCTTTTTTTATGTCTTTCTCCCCGCTCCCCAGTCAGTATGTGGCCCAAACTTATGATTCCCATGCCGTGGGCTCCTGAGAGCTGAGACTACATGTGTGCCACCATGCTCCACTATTTTTAATAATTAAGAAAACTAAACAAATTTCTGATTTGACATTACTAAAATCCGGAAGTGAGAGGATTTTCCCCCCTGATATAACAAATTGAAGGAAAAGAGAAAACGGAAGTCAACCAAAGACGTGTGAGCCTTTGATAAGGCCACCATTTCTTTAACCAAAGCCTTATTCTTCATTGGAATTTGTTGCACATTATCAAATTAAGACACAGTCAATACCTTTCATGGCTATAAAATAGTTAAGTGTGATAATATCTATACATGTCATTCAAAGCCTGTATGGCCCACATGCGTATACACACACACACACACACACACACACACACACACACACACACACACACACGTTGAAAATATGTCAAGGCTCAATCAAGATAATTTCCCTTTCTTCTCCTTTCTCTCCCAAATCCCTAGAGAAAAATTTTCTAAAAGTCACTTTTAAAATTAGCAATTGATCTCAGTCCGGGGAAGGCTTTGCCCTGGAGAAGGTGGGAATAGGGGGTGGGCAGGGGGGAAGGTGAGGGGGGCCAAAGGGGGGAGAACAAGGGAATCCGTGGCTGAAATGTAGAACTGAATTGTATTGCAAAATAAAAATAAAAAAAATTAGCACCTTACGGTGGAATGTGGCTCGGTTGGCAGAGTGTTAGCTTAACATGAAGGAAGTCCTGGGGTCGATTCCCAGCAATCCGTAAGTTGGGTGTGATGATACACCTTCAATTCCAGCATTGGGGAGGTTGATCCAAGAGGATCAGAAGTTCAAAGTCACCCTCTGCAACACAGTAAATAGGAAGCCAGCCAGCCCTGACCTCCCAGCAAAAAATTGTTTTAAGCACTGTGTTGTGATGGATACATGTTATTGAACATTTATCAACATTCACTGAATGTACATTAAGAATGAGCCCAAATGTAAACTATGGGCCTGGCTCATAATAATGGTCCATTGTGACAAACATCTACTTCCATTCACCCAAGAAGTTAATAATATGGAAATCTAGGTGAGGGATCAGAAGGTCTAAGTGAACTTTATATTTTCCATTCACTTTTCCTTAACCTAACATTTTTCAAAACCTAGTGTTTATTAATTTAATAGATTTTTCTTTATGTGTATGAGTGTTTTTCCTGCTTGTATGTATGTAGACCCTGTGTGGCCTGCTGTCCATGGAGAGCAACAGACCCCCTGGAACTGGAGTTAGGAATGGTTGTGAGCTACCATGTGGGTAATGAAAACCGAACCCTGGTTCTCTGTAGGAGCAACGAACATTCTTAGCCACTAAGCTATCTATCTAATCCTTTAAAGTTTCTTAGCTTTTAAGACTTATCCATTGATCCACCCTTTAACATGTCTCATGGGTTAGATTGAATGGATTCTCCTCTGGTTCCTCATAGAGCCAGAATACAGTCCATGTTGTAACGTTGGACCCTCAGCAACAAAAAAAGGTCAAGCAAGATGCAGGAGGCTGGCCCATCTCACTCCCAGGGTGTGGATGCCAGCTCTGATCTTAGCAGGTTTTCTAGTCCCCTCCGTCCCAGGGATCTGCACCCAAGTGCCTGATGAACACCATCAGGTCTCACTGGCCCTCAGTTTGTGCCCCCATGTTGACCCCATGGGAATGCACAGCTGTGCCAGTGTCCATTAATGCAGGCCCCGCTGAAGTGTTCAGTGTGGCTCACCGAGCCTAATGGCATTAGGAAATGTGAAACCTAATCTGCCTGCCTGCACAGAATTTGGCTGTAGAGAGCATGGGGTGCAGTGTGTTGGGCAGCATAGTTAAAAACAGTTCAATTTCCTGCTCAAAAACAAAACCTCCAATGTCAGTCTCCCAAATGTCCCAGGCCTAAAACAATCCAAATGTCTGAATTGATGTCTGATTGAATAAAGATGCTCAGGAGGAAGGTGTAACCTATAAGAATGATGTATGATAACTGCAAATCAGACAGAAATATTTTAAGAGTAAATACGGAACATTTTTGGTTCAACACATTTTGGGCATCTTTAAACAGACTATATTCAAAATGCTGGTTTGGAACTGGAAAGATGGCTCAGTGAGTCAGGCACCTGCCGCACAAGCATGAGGATCCAAATTTTGTTCCCCAAACCCCACGTAAAGCTCAACATGGTGACGTCTGTAGTGCCAGCTCTCTTACAGTGAGACACCAAGCAGAGACAGAAAAATGCCCAGAATCATGTGGACCAGAGAGTCTGGCCTGAGTCAGCTCTGAAGAAGAGGCTGTCTCCAATACAACGGAAGGTTAGAACTAACACCTAACATTGTCCTCTGACCACCACATATGTGCCTGCATGTACACACACACACACACACACTAGAATAAAATAAAACAGGGGCTGAAGAGGTGGCTCACTGGTTAAGAGCACACACAGGCTTCTCTTCCTGAGGGCCCAAGTTGAGTTCCCAGGACCCACGTTGGGGCTGCTCACAATCACCTGTTACTCCAGTTCCAAAGGATCCAATGATTTCTTCTGGCCTCCACAGACAATGGCACTCACATGTACATTCCTCCACACAGCTGCACATCCATACATATAAGTTAAAATTTTTTAAAAGTCACTAAATAAAATGAGTGTCGGCTTGCAGTTTGTCTAGCAAGTGGAGCATATTCACTCTAGGCACAAGGTACACAAAGGCAATTCACACTGTGGCATCATTGAGCATCTGATGAAGGACTCTTCGTGGAAAGCACACTGCCATGCCTGTCTTGGCAAGAGTTGGCCAATGAGGCTGAGGTTCCTTTGTTGGTATTTGCTTTGTTCTGCTCAGCCAATGCCAGGACACCATTCACATCATCATGAGCCAGAGGCACCATGTAAGCAGACCACACTGTGACTAGGCACCACTGTCCCAGCCTCAGCCCCACTCCTCTGCCCTGAAGGAAGAGAACAGTTCTGTGAACGCTTATGTGAGCCTGCATTATTAGAAACAGCAGGAACACACTAAGATAAAAAGGCACTTCAAATGCCTACCCCAGATTAGTGGGTCCCATCTCTAGCTTCATATTACAAATGACCCAAGCATCATTTGTCAGTGTTTCTGATTTAATTTCTCTGGGTGGAGCTCAGTCGTCTTAATTTAAAAGACCTCCAAGTGATTCTAATGAAGAAAGGATGCTGGAAAACCATGGCTACAAACGACTGGAAACAGTATCTCCCTCTCCTGTGAGTCTAGGAAGAGGGAAAAGAGACTTGAGCATCCACAGACTGAAGTTAGGTTCTTGAGTCTGAGAAAACTCTCAGAATTAGGGAGTCGCTGGACCGGAGCAAAGAAAGCAGGCGGGATTGGAGCTGAGGATGCTACCTCAAGGATCAGTGCCAGCAACAGACCCAGTGTGAGGTGACTGGGCAGGGCTGCTGCAAAGGAGATAAGGAGGTGAAGGGCTTAGACGGCGAGAGTAGCAAAGGCAAGAAGTCCCAAACCTGCCATCACCAGGGTTACCTTTCACTGAGCATAATGCCGAGTCATTCCCTGTGGAAGATGTACATACAAAGTTGGTAGCTTCTGGAATTAGAGAATTGACAGAAAGGAATTTAAGTGAAAAATCAGTCTAAAGTTTAACTAGAATCTTTTGTCACCACTGGTTTATTTAATTCACTGTGAATCTTGAAAGACAAAGGATATAGGAGGATATATGTACACACACAAACACACACATTGAGACACACATGCACACAGATGCACATACATGCACACAGACACACATGTACACAGACACACACACAAACTAACAATAAGCTTAATTACTCACAAGGCTAATGTTTTTCCTTGTTTCATGTTCCCACAGTACATGGGATGATACGTATGAGATGATAAGCCGTGATGATAATGTGTAACATACCACACTCTTTAACTGTCTCTCTCTGCAGACAGATTTTGTGTACCCTAAGTATAAGACATTAGCCATGCCCCTTACTTTTTGTCTGGGGAAAATATATAATAAAATAATGTGTTACCTGAGCTTCCTCAGCCTCAATGAACAGCTTTTGTAGAAGTTATCACTGTATTAATTCATAGAATTTCAACTGTTCACACTTCTAGCACCTGCTCTCATCACTACGGCATTGTCCTGAAGCCTTATGGTCACGGGGCTCTCCGTTCAGCCATGCACAATGACTTACACACCGGGTAGCCTGTGAGTGCCAATCTGCTATAAAATTCAGTGTGACCGTGTCTCCACGTCATGGGCTCACGTCGTTGTCATCATTTGCTCTGCTCACGGGATGCAAATACTGCAGTGCACAGGCGTTAGCACCCGGAATCCTCCTAACCGTATTACCCACAGGCTGTGATTCCCACACATGCAGGACCTAACACCAAAGGGACTTACACAGCCACGGATCAGGAAATGTCTCTTCACTGGGAGTAAATGAAGACCACGGTTCCTAGTAAAGCAATTCATCAACCATCAGTGAGTGCGGCCACAGACCATCTGCAACACAAAATGGTGCACAGGCCACCACACACTGCGGTACCACACGCTGCTCCCTCCTGGGTGGAGCCATCAAATCAGTACCACGTGGGTTTTATGGCCAAATGAGAAAGATAAAATGGGTTCCATCTGGGACTTTTGAAAGATAATACCAAAGTACAAAGCTAGTCAGAAGTCCTGCTTGAGGAAATTTCCCTGCGACCCTCGCCTGCAGCCAAACACCGAGTCCAGGACATGCTCTGGGCTGATTTTGTAAATGGAGCTTTGTACATAGCTCTGGGTTTCATTCTAGTTTATTTCTCCACAGTGTCTTAATAATCTGGAAGACCAGCTAACACCAACAGGTGGTGGTGCTGGCGTGGCTACATGGCTGACAAGGTGTGACTAGGAGATATGACACCATGTCTCTTTGTTTGCTATTTAAAACAGTCACATGGCCACGCAACTCCTTCTCTCTCTGAGGCAGCACCCTCCGGTTAATTTTTAATTGCCAATCAGTCCCTCTGGCAGCAGCGGTTCCTCTCATCCCACGAAGCCTAAAGGCTTAGGGCACCAGCTACTCTCGTATTTAAGTAAAATCATTTCAATAAACACTGTGTGGTTTCGTTCAGAGCTGTTATATAAAAGCAGACACTAAGTCAGCAGAAGCCACAGCCAGCAGATCCAAGTCACACTCCATGACATGTGGTGAGCAGTTGTCCGATTCCACACGATGAAGGAAACACTCAAAGAAAAGAAGGCCAAGTGAATGAACGTAAAGAAAGCAAGGGGAAAGGTCTGCGATTTGAAATGGGTTGTTAAAGCTTTAACTGCTGGGGGGCTGGTCATCAGGACACACAGCCTTAAATGATGTCAACTTCCTGCCAAGGGGCCACTTTTACACAGCCTGTAGTGTTACTGTTTCCACTCTCCCTGAAATCCTTCACATTTGTTAACACCAGTGAAATGCCTCCCCCAAGATGCTCTAAAACCCAACTGTCCCCCTGGGAAAGATTTTCTCTCTGACATAGTAGAAGACCATATTTTTATTTAAACCCATCACAAGGCATTTGTTCCGTGCTGTCTATATTTGTCTATGAGCTTCCAAGGCAGGGGGACTAAGCTGTCTGTGGCCGGTAACAGGCTTTCAATGAATGGATTAAAAAATGAAATCAATAGTTCAATAGTTATTGTGTCTTTAAGATTTTTGTTAAAACAAGAAAACATGCTGGGTGGTGGTGGCGCACACCTTTAATCCCAGCACTAAGTAGGCAGAGGCAGGCGTATCTCTGAGTTCGAGGCCAGCCCTGTCTACAGAGGGAGTTCCAGGGCAGGCAGGGCTGCCCCGAGAAACACATGATACACCTTAGATCCTGCCATGATTACAGGTTACAAAGACACTGTAACTAGTTTCTTCTTTAAAGAAAAAGAAAGAGGGAGGCAAGGAGGGAGAGAGAGAGATCACTTCTCTTGAGAGACATCTGGGACTTATCTCATAGTGCTGTTTTAAGTCCCCAAACAAAGCTGTAGAAGACAAATTTATCCAACTCACAGGCAGCACAAATCCTTGAGGGCTGAATGCTGTCACTGAGGACATAATCTAGATCCACAGCCTTGATAATCTGAGGTTGGAATGATGGACTCAAGCCAGTGCATTAGCTTTCAATAAGCAAAAATGTGTAACTCTATATCTCCAAAATTAACTGCATATGTATGAGAAAAAGCAGACCTGTTTTGGAAGTAATTAGGGGTGGGGGGAAGGGAGGTGCCTTCAATTATTTGAGGAAGGCAACCTTACATGGCTGTATGACAGAGAACCAGGGACAATCAGGGGGTGACTCCACTTCCATCAGCCTTCCAGCAATGAGAAGGCCTGAGGATTGTGAGCTTTCTGGATTCCCTTTTGGGTGTGAGATTGAATTTCCCCTGCCCCCTCTCCAGGCTCTTCCAGTGCCACCGTTTCTTGGCCACTGGTCTGCTGGTCGAGTGTGACTTCTGTCCTTCCTTAAATGCACCATCTCAGCCCCTGAGCCTGTCTGCTCCGGGCAGTCTCTCTTCCCAACAGCCTCAGTCACCAACTCCTCACTCACTCACCAACTCCTCACTCACTCACCCACTCCTCACTCACCAACTCCTCACTCACTCACCCACTCCTCACTCACCAACTCCTCACTCACTCACCCACTCCTCACTCACTCACTCCTCACTCACTCACCCACTCCTCACTCACTTACCCACTCCTCACTCACCAACTCCCCACTCACTCACTCACTCCTCACTCACTCACCCACTCCTCACTCACCCACTCCTCACTCACTCACCAACTCCTCACTCACTCACCAACTCCTCACTCACTCACCAACTCCTCACTCACTCACCCACTCCTCACTCACTCACCAACTCCTCACTCACTCACCCACTCCTCACTCACCCACTCCTCACTCACCCACTCCTCACTCACTCACCTACTCCTCACTCACCAACTCCTCACTCACCAACTCCTCACTCACTCACCCACTCCTCACTCACCAACTCCTCACTCACTCACCAACTCCTCACTCACTCACTCCTCACTCACCAACTCCTCACTCACTCACTCCTCACTCACCAACTCCTCACTCACTCACCAACTCCTCACTCACCAATTCCCCACTCACTCACCAACTCCCCACTCACTCACCCACTCCTCACTCACTCACCCACTCCTCACTCACCCACTCCTCACTCACTCACCCACTCCTCACTCACCCACTCCTCACTCACTCACCCACTCCTCACTCACCCACTCCTCACTCACTCACCCACTCCTCAGTCACCAACTCCTCACTCACCAATTCCCCACTCACTCACCAATTCCCCACTCACTCACCCACTCCTCACTCACTCACCCACTCCTCACTCACTCACCCACTCCTCACTCACTCACCCACTCCTCACTCACCTGACCAAATTCTTCTGACTCCTTCCAGCTCTCACTCTCCCAGACGAGCTTTATCTGCTCCCATGGAATCCAGCAGTGCTGGACCACCGCAGACATTTCAGCACTATTTGAAGCCTTTTTAAAAGGTTTCTGTCTTGTCGGGCGGTGGTGGCGCATGCCTTTAATCCCAGCACTTGGGAGGCAGAGCCAGGCGGATCTCTGTGAGTTCGAGGCCAGCCTGGGCTACCAAGTGAGTTCCAGGAAAGGCTCAAAGCTACACAGAGAAACCCTGTCTCGAAAAACCAAAATAAAAAAACAAAAAAGGTTTCTGTCTTGTCCCCTGACCTGTAAGCCGCTTCAAGATAAACACCATGAGTCTTCTGCTCACTTGAGGTTCTCTAGCGCTGGGCTGGATGCTGTATGGAGAAACTCTACACTGTGTATCAGTTGAGTAACTGTTCCCAGTGAAATATCAGAGCTGTAGAAAGAAGTGCTGGCGGAGGAGGCAGGGAGTGTGTGTGGGGGGGGGGGGGTCCCCATGCTCTGCATGCTTCCATGGCTCTGTCTTTTCATTTGCTGACAGTTCAGACTTAAAATGATGCAACCCCAGAGTTTCAAATTCTCAAACATTTCTCCCTGGAATGGAAGCAGTTGCTACAATAAAGCAAAATGCAAAGTAACAAGATGATCTACCTCCTTATACATTTATCTGAAATTACAAGTCCGCTTCTCCAATTCTGGAGCCAGAAGGGTCACAAATATGAAATGACTGTCCGGTTGCCTTTAGTCTTCAGTACCAATCACTTCAGTCTTACTTGTTCATGGACCTGTTTCGGGCAACTTAAGCCATGAGTAAGAACAAAGAGACAGCTAGGCTGTTGGCCTGAGATAGAATCCAGAGTAATGGTGGGCTAGAGTCTGCTCTACCCAGTCAGAGGGCAGTGGAGGGTTAGGGTCTGCTCTACCCAGTCAGAGGGCAGTGGTGGACTAGGGTTTGCTCTACCCAGTCAGAGGGCAGTGGAGAGCTACGGTCTGCTCTACCCAGTCAGAGGGCAGTGGAGGGTTAGGGTCTGCTCTACCCAGTCAGAGGGCAGTGGAGGGTTAGGGTCTGCTCTACCCAGTCAGAGGGCGGTGGTGGGCTAGTGTCTGCTCTACCCAGTCAGAGGGCAGTGGTGGGCTAGAGTCTGCTCTACCCAGTCAGAGGGCAGTGGAGAGCTAGGGTCTGCTCTACCCAGTCAGAGGGCAGTGGAGAGCTAGGGTCTGCTCTACCCAGTCAGAGGGCAGTGGTGGGCTAGTGTCTGCTCTACCCAGTAAGAGGGCAGTGGTGGGCTAGAGTCTGCTCTACCCAGTCAGAGGGCAGTGGAGAGCTACGGTCTGCTCTACCCAGTCAGAGGGCAGTGGAGGGTTAGGGTCTGCTCTACCCAGTCAGAGGGCAGTGGAGGGTTAGGGTCTGCTCTACCCAGTCAGAGGGCAGTGGAGGGTTAGGGTCTGCTCTACCCAGTCAGAGGGCAGTGGAGGGTTAGGGTCTGCTCTACCCAGTCAGAGGGCAGTGGAGGGTTAGGGTTTGCTCTACCCAGTCAGATGGACTGGAAGAAAATTGCACTACCTATTTCTCTTTTCATTTCCAGTATTTTATGTAATTTGCTACATTTTTACTTCTTTCCAACCTTCACACCTGTGTGAGCCCTCTCTCAAAGAAGAATTCATCACTGAAAATAGGCAGGCCACGCACCACGTGCACACGTCCAGCAAGGTAAGTATTAATACCCTCTATTTTACTCCCCAGGCAGCTGGTTGGCCTGACTAAAGTTTTAGGTCCAGGAACACTGCAGCCTGGGTTGGAACTTACTTGTAACATGTACAGATAGCTGTTGTATGAGTGCTATCTTTTGATTTATAGAATGAAACAGAAACATCTACCATGTTATCACAGAGGGAACAGCCACAGGAGACAGAATCAAAGCATTGTGGCTGCGCTGTCCAGGGAGTAGGGCCTTCATGTTCACCGGAAAGATGAACCAGGCTTCTAGGGTCTGGTAGGAAGTAGGGAATGTTCAACAGCTTTTCCACATTTGGGCCAAACTTCTCCTGGGGATTTCTACCCTTCCTGAAGTCTTCCTCACTTTACTATATATGCCGCCAATCTATTGTTAACAAAAGAAGAATTGTTGTGCTTAGGAGGAAGGCAGACCCTTGCATGAGATGCCAGGGCTTGCGCCTCAGGACACAAAGGTGTGTGTGATTCCTTAAGTAAAGACAGCAGAGCATCTATCTGTAAGCACTGAGCAGCCATAGCCTTTGATGGAAAGCAGAGCTCAGTCCCAGTGTTAGTCCGAGTGTTTATCTACTCCCTGTCTCTAGGGGCCAGACAGGAAAATGAAGCTGAGAGTGCAAAGTGACTTGCAACCTGAGCAGCCTTCGAATGATGCCCCAAAGGAGCGTTTCTAAGGACCTTTTAATACACGTTCCCAAAGATCACCAACCCTATGCAAACAGGCAGGCTTAAAGGAAAAAACAAAACAGCCAACAATGTTTGCCCTCTGCCAAAACGTACCATCGAGGGGCAGGAACACTGTGCTAAGTGTGTGTTTACTTTGTAAGATCCCAGTCCTCAGCCTGCAGTCAATCATCTACTACACAGAGTGTCTCGGCCGCTGGAGGCTACATTTATCGGAAAAGACAAGCAAGCCCTCTCCTATCTTGATGGCCAGGTTTTAAAGTCCTTTGAAACAGTGCTGCAGTCACAGAGGCAAAAGGTGGAATCTTGGTCACAGACGAAATATAGCCAACCAAGATTCCACCTGGGAGCAGGGGTTTTGTTTGCCTTTTGTTTTCCCAGCACCTCAAAGGTCTCCATTTGAGCCTCTCATCATGTGGCACAAAGCTGTGGAGTCTCTTGAATGGAAGGGTCAGGTTGCAAGCTGTGTGCCATGGAAGCCACAAGCCCTGTCCAGACCACCCAGCTCTCCAAAGAGGGAGCTACATCAGATTCAGACAAGATAAGACAGTGCCCTCCTGTGCGACCTGGCCCTGAGAGACAGCCTTTCCAGGGAGTTACTTGATCCCCTTGTGAGGGGTGACATTTGTCTAACTCAACACACCAGTGATGCTGGTCCTTGTGAGAGTAAAATTTAGAAGATATAATTAAGAGTTTTGAAGAGAATTGATAAAATAAATCTTTGAGCCTACCCCGCAGACAAATGCTTAAGGATTTTGTACTCCATGTCTGCATTTGGAAGACGGAGCCAGTCAATGTTAGAATAATATCCATTCTTGGGGCAACTTGTAAGCAAGGTTGGCTTTTGACCCCAGCATGGAAGAGAAAGGAGGAAAGTCAGTGGACCTACCTCCTTTTAAATGTTTAGAGCATTTAGGTGTCTAGCCTAAGAGGGTTGGCAACAGCGGAGACTGGAAACACAGTGAGGACAAGGACCCTGACCATGCCATCTGTACTGATCATTTTGGAATCCTTAGAAACTAGCACTGTGCCTGGAATGAGGAGAGGGCAGGAAAGGCCCTTGATAAGCACACACTGACTACTTTCTACTGTAAATACTGAATGCCATAAAAGTCGGGGGTGGGGTTGCAGGCTGCTCTGGCTTTCATTTGTTGTCAAATGAGGGCTGCAGCTTGAAGAGCCACTTCCTGTTCAGTCACCGAGGGTTGGCCTCAGAGCAACTCAGTTTCTAGGAAGAAGCTCCTGCTCTCTTCCAAGACATCCAGATTCATTCAACCCAACTCACTCGAGCGCAGCCCCAGCATCGCACCATTACCAGATAGTAAATAACACCCCCAGAGACAAAGTGTCCAGGACCTTGCTTAGCTCTGAGGGGCAGGCAGGCTGTCTAGACCAAAATCTGACAATGTGCCATCCCAGTACCTACACACAAATGGCTGTCTGTCACTCCTGGCAACAGAAAAGCAGATCTGGGGAAGTCAGGTGAGAAGGATGGGTAGAAAGCCCTGGTTCGGCAGTCAAGAATGCAAATTTATGTTGTACCTGAGTCATGCTCAGCATCAATTCATGTTCAGGCTTACTACTTAGACATGAAGTTTGATATTAACCAAAGACATGATGAGAATTTTACAGTGTACGGCAATGTTTGCTCAAATGCAGCATCAGATTGACCTGGAAAGATTCCTGTCCCAACACTGGGTAAAAATCTGTCTTTTCACCAAATCCCAAAGGTCTGACACTTTCTCTCTCTCTCTCTTTCTCTCTCTCTCTCTCTCTCTCTCTCTCTCTCTCTCTCTCTCTCTCTCTCTCTCTCTCTTTCTCTCTCTCTCCTCTGTCTCCTCAGACAGTCTTGCAATGCTGCACAAGCTGCCCTTGAACTTGGAAACTTGGATCCTCCTGCTGTAGCCTCCTGAGCAGGGATTGCAGATGTAAGACCCAACTGGCTTAGATTCTTATCTACATTAAGTTTTGAGCGTCTAGAAAGGAGAGAAAGAGCAGATGTGGCTAGAAGTTACACAGAACGCTGTTTACCAAGTGGACAGACCCATGGGGATGTCAGCGTGAAACTTCTCCAGCTTTGGAAGAGCCAGGAAGGACCATAATTTTCCAGAGCAGAAGCCTAAAGAGCTGCAGGGTCCTTCCTTGGGTCTGCAAAGCAGCCCTGAAGAGGTTAATCTCTCCAGCAACATTGCCGCCTATAAACACTAGCTAGCCCTTGAAATGCTCTTTCTAAGTCACATCACTCATCAAGACTGAATGCCACAGTAAACAAAACAAAAACAAAGCAAAACCCAGAAACTAAAATGAAATGCCTTAAAAGTGATTTCTGTGCCCCAGATGCAAACTCTCAGAAATTATTTACTTACTTACTACATCACTGAAGTCTCTGGACCAAATCTCATTCATGAGCTGAAAGACTAAACACCAGCCACACTTCAGAACAATGATTGCCTTGCCTCCCTCACACCGCCTTTCATCACTACAAAACAAGACTCATACTTCAAAACAACATATCCAAATGTAATTAAGCTAGTCAAAGGTTCCCAGAGACCACCCACGCTCTAGATTCTGAGACCCTGGGGATATTATCTGTCCTGTTAATTTAGAATCTTTTCTCTTTGCCATTTCCTTTAGCTGAGAGAAAATACTCTAACTTCAGGGAAATTCTCACAAAAATGTAAAACGGTTATTTCCTTATGGGTGCCCCTGGGGATGGAATAGGAAGGGTTACACAGAGGTGGAGGGGCCAATTCATCTTCGGCATTTGGTTTGGTAACACGCAAGTGCCCGCCTTCTGAGTTAACAGAATTAAAGTTTTGCAAGCAGCCGGCAGCCTTCCCTCACAGTTGCTCACAGCTGCCCACCTCTGGGGCACTCCGCTAACAGAACAGTCACAGTCAAGAGCAGACAAGCCAGGGAAGCAGGTACTTACAGGTGGTGGTTTTCTTTCCAAGCCAAGAGCTAAACACTCTTGGAAGTGGAGGGCTGGTCACTGACCTGGTAATCGAGTTTAAAATGTTTTCAGAGGAAGAGGGAGAAAAAACATCCCAGCAAAAGAAGAGAGCTGAAATTCCAGTCTTTCAAGTCAGCTGGGTTTAGGTTTTCTTTGTACTAAAAATCCATTAACCCACACAACACAAACAGGGAGAGACTTGGAGATCCCAAACGCACACTGTTTGCCGGTCTCCTCCACAGCCGCTGCTGTGGCTCTGGAAACTTACTTCCCCAGCGCCAAGTTTCTGGACTCCCCAGAGAAGGGCGTGTTAAGGAAGGCGTGGTAAGGATGCCTGCAACTGTTTGCAGGGAGCCGGACCCCCCTGGCGGGGAGCCTCAGCTCCGGTCCCTTCTGCTTGCTAGTTGGTCAGCAGGGACAAAACTGAGCTTTTGTTATTAGGTCGGATGCTTCTCTTCCCAGCTTTCTTCCTCACTAATACCGCTGGCTGAGCTGAAACAGTCTCTCCTGTCAACAGCACACACACACACACACACACACACACACACACACACACGGGCAGGGATTCACTCTGACACACGTGCATGCAGGCTCGGGCTACACACACACGTTCACACAGACTGTTCAAACACACTTTTCCCTGCCCCTCTTTTCCTGGGGGCAGCCCCAGCTCTGAAAGGTCTGTATTTAAATTCCCAGGCCATGCTCAGCTTTGGGAAGGGGTGGGGGAGGGGACTGGCCCTTTTGAACTTTAGTCATGGTACTGAAAGGAAAAGATGCCAGAGTGGATCTAGAGCGTGGATTCTAACTTAAAAAACACTTAGCTCTTCATTTATGAAGTATTTCACGTGTCTGCCAATCCACATCCATAACACATCAAGAGGCTCCCTCTCAAAAGTGACTCCTGCAGCTCATCTCCGGATCCAGTGGGTAAAGGGCTTACAACTGTGTAAGAAACTGCCTCCCTGTAGTGTATTCCCACCAGGAGAAAAAGCAGCCCGCTTTCTGGCTGAACTTCCCAAGGAGCCAGAATTGAGAAGTTGGGGCAGGACCTCCCTTTGGGAAACAGCATGTGAAGACTTGTCCAAACCTTAGCCCCAGGCAAAGGCCACTGCAGATCCAAGAGACACACACACACACACAGGGCTGGTTTGAGGATGGGGGTGTGGGGAGGAGTGAACACGAAGTACATGGTGTACATGTAGGACAATGGAATCATGAACCCCATTGTTTATGATGATAAATTGCGCAGATTTAAAGATAGATATGTCCAATTCCATGTGAATGTGCCGACAACATTGCCATGCCCCTTCCCAATTAGGAAAGCGGGGGTGGAAAAGAATGGGGGGGAAGAGGGGTGGAAAAGAATGGGGGGGCGGATACAGGAGCAGAGGAGTGAAGGAAGGAAAGGGAGAGCGATAAACAAAAACTGAAAAACGATACAAAAGAAGAGAAAGAAACAATTCCTTTGATTTTGAAAGCATGCTTTGTGGAAACTTCCTTAATAAAGGCACACTTCGTACTTACTCGGAGTTATTGGAGATTTAGGGTCTCCAAGCAGCCTTTGCCTCCTTACAGCACTGTGAGAGTAAGTGGGTAAAACTTGAGTAAGCAGGCTCTTTATAAGGTAAACAAACACTATAAACAAGCACAGCGGCAGTGGAGCAAGCATGTGTTCTTTGAAAGAGCAAGAGAGCAAGCCACCATGACGATGGAGAAGAAACATGGCAAGCTAATTGTGCTTTGAAATGGAGTTAAAAGTTTTCTAGGTTGTGACTAGCTCTCCACCAAAGAAATGGAGACAGTTTTAGATGCTATCAGTTGAAATTAAAAATCCACTTGGTAAATGCTAGCCTGGGTGTGTTTGTGTGTGTGTGTGTGTGTGTGTGTGTGTGTGTGTGTGTGTGTGTGTGTGTGCGCGCGCTTCTCCTAACATCGGGGCTAAACCAGGCTTGTGAATTAGCCTAGAAACACAAGTAAATACCATGAGAAAAGTCCTCCAGTATCCTAAGGTAAAAGCGAACATAGACTGCAACATGCATCAAGGTGCCTGCAGTAAAGGCAATCCCTGCAATGCTAATTATACAGGTCAGGCTTGCTGTAACTGAGCTGAACATAGTCCAGAACGGACAGTAGAGATGGTCAAAACATCCTGAAATCTGAAGTATTATTTATGTAACTAATTCTCTTATATCATCCACAAAAGAATTGGGGCCTGTAGAAATAATAACATCTTAATCAGTTGGTATTCTTCGAATGAATTCTTTAAAATGCAAAGCCCAGATGTTTACTAAAATAGGCAAAGAAACTACAAAGAGCTCCTCTGAAAGACGGCTCCTAATTTAGGGTCAGAAAAAAAAATCTATTTTATTTCTAGCCCTGGCTAGAATGATAAGAAAAATGCAAAATGACACTCACAGGACAATGGCATGTCAGTGGTGAGGGACGGAGGTACAGCTAGCTCCACACTGCCACCCTCAGCACTGTGAAGAGTTCTAGACTTCTAAGGACCCCAGCCAAACCAGGACTCCTGGTTTCAACACTAGAAAGAACTTTAGGACTAGCCAGTCTGTGGAGCTAGAGTGGGAGACTTTGCTGAAGATATTTTAATATAAGCTAAGCAGGTGTCCCAGTTTGCTTTCTATTGCTTTGATAAACATCACGATCAAAAACAACTTGGGAGGAAAGGGTTTATTTCATCTTACAGCTTACAGTCCTTCATGAAGAAGTTAGGGCAGGAACCTGGAGGCAGGAAATGCATCAGAAGCCAGGGAGGAATGATGCTTTCTGGCTTATCTTCAGACTTAGTTGCCTTCTTATACCTCCCAAGAATCACCTACCCAGATGTGTTACCACCAACAGTGCACTGGCTCCTCCCCCACCAATCATGAATCAAGAAAATGCCACATAGGCGTGCCCACAGGCCAGTCTGGTGGAAGCATTTTCTCAGATGAGGTTCCCTCTTCCCAGATAATTCTAGCTTGTGTCAAATTGACAATGCACAAAGCAGTACAACTGGCCCCTTGCCAACTTGACATCCAGACTCATCACTAGTCAGTCATAACCTCTCCTTTGTTCCTTAGATCTTACATTAATATTAATATAGAACATATTATAATTTTTAAAAATCCCAGTCTTTGAATTTTTCCACATTTTAAAAGTCTAATTCTCTTTAGAAATGCAATGTCTCTTTAAAAGTTCTAAGTCTGTGGGCTCCTAAAAAATAAAAAAAACAGGGAAGAACCAGGGCACTGTGACAAATCAAATCAAATCTAAACTCTAACAGTGTAAATAATTCAGTGTCCAACTTTTTGGACTAACTCATGATCTTCTGGGCTCCAAAGAGCTTGGGTGGCTTCACTTCTCAGGCCCTACTACCCACAGTGTATAGAGTTTTCAAGGCTCAGGCAGGCTCCATTTCACACCTGCCCCTGTCCTTGATGGTCAGCCCATCAAGTTCTGTCACCTCTGATACGCTCTGCTCTCCGCTTTGACTGAGGCTGTACCTTCACCAATGGCCTTTCCAGGGCTATCTTTGGGGACTCTGACCCTGACACATGGTACCAAGTCTCAGCTGTTCTCCTCGACCTCTTCAACCCTCCAGCTTTCATGCCACCAAAACCATGTGGGAGACCCTTACACATCATCAAATTAGCTGCCAGCTTGAGACACAGCCTTGACCCCTTCTAGACCACAGCTCTGTGTGTTGACCACAAGGAAATACTTCCCAGACCTCACATGTTAAATGCCTGGTGGTCAGCATATGGCATTATTGGGGAAGCACTGGAACCTTTCAGGGTGGGTGCTAATTGGAGGAAGTTAGGTCTGTGGGGGAATGTTCTCGAAGTGGATATTGAGACCCTGTCTACCCGCCCTTTCTCTTTATTCCTCTGCCCCGCCCCCCATGATACTTTCTGCCGTGCCACAGCCTGAAGTCAATGGAGCCCGACAGCCCTGGGCTGAAACCTCTGAGATTTGGAGCTTCTTCCGTTACGCTGTTTATCCTGGGCATTTTGTCATCAGCAAAATGCTAACACATTAATAATGAAAGGAGACACACAACAAAAATCAACAGCTATTCGTTTGAAAGCCACCAAAGCCCAGAAAACCATCAACCAAGCAAGAATCCCAGAAGAGTTTGTATACCTTATCAAGAATATATTACTACAACTTCTACAGTTCAACACAGGCTAGAAAAACCTAAATAGCATAAGAAAAAAATGATGCCTAAGGATAGCAAGGAAAAAAAATAAACCTTTTGTCATTTCTGAAATAAGTGTTTATATAAAATATTTTAAAATTACTGATTGACTTACTAAAGTATTTATCTGCTCTAAGATCAACATGCAAAAGTTCATGGTACTAATATATACCTGTACCAACTAACTCCTACAGAAATAATCCTAAATATTAATGTTTTACATGACAAGAATTTTTAGTAAATAAGAAATTATGGAATTGACACTGGCAGGAAAAAAAGCAAAGAAAATGGACAGCAGAGCATGGAAGACACTCATTTACACATATGCGCCATCAAAACTGCAAGTCAAACAGGCCATGCATTTTTCTCATTAGTAATTAACTTGAACAAAGCTTCAAATGCTAGCATTGAACTGATTTTATTTAGAAATATAAAAACCCCATCAGGAATCTGATGGGGGAATGTTTTTCTGTACGCTGCGAATATGTGTTGCTCTGACTGGTTGATAAGTAAAGCCGTTTGGCCTATGACAAGGCAGCTTAGAGGCATGCGGGAAACTCAAAGAGAGAGACAGGAAGAAGGCAGCCGCCCAAGGAGCAACACGTAATGAGACACAGGTAAAGCCCTGGAACGTGTGTCGATACATAGATTAATAGTTATGGGCTAATTTAAGATATAAGAGCTGGCTAGCAAAAGACTTGAGCCATGGCCATGCAGCTATAATTAATATAAGCCCCTGTGTGTTTACTTGGGGGACGAGAGTGGGAGAGCTTTGTCCCAACCGCCAGGACACAGGAAATCTTCTGACTACAGGAATCCTTTTTATTTCCATTTTTACAGGAAAATGTACCAAAGATCACATGAAGTATTTACTTTGAAGTTGTCTTTCATTTTAACCATGCTTATGTGGAGATTAGAACCAGGAGTTGTGTTGTGTTTCCCAACATACCTTAGCATACCTCATGAAGTGGGGAGTCTGCTTACTGGCTGTCTTAGGGTTTCTGTTGCTTTGAAGAGACACAATGACCATGGCAAATCTTATAAAAGAAAACTTTTAATTGGGGTGGCTTACAGTTTTAGAGATTTAGTCCATTATCATCACGGCAGGACATGGCAGCATGTAGCAGACATGGTGCTGGAGAAGGAGCTGAGAGTTCTACATATTGATCCACAGGCAATAGGAGGTGAACTATAACACTGGGTATGGCTTGAGCATAGGAGACCTCAAAGTCCACCCCCACAGTGACACACTTCCTCCAACAAGGCCACACCTACTCCAATAAAGCCACACCTCCTAATAGTGCCACTCCCTATGGGGCCATTTTCTTTCAAACCACCACACTGGCTCTCTGTACTTTCTAATGTGGTTCCAGGAAAACATCTTAATTTGGGTCCTCTCAATAGACAATGCGTCTCATGAGCAAAGTCTCAGATTGGATCCCTAGCAGTAAAAAAGAAAAATCATAGCAGCTTAGAGCTAACCAAAACGTAACTACAAACAAAAGATGCTTTTGTATCTTAGCCGTGAATGGCATGAGTCTATTAACAAAGCCATGGATTTATCTGAAGAAGAAATGAGACTGAAGCCAGACACTGATTGTGCCTCCCAAAAGCCAGAATGTGCTGACCCCCTCTGTTAGTTAATCGGCTGTGCTGTGTTCTTACCCTGCATGGAAATGTCACGAAGCACAACAGAATCTGCTAATAAGAGTTTTATTAAAGATAAAGGGACAGAGAGTGCACAGGCCTGTAAGAAACACGTGTGTGGAGAAGAAGGAACTGGGAACATGGCGCCGGATTTTAAAGGCTGGGCGTGCACAGATCAACGTCACTACTCCACGCAAGCATGTAGATCACATGGCCACGCTGCATGCCTACGTAGCCATGGAACATCACGGATCCTGGTCACACGAGACACCTTGACCCGGAAATGGCTATCTTGACCTGGAACTGGCTAGGCGGAAGTGTCCGCCAGGCATATGCAAACACGCCCAACTGTGGGGCATGTTGTGAACCCTTCACCCTCCCTAGGGGTTAATGAGCCTTAAGCCAGGGACTGCTGATAGCTGGAGCACCAGGGATGATTGAGACCAGTGCCTGCTCTCAAGAATCTTATAATCCAGGCAAGAATTAAGGTAAGACTATAGAGCAGGTTCAGAAGGGACAGGAGTAGCTTGGTGGTAAAGCATGTGGTCCAAGGGATCTGATACCCTACCCGCTTCTGGCCTCCATGGACAACTGCACTCACATGCACTCCCCACACCCCGCCCCCCACAAATACATGCACATGTGCAACTTTAAAAATGAAAACAAATCTTTAGTTTAAAAACTACCCACCTCAAATAAAAAAAAAAAGAACTACCCACCTCAAACCCAAAACAACTCAATCAACAAATGGACTAATAAAAGGAGCAGACAGTTCCTAAAGGATGAAGGGCAAATGGCTAATAAACACACTAAAACTGTTGACCTCATTAGTCATCAGAGAATGTAAATTAAAACTACAGTGAGTTCCTTTTTCACTCCAGCTAGACTAGCGGACATCAAGGAAACAAATAAGGACAATTGCTGGTGAGAATGCAGACAAAGGGGAACACTCACATGGCTGGTGGGAATGCAAAATAGTCCAGCCTCTATGGAAATCAGTATAGAGGTTCTACACAAAAGCTAACAATAGATCTCCCACGTGACCCAGCTACCCAGCTGTGTGGCTCCTGGGTATTTACCTAAAAGACGCCAAGTCAGCATATCCAAAGATACTTGCCTATCAATGCTTACAACTTTGAACCAACCTAGGTGTCCAACAACAGAGAAATGTGTAAGGAAATTGTAGTATAGAAACACAATGGAATTTTTCTTCAGACATAAAGAAAAATGAAGATATGTTATTTGCAGGAAAATGTATGCAACTGGAAATAATCATATTAAGTGTGTTGTATCAGTCACAGAAAGACAAATGTCACACGTTTTCTCCCCTTTGGAGGTCCTAGACTTTATAGATAGATAAACGTTCTTGGGTTCTTTGTCATATTAATAAAATAATTTAGAAATGCACTCACAAGGGAGCTGAATACAATTGTATTAAGTTTGAGAGAACAACAGAGCAGACAAGCTGTAATTTTCAGCAGCAAGGAGGATGGTTAGGCAAAAGAGAGAAAGGCATGTCTTTTTAGTTATTGTTCAAGAAATCCAGAAAGCTCAGCAATGAAGGTTGGTGAGCAGACACATGGTGGAAGTGAGGGTGGTCTAGAGAAAGCCCAGAGTGTCAGGGAAAATGAGCTTAGGTTTTGGCCAAAAGAAAAAGAGATTTAGGAAGAAAGAAAGAAAGAAAGAAAGAAAGAAAGAAAGAAAGAAAGGAAGGAAGGAAGAAAGAAAGAGGGGAAAGTCCATTTTTTTCTAAGTACTTCTGATGTGCTAAGATCTGTAGTGCTCTGTCCTGACTATTCTTATGTCAACTTGACACACAAACTAGAGTTATCTGAAAAGAGGAAACCACAATTGAGAAGATGCTTCCATAAGATCCAGCTGTAAGGCATTTTCTTAATTAGTGATTGATGGGGAAGGGCCCAGCCCATTGTGGGTAGTGCCATTCCTGGGCTGGTGGTCCTGGGTTCTATAAGAAAGCAGGCTGAGCAAGCCACAAGAAGGAAGGAAGTTAGTAAGCAGCACCCTTCCATGGCCTCAGCATCAGCTTCTGGCTCCAGGATTCTGCCCTGTCTGAGTACCTGTCCTGACTTCCTTCCATGATATCAGCAATGTGGAAGTGTAAGCCAAATAAACCCTTTCCTCCCCAGCTTGCTTTTTGGTCATGGTGTTTCCTTGCAACAATAGAAACCCTAGCTGAGACATGCTGCAGGATGAATGTTCTACAAGACTCTGCAGGCATGTGAGGGAGTGGTTTGGGAAAGGATGAGCACATTATCTCATCAAAGGGATAATTATTCCTCCCATATCCATAGCATGGCATTAGATAAATTGGCCTTCCTGAGGGTGGTCTTCTTTACTGGGAGTTGCCAGGCCCAGTTGGATTAACTCTTAATGGAAGAGACAATAGTATAGAATGTTCTAATCTTTGGAACAGATCATAATGACCATTCGACCAGGAGGCCCAAGGAGGAGCAAACCTGGTGTTTATTTTTTTTTTTAGTATTAGCAGAGAAGTGAGCATCTCACAGTATCTACAGCTACTGTAACATTCCCCTCTCAATAACTGAGATCCTCACATTATTTGGGAACCACAGCAAGGATCAGAGCTGCCAATATTTCTGGCATTTCTGGTCTCTAGTAAGGACAGCACCAAGGCTTGTGGCCAAGGACAATTGAGGCCCTTATCCCTAAATTTCTTGCTTAGTTTCTATCTCGTCTTCACCGAGAAACAAGGGGGACTAGCGGGAGGAGGAGAGGAAAGAAAGAGAAATGGAATCGAGCATGCCGGGGAGCTATGCTCAAAGTATATCTCAAACCTTCCCAAAAATGGCGTGATGTAAACTGGTGTTAATAAAATGATAGTGCGTGTGCAGATAGCATAGGAGGAACCAAGACGGACTCCAAGCCAACCAAAGCACTGAAAGTAGAGCATCCAGAGATGACTTCCCAAAGGACCCAGGACTCATTCAGAAATAAAGACTAGGAATGGAGAAAGGTTATTTAACTCGGAGTGCCTGCAAAGTTGAAAGAGCTGAGATGCCTGCAGCTTGCTACCAGCAGAAAACAAGGAACTACATGTCATTGAAGCTTAAAGCAAAAAGTCAGGCAAATGTTAGATTTGGGGAGTGTGTTAGCTACTTTCCCACTGTTGTAATAAAACACCATGACCACGGCCACTCATGGAAGAGAGAGTTATTTGGGCTTATGGTTCCACAGGGATAAGAGTCTGACCTAGGATTGTGGCAGCAGGCAGCAGGCGCAGCAGCAGGAACAGCCGAGAGTTCACATCTCAAACCACAAGCAGGAAGCAAAAAGAGTAAACTGGGATGGCAAGAGGCTTTTGAAAGCTGAAAACTAGCCCTCCAGTGACACACCCCTCCAGCAAGGCCACCCTTCCTAAACCCAAACAGTCCCACCAATTACCAACCAAGTACTCAAATACCTGAGCCTATGGAGGACATTCTTATTCAAACCACCACATGGAGGTGGGGGGGGGGGGGGAGCGAGGGCGTTGTCTTTGATGACTTCTCATGGAGCTTACTTTTTGCCCTATTGGCACAAGAAAGCCACTAGAGGCTATAAGCCAATAGCTCGTTCTTCATTGTCTAGACCACTCAAAATAGAGAAAGAGCCATGTCTCTGGCTTCTGATGATGGTGTTGACCTAATGCAGCAGGTTCCTGTGTTCTGCAGCAATCTCTAAGGACTACAGCCTGGGTGTGCCTGCAGTCAACCATCCTTACATATGCTTCCCTGGAAATGCTTAGGGCTGCCTGCTCTTCTCTATCAGTCCTGATGAACACTCACCCTCTCAGTCAGACTCAGTCTCCCACAAGGCACCGTATCTGTGCTTCTTCCAGCACACTCATGCACCCCACTGTTTTCTGAATAGCTTGGTCTTTTCTTTCTGGGGTTTTACAGTCATGATAACGACAACCAACTCAGCATTTTCATAGCATCCAGTTTCCTCCTCTAGCAAACACTGTCACTGAAAAATGATGGAGCTCTCCTGACACCTTCTGCTTCCCTTTCTCTAGTCTCAGGGGCATTTCAGCACGTGTTGATGATGGGCTCACTGGATGCCTGGGAAGTGTGCTGACACCAGAGCATCCTGCCATGAGTCATCTATTTACAAGGAAGGGAACATAAGCCTCTCTAGAGTTTTTGGACTTGGATCCAATGGGACATTTAGCTACGTATCACTGGAAGTTGTTTGGATAAAATATTCTGTGGACTCTTCCTCATCATCAACTATGATTACCCATGGAATTACCAGGGAATCTAGAAGACAACACTGGATCCAAGAAACTTCACCTCCCTAGAATTTCAAGACAGAAATTACTTGACAAGGTATTGTTTCTATGCCCATTAGAGCACTGTCATCCTAGGTTTTGGCTTTGTTTTTGTTTTTAATACCATGGTGTATGGAATAAGGATTTATTACTGGTCTACCCCATGTTTTTCTGCCAAACTATTATTTCTCTCAATTTCTGTTACATATATTTAAATAAATGAGGGTTTATCCTGTTTTTATATTCCTAAATAGCCACATCTCTATAATTGATTCCTCACTATTGTTGGTAGACTACCAAATGCTTTGTTAAGTCTTGGTTCTTATAATGGCCCTTACTTAGGGTTTTGTTTATATATTTATTTATATTTTGAGACAGAATCCCAATCTGGCTTCAAACCTTTGATCCTACTACCACATCTTCAAAGTACTGGGGTTACAGGTATATACATCATCACATCTGACTCCTTACTTGGCATTTTGATGTGTGAGGCACAGCATCCAGTGAGCAGTGCTGTTGATTCAGTATATGACACCAAGGATGTAAGAGGTCTAATGAACTCCTATATGCCCTGTCTCAGGTGGGCACTTGTGCTTGTCTGTAACAAATGCTCAAATTGCTTGCTACAAATTGTATACATAAAACAATAGTATACATAATGTAGTTTATTGTAAAGAGTGTACATAATGAGGCTTGTTGCAAATAGTATACATAAAGTTTTCCATTTCTGTGTCCATTTCCAATGCTATTTCATTGACATTAATTTGTTTGGTCTTTATAAAACACTTCAGTTATTGGTTTTATTGCAAACAGGAAAATCAGTGAGATACCTCTATTACTACAAGGGGCTGCCTTTGAGGCTTCTTTTCAACTGCATTCAGAATCTCAGGGGCCATTAGCAATGAACTGGTCACATGGGTGTTCATTTTAAAGAAGAGAAATTCAAACTCCAGAAATATGCTCATATTCTCAGCACTGATGACAGGACTGAAATATAAATTCTGGTCCTTTCATCTGAGGCAGGATTCCAGTGAGCTGATACTTCTGGAATGCACCTTTGCAATGTGTCCCATGCATTTCAATTCTCCTGTGGTAGGACAAGAGGAAGAGCTGTCCAACTTTGGCATTCCCATCCGGAGTGATGTCAAGGAGCCTTCCGTGGGTCTGAGACCACTAGTCCTCTAATCTGCAGAGCCACAGAGCAGCTGTCCCAGAGCTAACAAGGCCTCTGAGGCTGGTTCTCATGTTTGGGTCTATCTTCAACATAAAATACAATTTGCTTATAATTGAGGAGCTGATGTGAATGTCAATAGTTTGAGCAGCTTCGCCATGTATGGCAGCGGAAATGGCACAGGTCGGAGGGTCAGGAGTTGAGGGAAAACTTTGGCATTTGAAAATCATGTTTCTATCTTTCAGAAACTTGATTCCCTGGTATATACAATAGAGTTATGCCTTTGTACATCTCCAGGCCTTGTCATGAATTGAAAATAGAACAGTATAACTAAAGAGTCCTTTGTAACCACTGAACTGAGGATTAAATGCTATTAGATTAGTCAATGTGAGTAAAGTAATCATAGACGCAACAGAATAGACACATTATGAACTATCAACAGTAGTCACACTCTTTAGGAGAGAAATAAATGGGGCACTTAATATTCTGAGGAGCAGAACTTCCTACACACTGGAAGTTTAAAATGTTCTATGGGATTTCTAAATGCATACTCTGATATTCAATGTGTATAAAGCAAAATCACACTGATCTCAATTGCGGAGACTGATGCATTTACACACTGTTCTGTACTCATGTAACTACCGTCTAGGTCAGATCTAGGCCATTTCCAGCAACCCAGAAGGTTTCCGCATCCCCCCATCTAGTTGATACCCTCAGACGTACCCACAGGGGTGGAAACTCTTCCAGCTTTAAGCACAGTAGATGGTTCTTGTCCAGTCTTGAATTTTGTATCCATGCAACCATGCCGTAGGGATTGCCTAAACCTGGCTTCTTTCAATTAGCATAGGCTCTGAGAGAGTCATCCATGTTTTTTACATACTAATAGTTTCTTATTACCATGCCAAACATTACTGTATGAATTCTCAGTAGTTTTTTATACATTTTCTATTGATGGACATTTGAGTTGCTCCAGTTCATAATGGTGAGTACACTGATCATGAACAATTTTTTTAGCTTTATGTACTAATTTCTCCTGGGTGTATTTTCAGGACTAAAACTGCTTTGTCATAAGCTAGTTACAAGTTTGAGATTTAACTTGTTGAAAGAGGATGAAAAAAAGTACTTTCAAGTTCTTTCAAGTTCAACCCATTTAGTCTGACTCTAATTCTGTAGATTTGTTATGTCCCGCGCCCAGGGTCCTCCAAGGCCATCAGGGGTCCACGAGGACAACATTATTTTCATTTTAAAACTAAGATATTCTCGCCCTTGTTCATTCCCATTCTCTCAGGAGTATAGAATGTGATTTTCCAGAGTCTATGTGACATGTGATACCATGAGAGATTGAAAGCAGAAGCAGATGTGAGCATCCAGCTGTTTCTAATTAAGTCAAACATTAAAGAGATTGGCAGAAATGTAAAATACCACTTCTAATAGTTTCATTCAAAAAGTTATTGTTCATTAAAACATTTATATTTACAAGCAATCAATGTGTTGCCCCTTTGGAATTAATGCGTACTTTAAATTTTATTTGTTTTCTGATACAGCAACTACGCATTGATGTAACTGAATAAACAAAAGGTCTTTAGAGACGTGGCTAATTGTTTAGAGTAAAGAGCAACACTGAGGTCAACGTACTTGAGGATTTGTTGGTCTAAGGAAGTATCTTGCAGTTTTCTCCTGTGTCAGCAGCTTCTGGACCAACAGTCTACCTTTAGTCAAAAATGAGGAAGGCAAGTCAGACTAAAAACCAAAATACTGTGTGCACAGACCAAGAGGTAAGGCTTCTTACTTTCCATTGGGAAATATTGACCATATCGTTATTTATTGTCACACATTATATCATGGTTCATGGTTCCATATTTGTATACATGAATTTACTAAATTCTCAGAACTCTAAGGTAGACAGAAAGGGCATTATTTTTCTAATATTTACAGATGAGAAAATTGATCTAGAAAAGTTGAGTGGCAATTGTTCCGTGGCCACACAGCTAACTGGCTGGAGTTGAGTGGCAATTGTTCTGTGGCCACACAGCTAACTGGCTGGACTGAGATTGGGGTGTAGACATGTGTGCGCCCCTTTCTAGTGTTCTCTCTGTGTGGCAAAATGGAGGAGTATTGTCTAAATATCCCCTAAGTTGAGTTTGGAGTTGAATATTTCATAACTGTGTACATCTTAATTGACACTCTCCCCTTGACAATTCTTTGTGACATCCTCTTCTCTACAAAACTTGCTTTCAGCCAGGTGGTGGTGGCACACACCTTTAATCGCAGCATGTAGAAGGCAGAGGCAGATGAATCTCTGTGAGTTCAAGGCCAGCCTGGGCTACAGAGTGAGTTCTAGGACAGGTGCCAAAGCTGCACAGAGAAACCGTGTCTCAAAAAACCACAAACAAACAAACTTGCTTTCACCAAAGCATTCTTCAAGACTGAAAACCAAATACTCGGGGCTTGGTGAGATGGCACAAGCCTGGCCACCTAAGTTTAACCACCAGAACACAGGTAAAGGTAGAAGGAGAAACCAACACCACAAAATAGCACATACCCAAGTGGTTCCCAAGGGAGAGTGGGGGAGAGTAAGGCATACTCAAGTGTGGGTATGACTTCCTCATGGGAGAGTCTCAGAGAATAGGGCAGACCCCTAGATAGGAGCCCCTCAAAGAAGAGTCACAACTAATTGTGTTAGCATTGGCCATAGGGAGCATTTTGGTGGCTCTCAAGTCATAGATAAAGAGCCCCCACTTTTGATAAGTGAGATGACTCGGGAGGTACCTTGGATGGGATTACACCCATCCAACCAGGAGCCACTGGAGTCGCACAGGGGTTTGGCGTGTGTTTTTGCCCTGTCCGTGGTTTTCTGGTAAAATTCCTAGAAAACCGAAGGTTTACAGTTAGGGAAGAAGAAAGGCCTGAAGCATCTGCAGATTGTGTTGGAAGTTTTGCTTCTCTGTTGGTGGGAGACTTCAACCAGACATTAGGATTAGTGACTCCCTTTCTTTCTCATGTCCCCAAATTTTACCTGTCTTTCTATTCTGTGTCAATGCAGCCACCACAATCACTGGTTTGGCTCTGTGGTCCCCAGGTTCTTGGAAAATAAAGCCAGCTTTAAAAATGTAACCTCTCATGCTTCTTCGCAGTCCCCAAACTGCTCCACTCTCAAGCTCTCCTGGATGGTGGTCCCGTGAGGGGAAGCAGGTCCCCAGAAGGGTTCAGGAAACTCTCCATCACTTGTTCAGGGTAGCAGAGCAATCACTGAATCACTCTCTCCATTATGAAGGGCCTGGTGCCCCATGCTTGGAAACTAAGGGAAACTGTTGCAGCTTTGAGACTAAGCTTGGCTGTTTAGTGAGTTCCAGAGTGGCCTGGGCTCCAGAATGAGACCTTGCCTCGAAAAGAAAAGGCAAAAAAAAAAAAAAAGGGAGAGAAAAGAAAAAAGTATTTATCAGTGTCAATGAATGTTGAATGTTCCCCACAAAATAAAACCTAAGAACTAAGGGAAGAGGAACTATCCACAGAGGGTTGGAATTTCTTTTTCTTTCAACCATGCCTGATCTCTGTCTAGGAATCGGTGTGATGACACAGAGTCTTCCATTCCATATTAGAAATTTCAGGTTATTTATGAGTATGCATAAATACTGATTAAAGGGTGAGTGCTTTGAAATCAGGCTTAATTTCACTGTAACATAAATCTTGGCTGAGTAAACATTGCAGACGTTTATGGCAGAACCTGCCCCACAGGCTGATGCTTCCTGAGTATGTTTTGGGGGAGCAGAGCATCTGCTCTCTATCAGGACAGAGAGTATTTCATGGCGACTGCTTCCTGGACAGATAAATAGACACCCCCTAAAAAAAAAAACTTAATTTTTCAATAGCCATTCTTTGAAGCTTAACATTACTAGCACTTTTACAATGAAGAGTTAGAGCTGCGGCGGCGGGAGAAGGCTTTCCATTACAACCCCTTAAAGGTGCACTATTGATCTCCTGAGTGGTTGCTCTGCTAGAAAGCTTTGCAACACAGGAAGAATTGATTTAAAGAAACTTGAAACTGCCGCATCTTTTCAAACATCTAAGTTCTGGCTTGCAGCAGAACTGACCAGCTTGTTATTTCAGAATCTAAGCACGCTAAGCCTAACTCAAACGGCTGGGAGCTACTCTTTGGTGGCCTCTGGGCACGAACAGGGAAGCAGTCAGGCATCAGGGATTTAGTCAGATGGCAAGCAGACCTTGCCTTCAGTTCCTTAGGAAATTACAATCACTGAGGTCTGTGGATTCCAGTCCCAGGACAATGTACAACCTCCCAGGAAACTGACTTTCTGAACACAGACAATATTCTCCTGATTTACATAAAGGGATATTATGTGTAACCAGACACACTTTGTTTTATATATCATATAATTGTCACTTTTGGAAGTACTGTTAGTTGCATATTTCTTAAGCATTTAGTATATCAAATTTTGTATGCACTAAAAATATAACCTGAGACGGAGTAAGATTTTTTTTTTTAAGAGATTACCCGAGCAAACAGTGATTCATCAATCAGGCAAGTCCAAGGGAAGAAACAGAGAGGTGGAAAAAGCCTCTGTAAGGTGAGCAGAGAAGAAAGAAAAGCCAGTGTTGATGGCTGCCTTCTGCCACTGTGTCCGCCTTTAGGAAGACCCTGTTACATAAGGGTGTTTATTGGTTGCTGCTTACTGGCTGACCTTAAATTCTGCTTGTCTTTGTTTTAGGCTTTTACAAAATTCTTCTACTTAGGGACTGTTTAATTTCTGAAAAACTGTATTCTTCAGAAGAGTGCACTAGCAGACAGATACAGTGTTGGAGTGAGAGATGACAGACAGACAGACAGATCACTGTCCTGAGAAATAAGAGCAAACCAGAAACCCCTCAGGGGAGACTCTTGACTGTGGTACTGACTGATCATTTCAAGGACCCTGTCTTATACCACTGTAAAAAGGGACAAAAATGTATAAACAGTTTTACATATAGTATTATCATAAGGGTATTATTCATTTATTAAAACAAAAATTACAAATAACATAAACAGTAAAAATAGGGGGAAATGTATGATATATACAAATAATAAATCATCATACTTTCTTTTTTAATAAAGTATGTTTATTTATTTATGTTGTATATATGTAGATGCATGGGCATGAATGCCCTGATGACTGTGGGAAGGTCAGAAGACAGCTTGTGGCAGTCAGTTCGTTCCTCCTACCATGTGGATTTGGAAGACAGAACTCAGCCATGTGGGGGCGGCGGAGGGGAAGGAGCTCAAATAGAGTTGCCCTCTAATACGCGGACAATGCCTCTCCCAGACTCTGATGAGATATCACAAAAAAAAAGCCCCATGCTAGGTCTGAGTTACCTCTTTTTTAGTTGTTGGCCTGTGGGTGGGGGTCCCCTAGAACTCTCAAACATTGTAGACTGTTACCATTGCTCTTAGATACTCTCCAAAGCTTAATGGCAAGACCCTTTTGCCAAAGACATGACAGACTTGGGTCATAGAACATGGAGAAATCAAGCTGGCACCAACTGGAAGCTTCATCTCTACCGGTTAGATTTCATAATGCTAGAAAATTCTATGCACACCACTGGAGTAGAAAAGAAGTCAACAGTCTTACTCGGCTGTGAACCCAGAGAATTACAGTACAACTGGCTTGGCAAGATGTGCGCCCTGGTGCAGTAGTGGTACCAATGTTATGGGAGAAACCAACCACTTTCTGATTGGATATAAGACCCATTGTTGTGATTTGTTTTGTTTGTTTGTTTGTGTTTGGGGGGTTTTGTTTGTTTTTTCCTGGAACTGAGGATCGAACCCAGGGCCTTACACTTGCTAGGCAAGCGCTCTACCACTGAGTTAAATCCCCAACCCCTGTTTTTGTTTTTGTTGTTGTTTTGAGACAAGGTTTTTCTGTGTAATAGTCAGAACTGGAACTCACTTTGTAGACAAAATTCTATTTTTTTTTGTATGATTGCTCTGCATGTATACCTGCATGCCAAAAGAAGGCATCAGATCCTATTATAGATGGTTGTAAGCCACCATATGGTTGCTTGGAATTAAACTCAGGACCTCTGGAAGAGCAGCTAGTGCTCTTAACCCCTGAGCCATCTCTCCAGCATAAGGCCCATTTTATAAGATAAAACTCATGCCCAGTGTCATTGACTGAGCCCAAAACTGTGGCCAGCTAAGTAATAGGCCCTAGATGAAAACAAATACTATTCTTTTGCTAAAATAGACCTAGTAACAAACTGTACCCCCTAAGTTCTCATCTTTATATCCATAGATCAGTGCAATTTCAACTTTCATTAGAAAGCTTCATTTTGCAGTAGATGAAGATTGACAGAGATGTGCACAACCTCTCAACATGCAGAGAATAAGAGACTTTTGACATCTCAGCTCTAAATGAGACATTTATATCTTAACTCTTTCCCTTCAAGGCTCAGGGATTATGGTGGAAGTGGGAGCAGAAATCCTATAGGAGGCTGAGGTAGTGAAGGACTGCATCAAAACAGTATTTGCCAGATATAAAGCCATTGTGCTCATGAACTTACAGCAGCCCTGACTTCATGCACAAGATCTGTACAAGACCAGCCAGCCAAAGTAACAGCATGGATGTGGAGGGGCTCAGGAAGTCCCACCCCTTCCTGAGGAACTATTAGCAACTGACAATTGTTGAGTAGGGACAATAGTTTTCTTCAGGGATGTGTCCCCTGAGAGGCTTTCCATGCACAAAAGATGGTCTCCACTCATGCACATAGGCAATACTAAATGGAATAGTGGAGGGATACAGGAGAAGAACTAGGGGGAAGACAAGGGGTTGTACTGAATAGTCTTATGTCAATTTGACACAAGCTAAAGTCATCTGAGAGGAAGAGACATCAATTAAGAAAATGCCTCCATAAGATCAGGTTGTGGGCAAACCTGTAGAGCATTTTCTTAATTAGTGATTGATGGGAGAGGGCCCAGCCCATTGTGGATGGGGCTATCCCTGGACTGGTGATCCTGGATTCTATTGAAAAAAAAAAAAAAACAAACAGGCTGAGCAAGCCATGGGAAGCAAGCCAGTAAGCAGCACCCCTCCATGGCCTCTGCATCAGGGCCTGCCTTCAGGTTCCTGCCCTGTTTGAGTTCCTGTCCTGGCTTCCTTCAATGATGGACTATGATGTAGAAGTGTAAGCCAAATAAACCCTTTCCTCCCCAAGTTACTTTGATCAAGGTTTTCATCACAGCAATAGCAACCCTAACTAAGACACGAGTGGATTTGATCAAAATACATTGCATGTATGTACGAAGTTCTCAAACAATAAAAAATTTAAATACATTTTAATAAAATAATTTGCCGCAGTAAATATTATTATATAATTAATAATATATATAATTTAGATATTTTTATATATTATATGACATGCATAACTAATAATTAATTATATAACAATTAATATGTTGATATGGTTTAATATGAGTATATCAATGATATTGATATTTTCGACATATATCTATATGATATATCAAATAGCATTGTCTATGTTGATAGAAATATATTTATGTTGGTATCAATTAATATACTAACCAAATACTAACCTGTTTCTACTAATATAAATATCAATAGTGAATACCAATTAATTAAATCCCTTTGTGTTGAGCTCTGTTCTAACCCTTTTTAAAGGATTATTTCATCTATTCTTTATAACCATACTGTGAGTAATCACTATTTCTTTTTTAAAACTATGGAAACTATTTTGAAATAGCATCTTATAGAAAACTGGCATGGACACTACAAATGACTCCTATATCCTCCACTAGGGTTTACCAGGTAACAATTTGTGACATTTATGTGCTGACTCTGTCTCTGTCTTTTCTCTCTCTCTTTCATTTTCTTCACATCTTAGGTGAACTGAACACATCATGTTCCTTATACCTAAGACTTCATTATGTTTCCTTAGAACAACCGCATTTTGTAATACACTCATGCTACAATCAAATTCATGATGCTTTCCATTTTCAAGATAATACTTTATATCATATTGTTCCAGTAATTTCCTTTATAGCATTTTTTTTAGATCCAGGATTCAATCATAATATTCAGAATCACCATTGCATCCAGATATCGTCTGTATTCAGTCTCCTTTAATCTAAAATACTTCATCGACCTTTGCTTTTAGTAGTATCAAGATTGTTGAAGTATTTAGCCTCTGCATTTGTAGGTTGCTCCTCAATTCTGGTCCTGGTTCTGGAAAGAATAGTGAATGTGCTACTGTGTCTTCAGCACAGCACAGCAGGCAGTGTACTAGTAACATTGGTAATGTTAGGGTGGCCCAGGCACCTGTTGTCAAGCATGCTTCTCTGTTGCTAAGCTACCTTCTCCAACCCTTTATCCCTCACCTCTACTTTCAGAGGGTATGTAGAGTCTATTGCCTCATCAAACTTTCACTGACAGATATGCGTCCAAATCAGTTACAAGATAGCATTTTCAAATTGTTATCTTGAAGTCTATCATTCCTGGATTTCATGTAAGGAAGAGCTAGGTCATCTTGACTAGAACATAGGATGCCAAAACATTTGGTAAAAGATTAATCTGGATATTTTTATAAGGGTGTATGATGTGGAATTAACACTGAAATGAGTATAACGAGTGAAGCATATTTCCTTCGGAGTTGTGGGTAGACCCCATCCAAGCCACAGAAGGCCTGAACAGAACTCCAAATGACCTTCTCCACATAAGAGTGCTCTTCCTGTTTGCTGGCCTTTGAGGTGGGACAGCAGTGATTCCTGCTTCTACACTGTTGTGACTGAAATAAGAAACGTCCCTTCATCTATTTGGAGCTTTAAGGAGGTGGAGTTTTGCTGGAGGAAGTCCGTCCCTGGGAGCAGGCTTTGAAGTTTTATAGCCTGGCCCCAGCTCTTCTCTCTCTGCTTCCAATGTGCAGATGGAATGTGATCTCTCTGCTTCTTGACTGTCAGGGTGGCCCCCACTATGATGGGCTGCAACCCCTCTGAAACTGTAGAGCAACATAAACTCTTTTCCCTTCAAAGTTGCATTTTTGTCAAGGTATTCTATCACAAGAACAGAAAAATAACTAATGACAGGACCTGTCAAAAGCACCCTTTCCTGGCTCTCAAGCACACTGGCCCTACTCCTTCCAGGGTTATTTGATTCTCAGACTTTCAGATTCAGACTGGAACTCCACTCTCAGTTCATTTGGGAACTGATCGGCTTCTCAACAATGCTGATCTAGGACTTACCAGCCTGCCTTATTACATAAGCCAGGTCCTCATAAGTACCTTTACACATTCCCATCTGTCCTATTGGTCCTGTATCTCTGGAGAACCCTAATATTGGTTCCCATTCTCTTTAAGTATGACCTCATTATTTTCAGTGAAGATATTCCAGGGTCATCATGGTTTTATCTTCCCTGATGCTGGATTCAGTCCTAATTCAAGTATTACTTGCCATTTTTAATGGGGCACAATGCTTGAAGAATGTTTATTGTTTGTTGTAGAACATTATTTTAAGGTGTGTTACTTTTGTTTATGTTGCATTTGTTTAACTCTGTAAAGCTGTGTTACTGTGCCTGTCCAAAATACCTGATGATCTAATAAAGAGCTGAATGGTCAAGGGCAAGGCAGGAGAAAGGATGAGCAGGGCTAGCAGGCAGAGAAAATAAATAGGAGAAATTTGGGAGAAAGAAGGAAAGGAGTAGCCAGAGAAGGAGGAGGACATCAGGGTCCAGCCACCCAGCTATACAGCAAGCCACAGAGTAAGAAACAAAGAAAGGCATACAGAAGCAAGAAAAGGAAAAGGCCCAGAGGCAAAAGGTAGATGTGATCATTTAAAGTTAAGAAAAGCTGGCAAGAAACAAGCCAAGGTAAGCCTAGACATTTATAATTAAGAATAAGCCTCCATGTGTGATTTGGGAGCTGGGTGGCAGGCCTCCCAAAGAGAAAATGAGTAGAAAAATCGAACAACAGTTGTTATTGTTCTCATTGTTTTTTTCCTTTTCAGTGGGCAATTAAGAAGTGTGGGTACCTATTCACATACTTGTATACAGACATATTCGGATATATATACGTGTATGTCTATATATCTGCATACATAGTGTGAGTGAGTATACATACAGTGTATATAGTGATATGTTGGTATTGATATATACACCAATATCTCCAAATGCAGCCCAACTCCAAACACAGCTTTCCTTTTTTGGCCCTTGCCTCCTCCACCTCTTAAATGAATTAATTTTGTGAAAATAAATAAAAATGTTATCATGATAGCAAAAGTCAAAACTATCCAGAAGAATACTTAGTGAAGCATCATTCATTCTGATACTTTCCATATTCTTCATATTGACTCCTGAGGGTAACCAATCTCATCGTCTTCTGACTTACCTTTCCTTAATGTTTTTATTATATAACATATATGTATGTAACATACTTATGCATTTCTTTGCATGCTACTTTTTCCAAGGAAATTACTAACCTCTACCAATGAGAAGATATTTTTCTTTTTTTATAGTAATAAAGCTCTTCAGCATAGATGGGAAAACTAATGATAAGGATCTGTGTTCCATGATTTATTATGTTTGGATATTTCCAATATTTCATACTTGTGAATAATGTCACAATGAATAACCTCATGCACATATGTCTTCTTGTTGCTAAGATAAATCTTTAAATTTCTTGCAGTGGGGTTATTGTTTAAACTGTGAACACATCTGCAGTGTCTCGGCATCTCCAGATTCCATCTGTACAGTGTGCCATTTTATGCTTTCATTAGCAATGTAGAGCAGGCCTGTCGTCATTCCTCTCTCTTTCTGGGAAAGCATGTTTCCAAGCTTTTTAATTGCTTGTTTACATTATTAAGCCTTTATTTGCATTTTCCTTATAAACAAAATTGAACAATTTTATATGTCCAATGGCCATTTTTACTTTTTTGCCTATTTTTTAAAATCAGGTTTTGATCATGCTTCTTTAACACATGGGCAACAGACTTCAAAAGCAGAAGTAACCAGGGTCATTCTTATAGGAATTGTTGGTGCTAAAAAAAAAAGTATATTGACTATGTAAAGAGAGAATTGCACACACATAAACAATTGTTGCTGTCTTGGGTCATTATATATGCCTCTTCAAACTTTCCACATTAGTATACACATAGTACTTTGATTAGTAATAGGGAAGATAAAATTTGGAGAGAGAGAGACAGAGAAGAAAAACCAGCTACTCCTTAAATCACAGCTTTCAACAGTCTGCCAGCATGGTCTGCACCTTGAAGGTAAGACTAGCCAAGCATGCTAACACCAGCTGCCAGAGGCTATAGGAGATTGCCGTATTTGTGTTATTTTGAATGAAAAAGTAAAAACAAAGGAGAAAATATTGATAAGGTGACAGTTGAAAAAACGTGATACTGTGTGCTGAAATCAGACAGCAGTTTGGTGACATAAACACGTCACTAAGTGACTAGACTGGGATTTAGAAGATAAACATGAGGGAAGGAGAAAACCCAACCAAACACACCAACATCAGAGTGTTACAGAATATTATTTTAAGGTGTGTTACATTTGTTAATGTTGCATTTGTTTAACTCTATGTGTTACGTTGCCTATCTAAAACACCTGATGGTCTAATAAAGAGCTGAACAGCCAATAGCAAGGCAGGAGAGAGGATAGGTGGGGCTAGAAGGCAGAGAGAATAAATAGAAGGAGAAATCTGGGAGGGGAGGAAGAAAGAGTAAGAGAAAAGGAGGAGGACATCAGAAGTCAGCCACCCAGCTACACAGCCAGCCATGGAATGAGACTGGTAGTCAAATTACAGAAGTAAAAAAAAAAAAAGTAAAAAGCCCAGAGGCAAAAGAGAGATGGGATAATTTAAAGTTAAGAAAAGCTGACTAGAAACAAGACAAGCTAAGGCCAGGCATTTACACTTAATAGTGAGACTCCATGTGTGATTTATTGGGAACTTGGTGGTAAGCCCCCAAAAGAGTAAACAAACAACTACATTAGAGTCCAAGAGGTGGGATGATCAGCACAGTGAAAAATCAAGAGGTCACCGGACAGACCTGTCCCCTTGGAATACTGGGAAGTGGCAATATCTGTGGCATGAGCTGTAAAACAGCCCTTCAGCTGAGCAGTGGCTCTCAGTTAATAATATCATGGAAAAGGCTAGAGAAAATACATGCTTGGGTCCATCTTAGAAAGTTAAATCAGAATCTCGGGGGTGGGAATCTGAAATTCTGTTGAGAACCACAATTACAGACAATGCAAGAGGGAGGCCCTCGTGGACATTTTGACTTTCTTTCAAAGATGGAGGGGAAACTTGCATTTTTACTTAGCAGGTCCACCCATCCGTGCATATGGAGATTCTATCCCTGTCTGCTCATCTTCATCATTGGAGTTCCTATGCAGTAAACGTTTGTCTGTGTCTCAGGTCCTGTGCTCTTTACATCCTTTGATCTTTATATAGTCTATGCTTTTTCTCTTCATACATTTTACTCATCAAAGCAAACGTGCAAGGTATGTGTTATCCACAGGTAGAGAGCAATTAAAATGTTTACCCAAGTCAACAAGTAGCATATTTTCCAGCCCATTCACAATGTTGATTGTTCACATTTGTTAGCTTCTCCAATCACACTTACTCTATAAAGAGCAATTTTACTCCTAGATATACAAGCAGGAGAATTGAGTACATATGCAGCCACAGAAAAGACTTGTACAAAAATGGCCCTGGCAATGGCTCATAAAGCCCTAATAGAAACAAAGCAGACGTCCATTATCAGGAGAAAGGACAAGCCAATTGCAGTACAACCATACAGTACAGCACTACATAGACATATAAAATACAGGCTTCCAAACTAATATACTAGATTACAAAAAAATTTCACTGAACCAAAGACAGACAAAAGTGAATATACTTAATGGTTCCATTTTTACCAATTTTACTAGTTTACAAAGATTGAACTTGGAATTCTGATTATGTTTGGAGGGTGCATTCATGGCCACAAAGGTATGTAGTACATAAAAACATATTGTTATACTTTTGAGATCTGTGCATCATACCATACGTAAATGAGACCTCAATCAAGTATTGCAATTAAAAAATAAATTTAAAGCAATTTCCCAAGGCCACAAAGCTAGTGGTCAACAGAGAATAAAATTAGATTCGTCTGAGATAAAAGCCTATGATTCCTATGATCTATAATTAAGGCCATTTCCTCTAAATATGTATTAATTGCCCATATTCAATTATCACAATTACTCAACATAATTGAAAACAACCTTAGGAGAATTATTAAGTAAATCGCGCTCGGTCCATATAATGAAATGTAATTTGGCCTCTAGATAGCAATTGTGAAGCTTTTAGAGCAAAAAAATTAAATGTTTATGATACAATATAAGTGAAATAAAGCACAATATTACAATGCACCTATCTAATGATTATAATTATACAAACATTAGAAATGTAAATATATAAGGACTCATAGGACCATTTAAAAACTCACAATTTGTCATAATCAAGAGATTGTAGATGATATTTTATATTTGCTACGATATTATCTTGGTGAATTGGAAAGGACTTAATAAATACCAAACCTTCAAAATCATCATAGGCAGTATTCCAATGACATGGACCAAGTCGTGTCTGTCTAGAACTCATTCTTACTACGCCATCCACATTTATGCTGGAGGCTGAGTGAGTTGCTCACCCACAGTCCCATAACCTCCAGTGGCTAAAGCACCTGGATAGGATAAGTTTTAGAGACAATCCTTTCTCATTTCTGTTAATAACAATAATCCAATACATGATAACTTCAAATTAATAAGTAAAAGAAAGTAAGTGAGTCAAATAGTTTAAAGTATCATTTCAGGTTATTAAAGACTGTAGAGATACATACAATTTAGATAAGTGATATCCGTGTAAGCCATTGTTTATTGCTTTGGATTATGGTCTATTATAGAGCAAGGTCAAATTTTTGTATTGTATAAGCTCAAGTATGTATGCACTTGTCAAGCACAAATACAATGTACTTATATCATTTATTTTAAAACTGTGCATGTACTATGTGTTTAATACAGCAATTGAATGGGTATTTCTCTTTCCTAGCTTCCCAAATCTTACAGAAAATGCCTTTAAAGGAATACAACCGTAGACATCTACAGAAAGATTACAGCAGAGAAGCTTCAACTGGTGAATGAACAAGCAAGACATGTTTGCACAATAGAACATCTTTCAGCTATGAAAAGAAATGAAATGCCAGTGGGTGCTACTACACGTATGAACTTTGAAGGGAACTGAAGGAAGCCATACTCAAAGGTCATTGTTCTGGATAGTTTTATGTCAACTTGACACAATCTGGAGTCATTTAGGAAGAGGGAACCTCCATTGAGAAAATGTGCCCCCCACTTCCCGTCCCCGCGTCACCACCAGATTGGCCTGTGAACAACATATGGTACCTTATCTTGATGGACGATTGATTTGGGAGAACCCAGCTCACCTGGCAGTGCTGTCCCTGGGCAAGTGGGCCTGGTAGAAGAAGGTAGGTGATTCTGGAGCAACAAGCCAGTAAGAAGCATTCCTCCATAGCCTATGTATCCCTGCATGCCTCCAGACTCCTGCCTTGAGTCCCTGCCCTGACTTCCCTGGAGATGGATTGCAAGTATAACTGAAACTCTTTCTTTCCCAGTGGCTTTGGTTTATCACAACAATAGAAACCCTACTTAGACAGTCATGTGTTTGGATTCGGTGTATAGGAAACAGCCAGCATAGGTAAATCCACAAAGAGACAACACAGATGAGTAGTGGTTGTTAGGAGCTAGCTGCGGGTGGAAGAATCTGGAAAATGAATGCTTAAAAGGTCCAGGAGTCTTGCTGATGGGGCAGGCAAAGGCTGTATGTATTAGACTAAACAGAAGTAGTGTTTTACGTCATTATAAATGTAGTAAAAAGCCAGTACATTGCATTTTGTAAGATGAATTTACTATTATATAAATTTTATCTCAGCTTTTCATGACCTATCAGCGGATGAGAGATAAGCATGTTTAGAAGAGGAAAACAAATGTACACAGAATAATTGACTTACCAGAACCAAGAGCGGAAACTTGCACGTGGGATGTTAGACATTTCTTCCTGAGGAGAATGAGCAGCCAAGGAAAACGGAACTGCCCACACAGTCGTTCCAGACTCCTGCTTGCTGATGACCCTGCACAATATGGAGCTTGCAGCCCTCGCTGTTCTGTGCAAGGGCAACTGCAGGCCAGGAGCGCTAGACATAAGGACATACTGCACCTCTAATAAGAGCAAGAAGCAGACCCAAAGCTGCGGGATCTCCATGACACAGGGCAACAACAGGATATCTAAGAGGAGTCCCTGTGTGGCTCCAGTATGGAGAGTGTAGCAGAAGCCAGAGGCCTCAAACTAGACCAATGACTCACTGCAACGAGCATTTGCAAGCAAAGCTGTTTGGACAAAAGGGTGTACTGGGTGACATACCATGAGATACCGCAGCTTCCACTGGGAGATGCTTTTTGTTTGTTTGTTTGTTCGTTTGTTGTTTTTTCCATAATTTGCATTTTAATTTTTAATTATTTTTATTTTTTTCCTTTGGGAGGGAAGTTGCAAGGGCAGATAAGGAGGGATGGGGAGCCGAGGGGGATTGGGGTACATGATAAGAAATCTACAAAGAATCCATTAAAAAAAGAGCAAGCAGGAATGTGAGGAGATACAAAGTATGACAACTTAGTAAAATTTCAAAAGAAGGTCCAGAAACTATAGTTAAGAGGAAGAAACAAAGAAAGCAGAAGAACAGGTGGAGACAGAAGATACAACCAGAGTCACTCCAACCGGCGGGACCTGTGTGACTGACCAGTCAGAAGGACGGAAGCGTAATGAGTCACATCTGACCACTGTAGGGTAAGGCTAAATTCTGTCAAGGAGAGCTGAGCAGCAGCTGGTGCAAACAGGTTCTAGGTCCGACCAAGCTAGCACCCCTCGGCAGTACTGCAGATTCGGAAGGCTGGGAGCCAGCAAGGACTAAAGCTGCCGTCAGCACTATACACCGAGTGACCTCTTCCTGTCTGCTCTCTAGAATCGTGACTGCCCTTTAGGTAAAGAAATCCTGGGGTCCAATGTTGATTCATCCCCCTTCGGATTGGAGCCGTCTGTGGCAATTTTTTGTTTCTTTTATTATTTTTGGTTTTTTTCTTTAGGGAACGTTTTTTCCCACATATTTTCTAAATATACACAGGAAAAAAATCCCTGAAAGAGCTAACACAATTTTTGTGGGTTCATCAGAGCCCTGCTGGCTTTTTGACATCTTCTTGTTCTTTATGTTACGGCTGTGCAGAATTTTTAAAAACCTGAGAATTTCATACATGCATATGATGAAATAAGATCATATATAAATTTCTTATCCCCTCTCCAGCTCTCCCTATGTCTCCTCTAACCAGCCCCATCCCAACCAACTTCATGATGGTTTTCGTTTTTATAACCCACTAAATCCATAGCGCTCTCCATATGGGCAATGTGGGGGGGGCCATCCATGGAGCACGGGAAACCTGTCAGCGGCTGCGTTCAAACTGACTTGTTAAAGGTTTTGTCCATAAGAGAGGATAGACAGTATTTGCCTTTTGGTATCTGGATTATTTCATTTAGCATGTCCCTCAGCAGACCCACAGCACCTTCTGGGAAGTTCCCTGGTCAGTTGGAGGTTGCTTTCTCTATGCCCCATAGTCAAAGTGTGTGAAGTCTTTAACAGTAGGCTCTTACCACAGAGTTAGTAGGAAACCAAGGCTGATGCCCATATTCTGTGTTGTTCTGGAGACCGCTGGGGCCGCTAAACTTGTAGGGCGTCTACCCGTGGAGTACCCCATGCATTGTACTTCAATTTCCACTTCATAGTCTTCTAGATGTGACACTGACCACCCACGAGTAATTCTGAGTAATTCTATTCAAACTCTTTTTGTAAAAAGCTGTATTTTGAAATCAGTTTACTAAGTAGTGGGTTTCCTTAGTTTTGGTCAAGCTACCCACTAGCCCTTCCTCTCCTCCACTCCCCTGTCCCCACACCTGCTTCATCCCTTAATAGTCAATATTCCTCCCTCTTTCATCTAATGTGAGTTCTGTCTGTCTGTCTTTCTTTCTTTCTTTCTTTTTTTTGAGACAGGGTTTCTCTGTGTAACAGCCTTGGCTGTCCTAGAACTCACTCTGTAGCCCAGGCTGGCCTCAAACTCACAGAGATCTGCCTACCTCTGCCTCTCGAGTGCTGAGATTAAAGGCGTGTGCCACCACCACCTGGCTGAGTTCTATCTTTCAATTAACTTGTTTTTAAAAATGGATTGTGAGGTATGAGGTTTCCATCTGGCTTCCCATACCCTTTTCTTTGGGTTAGCATCCCTACCCACTTCACCCTCTGATTTCCCTCATATTCCTATATCCCCTCCTGCTCAGCCTTTCTGAACCAGTATTCCACGTCACCGCTTTTGTTTTCCCTATGATCTACTGTCTCCTCGGCCTTAACGAGCCCCCCAAAGCCCCTTTCTAGTCCCCTCGCTTCCACTTGCCTCATACAGTTTTGTAAAAGCTCCTTCACAGCCCAAGCCCACTCTCACAGCAGTGGATGATACATCCTGGTTTTACTGAGAGATCTAGCAGTACAGCCCACAAACTTGCTCATTGAAGTGAAGACACCCCTGCTTAATGGCAGCCTTCACTATTTTCTGTTTGTTCAATGAGCACTGACAGGTGCCATCTATACATTTTCATAACTTTGTACTGAAAAATAAGCTGCAACAAAATTATGAAGCAGTGAGTGTTGTTCCTGCAATGTAGATGAAACTATTTCTCCCTAAAAGGACTGACAATTGTCTACTTGACGAATATGAAGGAAAACAAGTTTCACCCGTTCAATCTAGGCAGCCCTGAACACGCTGACCTGAAGTAACCCTTGGTCCGGTTGATGGAGTTGGCTGTCCTCAAGGCGCAAACTTCAAACCTCATTTCTGATGAAGACACGGCCAGCACTCAGCCAACAATTCTAATGTGATGTCCACATATCATATATGTTGTGGGATATTTGGACACTGTGTGAAGATGGACTGCTGTGAAAGATCACTACACATAAAGTCATGGAGGTCATTCCTGGAAAGGAAATTATCAGATGACACCAGAGAAGAATTTTCACCACAATGACAGATGCGAACTTGGCTCAGCGTCCCCATCACAGGGTTTTGTTGTTTGAAGGGCCTCCTCCTCTTCAGGTTATTTTGCTGTTCAGTAAAGAAGGAACCATCTCTAAAAAATAAATAAATAAATAAACAACACACCAGCCGAACACTGTGTAAAGAGAGGCGTCTACTGTCTTTTCCATCTTATCCAGTTTCCTTTAACAAAAGGAAACATGGGCGCCTGGGACTGTGTTTGATAGAATCTGGATGGATACTTTTCATTACAAAACAGCGTCTGTGCACTGTCTCAGTGAGTCAGAAAACAAAACGCGGGCTTGCCAGAAATCCCCGCGTCTTCGCTCAGTGTGGAAGTATGTTTGCATGTGCATATGCATGTCCATCCTCCTCCAGCGAGGATTTAACGCATCCACGACATTTCTCCATCTGGACAAAGCAACTCTTTTCACAACCTGCAAATATTTACTTCTATTTCCATCCCATGGCACTGTAATAACCATACCTACATCTTCTAGAAGGTACCGTCTTGGAAGAAAATCTTTGTCTTTCTAAGAAAAAAATGAATAGAAAGTTGGAGGGGTGAGAAGTGTTGGCATGCTGACTACCGAAGAAGAAAAGAAAACTTTTGAAGAAACCGGGAAATCTGGAAGAATCATTATCATAGTAGCCACGATATGGAGTTGAACAAATTGACCATCAGTGAATGAAGAAGAGGTGGTATTGGGGGAGGGATTGGTTTATTGATAAAGAAGAATGAAATCCTGCCATTTGCAGCAAAATTAATGGAACTGAAAGACATGCGCAATGAAATAATCCAGACATCAAAAGGCAGCTACTTGATGCTCTCTCCTGAATGAAAGCTTCGAAAAGTCAATTTCAATGTAGAATGGTGGTCTCTGAGGGCTTGAGAAGGGGGAGGAAGGGGGAAATGAGAATAAAGGGAGGTTGGACAATGAGTACTAATTCACAGCAGAGGGAATGGGCCAGGCTGGAAGGCTGAGGAAACTGAGCTCTGACGTCAGAGGATGGCAGCTACAACAACAGAAACAGGAGAGCTCAGCAGTGAGAAGCCGAGACAGACAGGCAAGTAACACAGCGTTCCCTCAGACCCATCTCTATCTGGGTTAATGCTAGAAAGTGGCACCCACTCTGGCTGAAGGGTCTCCCCCAAACCCTAGTTCACTCTTCCTAGAAACTAGAAATGCCCTCATAGACCCATGGAGAAGCACACTTTTTAGCTGATTTCAGATCCAATCAAGCTGACAGTCAAGCTTAACTATCACAGAGTGTGAAATCCAGAGAAGAGTAGAACAGCCTGGCCGGCCAAGGGGAACCAGGGTTTCCACTCAAACTTGCAGAATATCTTTTTAGGTGTGGAACTAGGAAACATATCAAATACTGATTCAGGGACTTTCCCGGACCAATTAAAAAAGGCTCAGGACACCTAAGGAGAAGAGATCCTTAATATCCATCATTAGATGTCTCCCCTTCTGAGGTGTCTCTAAAATGAGTCTCTTCCTTTTGCTTTGTCAGGGGTAAACTGGAGAGCAATGCAGAGTCCTGGTAGACTCTGAAGAGATACAACTCTATGTACTGAGGGGATAGATCACAACAGAATAGAGCAGTGGTGTCCCAGAAGACCCAAGAGTGTCCTTCAACATAAAAAGATTGAGAGGCACATGCAGAAAGCCCTTCTTTGGCTTTCCAGGAAAGGTCAGTAGGAAAGACTTTATCTCCCTTATGCATGGTGGAGACTATTTCCCAGTTTCCCTCAAACCTTACCATTCCTACAGAGGCTAGCAAATGAGCTCTGTCATGCTCAGCTCTAAGGACAGCATTAGGGTTTCCTCTCTCCAGGACTCAGCCACTGAAGTCAGCATGACCGAGTCTACAGATGAGTCTGCATCCTTCTCCAAACATGTTGCTTAGGACATCACCATTAAAGGATGAAGGGGAGGAGCTCCTAGGGCAAAAAGTAGCCACAGATAAGTGGAATAGCCAAGGAAGTTGAGGAATGCTGTCGTTACCATCGAAAATGAACATGAAGGAGCTACTGTATCCAAGATGTGTCCTTACTAGTCTTCAGGCCTAAAGGAGTAGAGAGGCGGGAGGAATGTCAGTCATTTTGGTCCCAATGCAGTCTCTTTACCCGGCTTAGCACCCAAATTCGGGGCCTAGAGGAGCAACTTTTACCCCTTACAGCTGGCCTACAAAAAGCAAGTCCTAGGAGATAAATTTCTGTTTTGTTTATGTATCTGTCTAATAAACTTTACATTCTTCTTGTATATAAATCTCTGAACTTGGAGATCAGAGAGGACTGACAGTCTTGTCCTGTCTGCCAGAGTCAAACAAAAGCTCACAGCCCTGTAACAAGTTAAAGCCTGATTACCTTCTAAGAGGATCCCAGAATAGTCTTTGATTCAGAGGAGGTACTGTCTGCATTGGCAATAGCTCCTTGACAACCAGAGCTGTCGGCTCTTTGTGTTAAAGGAAAGTCTCAGTGGATGGTCACAGGAAGCTCCTATCCACGCTCTTCAAAGAAATGTTTGGGGTTGGGAGGAGGCATCTGAAAGAGCGGTTAGAACTATTAGAATAAATTTAAAAAGAACAAGGCAATGCCACTTCAGTGACTATTTCTCTAATGCCTGTGACTAGACCCCCAAAACCTAAGGGAAGAAGGATTATTTCCATTCATGGCCTGAAGGTAAAGTTCATCCCTTCAGGGGAGGCCAGATCTTAGCAGGGCTTTCAGCTACCACGATGGGCACATGAGACCGCTTGTGATAGGGCAGAAAACACGCTTTCTGGTCAAGAGAAAAGAATCTCGGGCCTGGGTAGATTCTAGTTGGGCAGGCCATCGAGCAGGCAAAGGATCACCCCTATGAAAGCAAAAGAATTAATCCTATAATGAAACACTGTGTTTTTCTGTTGTGGGTATCCACCAGGGAAGACTATTTGTACTCAGATTTAAGCCAATAGAAAGTCATTATTAGCCAGCCTGTGACTACCCTGGTTCAGGATCCCAGTGTAGCCCTGAGCCTTTCTCAGGGTGAGCTTTTAAGCACAAAAACCATATTCTGTGTGGACTCACCACAGTTAGGAAGAACAGTTAGCCAAAAGCAGAACTACTGAAGCCAAAAGCAAAGTTGGAACATTTAAAGACTTTCCTGAAACTGTGGATATTGATGGATTGGGTCTTTGTTTCTGTTTTGGCAGATGATGCTGTCCACATGCTGAATTTTATGTCCTGAATGGTACTTCCATCATGGAGCTGGTTGTGCTGAGGTCTGGGGGCCTGTTACATTTGCTCCCCAGAATCCCCATCTTACTGCAGTAGCTTACAGGGGCCACAGCCATGCAGCTCTGTAAGTCTGTCCATTTTACCGAATTATTCACAAAAGCGTAACCTCTTCTGCTTTTCATCTTTCATCTTCTATCTAAACATGTTTCCTCCAATACTTCGGGCTTGCCCAGCATTTTTGCTTCTGTGTTCTTTCTCTAAAACCCCGTTTCCCGCTCATCTGCCATGTATGTGTCTGACATACATGCCCACTTAAAGGGCATAACTTTTATTTTCCCTTTCTTTCCTCCATCCTCATCTAGGAAGTTACTGAGATTTACAGCATGCTTGTAAGCTTGTAAGCTCTCAAGAGCATCTTCTTTTAAATTCTAATAAAATCATCCTTGAGTTTCAGTTAGAGTCCATTCTTAAATTCTTTTTAAAAATAACTCATTTTATTTTGTGTGCATTGGTGTTTTGTCTGCATGTCTGTCTGTGTGAGGGTGTCAGATCTTGGAGTTAGATGCCACGTGGGTGCTGGGAATTGAAGCCAGATCCTCTGGAAGAGCAGCCAGTGCTCTTAACCGCTGAGCCAAGCTATTGAACATATGACTTATATATTAATCTAGTCTATGTGACAGAGCTTGCCACATTACCAGATGAAGATGTCCAGACCTCGTGTCCTTTAAACCTTTCCACTCTGTAACGAGATTGTCACCCTTTGACTGCAGGAACTTTTGCTTCCATCTCTAGAGTACCCTGAATACAAATTTTGAATAGTAATTAATGGATGAGCAATAAACAAGGAAAGAAAGTCATAGACAGGAAGTCCAAAGGATTCCAGGAACCCAATCCTACTTTAATTTCAGAAAGAATTCTGTGTGGGGATCCAAAGAAAAACCAAAGGCGCTCTCACAGCTTTTCAAAACATGTTCAGACTAAAAGCCCAAACAGTCCTGAGTGTGTGGGAAGTAAGCACTGTGGGGAATAGGCTATCGGATCACCTCCAACAACAGTTGTGGGTTTGTTGACATCAGACTGACCTGGTCAGGCCGTCATGGAGCCTGTATGACCCTGTCACAGGGAACTCTGTGAAGTGAGAAGGACAGATGGCAATAATTAGGAGACCATGTGATGGGTGAATCCTGAGGTCCTCGTTTTTGGCACCCTCTAGATACTATCGGCTACAACCTCAAATACATATGCAGACAAAGGAATGGTGAGCAATCCCGGGTCCTTCCCTGGGGTCATGACATCAACATATTGCTATCCATAAATAATAAGGATCTCTGATTTTAATCTTATGAACTGACCACATTGTTTCCTGTTTGTGAAGAAGCTGAACACTGGATAAGGATCAGAACACTGAATGCCAGCAACAGTAAGTCTCATGTTTTGACAGATTACTGATGAAGGAGGGTGACAGCCATTTTTACTGTGACAAATAAAAATTTATCACAGCAAAAAGCCTGGGAGATGCCAGGCGGTCGTGGCGCACGCCTTTAATCCCAGCACTCGGGAGGCAGAGGCAGGTGGATCTCTATGAGTTCGAGGCCAGCCTGGGCTACAGAGTGAGTTCCAGGACAGGCTCCAAAGCTACACAGAGAAACCCAGTCTCGAAAAACAAAACAAAACAAAACAAGAAAGCCTGAGAGACAATCCTAAACGGTAATGGGTTTGTGGACAAACTGGAGGTGAAGAGAAATCAGACTTTTGTAACTTTATGTGACCTTTGAATTGTTCCTTCAGATCTTGTTTTAGTCATAAAATTATACTCATTGCTCTGCTGGGAAAACAGACGTGTCTTCAGATAACAGTAGCTTATGTTTGTTTTATACCATTTGCCAATAATAGTGCGAGGTTTCCGCAAAATTAACTCCAACGTTCATCACAAGCCAGTGAGACAAGTCCCATTATCTCCACTTCTTTTTTGAGTCATATTTAAGAAAATAAGTCAAACTCAGCCAGCCCAACTGAGGTCAACTCAGAAATTTCCTCTGCTAGGATTTTCCTTGCTCTGCTGCTGCTTCTAGGTTTCTTCGGGAACACCTGCACACTCAGTATCTCTCCATTCCAGCACCACTTAGAGCATCTAATCTCTCCCTGTGAGCTCAGGGAGGGAGGGTGGGGGCAAAAATCCGTCCTTTTATTGGTTACCCTATATCACATGACCAAAATACCTACAAGAGCAACTTAAAGAAGGAACGGTTTATCGAGTTCCTGATTCTAGAGGGTTCAGGCTGTTGGGCCAGGAGGCAGCTCACATTACCATGGCAGACAAATAGTGTGGGGCCCAGGACAAGACAGGAAGGAGAGAGGGGTACTCACAAGGACCCACCTCAAGTGACCCACTTCCTCCAGCTCAGCCCCTTTCGTTTCCACAACCTCCCACCAAAAATATTGCCACCATCTGAAGACCAGGCATTTAGCCCACAAGCCCATAAAGAGCAAAGCACAAATTGTCCAGTTCAAAGGATCCCAGGAGATAAAGTGTCTCACAAGCACACAAGGCATGTCTGTGAAACATTTGGATTCATGAAGAAAGATAACACTCCACCACACTTAGAGTAATTAATTTTATGTGCCAACTTGAGGGGCCTAGGAGACGACCAAACAGCCGCTAAGTCATTATTTCTGGGTGTGTGTATACAAGGTTGTTTTCAGAAATGACTGACACTTTAATCAGTAGACTTGCGTGAAAAAGATCCAGCCACCAGTGTGAGCAGACAATATCCACCCCCCTGAGGATGTAAAGAGGATGAAAACGCAGAGGAAGGGGCACTGGTCACTAGTCTGATCGCTGCAACAGAAACACCTGACGAGAAGTCACTCAGGAGAAGGACTTACCTCAGCTCGTGGTGTCATGTGGGAGAGGCCTGCTGCCTGCTCCTGCAGCACAGCTTGTTCACGTCTCTGTGGACCAGGAAGCCTGACAGACCCACTTCCTCCAGTGAGGCCCCTCCTCCTCAGGTTCTACAACCTCCCAAAGCAGTGCGTTAAGCCGAGGACCACGTGCTACATGTGTACGCTGTGAGGACGTCACACATTTAAACGCAAAGGGTGGGCTTCCTTTTTACTTGAGTGGGACATTTGCTTTCTCCCCTGCTCAGACATCAGCCCTCCTTGTTCTCTGGCCTTTGGAGGTGGAGCTGGTTTTAAAGTACTGCTCCCCAGTTCAGGGGCCTCTAGGGATGTGCTAGAGCTGCCTGACTGACTTGTCCTATCCACAAGCTTAAGGTAGCACATCAGGACTTCTCATCCTGCATCATTATTTGAGCCAATCTCTCTCAATCAACCCCTTCATATATACTCTATGATTGTCTTAGTTAGGGTTTCTATTGCTGTGAAGAGACACCATGACCACGGCCACTCTTATAAAGGGAAACATTTAATTGGAGCTGGCTTACAGTTTCAGAGGTTTAGTCCATTATCATCATGGCAGGAAGCATGGCGGCATGCAGACAGGCATGGTGCTGGAGAGGGAGCTGAGAGTTCTACATCTGAATCCACAGGCAGCAGGAAGGAAGACTGACACACACTTCCTCCAACAAGGCCACACCTCCTGATAGTGCCACTCCCTATGGGCCTATGCGGGCCATTTTTATTCAAACCACCACAATGATGACATATATGCATATATACACGCACAATACACAAGTACATGCTGTAGTTCTGCTTCTCTGGAGACTAATATACAATGATTCTTTCTATACTGCCAGGGCAAGGTTATTACTGCTTCGTGTTGGGAATCAGAGGAGCAGGGAAAATTGGGCATCCTTCTCAAAATGCTATATACCCTCCAGTGACACTGATTCTTTGACTTTGAAGGGACTCAGATTTCTTTGTGCTGTGTGAGAGACAGCTGTGCCTGAAACATGCCACATGTGAAGTGTTCTTTAGGTCTCTTGCAATGGCACTAGATGGATATGATATGAACAAGGGGTGTGTACAAGCTCCCACCGCCAAAGTCAGGCCTCTCCCACCATAACACACCGCCAGGCCCCTCCAGCCTTGGCACACTGTTGGACCTCTCCCACCAGGGCCAGATGAGCTGAAGTCCTTGCCCCGGTGGCTTCTTGTCGGGCATTTTGTCGTTATGAAAAAGTAACGCATGCTCCTTCTTTGTTCTCATTCTGTTCAGCTGCTCAGGGGTCTGGATGAAGCCTGTCCACAGTGGTAAGTGGGTCTTAGTTGCTCAGCCTGCTGGGTAAAGATGGTGCCTGAAAGGACACGTACAAAGAGCAGTCTTAATAATGACTGTCATGCTGTGTCAGCAGCAGTACTAGCTACAGGCATGGTCTTGCCTTTTTCCACTTACCAAGATGTGCTACACTTAAGCAGCAAGAACCCCATATGGGGTTGTGGAACTGAATGTTGGAGTCACAAAATGTTTGACAACAGTGAAAGATTTCTGAGCATGTAAAGACTAAAAATCCATTCAGAATGAAGCCTGTGATGAAGTCTGAGCTGTCTGCCTTGTGTTGCATTCCACAACTTCACCACAGCCTTGGTTCTGAACACACAATATGGACACTTGGCTCTGTGCATGCCTTCATGCATGCCATACCAACCAGAACCTCTCAGGCTCAGATTCAAGACTATTATCTGCTATAAATTGCAGTGTTTTACTGTACATGCAAAGTTTTCTGCTCTTATAAAAACATATATACATTCTCAGTCTGTATCAAATAGTAGTTTTGGATTGTATTGGGTTAGAATGTTTGAAAACATGTACATTGATTTATTTTGTGTTGGGGGTGCACCATGGTACATATGTGGAGGTCAGAGGACAACACACAGGATTTGGTTCTCTCCTTCTACCATTGTGGGTCCACAAGATCCAACTCAGGCCATCAGATTGGTGGCATCTTACTGAATACTGCAATTATAAAATTGCTTGGAGAACCAGACATGGTGGCCTACTCCAGAAATCCTAGTACTCTAGGGAACAGAGGCAGGAGAAATAGTGTGAGTTCAAGGCCAGCCTGGTGACGATCATGCACCAAGCCAGGCAGGGCTACAATGAGAAACACTGTCTCAAAGAACAAAAGAAAAATAGATGAGTAAAAGTCAATTGTTGTTTGAGTTGATGACTTGTTCATTTTTTTAAATTGTTAAATGAATTTGTCTGGGATTAGGACAGAATTTCCAATGATTTCTGAAATGGCCTTATGCATACTTTTTCCAATTTCTATCATATTTGTGTGAAGCAGAATTTTTGGCATTGATGATCATAAATCAAAATATTGATGAACTGTAATTCTGCTGTATTAAATATTAGGCCAAGATTTAATTCTTTACATAAAAATAAATAGTATTCCATCTTATTAATATGCAATTTTCTTTTGTCTTTAATAAATCATAAATTTTATAAATATATGTACCAAAGATTATTTTAAATAAAGTACTTTATTGTAGCTGGAGTTTTTTCCAGTCCTGCCCAGGCCTGTGGTCAGGACAAATCTCTCCCACCTGCCAGTCCTGAAGCCACTTGGACCCAAATAAACTCACAGAGACTTATATTAATTAAACTGTATGGCCTAATGGCTCAGGCTTCTTGTTAGCTAGATCTTACATCTTAAATTAACCCATTTCTATTAATCTATAAGTTGCCACGTGGCTTGTGACTTACCGGTACTTCACATCTTGCTTCTCCTGGCAGCATCTCCAAACTAAGCCTTCCTGTTCCCAGCTTTATTCTCCTCTCTCTTTGTCCTGCCTACACTTCCTGCCTGGCTACTGGCCAATCAGCGTTTTATTTATCAATCAATCAGAGCAACACATTCACAGCATACAGAAAGACATCCCCAGCACTTTATGATTTTTTTACAAGTAAATTTTTGATTTGTATAATTATTTTATGTGTCTATATATCAGAATAACATGAAAATTTCTCAGGCATAAAGGGGTTATGGGTGGAAGAAATTTAAGTCTGGGCTCCAGGATTTGTAAAACCCAATGCAAAGGGAAAATATGGATCCCTTTTCAAAAATTATTAGGAATTTCAAGTGAGTGATGACAAAGCATCAAAGCCAGTGTGAGTATGTGCTTGCTAAGCCAGGGCCTGTCTAGTCATCTTGGGCATCAGCACAGAGACTCAGTCATGCAGGTGGTCCTTGTGGAGCCCATAGTAGTATATTTGTTATACATTAGTATCATTACTTATGTGATTTCGTCCTCACAGCAGTTACATAAGGAAGACATTTGCACAAACAAAACATTTTAGTGTCAAATGAAAAGAAGTTCCATCGTAGGGGGATGGTGATAACAGACTGAGCAGAGCAGAAGCGGGAAGGACGAAGTAGGGGAAGCCAAGCCTCGAACCATGCCCAAATGAAGGCGCGGGTACATCTCTCTTTCATCTGATTTGGAAAGGACGATGGAAGGAAGGACTCAGATGCAGTAGATGGTTTCAGATGGCTTACCCCAGGGGAACAACGATCTTTTCATTGAGAATAATAAATACTATTTGCGGTACCTTCTTCTTCTGTAGCTGTTAGTCTGGAAGCAAGACCACTGACAAGTGACAGCTGTTCTCTCTGATGCCAGTGCCAAACTAGTCTCTTTCCACAAGACTTTCAGGACCTGAGTAACCCTCAGCATCTGGCAGCACTCTGTCCGCCATAGCATGGCCTGGGTGTGAGAAAGAGAGAAATTCAAGGAGACAGACTAATCCACTCTGCCTGCTGTCCTACAGCAGCAGCTTCTCGGGTTCACAGTCCAGGGGAACCACAGCAAGTTGGATCAGGCCTGGGGAGAGGGCAAACAGTAAGCATCAGCAGGATTGGGGAGAGGGTAAACAGTAGGCGTCAGCAGGATTGGGGAGAGTACCCCTCCCTCCAGCAATGCACTTCTAAGGTCATTTTCTTTTTCATGTGTGTGGGTGTTCTGCCTGCATGTGTGTCTGTGCACCACATGTGTCTGGTGCCTGTGGAGGACAGAGGGGGTGGTGGATCCTTTAGAATTGAAGTTACAGGCTGCTGTGAGCCACCACATGGATGCTAGGAACTGAACCTTGGTCCTCTGCATGAGCAGCAAGTGCTCTTACCACTGAGCCATCTCTCCATGTGTTGCTCTGATTGGTTGATAAATGAAATGCTGATTGGCCAGTAGCCAGGCAGGAAGTACAGGCAGGATAAGCAGACAAGGAGAATTCTGGGAAGAGAAAGGCTGAGTGAGGAGACGCCAGTCCACTGTCCAGGGAGCAGCATGTAATGGCACACAGGTAAAGCCACAGAACACGTGGTGACATGTAGATTAACAGAAATGGGCTGAGTTTAAATATAAGAGCTAGTCAGTGGTAGGCCTGAGCTAATGGCCGAGCAGTTTTAATTAATATAAGCTTCTGTATGTTCATTTGGGTCTGAGCAGCTATATGACCACGAGGCCACGGGAGCCAGGTGGGCACAGGAAAACTTCCAGCTACATTTAGGTGCTTGTGGGGAAATATTCACAATGAGCCTCTGTGACATTTATGTTGATAATTACAAACTCATAACATCTAATTAAAAACTATCATTAATAAAAAGATACATGCTGTTACCCAGGACCTCTAAACACAGCCATTGGCCTGAGTGAAAATCCAACAGTAACAAGATGGAGAGACTCAACCATCAAGGGCAGTGCTACTCGACAGTCCCGGGGAGGAGAGATCAGCTGCTCTGTAATAACAAAGAGCCATTGCCGGGCCAGCAAGACAGATCAGTGGGTAAAGGCGGTGCCTCCCCCTGCCCCACCCATCACCTGAACTCCATCCTGGGAGCCCACATGGTAAAAGGAGAAAACATCCTGCTAATTGTCCTCTGAACGCCACGTGTGCACCATGGCACGCTTGTGCACACAAACATACACACGATAAGCAAATATAATTTTTAAATTTTGCAAAGCATTAGTATGAACTTCTAAGGTAAAAACCTACTAGCCATGGAAGAGTATCAAAGATTAAAACTCCCACTTCCCTGCTTTCTCATTTGTACTTAGACAAGGTACGTCACCTCCTCAAGCCTAAGCTTCCCAACAGTAAAACTGAGATTATAATGTAAGTACTATCACATAAGAGCAGAGTGAGCACTCAGTATAAAATGGCATAAAACCTAAGTATGTAGCATGATCCATATTGTGACAAATTTCAAGGTACCATTTCAATGTACCAATAATAGCTCAAAAGCCAGAATTTCTCTCCTTGTTATCATAATCTTGTTACCTAAAATCCAGGAAAGCACCTATTCTGGCTAGTTTTATGACAACTTGACACAAGCTGGAGTCATTGGAGAGGAAGAAGCCCCAACTGAAAAAAAAAAAATGCCTCCATAAGATCAGGCTCTGGGCTGTAGGGCATTGTCTTAATCAGTGATTGATGTAGGAGGGCCTAGTCTACTGTGGGTGGGGTCACTTCTGGGCTGGTGGTCCTGTGTTCTACAAGAAAGCAGGCTGAGCAAACCATAAAAAAGCAAGCTAGTAAGCAATACCCCTCAATGGCCTCTGCATAAGTTCCTGCCTCCAGGTTCCTGCTCTGCTTGAGTTCCTGTCCTGACTTCCTTGGATGATGAACAGTAATGTGAAAGTGTAAGCTATACAAACTCTTTCCTCCCCCAAGTTGCTCTCTGGTCATGATGTTTCATCACAGCAATAGTAACCCTAACTAGGACAACATCTGTCAGTAGTAGGCGCTTTATAAATATCTGTGGAAAAAACAAGTTACTGAGCTTCAGTGAGCATGGAGCAAGAGTGAATTTCTCATCTCCTTTCCAAAAGCATACTTCTGAACTAGCTTTCTATGGTTTCCAAGCACTGTGCCCTGCCGAGATTATTTCAGATAAAGCAGGGACTTTGTTTAAAATAAAAATGCTTGACTCCTTAATCTCCAACCCGACTGTAACATGATGCTAGTTCAAGAACCTTTAGGAAGTGCCTGGGGCTGGACACACAGCCTGAGGTTTTCCAGACTCCCCCATTCCAGAGAAAATAAGTCAGTAAAGAAGCCGAGGAAGTAATTAGTTTTCCAAGGAACACAGACCTGGGTCAGGAAATACTGGCAGAAGCAGTGAATGGTCCTTGGTAGCAGGAAGATTTTGCTTTAGTTGTTAGGTTTGGGGAGAGTTAAACACACGAATAAATACTTCACACTTATGCTCCTATGTGTGTACATGCTCACAGATCCTACTGGCCATATGTGATTATAGCTCTATCGCTCATTACTCTGAACTCTAAACATGTAATAGAACTTCCTGCCTTACAGGCTGGGTGAGGTTCAGTAGTAATTCTTCTCAGCCTCAGCAGAGAAGGAACTATGAGTGTCTCTAAACTTCAAGAATCCCAGTGAAACAAACCCATCCAACATGGCTAACTTCCGCTTTGACGTTGCCCTGCCCATGAGGTGCCACTGGGTCAGGTACCAGAGCCAGAAGCGTGACTCCAAGGAAGCTGCCAATGATCCAAAAGGCAGAAAGAAAGAATTTCATGATGCGTGCACACTGTGAGGACAGCGTAAGGACTGACCCACGCTGGTTTCCTCCACGTGGTAAATACTGCCTGGCATTGGTTGGGTGTCCCTGCCCTGCCCTGTCCTCAGGGAGCCTTGACGGTCACCGGGCACCGATTCCATTTTCAGTAGTTCTCTCCCAGAGCCTGCAACCTTCCTTCACTTTTCCTTCCTTCTCTTCTGCCTTTCTTTTCTTTGGTAACAAATTAAACTGTTTTGCATGAATCATGTGTTCAGGAAATGCGAACTGGGAGGATTAGAATTTGAATGTTAAGAAAGAAGCCTCACTTAGCCAGGCTGAGGGGCAGCTGGACACAGCTGAGTGGGCCGAGCTCAGGGAGGCACTGGGGGCTCCAGCTGGTCAGACTCTCGGAGCTCCTGAGTGGGAGATCTCACAGAGAAGGTCAGGGCCTCCATTTAACCACGTCAGAGTAACAATCTTTCCAGACTGTTCTCAGGAAAATTTGTTTTTGTTTTTTTTGTTTCATAAACACACTGGATATATTTTATATTAGATTTGCAAAGCTTATTGTTTTAACGAATTCCAGAAAGTAACATGTCATCGGGAAAAAAAAAAAGCAGACTATATAGTAAATGTGAATATGGGTACCTTCTGGCTTGCTTTAAGATATTCATATTCAGAATGTCAAAATGGACCCTCAGAGTGCAACTGTGCCCCCTTTACCACTGGTTTTGTTCTGTCTCCAGTCCACAGAATGGAAAGCACATAGTAGGCCTTTCCCCCTGTGATGTCGACCAGGAACTTGTGCCTCCCTTGGAGCAGACAAACTTGTACTTTCAGATATAGTAAGAAAGCAAGCTTCCTCTCCTTTTTAAAGATTTGTTTTTATTATTTTTACTCGTGTGTGTGTGTGTGTGTGTGTGTGTGTGTGTGTGTGTGTGTGTGTGTGAATGTATGCCACTTGTGTGTTCACTTACGGAAGCTAGAAGAGGGCATCAAATCTGCTGGGGCTGGAGTTTTAGTGAACACAAGGCACCTGAGTTAGGTGCTGGGAACAGAACTCGGGTCCTCTGGAAGAGCAGCAAGTGCTCAGAACCCTGAGCCATCTCTCCAGCTCACACCAGATTTTTCTGTGTATCAAGCACTCAGGAAGAAGCCTGTCATGCTGACCCAGAAAGGAGAGGCACACAAGGGTCTGTACTTTTCATGCCAGTGTATGTTTTCGTTGTCTCAGGATTGGTCCAGCCAACAGTTTTATGGCCTCTGAAAGGCTGAGAGTGCTGAGCAAAACAGCGGGCATGAGTCCTAAGAAAGGAAGGTATAGACAGCAAACTCCAGAATTCAGACTCCAAATTGAAATCCACGTGCAGACACTTCCATGTGCAGACACTTCCTGGATGTGTGATGTTATGTTTGCATATTCCTGGAATCTTCATATCCACTGGGGAAGAACTTAAAAATACAGAGCAATGATTTTCAAAACGCAATTAGCGACTACACCTTAGGGAGTTATGACATCCGTTAATTGAGTTATAACCAACCTCACAACAAAATGAGAGCATACAATAGGAAGTATCCAGAGACATCACACATGGTGAAAAGAGAGAACTAAGTCCTGAAAGTTGTCCTCTGACTTCCATATGTGTGCCATGGCACACAAATGCCACCATCCAACACACACACACACACAAAAACAAATGAATTAAAATATAAGTGTAAAATGCTTTTCAAGAATGCACATACATGCATATATATGCTTTTCATGTAGTATTTGGTTATTGGTAGTTTCTGAGGAATTAACTTATAACACATCTTTGCCCAGTAAAATGATATTCTACAACAATTTAGAAGCAGATCTCCATAATCAGTCCCCTTGGTGTCTAAAAACAGTCCCATCTCATTGTATGTCTTCACCAAATTGGGGAGGGAGTAATATTTTCAAAAACTAACATATACCATAACAAAAGCTGGTGGTAAGACCCACTCCACCCTGTCTATAGCCCAGACTGCAGATGAGCATCTTTTCCAACCTGTGAGGTAGGTACTAGCATGTCTTTGTACTCGTGAGGAAACTGACACTGTGTGGGGAAGGCCCAAAGTCGTTCTGCTAGTGTGCAAAGAGCCTGGACTGGAAGGCACAGTCACCACAAAGACCAGGCCTTTGCTGTCTGTCCACCATGAAAGACAGTTAGTTCACTTTCCTCCATATCCCAAAGCAATGCATCATTCACCTTCACTCCAAGAGGAGGGTGCCTTCACCCACCAGTGTGTCACAGGAGTACTGGAGGTCAGACCTCCACCTGTCCTCTTCAGCAGTGCTGGGACCTTGTGTTCTTTGTTGGAGATGTCATGTGTCTCATTGACTATCTCACTTTCCAGTGAGTGAAACAGGAAGTGTAGTGTCCATTCCCCCAACAGAGATATCATGAGATTTAAAGAAATGTAGAGGCCAGAGGTCTTGCAAACACGTACGATGTCCCCCCCCCCACCTCACCCAAGTGTTTCTTGATGTACTTCCTCCCAGGGGCATCAAATCAGTCACACTTCTCTCTCAGCTGGCAAAGGCTGGAGTGAGCTGTCATCTCTAGACAAAAGCCAGGCCAGGCTGTGTACAGAATGGAAAGGTCTGTTTGCTGGGGGGAAAGTCTTAGGAAAAGTAGTCTTTTTTAAAACTTTCTTTTCGTTTATTCTTTGTGTCTTTCACATCATGCCTCCCAATCCCACCCATCCCCCCCCAAATAAAACAAAATAAAATTTAAGAGAAAAGGTGGGGTGGGGGGAGAAAGGGAAATCTCATAATGAGAGCTGCAGTGTGTTACAGCGATTCACGCAGTAAACCCCTGAGGAAACATATTCTTATCAGTGGCATGTCAGGAGATGAAAAAATCCTGATTATCTTAAAATACCAGGAAAAAACCCAGAATTCTAAAAGAGCTCAGAATAGAGCACTATCCTTAGGAAATTACCAAATAAGGCTGGTCCTGTGCTGCTTCTGAGTTCAAGATGAAAAGAAAGATTTGAACAGCACGGCTGAGTTCAGCATCTCACTAAGAAAGATATTAATTTCATTTCCACAAACTCCATCTGTACCTTTCTTAGTCTTAGATACATTAGCCCTCAAATTTATTCACCCCTCATTCTGTCAAAAACAAGGTAAACACTGTCAATATACTGCCTCTAGGAGATGTTTTACCTTTTAGCCAGAAACAGCGTGACAAATCTGCACGTCACCCTAAACCCAGTGACTTCCTCAATTTACCCCTTTATGGAAGCTGGCTTGCACTGATCGCCCTTCTCCATGACGGCTACGCGAGAAATGGGGCTGGCATGAGCAGCAGGAGGCAGGGGTGAAGTCCTAGCCACACGGGTAGGAGAGCATAAAATATTTGCTTTTCCTGGATCAAAGACGAGTTAGAAGATGGAGGGAAACTGCAGTAAAGTAAGGAGATCGAGTTCTAGAAACCTTTTCTTCTTCCATTAACTGCCTCAAAGGTGACGTAACTTCAGAAACATCCAGAAAAGTGGGGTTGATAGTTCTCCTTACTGAGGTACAGTGTTGAGGAGGCTGTCAGTCCAAAAGGAAAGAGGAGAGAGAGAGAGATAGAGAGAGAGAGAGAGAGAGAGAGAGAGAGAGAGACAGAGAGAGAGAGAGACAGAGAGAGACAGAGAGAGAGAGACAGAGACAGAGACAGAGACACAGAGAGAGAAAGAGACAGAGACAGAGAGACAGAGAGAGACTCAACACAGTGTAACAATAGCAGGGTTGGCCTAAGCATCAGTGGCTGACATGACCAAGAATAAAAGTTTAAAAAAAAGTATTTTAATGATCCTATCAGGTTGAATTTACTCTTGGGCAAACCATGAAAACAGTAACAGCATTCAAAATTTCTTAACCTACAAAACAGCAAAATTTTGTAGGTACCAAAAAGAAAAGCAAAATATAGCCAATGTATAAGGGTGAAAGGTTTCCTTTAGCTCAGAGACTTAGCGACTCTGTTCTATGATGGCCTCGCTTTGGCCCAGTAGTGACACAGTGCGTCAAAACAGGACTCTGCAATGGGACAAGGCAGTTGTATCACTAGCCAGGAAGCAAAGAGAAAGGGAAGAGGGGACCAGGATCCTCTTCAAGGGCCTCCAGTGAGCTAAGACCCCTTGACTAGGCCCACTTCCTGAAGGTTCCACCAGCCACCACCCAGTAGCTCAACCCTGCTGACCAAGTCTTTAGCACAGGGATGTGACTGAGAGACAATCAAAATCCAACTTTAGTGGGGCTTGTTAAGAAGACAAGCTGAGTAAAATTCCCCTCTCTCCCTCTCTGTCTCTCTCTGTCTCTCTTTCCTTCTCTTTCCTTCTCTTTCTCTCTCTGTCTCTCTCTCTCTCTCTCTGTCATGTATGTGCATGTGGGGTGTGTGTGGGGGGGTGTGGTGTGTGTGAACTGGAGATTTCCTTTGTCCACCTTCTAAAACCCATTTTCCTTTTTTTCCCTCTTACTCTGTAGTCTAGCAAACCATGAATCCTGTGTCACCCAGTGAATCCTGATCCTCAAGGTTTCTGCTCCAAACGCTGGCAGAAGGAAAAGAATAATCATGGTATGTATACTCATAGTCTTAGTTAGGGTTCTATTGCTGTGAAAAGACCATGACCATAGAAACTTACTTTCTCTTTCTTTCTTTCTTTCTTTCTTTCATTTGTTTGGTTTTGGTTTTTGGCTTTGTTGAGACAGGGTTTCTCTGTGTAACAGTCTTGGCTGTCCTGGAACTCGCTTTGTAGACTAGTCTCGCCTTGAACTCAGAGAGATCTGTCTGCCTCTGCCTCCCCAGTGCTGGGATTAAAAGTGTGTGCCACCCTGCCTGGCTTCACAGCAACTCTTTTGAAGGAAAACATTTAACTAGGGCTGGCTTACAGGTTCAGAGGTTTAGTCCATTATTGTCATGGCAGGAAGCATGTAGGTACACAGGCAGCCATGGTGCTGAAGAAGGACCCGAGAGTTCCACAAGTCCCACATCTGTATCCGTAGGCAGCAGGAAGATTGAGAGACACTGGGCCTGGCTTGAGAATTTGAAACCTCAAAGCCTGCCCCGACAGTGACACACTTCCTCCAACAAGGCCACACCTCCTGATAGTACCACCCCTAATGACCAAGCATTCAAGTCTATGAGCCTGTGGGGGCCATTCCTATTCAAACCACCACATTCACTCAATTCCCAGAAGGTAGCTTAACTGTGTACCTCCAGTGTAGATCACTATTCTTCTCAAAGCATCCCTGGTCAACTGACTATAAACCAGAGGCCCCCACCATGCCCTCCTCAGGTTCCATAATGACCCATAGGACTTCACCCCCAGATCACTGACCTCCCTTCTCAGGGAAAGTCAGTGATGTCACTGAAAATTCCAACCCTCTGATCACTTTGTCTTTCTCACAAAAAGAACCACCCTGAGCTAGCTAGGAACCCCACCCCAAGTAACCTCATTAGCATAAATTTGGGTCTGATAAAATTAACAAAAGACATCTACCAATCCAGAAATTTCAAGGGTTTTAGAAGCTCTGTGCCAAGGATTGGAATCTAGAACAAAAATGAAAAATATTTCTCATTATGTCACATATAAAATAAGTGTTAATTATTATGTTATTACTTCATTATTGTTAAATGAATTAATGAACAGAACTTCTGGGAGACAGGAATAAATGTCACTCAGAATCCAGAACAAGAACTAAGAGACAGGCTGTCTAGGGGAGGACCACTCCTAAACAAGTTCCAACCTCTTTTCAGGTTTGTGTTACTTCTCCCAGTCCAGTTCCCTTGAGAGAGCTTAGCCTTACTTAGGTCACAGTCCCTGCTTTGGACAGGTCTCTGCCTTAACTCACAGCTCTACTACTGAGTGAATGGTGGGGGGGGGGGGGCACCAGCCAGGGCAAGAGTAAGGACTTGTTTCCAGAAAGGGAAGGAATGTTCAACAACACTCATGAAGACATCACTATTGCCAATTCCAACTGGCTCTTAAGGAGCCTGGGTGTTAGCATTCAGACCCACCCCTTGGGGACCTGACCAATAAGCAGGCAATACCTTCACACACACACACACACACACACACACACACACACACACAGGATCCTGGCAAGTCATCCTAAGTACTCAGTAGCCTGTTTTTGCTAGCGTGCAGCACACAGGAAGTCCCTTCATAAAAGGCTGGGTCCCACCCGCCTTCTCTCTCTTCTTCTCTCCTCACCCCCCCCTTCTTGCTCTCTCTCCCTTCCTCCCTCTCTCTTCCCACCAGTCAGCTCTGCGCACTCCCTTCCCCTCTCCCCTCTCCTTTCTCTCTCCTCCCCCCACTAATAAAACTCTCCCTGTGAGTGCTGCCTGCAGGACATGTCTCTGTCTCTTACCCATCATGGGTCACCTTGGCTCTAACACACCAAGATCTCTCTCCCACCGTTTTTAAAATACAACCCAGCCGGGCGGTGGTGGCGCACGCCTTTAATCCCAGCACTCGGGAGGCAGAGCCAGGCGGATCTCTGTGAGTTCGAGGCCAGCCTGGGCTACCAAGTGAGTTCCAGGAAAGGCGCAAAGCTACACAGAGAAACCCTGTCTCGAAAAACAAAAATAAAATAAAATAAAATAAAATACAACCCTGGGTCCTTTAACAAGGAAGTTAGTAATTTCTGTTAGTTGACCCTAGTTGAGTTGAGCGCCTCTTTTTCATTTGCTAACAGGTCTCTCAGTGACCTCTTGGACACTTTCCCATCTTCCCCTTCAGTTATTAGAACTTATTTTCAATGTTTAAGACTTGGTCTCATTCGTGTGAGTGGCCTTGATCTCAAGCACATGCCGGTTTGAACTGAATAGAAAGAATATTCAGGTGTAGTCCACTGGCGGTGAACGCTGATGGTGAATTCTGAGACAGCTAAGCACCCATGGTCAGCCTCCTGTTAACTCAAGGTGGCACAGAAGAAGAAAGGGCAGGAAACAGCAAGCTCTACGGCAGCAGCCAGGTCTAAAAAGCCAAACACTAGGAGGAAACAGGGTGATTAGAAGGGGGACAGAAGTGAGACAGGATGCAGAGGGCTTCCGGAAGGGGTTATGGCCAAGCTCAGCGAGCAGGGGCTGTGGGCGTTCAAAGGTGGAGGCACTCCAGGTAGAGTTGGTCAGAAGAAAGCTGCTCTACAGAGATTTGGACAGCTCTTCACATGGCTCCAGGGAAAGGAGCAAGCCCTCATACCTGCTGGAGAGGATGCGGGATGGTCTTTGGGTATTTATGATGTCTGTATGCTCCATTAAAACTTGGGAGAGATAGTTCAAGAAGTGCGGTCTGTGTGGAGGAAGTTTTAGGACAGTGTTTCCAGTGACCACACAAAGTTCAAGGAAAGATGTGGAGAGTCTAGAAGCTTTGGCTTCTCCAGCCCTCCGTCAATCATCTTCCTTGGCTTTTAGGAGAAGCTCAGTTCAACACATGATAAACCTTGGATTTGTGTGACTCAGGGACTACTCCAAGAGCAGAGAGAACTATTTCTTCTCTTTTAAAAAAAAAAGTCTCCATTTATCTGAAAGTCAAGAAAGGAATTTGCCTAACGTGTCCCATGGTTGAGTGCTTAAAAATATTTTCCAATCTGACTAGCTAACATCACAGTCATGAGGACTGGTAATCTCTCATAGTTTGTATAATAAGAACTGTGAGAATGTGTTCTTCCGAAGCTGGCTACGGTGACAGTGGCTACTCTTGCAGTATTCAGTAGGCTTTGGCAGGAAGATCAGGAATTCTAGGCTAGCCTGGGCTTCACAGTGAGACTCCCATCTCCAAAGATAAAAATAAAAACAAGCAAATACAATGAAGTAAGAACCCTAGCATGAAACGACAGACTAGATAAATACCAGTTAAATTGAAACTTTAGACAGATCTAAATCATTAATGCCCAGAGAAAGCCTGGGATGTCAGCCTAAAAATTTAATAGCCTAACAATTTGACATCACATTTCTTACTTCTTATTGTCCTGTTGTGTCACAAGCCTGTGAGCTGCACTTGTACCACTATGAACCCAAAGGCAGTGCCAAAAACCATCCAGATTATGAGCTTGACAACTCCCTAGTCTGTTCCACCTAAACCTCAAAGAGCCACCATTTGGGGTCGATGGAAGATGGAGGAGAGGTCCCAACCATAGGGTTTAAGAATCCGATGGTGTGGAAAGATTGTTCTGAGAATGAGACCATATGTACTGCTAAGGCTCCAGTGATTTGGGCATGTTTCTAATTGTTCTGATGTTAGAAGGCTCTGAAATGGATTTTTCTGCACCGCCCCCAGCTACCACTACCGCAGATGCCCTTGGAGCAATGTTTATTTCAAAACCAAATCGAATCCATATGCCTGTCTTACTTAGACCTGGGTCAAAACTATTTAGCTTTAATTTATAAGGAAAAGAAAACTTTTTTCATGGAGAAGGAAAAAGGACTTTCTAAAACTTTAGTAAACGTATTTAAACAACAAATATTCAGGACTGAGGAATCACCATTTAAAATGGGGAGAAACTGGGAAAAGGAACAAGGAAAACAAAAGCAATCAGGAAAAAGTTTTCCAAGGATGCTTAACGCCTCCTTCCATTAACTGAACATTCCCAACTGCTTTGAACTCTTAATTGACTGCTCTGGTGTAACCATCTTTCATTGGCATAAGAAAAGGGCACAGTTTAGCCAAGTGTAAATTACTTTTGATACCTCATCATGATTGTTGGATTGCTTTGAGATATTTTTGAAATAAACTTTTTCATGCTAGGGACCAGCTTTTGATCACTAATCAGTTATAATGCTGTATGTGTTTATCTCTTGAAGACGAGCCAAATGCATTCAAGAAATGGGACAGCTGTGCTGTCTGTAGGTCCAACTTGAGACTGCTTTTCCAAGGCTCCCTTCTGTCCTCAGGGCAATGAGTTACTCAAGACAGTTTTCAAACAGAAATGTAATCACAGGGTAGTTTAGGAAGTCCTCGCTAGAGAGGTAAATGAGAGGGGGGGGGGGACAGGGGGACACGACGACATTCAGAGGGTGTTGAATCACTCAAGGTGAAAACTGATGAGACTCTGAACTAAGGAAGAGGCAGCAAAGACGGAGGAAAATGGGAGAGACAGCCATCCAAGGTGTAGAATGGGTAGACCTTGCTGATGAATTAGAAGGTGAGGTTGCAGAGGAGAAATCTGAGAGAAAGGCAACAATTTTTTATGTGGGAACTCAAGGGATGGGAATATTCTGCAGGATAGACATATATCTTATATAAAAGATAGGTTGGAGACAAAATTCAGGGTAGACAATTGGGTTTAAGGAAGAGAAATGTTTCATGGATGTTATAGATCGCAGATTTACATTGTTTTCCAGATGACCTTGGTACGCAATATATACCAAGAGGAGAGACAAGGTCACTAAGACAGCCAGACATGCTGTGCTGGCTATTGTGGCTTGGACTATTTCTTTACTAACATTTGACATATTAATAGTTTTGTTTGCTTATGTATTTACTTATTTGTTTGTCAAATAAAGGGAAAAAAGAAAAAAGAAAGTTCCTGCTAAGTGCCTACTGAGCAGGGTTTTGGTGACCTCTCAGCACTTTCTCAAAGACTCGCTTTGCATCGCTTCTCTTACCTCAATGTCACTACCAAACTGGAAATCCTGTATTAGAGAAATGTTACTAAAAAACTAAAGGGGGGAAATACATGGCAAATAATTCTACATTTAGTTACCATGTTCGCCAGATAATTAAATCATGTCTGATTACACAAGCCAAGTCTAAGCCAACACTGTTGAGTGGTAAGTGAATGGTTGAGGAAGAAGAAAAACTATGACCCATGTTGGGGCACAACTTGAAATGTTAAAGGAACAGGACATGACAGAGCATTTTGGTAGTGCTCTATCACATGGTGATGGGAAGTCAACATAAAGGAGACCATATGTATACAACACTTTTCTGACCATGAGATAGACTGTTTTCTTAATTGTAGGATAGTAGTGGGTATATTAAGAGTTGAAGGACAAGTCAAGACATTTTTAAAGGATGAAGCTTATGGGACCAATGGCCTCTCTTATGGAAGTGCAGGGTCTGTTAGACTGATGAGGTACTGCCGAGTAATTCAGAGCAACTTGGAATAGAGTAGAATATGACATCATGATATCCACATAGGGACACAGGAGCTGGGGCTGCTTGATTGCCAAGTAACACAGGCTGAACTTGCTGACTTCTGCAATAGGCACATGAAGGACACTATGAGAACATGGATGCCTTTTGCTTGGTACCAAATCCCTGCTGTCTGAAGAGGTCGGCATGCAATTCTTGCCTTTAAGGCAACACTTAAGTCAGTCCAGTGTTCAAACATCTCCAAAGAGTGATTTTAGCTACATTCCTTTGTTAGCTCAGCGTAACATTTATTCTTCTCCTCTTAAGGAGATTGTGGGGGACCATCCCTCACCCCCACATTCCACCAGAGTACTCTTGAGTAGGAGCAGCAGGAAATATTAGTTAAAAGGATAGAGGGAAGAGAAACAGATAGAAAATACAGGATAGCCTTGAGAGGGCCTGGATCCTAATCCATCAGGCGTTGACTGTCTCTGCCCTAGGATTTTTAAAGGAATGCCAAGTGGTGAAGCAAAAGACCTCCCCCCAGCACAGTCAAGGGCACACCATCTCAGACACCTGCACTCAGGCCCATGGTCCAATCATTCTCTCTGTGCAGACCTGCTGGGTAAAGCCACTAGGAACCTGAAAATGGGCTCCAACAGGAGATTTTTTTTGCTTTGTCATTTAAATAGTTAAAAAGTTCAATAAGTTAGCTGTTCCTGTTTTGTGCACAGAGGACTTCTGGTTTTGAGGGCAAAGATTTACTTTATTGCTCACAACACAGCAGACAGCACAAACATTGTAAGGTTTGCCTCAGCTCAGTTTGCCCTCCAAGACCCAAAGGGATAACATGGAAGACCCAAATGGATGCCTGCATACAGGACCTCACACTAGGAGAGGGACACTGTGCTCAGGAGACTCATCATCTTATGGAGAACATAAGCAAGCTGTTTAAAGAGGAAAACATAAGTACTGCCTAGTTGCCTATTGCAAATAAAGACTTGAAAATATGGCCTGGACATAAAGCAAAGGTGGCCATGTATATGGCATAGGAAGCCAACTGTGTAGGTGGACAAGATACCCATGCAAGACTGTCTCTCAACCCATTCTCTTATGATCCCATTCTCTTATCTAACTCCCCCTCCTCTCTTGAAACCACAAGGAGAGGAAATTCCCTCCCATGGCCTAGCCCATCCCATCTCTGAGTTATGGAGCCTGAGAAGAACCCCCAAATTCAGAAGACTGTCTTGTTTCAGGTCCGCCTGACAACATTGCCATTCCATCTGGTTCCTTCCATTGGCACCCAGGAGGGGACTTGTTACCATCCTGGCCAGATCTACCACTCCTGCCCTCAGAGGCCTACCCCTCCCCACACACACACACATATACACACAGATTTCTTCTTTGAAAGACTGCTCTCTGTTGGTGTCCTGAAGTCCCACCAAGTGCTTGGAGCTATGCCACTTGCCAGCAACCTCTAGGTTGGTATCCTAAGGCCTGCCAAGGGTTTGCCACTTCTCTTGACTGGTACCCAGCTGCCACCAAAAGTTCAGACTTGCTATTTTCCTGTTTCAGTTATCACTCCTGTGTGGTGATCTTCTACTTTCCTGTTATTTGGTATAGCAAATAAAAGTCTTTTGTACTCACCATTCTCCCACTGCCTACTTCATTCTTGGAGGAGGGACAAGGCCAGGACTCAAGAGAACAGTCTTATTAGGATATTAAAAAGTATACTTGAGGGCCATGGAGGTGGCTCACCAGTAAAGGAGCCAAGCATGATGAATTTGATTCCTAGGACCCACATAGTGGGGAAAAAAAACCTGACTCCCAAAGGTCCTCTGGCCTTTACACATCCACACAAAATAAATGAATAAATAACTGTAATAAAAAATTTAAGTATGTTTGAAAAGAAAATGTGGTCTTTTAATGACAGCAGATCTGGGAAGTGAAACTCCTTTTGCTTTACCAGTCTGTCCAGACTCTTACACTGATATTTATGGTTCTTCCTTAGAATAAATATGAACCTAATGCATCCCATTATCATCTCAGTTATATAAGCAGTTTCATAGAAGGGTAGCCGTGGCTGTAACCTCAGTACTTGAGAGACTAAGGCAGGAAGATTGTATTTTGAGGCCTACCTAGGTGCATAGTGAATTCCAGATCAGCTTAGGATACATAGTAAAACAAATGCAACACATTTTCACATAATTAAACAATTACAGCATAAACAAAAGTAACACATCTTTGCCTAGTTAAAATAATAGTCCACAACAATTCCCTGCCAGATTTGGCAGCCTAAAATCACAGGAGGCCAGGTGGCAGTGGCACATGCCTTTAATCCCAGCACTTGGGAGGCAGAGCCAGGCAGATCTCTGTGAGTTCGAGGACAGCCTGGTCTACAGAGCAAGATCCAGGACAGCCACCACCAAAACTACGCAGAGAAACCCTGTCTTAAAAAAAAAAAAAATCACAGGTGGTTCTTAAATTCAAGGTCATCCTTGACAGAATACCGAAATAGTCTCTAATTAATCTGGAAAATGTACTAAGAAAGTGAAACTCAACTATTTACAGTTGCTGTCAAGAGCAGAAGTGGTTCAATGGTTATAGCACTTGCCTCTCCCACAGACGACTGAGATCAGTTCCCAGCATCTGTGTAGTATGGCTCACAGCTGTAACTTCAAAAGACACACAGACACAGGCACACATATACATACATACATACATACATACACACACACACACACACACACACACACACACATTTTCTTAGGTACTTTGCAATATTTGCTATCAGCTTATTTAAAAGAAATGCATGCACACAGGTAATCTTGTACAATTCTTATTTTGAAACACTTCACTACCAAAAAAGACCTTATGGGGGATGAGGGAAGGGTAGGCCCAGTGTGGGAGTCCAGTTCCCACCTTTTAAAGGGTTCTTAGGTGGAGAAGAGAGGAATGAGGAAATATTAGATAGAAAGAAAGGCCTAAACGATGAGGAGAAAGACAGAAACACAGGATAGCTTCAGGAGGGCCTGGATCAATACCCAACAACCACTTTGTTTATTCAAAAGGGCTTTTTATAACAATGCCAAGGGGCAGAGCAAAAGACCTCCCTTGCAAGATCGAAGCACATCGTAGAGCCAAGTGTAGACCCTTCCAAACGCCTGGTAACCACATCCATGGTCAAATCATCTCTTTACACAGCCCTGCTGGGTAAAGCAAGCTCAGATTCTCTGACCCTGAGTAATTTCTCACTAGGAAGCCTGTGTGGGTTTCCACACCCCAGGGGCAGGCCCTCTTATACTATGTTCTGAAAAAAATGTTAACTTGGCCAAGAAGAGACTCACTATTCTCTTAATTCAATATTGGGAAATGCAACTATGAAAGAGTAACATGTTCTTTGTGTCATCCTGTATTTCATATCAAATACTCTTTTTTATTAATTTTAATTAACATACAAAATAATGAGCTTCATTGTGACATTTTTATATATGTGTGTCATTGTTCTTTGTGCATATTCACCTCCATTATCCTCTCTGTCCCCTGCCTGCTCGTCCCATCTTTCCTGAAGTAGTTTTCCTTCTTGAAATCCTCCAATGCCTTTGGTTGTTCTAATATTAGTGTATACACTGAAAACATTATGAAGGGGTGTCCTGAAGAACCTAAAACAATACTGGCTGTTGCCATGGTTCTTAGTTTCCACCAGAACCTGAGGACAAAATCCTATTATTGAAAACATATACTATTGTCAAAGGACATGAAAAAAAATCAAGCTGGCACTGACTGGAGAGTTTCCTCTCTGCTGGCTAACTCTCGTGGGACAGGAAGGTCTGTGCAGAATGCCCATAGAGAAAAGTAACCAACAGTCTTATTCAACTGTGAACTTACGAGCTACAGTAATAACGGGTGTGACAAGATGTGCCCATGGGTGCAAGTGGCACAAATGCTTTGTGGGTAACCAGCACCTTTGTGATTGGATTTAAGACTCTTTCCATGGGGAGGTGGGGGAATGCATGCCTACTACTGTAAAGCTAGCAAAGAACCCATAGCTGTGGGTCTCATAGTAGGGGTAAACCTACTGAAATTATTCTACTAAATGGACATAGTATCAAATTGCCTCCAAATCCATACCTCTCTTGATGGATGCAGCTCTCAGACCTCATCAGAGAGGTTTCTTTGTGCAGTAGATGGTATGGTGGTTAATGAAAAAACTCACATCTGATCAAAGTGCAGAAAATAAGCATCCATAGCGTGCTCATCACATCCCTGCCCCCACCAGACTCAGGGATGACCTTCAAAGAGGGGACAAAAATATTACATAAGCCAGGAGTTGGAGGAGATAGATGCTAGTATCTTCTAAACATATCCACTACAGTCATGAATTCACAGCAATTGCAATTGTCTGCTTCATGAGCCGTGACCTCTGACCTGCCCAATGTACCCACCCCCAACACACACAATAAATAAATAAATAAACCATTGAAGTCATTTGACTCCCTGTTTTCCAACTTCATAGTGATAATGCTGAGAAAATGATATGAACTGGGTAGAAACCAGACTTTGAATTTTAAATGTTGATCTTTTGGTAAGCCAGTAATATATAGTGAAATACTCTCCTGAGCTTTCCAACATAGGCTAAGGTAAGTGTTCTGGATCTCATTTACAGCTGAGTCAGCTAAGCTGCAATGCTCAGTGCGTTATGTGCTTTCAAGTGACCTTTTTTTTTGAATTTAAGATGAATTTATGAGCTGTAATACCAGCATAAATCAAGGAAACTTTGAAGTTATTTGGGGAAATTCATTAAGTTTTAAGTAACTGAACATCAAAGACCATTTCTTAATTTATGAGTAAAACAGATAAGTTAAACTTAGAAACAAGAAAATAAACTTAGTTTATAATTTTTGTAACTAGGATGTTAATTTTAAAAGATTACTGTCTAAATTGCTGACTTGCTGCAAGCCACAAAAATATATGAAGTAGCATTTCAGCTGATTATGACAAGCTGATACCTGGAAGAAGCCAAGGGTCTTCCAGAGGTCAAGCTGAGCCTCAAAGAGTCTTGGTGATATTGGCTTTTGATGATTATTCATATTATTATTATTCATAGCAGTTTCCTACTATGAATTTCTCGTATGCTATTGTAGCTTTTCCATCATTTATTGGGCACCATTTCCTCTCTACTAATGGAATATTTAACTAACCTTCTGTGCTGACAGCTATGCACAGCCAGAACCCCATTTCAAGCCTCCCTGAAATTATCATCATTGGCAGCATCTGGCCAGGACCATCCCTGGATGGACGAAAGTATCTTATCAAAGATACCACTGTACTCTCTAAGAACAGACTTAAGCATCCAGACTATCTGTTTGAAAAGGCCTGATGGATGTGCAAATTAAGCTTAATTTTCTCCTTTCCAAAGTTTTATCTCTAGTTTTTGATCCACCCTTAACAATTAATGTCGCATCTGCCTCGACCAGCAAGGAAGACGCAACACCAGGCTCTTCTCCAAGCAGTTTATTCAGGAACCTTGAGACAATTTTCTGACCCCAGGGAAAGCCATCTTCTCACTCTCACTCTCACTCTCACTCTCACTCTCACTCTCACTCTCCTCCAATCTCTATCTCCTGATCTCCCATCTCCTCTGATCTCTATCTCCTCCCGGGGAAAGCCAGCCCACGCCCTTTATAGCCACTGGGCAATCAACCCCGTAGTGCCACGTGGACAATGCCGATAGGGTCAGACATACGCAAGCAAGCCAGATTAGGTCCAGGTGTGCGGAAGCAAGCCAGATCCTAGCCTTAGCCAAATAAGGAGCACCTGCCATCGGGAAGGCAGAAGCTGGACGCCGGCGCCATCTTTGAGGCATGGCCGTGCACGGCTCTCTACAAATTAACTCAGAACTAAAGGGTTCCTACTTACAGGTACATCTAGCTTTGACAGAAGTTGCTTAGCCAAGTTCCTAGCAACTGAGCATACTTCTCCCCGCCCATGCCCGCCCTGCCAGAAACTGTGGGAGCAGAGAGAGCTTGGAGAGATAAGGCCCAAAGGGATAAAAGGCATTTTTATTTTCAGAGACTACTAGACGGAGAAGAGAAAAGAGAATGGAAGAACTAGATGGGTAAGAACTGGAGAGAAATGAACTGAGATGGGGAAGAACTAGACTGAAGGGCTAGAAGAGAGTACTAGAGAAATGAGATGGAAGATGAGGAAGAGCCAGATGGGGAAGAACAAGATGAAGAAGAACAAGATGAGAAAGAAGGAGATAGGAGAGGAGATAAGATGGGAAAGAACTAGATGGACAAGAACCTAGAAGGGGCAGAACTAAGATGAAGGAATTAAGATAGAACTTAGAGGACAGCAGATAAATGCAAAGAGAAATCAGGCAAGAAAGGAGGTAGGCATGAGAGCAGAATAGAAGCTGTGGAGAAAAACAACTGACTCAGAAGAATAAAGTGTGTGGACTCAAGAGTATCATGTATGTAGATTCATTTACTATCGCCAAAGATTAGATTATCAGCTGGTTGTAGATTCTTCTCGGACCCTGGGAGAGGACTGTCAAGGAGCAGGACCCCAGTAGTCCTCTTTACCGACTTGAGTTTCACTTAAAAAAAAAAAATCATTAAATGGAGCTGAGAGGTGACCCAGGCAGCTAAAGACGCTAACCTCACAACCCAAGTTCAATACCTGGACCCACACGGTGGGATGAGAGAACCGACTCCCGGCACGTGACCTCTGACCTCCACATATGCACTGTGGCAAGCACATAAATAAATAAAAAAAGTAGCAAAAATTGTTAAATGTGTTTGGGCTTGGAATTAGGACAGAATTTCCAACAATTTCTGAAATGGCCCCAAACACACGTCTGCCATTTTACGTTATATATTTGAGTAAGGCGGCATTCTCAGCATTGACAATAACAAGACGAAAATATTGATCAGTGCTAAAAAAGATTGAATACACTCTATGTTCCTGTAACATCAACTATTCAGCCACGACTTAGTTCTCTAAGTAAAAATAAGCAAGCACATCTGCCTTGTTAGCATGCAAATTTGCTTTCAACTCTAATAAATGAAAAACATTGTACATATCCAAGACTTGTTTTAAAATAAATTCGTTTGGGGGATGTTTTTTTGTTTTTGTTTGTCTCTTTGTTTAGATGGGGTCCCACTATGTAGCCCTGGCTGGCCTGGAACTTGCTATATAGGCCAGGCTGGCCCTAAACTCATAGAGATTCACTTGTCTCTGCCCCCCAAGTACTGGGATTAAAGGCCACACCTGAAGGGTTGTGAATGGAAAGACTTAAGAAGGCAAGGATCTATGGCTAGGATGTAGTTCAATGGGCAGAGTGCTTGCCTGGCATGTACAAAGTCAAGCCTGGCTTCAGTGCCCAGCATAGCACAAGACCAATGATAGTTCTTGCACCGGGCAGAGGAAACGGAAAGATGAGTGTGGTGGTTTGAATAGGAATGGCCCCCACACATTCATGTGTTTGAATGCTTGGTCATAGGGAGTGGCACTATTAGGAGGTGTGGCCTTGTTGGAGTGGGTGTGGCCTTGTTGGAGTGGGTGTGTTAGTGGGGGTGGGCTTTGAAGTCTCAGAAGCTCAAGTCAGGCCTAGTGGGTCAACAGTTTCTTCCTGCTGCCTGCCGATTCAGATGTAGAACTCTTAGCTCCTTCTCCAGCACCATGTCTGCCTGCATGTCGCCATGCTTTCCTCCATGAGGATAATGAACTAAACCTCTGGAACTGTAAGCCAGTCCCAACTTAATGTTTTCCTTTATAAGAGTTGTCATGGTCATGGTGTCTCTTCACAGCAATAGAAATTCTAACTAAGACAATGAGGTTCAGATGTTCAAGGTCATACTTGTTTGCAGTGACTTCAAGAGTTCAAGGTCAGCCTGAGATACAGGAAACCCTGTCTTAAAAAAAAAAAAAAAAAAGAAGTCTTCTATGTGGTTTATATTTCAGTTCAATGATTTAAAACAAACACAGAATCCAATTGGAAGCTTAATACCGTGACACAGACTCAGTGAAAGAAGCCAGTCTTGACAGGACTGTAGACACGCCGGCTGTGTGGAGAAACCCTGACTCCTCACGCTGGTCAGTGCAATGTCATTCTAGTCGGTAGTTTTCTGCTGGCCAGTGTTGGGGCCTCCTTAAAGAATTTTCCAAGGTAAGCCCACAGGAATGCCATGTATGTGAGGAGCTCTCCCAGCCTCAGTTTCCATTCATTACTGGCTTTCCATTCATTACTATTTCCCACCTAACTCCAGGAATCTAGTGAGAGTAGCATATTTTTCAAGTCAGTTTGAAATTCTTCCAACTTCACGAAGTCTCCAAAGCAACTGAACAGATTTGTATGGGACAAAATAGAATTTTGAAAGCAGAGTGAAGCTGTTGTGGATCAGTCAAAAAGCCACCAGATGTTGCTGTTATATAGAATATAAAATGCTTTTCTCTAAACGTGCATGTGATTAAATGTTGGGGAACTACTCTATCATTATAGTAATGGGGATTCTTTTTTCTTACAAAGTTACAGTTTTCCTACCCAAAGTCTCTTTGACTAAATGAATTTCGTATGTGTAATCAAAACATGTGTGTCATTGGACTTCAAGTTAATTTGAGCAATTTTTGCTAAAAGAAACCCTTGTGGTAAAACACTCTTTGAAAACAATTTCATAAAAGGGACATTTAAAAGTTATTATTCTAAATGTAACCATGCCCCTTCCCTTTTTCTTTTATGTGAAATGGTTGTCCTTAAATGCAGCATATGTCTGTATCAGTGAAGGAATTAAATTTTGGTTCTTGAATGATGACTAGGCTTTATATTACTGGGCAGGCAAATTCCAAAACTTCCCAAAAGTAAGACATTTTTTCCTAAAAATGTAGAGAGTGAGAAATTGGAAATAACTTCAATTATGCTCCTTCTTCCTTCATTTATAAGTGTTTATTGAGCACCTACCTTGTGTTAACTTTGTCCTCAGTGCAGGGGGTCTCAGCAGCTGTGAAAATGTGGACACATTTCTATAATCCATGTTGTACCAAAGAACAAAATAGCATGTGGTCCTAAGTGACATGGCACATACATTTACCAACAAAAAATATATTCACAATATAGAAGTGAAAAAGACATGTCACAAAGAAGGTTGGAGCATGAGAAAATTTTATTGAAGATGTAGATAGTGATGTAAGAACTAACAATTATTGAAGGTTTACCCTAAGTAGGCATTATTCTCTATACTTCATATAAATCATTTCATTTTATCCTCATTACAGCTCTGTACAGTTTGGGGTTCATTTCATTGTAACCCTGCTTTAGAGACCATAGGGTGGAAATTAAGGTACTGGAAGATTATTATGCTTAAAGTCACATAACTTCTAAGGAAAGGAACTCGAGTTTAAATTCAGGCAGTTTGGCTCTGGAGCTGTGTACTTGACTGATGTGCTATTCTGAATCGTGAGGAGGATTAAAACACAAACCTCCCTGGGGAGCTGGGCAACATCTGCCTTCCAGAGCCCTCCACCCAGCTGCCACTAATGAACACTATGTTCGAAGAATTATTAAAAAAAAACAGCTAATGAATTCATATTAGTACATTGCTAGTAGTTAAACAGTATATCCACTAACTGCCTTTTTCTCTTCTGAAATCCAACCCAACACCCCACATTTCATTAATTTTCACGTCTCTGTGAAAATTCCTCAGCATTTGTCACTAGTGACCCTGACTTTCATGAAGAGTGTTATTTGTAGAATGTCTGTTAACTTGAGTTTACTTGACATCTGACAGGACAGGACACAGGCCTTCCTGTATTTTGAGCAGTGAGGGCACTAAGAGATGCACCTGTATCTCACCAGGAGGAGCACTGTGCCCATGTCCCCTTACTGCAGATGTTAACTTAGACCTTCTGACTAACATGCTCTCTGTTTGGGTTTTCCCACAGCAAACTTACTTATTTTCACTTTGTAAATCTTCCACTGAGGATCTTACAGAGATAATTTGAGACCAAGAGGTATATCCAAACTTTACTCACTGCCTTCAGCATCCATCCGTTGGTTGATCTTGCTCTATGGTATTCTAATGATAACTTTCCTAGACATCTTTGTTTCTTCTACATTTGCTCATTTTTATCTTTTTTTAAGGAGTCCTTTCTTCCCTGTTTATTTCCTTAATTATCTATTATAGCAGTGTAGATTCGCAGATACTTATGTCCATGTTCTAATTGAATAGCAGGTTAGTGTTATCGGCTTGACAGAATTTAAATTGATACCTGAATTCTCATCTTATAAATTCTAGCCTCCCTTTGTAGATAATCAAAACATGGCTGGCATGAAAATCATGTTTTCTTCAAAAAAAATTAATTTTTATTATCTGGATTTTGTTATCTACTGTTTACTTATTTATTCAATGCTAACATCCACACAAAATTAAGCCGTATCTCTGTAAGAAGTGAACTTACTAACCGAAGTGCAGCATTTATCCACAATTCCTTTGTTATCAACCTCACAGCTCCAGTAAGAATGCTGTCAAATAGCAGAAAGGCCTTCCCTCGGCATTCAGTGTTCTTCTTCTTCAACAACAGAGCTGAACTGTTGCTGTTGGTAGCCTGTGTTGATTAGTTTCACGTTGCTCTGACAGAGCAGCTGATGGAACTTATGAGATTTATTTTGGCTCAGGTTTCAGAGGGTTTCAGTCCATCATGGAGAAAAAGCCACAAAGAGTCTGTGGCAGCAGGCATGCATGGCGAAGGCTACCCATAACACAGTGTCCAGAAAGCAGAGAGAGTGTCCAGAAACAGGGCCCCAGATTTAACTTTCAAAGGCATGCCCCTAGCCACCCACATTTGCCTGCTAGATCCCACCACACAAGAGCTGTGTAGTTCCCCCAAATAGCACCAATGTCTGTAGACCAAATATTCAGAACATGAGGCTGGGAGGGACATTTCCAATTCAAGCCTTCTATGTTGGGTTCTCATCATTTTCTGGATGCTTTTTGTTACAAACTTACATGTAGAAAGCTTTACCCTTAGAGGTGTGCGACCCTGTGGGTTTGACAGATGAGCAATTATGACTCAGTCATAGAGTTATGTGACAGAGCAGTCTGTCAGCGACTGTAACACATTCCACCTGCTACCCCCTTGAGTCAGCCCTCACACATTCGCTTCTCATGGCAATCACTTTCATTTCTCATCTTTACAGTACTGCTGTTTTCAGAATGTCATGTGAGTGGAATCATGCAACGTGTGGCCTTTAGGAACTGCCTTTTTTTCAATTAGGAAAATGGATCTATGATTCATTCATCTTGTGGATCATTAGTTCCTCCTTTATTTCTGAGTAGTGTTCTGGTGTACAGTCTGCCAGTAGTATTCTGTTGAAGGGCATCTGGGTTATATATAGGTTTTTGTCAAATATAAATAAAAATATCAAAGCCATTAGCACTCTCTATGAACTTAAGGTTTCATTTCTTCTTGGCAAATACCCAGGAATAAGGTTGCTCGGTCATGGAGTAAGATTTTGTTTAAGTAAGTGACAAATTGCCACTGCTTTCCATAATGACTAAACCACTCTCTATTGCAACAGGAATAATCTGTTATGTATCCCTCTAAGAGGAAATTATACAGCCACAACAATTTTGTAGATGAATATTCATAGGCAGACGTTTACAAATTTTAAAAGCAAGTTATGAAACATTACAATACAAAAGACTGAACATAGCTGGCACATTTTCATTGAATATGAAATAATGTTTTCTTCAAAAACCATGATTTTTTTATTATAATGTTATATTAAAAGGCCATATGCTATTTATTTGACTCATCCTTTGCTGTTGAATGATCACATTATTTCTAGCGTTTTAGTGATATGAGTAATATTTTATATGTTAATTCTTATACACATCTGTGGGTTTTGTCTTTATTATTGCTGTTCTGTGTGTGTGTGTTCATTGAGTTGGTTCTGTCCTTCCACCTTTCTGTGGTTCTGAGAATCCAAGTCAAGTCATTGGACTTGCTTTTCCAGCTGGCAAGTGCCTTTACTGCTGAGCCATCCTGCCAGCCTCTAAATATATTTTCTTAGACATGTGGTTACTGGCTCAAGGTGAAAACACTGTGAACATTCTCAAGACACATTTGCCAAAGGATCCCTAGAGTTTTCCAACACCAACATGCCACAGAACTTTCCTTGTTATGGCTTGATACTGAAATGTCCCCATAGGCTCATGTTCTGATTGCTCGCCCCCAGATAATGGTGCTGTCCTTGGGAGGTCATGGAGTCCTTTGAAGTAGATCACTGAGGATGAGCATTTGAAGGTCATACCAAGCCTGACTTCCTGTAGTAACCATTCTGTTTTCTAATGTGTGAGGTATCTGTGCCACAGGCTTGCTCCAACATGAATCCCACCATGCCTTCCCCACCATGACAGACTGAAAGCCTCTGAAATCATAGGGTAAAATAAACCATTCCTCCATCAAATTGTGTCTGTCAGCTACTGCAATCACAGCAGAAAAAAAGCAACTGATCCAGTTCCAATGTTTTGTTTGACTTTAATTCCTAGCCTCAAATCTCCCTACGAATTAGTCAGTCCTTGCTCTGGTCTGATCATTTGTGTCATCCCAAAATTCAAACCTTGAAGCCCAGTCACTAATATGCTGGTATTGGGAGGTAGAGCTTCTGAACAGGATTATAGTCTTTATAATTAGACCCCAGAGACTCCCTAGTCCTTCTAACAAAAGACTATGTAACAAGCAGGCACCATCTACAAACCAGGAAGCCAGGAAATGAACTCTCACCAGACATGCTGTCTGTCTACCAGCTCCTCAAGCCTCCAGAGGCTAGAACTGTGAGAAATCACTTTCTGGGTATAGGCTGATGGTGTTTTCTTAACACACCCCCACCAGGACAAAATGGCCCCCTTTTCCTTTCCTGTGCAGATCCCCTGGGAACAGGGCCTTCCTGCACCATCTGTGTGGCCTGAAGATAAAGGGAAGATTCTCATCCTGGAGTGGAGCTCCCGTCCAGTGAGCAGACGTGCTCAAGTTGATCCTCCAGTTCCTGTTTGTGGTAGCTGGTCCACATCTGTTGAGTGTCACCATATCACTCTTTCACCCTGCTCACTTTTTCAATCACTTTTTATTACTTAAAGATGTTTTGAAGAGTCAGCAATGGAGCCTACTCTGCAATTTTTGGATGCTTTACTGAGCCAACAGACATGTGGTTCACTTCAATCTAATCTGAAAGTTCTTAAGTATCACATTTAAAATCATTAGGAAGTTGTGAAGTCCCGGACTAGCAAGATGGCTCACTGGGTGGAAGCGTTTACTGTGCAACCCTGACAACCTGAGTTCAATCCCAAGATCCCACTGTGGAAAGAAGGAAATGACGCCTGAAGGCTGACTTCTGACCTCCACACATCTGTGTCATGTGTATACCCACACTCACACACATGCCATGTGCACACACAATAAGAATAAATAATTGAAAGGGAGAAAAAGAAAGGTATGACACTAACAGTGTAGAGAATCTCCACTGCATCACGGATGGATCCTTCCAGAAAGTTTCACATGAACAGCAGAACTCTATGCATTCACATTCTAATGATAAAAGGTTGGATAGCCTTCTGTTCACATTATTTTACTAGAAAGAATAAAAAACAAACACTTACCTTGAATTTTTCCACAAAACACGCATTCCTCACCTTTTGAATACTAACAGTCGTTCTTATCTTAATATCTTTATTATTTCTCCGTGTGTGTGTGTGTGTGTGTGTGTGTGTGTGTGTGTGTGTGTCTGTGTTTCTGTGTGTATAGATGGATATGGGCATACGAGTGCTGATGCCTGAGGAAGTCAAAGACTTCAGATTTCCCTAAAGCTAGAGTTACAGGTGGTTGTGAACAGCCCAGCATGGGTGTTGGGAACAAAACTCAGGTCCTGTGCAGGAGCAAGATACGTTCTTAGCCACTGAGCATCCCTCCAGGCCCTGAAGGTTATTCTAAGGCAAGCAATGTGCACAGCCTATTAGAAACCAAAGCATGCCCTCATAAGAGGATGACAAACACTCTTCAATATGAAGTAGAGGTATAGTCAAAAGAAACATTCCCTGAAGTCTAGACAGAAACCAAACACTAACAGTAATTTAGAGAATCCTGTGCTTTTCTGTGAGAAATCTTGGAATTACTATCCTAGAAAAATGATAAGGGGAAAAATCTTAGTTTATAATCAGTAAATATCCTGTATAATATGTTTGAAATACACACAGACTGAACTTACAGAACCTAGAAAGCTAGAGAAACATAAATGATCAATTATTGTTCACACAAAGACATGGCAGTGAATTTGACAATAAACAGGGAAATTCTCAAACTGACTATTCCTCAAAATTTAAAAAGGCTTTGGAAAAGAGATTTGCATTGCTAGGAGACACAAAATATGGTCAGAAATGGAGAGAGCAAGCAGGAAGGGGCACGGAAGCTTCCTCCTTGCTGACTAGCTGGCATACCGCAGGAGTGTGCCATGCAGGCTGCTGGGGGAAAATTGTCATCCAAAGTCTTAAAACTGTGGACCCTATGCGCTACACTACCAACCAGCCAGGCGAGGAGTGCCCATTGATGTAACCAATCCCTTTCTGGTTGGATCTGAGGTCCGCCTCATGGGACGGAGTCCACACCTAGTACTGCAAACCTGATCAAAAGTTGGCAGCTGGGGAAGTCGGGGTGCATGGTGGGGAAGCTGGCTGTTGCTTCACTGAACGGACCAATGAGCCCATCAGATTTCCTCTGGAATTACTATGTTTATGTGCATAGATTACTGCTGACATCAGAGAAGCTCCCTTTACAATAGGTGATGCTAACTTCAGGGACTGGTAGTCCAAGTGGTGACAGGGAACTACTGAATACTCAGCCCCAAGTGAGCTATCAACATATCCCTACCAAGGCCCAGAGGGCATCTTGGAAGAGGAGGCAGAAAGAATGGAGGGAGGAACAGAGTGAGGAGGAATGCTGTCTTTCTTCAAAGCACAGCAACACCCTTGCCTTCTTTTTTTTTTTCTAAACAACCCAAATATCTTTATTTCTTTTAATGACTTACTTCACCCTTGCATTCTTGACCTCACAGCAGTTTTACTCACTGGCAGGAGACTAGACAAGATTAGGCCTGTCAGCATGTTGCCATGGGGAGGAGGAGGGAAGGGCTTACAGAATCCATAGGCAGGAGGGAGGAAACATGAAAATAGAAAGGGGACTAGCTCAGAAAAGAAAAGGGATCAGTGGGGGTCAGGAGGGGACGAGAGGGAAATAGGGAGCGAATATGAGAAAAAATATATATTATATACATGTGTAAAATGCTACAGTGAAACCCGGTATTATATATAATTAATATATGTGAGTAAAAACCTTAAGAAGTAAATGAGTAAGAACAGGCCTCTTTAGCTTTTTTCTAAAGCGTCTCCAGACTCACAGAAGAAGAAATATTCACAGACAGACTAAATCCAAAGCTCACAAAGGTATGTCATGTCGTTTTTGATGTCTGTGGCCAATTCTGTCCATGTGTCTATTAAAGCACTTAATTTTTATTAAGTATATTTGTATCTGTGTGGCTCTTACTGCCATCTTTGGCTCTTAACAAGGCCCCCACACGGTAAGAACTCAACAAATTTCTTTTGAATTGATGGATAAATAATGCTATACCTCAATTTTTTACTTATTTATTTAAGATGCTAGAAAACTCTTTGATGTAAATTTAACTTTTAGAGAACTGTCCCTACAGATAACAAAGGACCCTGATTTCCTGTAGCAGAGGACAGGCAAGTAGATGCTGCTTCTTATCTCCAGAGACAGGGAAGGGATCCATCTGTTGGTAATTACAAGAAAACACTCAGCATTTGCATTCCGCTAGATCCCACTTGTACTGATTTTTGGTGGTAAAGTTAGGTTTGTCCTATTGACGTTTGTTCCCGGGGTCAGGTCTCGTCTGTGTGTGCCCTGTTCTGCTTTCTCAGCTTTGTTTTCGCAGCCCTGGGGACTAAACTCTGCCATGCTAGGAAACCATTCTCCCACCAGGCTGTGTCTCAGCCTTGTTGAACTCCGGAGAGGAGAAAGGCCATCCATGCCTGTCCACAGCTACACTACAACCCTACTCCGACCCCAAACCCAAGTGGTTTTAACCGACTTCATTTCCTAACGTCCTCAGAATCCCATTTTTCATAATAATAATATTTAGCGTGATTTGCAGTAGGAAAACAGGAAGAGAATGAAATGAGAGAACAGAAATGCGGATGCCCTGATCAGCTCAGATCCCGCAAGCCTAAGAAATGGCCTGCCGCCGTCGTTTAGATGACGGGGTGACTTCAGTTTGCCTTATCTGTCTGTGCTCTCTAGGTTGAATGTGGTATGTGTTCACATTCTGATGCACCCTCTTCAGTGAATCCAAGTGTGTATAGAGGGAGTTCTGTTTTCCAACTGCTGTCCTGATGCTTAAAATGTTTGGAGGAGCTGGACCTTTGAAACAAAGGAAAAGAGAGAGAACGACTACAGATCAGTACAGAGAAACAGAGACACAGCTAATCCCCCTAAACCGTTATGTTAGAGGATAAATTACAGGTGACTCCCACCATAAACACAGCTGCATTATCTCCCTGCCTGACATTAAAGACAAACACTCTTCCCTCGGGGTCTCACGAAAAGCAACAGGAGTCTGCCTTTGTGGGGAGCAAATTAAAACAGTCCTGCTGGTATCCCCAAAACGCTGTGTGTTTGAAGATGTGGGCAAACAGACTCCACCTTCCCACCCCCTCCCCGCCTTTGAGATGAGTGGAATATTTCCTTTAAGCAGCAACTTCTAGATGAAAGGCAAATCTTTCCAGCTGCAAGGGGAGCCTGTGTGTGGACCCCAAACACAGGCTCGGAATGTCAACAACACAACACTGAAGCACAACGGGAGGTGCCTTGTTGTCCATGCTGTGGAGACGTAATTATCAGTGGCCCACAGGCACATCACCGGGCTCCTACCCTAAGAAACCTGCTGAGATCGAGATCGTGAGAGGAGGCAATAGGCAAAGTCAGTCATTGAAGAACTCAGACACTTCCCACACCAATGAGGTTGTTCAAAGCAACTAAGGGGAATTCTCATAAAATGAAAGAGAAAATATTTTGTACTTTTGTTTGTGGATTGTGTATGTCTGTGTGTATATGTTCCTCTGTGTGTGTATGTGTGCATGAATACACACACACATAAATGTGGAGACCAGAGGCTGACATGGAGCATCTTCCTCAATTTGCCTCCACCTTAGTTTTTGAGGCAGGGGCTTCACTGTACCTGGAGCTCACTGATTCAGCTAGACTGGCTGGCCAGGAAGCCCTAAGAATCCTCTATGTCCTAGAATCGCAGGTGTGCATTGCTGCACCCAACTTTTCACACGGGAGCTAAGAATCAAACTCGGGTCCTCATGATTTACCAGCTGGGCCATGTCCCCAGCCCCTGTACTTATTCTTTAATAGCAAAACTAAGTCGTGGGATTTATGAGACTGATCAATGGGTAAAGGTGATCTTGCTACATACACTAGGCAACCTGACTTCAATCCCTGGAACCCGCATAAAGATAGGAGAGAATAAATTTCATGAAGTTGTCTTCCGGCTTCCACAAGTGCCATTGCCTGTGTGCACTCCCCATAATAATAAAATAAAAAATAATGTTTCTAGTGATTCGTGTACATCCCATTTAAAAAATATAAAGTGATTCTTTTTCCCCTAATTATTATTATGTGTATACATACATATAAATAAATACCTCTTGCTGAATCCATTTAGTGTTGCTTGTATGTATACGTTTTTAGGATTGACCACCAGGTACTGAATAATCAATTAAGGAGAAGACCGATTTTCCCCTTCTCTGCAGTCACTAACTGCCTACGGCTCTTCATCTAGGGGTAAGATGTCTCCCATGCACGTCATCTCAACTGGTGGTTTCATGGTTCAGGTCTTGCTTAGGCAACCTTATTGTTGAGATTTCATAGGTACAGCTTCTCTGTCAGACAGAAAAGACACATCTTGCCGCAGATGTCCTGTCCCTCTGATTTACTGTCTTTCTGCTCCCTCTCCCACTGTGTTCCCTGAGCCTGAAGTGTAAAGATTATTGTATTATATCATCTGGAGCTGGGCGCCCCATGGTAAGTTGTTCTCCGCATTGTGACCAGTTTAGTCTTTCTGTGATGGTCTCTGTCTTCTGGGGGTGGGAGAGCATTTTTGATGAGGGGGGAGAGCCACACTTACCTGTTGGTATAAGTATTTAGACTGCAGTTAGAAATTATACTGATTTAGGGAAGTGACAGTGGTAGACCCTTCTCTGGGTCCCATGGCCTCATCTGCCACAGCAGTTGGCTAGGTGTGCAGTACCAGGTGTAAACTCCCTTCTCTTAAGCAAGTCTGAAGTCCACTTAAACAACTGGTGGTAACCCCAAGATTGTAGCTAGAGTTTTTCTCTCTGGGTCCCGCCAAGCCTGGCAGTCCCGTAGCCCACTTATAAAATAAACATACAGACACTTTTATTATTTAAACTGTTTGGCCATTAGCTCAGGCCTACAATTGACTAGCTCTTACTCTTCTACTCAGCCCGTTTCTGTTCATCTATATGTCGCCATGTGTTCCGTGGCTTTACCTGCTGCCTTTACATGCTGCTCCCTGGACGGCAGGCTGGTGTCTCCTCCAGACTTTCACCTCCCAGCCTCTCCTGTTTGTCCTGCCTATTCCATACTTCCTGCCTGGCTACTGGCCAATCAGCATTTTATTTATTCATAAAATACAGGACATCCCACAGCACAAGATAGAGGCGCCACGATTGTACTTTGGGGATATCTTGCCACATGTACCATTCTTTTGCTTCATATGTGGCACAGCTGGGTAGAACTATTGATTGTTTCTTCCCCTGACAGCTTGCAGAATCCTTCCAACACCATGAGAGCTAGTCTGCAGTGGGGAGAACTCTGGGTCAGTTCTAGCTCACTTCCTCCAAGACTTGTGTCCAGAGTGTGTGGTGTCTTCAGCACTAGGGACTTACCTTCAAAATCTTGGCAGCAGCCAAGGGCAGCTGTAATAAACCTATATTGTTTTAGGATTCTCTTGGAGGTCCCTGACCAACAACTCAAAAAGAAGTTTCTCATGCCTAGTACTGCAGTTTTTGTTAGACAGTCTATGACTCTTGGGGAGAGCACTGTCAGCCCCACATAACAGAACTTCATTTAAACTAAATTTAAACTATACACACACACACACACACACACACACACACACACACACACACACACACAATGTGTGCACATAGACTTATGTGATGTATGTACACATGTACACATAAAACAATATGGCTCTCTATGGCATTTTCAGACATCCTTATTTACCTCTCCTCTGTCCATCTCCCTCTGTATTTCTCTTCCTTTCCCCTCCATAGTTAAAGCCCCTCCTGTTCCTACTTCACAGTACCTGTGTCTTGCTATTTCCCTCTCCAGAGTTCCTTCTCCCCCTTCCTCCGTCTTTAGTCTCTTTTTACTGTCACGGTTTCTATGGTGACGCAGGTTATATTCTCACATCTGAAGATTTGGAGCTAGGAACCACAGACAAGAGAGAACATGCAGTGTTTGTCTTTGTGGGTCTGGATCGTCTCACTTGGTATAATCTTCTCTAGTCTCATCCATTTATGTTCAGATTTCATGGTTTTTGTGAGATCGAAACTGGAAAAATATACCTTGCAGGTTAAGAATTCTGTGTGCAGTTAAGAATAAGTTCCTGCTTTTCCAATGTTTGTTTGACGCATCTGCCCCAGTTGTGCTTGATCACAGGTGGGTGGGAGGTATGTGAGCAGGAAATATGTCAGGATGTACACTTGCCCCTGATTGGACCTGATGGGAAATAGACTGGACTTATGGGGTTGCCTTTTTAAGCCTCTGCAAGATGTGACTTGTGGCCATTTTCTAGAAACCCAGAGATGGACCTGGCCAAAGCCCATCCACCTGGCCAGTATTTAATTAAAGCTTGCTTCAAATTTGGCTTTAAATGGTGGTAGTGGTCTTGCTCTCAACTAGTGGGATTAACACTTTTCTTAACATGCCACGCAATGCACATATTTTATTTATAATAAGTATAATCCCTACTAGAAATTCTAACTTAAGCAGTTATCCTGTATTTGTTTTACAAATTATTGTTATGATGTGTTCATCTGGGAATGAGTAGAAGAAACGTTATACGGAGTGTTTGTATCAACACAATTTGATTTTAGAAACTAAATTGTGCTCCTTGAGCTAGATGTTGAAGAACTGGTCCCACGTGACTATATGTGCAGACTGTGCTTAAAGAGTTAGCTAAGGCAAGGGAGACCAGAGAAGAGGGTCTGACAGGACTGATGGTGAGGAGACGGGGCACTAGGTATCTTTGTCCTTATGTCTCACACTCTTGTCCTCTGTTCTCTAGTTCCATTGCCAACTACCAAGAAAAGATCTTATGAGGACCTGGGAAATCCACTCCCAGAATGCTGGGAGAAAAGGCTAACCTGGACATGATAGCAGCTTGACCTTGGGCTTCCAGTGTGCAGAACTGTGATCAAGTCAACTTCAGTTGTCAAAGCTACCCTGTTCTTCTTCACAGATGAATAGAACTCCATTGTGCATATGAACCATATTTAGGGTTTTTTTTTCAACTTCCTGGCTATTATAAATAGGGCAGCAATGCCCGTGCATATCTTTGTTTAAATTGTAATAACTTAAGAAAGGTCAGATTGTCCTGACCCTACACCTCCTCCCTTTGGGAGCCACATTTGCCTATAAACAAATGGCTTCTCAGTCTCCTTGATATTTTACAAGACCAAAAGGGTCCCCCTTCCCTTCCAAGAAAGGCTCCTGATTCGTAAAAATATTTTGGTTCCTCTAGAGGAATGGCCTGGTGTGATGTTTTATAAAATCAGAGGCAACATTGTAAAGACTCCCTATCCTACCCAAGGTGCAATGTGATTGCAGCCTTTTGACTTTAAAACACCTACCTTCCTTTGTCTCAGGACTTGAGTCCTCTCCTAGACATGAGCCCACTCAGTCAACTGACTAGTAGACTTGCTATGCTCTTACTTGGCTTTAAAAGCATGCTAGCCGGGCGGTGGTGGCGCACGCCTTTAATCCCAGCACTCGGGAGGCAGAGCCAGGCGGATCTCTGTGAGTTCGAGGCCAGCCTGGTCTCCAAAGCGAGTCCCAGGAAAGGCGCAAAGCTACACAGAGAAACCCTGTCTCAAAAAACCAAAAAAAAAAAAAAAAAAAAAAAAAGCATGCTAATCTGTAACTTTCTCATGTGGGTTATTTCAAAATGAATTTTCTAACAGAAAACTAATGCATAGACATTGAGAATTCAACATAAAAAGGTCAACTTGATATGAAAACTAACTTAAAATTCTTGTGGCAGTAAAGTTTGCTTCAGTGAGACACAATTATATCTAGGTACTGTATGGATTAAATGAATCCCTGATTAACTCTGACTCACCAATTACACATTGGTGTCCCATAAAAGAAAGAAATGAAATAAAAGCACTTCCCCTTGAAATCATCTAACCAAAAGGGAGTTCAGATTTGAACTCTTTACTTCATGCTCCCTGTCTCTTCCATTCTCTCTGTATCTGTGTAGAGTCTGAATATGTATCTACTTGATGGATGTCTTGTGAATCTCTTCCTGTGTTTGTGTCTGTCCCTAACAAAGGGCTTCACTCTGTATTTACTGAATGACCCAGAAAATATCCCATGGAGAAGGGATGGTGTAGCTTAAGTTTTCCTGTGTCCCACCCGGTCCATAGCTGCTCAGACCCAAGTAAACACACAGAGGCTTATACTAATTAAAACTGTTCGGCCATTAGCTCAGGCTTACTACTGACTAGCTCTTACACTTAAACTCAGCCCATTTCTGTTAATCTATATGTCACCACATGTTCCGTGGCTTTACCTGTGTGCCATTACATGCTGTTCCCTGGATGGTAGGCTGTCGTTTCCTAACTCAGCCTTCCTCTCCCAGAATTCTCCTCCTCTGCTTATCCTGCCTATACTTCCTGCCTGGCTACTGGCCAATCAGCATTTTATTTATCAACCAATCAGAGCAACACATTCACAGCATACAGAGTAACATCACCCATCAACCACAGTTCCTCCTTTTTGTTTCATTAAAGAAGAAACATGCATGGATGTACTCAAGGGCTGGTCAATGCATGGTGCACTGTAGGAACAGCCTGAATCAGTATCACCTCATTCCAGGTCCCTTTGAAATGCTGGCAAAGGCACAATAGGGCTGAAAGGAGGAAGCAGACGAACAGAATGGCCAATCCTGTAAAAGGTCACATTTTAAGATTTAATCCGGGCCCTCTGCATGGCGAGACAATTGTATAGCTTGGGGGGCCCCCTGGTGGTAGGATCAGAATCCATCCCTGGTGCATGAGGGGGCTTTTTGGAGCCCACTACCTATGATGGGACACCTCGTGCAGCCTTGAGGCAGGGGGAAGGGCTTGGACTTGCCTCTACTGGATGTGCCTCCTCATGGGAGGTCTTGTGGGGGGGGGAGTGGGGAATGGGTTGAGGGGGGAATGCTAAGGGGGTGGGAGGAGGGAAGAGGGGAATCTTTGGTGTGTAAAATGAAAAAAATTTTCTTAATAAAAAAAATCAGAAAAAAAAGATTTAATCCTGAAAAACAACCAGAAGTGTTGGGCCCATTAGTTATTAAATACCACGGCAAGGTGTGCATTTTGAAGATAGGAAATCACAGCTGTTGTAGTTTGGATAGTCAAGGCCATTGATGCAGTCAGTGGCTGTGATAACCATGGCAGTTATAGTAGTATATAATATATATAGTAGTATATAAGCATCCCAATGAATCTTTTTAGGTATATGTTCCAGGGCATAATTAAGTTGTTCTAAAGCAGATCCACCATGCTGCAGATGAGTCTGGTTATCAGGAATCCAGGCAAGGGCTAGTTGTCTGAGAATTAAGGTCAGAAGATAAAAATCATAGTGTAATAAGAAGTTCGGGAAATGGGGTAAGAGTCAGAAGTGACATGCTGTTTAGATGTGGTTAAAATTTAGGAAAGCATCCTCTTTTTTTTACTGTGTGGTCATCTTCTGGTGCCAGTTGACAGTATGGCTTTACAAATCCTATTGGGATATAGAGAAAGCCTATAGGAGAAGGCACAGATGCAGAGCCTAGGCTCCAAGTTATGAAGAGAGCAGGACCCAGGCATCAGGTCCTTGACAGAATCTATACAAAACTGTGAGTTTGGATAAAATGCCTTGCTTCTTGGGATGTTTTTCTATAGGTGTCAGGGTAAAACTGAGGGAAATAATTTTTAAGATTTAAAGTATAAATTGTTCCTGAATAGTTAATCCCATATTCCCCCTTTTTTGTTTATATATTTGATTTTTTTCTTGTAATAAATGATTTCATTCGATTATGGCTTGTTCTTGGGAGGTAATAGGGAATGTCATGAGATATACAATTTTTTAAAAGTTGACATAAAGAGATAAAGTTTTAGCTACATCAGCAGGACCATTGTCTGTTTTAGTCTGTATTAAAATCCTCATTGTCAAGAAAGTAGCCATCAGGTGGCTGCAAACAGCTCCAGCAGACTCATGTGCTTGAGCCATAGGAAAAGTAAAGCCTGAAAAGTTATCAGCAAAAGCATGAACAAACTTAAAACCACCCAAAGGAAATTTAAATTTATTGAGCCTGTGACTATGACAATTTTCATTATTTTTGCAAAGCTTTAGTAACTAGTGCTAAGAAAAGTTACCAAGAGTAGACTAGGAACTTGTGAGAAAACCACTGATTACATAGAAGCTTAATATCAATGTGCTCAACTTTGAAGTTTTAATATCATATGTACCATTGTGAGGTCTAGTCTGTCTTTCTTTTTTTAATTCTCTCATACATTACATCCTGACCACAGTTTCTCCTCCCTCCACTCCTCCTAGTCCCTCCCCCTACCTCTCCTTTCCCCCAAGGCCACTCCTCCTCCATTTCCCTTCAGAAAAGAGAAGGCCTCACAGGGATATCAACCGAACACAGCACTTAGTTACACTAAGGCTCAGCATAAACCCTCATATGAAAGTTGAACAAGACAACTCAGTAGGAGGAAAAGGGTCCCAAGAGCAGGCAAGAGAGTCAGAGATACCCACTATTCCCACTGTTGGGAACACCAAACTACACAACCACAACGTCTATGCAGAGGACCTAGTTCAGACCTATACAGGGTCTGTGTTTGGCATTTCAATCCCTGTGAGCCCCTATGAGCCCTGCTTAGTTGATTCTGTGGATCATATTCTTGTGTTGTCCTCCACCTCTCTGGCTTATACAATCCTTCCTTCCCCTCTTCTTCAGGGTTCCCCTGGCTCCGCCTAATGTTTGACTGTGGGTCTCTGCATCTGTTCCCATCAGTTGCTGGATGATACCTCTCTGACTTAATACCATGACAACTAGGTGTTTGATTATTGAGAGAAGTCACTGAAAATAGCAAGTTTTTTTTAATCATTAGAGCATAAACTAACAGTAAGAAGCAATTTTTAAGCCATTAACAGCTAAATATTGTTTGTGAGTTTACCTACTAATTAGGAAGATGTTAGCTTTAGAAAAAGGCAAGGCCTGGTTTTTACAGTTGAAACTTTTAGAGGCCTAGTCAGAATTTGTATTTTCATAAGTGAACGAGAAAAATAAAGTGGTTACAACTCCTTTATTATTTTTTTATAGTTTGTTATGGATGACTAACAAAGCCCATAAAGGTCTTCACAGGTTTTATCTTTTAGTAGAGGAAAAAACAAACAAAAACCAAACACCTGGAGTGTGTAAGATCAGGGACATTTACTTATTTACTTACTAGCTTTAAGCCCTTGTGGCAGGATCTGAGAGCCTGTTAGGAGACTTCTATTTAGTTTTTATTAACTGACTGGGGGCTGACAGAAAATTGAGCTTCAGTTTTCTTAAGAGACTCACATAATTTATCTTCTTTTTAAAAGCCTCTAATTTGAATCATCAGCAAACAATGTGTCCATCTTTTGCATCTAAAGGTGAAAGCAGCCTTTTCAGCTATGGCTGGCCCAGTCAGACAGCCTGGGGAGGAGCTGGTGGAGGCCCAATTGCTGCTAGCGGCAGGTCACAGGACTGCTGAATTGTCTGATGAAGACAGGGCTGTAGTTGGTTATTTTTGCTCTTTTGGGGAGCCAGCCACCACCCAGTTCCCAAATAAATCACACCTGGAGGCTTATTCTTAATTACAAATGCCTGGCCTTAGCTTGGCTTGTTTTTATCTTAAATTATCCCATCACCCTTATGCCTTGGGGCTTTTCCCATTCTCTTACTTTGGTAAATCTTACTCTTACTCTATGGCTTGCCGTGTAGCTGGGTGGCTAGACCCTGATGTCCTCTTCCTTCCCTGGCTACTTCTTTTTCTCCCAGATTTCTCCTTCTGTTTATTCTCTCTGCCTGCCAGCCCCACCTATCCTTTCTCCTGCCTTGCTGTTGGCAGTTCAGTTCTTTATTAGACCATCAGGTGTTTTAGACAGGCACAGTAACACAGCTTCACAGAGTTAAACAAATGCAACATAAACAAAAGTAACACACCTTAAAATAATATTCTACATCACAGGACCTGGGACCAGGAGGCCCTACAGGAATTGTACATGAATGGTGTGCCCAGAAGTGAACATTTTCAAGCTTGTTTTAATAATGTCTTGGTTCCACCCTCTTTAACTAACATTATGTTTTGTTTGTTTTGTTTTTCGAAAGAGGGTTTCTCTGTGTAGCTTTGGTGCCTGTCCTAGATCTCGCTCTATAGACCAGGCTGGTCTCGAACTCACAGAGATCCACCTGGCTCTGCCTCCCGAGTGCTGGGATTAAAGGTGTGCACCACCACTGCCCAGCTAAGTAACATTCTTAACTGCCGTGTGTGCACATGACACAGGAGACAGTGAACGCAGATAGAGAAGGCACTGCATGGACTACTTTAGGGAAAATCACGCTCTTTCCTTGTGCTGGAAATTCAAGGAGAATCACTGGACTTGATAGGGAGAAAGAAGGCAATGGAAGTGAGCATTCAAGGGGAGCTTTCAAGGCACAGAACCCCAGCTCCTGGGATGGATTTGCAGGTTCGACATATCTGAGGTGCCCAAGTTGCCCTTTTCCTGGGGACCTTTCTGCCACCATAGGTAGGTAAGGTGGGAGCTTTTGGGCGATTTCCAGGCTCCTGTCACTTTGGGCTACTGAGATGCCCAGAATCCACATCCCCAACAAGGGGTCTTCCCTATGAGCTCCTGTAAGTTCAGGCCTTCCTTCTCTCACATAGTGTATTCCAGAAGCTTCACTAAGGCATTAAAGGCTCCTCATGTGATTTCACATGTTCCTCACATGGTCTCACATGGTCTTACATGTTCCTCACATGTTCTTCACATGGTCCCACGTGTTCCTCATGAGTTCTTCACCTGGGGCACCAACATGCTCAGATTCTATGCATTAGTGATGAACTCTGAGTTACTAATACTGCACTGGGGTCACATGAAGGAAAGAAACTAATGCACTTCCCTCCGAGTCATTTAATCAAGAGCAGATTCAGATTTGAATTCTCGACTTCATGCTCCCCATGTCTTCCATCTTCTGTCTGTCTGTCTGTCTGTTGTAGGAGTGTGAATCTGTCTATTGCACTGTTCCCTTTAAAAGCAGGTTAAACCAACAAGAGAGCAGTCACGTCCTAAGTGACCTCAAGGTGTACAATTAACTCAGCTGTGAGGTCCAGCAAAAGTTCCAGGCTCTTAGAACGTAAGCGTTGCTTTTATAATATTGCATTCTCACAAGCGATGGTTAGAAAACCAACACAATAATTAAGGGAGTCTCACAAGAGACCCAAGAGCATGTTTTAACTAACAAGCTCCTTGAGCTAGACCGCACTCAGGGAAAGTGGGGGTAAAGGCAGACAGCACGCACGGTGTCTGTTGGTAGGAAATGATTTCTTTAATGCATGCTAGTTCATCTTTATCAGCAGCTTGTGATCCACATAGAATGCTGGATGTGATCTAAGAAGGAAAATAATGAGCAAAGTGATCCATATCTATTCAAGTTCATGTCCCATGACCACTGCTTTGAGCACCGCCAGCCAATCACTGGATGCATGAGAGAGCCTTCATAACCTGTGAAAGTATGTCATAAAGTATTGATGTATTACAAAATCAGAGCAACAGAAGCAAGCCTGACGAGAAAAACCCTGAATTCTAGCTAAACCCCGTCAAGTTGTCCACATAAACAGACACTTCTCCGTGGGGAACTGGACCTCTATTATTGTCTGTTTGTCAACACGGAAGGGTGTTCTAAACATGGTAATCTTTCCATTTTTTTAATTCGACATAAAATGATTAATGAATCAGAATCCTTCACCAAATTCACAAAACTCAGATCCAGGTACCTGTAACTCAAACCAGTCCAGTGGCCCTTCTGAAGGAGTCCTCCTAAACCTTGCCCAGCTGGTTTCTCTATCTCTGTCTCCATTGAAACACTCCTAAGATGGGAGCCTTTATGACCCATGCTACAGTCTACTGTGCCAACATTCTCCCGCAGAGGAGGCTCTCTCTTTGGAGACAGCATGCAGATTAGCTGGGCCCTTTCCTAGGGTCAGGTTTCCCTTTCATCTGATTTCAAGCACAGGCAAGACCATTAGCTGACTTGGAAATCACTGGCACTGTTACAGTTTTCTAAGCAGACGTCAAGGAAGCAAGAGAGCAGTAAAGATCTGGAAGATCCTAGAGCACTGGTTCTCAACCTTCCTAATGCTGTGAATCTTGACTCTTTAATACAGCTCCTCATGCTGTGGTGACCCCCGACTGTAAAACTATTTCCTTGCTGCTTCATAACTGTAATTTTGCTACTGTTATGAATTATAATGTAAATATCTGTGTTTTCCAATGGTCTTAGGCAACCCCTGTGAAAGGGTCATCTGATCACCTAAGGGGGTCATGACCCCCATGCTGAGAACCACTGTCCTAGACTCTTCAACAGGGCTGACTGGTGAAGGACTTGTGCATGAAATCAGGATACAAAGCCCTAAAGAGGTGGCTGTCTTTTTCAAATGTTCACATTTCAGTCCTTCCACCCACAGTATAAAACATACAAAGAAACAGAGAAGCATGACCCAGTCAAAAGAACAAAAGCAATTAAGCCTAAAATAAATGCAGATCTCTGAGTTACCTGCTACAGAATTGAAAATAACTGTTATAAAGCTGCTCAATGAACTAAGAGAGAACAGAGACAGAAAAACAAATGAATCAGGAAAACACTGTTTATAAATGAGAATATCATCAATGAGATGTAAATTTATAAAAAGAATTAAGCAGAAATTCTGAAGTTATATATATATATATATATATATATATATATATATATATCATTAAGTTAGTGTAAAAGAAATGGATAGATTCCTAGAAATGTATAACCATCAACACTGAAGCATGAAGACCTAGAAATTCTGAATAAGTCAATCTTTAGTAAATCATTAAATAAATAATCAAAAACCTCTATACAAAGAAAAGCCTATGATGGGGCCAGTGAGACAACTCTGAATAAATTTCCTACTGTGCAAGTCTGACGATCTGAGGTAGACCCCCAGATCTCAAGGTACCAGCTCCCAAAAGTTGTCCACAGACCTCTACACATGCACTATAGCATGTGCACACTTAACCCATAACACTCATACACACACACACACACACACACACACACACACACACACAACCACAGTAATAAGAAGTGGTGTGGAAAGAGGAGGCTGAGTGGCAGACGCCAACATGCAGATCTTTGTGAAGACCCTGATGGGCAAGACCATCACTCTTGAGGTCAAGCCCAGTGACACCATCGAGAATGTCAAGGCCAAGATCCAAGACAAGGAAGGCATCCCACCAGACCAGCAGAAGCTGATATTTGCCGGCAAGCAGCTGGAGGATGGCCACACCCTGTTGGACTGCAACATCCAGAAAGAGTCCACCTTGCACCTGGTGCTGCGCCTGCGTGGGAGCATCATCGAGCCATCCCTTTGTCAGCTTGCCCAGAAATACAACTGTGACAAGATGATCCACCACGAGTGCTATGCTTACCTGCACCCCCCTGCCATCAACTGCTGAAAGAAAAAGTGCGGCCATACCAACAACCTGCGCCCCAAGAAGAAGGTCAAATAAAGCTGGGACTGTACCTGGCCTATGACCCCGGGACCAAGTAAAATCCCCTACCATCGACTGGAGAAGTTAAAAAAAAAAAGTGGTGTGGGGGAGAAGGGAGACCAGATAGTTTCTACCAAACATTTATTGTTTTCAAATGAAGATCTTTAAAAAAAAACAATTAAAGAGGATTAAATGTTCAAAAACTTTCAAGCTTATTTTGTGTGATCAGAATTATTCTGTCACAAAAACATCACAAGAAAAGCAAACTATAGATCAATATCCCCAATGAACAGTGACAAAAACCTCAACAAAAAATCAGCAGAGTGAAGTAGGCATGGTGGATATGCCCTTAATCCCAGCACCTGGAAGGCAGAGACAGGCCAATCTCTATAAATTCAAGACCATCCTGATCTACACAGTGAATTCTAGAACAGCCAAGGCAATGTAGGCAATGTAGAAAAAGCCTGTCTCAACAACAACAGAAAATTAACATGGTGAATTCAAGTCTACGCAAAGGATTACAGTCAGGTGACACCCACCTGTACTTGATAGGTAGAACCAGATAAGTAGTTCAAGGTTAGCTTTAGCTAAATATCAGGACCTTATCAAGGTCCAAGTCTTTAATCCAGCACTTGGGATGTTGAAGCAGGAGAATCATAGGTTTGAATGGTCAGCCTGAGTAACTGAGCAAGATCCTATCTCATACACTAAGAATGTCTAGAAATATTAGCTCAATGGTAGAGCATGCATAAGGCCCTGGGTTCTGTCTCTATACTGCAAAGAGATTCTCTACCTCCACAGAATGAGACTGAGTCACAGTATGGTGCTGTGGTCTAAATAAAAAATGTCCCTACAACCTCAGATACTTACCACTTGGTGCCCAGGTGTTAGTGCTTCGTGTTTGTGGCAGAATGTGTAAGCCCTCAGCTCCCTGCTCCATCTGCCTGCTTCTATCCCTACCCACAACTACAGACTCACCTTCTGGAAGCATAAGCCAAAATAAACTCTTTCTTCATTAAGTCTTTTGGTCTTGGTATTTTATCATAGCAATAGAAAGGCAGCTGATGACAAGAAGGTTCAACATAAAAAAATGAATCAATCAAACACAATGAAGGGCAAAATGACAGGATCATCTCAATGCAGAAGAGCATTTGATAATAGTTGATGCCTCTTCATGATAAAAAAAAATCACTCAAAATACTAAGATTTTTTTAAGTACCTCAATTTTTTTGAAGCCATTTTGTAAATGTCCCAGTGATTATCATGCTCAAGGATAGAAGAATGAAACATATTACTTTAAGATTAGGAAAAAAAGTTGGCACCTATTCTTACCACTTTTATCCAATATAGAAAGTCCAACCCAGAATAAAAGGCAATAAAAGGAATTATAAGCAACCTAAATTGGAAATGAAGAAGTGAGATGATCCCTATTCACTAACGACATATTATATGAGAGAAAAATATTTAAAAACCAGGCTGGGGAGATGGCTTAGTGGGTAAAAGCACTTGCTGTAGAGCATGAAGACTGGAGTTTGAACCTCCAGCATCATGCCAATGCTTTGTGGGCATAGTGGCTCACCTGTAATCTCAGAACACAGGAAACAGAAACAGGAGACCCCTGAAACAAGCCAGCTGACTAGACACATTGGCAAACTCTAAGTCCAATGCATAAAGAGGCCTCCACACACGTGTGCACATACATGTAAATGTGCCCACACAAATGTGAGCACATCTCACACATGCATGACTATCACATGCACATACACACAATAAAATAAAACAACTCTTAAAGATCTCATCCACTCAAACAACAAAACCCTGTAAGAACTAAAATAGGCTCCGAAATGAATCCACATGTGTATACTCACATGATCTGTGACAAGAGCCAGGACTACTCAGTAGGGAAAGGACAGGCTATTTTAGCAGATGGTATTTGGGAAACCTGATATCCACATACAAAAGGGGAAAAGCAAACCCTTATCTTACATTGAATACAAAAGTAAAGGATTAAAGACAGAAATGTAAGACCTAAAACTGGAATTCCTAGAAGGAAACTTAGAAGAAAAGCTTCATAATATTGGATTTGGCAAAATTACTTAGCCGTCAACCCAATAAATTCCTGAAAACGGAATTCGGAAAGCAATCACATTCATAATAGACACCCAGCCAAAAATCAAAACAAACAATTATACAACCCAAACTTGAAATAAGGTTAATCAAAGAATTGAGGGAGATCGACAATTAAAATTGGAAGAGCAGCTGATCCTAATGATTACATGGTTTAACACTGCTGAAATAGCCACACTATCCTCAGGCAGGGGCCCAGGGGGTTCTCAGGGCAGAGGAAAGAGCTCAGCAGCAGACACAGAGCCAGATTTACTGCAGCATGAGAAAGCAAAACACATTGAAAGACTCAGGGTAAGTTAACCCCACGGAGTCTGTAGCCCCATGAAATCTTGAGCTTGACTATGTAGTCCAGGCTGGCTTTGAACTGATGATCCTCCTGCCTCAGCTTCTCAAGTGCTAGGATTACAGGTGTGGGAGTCAATGCCTGAAGTGACAAAGATAGCGCCATCTTGTCCAGACTCCATTTTGTGTCTGCCTAGACAGTCCTCAGACTTCCACCTCTAATAGCCACATCTGCCTTAGCAATGGTTTGGGGACCACCCGTGACCCTGATCATGGTCCAGATGTGTTAACCAAAATAATTAATGTTTGTGCAAGCTAAACATAAAACTAAAATAACTAGAGGAAGTGTAAATAAGAAGTAATTGTTGTGTTGTGTCTGGAAATACTGCTAAGCTCTGCAAAAAGACAGATGTGGCAAGGTTTCTCCGACCCCCTCTAACACTGATGCCACGGTGGTTTTTGTCTTTAAAACTGCTGGGCTCCTGAGCTTCGGGACCAAGATACATTTAGGAGGCATGAGCCTGCTCTTGGTCTGGTCATTATTAAAGGACTCCTGTATTCTTTTTTTTTTTTTTTTAAATTTATTGTAATTTATTTTGCAATACAATTCAGTTCTACATATCGGTCACGGATTCCCTTGTTCTCCCCCCTCCCGTCCCCCTCACCTTCCCCCCAACGCCCCCCCCCCCCATTCCCATCTCCTCCAGGGCAAAGCCTTCCCCACAGACTGAGGTCAACCTGGTAGACTCAGTCCAGGTAGGTCTAGTCCCCTCCTCCCAGGCCAAGCCAAACAATCCTGCATAGGCCCCAGGTTTCAAACAGCCAACTCATGCAATGAGCACAAGATCTGGTCCCACTGCCTGGATGCCTCCCAAACAGATCAAGCCAATCAACTGTCTCACCCATTCGGAGGGCCTGATCCAGTGTGGACCCCTCAGCCATTGGTTCATAGTTCATGTGTTTCCATTCATTTGGCTATTTGTCCCTGTGCTTTATCCAACCTTGGTCTCAACAATTCTCGCTCATATAAACCCTCCTCATTCTCGTTGATTGGACTCCCAGAGATCCACCCAGGGCCTAGTCATGGATCTCTGCATCCAGATCCCTCAGTAGTTGGATGAGGTTTCTAGCACAACAATTAGGGTGTTTGGCCATCCCATCACCAGAGTAGGTCAGTTCGGGCTGTCTCTCGACCATTGCCGGCAGTCTGTTGTGTGGGTATCTTTGTGGATTTCTGTGGGCCTCTCTAGCACTTTGCTTCTTCCTGTTCTCATGTGGTCTTCATTTACCATGGTCTCCTATTCCTTGTTCTCCCTCTCTGTTGTTGATCCAGCTGGGATCTCCCGCTCCCCCAAGCTCTCTTTCCCTCGACCCTCGCCTTTCATTACCCCCACTCATGTCCAGGCTGTTCATGTAGATCTCATTCCATTTCTCTGTCATTGGGCGATCCCTGTGTCTTTCTTGGGGTCCTGTTTTCCGGGTAGCCTCCCTGGTGATGTGAGGAGCAGACAATTCATCCTTGTTTCATGTCTAGTATCCTGCTATGAGTGAGTACATACCATGTTTGTCTTTCTGAGTCTGGGTTACCTCACTCAGGATGATTTTTTCTAGATCCATCCATTTGTCTGCAAACCTCATGATGCCATTGTTTTTTTTCTGCTGAGTAGTATTCCATTGTGTATATGTACCACATTTTGTTTATCCATTCTTCAGTTGAAGGGCATCTGGGTTGTTTCCATGTTCTGGCTATTACAAACAATGCTGATATGAACATAGCTGAACAAGTGCTCTTATGGTGTGGTTGAGCATTTCTTGGGTATATGCCCAAGAGTGGTATAGCTGGATCTTGGGGGAGATTGATTCCCAATTTTCTAAGAAAGCGCCATATTGATTTCCAAAGTGGTTGTACAAGCTTGCATTCCCACCAGCAGTGGAGGAGAGTTCCCCTAGCTCCACATCCTCTCCAGCATAAGGTGTCTTCAGTGTTTTTGATCTTAGCCATTCTGACAGGCGTAAGGTGGTATCTCAGAGTTGTTTTGATTTGCATTTCCCTGATGATTAGGGATGATGAGCAGTTCCTTAAATGTCTTTCGGCCATTTGAGTTTCCTCTGTTGAGAATTCTCTGTTTAGTTCTATAGCCCATTTCTTAATTGGACTGTTGGGCATTTTGATGTCTAATTTCTTGAGTTCCTTATATATTCTGGATATCAGTCCTCTGTCAGATGTGGGGTTGGTGAAGATCTTTTCCCATTCTGTAGGCTGTCGCTTTGCCTTGTTGACCGTATCCTTTGCTCTACAAAAGCTTCTCAGTTTCAAAAGGTCCCATTGATTGATTGTTTCTCTCAGAGTCTGTGCTACTGGTGTTCTATTTAGGAAGTAGTCTCCAATGCCAATGCGTTCAAGACTACTTCCTACTTTCTCTTCTAGCAGGTTCAGAGTAGCTGGATTTATGTTGAGGTCCTTGATCCACTTGGACTTAAGTTTTGTGCATGGTGATAGATATGGATCTATTTGCAGCCTTCTACATGTTGATATCCAGTTTTGCCAGCACCATTTGTTGAAGATGCTTTCTTTTTTCCATTGTGCACTTTTGGCTTCTTTGTCAAAAATTATATGTTCATAGGTGTGCGGATTAATGTCAGGGTCTTCAATTCGATTCCATTGGTCCACATGTCGGTTTCTATGCCAGTACCAAGCTGTTTTTATTACTGTAGCTCTATAGTAGAGCTTGAAGTCAGGGATCGTGATGCCTCCAGAAGTTGTGTTATTGTACAGGATTCCTTTGGCTATCCTGGGTTTTTTGTTTTTCCATATGAATTTGAGTATTATTCTTTCCAGGTCTGTGAAGAATTGTGTTGGTATTTTGATGGGGATTGCATTGAATCTGTAGATTGCTTTTGGTAAGATTGCCATTTTTACTATGTTAGTCCTGCCTATCCATGAGCATGGGAGATCTTTCCATTTTCTGACATCTTCTTCAATTTCTTTTTTCAGGGACTTAAAGTTCTTGTCATATAGGTCCTTCACTTGCTTGGTTAGTGTTACCCCAAGGTATTTTATGTCATTTGTGGCTATAGTAAAGGGTGATGTATCTCTGATTTCCTTCTCCACTTCTTTGTCCATTGTATATAGGAGGGCTACTGATTTTTTTGAGTTGATCTTGTATCCTGCTATGTTGCTGAAGGTGTTTATAAGCTGTATCAGTTCCTTGGTGGAATCTTTGGGGTTGCTCAAGTATACTATCATGTCATCTGCAAATAGGGAAAGCTTGACTTCTTCCTTTCCAATTTGTATCCCCTTAATCTCCTTATGTTGTCTTATTGCTCTGGCTAGAACTTCAAGTACTATATTGAATAAGTATGGGGAGAGTGGACAGCCTTGCCTCGTTCCTGATTTTAGTGGAATTGCTTTGAGTTTCTCTCCATTTAATTTGATGTTGGCTGTTGGCTTGCTGTAAATTGCCTTTATTATGTTTAGGTATGTTCCCTGTATTCCTGATCGCTCTAATACCTTTATCATGAAGGGGTGTTGGATTTTGTCAAATGCCTTTTCTGCATCCAGTGAGATGATCATATGGTTTTTTTCTTTGAGTTTGTTTATATGGTGTATTATATTGACGGACTTTCGTATGTTGAACCACCCTTGCATCCCTGGAATGAATCCTACTTGATCATGGTGGATAATTGTTTTGATGTGTTCTTGGAGTCTGTTTGCCAGTATTTTATTGAGTATTTTTGCATCAATGTTCATGAGGGAGATCGGTCTGTAGTTCTCTTTCTTTGTTGTATCCTTGTTTGGTTTAGGAATTAGGGTAATTGTAGCCTCGTAGAAGGAGTTTGGTAATGTTCCTTCTGTTTCTATTGTGTGGAACAATTTAGAGAGTATTGGTATTAACTCTTCTTTGAAGATCTGGTAGAATTCTGCGCTGAAACCATCTGGTCCTGGGCTTTTTTTGGTTGGGAGACTTTTAATGACTGTTTCTATTTCGTTAGGGGTTATTGGACTATTTAAATAGTTTATCTGGTCTTTATTTAACTTAGGTATGTGGTACCTATCCAGAAAGTTATCCATTTCTTTTAGGTTTTCCAGTTTTGTCGAATAGAGGTTTTTGAAGTATGACCTGATGATTCTCTGGATTTCCTCAATGTCTGTTGTTATGTCCCCCTTTTCATTTCTGATTTTGTTGATTTGGATGCTCTCTCTCTGTCTTTTGGTTAGTTTGGATAAGGGCTTGTCTATCTTGTTGATTTTCTCAAAGAACCAACTCTTTGTTTCATTAATTTTTTGTATTGTTCTCTTTGTTTCTATTTTATTGATTTCAGCTCTCACTTTGATAATTTCCTGGCGTCTATTTTTCCTGGGAGACTGTGCTTCTTCTTGTTCTAGAGCTTTCAGGTATGCTGTTAAGTCTCTAGTGTGAGATTTCTCCAACTTATTTATGTGGGCATTTAGTGCTATGAATTTCCCTCTTAGTACTGCTTTCATAGTGTCCCATAAATTTGGATATGTGGTGTCTTCATTTTCATTGATCTCTAGGAAGTCTTTAATTTCTTTCTTTATTTCTTCCTTAACCCATTGGTGATTCAGTTGGGTATTATTCAGTTTCCATGAGATTGCAGGTTTTCTGTAGTTTTTGTTGTTGTTGAAATCCAACTTTAGACCATGGTGGTCTGATAGAACACAGGAGGTTATTCCAATTCTTTTGTATCTGTTTAGATTTGTTTTGTGGCCAAGTATGTGGTCAATTTTAGAGAAGGTTCCATGGGGTGCTGAGAAGAAGGTATATTCTTTTTTGTTAGGATGGAATGTTCTGTAGATATCGATTAAGTCCATTTGAGTCATGACATCAGTTAAGTCCTTTATTTCTCTGTTAAGTTTCAATTTGGGAGATCTGTCCAGTGGTGAAAGTGGGGTGTTGAGGTCTCCCACTATTAATGTGTGGGGTTTTATATGTGATTTAAGCTTTAGTAATGTTTCTTTTACATATGTGGGTGCCCTTGTGTTTGGGGCATAAATATTCAGAATTGAGACTTCATCTTGGTGGATCTTTCCTGTGATGAGTATGTAATGCCCTTCTTGATCTCTTTTGATTGATTTTAGTTTGAAGTCTATTTTGCTGGATATCAGGATGGCTACACCCGCTTGTTTCTTAAAACCGTTTGATTGGAAAGTCTTTTCCCAGCCTTTTATTTTTAGGTAGTGTCTATCTTCGAATTTGAGATGTGTTTCTTGTATGCAGCAGAAAGATGGGTCCTGCTTTCGTATCCATTCTGTAAGCCTATGTCTTTTTATAGGTGAATTAAGTCCATTGATATTGAGGGAAATTAATGACCAGTGATTGTTCATTCCTGTTATTTTTTGGTGGTGATGTGTGGGTACTTCTATACGTTGGGGTTTACTGCTGTGGCTTTATCTGTTGCCTGTGTTTTCGAGGGTGTATCTGACTTCCTTAGGTTGGAATTTTCCTTCTAGTGCTTTCTGTAGGGCTGGGTTTGTGGATAAGTATTGTTTAAATCTGGCTTTGTCATGGAATGTCTTGTTCACTCCATCTATGGTGATTGAAAGTTTTGCTGGGTATATTAGTCTAGGCTGACATCCATGGTCTCTTAGTGTCTGCATTACATCTGTCCAGGTTCTTCTGGCTTTCAAAGTCTCCATTGAGAAATCGGGTGTTATTCTGATGGGTTTGCCTTTATATGTCACTTGGCCTTTTTCCTTTGCTGCTCTTAATATTCTTTCTTTATTCTGTACGTTTAGTTGTTTAACTATTATGTGGCGAGGGGACTTTTTTTGGGGGTCTAGTCTGTTTGGTGTTCTATAAGCTTCTTGTATCTTCATAGGCATTTCCTTCTTTAAGTTGGGAAAGTTTTCTTCTATGATCTTGTTGAATATATTTTCTGTGCCCTTGAGTTGGTATTCTTCTCCTTCTTCGACCCCTATTATTCTTAGGTTTGGTCTTTTCATGGTGTCCCAAATTTCTTGGACATTTTGGTTCATGTCTTTGTTGGCTTTAGTGTTTTCTTTGACTGATGAATGTATTTCTTCTACTGTATCTTCAACGCTAGAGATCCTCTCTTCCATCTCTTGCATTCTGTTGATTATACTTGCATCTGAAGTTCCCAATCGTTTTCTCAGATTTTCTATTTCCAGCATTCCCTCTGTTTGTGTCTTCTTCATTTTTTCTATTTCCCTTTTCAGGTCTTGGACTGTTTCCTTCATTTGTTTCATTGATTTTTCTTGATTTTCTCTCAGTATTTTATTGTTTTCTTCCAGGACTTTATTGATTTCTTCTAATTTGTTTGCCCTTTCCTCTAGTTGTTTACAGCGTTCTTCACATTTTTTTGTCTTTTCCTCTACACAAGCCTCTAGCTTCTTCATGATGTCATTCATAAGGCTGTTTTCTTCTGCTTCTTCCAATTTCTGATGTTCAGGTCTAGGTGTTGGAGGAGGGCTAGGGCCTGGTGATGCTGTATTGCTATTCATTTTGTTGTATATGTTTCTGCCTTGACGTCTGCCCATCTCCTTGTGGTTCGTTCCTGGCCTTATCCGCACACTTGGTTCAGCCAGACCAGTGTTCCAAAAGGGAAGTCCGGAGCAAGATGGGAGCTGGGGGCAGGCCTCTAAGTCTCAGGAAGAGGCTTGGGGCTCAGGCGGATGGGCGTGGGGGCAGGGCGTGGAGACTGCAGGGCCTGCCAGGGGTCTTGGAGAAGGGGATCCTTCCCGGTGGGGCTAGCAGGGAACCTGCCCGGTGGCCAGAACCTGGGGCCAAGTTGGGCAGGTCTTCCCTGGAGTGGCTGGTGCCCAGGGATGGGGTCTTGGGCAAGGAAGGGCACTCACCAGTTTTCCAAAAGGGAAGTCCGGAGCAAGATGGGAGCTGGGGGCCAGCCTCTAAGTCTCAGGAAGAGGCTTGGGGCTCAGGGGGATGGGAGTGGGGGCAGGGCGTGGAGACTGCAGGGTCTGCCAGGGGTCTTGGAGAAGGGGATCCTTCCCGGTGGGGCTAGCAGGGAACCTGCCCGGTGGCCAGAACCTGGGGTCAAGTTGGGCAGGTCTTCCCTGGAGTGGCTGGTGCCCAGGGATGGGGTCCGGGGCAAGGAAGGGCACTCACCAGTTTTCCAAAAGGGAAGTCCGGAGCAAGATGGGCGACTCCTGTATTCTTAACTGACTTAATTAATGTGGTTGTCAGTAACTATCTCTCATAGATCATTTCACACCCAACAAACTTTCTTTGAAAAAGAATCTGTGGAGCCCTTTAAGAACCTGATGAAAATTGTGGTCCCTCTTGCCAGAAGAAAAAAAAAATGTATAGATACTGCATCAAAGGGATGTCCTTGGGAGGAAATTCATAGATAGGTAAGAATCAAAAAATGAGAACAATAAAGATCAGAGAAGACAAATAATAACGGTATCTGTCGGCACTCAATCCTGCAAGACTCGTGTTACTTAGGTCTTCAGATTTTCAGATTTTGGGTTTGGGCCTGGTGCCTGCACTTCCTCTTCATATTGTTGTTTCTCAGATTGAGAAGTCAACTACTATTAAAATTTAGGCCAAGGGCTCGGTGCTGGAGTGGTTATCTAGCATGAGTGTGAGGCCCTCGATTCGATCCCCAATGTCACAAAAATAAATGAATGAATAACTGAGCAGAAAGCTGGACAGCAATTCAGTGGCAACAAAGGTGTTGTCAGTTCCACGAGGTTTTCTGGAGCTGGGGAGACCATTCTCAGCTGCCCTGAGCTGTGGAGGGTAGAATGAAAGGGTGGACCTTCATTCTCCTGTACCAACTAGTCAATGGGCATGGCTGCTCAGCAGGTGTGTGACCTTGGGCAAGAAAATATCTCCAGGGTCTGGGCTAAAAGCCACCGTCAGCTATACTTACAGCAGGTAGCAGGAAATGCAGCTTCCACAGCAGTGAGTGTGGGAACACTTGTGACCAGTTTTATTCCCTCTCAAATAAGCCCAATATTTTTATATGTATATGAGTGTCTTGCCTTCATGTATGTCTGTGCACTACATGCATGCCTGATGTCCCTGGAGTCCAGAAGAGAGCATAGAGTACTCTAGAACAGGAGTTATAGATGGTTGAGCAAACACATGGGTCCTGGGAATCAAACCCGGGTCCTCTGGAAGAGCAGCCAGCACTCTTAACCACTAAGTCCCCAAACCCCCAAATTTTAAAGTAATGTTTTCCTGTCTGCATCTAATACTTCTTGAAGAACTGAGCTCAGCCCATAGATCATCAAGGCCAGAGATAGAGCTGCCCAACAGAACCCTTAAATAATGGCCTGACAGTTGACCTTCTCAAAATTGGGAAGTCCATTTCTGAAAATAGTCTCTCGAGACCCCCAGGAGTAATGGGGTGAAGGCAATCAGGCAGTACACTGTGTCACTGTATGGCCTTTCCATTTGTCACACAAATTGTAATGAAGACTTATTTCTTAATTTCCATTCCGGCCATCACACAATTTGCAGCCCCTGCCATGTTTACATGCACCATCTGGAGGGGCTAATGAGACAGTGAACACCAGAAATCACAACTTGCTTTGACTAAACTAAAAGATTGTTACTGGCAAGAAAATGATCTGCTTTTTTTTTTTTTCCTGGAATTTCGAAGAGATTAAAATGAGTCTTCCTGAGGCTAGGGTAGAAATATGCAAAGCTAATTTTAATAGAATGAACCTGGAGGCAGCTGGCCATCTGAATCAATTCAGAATAATTCAGTCATTACTGCAATGGTCTCATGATGGAGAGTCTCTTCTGACATTGGAATTCTGAAAAATGATTACCTAGACTATACATGAAAGTCACAGAGGGTCCCAGCAGACCAGAGAGGGGACACACAGGAATGCTGAATGAGATAGAGTTTAAATACTCAGGCTTTACCTTCCCATGACCTGGGCCCTGCTTTGGAAATGACTTTGATGACTCTGGGTGAGTTACATACCATGTTTAGATAGCAGATACCTTGTGCATAAAACAGGAACTGAATGATAAAATTATCCTCAGAATTAAAAGACATATGCAAGTGAATAATAGTGAAGTATTTGAGTATGTCACCAAGAAACACCTCAATGTTTGCTGAATTTCCTGTCCTTGGAAAGTTTGCCTAAATAAATAGAATATGTACACATGAGCGCACACACACACACACACACACACACACAGTGCAGGCTAGTCTGGGTCAAAGTTGTTCTGGTGACAGTAACAGAGGACAACATGGATGAACCGCATATGTTCACAGTAGGTCAAGGTGTTTGTCTTTGTCCTATGGTGGAGTGTGAAGTTAGCTCTTCAGGCTAGCTCTGATGCTGCAAGCTAAGTCTAATCACCTTCAGAAATGTAAAGTAGTATACCAGCGGTTGTCAACTACTTGGCAAATATTTCACACTGCAATCCTAAATTATGTGTTTGTTTGTTTGTTTATTGTTTGTGGTACTAGGGATTGGGTCTAGGATCTCATTTCCAGGAAACACCATCACTGAACTAGACCCCCAACTCCCATTCTCTTTTTACCTTTTTCTGGAGACCAATCTCATGTAGTCCATCCTGGCCTTGAATTCTGCAGCCTTGAACTCCTTGATCTTCCTGTATCCACCATCTTGAATGTTGGGATTACAGGTATGTACCCCCACACCCTACTTCTCATCCTTTTTAAAGTTAAAATTAGGGGCAGGGCATGTTGGTGGTGCACGTCTTTAGTCCCAACACTCAGGAGGCAGAGGCAGGTGGATCCCTGTGAGTTAGAGGCCAGTCTGGTCTACAGAGTGAGTTCAAGGCCAGCCAGGGCTGTTACACAGAGAAATCCTGTCTCAAGGGGGGAAAAAAAGTTAAAATTAGGAAAGAAATCAAGTAACGGCATCATTTCTGTCCCCATTCCTCCCTGCACCGGCAAATAACTAGGGAAAGGGTATTAGAACACGTAATAACCCAAAAAAGGACATAATGATCATTCTTTGCCACACATCAAGATCCTCGATCAAATAAAACAAAAGATTGCTGTCTCCTTGTGCATCACAGTTTGAAAATCAATTTGTGATGATTGACTCAGTTAATCATTACATATCCTTTATTGTGGTCAGCCTACAGTCAGATTGACTCCTTTGCATGCGACTCTTGTCACTAGTGGACTTTTCAGTTTCGTATTAGTTTTCTTTTTAAATTAGTATACAAAATAATGGACTTCATCATGTGATTGTCCTACACTCTTGTTTTTGCCAATTCTCTTCCTCCATACCAGTCCTCACCTTCTTCCTGGTCCCCATCTTCCTTTCACGAGCACCCTGTCAGTTTCCAGGTCACACTCAGGGGTTATATTCTTTTTTCCTTATTTCCCTGCCCCAACACATTCTTAAGACCTTGTCTTCCTCTGTCATGGTTTCCCACATAGACCTATATACACAAATATGTAAAAATTAAAATCTAAGATACTTATATGGGGAAAACATGGTATTTTTCTTCCTATAGTCTGAGATACTTTGCTTAAGATGTTTATTTCCATTTTCCTGAGAATGTCATGATTCCATTTCTTTTATAGCTAAATAAAATTCTACTGTTATGAACCGGGTGGTGGTGGCGCATGCCTTTAATCCCAGCACTCGGGAGGCAGAGCCAGGCGGATCTCTGTGAGTTCGAGGCCAGCCTGGACTACCAAGTGAGTTCCAGGAAAGGCACAAAGCTACACAGAGAAACCCTGGCTCGAAAAACAAAAAAACAAAAAAATTCTACTGTTATGTATCACACTTCCCTTTTCTGTTCATGTTGATAGACATGTGGCCAGTGCACTTTCTAGCTATTATGAAATGTCCTGAAGTAAACACATATGTGCAAGCATCTCTGTGGTAGGACTGAAGAGTCCTCTGGGTTTATACCCAAGAGCGTCGTCACTAAGTTTTCTGGAAAGCAGCAGAGGGTCTTGCACACCCCTGTGACCACTTTGCACAGTGTCATGCATGTAATTCATGTTCAGCAGTTACCTGTGAGAAGAATTGACTACACCATCCAACCTGGGGTGGGATAACCTATCTTGTAGAAGAGGGAGATGTGGATCACAAAGCCCAGTCTCTTAGTCACCATGGCCTTAAGCAAATGAAGGAAAAATGCAGACAGATCTCAGATGAACATCTTGGCAGTGACAATATTGAGACACATACACTAGACCATGAGCTCTCAGACTTCTTTTGACCATGACCTACAGGAAGAGAAGCATTTCCATCATACCTCAGTACAACACCCACACACACACACTCACATTCACACTCAAAGGCAGATGTTGAGACAGGGTCTTACACTGTAGCCCAAGCTGGCCTGGAGCTTACTCTTTAGCCCATGCTGGCCTCAGATTCACAGCAATCCTCCAGCTTCAGCCTCCTGAGTGCTGGGATTAGAGGGATGAGCAACGATACCTAGCTTGGTGTCTTCGATTTTTCAGCGAAGCTCACCTTCACTCATTAAATCATGTCACTAAATGTGGGTTGGGAAACAACTCTGAAGAGGAAGGTTATACTGCCATGCAGAAATTCAGTGGCAGCCTTGGAGCCCTGCAACTTGCATGCCAGTCTGAGATGAGAGATCTTCTAGGAACATCCTTGGCCTTTTTCACACTCAAGTAAATCAAGTCTGTTGGTGCTGTCTTGATCCTGTGTGGCCTACTACCCCTTGCTTTCCTATTGGCACCACATGTCTATGTGAACAGTTCAACATCTGAATTGGGACAGGGGTCAGCAATCAACCCGCAGGAGCCATCCAGCCAGGTCCTCTCTTCTTGACCACAGCTGGGATGTGGACTTGGTTGTGGGAGTTGGAGCAGCCATCTTGGACCATGAAACAGCAGCTATAGGATAGCGATAAGAGAATGAGAAACTAGATGATGTAAAGTTGCCACACTCACCTGAGTGCGCACTCTACTGTGTAGCAGACGATTAAAACCATCCCATTGAAACCACTGGGCTTTGGCCTTTGCTACAACAGCTGAATCCAAACCACAATTGATTCATTATCTAGCTCACACTGCTGATAAAAAACAAACAAACAAACAAACAAAAAAAAAAACAGAGCACGTTCTTTTAACTCAAGTCTCTGTGAACCTTGGCTCATCTCTTCCGGACCTTATAGCATTGTCTACAACCCCCCAAACAGAAGGTATAGCACACCTGTCAGCAGTGAGGCTATTTGTACGCTAATTTTAACTCTAAGGAAGGAGAACCCTGTGCCACATTATATAGGTTCAGATTTGCTGTGGGAACAAGGACCATAAGCAGCTGTTGTGACAACACCCAATCAGTGACCTGTCCGGCATCAAGCGTCTTTGATTGTGGACACCCCTCGCCTGGCTCATCAGGGACACTGGGAAAGCCTAGTAGCTTCAAGGACTTAAGCAAGCACTGTTCCCTTTCAGCAAGAAAACCTCACATTCCAGCACAAAGCTTCTCAGGTGATATTCATTCACTTTTGGTGAAACAAACAAAATCTGAGGTCAAGAGTGATTGCTCGGCAGATAAGTGTATTTGCTATGCAAGCCTAAGGACCTGGGTTCGAATCCCAGGCACTCACATAAGAAGCCAGACATGGCCACACAGGCCTACACCTGTACCCACAGCACGGATGGGCTTGAGGGCAAGAGGATTGTTGGAGCTTGCTAGTACCTGCCCGGCTTCAGACTCAGTGAGAAACCTGTCTCAGATGAATACAGCAGACAGCAATGGAGCAAGGCACTGGATGGCCTCCTCTGGCCTCTGAGTGCAAGAACCTATAGTACATATATTGTCAAATCCTTGTTTGGCTCGGGTCCGAGAACCTTGGCTTGGGCTGATGAGGGACTAAAGAAAAGACAGTGGAAAAAAAAAAAAAAAAACAGACATACAGACACAGAAAAGTTCAGATAGAGAAGTTACGCCATTCTGGAAGCCCAGTGTGCTTGTTGTATACAGCTGAACCGGGAGGCAGGGCAGCTGCGTAGATCTGAACAAAGAGAGGGATTATTAGCTACAGACAAACAAGGAGGCAGGGTATTATATACAGCTCTGAACAAGGAGGCGGGTATTATATACAGCTCTGAACCAGGAGGCAGGGTATTATATACAGCTGAACAAGGAGGCAGGGTATTATATACAGCTCTGAACAAGGAGGAGGGGTATTACATACAGCTGAACAAAGAGGCAGGGTATTATATACAGCTCTGAACCAGGAGGAGGGGTATTGTATACAGCTCTGAACAAGGAGGAGGGGTATTGTATACAGCTGAACAAGGAGGTGGGGTATTATATACAGCTGAACAAGGAGGCGGGGTATTATATACAGCTCTGAACCAGGAGGAGGGGTATTGTATACAGCTCTGAACAAGGAGGAGGGGTATTGTATACAGCTGAACAAGGAGGTGGGGTATTATATAGAGCTGAATAAGGAAGCAGGGTATTATATACAGCTCTGAACAAGGAGGCAGGGTATTATATACAGCTCTGAACAAGGAGGCGGGGTATTGTATACAGCTCTGAACAAGGAGGCAGGGTATTATATACAGCTCTGAACAAGGAGGCAGGGTATTATATACAGCTCTGAACAAGGAGGCAGGGTATTATATACAGCTGAACAAGGAGGTAGGCTTAGCTAATCTTGATAGGAGCAGTCTCTGTAGGGGAGCAGTCTTGGGGCCATAAACGTGGTGGGGGACCATGGGAGACCTTTTCTGCACTGTCAACATTCACACTGAGGCACTGGGGTCCTTGACACGCCCATGCCCAAGTCAACAAAGCACAGTCACTCAATGCTCTCCACAATAGATGCACATATAAAATTAAAAACAAATCTGAGTCATTTGGTTTTAGACTTGAAATGTTTTCCAGTCCAGCAAGTAAGCTCATCACATGCTCCCCAGTGTTTCCTATCTACATTTCAGCACACGCCCTCGCCACCCATTCTCTGCCATGGTATAATACCCAATTCCGTGAGGATGCCCTTTCAATAAACATGAAGATATTATAAGCACTGCTTCTATTTCTGCAGATCTGAATGGATTCCAGAATCAATTCTGGCCCAGGGATAGAGCTAGGGCTAGGGCCACATCATAGCCGAGCCATAGTCTCCAGGCTACATCAACTCCAGCTTTCTGTCCATGTGGAAGGGTGCAGGCCAGGAACTGTTTCCAGCCTGCCTGAAAGCAGAAACAGAAACTGGGTACCACAGAGAAAGCTCCAACCCCCCAGTAACACAAAGAAGAACTGCTCATTACAGCCCCTGCCGGCTCCAACGTGAGGCTCCAAGTGTGTCGAGCACACCCAACAAATTTAGCTTCACCACCTGTTCCGGAAAAGGAACGCCCATGCCAAAATCCCCCCAAAAGTGCATAAATATTCTCAGTGTGGATTAGCTGGGAGTCTTTTCAAATATGTTCTATATTAGAGTTTGTAAACTGGGCACTTGATGTACACCACATGGCCACCATGTAAGACGTGAAGTTTTGTTCCTCTGCCTCAAAAATAAAAGAAATCATATTCTTTTTCTCCATAATTTTTAGACACACTTGAACAAAACGGTTTCAGGGCCTAAAACAAACAAACAAAAAGTCTGTAGTTCTAATAGAAGTAAAATATATACTTGAAATTTTCCAGTTTTCAAGAGATGTGTCAAGAGAGTATGGTTAATTACCCTAAGAACAGGCTGGAGGATAACCAATAAGTCCCAGGTGTGTGTGTGTGTGTGTGTGTGTGTGTGTGTGTGTGTGTGTGTGTGTGTGTGTGAAAACCAAGAGGTATAAAATGACATGCTGTCTCAGTTAGGGTTTCTATTGCTGTAAAGAGACACCATGACCATGGCAAGTCTTATAAGGAAAACATTTATCGGGGGTGACTGGAGAGGGAGCTGAGAGTTCTACATCGGGATGGGCAGGCAGCAGGAAGGAAACACTGGACCTGGCTTGAGCTTCTGAGACCTCAAAGCCCACCCCCAGTGACACTTCCTCCAACAAGGCCACACCTACTCCAGCAAGGCCACACCCCCAATAATGCCACTCCCTATGAGTCTATGGGGCCATTTTCATTCATACCACCACACAAGCTATAGGTAGGTAACAACCAAAGTAATGCCTTTGTTAAACCAAATAAAAAGGTCAAAAAACTAAACTTAGAGCAGGTGCCAAAATATAAGTCTATTTGACATTTATGAACAAAGCATCTTCTAAATTATTTAGAAAAGTTCTAGACACTATTAAATTCCTATGAATGTTTGCTAATGTAGTTGCTGCTGAGATGAAACTCCTCGAAGGATGTTGTCCCACCTGTGAAACTGTCCCGTCCTAGCCTGACTTCAAGACTCAGCTCAGAGATGCTTTCTGAAGTTTCCTTGGCCCCCCTTCTCTCCCCAAGCCATGTTGTGAGCCATGTCTGTGGTCCCACACAGTCCTCTGAACTCTCCCACTCAGCCGCTAACATCTTTGAAACACTTGGCAAGGAAATGGGCCCTAAGTACTCAAAGGCAAATAAAGGGGAGACAGCAGGCCAGTGACAGAAAGCTAAACATGTCCCTCTGTTACCAACCAATGGAAACACCCAAGTCTCGCCCATATTAGGACTTCCATGTGAGAGCAACAGACCTATGGAATCCAGACCTTAGAAAGTACTCCAAAGATGTTCTCGTGTGCACTCACTATCAATGCCGACTGTAGCATGAATCTTAAAAGGTCTTACTAATAAAACAAACCTGAAAGCCAGGTATTGGGGTGAATGCTGGAAGATCAGAGAAACAGAACCAGCCACAGCTAACCTCACCTCACCAATTCCTCAGGTGATCCTGTTTCCTCTAACTGGAAGCCTCTGTGTCCTCATCCGAATAGATCTCAGCTGAACTGCTGCTAAAAGCCTAAAGGCTTAACCAGCTCTAGTTCCTGGTTTTCACACCTTATATACCTTTCTGCTTTCTGCCATCATTTCCTGGGATTAAAGGCGGGAATCACCATGCCAGGCTGTTTCCAGTATGGCTTTGAACTCACAGAGATCCGGATGGATCTCTGCCTCCAGAAGGCTAGGATAAAAGGTGTGAGTGCCACCATTTTCTGGCCTCTATGTCTGTCTAGTGGCTCTTCTGTTCTCTGACTCCAGATAAATTTATTAGGGTGCACGATATATTGAGGAACACAATATCACCACAGCTGACCATCACTTCTCTTGGTCTTCAGTAAGCCTGAGCCCCCCACTTTCCCAGCTCAGATCTCTGCATACTTACACAACCTCAGGCTTTCCACTCTAGCTATATCAAAGCAGTGGGGTCATGCTATGAGAGGTGGAAAGGCAAAGGCAGGCTCCTCTCAACCATTCAGCTCTAGGCTGCAGGTGGCAATCACTGTAAGGCTCAGATGGGTGATGTGGGCTCGCAGAAAACAATCACAGCAGCATCTCTGACCATCCTCTCTAAGTAGTAGAGAAGAATGGGTACAAGTGACAGTCCCAGGACCTAGAGCCCTTCTGCTGAGTCTAATCCAAGGCTGTAGCTCCTTGTCCTGTAGGAAACACACAGACACCCTCCATCCAAATTTGCTTTGGTGAGTAGGCACTCTAAGTCCAGTGCCTGTAGCCTTCTGGCCTGTACCCTACCATAAGCTTGCATCAGCTCAATATTTCCACATCCAGAGGATTTATCCATAAGGATGCACTTTCATTTGTTGGAATGATACAGCATGGTGTTTGCACAATAAAAGTGCTGAGAGGCTCTGAAGGTCAAGTCAATCCATTCAAAGGTCGAAACAGGCCAGCCCTTCTTCAGCTTGATTACTCAGACCATATCCAACCTCCTTATTCTGCTAGACCTCTAGGAAAAGATTGAAACTAAGTTGTAGGTACACTCCAATCCTTTGAAAACAAAAGACCTCTTGTATAGAAATGGCAAAAGGACTAGCCCTCTATATGTAACCATCACCAAGTCACACCACCACCATCTATAGCAACTCTGGACCCCCTTCCTCTTCCCCAGTGAATTCTTAATAATGTATCATTGCATAACTAGTATTTGATATGAAGATGTATCTCTAAAGCCTTTTATCACACTATATATAGTATGATTAAAATAGATAAAAAATCATTTACAGTAATTCTAAACACCAGTTTATAGACTCTAACTAACTTATGTTCCCTTCCGCAGCCTTCAAGTCAATGTGAGCAGGAGTGATCTGGTTTGGGGAGAGGGCTGTTTTTACTTTACCTGCCAGATACATCCTGGAACTGTTTCCAGCCCAGAAGAAAACCTAATAAATAAGGCTGAGGAAGAAGAGTAAAGACAGATGGGACAGAGGGCGGTGTCTCTAATATTAGACCAGGAGTGGGTTTTACAGCAGAGAGAAGTTGGAATTTGGGGAGATGAGGGATCTGGAAAGAAGAATGGAAAGAGATGGGGCAGGGATGCCAAACACGGGCACGCCTGCATCCTGAGCATCTGTTGCCTCTCATTCATCAGATTTTTCTGAACCATATGCAATCCTTGTGCTACAGCAACACAAGAGAGAGGCTTCCTTCCTTCTCATTGATGGCGGCCTCCAACGCCCCCGGCACCTTCATGGCAACTTCCTCCATCAACCACGAGAACACTGCTCCTCCTAAGATGTCCTTAGGTAATATGGCACCATGAGCAATAAACTGAGAAGTCTCTTCTTAAAGAGGAAATATTCCAGGTGGGTTTTATTTCATAAAAGACTGGCATCTCAACAGAAACAAACGTTAGCATTAATAACCAGTTTAATTTTAATCCTTATTATACAAAATAAAATAATCTCAAGTACTTACTTTTTTTCCTCCTTCATAGCAGTATCATTGGAAATGTAAAACTTTTCGCTGTTAGGGAGCTTCCTGTCAGTATGATGAAACACCCAATATAATCAACTTTGAAGGAAGAAAAGCTTACTGTGCCTCAGCTTCAGAAGTTTCTGTCCATGTCATGTGGTCCTGTGGTGGCGCACCATACCGTGTCCAGAGGCATGGCAGCAGAAAGCAAAGACAAGAAACAGAAAGAGGCTGGGGGTGGGGGGATGGAGGGGTCCAATGTCCCCTTCGAGACAGCACCTCAGTGGCTCACTTCCTTTACTAGAATCCGCCTCTTAACGATCCCATTGCCTCTGAATATCATCACTGTCCCAACAAACTGGACTTTGGGAGATAGTACAGATCCAGCTACAGCAGTTCCCCATCCTGTTTCCATGGAGAACAGACCACAAGCATATAGGAGCAAAGGTCACTCTGCAACAAGGTGAAATATATTCATATTTAGACAATTCCATCTTCTGCTCTCCACGGATAACCATGTCTAGGAAGCTTCTGTCTGCCTAGGAGACTAAGTGTAGTCTTTTAAGCCTAGAACTCAAATCTAAGCCACCCTAGCTCACTAACTCAGATACATCAAGACATGCTCAAGACAGACGTGGGGGTCCATGATCATAGCCACTGCCCATTAGGGGAACTGGGGGAGAAATATTACATGTCCAGAGCCATCCTTAGCTATATAGCAAGACCTTGAAAGGGAGGGAGGGAGAAAGAGGGAGATCTATTACCAGGGAATCTCATCTTACTATTCCTCTCCCCATTCAATCCGTCTCCATCCACTACCCAGAGCTTCCCAAACCCTTCTCCTGCCCTCCTCCGCTACGTCCAGCACTTCTTTCTCCACAAGTGCATTTGGGATTCAGGCTGCTCCACAGGCTTCAGTGGAACAGATTATAACACACCTGCCTTACCCCGAAGCTTAACGATATGGAGCTTCATCCCACGATTCAGTCCTCAACTATGTTCCTTCCTATAATCCAAACACTGTTTCTGTTTTTTATTTCTGTCTGATTCTACTAATAAGGCTCTCAACTTTCCTGAAGGAAAGGCTACAACTTATGAATCTTTTATAGCTAGTACTTAATAAAAAATCAAGTGCCTGTTTATAGTTGGTTTTTGGTTTTTGTTTTTTTTTTTAACTCTTTTTGCTCTTGAAAAGCCCCACCACCCAGCTCCCAAATGATCACATGGAGACTTATTCTTACTTATGAATGCCCAACTGTAGCTTGGCTTATTTCTAGCCAGTGTTTCTTAACTTAAATTATCTCATCTCCCTTTTGCCTCTGGACTTTTACCTTTCTCTATTCCATATACATTTCTTCACTTCTTATTCTATGGCTGGCTGTGTGGCTGTGTGGCTGTGTGGCCGTGTGGCCTTGTGGCTGTGTGGCTGTGTGGCTAGGTGGCTGGGTAGCTGGTTCTTGCTGTCTTCTCTCCTTCTCCTTCTCACCCCTCCTTCTCCTCATTCTTCTTCTCCTATTTTTTCTCTCTGCCTGCCAGCCCCACCTGCCCTCTCTCTCCTGCCTTGCTATTGGCCGTTGAGCTCTTTATTAGACCATCAGTGCTTTAGACAGGCACAGTACCACTGCTTCACAGAGTTAAACAAATGCAACATAACAGAATGCAATGCATCTTTGTCTCATTAAAAAAAAATTCCACAGCATAAAAGAATATAACGCATCTTTAACTAATATCCCACAATGCCTATTACCTTTTGAAAATTAGGCCCAATGTCATTTTGCCTACTTGAATGTTCACCAGACAAAATTTGGTAATTTTTAAAGTCTGTATGTAGAGATTTTGACCAGTTGTTTTTAGCATAGTAGTATATTTTCATCATGGTCAATTTGACATCCTTCTATTAAAGGAAATTGTAATTGCCACTTTGATCAAATAACTTACCAGAATTATAAAACTTTATAAAAGCACATGACAATTGACAATTACAACAGTCTCCCTTATCCTTGGGGTCCACAGTCCAAGAGTCTCAGCACATGCCGGAACCACACCCCATATAAAGCACTTTTCCCCCTGTGCACACACTGCATGCACAGGACAGCAGCACATAAACAAGACAAAGGGGTCCTCATATCCTAGGCAGGGAGGATCCCGGACAGAATCAACACACTCCACAGAACAGCAGGCAATGTGAAACTTAGAAGTATTAGCACAAGGCCTTGGGCTCAATCTCTAGCACCACCATAATAAATAAATAAATAAATAAATAAATAAATAAATAAATAAATAAATAAATAAATACACTAAAAATCATGACATTTATCCTTAGAATTTTTTCATCAATTGACTTCAAGTAACTCAACTGCAGAAAATGAGACTACTACTTTCTAGCTTAGCTTTTTTCAATGAATGAGCAATGAGTTTTCTGCTTTATTCTTCCCAGCGGTATACACTAAGAGTTCTGGTGATCTGGCCAATGAACTGCAAGCAAAAAGAAGAAAGAAAAGCACTTCATAAGTTACTAGTCCCACTAAGCTCATTCAATAGGGAAAAGTGTATTGTCTTAGCAGTTTTTCCCATACCTTCCTAAGATGAGTAACCTCTAGAACAGTAGTTCTCAACCTGTGAGTCACAACCCCCAAAGACCATCAGGAAACATAGATATTTATATTATCATTCACAACAGTAGCAAAATTACAGTTATGAAGTAGCAACGAAATCATTTTATGGTTGGGGGCCACCATAACACAAGGAACTGTGTTAAAGGGTCTCGGCATTAGGGAGGTTGAGAACCACTGCTCTAGAACATACTTGATGAGCTCTCAGGGTTTATGTTGAGCAGTGAGGGTATGTCAACTCAACAGGCAACAGAATCATCTGAGGGCCCCTGGGCATGCCTGTTATGGATCATCTCGACTATGTTCATTGATATGGAACTAACCATCCCGTGGGTGGGACCAGTCTCTGGGCAGAGGATCCGGATGGTATAAAATGGAGAGAGCCAGCTGACCATGCCTTCATCCCTCACTATTTCCTGACTGTCGATGCAGAACGACCAGCTGCTTCAGGTTCCTGCTGCCTTGATTTCGCGGCCATGAACTAGGAGCTACAATAAGCCTTCTCTCCCGTGGGTCGCGTTTGTCTGGATAGTTTATCACAGCAACAGCAAGGAAGCTAACACTGCTGGGCTGTCCAAGAAGCGCTGGAAACTTCTCTGTTCTGAGGAAAGAAGGGAAACCGACTTCTTTGGGGTTTTAAAATGAACAGGGAAGCCAGGCGGTGGTGGTGCACGCCTTTAACCCCAGCACTCAGGAGGCAGAGGCAAGCGGATCTCTGAGTTTGGGGCCAGCCTGATCTACAGAGTGAGTTCCAGGACCGACAGGGCTACACAGAGAAACCCTATTTCAAACCCCGCCCCCCAAAAAAAGAAGAGTGGGGGAAGAAAAGACAAAGAAGAGAAAGAGGGCAACCCAAGCAGAGGGCCTTGGGGATGAGCCCGGTGTCCTTTCCATCTGCCGGGAGATGACCCAAACGGACATGCTGGAGAGGGTTTTGGAGTGGTTAACGTGGACTCTATTTAATATGTGTCAGGGGTCTCTACTCCCTGCACAGCCAACTGAGTACCGAGCTACTCAGTTCATCCTCTGCACAGCTCTGTCTTTATAAAACCCAACTCTGCATAGTTCATTCTCTACTCAAATTCTTTTCTACTCAGTTACAGCCCTTTCTGATTCAATACTTGAACAACTCAAATTCAATCTAATTCTGACTCGACTTCAACTAAATTCTATTCTACTGAGTTCTCCAAACTAAATTTAACTCTACTTACAGATGATCTATGTGAGTGCGGGGGGGGGGGGGGGGGGGGGGGGGGGGGGGGGGGGGGGGGGGGGGGGTGTTAGAATTTAAAGAGGTCTTATTTGGAATTCAAAGATCTGTATCTTCTAGGCTGTAGCAGCATGGACTGAAGAGAAATGTGAATCCATTTGTTAGAGATGACTATCACCATGATTTTTTCTGTAACTGCAAAAGTCCTGTGACGATTTGTATAACAGAGGAACAAAAGTTACCAATTGATGTGCATATATTGCTCAAAGCTCTGACCAGGAGAGTGGAAAAAAGTCCTTGTGAATTGTTCAAGTCCAAAGTTGTCCATGCTAGTGGAAAGCTCATTTCCACCTCAACTGTTAATTCTTCATATCAGAAGAGATAGGAACCACATTGGTGCTAGAACTGCAAACCTGCAGAGGAACCCAGAGGATTCAAGCCAGAATCAGAGGCTAAAGAGCCAACTGTGGCACTAAGCAAGTAGAAGGACAAATGAATGCCAAACAGAACTGATGGAGGAAGACAGAAATCACTTTTGATTGAGTCCCCAGCAGACCAAACCAAAGAAAATGGAGTTCAAGAAATGTCCTTTTCTGTAAAGACACAGATTAAAAGTTTAAAAATACAGAAATCAACTTATCTAGCAATGGAACCTAAGGACAAATTACAGTAACTATTCAGATAATCTGATAAAAACAGACTTCAAACCAAAATCACTCAGAAGAGATAATTATAGCCATCACATGTTAATAAAAGGAACAATTCATGCCAGGTGGTGGTGGTGCATGCCTTTAATCTCAGACCTGAGGAGGCAGAAGCAGGTGGATTTCTGTGAGTTTGAGGCCAACCTGGTCTAAAGAGCGAGTTCCAGGACAACCAAGGCTACAGAGAGAAACCCTGTCTTCAAAGACAAAAAAAAAATTTTAAGGGACAATTCCTTAAGAATATATAATAACTGTAAGCATATATGCAGTAAACACAAGGCTTCCAATTTCATATAACAAACCCTAAAGGTCATAAAAGGTCAGATAGGTATAATAAGAGTAGATGACTTCAATACTCCATTGTCATCCAAACTAAAATATCAACAAAGAAACTTCATAGTTAATCTGTAGCCTAGATCAAATGCACTTCACATGTGTCTATAAAATATCCCATCTAATAAATATGGGACACACAATCTTTTCTGCATCCCATGGATCTTTATCTAAAACAGACCACATTCTAGGCCACAAAGTCTTAACAATTATCAAAGAATGGAAATAATTTATCATATCTTATCAGGCCATAATACTATAAAAGTAGGAATCAATAGTGAGAGAAACCACTGAAACTACAGTACTATTTTGAGACTGAACAATACTCTTTGGAATGACCAATGAGTCATTAAGAAAATCAGGAATAATTTGTATAATCCTCAAATGAAAATCAAGGCACAACTTATCTGAACCTGTGGGGTCCAGAAAATGTGGTTGTTCTGAGAGGGATCCATAGATATGACTTTTCATTAAAACTCAGAAAGAGCTCCAAGAAATAACCTAACGATGCACCTCAAGATCTTAGAAAAGCAAGAACAACTCAACCCTACAGGAATCGACAGCAAAAACTACCAAAGGTCAGCACAGAAATGAACAAGACCGAGCCTCGGTGTACAAAACAGAGAATCAATGAAACAAAGAGGTGATTCTTTAAACACACACACACACACACACACACACACACACACACAGATCCTGGCTTTTATCTTATAGACTGTGTGCTGTTCCTTTTTCTTTCTTTTTATTTTGGTCGTTGGCTAGAGAGATGGTTAAAACCATGTACCTCATGAAGAGGACTTGAGTTTGGTTCCTGGCACCCACATGTGTTGACTCACAACTGTCTGTAACTCCAGCTTCATGAGGTGTGTCCAACACACTCCTCTGGCCTCTCTGGGCAATGCACTCATACACACAAACCCACACATATATACATAATTTTAAAATCTTTCTCAAAAGTTTTACTTTTTTTCTGCATCAGTTTTAATAGCTTCCCCCAACCAAATTTGGAAGAAAGCACAAAGATCTTCCCTTACAGCCCTTACCCCAGACGCAGTCTCCCCACAAGTGTAATTCTGAACCCAAGTGTTACTTTAGTTAAAACTGACAATAATATACACATTACAGAGGATTTTCAGCACCCCAGGAGTCTGGGTGCATTACTTTCTATTGGCCATTCAGTTTCATCTTAAGAAGAAAACAGGTTTCTAGTCCTGAGGTCTGATGTTGCAGATGGATGAGCCCAACAGAAATCAGAACCATCAGTGCATACACTGGGTGTACAGAGACCACTGGAATTGCTCATTCTCAGGTCAGACACAAACATTCTCAGGCATAAATTCTCTTTGATTCAAGACACAAACGAGAGAATAGTCTAAACCTGTCTTGAAAGACATTAGATGGGGGTGGGGGTAACATACTTGTTACTTCTACAATAATGCAAGATTCATGTGCTAGACAGTGCATGAGAAACACAGGAAGAAAAATCACACACAGAACAAAAGATTCATGGCCCCAGAACAGATCACTCTATTGCCAAAAGCTCTGAGATAAGACCGAGAAAGGAATTTTAAAATGTCTGGGGTCATCAAAAGATCATTCAAACGAGTCAATGATTTCCCACAGTTCTCTCTGAAGAACGCAGTCTACACTTAGAAGCAGACATTTCCATTGGCTGACACCCAGTCTCCTTTCTTGATAGTGGTCTGGGATCTGTTGTCGAAGACAATGGAAGAAGTGGAACAGGATTCGGATGACCCAGGGAAAACTGACCCCTGGAGGTAAAACTGATACCAGTGGCCCAAAGTTCTGGAGGGGCACAGTAAGAAAAGGAAGTGCACCCACTTTCCTACCCAGATACTTTCAGTATGTGTCAACAGATGGGGAAGGTATGGAATTGAAGAGCCTGAAGGTGTGGGCTCAGGGTGGCCTGATGGTGTGGGCTCAGGGTGGCCTGATGGTGTGGGCTCAGAGTGGCCTGATGGTGTGGGCTCAGAGTGGCCTGATGGTGTGGGCTCAGAGTGGCCTGATGGTGTGGGCTCAGAGTGGCCTGATGGCGTGGGCTCAGAGTAGCTTGAAGGTGTGGGCTCAGAGTGGCCTAAGGCACAATGCCTTTGATTGCTCCAGAAGATTCCCAGGTACCAAATGTCTCTCACTAACTTTCCCGTTTTATAGCCACCAACTCTCTGATGTTCTTGTTAACTGACAGAATCCTCAATAATGTGTGTGGGCTGTTCCCCGCCCCCCCCCCCCATGTCTTTGCTTACAATTAGCAGTGTAGCCTTGTGTTTTAAAAAAATATTTTCTCCTTTCCAGTATTTCGATGATAAAGATCATTATCACCCTTTCAAAAGAAAAATTCGGTACCCAAACAGAAAAGACTGCATGGAGGAGGCTCTTCCTGGTTCTTGGGAGCAAACAGTGAAGTGCATTATTTCCCCCTTTTCTGGTCTAAGCACAGGAGGATGGAAAATGGAGTCACTCAAATAACTCAGATCGTTTCCCGCACAGGACAATAATAGCGGGAACGTTTCTGCGGCTCCAAGGAAGCAAGTGTTTCTAATTAGCGAGCAAGAGCAGATGAGGTAACTATTCTGGGCAGAAAAGCAAAGCGGAGAAACTGCCTGAATTCCGCTTGTGAAGGTTGCCACCTACTGGGGAGCGTGCGACACTGCAGCGGGCTTGAAGGGACGAGCATGGGCTAAGGAAAGAGCAGGGATAGCACACTGAACAGAAAGAAGGGACATGGTGGATGGCGCCCACCGTGGAGTCACGGTTACCAGAAGGCTCAGATAGGAACGTGCATCTGGGAGAGATCTACCTGGGCCCACAGGCCCCCTTGGGGCTTAGCCAAAGGATTGAGGAGAGTATGTGAAATAGAAGTCAACGGGCACAAATGCAGAGATAAGGAAAACCACCGTAACGGCAGAGCCCAGGAGGCAGTGGCAGCTCTAGCCGTAGAAGATCGTTTGCCCTAGGAATTTGTATTAAATGAGATTTGATCCAGAGGTCTTTGGGAGGATAAATTAAGAGTTTTCCCCAAATAAAAAAAAAAAGAAATGGTTGAAGGCTCATTGAGGCCTTATGGGACAAGTGCCCAGCAATTAAGAACCAATGAGCAGGTAAAGATTCCCCAGTAGGAGGCACAGAGGTCTTTGGGCTCCTAGATAAACACTAGGGAGCCTGGAATGTTAAAGACACAGGATTGTTCCATTAAAGTGAGGAATGTATAACCTGCCATCTGCCCAGGAGGCTGGCAGCAGACGTAGTTAATAACCTGGTGACCTTTGTGCTGTCTGTGACCTGGAGACCACGCTGGATCCTCCCTAAGACCCTCATCATGAGCTTGTTTTTCTCGATCTACAGAACCCATCTCTATGGAAGATATCACATGTCCTCTACAAAGTGTTTCAATGCAGTTACGTCCGATCTTTATTTAGCTTACTTTGTTCTTCAAGGAGATTTATGTGTGCATATAATTGTGCACATGGTATTAAATTTTCACCAAATTGTGCTGTGATTAAATATGCCTAAAATAAACTATTCAGGGTCAGACTCCCAAAGCTTGGACCAATACCAGCTACCGAGCCATGTTGAACGGGACTTCTTTCTTGCCTCCTACAGATCAATACTCTGCTGGCCGAGGTGGTCGCAGAGATTCCCACGTCCCCTAATCAGAAGTCTCTGAACAAAGCTGGGTATGATGACTCACACCTGTGATCCCATGTGTTCAGGACACTGAGGCAGGAGCCTGAAGTAAATCTCAAGGCCATTCTGTGGTACACAGTAAATTCCAGGTCAGCCTGGGTATAGAGTGAGAATCTGTCCTTTAAAAAAGGAAGAGGAAAATCTCTGGGCAGATGGCAAATCTCTTGGCTCCTTGGGAATGGCCTTTAAAAAGACAAGCCAGACTAAAGATTGACGTACGGATCTGACAGATAAAACAGTCCTCACCTAACACCAGCCCTGGCCATCCTTCTCCACTCAGCACGAGGAGCCGGCAGCTGTGGTTCCCTCAAGATCTGTCAACACTGAAACCCAACCCTGTCCCCTAAGACATGAAAGCCTGCATCTGGCCCATGTGCACTTCTCTCTGCCCCACAGAAGAAAGGCCCCACGTTTCTTCATCATCTGCTTCTTTTAAATATACCGAGTCCCATGTTACCGGCACTGATGTTAAGGGAGCTGTGGGGGTGGGGAGGGATGTAATTCCTGGGACTGGTAAAGCAGAGCGATAGTAACTAAGTAAGCATGAATGTGCTAACAAGAACTCCACACTCCAGGAAGAGACTGAGTAAGACAAACAAGTTCGTCTGGGTGAAAAGGGACAGGCGAGGAGCTTTTCACCGAGGAAACCATTTTTGGCCAGCACACTGACTCAAGGCTGCAGGAAAGTGGTATGCTTAGAAACCTTAGACCTTGCTCCACCTTGAACAGTCATATTCATCTGAGCAAGTCCCTTCAATCCTCGGTCTCTCTGCTCATCACAAAACAGGGGAAATAGTGGGGGCTGAATAAGGAGGCCTTGAGCACAATGGCGAGAAACCAATGTACCTATAGTAGGCAGCCAGTGCTGTGTTTTTATACCCTGACCCATCTTGAGCTTTGTGCTAGGGAGTGCACAGTGGGGGGAAAGGATGATGACCCCTATCTAAGCACTGGAGCTTCTGTGTGCTGTTTGCACGCCTAGCATTGAACTTTCAGATCCCAGACTGGTCAAAGGATCCACTGTGACATGGACCCAAGTAAATGCTTTTAAAACTCTTAGCCAACTTGCTGGAAATTGAACCATTATTTTTAGCATTATTTATGGAAGAAGATGTGCTCCAAGGCAAACTGAATTAAGAAAATAATTCTGTAGGACACACAGTGGAGACTGTCACTTTTCACACAGACTCCTATAAAGAAGACCACTGCTTCATACACATAACGAAAACAGTCAGAACGCCAATATTCTGGGCTTTGCTTTTTGTGTTTTGTCAACTTGACACAAGCTCGAGTTCTCTAGGAAGAGAAAGCTCAGTTGAGAGAATGATTCCATCGAATTGCCTGTAAGCCAGTCTGGGGGAGCATTTTCTTGATTAGCGATTGGTGTGGGAAGCCCAGTTCACGGTGGTCAGTGCCACCCCTAGGCAGGTGGTCCTGGAGTGTGTAAGAAAGCAAAGGGGAAAAGCCACAGAGTATGAGTCAGTAAGCAGCATCTTTCTGTGGCCTGTGCATCAGTTCCTGCCTCCAGGTTCTTGCCCCGAGTTCCTGCTCTGACTGCCCTTCTTACAGACCTACAAGCTGTACACTGAAATGAACCCTTTCCTCACCACGTTGCTTTCGGTTTGGGGTGTTTTTATCCCAACAACAATAAGCAAACTAGGACTCTCATGCTTGTAGGTGGTGGTGGCTATCCTGCCTGGAAGGGGCCAGAGATGTGCAGGTCTAGCCCTCTCTATAAACCAGGAGACGAGCATCAAAATGTTAACACTTCCCTGGGGATGGGTAAGTGCACCTGAGGGCCAGAGGCTCTTAGTCTCCATTTCCTTTCTCAAATCCCACTGCAGAGCTGCCCCAGAGTGGGCAGTCTTTCTCCGGCACACTTCTGTTAAGGATTCACAAGTCATTGACTGAGTGTCTGTTGATCCAGCTTGTTTGCATAATTAGGCAGCACAGGTGGGTTTCTGCCTTGGTTTTCCCAACAAGTGTAAATGAATTGCCTACCTCAGATGAAACCTGGAACAGAAGATGATTCAGCTCCGCACAGAATGACTTGTAAACATAAGGGGGAAACTCACACAGCTAGAGAAAAGATCTGAGGAAAAACATGGTAGGCATTGTGTTCACTTTTTTCTTCCCAGCCACCAAGAAATAAATTTGTTTCTTCCATTAAAAGCCTCTTCTCTTTTTTTTTTTTTTTTGACAAAAAAAAAATGTGTCAAAACATATAGAGAAGCACAATAGGAATATTAAGGTCAAGCTGGGCGTATAACTTGGTAGAGAGCTTTTCTAGCATCTGTGAACCTGGGTTCAATCCCCACACAGGGACAGAAACTCATCAACACAAGGCACAGCACTGGGGAAGTGATGGCACCCCAGTGGCTCCGGAGCATCTGAATTGTCAGGAGAATGGGGAACTGCGCTTTGGAACAGCACCTCAAGGGCCTCTGCAAACTTTCTCCCCAGGAAAATAACTATAGCTGGCGAAATATATTTTTAATTTAATGTTCAACAAACATCTAAGTGCATACAACAAATGGAGAAATATTTAATCAAGAAAATCCACTAAGTCTCTGTAAGAATGGAAACTGGTGGCATTCTATGTCTACCCACACTCTGCTCAGAACTGGGGAAACACTGGTGAGGACTGGTGAGGACTGGTGAGACAGGGCTCCACCCTTATCCAGCTCTCAGTCTGGAAGTGCAGAATCCCAAGGAGGGCCAGGCCACTGTGTGTATTTCCCAGTTTGGGGCTACAGAATCTCTGTTCCAGATAATAACATCTGAATGGTCTAGGGCTACCTTCCTCTACCCTCATCTCATACAGCAGAGGCTGCATGAAAGACAGGACGGGATAAGGGTAACTGTTCCTAAATGCTTTTATACCACTGTGATCAAATCCCTCACAGAAGCAAATCAAGGAAGGAGAAGTTACTTAAGCCTGTGGCTTCAAGGAATATAGTGCATTACCATGAGGAACGTAATGACCACTGAGACAACCATGTTCGTGGTGGTGGTGGTGGGGGTGGGCGCATGATGAATCAAGAGGCAGAAAGAGAGTCCAGAAGTGAGAATGGACTGTAACATTCAAGTCTGCTTCTAGTGTCCTGCATCTAACATCTACAACTAGACATGTCCCTGAGTTTCCAGAACCTTCCAAAAGCTGAGACCTAAGTATTTAAGTGCATGCGCCTGTGAAGAACGTTTCACATTGAAGCCACGACAGAAGCCATGCCAGGAGAGGCAAGCTGAGGAGAACACAGGCTGCTGTCCTGTTCAGTACCCTGGCCTCCTCGCAAAAAACGGTCACTCTAAGAAAGAAGGGGCCATGTCCCTGTCCTAAGTTCTGAACCAGAACCTATAGGATGGATGGTGCTTTTCTCCAAAGGGGTGAGATGAGATGAGAACAGAAGCCTTATCTTCAAAGAATGGTCGTATTTGGGATGGATTGTGGACGCGTTCAAGCATAAGGACACTGCTGGACACAGCAGAGACTTTATCCATAAGCAATTCAGAGGAGCAGGTGCTTCATGGAGCAATTAGCCAGGGAATAGACGTTTAAGAGAAGAAATGAGCGGGAAAGCTGACTAACCATGGACATTTTGATAGCAGCTATTAGAAGAGGAAAGTGATGGAAGTCTTTAGTTTGACACAAAATCTTTAGCAATACGAAATGGGAACTTCACAAGGCAGAAGAGGGGAAATAAATCCAGAGTCCATCGACGAGGAACTGACCATTACAGGCAGCTCTCTACTCTCAGTGAGAGGTAGTACCTAGAGCCACACTTGAGACTGAGAGCCTCAGAAAACCAGCACCATATTCTCAGGAACAGACATTTTAAGGAGAAAAAAAAAAGAGAGAGAGGAAATGAGATAAAAGTTATATGTGTTGTTGCAGAGGAAGGCGGGGAGCCAGGAAAACCTCTTCTTGGCACCATCTTAAAAAGGACAAAGCAACAGAAGGACAGCCTTTTTTTAAAGAGTCTGCTGAATCTTCCAGGGTAAACATACCTGCTTTTGCTACACTGTCCTCAAATTCGAATCTGTATCCCAGCAGATTTTTACAGCTCTCAGACCTCATCAGAAACATTTCTCATGCAGTATCCTGTGGTTGGTTTTGGTGGTGTTGTTTTGTTTTGTTTTTAACTCTTTACACTCTTTGGGGGACCTGCCACCCAGCTCCCAAATAATCACACGGAGACTTATTCTTACTTATGAGTTCCCGGCCTTAGCTTGGCTTATTCCTAGCCAGCTTTTCTTAAATTATCTCATCTACCTTTTGCCTCTAGGCTTTTACCTTTCTCTATTTCTGTACATCTTTTCTTTCCTTATTACTCTGTGTCTGGCTGTGTGGCTGGGTCACTGGCCCCTGTCATCCTCCTCACCTTCCCCTTTTCTCACACCTCCTTTTTCTCTTTTTCTCCTTCTATTTGTTCTCTCTGCCTGCTTAGCTATTGGCCATTCAGTTCTTTATTAGACCAATCAGGTGTTTTGGACAGGCAAAGGAACACAGCTTCACAGAATTAAACAAATATTAACTTCACAGAGTTAAACAAATATAAAAGAACACAACACATCTTGGCATCCTTAAACAAATGTTCTACAGTATAAACAAATGTAACACATCTTCAACTATTATTCCACACCAGTATCCAGATGGTAGTTAATGCAGAAACTCACAATTGGTCAAAGTTCAGAGAAAGGTGTCTGTGGAATGCTCAGCCACAAATGGGACATTTATATCACCACCATGCCAGGTTCAGAAACCATTGCAGAAGAGAGATCGGAAAGATTATACAGTCAGAGGCCGGGAAAGTATTAAACCTGAGAATCTTGAAGAGAACAGACCAAATCCATGATTGTCCAATTAAAGCAAGCTGTATTTTAGGGCTCACCCAAGACTACCAGCCAGCTGTCTCAACCTAAGTCAGGATTTGAGAGAGCCGCCCCTGTCAGCCCCTTGAGGTCCTTTCTGTAGGAGAGATAAGATGTTCACAGCGGTGACAGAGGTGGTTGTTATACAGAAAAATACAGCGAACGGGGAGGAACAAGGATGACGATATACATCATATGAATGAGGTTGCAAGTTTAGTGTAGGTCGAGAAACATGTCTTGCAGTTTACATCAGATCTCAGAAACAAGAACTTATTCTTACAAATAGAAACCTTAACTTACAAGGACTTAACACAGGACAAACAGGAACTTGTTCTTAACTGTCTTAACCGCAAACAGAAACCTTAACCTGCAAGGTATATTGTTCCTGATTTGGCCTCACAAAGGACCAAGGTGAAACTGTGTCTCCTAGATACGACAGGACCACTGTTCTCATGAACTCACAGCAACCATGGTTACCTACACAAGGCCTGCATGCGGTCAACCTAGTCAATATTCTACCACGAAGTGAAGAGCCACTAAAGGAGGGGCTACTGACAACTGGTGGCTTCTGGGAAGGCCAGGCAATACCATGACAGGCTCCAAAGAGCTCAGTAACAGTTAGGCCTTAGTTCCTGCTTCTTGAAACTGAGCAAGCCGTTTCTGAGGAAGCCCCGAACAAAGGACAATCAATCTTTAATGCTCCTGACAGCAGCTCAAGGTATACTAGGCCTGAGCCAGCACCCCCTTCCACAGCCTCACAGCAGCTCAAGGTAATAACTAAACAAGGGCAAAGCCTGGGACATGTCCAGGCCTGCCCCAAAATGGAAAAGCTATAGCCTTAGCCAACCCTTGCTAGCCCTAGTCAATTAGTAATGTACTAACATAATTACCACTCACTTAAGCCAATCGATGATAAAATGACCTTACTGCCCTAGAAACTCCCCTGAGGAGTTAAAAGGAGTTCACACATTCCTCTCGGGGTCGTCACCATTTTGTACAGGTGAGAGACCCCACGATACATGCGGTATAATGAACACTCTTGTTGATTGCATATGTGGGTGGTGGTCTTTTGTGGGACTTTTCCAGGACCCTAACAGCTTCCAGAGAAGGGAAAGTTAGTTTTATTTAAGAATGTGGCCTCTGGTACATGACCACACTCAAGTAGGTGATCCAGCATGAGTATAGAGTCAGCACAAAGCTGGAAGGGAATGGGAAGGTATGAGGTGGATCTGGGAGGCATTAACGTGTGAATGTGATCAAAAAACACTGTATAAGATTCTCAAAGAATAAAAATACTATATACTTTAAAAAGACTTTTGTACAGTCAGCAGCTCAGCCCCCACCCCACCCCACCCCACCCCACCCTATGAAACTCACAAACAGGAAACCCAGAGTGATGATGTCAGGACTACTGACTGAAACCTGGCTGACAGAATAACTCTCCACTGCAAATAACAAACTCTGAATAGGCACCTTGTAGAAACATGGTTGGAGCCAGAGTCTTCAGACTGTTGACCACAGCACAACAATAATTAAGCAAATAAGGAATTATTGGGAGGCCTTGCTGCTAAGAGGCCACAGTCTATCATGGCCTGGGAACTCTCTCCAAAAACTCGTCAACCAGGAGACTCCCTCCCCAGTGAGACTTTTCTACTCTCTACTATTGTATGATATTTTGTTTGTGTTCTGACAAAAAAAGCTTGCCTGGAGATCAGAGGGTAGAGCTAGCCACTAGTTAACCATAGAGGCCAGGCGGTGGTGGCTCACACCTTTGATCCCAGCACTTGGGAGGCTCATGCCTTTGACCCCAGCACTTGGGAGGCTCATGCCTTTGACCCCAGCACTTGGGAGGCTCATGCCTTTGATCCCAGCACTTGGGAGGCTCACAACTTTAATCCCAGCACTAAGAAGGCAGAGACAGGAATGTAAGGCAGGGGGAGACAGGATCTCAACCCCCTTTCCGTCTGAGGATTTGTAGAGGTAAGAAGTCTCTAATGGCTGCTTTGTTTCTCTGATCTTTCAGATTATTACCCCCATATCTGACTCCTGGTTTTTACTGATAAACTAATTAGGTTCAGCTTCACTCTACCCGCCCTTATCCAGAGAATGTCCCTGGGCCCAGAGGACTGACCTTATCTGAAAGCTGTCTCTAAGCCTGGATGCCTGATTTAGCTCTAGGGTGACCCTTGGCACAGTTTCCTGCTAGAAACCTTCCCCCTGCTGCACAGATGGTGACTAAGACTTGTACTAAGAGCTCTGCTATAGGACCCTGCTGCCACATACAAAGCTTTGTGATAGGAGTGTGCCGCTTAATGCAACCTGGAGTCTGTCCCCAGGCTTCCCAATCCTATGTATTTCCTATACTCCGGAATAAAGCTAAGCTAATTCACTGAAGCCATATCCCAGAGGGCTGTCTCCATCGTACCCACACCATCCAATGCCTGTTCCCCTGCTTCTGCTCCCTCCACCCTCGTGGACCAATGCACCCAAAGAAGAAAGCAAAACCACAAGGAATAGGAAAATACAAACATGTTGTTTTACCTTCGTTCTGGTGGCTGCACTTTAAATTACTAGTGGCCAAGCCAATAAGGCCATAGCCTGGGGGAGTTCTGTCCCCCCCAAACAATGGCTCTGTTGCTGCCACTAATGGTAGTTCTAACTAAATCTCTATAATTCTAATAAAACTCAAGATTCAAAGGCTAGGGTGAAAACCTGTGAGCTCAGAGTTAGAGTAGCAACTGGCTAATTTTCTCTCTCCACAGGCATCCCGGAAGCCACTCCCTTCCACACCTCCCCAATTGAAAAACCCACCCTGCTACTTCCTGTCAACCAGTTGCTAACCCCGCCTCTCCGAGCCCAGGCTAATTTTATTGAATTAAGGTAAATACAACACATCTTTACATAGGTTAACAAATGCAGCATGAACAAATGTAACACATCTTTGCCTGGTTAAACAAATGTTCCACAACATTACAAAATTTACAAAAGACATGAATCAATATACACCTTTCAGTTAAAGCTCTAAATATTATTGGTCTCAATTTCTCCATCAAAAGACACAGGCAAGCAGATTAGATTTTAAAATAGGACCCAGCAATTTATTGTCATGAAGGAAACCACCTCAGTGTGAAGAAGGGGTATTACTACGAGGAAAGGGAACCAGGAAATAAGCAAGGTCACTGTTCTAATATCTGACACAATGGACATCAATCCAAAACCAGTCGGGAGATGAGGACTAATTCACTTAAGGAAACTCTCTCTATTGAGAGGACATTCTAATTTAAAACAAAAGCGCACCCAATTTACAAAAGAACTACCTCCATATGTAAAGACACAGATTAATCCCAACACAATAATAGTAGGTAGCTGCAATACCCCACTTTCACCAATGGACAGGTTGGTCATCCTGACAGAAAAATAAACAAGTACATTTGCGCTAACTGACATTACCGACCAAATGGATCTAGATACTTACAGAACATCTCATCTGAACACTACAGAACACATCTTCTCTTTAGCAGCATGTGGGACTTTCTCTAAAACAGTTCATATAACAGTACACAAGGCAAATCTTAGCAGACACAGGAAACTTGAAATAATGTTTGAATTCTGTTAATAGAATAGCACTACAAATCTACAACAAGAGGAATTACAGAACATACACAACACAGAGATGAACACCACACCACTGAAGGATGAATGGTCACTGAAGACATCAAGAAAGAATTACTTCTAATTCCTAGAATCAAATTACCACAACATAGTCGGGCAGTGGTGGCGCATGCCTTTTATCTCAGCACTCGGGAGGCAGAGGCAGGTGGATCTCTATGAGTTGGAAGCCAGCCTGGTCTACAAAGCGAGTTCCAGGAAAGGCACAAAGCTACACACAGAAACCCTGTCTCGAAAAAAAAAAATTACAGCACACTCTAACCTATGGGGTACAAATGCCTGCGTTTTTGAAAAAAGAAAGAAAATTAGAGTGCTCAAAACTTAATAACAATGATGTAACTTAGGCCTCAGAAAAACGAGAACCAGCCAAGGCCCAAATCACTAGTCAGAAATAAATAAAGGCAGAAATTAATGACATGGAAGTGAAAAGAGCCGCACAAAGAATCAATGAAATAAAGAGTTGGTTCTTTGAAAAGATAAACAAGATCAACACACCTTAAGCCAAACTAACCAAAGTTAGACAAGTCTGAAATCAATGAGATTAGAGCTGAGAAGTGAGGCAATAAGACCCATTTTAGTGGAATCCAAACAAAATCATTAAATATACCCTAAAGACTTACAGTCCACCAAACTGGAAAATCTAAAAGAAATGGGTATATTTCCAGATGTTCATGGCCATTCAAAACTTAACAAAGATGAGAGAAATCATTTAAATGAAGCTATAATAAGAATAGAGATTGAATCAGTAAAATGTTTTAAATCTCAAGTAAGGCAAGTCCAGGCTTATGGATTCACTACCGAACTCTACCAACCTTCAAGGAAGGATCAGTGATGTGCTTTGTAAATTATTCCATAAAATAAAAAGGAAACAGGAGGAAGGATGAGAGGGGGATCTGTGGTTGGTATGTAAAATGAATAAAAATTTCTTAATAAAGATAAATAAATAAACAAATAAAATAAAAAGGAAGGAATACTACCAAACTTTGTCTACAAGGCTCATGTTATCCTGATATCAAAACCAGGCAAAGGAGTTGGAGAGATGGCTCAGCTGTTGAGAGAGCTTCCTACTCTCCAGAGAACTTTAGCTTGGTTCCCAGCACCTACACAGGCCAGCAGACAACTGTCTGCTGCAGCTCCAGCTCCAGGGGATCCAACGGCTCTGGCCCCTGAAGGTACACACACACACACACACACACACACACACACAAAATTAATTAAAAGTAAAATAAGTGATTTTAAAGATAAATACACATAAATGAAAAGAAAATTATAGACCATTCTCTCTGATAAACATAGATGCAAAAATTCTCAATAAAACACTTGCAAACTAAATTCAAGAACACATCAAAAATACCATTCCTCATGATCAAGTTGACTTCATTTCAGAGATTCAATGATGGTTTGATACAGGCAAATCAATAAATGTAATATATTCCATAAATAGACCCAAGGATACAAAGTCCATGATTAGCTTAATAGATGCTGTCAGAGCTTTTGAGGCCCAGCTGCAAGCACTCCCCAATCAGCACCAATTAAACAGGGGAGGGGATTGGCAACCTGCAAGGGAGGTAAGTTCCTCACATACACAAGGCCAGACCTGCAGCATTGAGAAGCCAGGGCTCCCTGAACTACCAGGAAAGGACTTACAACCTCCCCTCCCCCACAGAACTTCAGAGAACAGGGAGGCTGAGGAAACCAAGGGCTCCCACTTGCCTCTACCCAGCACAGCACCTAATAGAGCCTTCTAGGGCTGGGGGGATCTAAGAACATCATCTTTCACCTGCAGCTGTACCAGCAAGTCTCTCTGTAGGTGGTCTTTTTATTTCTTAGTTTCTATTATCTTGGTTTGGTTTTGGTTTCTCTGTGTACCTCCCGCTGTCCTGGAACTAACCCTGTAGACCAGACTGGCCTTGAACTCAGAGATCTGCCTGCCTCTGCCTCCCAAGTGCTGGGATTAAAGGCGTGCGCTGCCAGTGCCCGGCCAGTTTCTATTATCTAATCTCTACTATGCACAAGTGTCTCGTGAAGATTTCCTGTCTGAATATTGTTTGGTCAGGCTTTAGGATTGCTGTGTTTCTTCACCCAGGGCACTACAGGGCGGTCTTTACTGTACCTTTCACCCATATCTCTTTTACTTCTTATCCCCATGTCTCCTCCTCATTCTCTCCTCCACATCCTCTCCACTTTACGTCCTACTTGTACCAATCTCTAAAATCTGTGGATCTGAACAACGTCCCAATTTCCCCTTCCCAGCTACTTTACTCACTTGGAATTTATTTTCCTTTTCAAAATTGATCTAATGCTTCTCCTTATCTTTCCCTACCTTACTTCCCTCCTAGTCCTAGACTTACTAACTAAAGTCCAAATAAATTCCACGCTCTCCTTGGTTGCTTTTCCTCCAACAGTTCTTGAAGTCAAAAGGGCCGGTGTTGTCCACTCTCTGACACAGTGTGTGTAGAGTGGTCCTGTCGAGCTGGAACTGCCATTCTCCCGGGTGTCTACTCAGGGAACAATGTAAAGTGTACAGCAGGCTCTGAGCTCCTGGACGGAGAAATCATTTGCTGAACTACTGCCCTCAACTGCACACCATCCAAGTCCCACTTGAACATTGCAAATACTCCAACTGAAAGTATATGGCTGATTTTTTTAAAAAGCAACAAAATAACCTCAGATGTGTAAATTCCAATGCGACAACATAAGAAACATGAAAAACCAAGGCAACACAGAAACACTGAAGAAAAATCAATAGGGTGAAAACGAAAAATGTGAGTCAACTCCGAAGCTCTACAGGGAGTCCCACGATAGAACAGATCAAGGAGTGGACGTGCCCATGAAGGGACTGGAGGAACTGAGGCAAACAAGGACAAAGGTAAAACATTCCAGAAACAAAAACGACAAAAATTCACATGGAAGCATAAAAGCCTGAGATAATCAAAGCCATCCTGAGCAAAAGGAATAGTGTGGAAGCATCACTATACTGATTTCAGCTCTCCTGCACCAGCCTGAGCTGCAGCACCAGCCACAGGGGGCTGGAGAGATGCCCCAAAGAGGGAGAGCATCTTTTCTGCACCAGCGTAAGCCACAGCTACAGCCACAGGGGCTATAGAGATGCCCCAGCAAGGGAGAGCATCTATGCTACACCAGCCTGGTATCGGCCCCAAAGCAAACACTTACATTATTAATGGAACAGAATAAGGACTTGGTTAAAAACTCACACAGCTACAGTCACCTGGTAGAGCAAACATGCCAAAAACATACATGGGAGGAGACCAATTCCTCCACATGCGGTGCTGGGAAAACTGGGTGTCCTATGGATTTGTTCCAGATTAAGACACATCAGGTTTGACCTGCCAAGACCACCTGAAAGGTCTCCAATGACACCATGGCCCAGATGATCCAACATCCAGAACCGTTTCAAGGCAACTGGCTCAGACGATACACCCTCATGGACTATTTCATAATCCTAAAATTTTCTTTGTGTCCCCATAAGATACAACGCCCCCCTCCAGCAGGAAGTAGTAAGAGAAGCTACGCCCAAATTCCCAAATATACCAAGCTGACTTTGGAGATGTGTAAAGGTTAAAACCTTCCTTTTTAAGAAAAGAAGAGGGGAAGTGCTGTGGGATGGTCTGTATGTCAAATGTGTTGCTGATTGGTCAATAAATAAATCACTGATTGGCCTGTGGCCAGGCAGGAAGTATAGGCGGGACAAAGAGGAGAATAGAGCTGGGAAGTGGAAGGCTGAGTCGGGACAAGGAGGAGAATAGAGCTGGGAAGTGGAAGGCTGAGTCAGAGAGACACTGCCAGCCGCCATGATGAGAAACAGCATGTAAAGATGCCGGTAAGCCATGAGCCACGTGGCAAGGTATAGATTAATGGAAATGGATTAATTTAAGCTGTAAGAACAGTTAGCAAGAAGTCTGCCACGGCCATACAGTTTATAACTAATATAAGTCTCTGTGTTTACTTGGTCGGGTTTGAGTAGCTGTGGGACTGGCGGGTGTCAGAGATTTGTCCTGACTGTGGGCAAGGCAGGAAAACTCTAGCAACAAATGGCATCCAACGAGGTGGCAAGAGTTTCCACCTAAAAACTGAGAAAAAAGATTCTAAAACGGAGCTAAAAACAGCTTCCTAATTGTCTCAAATGAGCGGCAGCTGCCGGTTTGAGCTACTGGCGGGTTCCTAGCGTCCATGCTCGACCTGCAGTATGGTGGGAATGAGGCCTCTGCAAGTGGCACATTAAGCTGTGTGGTGGATTTAGCCTTTGCTAGTACAAAAAAAAAAAGAGAGATTTCTGGGCTACACGCTGCTTTGATAGAAGCATAGACAAACTATTTCTGAGAGTTGATGGCTCCCAGAGCTGGCGGAAAACGTATCACCGCCATGTTGGGAAGCTGAAGTGGGTGGAGCCAGCAGCGCCAGCTGCCATTTCAGGCTTAGAAGGCTGCAGTTCAAAGCAATAGGCTCAAGCTAATATAAAAGAAAATAAGGGGGCTGGAGAGATGGCTCAGAGGTTAAGAGCACTGACTGCTCTTGCAGAGGTCCTGAGTTCAATTCCCAGCAACCACATGGTGGCTCACAACCACCTGTAATGATCTGGTGCCCTCTTCTGACCTGCAGTCATACATGCTATATACACAATAAATAAATAAATCTTTAAAAAAAAAAAAAAAGAAAAGAAAAGAAGCCACATAAAGATGGCTACCACACAAAGAATCTGGATTATGTTCTCTTTGATATTCGTAACTAAAGAAAAACATTTGATTACAAAAGCTGTTGAGTTATGCCAAAATATATATTTTAAAGGTACCTTGACTTCAAAATTTGGATGTAAGGATATGTTGCTTTGGAAAGGAGGCTCTGCTTTTGTTTCCACAGAAAGCCAGAGGCTATGGATTTGTTCCAGATTAAGACACATCAGGTTTGACCTGCCAAGACCACCTACCTGAAAGGTCTCCAATGACACCATGGCCCAGATGATCCAACATCCAGAACCGTTTCAAGGCAACTGGCTCAGACGATACACCCTCATGGACTATTTCATAATCCTAAAATTTTCTTTGTGTCCCCATAAGATACAGCGCCCCCCTCCAGCAGGAAGTAGTAAGAGAAGCTACGCCCAAATTCCCAAATTATATGTAATTTTACTTTAAGGTTAAAACCTTCCTTTTTGAAAATAAAAAGGGGGGGAAGTGCTGTGAGATGTTCTGTATGTCAAATGTGTTGCTCTGATTGGTCAATAAATAAAACACTGATTGGCCAGTGGCCAGGCAGGAAGTATAGGTGGGACAAGGAAGAGAATAAAGCTGGGAAGTGGAAGGCTGAGTCAGAGAGACACTGCCAGCTGCCATCAGGACAAGGAAGATGTACCGGTAAGCCACAAGCCACGTGGCAAGGTATAGATTAATAGAAATGGATTAATTTAAGCTGTAAGAACAGTTAGCAAGAAGCCTGCCACGGCCATACAGTTTGAAACCAATATAAGTGTCTGTGTTTACTTGGTCGGGTCTGAGTGACTGTGGGATTGGCGGGTGAGAGAGTTTGTCCTGACTGTGGCCCAGGCAGGAAAACCCTAGCTACAGGTGTCCACATGTGGAAAAACGAAACTAGATCCGTATGTTTCACCTCACACAAAAATCAACTCCAGATGGATCGAAGACTTCAATGTGAGACTGGGAACTCTCAAGTTGTTAAAGGAAAGCCATTCAAGATCCAGGCACAGGCAAGCACTTCGTGACTAGGACTTGTCACTAGGGAAATACAGGCAACAACCGTGAAGTTGAGCCTTAAGGAAAGTAAAAGGCTTCTGTACAGCAAGGGAAACAGTTATTAAGGGAACAGTGCTGTGGGATGGTCTGTATGTCAAATGTGTTGTTGATTGGTCAATGAATAAATCACTGATTGGTCAGTGGCCAGGCAGGAAGTATAGGCGGGACAAGGAGGAGAATAGAGCTGGGAAGTGGAAGGCTGAGGAGGAGACACTGCCAGCCGCCATCAGGACAAGGAAGATACAAAGTACCGGTAAGCCACAAGCCACGTGGCAAAGTATAGATTAATAGAAATGGATTAATTTAAGCTGTAAGAACAGTTAGCAAGAAGCCTGCCACGGCCATACAGTTTGAAACCAATATAAGTGTCTGTGTTTACTTGATCGGGTTTGAGCGGCTTGGGACTGGCAGGTGAGAGAGATTTGTCCTGACTGTGGGCCAGGCAGGAAAACTCTAGCAACAAATGGCGCCCAACGTGGGGCACGAGTTTCCACCTAAAAACTGAGAAAAAAGATTCTAAAACGGAGCTAAAAACAGTTCCTAATTGTCTCTCTCAAATGAGCAGCAGCTGCCGGTTTGAGCTACTGGCGGGTTCCTAGCGTGTGCGCTCGACCTGCCATATGGCGGGAATGAGGCCTCTGCAAGTGACACATTAAGCTACATTGTGGATTTAGCCTTTGCTAGTACAAAACAAAAAAAGAGGTTTCTGGGCTACACGCTGCTTAAATAAAAACATAGACCCACAATGGCTCCCAGAGCTGGCGGTAAGCATACCGCCGCCATGTTGGGAAGCTGAGGTGGGCGGAGCCAGCAGCCACAGCTGCTGCAGCTTAAAGCAACAGATTCACAATAAGACAGATTCAGATGTAATAGTTTACAATATGTGTAAAATATACGTAGGCTTGAAAGAGACAAAAAAAGGTGATACATACAGTATAGAAACAAATACATGGTTTTAAAAAATAAAGTCTTTAAAGAGACAGTAAAATTAATATAAAAAATAAGCCACGTAGAGATGACTATTACACAGAGAGTCTGGATTGTGTTGTCTTTGGGATTCTTAACTACAGAGAGATATTTGATTGTAAAGGAAACTGAGTTAAACCAGTATGTATATTTTAAAGATACTTTGACTTCAAAATTTGGATGTAAGGATATGTTGCTTTGGAAAAGAGTCTCTTTTGTTTCCACAGAAAGCCAGAGGCTATGGATTTGTTCCAGATTAAGACACATCAGGTTTGACCAGCCAAGACCCCCTGAAAGGTCTCCGATGACACCATGGCCCAGATGATCCAACATCCAGAACCGTTTCAAAACAACTGGCTCAGATGATACAGCCTCACGAACTACTCCATGATCCTAAAATTTTCTTTGTTTCCCCAGAAGAAACAGCGCCCCCCTCCAACAGGAAGTAGTAAAAAAAGCTACGCCCAAATTCCCAAATATACCAAGCTGACTTTGGAGATGTGTAAAGGTTAAAACCTTCCTTTTTAAGAAAAGAAAAGGGGAGGTGCTGTGGGATGGTCTGTATGTCAAATGTGTTGTTGATTGGTCAATGAATAAATCACTGATTGGTCAGTGGCCAGGCAGGAAGTATAGGCGGGACAAGGAGGAGAATAGAGCTGGGAAGTGGAAGGCTGAGGAGGAGACACTGCCAGCCGCCATCAGGACAAGGAAGATACAAAGTACCGGTAAGCCACAAGCCACGTGGCAAAGTATAGATTAATAGAAATGGATTAATTTAAGCTGTAAGAACAGTTAGCAAGAAGCCTGCCACGGCCATACAGTTTGAAACCAATATAAGTGTCTATGTTTACTTGATCGGGTTTGAGCGGCTTGGGACTGGCGGGTGAGAGAGATTTGTCCTGACTATGGGCCAGGCAGGAAAACTCTAACAACAGAACAGACAATCTGCAGGATGGGGAAAATCTTTGCTAGCTCTGCCTCTGATCGAGGATTATTATCTAGACTATAGAAAGAGCTTCAAAATCTAAACAAACAGGCAAACAACCCAATCAATAAATGGGCTAATGAAATGAAGAGATGCTTCCCAAAAACTAAAATACAAATGGCCAGTAAACATGGAAAAAAAAAGTTCAACATCATGAGCCATCAGAGAAACGCAAATTAAAACTGCTCCTTTCCAGCATGAGAGTATGGTGTTTCATATAATGCAGTGGACATAATCCACTGTTACCTAAAAAAATAGTTGAGTTTTTGAAAAGAAAATTGATATTCTATCTCAAACCCAGTCAGAATGTGGGAGGCCTGTTCTTTTCTGAAGGGAAACAGAGGAGCAGTGGATCTGGGAGAGAGGGGAGGTGGGGGTCTGGGAACAGTGGAGGGAGAGGAAACTGTGGCCGGGATGTGTGGTATGAGAGAAGAATAAATAAAAAGAAAAAAGGGGGAAATCACATTTCAAAGCAAAAAAACAAAAGATGAAAAAAGAAGGAAACAATAACAAACGTTGGTGAGCGTGCAGACGCAAAGGAACACTTACACCCATCAGTTTGTCTCTTCCATGCTTAGTCTAGGACCCCACCCCAGGTGGTGGCATCGCACACATTCCAGACAGTCTCTTCCCGTTCCGTTAATCTCTAGGAAAGACTCACGGACACCTCTAAAGGTGTTTCAGCAGTGCCCTGGATGACAGGTCCTTATCTAGTCTTCCACCACATACAGAGACAAGCTTGCTTGTTACTCTCCATATTCTGTTGTCTGAGGTTGGTCGCCCTAATACCTGATTACTCAACTAGAAGAGCGTGTGTGTGTGCATGTGTGTATGCGTGCGTGTGTATGTGCAGTGTGCATGTGTGCGGTGTGCGTGTGTGCATGTGTGCATGTGTGTGCATGTGTGTATACGTGTGTGCATGCGTGCGTGTGCATGTGTTTACATGTTGAAAGGAGATTCACTAGCTAGGCTTACACAGTAGAGGCCACTGGGTAGTTCAACAGTGGCCATATGCATATTGGAAAGGTCAAGAACCTGGTGTCTGCTTGGTCCACAGCACCGAGTGTCCAGCATCCCTGTCTGGTGCAGAGAGTCTGGAGGATTTCTGGAGAGTGTTGTTCTTCAGCCTGCACTGGAAGGCCAAAGCGACAGACTCTGACGTCAGCAGGGGGGGCGCAGCAGCAATAGATGCTCTCACCACAAGAAGCAAAGGCAGAGGGACAAGACCGATGTGCCCCCTCCCCGCCCCCCCCCCCCCCCCGACCTTCTCACATCTGGGCCAGCTGGCTGAAGGTGCCACCCAGTCTGAGGGAGAGTCTTCTCCAGTTAGTCCCTTCCTGAAAGGCCTTCACAGATCCACCCAGAGGTGTGTCTGTTTCTTAGTGGGTTCCAGATCCCATGACATAGACAGTAAGATTAACCAGCTTCAGATGCTTAGCATTGAAAATGTTCCTAGGTTGGCAAATCAGCATTTGAGAGAGACAGAAAACGAACTGCAACTGTCTGGTCAGACAAGGCAGCTCTGGGCTTCCCTAAGTGTGGTGCTCTAGTGGCTGGAAGGTGACCCAGGAAGGTTATGGTTAGGAGAGATATGAGGCTAAAGCCACAGCATCTCTTGCCCTCCCGTGTGTGTGGGGGGGGGGGTCCTCTTCTGGCACCTGGTCTGCACAACTCTAAGAAAGGACTCAAAGGCATTGCCCAGCAGGAAATCTGTGGTTCCCATCCTGCACCCACCACAGGAACCTACGTCAAATGTAGCCTTGGAGGGTCTTCAGTCTCGGTGTTTAATTGACTCTAACAAAGCTCCCTGCTGAGCACTGCAGACACACACACACATTACACAGCAAAAAGTGAGTCATCCCATAGACAAGACCCCCGCTCGGCCACCGCCACCATGTCTTTTAAGATAGTTTCTCTATGAAACCCCAGCTAGCCACAAATTCACAATCCTCCTGCCTCCACCTCCTGAGCACGGAGATTGCAGGTGTGTACCCCCTCACCTGCTTTGGAATCCGATTTCACTACTGAAACACTGAGGCCATCTTTTTTGAGTTAAATGATCTAAATTATTTGCGATGGTTGCATAATAGCTATTCCATGAACAGTTCATAATTTACTGAACCTGGTATTGGACATCAGAAGTAAGTCATAGGGATGTTTTGTTGTGTTTTGTTTTTGCTATCCCAAACACACTTTGAGAAGTATGGAGAATATCAGATAGTTTTCACATATCTGTAACTATTCCAAGAATATGCAAAAATGAAAAAGTCAAATATATTGTGCCTGGATTCCGGCTCGTCTCAAAATCTAAAGCAAAACAAAACCTTCGGCGATTATTTCTTTGAGAAGAATGCTTTCTCAGTCTTTTGGTTTACTGGTGGAGGCTTTATCCATACTTATTTCTCAAAGATCTGGTACAGTGTTTGTAATGTTATTAAATATTAAATATTAAATATTAAATAAACACACTTGGAAAGGTAAATACTGCTTAGTAGTTTATAAGTCTAATAGTCACAATTTTGGGTTAAAATTTAAAAACACCAAGTGAGTTCACAGCCTACACATTTCTTTTTCTTGCCAACACAATTGGAAGCAGGGGTATTCCTGCAGTTCCTGGACCCTGTTTATAAACCCCGCTAAAGTCAAAAGTAATTTATAACTCTAAGTTCTGTGCAATACAGCTGTGTATCCATCTGGCCCTGGTGCTTTATTACCTGAAATGTCATTCGGGGTACTTTTCAAACACTCCTTTTCATCCTCCGAGCTTATTTAATTTCCCTCTGCGTCTGGGCACAATAATTCCCAACCCACAAAATAAATCCCATAATCCTACACACTGTCTCCATTCCAGGAATTATCTGTATATGCCCTATGAGTCAATGAGGACATTTCAAAAGGATTTTTCTTAAATTCTACTTAGAAATTATTTATCCTGTCTGTGAATCCAACTTTCACAAATATTAAAAATCGGCTTTTATCTCAGACAGGAATATGCGTTTTTGAATCATAGATTTATCTACAAAGAAGTTGTTGGTGTCCTCCAAAGGAGACTGTTTCTAGGGAGTTACTACTCATGGCTCTCAAGGGGAAACACGAATACATCAACATGGTGTGAAGGTCTTGACTTGACTTTACAGGCTCCATCTTAGGGAAAGGGCCACCATCTCAGACCACCTGCTGTACTCAGTTCCAGGAAGGACCTCAGGAATGTGCCATGACAACTCGAACGGATACAGAGCAGTATCCTCCTGCAGACATCCTGTCTGCAGTTTATGGCCCTTGAAGATATCTAGATAATCCTGCTGAGCAGTCCAGATAATCCTATTCAGCAGGTTGTGGTTCCCCGCCAAAAGTCTAACCCAATGGTTTCAAATGTGGTTTCGCGCCCAAAATCTAGACCTATAGTTTCAAAAAGTCACCTTGCCCCATATCCCTTCTACCCAATCCCAAGTTGCCAATTCCCAGCTTGCGGTTTTTCCCTATAAAACCTCTCTATACCTGGACTCTCGGCCGCTGCCACATTTCCTTCCATCTGCCCTGCGGTGGCCCAGGTTGGCCTGACAATAAAAGGACCCTTATGTGCTTGCATCGGAAGCCGGCTCCTTGGTGGTCTCTGGGGGTTTCGAGAAACGGGTACAACAGTGGCTAGCCTCCTTTGACTTTGGGCCCCTGGATAAGAAGGAAATAGTGGTTGCCTATGCTGGAGTCCAACAATGCCACTAGCTCCTGGAAAGACTACAAGTTCCCAGCCACAGCCGCCAGGTACCTGCTGCGGTTAATTGTCACAGTAGCCGGGCGTGGCGGCCTTTGGTCCAGGGTTGGCTCCTTAAGACCTTCTTTAGACAACTCTCACCACCCCCACACTCCACTGCATCTAAGACATAAGGGGGCAACTGTGAGAGAGGTCAGGGGAGAAATGACTTTTAACGACTTGTGTAAGTTGAAGATAACCTCACGGCCACTATGAGTGTCAAAAGGCGTACCCGAAACATATCATTAGCTGGACATTGAACCCAAGTAAACTCTGAGCCCAGAGCACTAATGACCTTGGAGATGCATCAGGACTGGGTGAAAGGAAAGTTTGTGATCAGGCCGCTCTACCATTCCTATCTCCAGCAAGCAAAGCAAGGACGCATAACACACACACAGTGAACATCTCACCAGTGCTCTTTATAATGCCTGAGTGACAGGTTATTTACAAAAGCATGGTGACACACAGCAGCTGCATCAGCCCAGCATGGGTGACGCTCAGGAAAGCTGCACCCTTGGAGTTCTGGGACAACTTGCTCAGCCAGAGGCTCTGTTTGCATCCTGTCTACCCGGAGGGCGGGGCCTCGTGAGGCTGGTAGCTCTCTCAGTTTCCGGAACCTGCTGAGTTTTGTTAGCTTCTGGAGTCCTGTGAGTCTCCTCCAAGAGGCAACGCTCAGGGTCAGAGACTTGGCTACACTATGCTAAGTTGCCATTTTTTCTGATGCCTAGGAAATGGATAACCAGAATGATCACCACATAAAAGCCTAGAGGAGATGAAGGTGTGAATGGGGTGCTTCCTATAGCTGTAGGGTACCACATAGCTCACCCTAAAGTAAACCTTTGCTGCAAATTAGAGCCACCTACTTAAGATTTGTAATAGTTTTCTTTCTTTTCTTTTTTTTCCCTGAGACAGGGTTTCTCTGTGTAGCCCTGGCTGTCCTGGAACTCAGTAGCCCAGGCTGGCCTCGAACTCACAGAGATCCGCCTGTCTCTGCCTCCTGAGTGCTGGGATTAGAAGCGTGTGCCACCACCAGTGATAGTTTTCTTAATCCACAAGGAAAAGACGTTTGAAGGGCCTAAATTCTCTGCAGTATGCTCTTAATCAAAAGCAGTTAGCAAGAGCTAATAATGTCTACCCTTACTTACTCAAGACTTAGGGGCCCACAGTCCTGAGATAGCACAGGTAACATTTGATTGACTAGCCAAACTACAGGGATGGGCTAAATAGTGTCACTCTATAACGTCTGCCTCTCAATAGACTTTTGAAAAAAAACACTGTCATATTGGTGCTCACATCCTTAGGTCAATTCTGGGCACATGAAAAATATTAAATTCACAACCTAAAACTATGGCAGTTTTAAGCAATGAAAAGACTCCAAGAGGAAGATAGTCTTTCAAATTTGTTTTCAACTCAGCATTAATTTTTAAGAACATAAAAGATATCATAGAAAAAGTACATTCCACACAGTATTCTACTTGCTTACTTTTTTCTTAATTTTGTGTGATGTCAAATTCTTGGCTAAGAAAAGTTGTGGTGTGGTTGGTGGTGGCACACACCTTTAACCCCAGCACTTGGGAAGCAAAGCCAGGTGGAGCTCCATGAGTTCAAGGCCAGCCTGGTCTACACAGTGAGTTTCAGGACATCCAGAGAGCTATAGAGAGAGATCTTGTCTTGAGAGAGAGAAGGATAAGGGAGTAAAGGAGGAGGGGAGGGGAGAGGGAAGGGGAAGGGAGGGGGAAGGGAAGAAGCTGTGGTATACTACGCAGAATAAGCACCACATCTTACCATTTCTAGGATTCCTCTCCAGAACTCATGGGTCACCGTTATGTTTTCCCTGGGTATTTATTGTGTTGACTCCAGCCTTTACTTCTTGCCTGAGGGAGATGCAATGGGCCTTAGAAGCCATCAGCTACCACCCTTGCAGGTAGTGCAGTGTCTGTGCGAGTATTTACCCAGACCTGACAGGGTCTAAAGAGTCATTGTGGTTGCCCATGACAACAGGAAGCCTTAGTGACCAGGTGGACTTGGTGGGCTTGGTGGGCTTCAGACACACAGAAAGAAAGGAAGGGCTACTGAGGCACAGTCACCTGAATGACTCACTTCCACAGCCTCCTAAACTCTGAACACACGCGGGCTCTGAACATGCGTGAATCATCTGCGATTCTAAGCCAATGTCTTTCTTTGCCCCCAGCTGACATCTGTGTGCTCTTGGTTTTGTTGTTTGGGTAGGTGCTGTGCCACACATTCAGAGCACAGGCTCCTAGCAACAAGGAGCATGAGAGCCACACATTCAGAGCACAGGCTCCTAGCAACAAGAGCATGAGAACACAGCAGGGCAAGGGCCGAGGCTTGCCTCGTGTTTAGTATACTTCCCCCTGCAGAAGATGTTAAGCTAGAAGACCAGGCCCTAGGGAAAGGCTCCCTTCGGGCCACTGGTAAGTGGGTCCTGCAGAACTGCCACCTTCCCATGGCTTAACTGCAGCCCAGGTTAGGATTCCTGTGATGGATGGAGGCATGCGCAGTGCTGGCCATCCGCGGTTTCACAGCCCTGTGTTACCTTTCAGTTTTTCTTTTCTTCTTCTTCCTTCTTATCTTCCTACCCTCCTCCCCATCCTGCAGTGATCCTTCATGCTTCTTCACCTGTAATTCTCAAAACCTCTGAAGGTATTTCTTGCCTCTATCCATAGCAATCACGCCTGCAGGCACAATTTTGGAGCCCAGTTTCTTGCCTTTTCTCAGAATACTCCCAGTAGTGCTTTTGAATTAGATCCGTTTCCTGTCATCGGCTCTCTGGTGGCTGCTGGTCCACACACCTGGTTAATTTGCATCAAGCCATACGATCCTCCCCTGTACTCTGACACCATGACTTTAAAAATAGCATGGCTAATAATCACCCTTGCTGACAGCTCTGGAATGGGGGCCATCAAAGACAGTGTCATCTCTGTGGAGGGTTAAAGATGGAAGTGCCCGTGAAGGAGAGGAATGGCTGTACTAGGCAGGGTCTCTAGCCCAGTGGTTCTCAACCTTCCTAAGGCTGCGATCCTTTAATACAGTTCCTTGTGTTGTGCTAAGCCCCAATCATAAAACTATTCCATTGCTACTTCATAACCATAATTTTGCTACTGTTGTACATCGTGATGTAAATACCTGATATGCAGGATAATTGATATGTGACCCCAAAGGAGTCACAACCCACACGTTGAGAACCATTGCTCTAGAGGATCAGCATGGATAGAATGAAAATGTATTAAAAGGGGATTTGGCTAACAGGGTGTGGTCTGCTTAGTCTGACAATGGACTGTCTCGCACTGGAGAGGCTGAGAATCCAACGGTTGTTCAGTCACGAAGCCTGAGGTCTCAGCTATCCCAATCTGGCACGGAAGGCCTGGAGGATTCTGGGAGGGCTGCTGGTCCTTCAGTCTGTGTTAGAAGCCAGGTATAGGTTCTAACATCAGCGAAGAACAGAGGGACTTGCCAGTGAGAGTGAGAGCAGCAGGCACAAAGCAAAGTTTCCCTCTTCCGTGTCATTAATCTGGACTGCCCCCTGCCCAAACATGCTGCCCACACTTAAGGCGATTCTACTTCAAAGAATCTGATGAAGAAAATCCCTCAGAAGAATGCCTGAGAGCTTGTGTTCTAGTTGATTTCAGGTGAAGTCCATTTGACATCCAAGATTAGCCATCACAGTCAACATAGGGTTAGTACACAGTCAAATTTTTAAAAATCAGGAGCAATCAAGATGGAGACAGATTGGTCAGGAGAGAAAAGAATATGAAAAACGAGGTCAGAAGCCGTGGAAGAGAGGCAGGGAAATCAGTGGAGAGTGTGACTTGATCAACAGGCTACTTTGGTTCTACCTTTCTTTGAGCTTAAATTATTTGTTTTGTTGTTGTTTGTTTGTTTGTTTGTTTGTTTGAAGTGAGACCCCGGGGTGGAGAACTGGCTCAATAGTTAAGAGCACTTGTTCCTGCAGAAGACCTGGCTTTCATTCCTAGTTACCACATGGCAGTTCATAACCATCCGTAACTCTAGCACCAGAGGATCCGATGCCTTCTTCTGACTTCTAAGGCATGAGGCAGGCACATGGTACACAGACATACAGGGTAGTGAAACACTCATACATGTAAAATAAATCTAAAAAAATGTTTAGTGAGTAAATTTTAAAAACTAAAATTCAGACCTAGTAGCATGAATGGTGATTTTATACTTGTGCTCTAATAAATAAAGCTTGCCTGGAGATCAGAGGAAAAAGCAAGCCATTATAAGTAAACAAAGAAGTCAGGCAATGGTAGCACATACCTTTAATCCTATCACTTGGTAGGCAGGGATCTGTCTCGATCTCTGTGAGTTCAAGGCCACAATGGAAACAGCCAGGTGTGGTGGCACATGACTTTAAATTCCAACACTAGTTAACCATGGAGGTCTGGAGGTCTGTACAGACAGACAGGAAGTGACAGAGCTGGGCAGGAAGAGGAAGTGATGTAGCTGGACAGAGAACAAATCAGATGGCAGAACAGCAAGACATATAGGCATGGGTAGACAGGAAGTAGCTTGCATTTGGAAGCTGCAGAGTTGGTAAGGTAATGTTGGCTGGTGGCTTTCCCTATTTCCCTGATCTCTCCGGTTTTCACCCCTATATCTGGCTCCATGTTTTTTTATTTAATAAGACCATTTAGAAATTCATCTCCAAGCATGGACCTATAATCCCAGCTACTTGTGGGGCTGAGGTAGGAGGATCACAAGTTCAAGGCCAGCCTGGGGAACTTCACGAGAGCCTCTCTCAAAATAAAAAGTAGAAAGAGGACTTGGAACCACTTGCCTTGCACGTGGGAGACCCTACATTCAATCTCCAGAAACACACACACAGCAGAAGTCACAGAGGAAATGAGTGATTTCCTAGCTACACAAAACAGTCTTGATTTCTCCTAATTAAAATATTTAACTTTTCTCATGAATCTGAATTTTGCTTCCATTTGCTATAAATTCTTAAATACTTGTGTGTACTGTTTTCCTTATTTCTCTGCAACACTTACCAGCCTTGCCAGAGATGGTGTCTCATTTAGACCAGAAGATACTGGATACTCTGCATTAACGACTCCGCCTTCTGGTAAAAAGACCATAGCCGCCTTTGTGTTTCACTCAGAAAAGTTCTTCACCACTGCTAACTTAAAGTTCAGCTCTCCTGTCTTCCCAACTCTCACCGCCAGCCATAGGAAGCCCCATGTTGCTGACCTCCTCCCAGAAATCAGAGCCAGAAAGTCAAGAGGCACCATAGGCCCTATCTCATGCCTCACATCCAACTTGGTGTCACTAAATTTGTCCAACTTAAATTGTAGATGCATAAATCACAGCCACAACCCAGCTTTTCATGGTTTTCTTATGAACGACTTCATTCCTTTGGTCTAAAATAGAAATGCTTCTTAAGGAGCCCATGTGTTGAGTCTTATCAACACTGGTCTATCACCATTGTTGACAGTTAAGACCAATAGGTATTCTTAACTATTGTGAACGGATTTAGCCACAAATCAATATTGTTTTAGTCCCTAAGTCAACATTCACTTATCCAACAAATACTCTAAATGTGATGTGTCAGACACTCCACTGGGCAGAAGGAGAAGAGATGTGATTTAAATAGCTCATGTTTGAAGAGACATACTTTCAAATTAACTATAATGAAATGAAATATGGGCCGTAATAAGTGGCTGAGGGCTGGCGAGATGGCAGCTTGTCACCACGCTGACAGGCTGAGTTAGGTTCCTGGGACCACACAGTGGAAGGGGAGAGCCAACGCCTGCAGGTGTCCTCTGATGTCCACACAGGTGGTGTAGTGTGCGCCTGCCACCTTCCCCACACGCTGACACAATAAATAAATGTCATTTCAAACCTTTAAAAATAATAAACGGATGAAAAGGAAGTGATACTGAATTTTGTCTCAGGAATAGTAATCAGGATGTAAACCTTCAGAGTTAAGTACCACACCAAAACTGTGGGACATAATTTAATTGCTAGGATATATATTATAATAAAGTGAAATTTTCATTGTACTACATGATTTATATGCAAAATGTTATGTGGTTGAATTAATCTTCAATTATTTTCAATCTTTTCATCATCATCCATAAAATTAGTTGCCAGATAGGAAAAAAGATAAGATTTGGCTCTCCTGAAGGGAAGTTGGTAAGACCTACAATTCTCCAACTCTTTAAGGACAAGGATCAGGAAGGTATTCCTCCCCTACATAATCCCAATAGGATCGGCCCTGCTGTGGCGCCTGTTCACCCATTCTGCTGCTGGACAGAGAGGCTAGCTAGCAACCTTTCACAAGGATGCAGGTGTGTAAGGAAGACGCACACTGGCTGAAATGGAACAAGTCGGTTGAGAATTTTCTGTGGATCAGAGCTGATGGGAAGATCTGTGTAAAACTGGACCCCACAGCAAAAGGACACAGTGTTTTGTCCCTGCAGAGAGGACTGAAGAAGTTAATGCGCCCTGTATGCCCTCCCCTGGACCAAGGCCATCTCAGTAGGACAGTCGCCAGCCTGCTCCCCAAGCTATCCTTCCCCTACATAATCCCAAGAGGATAAGCTCTGCACTCTTTCAAAGATCATGGCGCCCAGAAAAGCATCACGATTAATTATTTAGAATCTGTTTTGGAAACAACACTGAAGAGGTGAGAAGGTGCAAGCGGCCAGTCTACAAAAGCCTCCTTTATCTGGGCTACTCAGCTGCACCTGAGGCCAACAAACCCAGAGCCTCCCCCTTCACCCACGGAGACTGCCATACCCACCTGGGGAGCCGCGGTACTTCTTTGCAGTGGGAATATTACAATTAATGTAGTGATAGGGAACTTGAATAGAATATAAATTGTGCTGAATCTCACATATGGTGTCCTAAAAATGTCCAAAATGATGTCATCCAATGGGAGGGGGAAGGAGGGGGTGCTGCAATTAGCTGGATGAGGAAGAGGCAGTTGAGAAAACAGATTAATGATGCCTTTGACACAATCAGCCTGAGAGGAATACTGGTTTCCATGGCAACCAAACCACTTAACCTAAATTAACAAAGCTGTTAAGAAAGAAAAACTTAAAAGATGAGGAGGGGAAAAGCCAAAGGATTCTCTTTGGGGAAATTAAATGGCCTGTCCCATCCTCACCTGACAGAGGGATGTGCATTAACTAGGTGTCCGCAGGGTGTGTATTTTCTTACACTCTGGTTCCCAGTAATTAGTGTTCAAAAGCAGTCCAAGGATGTTGAGAAATTGTGGCTAATTAGCACAGATTTCTGATAGAACAGCCTTATTATCCTGATTCAGCCTGAGCTAGGCAGCAAGGATGAGAGAGACAAAAGGCCAGCTCTTGCTTTCCCCAAACTTTGTGTAGATGTTCCCACACACCACCCTTGCAACATCTACCCAGAACCCCTTGCTCAGAATCACCCAAGTCAGACGAGATGCTTGGGCATTTTATATGTTGCATAGGAATACATGGGCTATTCATTCACACTGAGTCTGTGCCACAATGAAATAATAAATTATTTATGAATAAATTAATGTTCCATATGTAAGAAAGGAATCGTGTGTTCCTGGGCCAGATTTGATAGAAAGTAGAACTCTCCAGATTTCACTGTGTCTGGGATGTGTTTGAGACACAGGCTCAAATCAAATGTGCATGGATTAGAGGAGGGCAGGATGAGGCTGAAGCAGTTGATTCTAGTTTGGAATAAGTCACCAACTCTAGCGCTACGCCTTTACTGTCTCCTGAACCTGAAGACCAGGGTATGGATAGAAGATGTCTGTGGACTCCATCCTTACTGCTTCTCCTGAAAATACTTCTACTTACATACATTCTGCTAACAACTCAAATGAGAAAAAGAAAGAACCATGCTAATACAATTTAGCCTCTCTTATAGGTGATACAGCCTCCTGGTTTCATGAGATAAAGTGGAAGTACCACATAACACTAAATTATGTTGACCCTTATTAGTATTTTACACATTATGAAAAACTAAAAATACAGTAGGGCTTTAAAAGCTAACATTCAAGCGTCTAACAGGTTAAATTTTAGGAAACTGAGGGCTGGAGAAATGGCTCAGAGGTTAAGAGCCCTGGCTGCTCTTCCAGAGGACCCAGGTTCAATTCCCAGCACCCACATGGCAGCTCACAACTGTCTGTAATGCCAGTTCCAGGGGATCTGACACCCTCACACCAATGCACATAAAATAAAGTTAAATAATTTTTTAAAAAAATTTTAGGAAACTGAAAGGTGGGAAGCATGCACATTGATATTATTTTATATTTTTATTTTTCAGTGTGTGGTGGGGGCAGGGTGTGTGTGCATGTTGGTGTGCTGTGGAACAGAGCATGTGCCTGTGGAGGCCAGAGGGGGATGGAGAGTTTTCTCCTCAAATCTTCTTACACCTTGTTTTTGTTTATTATGGCTCTTTTTCCTATTCTTTCACAATTTCTTATACATGTCTGTACAACGTACTTTGATCATATTCTCCATTATCTTCTCTTTCTCCCTTTCTGAACCTCTTCCTAATAAAACTCATTCCTATTTTCATGTCGTGTGCGTGTGCGTGCGTGTGCGTGTGCGTGTGCGTGTGTGTGTGTGTGTGTGTGTGTGTGTTCTCTTCCTTCCCCAGCAGACTCTACTCATTTCCTGAGACAAGGACTCTCATTGGCCTGGAGCTGGCCAGCTGGGCAAGGGTGGCCGGCCAGCAAGTCCTCATCTCTCTGCCTCCCAGCACACTTACAGGTGTTCACCTCTACACCCAGCTTTTTTTTTTTTTTAATTACATGTGTATGGGTGCTTTGCATGCACATACGTCTGTCTGTGCCCCACATATGTGCCTGGTGCCTGTGGAAGACAGAAGAGGGCATCAAACTACCTGGAACTAGAGTTTCAGTTGTGAGCCACTCTGGGAGTGCGGGGAATCGAACAGCCCATGTTCTTACCCGGTGAGCCATCTCTCCAGCCACCACCATCCCCATCAGCTTTTTATATTTCCAGAGATGGAAATCAGGTCCCCAAGCTTTTGTCGGGAGCACTATACCAACTGAGCGATCTCTCCAGTCCTTGAAATGTTTTCTAAATCAGGTGGCACCCAACATCTATAGACACAGCCTCCTGTTCCAACACTTTAGTTATAAATCTAGACTCACATTTTGTTTCCAGTTGTTCTGGGAATGAAACAAACAAACTCACCTTGTCTGCAAAGCAGAGTTACCATTAGTCTGGTAGAAGAAAGGTCTCCCAGTTCAAATTTTCCTTTTTAGTTTTTGCCTGTTGGTAGTGATTTCTATTTCTTATTAATTCATGTTTTATATCCCCTTTTTTCCTACCAGCCTCCGAATTTCTATTAAAGTGCTAAAGCTTTATTACTGATATAAAAAAGAAAAATATGCCCCCACATTATTACTGTTTAGTTTTATGACATTTTGACATACAAAAGTTGCCCTTTCTGTAGTAGAGTCTGCAGGCACTTTTTCTTGGAGAAAATAACTTGCATACAGAGGCCTCGCCAGCTTTAGAGAAGTTCACTATTCAAGTGTATCTTACATGGTGTGATGAATTAGTTCACCCAAACTTATTTTGATGGATGACTCTTACTTGATGTTATTATCTACACGATCAGTCTCTTTGGTGCCTTTTTACAGAGATACAACATTCTGTGGTTTGGATGTGTGGCTGCTAAGCTTGGTCAGCAGTGAGGCCCCACGGAGAGGGGATACCTCTTTAAGAGGTCATGGCTGGAAGAGCTATGATCATAGAGATAGAACCTCGGAAGAGATTACTGCAATCCTTGCAGGTCATTACATAAACAACCAAACCTGACACCCCTGCAGCCTCTTGCTCCCTTATGCACACACATTCTTTCTGATGCAGCTGTTTCCCTTTCTGCTTTATCTCCTGATGTAATGCAGCATCATGCTATTTTGACTTTGCAGCCACCAGAATTATGAACCCCAAACCTCTTTTCCTTATAAAGCACTCACGCCTTCAGTAATCTGTGATAGCAACACAAAACAGACTTAGAGTAATGCACAATACACAGAATTTATAATTCAGTGGGTCTTCGTATAGTCACAAATTATAGAATGTCACCACCCACCAAAGAAGCCCAGTGTCTACTGAGTCACACCCCACTCTACTCTCCCGGGTCATCACCTGTACCAGGCTTTTTCTTTTGAGCCACCAACCAGCTACCAAATCATGACACAGAGATTTATTATTAGTTTTGAATGCTCAGCCTAGTTTAGGCACATTTCTGGCTAGCTCTTTTAACTTAACCTGTTTCTCCATATCAACCTTACGTCTCAGGGCTTTTTACCCTTTTCTCACTTTCTTGCCATCTTTTGCCCCAGGCATGTCTCTCATTCTCTCCTCCTCCTTCTCGTCTTTTTCTTCTCTTCTTGAGCCCAGATGTCTCCTATTTATTCTCTCTGCCTGGCAGCCCCGCCTACCCCTCTCCTGCCTAGCTAACGGCCGGTCAGCTTTTTATTAGACCAATCGGGTGCCTTAGGCAGGCAAGGTGAAACAGATGCAACATGTCTTTACATCATTAAACACACATCCTAACATCGTTAAACAATGCATAAACAAAAGTAACACACCTTTGCACAGTTAAAGTAATATTCTGCAACGTAAACAAATGTAACAGATCTTTGCCCAGTTATAATATTCCACAACAATCACTAAGCTACTTTTCTATTTTGGACATCTCATATCAACCAAACGATAGCATAGGTGGGCTTCTTATGTGGCTTCTTTCACTTAGCGTGAGGTTTTCAAGGTCCATCCACACTGCAGCACAAACTGGTACTTAGTATGTTTTGATTAGTTCTGACTGCGTTAGTGCACTGCGATCCATCCACTCCTCAGCTGATAGTCGTTTGGGTTATTTCTACCTTAAGGCGATCATGCTGTACAAAACAATCACATGAGTTCCCGTATGAACATGTGTTTTTAATTCTTGACAGAGACCTCGGAGTGAAACTTCCTTTATTTCATAGTCTTTAGTCCAGGGACTAGTGTTCTCGGTCATCCCTGTGCATTTAATTCTTCTTAGATAAAGCTAGGCTTTAGGACTCTCGAATTTGTTTCATTTTTTTTCTGTCATTTCTTTTGTATCCAGCAGATTCTTCCAAGGTTGGTAGCTTTATATTTTATTAGCTCACAGGCAAGAGACCTCTAACTTTCCTAACTTCCCAGTTTTCTTGCTTGCTTATTCCATCCCACCAGTGTTTGTTTTCAATTATTTGAGATATTTTATTAGGTTAAGAGAAGATTTCTCATGTTTTATACATTCTATTTATTTATTTACCTTTATATTTCTTTTATCTATATTTATTTATTTTGGGTTTTTTTTTTTTTTTGAGACAGCATTTCTCTGTGTAGCCCTGGCTGTCTTGGTTTCTCTGTGTAGCCTAGCCTGGCCTCAAACACACAGAGATCCTCCTGCCTCTGCCTTCCAAGTTCTGGGATAAAGGTGTGCACCATCACCACTGCCCGGCACTTTATATATTCTTAATTTAATCTAAACTCAAACTTTAAAAACTAACACCATAGTGTTTACACCTTTACAACGGCAGCAGAGCAAGTCAAGGAGCTGTTGAAATGAGACATCCCCACCTCCGCCCTACTCACAGTAGTTACGGATAAAAACAGCACGGGCTGAGCTCCGTAACAGGACTCATGTTCCATCCTCAGACCAGGTCCACAGGAGATTCTGTGTTAAAAAAAAGACTTGAATGACACCAGTATTTGTATTGCAGGGAAGTGAACTGAGGAAAGGGCACACTATTACCACATTTCATCTTTGAATTCACAAATGTAGCACGACCTCTGCTTTCATTCAAAGCTCTTGCATCTCCCACTAAAGTCTGTGACTTTCCTACATTGAGCTCTCTCATTTCTTGTCCAGGGACTAACTAGACACTCCACTTCTGGAGAGATGACTATCAGCCTCAGCGGATGAGAACTTCCCCAGGAGAAGAGCTGAGGGAAAAGGACTCAAGCAAACGGTGGGTGCCAAGCCTATGAAGCAGACACAAGGAGGCACACTGAAGTAGAGGTGCCTGGGGTCTAGCTCACAAGGAAGGGGCAGGACCTGAAGCAGGATGGCCACAGTCTAGCTCAATAGCTTCAATAGTCTTGAAGGCTGTATACGGAACACAAAGTTCTGCTGCACAAAATTCAAATGTCACAGATTTTTTATTTAGTGTGTGTGTGCGTGTGCGTGTGTGTGTGTGTGTGTGTGTGTGTGTGTGTGTGTGCAGATCACAGTGCAGCTGTGGAGGTCAGAGGACAAGTGTCTGGGAAGCAGCTCTTTCCACCTCAGCCACCTTGCAGAGCTTGGGTCTCTTGTCTCTGCCATGCTGCTCCCTCAGGGCCAGCTAGCCTGTGAGCTTCCTGGCAATTCTCCTGTCTCTGCCTCCCATACTCCCACAGAGTACTGGGGTTAAAAGTGCAGGTCACTGCAGCTGGCTTTCTGTGGGTTCCAGGATCTAATTCAGGTTCTCAGGCTTAGTGGCTAACACATTTATCCACGGAGCCATCTTGCTGGAGATTCTAAAGCAATGTTGCCATGATCTTCCCGGATGAACCCAACCCTCCTCTGGCTAAGAAGTTAGCCTCCTGGCCTGATGGCGTAACATTTTGCTCCATGGCCAGATCCAAGACCCCACAGTCAGAGAGGAGGCCCAGGCTAGAAAAAGCCAGTCCATAAGCATTAACCTTTGAGAGGACTCAATGAGAGCACGGACTCACCTCACACACTTATGCTAGAGACTGGTCCCAAAGCCACCAGCATCACCAGAGGAAACCGCAGGTCCCACGGGAGGACACCCCTCAACCATGCCTTCTTCATCTGCCCTTCAGACACTATGAGAAAGCACACCTGATGATAGATGCCACCAGGGGCTCTGGAGGGGAACTGGCTAGCCCATTCACCTCAAACGTCCCAATTCCCTCACAACAACCTGCCCACTCTCTTCCCTAAGAGTTGCTTCCAGAATGCCCATTGAAAAGGTGTTTCTAAAAGGACTTCTGGGGCTGGAAGATGGCTCAATAGTTAAGAGCACCCACTGCTCTTCCTGAGGACCCTGGTTCATTTCCCAGCACCTGCGTGGCAGCTCACAACTGTCTGCTACTCCAGTTCCAGGGGATTCCATGCCCTCTTCTGACCTCCTTGCCAATCAAGCATGTGGTCCACATATATACATGAGGTCAAAATACTCATACAAATATTAAAATAAATTGAATTATTTAAAAAAGAAAAACTAGGACTTCCAATACCAAATAAGGTGCCAGAAATCCACTGAAACTACCCACATACCTCAGATGCTCGTCATGGCCTCTCACCCTGCAGGGAGCTGTAGCTTTTACGCAAATGCCACCACAGCCCCCATCCCTTCTGTCATACCAACTGCCCAGGTGACCTGAATAAAATTACCCAAGTACACTATTTCAGACAGACTTACCCAGAAATATCCTTGAGGGCTCACACCTCTGGCTTTTTGGGTATAGCAAACTGTTGTTGAGCTGAGGCTGGAATACAATAGAGGTGCACTTAATCCTATACATCCAACCCCACATCCTGCTACTGAGCTTTCCTAAAATGGAAAGTGTTGTTGGTTTATATTTACTCTTTAGCTCTTTGGGGGCCCACCACCTAGCTCCCCAGTAAATCATCCAGAGTCTTACTCTGACTTATGAATGACCGGCCTTAGCTTGGCTTGTTTCTAGCCAGCTTTTCTTAAATTATCCCATCTACCCTTTGCCTCTGAGCTTTTACCTTTCTCTAGTCTGTATACCTTTCTTTACTTCTTACTCCATGGCTGTCCCCTTGCATTCTTCTCTCCTCCTTTTCTCATTCCCTCTTCTCTTTTTCTCCTTCTATTTATGCTCTCTCCCTGCCAGCCCTGCCTACTCTCTCATGCTTTGCTATTGGCCCTTCAGCTCTTTATTAGACCATCAGGTGTTTCGGGCAGGCAAAGTAACACAGCTTCACAGAGTTAAACAAATGCAACATAAAAGAATGCAACACATCTTTGCACCATTCAACAAATGTCCCACAGCATGACCCAAAGTAACACATCTTCAACTAACACTCCAGAAAAGGTTAATGGGGAACCAGCTGCAGGCTCATGTGTCCCTGCTGCTTCTGTTCCAGACATAAACTCAGCCAGATATCCTAGGAGGAGATCTGGAGGCACACAGGAAGCAGAACCCATTTCCCTGCAGCTTCAGGTACTCCTTTCCCTGCAGGGTTGTGGACCTCAAAGAAGAGATGGAATGTCCTTACAGTAGTCTCATTTTGGGTATCTGTGTTTTCTTTTATAAGTGGCTATTTTCATCCTTATGATTATGTATATTTGCTTATAAATGTATAGTTTTGTTTAAGTAGATACATGTTCAATCATGGTCAGTATATTTCAACAATTTACCACAGCAAAACAAAACATCACAGAAAAGGAAAAAGCATTTACTTGGAATGGTGTAACAAAAAAAAAAATTTCAACTGTTCACAACCAACATGAACTGAGGTCCGAGCCTACCAACTGGAGTGTAGAATGAATGGCTTTAGAAACTCTCCAAGTGAATGCAAAACACCTCCTAAATGTGAGTGGCAGGACAATGTCTAGTGCAGACTCCCTCAGTTATGTTGAATCCAAAGACACTCAACAAAACGAGTGAGCAAGTCCCAACTCCAGAGAAAAGCCGAAGCTCTGGGAGACTTCGGACAGCAGCTTGGAGGCTCAACCTCATTCTAATCGCCAGCTCAAATGTGAGCGGCCAATGCCATGCTGGAGCAACACATCCGACAAAGACAGGAAAGGGGGCAGCCTTTGCTTCCTCTCAACATCCTCCCCAAGGAAGTACCTCTGCCAGAAGAGCTAAGGCAGCTGGAGCGCCCGGGATTGTCAGCAGCATGCGTGGTGGTGCGCTGTGAGCAGAGGCACTGGGTCAAGAGGCACCGGGTGGTAGCTGGCCAATTGCTACAGGCCATCTGGAAGAGGAAATTTGCTGGTCTTCGAACAGGAGCTGTTTTCTTTTGGAGTCGTTTTATAGAACCTTTCATTGTAGAGCAAAAAATTGCTCAAATAAGTCAGAAAACCAAGTCTACGATGAAATGGGTGAGAAAGGAATAAGGTAAAGTCACATCTGTTACAACATCTAAGATTTGGACCAACTTCAGGCATCATTTTTAAGAGAAGTGCAAACGAATGTTCTGAGAAAATGGCGATAGAGGCTATGGCGAAGGAAGACAAGAGAGGATATGGGGAAGGAAAGTTAATCTGGTGAAGTAAGCAGGTCCACCTTCCCATCTCCTCCCTCGAGTTCAAGACCAAGATGAAGTACACAATCCAGGGGCACATCTAGCTCACAGGAACCTTCTCTTGTTCTAATCATCACGAAGCCAAACTAGCTACCCTATGGCTCTCACCTCCCACCTTGTCGTGTATATTCCCATGAACTGGACATTTGAAAACCGTAAAAATGCACACCAAGAAATTGTGTTCACCCGGCCTCAGCTTCTGTTCTCTGATCAATTAGGGAATGTGGGGCTTTAACATCCAGTTTTGAAATGTTGTGCTCCTCTGTTGGGAGCTAGACTGATCCAAGGCTTTCTCAGAGGTCTTGATGAAAGAACAGAAGGAATATAGTTCTGCGTCCTTACTTAAGGGCCGACTTGAAAAGGTTGAGTCTGGGGCTGGGGCCTTGAAGGACTTGAGGTTTAGGTTCCTGGGAAGCTGGTTTTCTCCCATGAAGGGCTGTGGTTATCAATCCTAAGGCAGCTAGCTGTGTCTGGGGTATCCTGGGTTCTCTTTGTCAATGTTGTTTGATTTAGCTTTCTGCTGACCTTGGCCCATTCTCCCCCTATAAACAGTATAGAAGATGATATACTTTTTTTTTTTCCAAGACAGGGTTTCTCTGTGTAGCCCTGGCTGTCTGGGAATTCACCCTGTAGACCAGGTTGGCCTTGAACTCAGGATCCACCTGCCGCTGCCTCCCAAGTGCTGTGATTAAAAGCATGTGCCACCACCACCTGGCTGATGCAATACTTTTTAATAAACTTGCTTGGCATAAGCCATTAGCTTATGCAAAACCTCCTGGTCCCATGTTTTGTTTTTGTCTTCTTTATTTCTCATCCCCAGTCCTCCCCCTCAACCCCTCCCTTTTTGAGACCATTTTCCTGAAGGTTTCGGGTCACTTCTCCATCACCCATACTCGGCCCAATGAGTATACAGTCTAGATATTAATCAAAATCGTGGGCACTTACTATTTCTTATGTGCACGTGTAAACTAAGTCTAAGGGCATAGAGTTCTTGTAGAGAGGAAGAGGTCATCTTGGCAGTACACAGAGGTGCACCAATGGGAAACAGTCTCCCCGACACTGCCTCCTTTGATGCTTAGGTAGCAATAATGTTCAAAGATGCCTTTGATGCATTATTCTTCCTCTCTACCCATCCCCTTAAAAAAAAAAAGATGACATGTTTAAGATGGGAAATCTGAGAACTACTACACTAAGCCACACTGTGGCCAGTCCTCCAGACACTGATTGTCAATGGCTAAGGAATAGCGTCTGGTCCTGGTGATGAACAACTCTGGTGAATGTGGCTAAAAGATCACTCCATCTTTGTCTTATGAATACTCCAGGCCTTCCCAGATATGTTCTGCTCCTCTTTCTCCTCCTCCTCTTCCTTCTTCCAGTTTTCTCCTCCTTTTCCTTTGAGATAAGGTCTCACTGTGTAGCCCAGGCCAGCCCCAAATTATAATTATTCTGCCTCAGCCTCCTATTAGAATTACAGGTGTGAACCCCCGTACCCAGCTCCTTCCTTCACAAGCATGAGTCCTACATCTTTTCCAAGGGATACAGTTTCACTAACAGAAGATATCACACACCTCTGTGGTGGTTCGAATGAGAAATGTCCCTCCTTAGGTTCATGTATTTGAACACTTGGTCCCCAGTGGGTGACACTATTGGAGAGGCCATAGAACCTTTAGAAGACATAGCCTTGATGAAGGAGTTTCATCACTGGAGGCAGGCTCAGAGGGTTTATAGTCCTGTTCTCTTACCACTTCCCGTGTGTAGATGAAAACATGACCAGTCCTCTCCAGCCTCTGTCACCATAACATGCCTTCCCCGAGCTAAAATAAACCCTTTCTTCCCTGACTTGCTTTTGGTCCTGGTGTTTTATTACAGCAACAGACAATTAACTGATACAAGCCCCTGTCCACTCAAGCCACCATCTTTTCTGACAGTATGTCACCCATGTGGTAAACCTTCCCAGATGTGACCTTTGGAGGATCACCTGGGAAGAGTGGTGAAGGAATGTGTTCCTGTTCCTACTGGATAAAAGCTGTGCCTAAGTCTCAGGCAATGACCAAGGGGAACTAAAAGAATCTCCAAGCTCTAAAATGTCCAGACAGACACATTTCCTCGGAGACTGACAAGCATCCTAAATGTTTGCATGTTCCTCAGATGTACCTGCCTTGTAAGGGAACTATGGGAATGAGGGAAGGAAATGGGGAATAGAAGAGGCTCTGTTCAAGCATATACAGCCATCACTTAAAAACACGTATTTTCCTAGAATAAGGAGTCCATCTTGTGGTGATATTGTATTCCCCAATATATCGTGCACCCTAATAAATATCTGGGGTCAGAGAACAGAACAGCCACTAGACAGACATAGAGGCCAGAAAATGGTGGCACTCACACCTTTAAGCCTATCACTTGGGAGGCAGAGATCCATCCAGATCTCTGTGAGTTTAAAGCCACACTGGAAATAGCCAGGCATGGTGACTCATGCCTTTAATCCCAGGAAATGAGCCTTTAATCCCAGGAAGTGATGGCAGGAGGCAGCAGAAAGGTATATAGGGCATGAGGACCAGGAACTAGAGCTGGTTAAGCTTTTAGGCTTTTGAGCAGCACAGTTCAGCTGAGAGGCATCCAGTCTGAGGAAACAGGATCAGCTGAGGAACTGGCAAGGTGAGGAAGCTGTGGCTTGTTCTGCTTCTCTGATCTTCCAGCGTTCACCCCAATACCTGGCTCCAGGTTTGTTCTTATTAATAAGACTTTTTAAGATTCATGCTACACCATCTCTTTGGAAACGCCATGCCGTGGACAGATGAAAGAGGTTTAGTTCCACCCCTGCATTTTACCCAGAGTTGGCCAAACATATTTTTTTTTGAAAAATTAAGATTTACCATTTGATAAGGACAGATCCAGAAACAGGACTTTAAAGAAGAACATGGTCTCTGTATCATTTAAGTGCCTTGGGCTCTCTTTAAAGCCATTCATGGTATCCTCACACAAATCATTACTAAGTGACGTAAAGGAAAAATGAAAGTTCGCAGGACTAGAATGAATTCTTCCTGTTTTCCATTTAATATTTGGGTTAGAAATGATTCTTGGAAATGATCACAAAGGCAGAAATTACTGGCTTAATTCTAAATAGATCTGTGGCCATTCCTTTCATGTTAATTTTGGCACGCTGGCTGTGGCAGTGGCACGCTGGCTGTGGCAGTGGCACGCTGGCTGTGGCGGTGGCACGCTGGCTGTGGCAGTGGCACGCTGGCTGTGGCGGTGGCATGCTGGCTGTGGTGGTGGCATGCTGGCTGTGGCGGTGGCATGCTCACTGTTGATATAACTGGTTGCTCAGAAAACAAGATTCCCGACAGTTTGCTCCATTCTACTCCAAAGACACTCTGAGGCTTTGAAAGTGGGCCTAGAAATGCATATGAATCTTCCCCCTGCAGCTGCTTCTGGTTCAACTTCGCCAAACTTGCTTAATTAAGATTTGAGATTTTACGCAAGGTTTTCCCTTAAAGCTCAAGTGACTCTGAATCTTAGAGATAGATGGGAGTCTTCGAAACCTCAGACAAAGGCCCTACAAGTTTTATCAACAGACCTTGTACATGTGTGGCCTTGACACGATTCACATGTTTAATTCTATCCAATCCAAAAGGCTTGATTTGGCCTTTAGAGCACACAAAATATATAATTAAGCCCAGGTCCTAATGGCAGGCACTTCTGAGGTTTTCCAGCGTCTCCTGTCACATGATTTTCTTTTCTTCTGTTATAATTGGGCAATGGGGGAGGGGCTGCTTGTGGAATGCTGTCCAACTTTGCTTATAGGATGTTAAACACATAGAACTGAGATTTGTCCTCAAAAGACCAATGAAAACATCAACTGCTTTTCAAACTTGATAGTTGCTGCCTCCAGAAAAAAAAAAAAAAGCTTTACGCAAATACTAAATCAAAAACAAACACACTTATACACACAGAGAATTGTTATTATCTCAGCACTCATCCACATTTCCGAATTGAGTGGTCCTGAGCAGGCAGCGGGAAATGTAGCAACATCCCAGGAGGCCAGGCCCACAGATCCAAAAACGTGGGACACAGAGCTCCTCTGGGTCCCCACCAAGGGTCTGAGGAGCCTTAGATGCCTCCCTCACCAAAGGTCAATTTCTGAAGGGGCAGAAGATGACGCAAGGGAGAGTGGGGACCGCAAGATAGCTTTGAGGGGGCAGTCTCAGTCAGGGTTTCTGTTGCTGTGATGAATGAAACACCATGACCAAAGCAAGTTGGGGAGGAAAGGGTTTATTTGGCTTACACTTCCACATTGTAGTCCATCACTGAAGAAGTCAGGACAGGAACTCAAACAGAGCAGGAACCTGGAGGTGGGGGCTGATGCAGAGGCCATGGAGGGGTGCTGCTTACTGGCTTGCTCCCCATGGCTTACTCAGCCTGCTTTCTTATAGAACACAGGACTACCAGCCCAAGGATGGCACCACTCACAATGGGCTAGGTCCTCCCCCATCAATCACTAATTAAGAAAATGCTTTACAGCTGGATCTCATGGAGGCATTTTCTCAATTGAGGCCCCCCCTTTTAGATAACTCTAATGTGTTAAGTTGACCTAAGACAGCCAGCACAGGGTATCACTTAAGAAAACAGCAGTCCCAAGGACTGCTTACCTGAAGCTCTCCTGTCTATTTAAGGAGGGATAGAAAGACACCCAGGCCATGTGTCTGCAGCAGGCGATGGTGACATGTCTGTTCAGACTTGCCTTAGCTGTGCCCCACAGCTCCTGATGGGAAGCAATTTAAATATAAGTTCCTGATCCCAGAAGCTCAACTGTGTGGACAGTGGTCAAACTTGACCAGTTAATCTGTTACAGAGCACCATTTATATATTTCAAATGGACAGAAAATAGCGTTGTAAGCAGCACCTTAGGATATACTGCCTTTGAGTGGGAGCCTTCTTCCTAGTACCAGAAATCTGTAAGATGTATTGAGAAAATTTACTACTGTGGGAAATGAAAAGTGATGAGATCCGGTGGGGGAGGCCTCTTGCTGATTAATTGCTGTCACACTGTCCTTCCAGTGACTTGGGGAGCTTGTGTTCTCTTTCAACATAATTAAGCTCCTATGGGATGAGCCTGAAGCCGTAGGAATGCTGTCACTCCATCACTGACATGGTTCTTGGGTTCACTCCCCACCACGCCACTGTAACTATTAACACTGTTCATATTCATTTGTGTTACAAATTTTACCAAGGGATTCCTTCTGGATATTTAAATCCACACTGTTTTAAGGCTGCATTTGATTTTCATAACTGTTCTTGCAGGCCCAGTTATCATTCCTTCTCTACCTTGTGGCATGGCCTTTTTCACCCCAGCTAACCACGTCCTCGCCTACTCCCTTCTGGCTTGCGTCCAGGTCAACACTGGGGAGGAACTTCTGCTACTCCTGAGCCTGTGGCAGCTGCCCCTGGAGCTGCTGTAGGAAGCGTGGACCCTTGTCGTCACCAGGTTTTTAATGCCGTGCCATTGAGGGCTCCCAAACTCCTCTCCCAAACTCCAGAGTCATTTACATGCTTACTTTGACAAACTCAAGCTACAACCCAAACTGACTTTTGATGAGCGAACAAGCTCTCCTGGAAAGAACCAGCTGACTGCGTAGAACGTTGGGGATGTGGAGAGGCTGGGTGTTGTAAGGCCAAAGTCTGATTATAATTTGTCTGGGGCCATCTTTAGCTCCCTAACATCCTAACAGATTAAAAAATATCCTTTGAAATACATTCAACAACAACAACAACAGCGTTTTCCAATCACAGGGCTGTGTGTTGTCAGGCAGCATCTGAGGCCTACGGCAGAGTTCTCCCCATCTTCCTGTAACCTGCCGACCTGATGTATCCACCAGCGTATTTGAAAAGTGCCTTGATTCATAACTGACTTTCTTTGTTCTCTTGCTATAGAAAGTTCATAAAATTGCTACCTCATTGGAACATGGAATTTGGGGTATCTAAATGCGTGCTCCTGGGCAATGGTCACTCACATCTGGCTCCAGAATAAATTATCGCTTTCCCTTTGAGATGAGAGCTGTGTTTTTATGCAGACAGAGCTAAGTTTGCTGTTGGGCTTGTCTCTCATCTTGGCCAAAATCACTCCATCTTTCAGTTTTCAGGCCCAAACAGCAGATGCCACACTCTGATGGGTGCTGGTGGTCATTACCTCTTGGCTAGATTTTAGTCATAGGTTCTAATCCTCCAGCTCTGCCCTTGTCCACAAGCCTAATCCCATCAGGGCACCCAGAACAGCCTTTCCTAACCACTATCGGCTCATGCCCTTCACTTGCTGAAAACAAATGGCTCCTTGCTGCAAAGTAAGAGTTCTTAAAATGGCCTCCTGCTCATCATTGTGAGCATCCTCCACAGGGCTTTTCTAGTCCTGCTTTTCTCTATTCCTCCAAGAAGGCATTGACTAGCTTTGCTCCAGACCATCTTTTCTAAAGTGTTCAGATCCTCATCAGCTTTCATGATAAAAGTAAAATATTTCCCCCCCTCCTGAGCACAATTCTGATTTATTTCCTATCCAGTGTTGTTAGAATTCTGCCACTCTTCCAGCTGCATGACCACACATGCGCAGTTCAGTAGCTAAGTAAGGGGTCTTACGCCTTACTTCGTCCATTCGCTGAGTGATTATGTAATGCGCGATTTGTGGCCACGCAATCTGCGCATGCGTGGTGTAGCTCCGTAAGCCCACCTGCACATACGCAGGGGAATCCTTAAAAAGCCGGGCGGTGGTGGCGCACGCCTTTAATCCCAGCACTCGGGAGGCAGAGCCAGGCGGATCTCTGTGAGTTCGAGGCCAGCCTGGACTACCAAGTGAGTTCCAGGAAAGGCGCAAAGCTACACAGAGAAACCCTGTCTCGAAAAACCAAAAAAAAAAAAAAAAAAGAAAAAAAAAAAAAAAGAAAAAGCCGGACACAGACTCCTCCCCTCTCCTTCTGCCCCCCTCTCTCCTGCACGTGTCTCTGCCCCAGGCCTGGCCACACTCTCTTCTATAGCCCCCCTTCCTCCTAATAAAGCTCTGATACTGGGTTTTGTCATGTCTCTGGCCTTTCCTCAAACGGTAACCAGCGCCACTTATTATTTTTTAAAACCAACAAGTGTGACACAGATAATGTCTCTCTCACAAAGGACAAAGAAGTTTGCTTGCTATCCACATAAAGCATTCAGGCTCCCTGAGTTGGGGGTTACTCAGCTATGACAGAAATCCACTGGGGATGCAGCAGCCACCTGGTCCCTCTGGCGTCACCCACTGGAGGGCGGGGGAAGTGCATGTGGCAAACCGGTTGGTAGCACATGAGAAACAGCGTGTTTTTCTTAACTCTGGAGTATCTTGCCTTCTGCCGGAATCCACCCACACTGCGGGCTAAATTTGCTAACAAGATGGGTTGAGTCTCAGCTTTCTGCTTACTTACCATCTGTAAGCTCCCCCACTCTCCCTCCAGGCCAGTTACACATCTGTTCAACAACGCTAGAACACGTAAGGGACAGTGTTTGTTAAAGCCTTGCATTTCTCATTGGCCTGAAATACGCTGCTCCCCCAGATCTCTTAGCTGTTCTACCCTTTCAGGGAACAGACCACTTACAGTCACAGCTGATCCTCTTCCCTACCTTAACCTTCCAGTTCCCTTTATTCAACTCAATTTTTTTCTATTTCAGCTATCAACTTCTACAGAAGGCAGGGCAACTGGATGCCTTTAAAGAACCAGATAATAAGCATTTTAAGTTTGAAGGCCTTAAGGTTCCTGTTAAAATGGCTTCACTGTAGTGGGAGAGCAGTAATAGATAATATGCTAATAAAGCAGGGATAGCCATGTTTTAGTAGCACAACTTAAAAAAAAAAACCTGGCAGCCTGCCTGCAGATTATAGATGATCAGTACCTGTTACAAAAATCTCAGCTTCTCATTCTACTGCCCAACAAGCTTCATAAAAGGAGCAATCTTGTTGTATTCATGGCCCAAACTAGCCTGGAACTATGGAACAGGGATCTGCCAAGAACTAATGTATTTGTAGATCTACTGCACACGCACGCACAGAGAGAGAGAGAGAGAGAGAGAGAGAGAGAGAGAGAGAGAGAGAGAGAGAGAGAGAGAGAGCGAGCACTCTCACTTCAAAGGGAATAAGATGGCTTATTCTTGAGCCAAATTTGAGTGACCAAGATCTAGGTATATATACTTAAGTCTCTCCAAATTCCAAAGGACATGTTAGAATGGCCAAAGATGACAAGGCACAGACAGGCCACCTGCTCATCACCCTCACGTCCTTATTCCCAAACCCACATGTGCACTGCACTTCTAGACAGGGGAGCCGGCTTGCAGTGCAGAAAACCAGGATCTGATGTTGGACTAGTCCACTGTGTTTCTTGCATGTCCCTCGACAGCTCTCCTTCACAGTGACCGGAGTAGGAGAGTCAGCCCTATTTTACATCAGGTTTGAGTGGAGTTCGGCATGGCTAAGTGGTTTGGTAAGGAAATCTCGTTCAATGATCTAGACAAGTCTAACCTAAATACATACCTGCTTTAAAGAGACCAGCCCTTTGTCCACTTTCCTGCAAAGGATGCTTCAACTGGACACGTCAGCAGCTAGTTTAATCCCCTGGGCTACTTAAAACGATTATACACAGATGAAAGAGGCGGCAAACCCTCCTTCGGGGCAAATGATCTGTCCCATTTCTCCCTTCATGCTCAGGGCTCAGCCAAGAACGTGACTTTAAAAAGGGCCTTCGTACCTGCCAAAAGGTTGGAAGGAGAAAGAGGGAAGTCTCTCCAAGAAACAAAGAGTCACGTCTGTATCACATGACAATGAAGAGCCAGCCAAACGGATGTTATGTCCAGCTTTCACATGAAGACCAACCAGAACAAGACTGTAATTCCATCAGGTATCATTTATTTAAATAACAAATCAATTGCACACTGTAGGTAGACTGGTTACAGCAATACGAAAATAGAGAATTCTGAAAACAATCTGGCAACTTAAATATGCATCTAACAAGGAGCCTTCTACAAGGTACAAAGGAAGGGAAAGGAAACATAATGACTTTCAAATTGATTTATTTGCACTTAAAAATACAATTTCTAATAAGACATCTGTTTTCAAAACTGTCTAAATTGTAAAAATAGAAACAGGAACTGTTGTCTTCATGTTGAAAATTTAAATCTTTATCTACATTCACTTACACATCACAGAGGATAACGAGTAACACAAAATCAGCATATGAAAAGTCATGGGAACACAGCTTTTACATGACAAATATCAGTTCGCACTTTCTTCTTCCTCCTTGACTGAGGGAAAGCTCTCTAGATGGCCTCTTCCCTCTCTAGGACCTGAGCCTAATTCACTGATTAGCAGATGGATGTTATTAACACATTCATTTTACAAAGAGTCCTCACCTTCCATGTTTAAAACGGCTTTCTCTGTAGGACTGACTGCTGAGAATGAACTTCGGAAGACCACGCTCAGTACAACGAGGAAAGAAGACTGAGGCAGGATGCCTCCCAGTCCGACCAGCACGACACTGAACGCTAAGTACAGATGTGAGTGCCGATGATTCAACCGGAAACTCTTAATTGGTTTACAAATGCCTTTAATTTTGCCTACTCCAAAAATAAGTGAAAAGGTAACGTTATCATGAAGGCCTCTTTCAGGCCAGAAGGGAAGAAAGGTTTACTTTTTGTATTTTTGAGGCAAAAAAAAAATCTCAAAAGACAAACACCCACAAAGTAAATTTGCTTTGGAAATAAGTTGTGCAATAAAAATAATACATCTCAGTTATTAAATATATATGTACGTATATATATATATGCCTTTGTATATAACTTGCACCAAAAACTGAGCATTCTATGAACATCTGCAATAAATATTTTAAAATAGTAATCTATAAAGAGACAGCTAATATTCATTCAGATGCCAACAGTCAACACAAGGAAAAATGATGAACAACACTTAGCTCTAAAATTCCCATGAAACGGTGACTGAGTGCAGCACCCATCTCTGAGCACACGCTGTCTCTGTAAATCCTGGGTAATCTGGACCCAACAGTGCTATTTTCTTACATCATTAAACAGAACCAAAAGCCTGAGATTTCAAACACTTATGACAATCTCTCTCTTCGTGTAAATTACTTCCTTAAAAATAATTCACTTGGGCTGGGTGCTCAGTGGCCCAGTGCTTGCTTAGCAGTGTGCCCGCACCCTTGGTTTATGCCCCAGGACAGGAGGAGGCAAGAGGAGAGCCGAACAGAAAGCAGTTAACGGTCTACTGTGGGGGAAAACACTTCTGGAAAAAAGGGAATTTGTGAAAATTATTTATATTCATTTACTATCTCCCAAATTGCAACCTGTGCATTCTGCTCTATTAAAGATAAGACTGAAGTCAGAGGTCTGTCTAATTCCTCAAGCAGAATGTGCCACACCTTCAAACTGAGTAGACTTCAAACTCAAAGCAATTCCTTCAAAAATAAATGTAAGTAATATTCTTTAATGAGCTCAGTTATTCCGATACACTCATTTTCAGTTCTGTTCCACTGAAAACAATTTCTTTTTATTTTCTTTTGTACCCAAACTACCAAGACTTTTAATTCAAAGGATTAAAGAAAAAAAAAGTTAAGGTGGCATAAAACAAATACACCCAATGTAATATGCACATGTCCCGTGTTCATCCTTTAAATTAGACACTTCTAAGAACTACTGAGTTAGCAAACAGGGTGTACTATGTGTTTACCGTCAGTAGCTTGTTCCTACTGCACCTTGATTTTTCCTACTCAGTGGTAGAGCATGCACCAGTCCTCGGGGTTCCATTTCTAGCACCACAAAAAATAAATAAATAAATAAATAAAACAAAATAAAATTCAACCTCTAGGCATGTACAGAATTCTTTATTATTTAAATACAGTGAGGCATCTGCTTTGATCTTTGCGCACAGGCCTGGTGCAGTGTAACTGTGCTGAACACATGTCACTGGACTGCACACAGGAGGGCACGGGGCTTAGTCTTTCTGCATGGCTCAGGCTGAGAACCTGCTCAGCCATCTCAACACACAGAAGAGCTCTTCTGTCACTTCCTTCTGAAGGAATGAAGTTTATAAATGGGCTAGAACGGACTGAAACACAAAAGTCTCTCCAGATCACACGGAAGCACTCACACCAAGTCCATCTTCCTTGACGACAGTCTGATGTGCCCTTTACATTACACTTGAAGTTCAACATTCTAAAATAATAAATGCTAATAGCAAATGTACAATTGATCAAGATACCAACTAGGGAGGCAGGGGTCTAGAAATCTAATACATACAGTAAAATATGTAACTGGGCTGTGGGAGAGCAATTTGAAGAAACCCTTCCACTCCTAAAAGGGCAAGAAAGCTTAGGCAATATGGGTTGTTTTATATTACTTATCTATAGACCAGTCTATTGATACATTAGCTCTATCACTGTATCTAATAAAGAGGTGCTTAAAGAGATTAAAATTTGTATTTTTGTATATCATAATATACACACACTCAAAATACTTAGGCAACTGGAGGGCATAAAATATTTAAATTTAGAAAAATCATCTTCCATGTTATTCCTTAAGTGAATAAATTATGCCTAACAATCTTTAAATAGTATGTTGGACTAGTGAAGAGGGTCAATGTTAGCAAGTTGATAAAGTAAAAAAAAGTATCACAAAGGGTTCACTAAATTTTTCAGAAATTATCTTATTCATGAAAGCTACCTAACAATTGTGACATGCAAAGATAGTTTATAAAATAAGACTAACCTAGCAATCTTAAAAATAAAGACTTTTAGATGGGCACACAAGGAGTTCACAGGGGCATGAGGTGGGTGAGACCAATGTTCATCTGTCAAATACTCAGGAAGGATGAAAGTGTAAGGGCACTTAAAGAGAAAAAGTAAACCACTGAGAGATTTGAAACAAGACAATGTACCAGACGAGGAATGGGCAGTCACAGTGGACAGCAAGTGCATGCCAGAATGCCAGGGGGCAAGAGCCCAGGAAGCCTCTGAGAACTGCTGCAGGCAAGAAGGACGGTCCCACCGCCCACGGCCACTTCAGGAGGGGAGGAGCCACAGTGGACAAGTGGCTAGCGCAGCTGACAGAGAAGGGCTGAAGAAGTAATACACTCAACGGCTGAAAAGGACAAAATCGTTTTCTAAGACCCAGACCTGATGAATCACAAACGCTGAGGATTTCAATCACCGAGCCTTATTAACTAATTTCAACAAGCTGTACCGGAACTGGTGATTCAGGAATGCAAGGGCTACAACAATGGGGAGGAAAGAAATAGCAAAATCAAAGTCTAGAGGATTAGCTGGAATAATTCCAGAATTCATTTTCCACTTGGTCATGAAGACCGATTTTAAATTCCTCTCACTGCCCAGGGAGTGGGGGCTGTACTGGAAAAGGTAACAGACCTCACGGGGATGGGTGAGATACAGAATCGTGACGAGCATTAACAGCAGATGTGTTCGGGCCCATCACAACAGAATGACGGAGAAAGGACCATGCACTTCTTTCTATTTGAAGAGGGGCTCTGGCTTTCTACCCTCCCACACCACAGGCTTTAAGCCCTGACCGAGAAACTGTAGAATGGCCTGCCCTCCAGTTCCACTAACCCAGCCACTCGACCAGGGAGGAACGACGGCCACCCAGTACTGCTGAACTCACCCCTTCCCAAGAGCTGGTGGGACTCTTGGGTTACTCTAATGACTGCAGATTGTCCTTCGCACCCAGGAATCTGGAATTTATCTCCCTGTAGCTCCTACCTACTGACTCCTCGGAAAGCCACTAAACTGTCTGCTCTGTTACTGGAGAACACATCTTACACGCAGGAAGAGCAAGCGTTCAAATATACATGGAGTTGGTGCAATTAACTGTTTCCTACTCGCCAAGGCTCCGACACACCACCTTTATATTTACATGGCACTGATCGGAACACCGCCTCCCGATGTAAGATGAACAGAGGCAGTTCCACCAGCGGCTACACAAACTGTCATTGGACACACTGGAACCCCAATCCAGCACCTGTGCCTCTCCGCAAGATGATCAGATGACTGCTGTCCCTAGGCACTTGCTCCTCACTAAACAGATTTTAAGAGACGATCGATCCTTACAAGCATCCTAAGAAACTGGTGCCAGTACAGTGAACATGACAGGAAACAGATAAACGTCTGTGGCATTAACTCTATTACAGTATTTATAAAGGCCCTAGATAGACGGTCCACCCTGCTGAAGAGAATGTGAGTAACAAGAACAAGAAAAACACAAAACAAAATGACACAGGTGAATTTCTTCGATAATGTCAAAGTGGTCATTTAAAAAAAGCTTCTCTACTTATGTGTATGGGTGTGTTTCTTCTATGTGAACATATGCCGTGTCTGTTTGGGTACCTACAGAGGCCAGAAGAGGAAAAGCAGCGAGTGTTCTTAATGCTGAGCCATCTCACCAGCCCCTAAAATAGGTGTTTTACCTTAATTATTTTTTCATTTTATACCAGAATGGGAATTTGTTATAGACCATGAGCTCTGACAGTTTCTCATATAATATGGGTATATATTCTTTTTGTGTTTCTTTTTGGAGACATGGTTTCACTATGTAGCTCTGGCTGGCCTGAAACTCACTATGTAGATCAGGCTGGCCTCAAACTCAGAGATCTGCCTACTCCTGCCTCCCAAGTCCTGGGATTAAAGGAATGTGCCACCACACCCAGCTATATTCTTTAATAATATGAATATATATATATATATATATATATGTTTTAAAAATAATGTTATTAAAGCTCTTCTAAAGAATTTATAAACTCTTCTTCAAAATTATATATATAATTATTGAACATATTTCTACAATATCATAGCAATTTATTTCCCTTTTATCTGTAGCTAGTTGTATAATTTATATTAATGTGATATGGTATCTGCCCCCATGTTATCTGAAGGGATGGTCCTCTGACTCAAAGTGTATTAATCATCTTCTTCAAGGAACTTCCTCAACGTTGGTCAAGAAATGGTTCCTTAAGTAACACACCAACACCTGCTGAGCATGGGGAACTGCAGCAGGGGGCAGCAGGTGCGACTCCATAATTTGGGCCGCTGTCGGTGCTGAATGCATGAATATGAGGTTTCTGACTGCCCACACTCATCTCATGTTACTGAGAGCCCAAAGACTCAGCTGGTTCTTTATAGGGACTGTACTCACACACAAAGCCGTAATCATCAGACTCACTCCCCAATGCACAGAAAGCTACCAAAGGCACCACTGGACTGAGGCCTCAGAGCACCGGGTGCTGCCTTGCCATTCCCACTGGAAAATCCAAGTCCTAGAAAAGGTAGGTCGTCTGCTTACATTGTGAACTATTCCCCAACAGAGAGGGACTCCTAACTACAAATTCAGGGCTCCGCCTAGGGAAGGTGGAGCTGCCCATCATCCAGATAAGTAAACGGGGCAAAAACCCGATTCATGGACTCACGAACTGTTTGTTTTTCCTCACTGGATGGAATCTGGCCCGTAGCTGTGACAACTACTATTGGTGGTGGATTAGGAGGAGGAGGGGGACTGAAAAAAAACACTATGAAACATTCCAGATGGGAAGAATGTGGATTAAATGCTAAACATTGTTGAAAACACCTAATACACAGATTCATGGCTGTAAAACTCAGAGAGAGTTAAAGTCACCTGTCCTTTTTGTATTTCACAAATGAGGAAGATACAGTGATTGACAGGTATAGGGACTCCAGAAAGGTCATCTGCTCACCAGTAGCAGAGCCTGGCTCTTCTGGCTCCATGCTCTAGCTCTGGTTCCTACTCAGAGAACCAAAATACAGCCCAGATGTTTAAACAAAACAAACCTATCAGCGCTGGCCCAGCCACATCCTAGTATAAAAATGACTGATATTTTACATATCATTTAAAGCAACAGGGATCTTTCCTTCCTATAAGAAAAGTAGTCATAGTCTATATTTCAGGCTTCAGCACTAAGGTTAGGGAGTTCTAAAATACAGCTTTTTCTTCCCACAGATACATAAGAAATGCGTCTACATGGCTGAACGCTATTACTGGATCAGATAGGAGTACATTCAAATACAGGATAGTTTCTGAAAAATGCCACCATTTCAACCAGTGAGAAAGCAGAAAGCTGAGAACTTACAACTGCATCATCTTTCCTCACCCCTCGGGACCTCTGCTTCTCTCTTCCAGAACCTTCAGAAACCCATTGTTATATTATCTTAGATGTGATATTTATTTCTGCTCTGAGATTTAAATACTAAGCAATAAAATATCTCTGAAGTTTAAAGGACAAGCCAATCTAAAAATGGCCCCGCTTATAAAGCCATTTGCTACCTGAACAATATTAATTTTCACATTAAAAAAATAAATAATCTAACTAGACTTTATTGTACCTGCCAGTCTTTTAAAAGACTTCGTCCCTCAATTGAAATCTAATGTGAAATTCTTTTTAAAGGCAGAGTATAAGAATTTCTATACAATATTGAATGCCATTCCATTGGGGAAAATAGGTAGACCACCACTAAGCCACTCAGGTGACAGGAAGCACCTGCCAACAGAGTCTCCTTCCTTAGTCAAAGGATCGCGGCTCCACCTTGACTGATCTCCACAGCAAGAGTCCGTGTTAACTGGGGGATGCCGCCTGTGCTTTCCCATCAACCCATCAGTCTGAGGACGGCTTCCTCCAGAGGTGAAGGGCTGCTTGAATTCTGAAATGTAGTCTGGACTCCAAGGAGTAGTCTTTGTAGTTGTTTCTGAAGACAATGAAGAATAAAAGGACAGTCAGCACTTCTCTGTCCAGCAGGGCTCCCCTCCCCTCCCCTGCTGTCCCCTCCCACTGCCCATGGCCCACCCCCTTCTCTGCCACCCTCTGGTCTCCAATTTACTTTCCCATTTTCACAAGTGTATCAGTGGTGCTGGATAAAAAGCAGATTCCTTCTGTGGGGCAAAGTGAACCGTGAGTCTACATTCTAGGTTTCCAGAAGCTTCCCGATGGTGACTTAAAAGGTCATACTTTTGAGTTGCAACAATCTAATTACCAGAGCACAACTACAGCAAGGTCATGAGGGCTTGGCGTATTTTGTTCCATTGCTAAATGGTTCAACTTCTATTTTTAGAGGAAAATGTTATGGCAGTTCATATAACACAATGGTCATGAACAATCCATTATTCAACTGAAGAAAAGTGCCTGGAAACCCACATGAAGCTGCTCTAATAAAGACAGCAGGGTGACCCTGTGACCCCCAAACCATTTATTCCAGTTCTCATACAGGTTATCAGTGGTTTCCTCACTAACGACTCCATTAGACCAGTGCCAGAAGGGACCACAAGAGGGGAGGGGGGAACACAGTAAGGGGGGGGGGGGGAGGGGGGAACACAGTGAGGAGGGGGGAGGGGGGAACACAGTGGGGGGGGGGAGGGGGGAACACAGTGAGAAGGGGGGGAGGGTGGAACACAGTGAGAAGGGGGGAGGAACACAGTGAGAAGGGGGGAGGGTGGAACACAGTGAGAAGGGGGGGAGGGAGGAACACAGTGAGAAGGGGGAGGGGGGAACAGTGAGAAGGGGGGAGGGTGGGACACAGTGAGAAGGGGGGAGGGAGGAACAGTGAGAAGGGGGGAGGGTGGAACAGTGAGAAGGGGGAGGGTGGAACACAGTGAGAAGGGGGGAGGGTGGAACACAGTGAGAAGGGGGGAGGGTGGAACAGTGAGAAGGGGGAGGGTGGAACACAGTGAGAAGGGGGAGGAACACCATGAGAAGGGGGGAGGGTGCTGTGGGATGTTCTGTATGGCAAATGTGTTGCTGATTAGTCAATAAATAAAACACTGATTGGCCATTGGCTAGGCAGGAAGTATAGGCGGGACAAGGAGGAGAATAAAGCTGGGAAGTGGAAGGCTGAGTCGGAGAGACACTGCCAGCCGCCACCATGACAAGCAGCATGTGAAGATGCCGGTAAGCCATGAGCCACGTGGCAAGGTATAGATTAATGGAAATGGATTAACTTAAGCTGTAAGAAAAGTTAGCAAGAAGCCTGCCACGGCCATACAGTTTGTAACCAATATAAGTCTCTGTGTTTACTTGGTCGGGTTTGAGCGGCTGTGGGACTGGCAGGTAAGAGAGATTTGTCCTGACTGTGGGCCAGGCAGGAAAACTCTAGCAACAGAGGGTGGAACACAGAGGTAGAGAAATTGCCTGGCACACAGAGAATCTGGGGTCAATCCCCAGAACCATGGGAAAAAAAAGCAGGAAGCACAAAATCCAAAAATTACTTGAAAATCTGACTATAGTGCTTTAAATGATAATGGCCCATAGGCTCACAGGGAGTGGTACTAGTAGGAGGTGTGGCCTTGTTGGAGGAAGTGTCACTGAGGTTTCAAATGCTCAAGCCAGGCCCAGTGTCTCTCTCCCTGCTGCCTGTAGATCCGGACATAGAACTCTCAGCTCCCTCTCCAGCACCATGTCTGCCTGCATGCCAACATGCTTCCTGCCATGACAATAATGGACTAAAGCTCTGAACTGTAAGCCAGCCCCAATTCAATGTTTTCCTTTATAAGAGTTGCTGTGGTCATGGTGTCTCTTCACAGCAATAGAACACTGACTAAGACAATGATTTAAATCACTCATGTTGACCTCTCCTTGCTAAAATTGTTAGGAATTGGCAAAACGGATGAACCAGCTTCAATTTAGATCTCCTGGTTTCAAACCCTGACTTGGCAGACAGACAGCTGATGGCTCCTTTGAAGTAGTGTTTCTATTTTCTTTTTTTTAAGCACACTTTCTTGGTAACTTTGATGAGTGTTAGTATGACATACTGTTCACAGATTAAAATGAACCTCTTACTAAGATTTACCAAAGAACACCGGAGTATTTTCTCAATTTCTGGCCACTTTGAAAAGCCCATGCTACGAAGGGGAACTGCAGACAGACATGGTCCTCAAGTCACGGGAAGGTGTGTTTATGTTTGCCCTATCGGCACTGTCTGGCTAGTCGTGGTTTGGAGGGCTCTGCAGTGGTAAAGAGCTCTTTCCACATCACCTGCTGCTCCATCTGTACTAGTAGCGCTATATTCCAACAGTCAATGTCTGAAGCAGCAGTCTGCACAGTGCAGAGTGTCCCACAGCTTCCTCTGAAGATGCACAGTGCAGTGTCCCATAGCTTCCTCTGAAGATGCACAGTGCAGTGTCCCATAGCTTCCTCTGAAGATGCACAGTGCCCCATAGCTTCCTCTGAAGATGCACAGTGTCCCATAGCTTCCTCTGAAGATGCACAGTGTCCCCATAGCTTCCTCTGAAGATGCACAGTGCAGTGTCCCATAGCTTCCTCTGAAGATGCACAGTGCAGTGTCCCATAGCTTCCTCTGAAGATGCACAGTGCAGAGTGTCCCCATAGTTTCCTCTGAAGATGCAGTGTCCCATAGCTTCCTCTGAAGATGCAGAGTGTCCCCATAGCTTCCTCTGAAGATGCAGAGTGTCCCCATAACTTCCTCTGAAGATGCAGAGTGTCCCATAGCTTCCTCTGAAGATGCACAGTACAGAGTGTCCCCATAACTTCCCCTGAAGATGCAGAGTGTCCCATAGCTTCCTCTGAAGATGCACAGTACAGAGTGTCCCCATAACTTCCCCTGAAGATGCAGAGTGTCCCATAGCTTCCTCTGAAGATGCACAGTGCAGTGTCCCATAGCTTCCTCTGAAGATGCACAGTGCACAGTGTCCCATAACTTCCTCTGAAGATGCACAGTGCAGTGTCCCATAGCTTCCTCTGAAGATGAACAATGCAGAGTGTCCCATAGCTTCCTCTGAAGATGAACAATGCAGAGTGTCCCATAGCTTCCTCTGAAGATGCACAGTGCAGAGTGCCCCATAGCTTCCTCTGCAGATGCACAGTGCAGTGTCCCATAGCTTCCTCTGAAGATGCACAGTGCAGTGTCCCATAGCTTCCTCTGAAGATGCACAGTGCAGTGTCCCATAGCTTCCTCTGAAGATGCACAGTGCAGTGTCCCATAGCTTCCTCTGAAGATGCACAGTGCAGTGTCCCATAGCTTCCTCTGAAGATGCACAGTGCAGTGTCCCATAGCTTCCTCTGAAGATACACAGTGTCCCCATAGCTTCCTCTGAATATGTATGGACACCATAGCCAAACACATCAGCTGTCCTCATGTCCAACAAGTTAACCTTTTAAAGCAGCTTCTTCCTACACTGTCCATGTATCTTTTAGAAAAATCTTGGTGGCACCATGTCCCTAAAGCTTCTTCCCCCTATTACACTGTGTTCACAGCAAACATGCCTACCACCTTACCACAGTCGCTGACTCCATTCCTCGCCTCATGCCCCTGTCAGGTCACACATGACCGCTATAGCTTTGGTCTTCTTATGCTGCTCAACTTCTTGGCAGCTGCACTCATTAGCAACCATTCTTCCTACTTTCTAATTTTGGGCTTATCATATTTGAATGCTTCTTGGCTGATAACCAGTTGTATGAATTCAGAGATTTCATGTTGATTTCATCATTATTATTGGACTGTATATGATGCATTGGTAGGGTACTCATGCCACAGAGCCTGTGAAGAGGTCAGAGGACAACTCTGGAGTTGGCTTTTTCCTTCTACCTTTATGTAGGTTCTGAGAATAGAACTCAGGTCTTCAGGTTTGTGGGCACGCTCTTGACTCTCTGAGCCATATGTTGTACTTAACCATTTGGAACAACCGTAAGTAAACCTTGACATATGTAGAAAAATTAAACAGTAACAATTTGCCATCCTCTTAACTCCACTTAGTCTTACTAAGATCTTTGACTTCAAATCATACGGTTTAATCTCAAGACTGGAATGTTCCAGACACTGTACAAGACCTCCATCTCCTGCTCTGTAGCTTAACAACCTCAGGAATGATGGCTTTGAGCAGCTCTCTCTCTGTGCTGGGGACTGAGGTTTGTATCCATGTGACCCTGACTTTAGCACTGAATACAGCTGCATATCTCCTCATCAGCTCACCCTCTCCATGTGGATATCTAGCAGCCACCTCCAAGTATTATAGCCCTGAGATATAATACTCTCTTCACAAAAACCTGTTGCTCTGAGTGTTCACCAGTCGGGAAAAAAGTATCACTGTCCACCTACTAACCAAACTACAGCCACGTCTTGTACAGGATGCTCCCTACACAGCCTCCCAGTGACCGACCTTTTCCAAACTAGGTAACTAATGCTGGTGTCAGCTATCACCTCCTCCCAAGAATCTCAACTCCATTAACATCCAGGTGCCCCAGACAGACACTGGACATTTCAGCAGACTACTCTCAATTCTCGGTATCTTCTTCGAGCTTAACCCTGCAGAGCATCCCTGTTTACAGCAGCCTCTCCATGGCCTTCATTGTATCTGGTATATGACAGGCATTCAGTGAATCTGAAGAAATAAACCAGAAATCAACTAAGCTATTTAGACCTACAAGTTTTGGCTTTGGTTTTTGGTTTTGTTTGCTCTCTGTCTGTCTGTTTTTGACACAAGGTCTCACTTTGTAGCCCAGGCTAGTCTCCCACTTGCGGCAATGCTGCCTGGGATCACAGTATGGATCACAAGCGTGAGCTACTACACTCACTGACCTAAAGTTTTTACGGCATTCTTTCTCCACTGCCCCAAGTACTCCAGACAAACAGACTGCAGGGTTTTGCCTTGCTGAAAGTGGGCCATGATCACAAATCTGAGTCACTATCTAGCAGAAATGATGAGACACTAGAGTTACCATAGGAGGAAGAAATGAATGCAGGGGGAGAGTCTCACACGATCAGAGGTTCTTGAAGGAAATGGCAGATATGATTTATGTGACAATGTTTGTTGGTCAGAAAATTAGGACCCAAAGACCAGCTCTGATCACACCCATTGTTCACTTATCTTCTACACTACAGCCACTTACAATATATTAAGTGTAGTCAATAAACACCTTACACTCTAAAACCAATACTCACTCTAAGGCCAAAATACCTTCTGCTTAGCCATTTGCAGGAAAGGTTGCTGACTCCTAACACAGAAGAGAATAAGCTGAAGCTGGTCAGCTAGGTGCACACATAACATCTCTAGGTAGTCACAGAGCGATGGACTGAGAAGCTCGAAACAGCACAACTATACCAAAAGCCCATGTGCAAACACACACCCAAGTTAGCAAAAGCAGTCACGCTAGCTTGCACTAGCTCACTAGCTTCAGGGAGTACGATGTCACTGCTGCCGCTGCATTGGCTCTGATGTCTCCCACTCCACGTCACCAGGGCAAAGTGACCATCCATACTCACCTTGCAGTTTCGAGGGCCTTTATGGCCTTGTCAACTTCCCCTTGGCTTTTATACAAAAATGCCAACTCAAACAGAGTGAATGGCACCAGATAGTGGTCATACTTCAGTAGCTTTTCACTAAAAGGGCAAATAAAAATCAGTTAAGTCTTAACAGAACACAAAAAGTATCATTTGAAACACATATCATTCTTCATTTCCCAGACAACACTAAGACTATCACCAGAGGAAGGCCGCTGTTGCACAGATATGGTACTTAACAGTCTATGGACTGAAGTATGCTTCCATACACTAATCTTTTGTTCCTTAATGGATGGCCAGCACCGGTGTGGCACTGCCTCTCAGGCAGATCAACACACACAGAGACCTTCCAGATGAACCTCGAGAAGACAAGGGCATCTTCATGAGCATGTGACTCTAAGTTCAGTGATAAGGAAGTCTCATTAGTTTTGTGTTTAACAAGGCATCGACTTCCTTTGTAGTTAAGTCTTAGAATTCTTCAAAACGTCAATGACTCCGTGGCTGGGGGTTCTGTCTCAGCATCATTATGAAAACTAGAAGTTTAGGAAAAAGCCTGAGTAACAAACAGCCTTTTAAATCTAGAGCGAACTGTTTCTCTAGTTGTAACTGGAATGGGTTTTTCGGTTTTGGTGGTGGATAAGTACACAAAAATATATTGATTATTAAAAGCATAAAATCCAATGTGAAATCTCACAACTTCCATTTTGAATGGCTACTCTGACTGTTCACTGACTTGTATAGTTTTTGTGCCAGGTTAACTTTAGTGTGTGATTTTTATTTTTATTTGTAACCTTTAATAAACTTATAATTTAATAAATTTGTAACCTTTTAAATAAAGTTTAAAATAAATTAAACAATGATAATAATCTATAGCTCAGTTTACCACGCTATAACCCAAACTACTCTCAGATGCCAAGGACAAGTAAGAGTAAGACAGCAAGACTAGTTATGCTGAAGGCGCCCTGGGGTCTGCAGAGGGACCTGAGACTCGGAGTCTCAATGGCCACACAGGAGATGAGGCCCCAGACCCATAGAAAGCAGGTGGCTGGAGCTGAACCCCCTAAGCTTAGAAGGTAGACTCTGTCCCTTGGAGAAAGTAGATTAAAGGAAAGCCACTCACAGGTAAGGAACAAGACAGATGATGGCCTCCTTTTGCCTGCACTTTTGACACCAAGAAAAAACAAAACACATCTCTTTGGAAATTAACAACAAATAGGCCAGTCCTCACAGAAATTTGCAATTCAAATTTACATTGCTCAAGAGATCCAAAAACTGTTAAACATGATATTAACATGACAGTGGCTTTGGCAGAAGCCAAAGTAAGTGGTGTAGGAAAACTCTTCCATAATTTAACCCAAATGACTCCCTGTGAGAGTCAATAAAACAAAGCAAGCAGCACACACGGTCACTGTTGTCATGGCCCCTGAACCTCAGGAAAACACCAATAAACTAGAATCGCACGGATAGTTCTTTAGTGTGTTCACCAAATACAGTAGATCATCTCATTTGGGAACTAGATACTGTGCCCTACGTTCTCATAAATATTGTCCTGAGGAAGGGCACTGTATGGCCTCCATCTTTATGGCTTGCAGGGTTTTTAAAAACAATGAGCCAATGTTTAAAAACCAGAAGATCTGACGTTAGATGCGGCTTCCAGTTCTTTACAAACAGTGGTAGGGTCCACCGTTACTGGGCCCACAGGCACCGGCCCTTGCTCCAGCCCCCATCAGGGCAGCACTGTCATGCTATAAAAAAAGGATCGCCGTCCATACAAGAAACGGGTCATCTTTAAACACTGAGCGGAAGTACATAAAGTCGCATTCCACACAGACCGTAGCTATGTGCATGATACAGGCCTGGCACATCACTTTGTCCCAGAGAGTCCCCTGGAGCCACAACTTGTCCCCAGGCTGGCTCTTACCTTTCCACAACGTAGTTGAAACACAGCTCAGCTTGCAAGGGCCGCTGTAAGTTCTTGAGGCAGCATCCTTTTAGCAGTTTCACTAAGCACTCATCATCCACCGAGTCAGTAAAGTCTTAAAACAGGAAGCAGACAAAGGGGAAAGGGGCATTGTTTTCTGTGGTGCCTGGGGTGAATGCCAGCCCCTCCTCTGTAAGAAGCAAACATTCAGCTGCCATGCCAGTGCAAAATCCTTTCCAAAAGTCCCAACTGAGAGGAAGACTAACTGATGGTGGGTCTCAGGGGGACCATTTAAAACTAAGTTTACTAACCTACTGTACAAAACAAAATGAAAACACTCGTTCAGAAGAACGCTGAATTTACTCATTTACACCATTCACTAAGGGAGACTTCACAGGCAGATTTTTCAGGTGGTCATAGGGAATTTTGTGGCCTTAGCTACAACAGGAAATCTGAACTCTAAATAAAGAATGAGCTTCATTAATTCTCTCAGAGGTAAAGGAGGAGGAACCAGGCTGTCTCCTCCTGTTGTTTTGGCTTCTAACTACGCTGGCGTCCGCACAGGAGAGGATAGCACTTCCATATGGAGAAGCAGATGGCCTCCCACCCGTTGGAAACGCAGGAAGCAGACACCTCTCTTCCAGATCATTATGTTTACAACCTATCAATTCTCTCAGGTTATGTTCTTTTGGGGGAAAATTATGCCACGAAATGGTTCTGAAATACAGGAAAGGTACCTAAAGTCGCCTGAAACTTCCATGCTCCAAGAGAATGTCAAGAATTTCCTTTCCTTACTCAGGCTCCTGCCTTCTCCAGCTCAGTCTGCGTACATATTAAGCAGAGTGAACCACATGGTGTGGCGGCTAGCTGTCAAAGGTAGCCATGCCACGTGTTCCGTGCGTGAAGACTTTTCTGCTTTTTTTCCTTTGCAAGTGACAGGCAAAGAAGTCATTCCAAGACAGACTGCTAATTTACACGTTTCAGGCTGTGACAACAGTGTGGAGAGGTGGTAAAGGGAACTGACTAGACCCTGGAAGTTTCCACAGTGCAAGTCTCATGCTTTGGGTTCAAGTCTCCGATCTCATCAGTGACACATGCTGGTGTTTCAGTTGGTAAACCTCACCTATGGGAGGTTAACAGTGCTACTCACCCAACTAGGAGAGGTTCCGTTCACTTCTAAGTGTTTAAACATATGAGACCCTCCTCTAACTGTCAAGTGCTGGTATGTCATGGGCCACACACTAGCAAAACGACAGATAGCAACACCTCTAACCTTTCCTACTACTGACTCAGCACCACCTTACCTTACACCCTCCCACTCCTAATCCACACTTCTTTTAGAGATGTCTGCAGAGAAGCAGGGCAGTCAGGCCCAAGTCCACAGCCAGGTCCACACTGGACGCTACTTTTCAGTCTCAGCTCTGTACATTCTACTGAATTCTGAGAAGCAGTTTTCTAATTGTTTGTGTTATGACAACATCTGCTTGCTCAATGAATGATGATTTTGGAGGTGGCACAGACAACCACCTTTGAAAACCCAGGAAAGTCACTCTGTGGAGATCTTAAGTTAGTGTTGTGACAGAGGGGTTCATATTCCACATCTTCAACAAACCTCAGAAGCAAAGCCACAGTTTCCTCTGACCACGCACGCGCCTGTCACATGATCACTCCCCTGTATGATTTGCACTCTCACGAAAGAGGAAGAGTTGAACAGTTTCCATTTTCCACTGGGGGGAAAAAAATCACTGCAACAAGGCTGGCGAGCTGGCCTGTGGGTGAAGGCACCTGCCAGGAAGCCTGAGCTGGACCCCCAAGACCCCACATGGTAGAAGGACACTACCAGTGTCCACAAAATGTCCTCTAACCTACACACACACACACACACACACACACACACACACACACACACACACACACGCATGCACGCACGCATGCACACAGAGAGAAAGAGATGACGTTTGAGAAGGTTTTTGTTTTTTAAATCACTGTAACAATGCCCACACTCACGTGCTGTCTATACTGAGCATTACAGAAGCTCACTGCAGTGTACCCAGAGGGAGACGTGAAAGCTGACTGAACGGCTAAAGCTGCCAGGCAGGCCTACCTTCCTTTACGCAGCTGACTCTACTTGCTACAGAATGTCGCCACACAAATGAACCGCAGTGACAGACGAAGTGGATCTGCTCCAGCTTCTGGCTACATGATGAATTTGGTGAGACTCCCAAAGAAAACAGGACAAAAATTCCCACCACACGCCGACTCTGAGCACGTCACCAAGTGCTCTTGCGTCTAGGCTGTGCCCTCTGTGTGGATGGCCAACCTTTACTTACTACAGCCAGGCTCTAAAATAGGCCAACAGTACCCTCTCCCCTCTTTGTTCACCACATTGACAAACTGAAAACCAGAACCACATCTGACACGGTATCGAAGAACGGGCTGCGGTGGAAGCCCCCTCAACCTCAGGCTTAGAACACCACTCAATTTTCCAATCACATCCTCCACCTCTCACTCTGAAGAATGGGAGCTTATTTACCAAGAGTCAGGAGTTTGGGGGCAGGGAAGACAATGTTCCTACATAAAACAATGGTCCTAAAAACCATCATAAACCTAACGCGCAGTGAGGTAGAGGTGACCCTGACAATAAAGCAATAATTTTACCCAGCGGGGGAACAGGACAGGACGGTCGGCAGGCCTGTGTCTCCGCTCATTTACCCACAACTCGCTCGGGCCTCTCATCTGAAGATGCCGCCATTAGAGACAGAAACACACAAGGCAGCGGTTTTGGTTTCTAAGCATCTCACGTGTATGAGCATGTGACGCAAACACGACTCCTTTAATCCTTTCTTCCCAGTCAATGGAGGGCAAAATAATCTGAGGGTAAAGAGTCCGCTCAGAGGAAAACCCAACGGTCGTTTGCAAACTCAGGACCCTTGATTGACAAGGGCTCCATTCTCGGGAGCTGGGAAGATGCAGGAGCACTCCACAGACGGGGGGTTCATGTATGGAAGTTTATCCTACTCAGTCCAACCTGTCTGTGCAGGGGGAGGTGGGGGCAGTAACAGGAGGAAAGCTGGCTTTTTTTCTCGGGGAGCATCCTACAACTGTTTTCACACAACCCCCCAGAAATGTTTTCCTTTACTTTCCAGTTCTCACATAAACATCCATTCATCCATTTAATTTGTAAACATGCAGGCTTTAATCTAGAGAATTATCATAAAGGCAAGAGCTATCTGTAGTTAAATTCATTGAACTACAGGGAGCACTACTAAATTTGTTCAAGATTTTGAATTTTTGGAGAAGTCCATCTCAAACTCTTATTCTAAAAACACCTGGTTTTTATTTTGTGCGTATGAGTATTTTGCCTGCATGTAATGTGTACCACACACACCTGGTGACCATGGCCAGAAGAGGAGGCCAGGTCCCCTGAACATGGAGTTACAGGCAGTTATAAGCTACCATATGGGTGATGGAAATAGAACCTGGGTCCTCTGCAAGAGAGGCGAGTGTTCTTAACCACTGGGCCATCTCTCCAGTCCCTAAATCTTATTTTACTTTATTTTCTTTGGGGGGGGGGGAAGGGAGGTTCATAACAGGTCTCCTTGTGTGGCTCTGGCTGTCCTGGAACTCACTCTATAAACTCAGGCTGGCCTCGAACTCAGAGATCCACCTGCCTCTGCCTCCCAAGTGCTGGGATTAAAGATGTGTGCCACCACCACCTGCTCTAAATCTTTATTTTTTTAATATACTTGCATTTTATCTCAATTTCAAATTATGTGGTTGTATTGATTTCCACAAAAGAAAATCTTTTTCTTTCAACAATAATTTCACAATAAAATAGCAAAGATTATCTGTGTTAGATTGGCTACTATTTAATTTTGTTTTATGCGTATCAGTGCTTTGCCTGCATGTATGTCTGTGCATCACATGTATGCCTGGTGGCCATGGAGTCCAGAAGAGGGCATAGAATGTATTGTGGGTCTGAATATAAAGCGATGGAACCACTCAAACCACAACACAGAGGTGCTAAAACATACTGAGATTTAACTGTCCCTAGCCAGGGTTGAGAGGTAAGAACTTTAGGAGGGTGGTGATGAGTGCTGTGTGTCTCAGTCTCTCTCCATGCAATGCTTCTGCCATGCTATAGGGCAGCAAGAAGCAGCTCCTCATCAGCTCTAGCACCTTGATCCTGCATTTGCAACACCTAGTCTCCAGACCCATGGAAACACACTTTTTTCCTTCATAAATCACCCAGCCTATATTATTTTGTTATAGCAGCAAAAAAAGACTAAGAAAAGCAATTCCTTACAAAAATGCTAACTGATCCATCTTTAAACTGGCCCACAATGGCTGTGCCATAACAGTGGAACCACATTCTATATGGTCTTCTGTGGCAGGCATCCACAAAAAGTGCCATCCTCCCTTTATCTTGAAGACAACCACCCAGACACCAGAAGCTCAAGTCCTGCTCTTGAGATGCACAGATCCACATGGGCAGATGTGCACCAGGGAGAGACCAGAGAGGAAACAGAGCCGAGACAAAGACTCTACACTTACTCTGATTTTGTAAAGCTGCCTCAGCCTTCTCCACAGTCACCAAGAGGTTTTCAGAAAGGTCCTTTCTCTTGCCCACTATTGAAAAGCCATTCCAGACGTACATCATCTCCTAAGGAGGAAGGATAGAAGAGCATATGTGAGGTTGTCTGCTAAGGACTTCAACATGACAGTCAGGATCTTGTTCTTACCTTTCTTCATTTATAATTTAGTGACATAATTTCCCCTGGGTTTACTATATGCCTTTTGTCTGTCAGGCTCTGAGTTAAGTGAGCATATATCTTATACTCTTAGTAAAAATTCATCAATTCATTCAACACACACACACTAATTATCTACTAGCATACAATTCTTTGGATAGAATATAGATACAGAAGTAAAATAGTATTTTAAACTGACACTAAGAACAATTTTGTTTAATGTAAATTTTTGTTGTTGCTTTTAAGTAAAGGGAAATATTTTAAAATGTCTGCTAGTTGTTTACATAAAGTGTTTCCAAGCATATCACTAGAAATGATCATTGGAATATTTATTTTACTGGGCTCAGGTTCTTTTATATCATTAAAAACATGTGTCGGCCCAGTAATGTGATCCAATATGCAGAAAACACGTTTGTTTAAAGGCCATATGGCTGAATGACAGCTCCTGAAATGTAAACTAATGGCTTCTCCTTGCAGATTATATTTAATGGGCTAACAGATGAGAATTTTTTTTGGATCAAAAGCAAATGTGTTTTTGCTTGAAAATATTTTTCTAATGTCCAGATAGTGCAGTTCATATTTTGAAGGGTATACGATGAGCATGAATTTTAAAATACGGCAGATATTGTTTGAGAATCCTCTTAGCCAGAGCAGCCATGGAAACGCAGTAGCAAATGATGGCGTCAGGTTTGCTTTATGGCAGTGGAAACCAAGAACACAATTCAGTGATGACATTTTTAAAGCGAAGATATAAATTTTTTTATGGATATAGTATTTATCAAAGGAAGAAGCAAGTTTGGTTTAAATTTTTTATGAAAAACAGGCTGTGGCAACATCCCTAGGTATAACCAATTCTAGTCAATTCTTCGTCACTGTGTACCCACCAACCTTCAGTGACTCAAACCGTGATAGAGTCCTAGATATTCCAGTGTCTAAGTATTAATGTAGACAAAGAAATATAATGGGCCAGTAAAGTTCCTGGCCAGTTCTCTGACATAGAAAGTTCTTTGACAACGCAAACCACCTGATATCAATGGATGTGGAGCAGGGCTAAAGCCGCTGAGGGCAACAGCAGGTATCAACTGGGAGGGGGTTTGCAGTCTGTGTTTAGCACAATCGTCTTGTCATTGTCTGTGCTCAGGACACAAGTACAGGTCCATCACACTTCCATCCCACCCCGTCACTCTAATCTTCGGGTTCTGTGGGAAACACAGAACTGTAGGCTAGCTCCTGTCTGAACCGTCAGGGGCTATATTCTTATTCCTCTTAAAACACACGAAGGACTTCTGAGAGTCAGCAACAAAACAAAAATCACCCAATGAAACTAAAGAAGGATATAAACAACAATGCAGAAAGAAACTAAAATGATGAGCCCACGAAGACACCTAGAAGTGTTAGCACAGAAATGCAAATTAAAAGAAGGATGTATTATCAGTCATTTGAACTGATACAGTATTGGGGGGGGTTAAGAAATTTAACATTATCTATCCAAACATTAACACATAGCCTTCAACTAAGAAATCCATTTCTTTGAAAACATTCCCAGAGAATTACATGTACATGTAAATGACATTCATTGTAACATGTCTATGACAATAAAAAAAACTGGAGAATGCTACATAACTTTCAAAGGAGAATGATTAAAAAATCCCCCAAGTTACAAAAGTCTCACAGAACCAACCAAGAGGAGGACTGCGACACCAGGAACACTTTCCTGTGCCAAGGCTGGAGAGTCATAGCGGTGTGGCATATCCAACACTCTTAAAACAAGGCTTTGTTTTAAAAATCTGTCAAACTGTGTTTTCAAAGAGGCTTTGCCAAAACTGAGGTGATTGGGAGGGTTAGTTCAATCAGGACTGGAGCAGCCAGCAGCCCAGGGCCCCTCCGCCATGGAACCCGCTAGTCGAAAGGGAAGTTCCTCTCTGGTGGGAAAGCCATATCTACGAAAGGCTGTGATATAAAAGGACGTGGCACAGCTCAGGGATGACGTTCTCTCGTTTACAATTCCACATCAATATGGCGAAGTTTTGATACATGGGTTAGACATATTTCAGGGGTGGGGAAGGCAGCTGGTTTGTGAAGGTCTCTTTTTGTAGCCTAGGCTGGTCTGGAATTCACTATGCAGCCCAAGCTGGCCTCAAATTTCAGCAATTCTCTGGCCCTGGCAGCCCAGGTGCTAGGATTACAGGTATGAGCTGCCATGCCTAGATTAAACAAACTATATTCATGAAAAACTATTCTTTAAAGGTTTCCTTTGACTTTTTTGCACACAGCTATTAGAAAATGTCAAGTTGAATTTGTGGTTTGTTTTGTAATTCAATTCCACTTTAGTGAAGCCATCTTTTTCTCCCTTAGGTTCCAACTTCCTCATCTGAAACATGGAGCTGAGACTGCAATTTCCTTTCCGATGAAAATCACATGACAGGATTTCTCACAATGTCTAGAACATACTGGCCAATCAAAAAGCCTCAGGTAAAATTTCAATTTTTAAAAATTAATTTATGTAAAAAAATTAATTTATGTATAAATATACACTAGTTCTTCACTGAGCTATAAGCTTCACAACCAAAGGTAAATATATTCCTTGATGCTCTCAATAGTGAATTCATCTCTAGTATGTAAACAGTGAATAAAAGCAGGTACCAGGGCAGGCAGGACGAGCTTTCCTGGGGCGCCTGAGGAGGGTGAGTACCGACGAGCCTTCCTCACAGCGAACTTCTCAGTTGGAAGAGATTTCCCCGCGATCCTCTGCTTCAAGCCATCTACCTGTCTGTGAAGATCCCCAGGGAAAAGCCAGTGAGCACACATATTATTCCCAACTGAGGTTTTCATCCTACATCATAGGCCAGTAGCAGCTGGGAACCTGTTCCAAATGCGCCATTACTGCGCTGGGAACCTGTTCCAAATGCGCCATTACTGCGCTGGGAACCTGTTCCAAATGCGCCATTACTGCGCTGGGAACCTGTTCCAAATGCACCATTACTGCGCGTTACCCCAAACCTGAATCAGCAGTCCTAGGGTTGGGACCAGAATCTCAATTAGGTCGCACATTCAGGTAATATGAACGCACAATTCCAGGAGAGCCACTAATTCACATATTTCCTGTTAGTCAGCTTAGCTAGTATCTCACAGTTGTCAAACACAGTCCAGGCTAATCCAGGTATAAAACTGTCAATTTCCATAAGTACGCAGAAAAGAAAAGAGTGTACATGAGTGTATTTCCTGTTCTTCTTTACAGATACTGCACAGATCTATAACATAATGTGTCTCAGAAGAGAGCCATCCATTTATGCAAATTTGCGATAGCGAACCAAGCATAGGTAATTTTGTAAATAATCATCTCAGGATTTAGTGTTTTCAAAATTCTAGGGAACTTGAACTGGGAGATGTCTCAGTAAGAGTGCCGGCTGTGTAAGCGTGAAAAACTGAGCTCAAATCCTCAGAACCCAGGTTGGTTCACGCATGTGCCTATGACCCAGTCAAATAGGAAGGTAACATGAGGGGCACCAGGATTTGCTGGCCAACAGCCTGGCTCCAGATTCAGCGAGACTCTGTCTAGAGGGAATAAGGCAGGAAGTAGTAGAGTGGAATTCCTAATGTCATCCTCTGTCCTCTGCACATGCCTGGGTATGCATACAAACTCCTACACATAATGATACACACACACACACACACACACACACACATACACACACACACACACACACCTTGGTGTGCATACACACTCCTACACATAATACACACACACACACACACACACAATCTAAGCACATGAAAATGAAACTAAGATGGAGAGAGACTGTATGTTCATGGGGAAAGACTATATGTTTGGGGGGTCTCTTTCTTATGCATAATTTTATTAATGCATAAACAAGGGAAAGGATTAAAAAATATATCCAATTATATCACTGAAAGACTCAAATGAGGAAGAAAATAACCCCAGTGTGAAAGAGCAGGTGCAAAGCTCTGGTAATTAAACCCTAATTCTAGAAAACAAGTACAACAGTATGTGTCCATGATTCCCAGACATGCAAACAAATCTGAAAGTCATGCTGAAGAATGACATGCTGGCTCTCAGCTAAATTGTTACTCTAAGTGTGTCCATGTTAGTGAGTAGAGAAATTAAAAACTATGGAAGTAGAGTGTGAAGGGAGAGAGTCAGATGTGTCTAACATCCCCAGGGTCCCTGTGACAGAAACAGTGTTGTGCTCACCTGAACAGAGCCACCACATTCTCATTAGTCGTCGCCACATCCTCCTCTGGAAGCATGCTCAAAATGGCAGCTTTCAAGAACACATATGTTGCCTTGAGGAAACACAGACAAGGGGCTCACTAGAAAGCATGACATTTTAACCTTGCAAACGGAAGTGACCTAGAAACCTTCTAGACCTCACGTTAAAAGGTATCAAGGTTAACAGTCTTTCTCAATGGGGTCCCAGCACTAAGAAGGGTAAGTGGATATGGGGCCCCACCCCTAACCAAGAAGCTATTTGCAATTGACACCTGCTGGGAAAGGGCAAATCAGTTTTCTACAAGAGTATCACTGGGTATACTGATCACACTCCAGGGCAGGATGTAGCCCCATGCCTAGGAGTAACTGGCAAACGTAAAACGAACTCCATGTTTTTGGTTTTTGTTTGGTTGGTTGGTTTTTGTTTTGGTTTGGTTTGTTTTGGTTTGGTTGAATTTTTATTTTGTTCTGAGATTTTTGTTTTATTGATCCTTTCTGTGTTTTGATTTTCATTTTTATGATTATGGGTTTGTTTTTTTAAAGAAAGGGGGAGAGCATAAAGTAGGGTGGGCAGGGGGGAATCTGGGAGGAGCTGAGGGAAGGGAAACATGATAAATATACATTGTATAAATGGAATTTTTAAATTAAAAAAATGAAACAAACACAGGTTTTAGCTCTCTGCTCTAATGAAGTGCTGAAATGCTCTGATGGAGCTAATGGCATGTCTATAATCCCAGCACATGGGAAACTTAGGCAGGAGGGTCACCACAAATTCAAGGTCAACCCAGGATTCATAGTGAGTTCCAAGCTAGCCTTGACTACAAAGTAAAGTTCTGTCTCAAAAGACCAAAAACAAAAACAAAAGGAAAAACAGGTGCTCTAACACATGTGCACAATTGTCAAAACTGATTAAAAATGTCAGAAACTATTAAAAAAGTTTGTTTCAGATGACAGCAACACGTTTCAGCTTCATTCCGCTACGACAGGACTGTGCCATCGAAGGTGGGGAGTGGCCGGAACAGACAAAAGATGAGCTCTTCCTCCCAATGTCTCAAAAGGGGCTCAGAATTAACTTTAATTATCACCAAATTTGGTCACAGGGTACTAAAAGTCTACAAAAATCATTGATATGAAAGACTGTAAACCTACATGCAGTTTATCCTGGCAGTAAAATGCCTTTGTTGGAGAGCACTTTGGGGGGATTTCTAAGCCTGGAATGCTGAGGACAGACCTGTGATTTGTACCAGCTATTCACTGCCCACTCCCTCCTCCTCTGGTCTCTAAATTGAGAACATTGTCCATGCACATTCTTGAAAAATCAATCTTCAATGACAACCCACCGTGGCCATGTAGCAAACAGAAGACACTGAGTAAAGTAGGGCACTTTACCTTGGACCATTTACTCTCTTTGCAAAGGAGGTCTGAATAATAATACGCCTGCATCCAATTTTGTTGGTATATATAAATCCACATTAACTCCCAGTAACAGAGATGGTGAAACTGTTTCCACTCTTCTTGAACTGAAATGCATTTTCGAAACGTTTCTTGAGCCTATAAGTCAATTGCATAAAGCTCATCATCCAGACATTAGACAAGGATAATAACCTAATGGGAGAATACACAAAACACTTTGTACAGAAAGAACAGAATTAACACTCACTAAGCCACTCACTATGACACTATGTTCTCTTCCTCACGTGTGATGGTACAGTTAGACTCTGCCATGTTACTTCAGTTTGTGAGGGAACCTTGTACTTTGTATCACAGGAATAGAAAAGCCCCTTTCCAAGTGAGAGAGAAATGCCAATTCTTTCATAAAACACACACTATAATAGCATAAGAACCTCACTGGACAAAACATGCTTTAAATAAAATTCCAGGCCCTGGGAAGGCAAAGAGAAGGCATTGCTGCCCACAAATCAGCAAAAGGTTTAATGAGCCCTTATCAGAAAAACTGATAAAGATGTAACCAGGCAAATCAGAGAAAAGAATAAATAATCACTAAACATGTAACAAATTCACAAACTGGTTAACTAAATTTGAAGCTTGGGCTAGGAATGTAGCTGTGGCAAAGCACTTGCCCAGAATACACAAGACCCTAGATTTGACACGCACAACAAATAATAAGAGTAATAATAAAATTAAGTCAAAAATTCTTTTTTTTACATTCATCACATGGGCAAAAAAATGATAGAACAGAGACTTCCAGATCTGAAAAAGAGCACTAGAAATACAGATTCTCATGTTTAAAGAGTTATTAATTTTTATGTGTATTTGTGAGTGCCTGCACCACACATGTATGTGCACCACATGCATGCTTGGTGTCTACAGAGACCGAAAGGGGCGTCAGATCCCTTGGACCTAGAGTTATAGGCAGATGTGAGCCACCGGATGTGGGTGCTGGGAACTGAACCTGCAAGAGCAGCAGGTGTTCTTAACCACAGAGGCATCTCTCCAGTCTGTTTCTCATTTCTTTACAGAAGTTTATGTTGAAAGACTCTTAAGTATGAAAGGCAATCTGCCTGGACGACAAAGATGCAGGTGCCATCTGACCCAGAATTCTGTAGGGATGTATCTGCACAGAATGTACATGTGATGGTGGGCAGTGGCCAATCACTAGTAGCCACTTTAGTAAGTATAAATACCCATCAAAATGAACAGAGAGACTTAAATATACTGACCTGGAGGAAGAGCTAGGTTTAATATAAATAGAAATAAACACTTGCTCTCATTTGTGTGGAAGGACATCACACACACACACACACACACACACACACTTCTCTTCTGCTTCAAGGGAATTAATCAACTAGTTCCTTTGACAAGGAACCAGAGCAGTTACATCATAGGTAAAAGAGGTTCCCACATCAACGCAGAAATAGGTAATAGTTAAAGTTTTCTGAAACCCCTTAGATTGCCCATGTGCTATTTTACACATTCTTTTTAAAACTATGTTATATATTCTACCATGAACTATTTCACGTACTTTATGTATAAACATGAATTGAGGAAAGTTACTAAATATGACAACATACATGTAGAAGGTAAAAGCTTAGTTTTTCAGAATTGCATGATCTATTTATTTTTCTAGTCCACACAGACAAACTGACTTAGGTTGAATGACTGTGTGATGCCATCTACCACACAGACACTGCCCCCAGATAATCCTTGCTATAATAACTACCTTCTCAGCATTGCCCTTCAGCAGCTCGATTCGGGCATGATAGAACAGTATGAGCGAGCCCTGTGGAGAAAGGAAAGAGGATACTTCAACAGACAATGGTGGCTGACGAATCCTGGCCGAGACAGACACTGGACAGTGAGCATACATTTGGGAACTGCTGAAGGAAGGGTGCGAGGAGACTCTCTGCTTCCACCACGTTCACTTCTCCTGTACCTAGAAAGTGAACAGCCACGGCTTAGTGCTCACGAACCTTGGTACATACTTACAACCAACTCCCCAGTGTCACTAACATGCAACCAACACTCACAGACAAGATGAAAGTGATTATTCTGTCTTTGTTTTCATTTGAGAGGTACATGACTTAAAGAGCTCCAGGGAAGATAAATTCTTAAGAATGGAAGTGGCTATTTCAGATTCCCAGTGACTTTTCTACTTTTCAAGGCAATATTAACTTACTTTACTTCCAAATTTAATTTTATAAAAAAAATTGCAAATCTAACATGAATGTGGTACAATTCAGCAGCCCAATACATAAATCTTAACTGAGAATAGACTGTAACTCCAGGACCAGGAGATCCAATGCCCTCTTCTGGCCTCTGTGAGCTCCAGGCATGCACATGGTGCACAGACATACATGCAGACAAAACACTCATACACATAAAATAAATACATACATAAATACAACAAGTAACTTTTAAAAATGTTCAGTGAAAACAACCAGTCAAGTGTCTCGGCCAAAGATCACTATGACAAATCTCACTATCTTACAACTCAATCAATCAAAAGCACACAGAGCTCCTAGCTCTCACCGAGAATAAGGGAGATGTAGGTATGAAAGGCCAGGATGGTAAGGCAACAGAGCGGGGACCGCATGCTAGTTCCTGACGCGCCTTCCCGTAGCTGCAGGAGGCCTAGGTCCTGTGGAGAAAAATTGCATCACAGAAAGAGAAAAATCTGACTGAAAAGAGTACATTTAGAAAATTTCACATGTCATTCCTATGTCCTGCCCTCCGTGTACTTTAGGGTTTTGGAATAATGGTACTACTTAAACAGAAACAAACTTCACATTTTAAACTGGCAGAAGACAATCTGATGAATCCTTTTATAACTTTAGTTGTCCACATAACCTAGCCTGGAGTCACCTGAGAGGAAAGCTTACATTGAAGAACTGCCTAGTTCAGACTGGTCTGCTGGGGATCGTGCTGGATACAAGAAGACAGCCCACTGTGGGCAGCACCAATCCCTAGGCAGGTGGTATGGGGCTGTGTGAGAAAGCTAACTGAGCATGAGCCTATGAGCAAGCAATACAGCACACCAGCAAACAGACTTCCCCACACTTCCTCCCTCCAGGTTTCTGCCTTCCTTCCACAATGGACTGCAGCCTGGAAGTGTAAGGTGAAATGGACCTTTCCCTCTGCTACACTGTATTTGGTCAGAGCAGGAGAGATCAAACTAATCTGTATCCATTAGTGATTATAGAGAGAGGAATAAACTGCTCATTTCCAAGAAATACTGTATTTCTTTGATAAAATTAGGGATTCTGAGTTGGTGACATTCTTGTTTCAATGATAGAGCACATACCCAACCATGTGCAAAGCCGGCCTGGGTTTCATCCCCAGCACCACAGAAAGCCACACTGAGGTCCAAGCTTAGGCACTATGATGGGCAAGAACAAAGGATTCTATGCCTGTAGAGACCTGCCACCCAGTGGGGAGGGTGAGACAGGAACTCACTATCTACGGGACAGAGGAGCATCATCAGAAAGATGAACAGATGATTCTGGAAGTCAGAAACACTTGAACCTCACTGGAAAGTCTGAGGGAGCACTCTGTGGAAGAGATGGCATTTATCTCAATCCTAAAACACCAGGCACTCTTGAGAGAACATCATTTCCAAAGCTGTTGGGGAAGAATTCTACAACAGAGAAAAGCAGGAATTTCTGTCAAAAATAAGACAAAATGCCGTTTGTACCCTGTTTCCAGAAAATCCAATAAATTCTAGCAATCTGATAATTCTTGCTGGTAAAAGAGACAGCATCTGTAAGAAAAAATAGAAACTCAAGTGTACTTAGCTGTTAAAAACTTTAATTATAGATAACCCAATGGTTAATCCTAAACTGGTTACAAGTTCAAAAGCTCCCATAAACCAAACCAAGTTTAAACTGACTGTAACTCAGCGAGGAGACAAGGCCTGGCTTTCCATGGTCCCTAACCACCGGCTTGGCTCTTCTTGTGTGAAATGAAGTGACATAAAAGGAATTGTGGGCGAGGCTGCTTTTTGTGTTTTGTTTTGTTGACATAGGGAATCGTGTGTAGCTTAAGCTGGACTTGAACTTGCAGTGACCTCCTGCCTCCCAAGTGCTGGATTACAGGCATGAGTCACCACCATTCCTGGTTTAGGCAAGGTTTCCTTCAGCTTCTTTCTGGAAAGGACAAACTTAAGGTAATGTGGGTGATGTTCCAGCACTAATAGAAGTAGGCAGCCACAACAGCTCAGCTCCTTCCTGGGACATCTCTGAAGGACAGTGGGGAAGGGAAGTCTCCCAGAAATGGTCATATGTGTAGTGACAGACCAATTCACAGCTGTAGCCAGTGGGTTGGGGCTAGATGGCCAGGGGCTTAGGAGGAAGGAAGAGGTTTTGGATACATCTCTCTGAATGGGAGACACTGTGTCCCAGGGGCTTAGGAGGAAGGAAAAGGTTTTGGATATATCTCTCTGAATGGAGACACTGTGTCCCAGGTGAATCATGAGGGCTTTAACAGCCAAGCCAACAGAAGGGCAGTCTATGAGACAAGTCAGCCCGCTCTAACACTGATCAATGCACATGGGCTCATGAACATAGCCCTGGGGTCTATATGCTCCTAAACGTTATTCTTTTCACTACTCCATTTTCTAACCTGTTAAATCTTCTAAGATTTCCAAATCTCTAAATAACACATTGTATTCTGACAGTCTTACACAGACTCTGCATCTCCCCAGAGATCATAAACAATTGTTCCTCAAGTTATATCACTCCCCGTTTTCAACTCCAGAGCCACTGTTATCAGGACAACAATGTAGAACAGAACTAGACTCTAGGCTCCTCGTTACTAAAAAGCCTTCCTTATCAGTTCAATCAGGGTGCTACACGCTTCCCCTGCCCTGTGCAATCTAAAGCTACTCTGAGCATGTGCAGAACTTTGTAGCAGTCACAGCACAGGAAGACTGGTCTACTCCAGTGGCTCACAACCAAACACAGGTAGAGGTTTGGGATGACGTTCAAATACAGAAGAGAGATGCTGGACACTTAGTTTCGTCTACCAGAGGCTCTGGTTTCTATACAAATGTCACCTTACCAAGTTAAAGGCCCCTGTTCCGAGCTTGACACCTCCTTCAAACTCATAGAAGAAGTGCTGTTCTTGTTTGTTCTTTTGAATCACGTGCAGGATGGAAAGGCACTCTCTGGGTTGAGGAAAAAGATGGAGCATCAGCTTCCTGTGACTCTGACAAATACATGTTAAATCCAGTTTTCTACTTGTATTGTTTACTATAAATATACAAATTGTATACTATAAATGTCATTACCTAAAATATTACAAAAATGCAAAATATGATTTTAAGCCCATCTGCTCCTAAAGCTACTGGGTAATTCTCACTAAGGAGGAAGGGAACACCCATTTTTACAATGTTTAAGAGGATAGTGTTTGTAAACATAAAGAAAAAGAGAGATCAAGCATCAGCAAGCTCAACTTAGGAGCCACAGAATCTCAGGGCTTCAACCTCACCGTTTCCCTGGAGAGTTTTCCTGGAAGACTCCGGGAGTGTTTAGGTGGTGATGGTGGTGGCGGTGGTGGTACTGGTGCTGGTGGTGACTGAACCCAAGGCTCTCACACGTTAGGAAAGTGCTACTAGCTACCTCCCCAGACCTCAGATCATCTTCAAAAGACAATCAAAGGCATGCAAATTGGCAGTAAGTGGTAACTGCTAACTGAACTGGGAAACAGCCTTTTGAGAAGGTGATGCAGAGGATGTGTCTCAGTGACAGGGCACCTGTATATCATCCCGAGGCCATCCCCATGCCACAAAGAGCAACACAACACAACAGTAAGGCATAACCAGTGTGTCCTATCACCAATGTAATGCAACGTGTGAAGCACACAGCTTCCCTTATGATGCATGCTAGCCAATTCTAGGAAGCTCAGAGCTAACCTGGTTTTCAGCAGTTTTAACTGACCAGAGAAACCAATTTGATTCAGACTCCTCCCAACTTATGACCATCCCATGCTGTCGTCTGCCCCAAGCCACATTCATTTTCTTTAAACAAACAAACAAACAAAAACACCAGATAGACGTGGTGGCACATGCTTGTAATTTTAGCACTCAGGAGGCTGAAACAGGAGGATTTCCAGGAGTTCAAAATCAGCCTGGGCTACAGTCTGAGTTCAAGGCCAGTATGGGCTACAGAGTGAGAGCCTGTCTCAAAACAGACAGAGGTTAAGGGGATATGACAAGTAAATGTGGATCCCAGGGTATACCCTAGAATAAGAGGCACATTGATGACACAGTTGGACACTGGAAAAGCAGCGGATGTCAGTTTAATAACTGAGCTGTGATTATGTACTGTGTATTTGTGAACCTAAGTGAAAGATCTATGAAAACCCTTTATAATGACAAACCTCTCAAAGAAGTAACTTTTAAATAATTATATGTGTGTGTTTGTGTCTGCAGGTAGGTGTGTTGCTATGTGTATGTGTACCCAAGAAGACCAGAGGCATCGAACCCTTGGGTCTGGAGTTACAGGCAACTGTGAACCGCCTGATGTGGGTGCTGGGAACTGAACTTGGGTCCTCTGCATGAGTAGTATGAACTCCTAACAACTGAGTCATCCCAGCTCTAACGGTGGAACATTTTAATGAAAGTTTAAAAGCTGATTTCAAACTATAATTGAGCTTTTTATTTATTTTTTTTTTTGTTTTTTTTTTTTGGTTTTTCGAGACAGGGTTTCTCTGTGTAGCTTTGCGCCTTTTCTGGAACTCACTTGGTAGTCCAGGCTGGCCTCGAACTCACAGAGATCCGCCTGGCTCTGCCTCCCGAGTGCTGGGATTAAAGGCGTGCGCCACCACCGCCCGGCGAGCTTTTTATTTTATAAGATAATTATATCTAAATCTGAATAGATATGAAAATTATAAATTATTTCAAACTAGAAAATTTTCATGAAAATTTAAAAGCTTCTTAATTTTTAAAATTTTTAGTGTGTGTGCACACGCACATTTGTGCACACAACTGGCCTCTGATTGACTGGAACTAGATTCACAGGGATTTGCAAACCACCCAATGTGGGTACTGAGATCCAAACTTTGGTCCTGCGACAAATCAGTAAGTGCTCTTAACCTCTGAGGCATGTCTCAAGCCACAAGCTTTTAATTTTAAGATAAAATATTTCCCTACGTTCTTTCCTAATAACTTAAAAAAAATTAAATACTAAATCGTGTTGGAATTTATTTTTGTATTAATGGTGGTTTTTTTTCCTTAAACAGTTTTCCAAAAAATATTTATTTAAAATATTTCTCTTTCTCCATTATTTTGAAAGGATTCATGTTCAATCAGGAATTTAGTATAGTGTGACCTTCTAGCTAAACATCTGTGTCTACAAGTACATGCGCGCGCACACACACACAAGCCCTGTTTCCAAGCCCTGTCACTGCACTGGTATAGGTGTCTTTGTTACCACAGGACTACTTAAATTTGTTTTTAAAGTTTTGATGACTGGAAAAGCAATCAACTCTTTAATCTTCTAAAAAATACTTGGAAAGGAAATCTAAAAACATGATGCCAAGTTTCCCAAATCTGCTCCCTCTTGCATGATTTTTTTTTTTTTTTTTGATGGATTCCAGGTTTATATAATGACTACTGGTAAAAGCGCCTCCTGAAATACTGATTCGGGTTCTGCTTCTGGTAACGGGATTTGTTCCCAGTAATGGCAGGAAGCGTATGTGAGATTTGCTTTCCCACACATAACAATTATAAACTCTGAAAAATACACAAAAAAAGATATTTAAAATATTTTTGCAGGCTTGGAAACTGAAGGTGGAGTAGGCAGAAGCTGGAGAAGAGTTCAATTGAAAGCAGGAAATGGCTCATGAATCAACTTTAAATCTGTGTCGATGTGCCTGAAAGCATGCCCCCTCTTTACAGGGTGCACAGAACACCATCAGTAAGCCACAGACTCACTGGGTTAAAGGTCAGAGGCAGAGCTGGAGTCAGCGACGTGGATGTGAGGACATTTCCACAGAGGAGAACAACACCGATGGCAACACCAAAGCTACGTCCAAACAACGCTGGAAGTCTTGCTGAGCCATCAGCACGTGACTAGGGAAGGGTCCGAGAGGCAGCAGGAGGACAGAGAGATGCAGAGGCAACGTCCTACACCAGTACGAGTCCGGAGCCCGAGTCTAAGCAAATGAACAGCTTCCCAGAACAGAGCTTGGCCCACTTCAGAGAAGGATGACAGAATCCAGAGTCTCTACAGATACATCAGTATCTAGCATACAATTTAAAAATCATTACACAGGAAAACATGACATACAGTTAACAGAAAAAGCGATGAAAAGAAACTGACTCCAAGATGACCCACATGTCGGGTCTAATCTAAACAAGAAAGTGGGTGTGGGCATGTATGGAACTAGTGGACATAGGCAGGCTGACTAGTGCGCAGTTAGAGGCTCAGAGGAAATAGGTGGGAAATGTGCAGGAAAAAGCCTAGAAGAAATAATGGCCATACAAGCCTAAAACCACACTCCAACTGCTGAAATGCACAGATGCAGCACATTCTTCAGGGGACCAGGAGGAAATGACGCATTGACAGGTGGACAATCACACAGGCAGCGGAGGTCTGAACGACACAAGCACTGATGCAACAGAGCGGTGGTCTTAAGGGACTGAGAAAACAAACACCCCAACAACCCAGAATACTACAGTCAGCAAGAGCGTCCTGGAAGGAAGGACAAGTCCAAATAAGCTGATTTTCAAATATGTGAAAACAAGAAAAGTGTTGAAAGTTGACACTACGAGAAATGCTAAAGAAGTTCATCCGCGTAACAGTGAACAGAAACGATGCCAAATACAGTGGTGGGCAGAGCAGAGTAAGGCAAAGGACTTGAAAACACAAAGTTGAGGCTGAATTATGGGTTCAATAACACACATACAGAACACATTTAAGAACAGTTAAAGGCTGTCCTATAAATGGTCGACTTGATACAGCCTAGAGTCACCTGAGAAGGGACCTCAACTATCAAAATTAGACGGGCCTGCCGGCACTACTAACTGCTTTAGGAAGATGCAGCCCACAGTGGGCAGCAGCATTCCCGGGGAAGGTCCCGGGCAGTGTAAGAGAGCTGAGCAGGAGCCTATGCTCAAGCCAGCAAGCAGTGCTTCTTCATGTTACCCACTTCAAGTTCCTGCTTGACTTCCCTCAGCCATGTGTGTGTGGCCTGAGGTGTGAGCCACATTAGCCCTCTCTTCCCCTAAGTTCCTTTTGGTCTGAGTGTCTTACCACAGCAACAGAAAGGAAGCCTGGAATGAAGACCAGCTGGTGGCGAAGGACAGTTTTTACAAAGCTCACATTTTACACGTAACAGTACCTATTAACACTAAGCTAACTTTAATAAGCCAAGAAGGACAGTATAATCACTAGAGTAACCATAAAGAATAGAGACACCAAATTATAGTAGTGCTTTTTTTTTTTTAAGTTTTTATTAAAGCAAGCCAAATGTAGTGGCATGTGCTTGTAATCCCAGCACTCCAAAGTCTGAGGCAGGAGAATCACAGGTGTAAAGACAGGCTGTTCTCTATAGTGAGTCTCAAGAAAACATTACATAAATAACAAGATAAATACAAAATATACAAATAATTCTTAGGGGATATAAATAAAGGTTACCTGACCAGAAACTATGTCTGCCACTTTCTCTTCCAGTATTTGCTCTTGGAAATGTATGTAAATTTAAACCTCGCTGTCCTACAGCACCAAGTACACTCGGGCAAGAGTCAAGTGCACTGACCAGCACCAGATGAAGAAATCTAGCCATTCTGAGTTCATAAGAATTCTGAAGAACAGAACTGGACAGAACAAGAATCACTTTAAAAGCCAGTCTTAGTGGTGTGATAACACTTGACTGTAAGACCAACACTTGGAAAGCTGAGGCAGGAAAATCAAGAGTTCCAAGCTAGCCTGGGCTACAGAATGAGAGCCTGTCTTCAAAAATATTTAATTTAATTTCAGCTTAAGTCACAGTTTACTTTGTAACTTACTTATATATTTGGTAACTTGTTCTAATTTTGAGTCCACCTTTGATGAAGTTGATCATATTTTCATCCTGAAAATAACACAATTAAATAATTAGAGCACTTAGGGGGAAAGTCAAACAGTATGTATTTGCATAATGAGAAAAAAGTGTGTGTGTGTGTGTGTGTGTGTGAGTGTGTGTGTGTGTGTGTGTGTGTGTGTGTGTGTGTGTGTGTGTTGCTGGGAATGGAACCGAGAGCATGCTGGGTAAACAACATCCTACCATAAGCAGCATCCGTAGTCCCAAATGTATGATGAGTTCATAATTTTGAAATCGACACGTGATTCTTGCTTTACATTTGAAATGTGTCGTTTTGTAATTTTCTTAACCAGTTTGAAGGTAGTGAAAATACATTTTCAAAAAGCTTATATTACCTTGTATTTCTAAGGCAGTAATCCTCACAAATTTGGGGGCAAATGTAGTTCAAAGCTTGCTGTGGGATGGTCTGTATGTCAAATGTGTTGCTGATTGGTCAATGAATAAATCACTGATTGGCAGTGGCCAGGCAGGAAGTATAGGCGGGACTAACAGAGAGGAAAAGTGAGAGAACAGGAAGCTGGGAGGAGAGACACTGCCAGCCGCCATGATGACAAGCCGCATGTGAAGTACCGGTAAGCCACAAGCCACATGGCAAGGTATAGATTAATAGAAATGGATTAATTTAAGCTGTAAGAACAGTTAGCAAGAAGCCTGCCACGGCCATACAGTTTGAAACCAATATAAGTCTCTGTGTTTACTTGATCGGGTTTGAGCAGCTTGGGACTGGCGGGTGAGAGAGATTTGTCCTGACTGTGGGCCAGGCAGGAAAACTTTAGCTACAAAAGCTACTTCAATAAACATCAGCATCTACTGAGAAACACTTTTCCAGGGCCAGTGGTACCCAGAACACTTGGCTACACAAATCTGCTTAAAGACCAAACTTCCCCATCCACCATACGCAGTAAATGGGATAATGGTTCTTTCAGCAATCCTTGGACAAGCAGTCTACTTAACATTGTAAATTTTATTCCTGTAAATTTGCAGACCAAAAACCACTGATCTAAATTCTGAAGTGGTTGTCACTGATATGCAATTTGGGGGTAGGGGACCGTTTTACTTCTCTTTGCCTGAGGGTTATCAATCATGAAATTGAGGCAGTTGGCCTAGATGAATGGCACTTTCAGGACCAGCATTCTGAAAGAGTCTCCTAATAAATTATACCAAATAACCCAGTGAAGGAGTATGCTAATGGTGCTGACAGAGACAAGCCTACGCTCCACATTTCTAAGGAGAATTGCTAGTCTACAGATCTCAGAAAGGTGGCACTTGAGATACTTCTAAAGTGAAAGAGAAACTGGTTTTGGTTTACTATTCTCATTAGCTATTCAAATGTTTAACATTCCTATTATTATACAAATCAGTAAATACAAAATTCACTATGCAACTTAAATGTTTATATTCTTATTTTAAGAACTCTTTATTTACACAAGTTCAAATAAAAGACAGAAACAAATTTCCTGGGTTAAATCAAAGTCTGATTCAAATAAAGGTATTGCACTCCATGATTCAGCAAACACGAAACAATGTTTATTTTGTGCTGGGCACCTACATGCAAAGGCAACATGATGTGCTAAGTGAGTAGGCATGCAGTGATGGAGACAAGCACAGATGTCAGGAGAACATAAAGTGGGGCATGATGTCAGCCAGCAAACCCTCCTGGAAGCCGCTGGTGCTTTTAGCACCAGGAAAGGACAAGGGAAGACCAGGTGAAGGAAGGAAAAGCAGTCCTAGTTTGCATGCAAAGGACACCTCACTAGACACGTCAGGAAGCAGTCAAGACCACACTAGCATCTGCATGTACGGAGATAAGAGCTAACACGCTGGCATCTGAGTGTACGGAGATGAGAGCTAACATGTAGCCATCTGCATGTATGGAGATGACAGCTAACACACTGGCATCTGCATGTATGGAGATGAGAGCTAACACGCTGGCATCTGCATGTATGGAGATGAGAGCTAACACGCTGGCATCTGCACGTATGGTGATGAGAGCTAACACGCTGGCATCTGCATGTACGGAGATGAGAGCTAACACGCAGGCATCTGCATGTACGGAGATGAGAGCTAACACGCTGGCATCTGCATGTATGGAGATGAGGGCTAACACGCAGGCATCTGCAAGTATGGAGATGAGAGCTAACATGTAGCCATCTGCATGTATGGAGATGAGAGCTAACACACTGGCATCTGCATGTACAGAGATGAGAGCTAACACGCTGGCATCTGCATGTACAGAGATGAGAGCTAACACGCTGGCATCTGCATGTATGGAGATGAGGGCTAACACGCTGGCATCTGCATGTACGGAGATGAGAGCTAACACGCAGGCATCTGCAAGTATGGAGATGAGAGCTAACACGCTGGCATCTGCAAGTATGGAGATGAGAGCTAACACGCAGGCATCTGCATGTATGAAGACGAGAGCTAACACGCTGGCATCTGCATGTATGGAGATGAGAGCTAACACGCTGGCATCTGCATGTACAGAGATGAGAGCTAACACGCTGGCATCTGCATGCACAGAGATGAGCGCTAACTGAGCAGCTACTGCAGAGAAGGAAGGAACCAAGGAGGAGGGAAACTACCCTGACCCCTGTGATAGGATCAGGACACCTGAGGACCCATAAGAGGAGAAGCAGGGGATTTCGGGGGAGGCACCAGTGCAGCCTGGAAACCCCTTCCCAATTTGTGATATTCTGATACAGAACACTGACAGTCTATGAAAGCCATGAGATGCAGAAGCAAAAAATAACAAGGCGAGAGTCTCAGTTCTGATAGAGTTCGCAATCAGAGAATGCAGGGTGAACTAAAAGTAAAAAGAAACCGGGGACAGTCACTCAACTTCTGTATAATATAATCAATTCGGCAAAAGAATGAGCACCTCTGCAGGAGCATGGAGGAAGTGGTGGAGCTGATGAGCACCTCTGCAGGGGCAATATGGTGGGAACACAAAGGAAGTGGTGGAGCTGATGAGCACCTCTGCAGGGGCAATATGGTGGGAGCACAGAGGAAGTGGTGGAGCTGATGAGCACCTCTGCAGGGGCAATATGGTGCAAGCACAGAGGAAGGGGTAGAGCTGATGAGCACCTCTGCAGGGGCAATATGGTGGGAGCACAGAGGAAGGGGTGGGGCTGATGAGCACCTCTGCAGGGGCAATGGTGGTGGGAACACGGAGGAAGGGGTGGAGCTGATGAGCACCTCTGCAGGGGCAATGGTGGTGGGAACACGGAGGAAGGGGTGGGGCTGATGAGCACCTCTGCAGGGGCAATGGTGGTGGGAACACGGAGGAAGGGGTGGGGCTGATGAGCACCTCTGCAGGGGCAATGGTGGTGGGAACACGGAGGAAGGGGTGGAGCTGATGAGCACCTCTGCAGGGGCAATGGAGGAAGGGGTGGAGCTGCAGATCCTTAACCAGCCAAAGCATGGATACAGAAGTGACCACAGGCAGACATGAGGAAGATGGAGAGGTCATGGACATCTCCAAGATGTTGGATTTCAAGTGCTTGGGTACAAAACAAACTTGTAAACCTAATATTTGATTTGGAAAACACATCAGGAAGAATTCTGGGGCCTCTGTGACTCACATCATGATGTCAAAGAGGTGGTGAGACGGTTGTTGTCAACCCACTTGGGTTATGCACAGGGCTTCAGAGAACAGGATAAAAGGGCTACACTGATTCAATTTTACTGAACAGAATCTAAGCTAACATGTCAACCTGCAGGGGAAAAAAATATCGCCAACACCCTCAAGGGAAAAAAAAGAGAAATAATTTTCAAAATAATTTAGAAGTTTGAGATTGTTTTCTGCTTCCTTATCATATCTACTCCTGTCCCTCATGACAGTCATCATTGGGCCATAATGTAGAATTCACATTTCTAGAAGCATTCGGACACACACAAACATAGGTGACAGATGAAATCAAAGTCCTTCTAAGAAAAGGATTCCTTTACTTTTGAAAACTGTTCTGGTCAGGCGTTGTAGCCAGCACTTGGGAGGCAAAGGCAGGTGGATCTCCATGAGTTCAAGGACAGCCTGGTCTTACAGAGAGTTCCAGGCCAGGCACAGCTACATAGTGAGACCTGATCTTGAGACAAAAGCAAGGAAAGGGGGTGAGGATAGACAGGATGAGGTGGGTAAAAATGTGAGGGCCATGAAGAGTGGCTACCGATGCACAAGCAGTTGACGGAGCTTCACAGAAGCAGGTGACACAATGAGTGATGTGCAGAGATCCCAGCACTAGGAGGCATAGGCAGGCGGAGCTCTGTGAGTTCGAGGCCAGCCTGGTCTACAGAGAGAGATCCAGGACAGCCAGGGCTACACAGAGAAACCCTGTTTGAGAGCGGGGGAAGGTACTTCTCAGTCTGGGCAACTCTTACCATGCATGTGCAAACTAGAGTCCTCTTTGTTTTCACACTAAGAAGCTTCCTAGAAGTCATCTGAAACAGCCACTAAGTACATCTGAGTGGGAATACAGCTCTCTGGAGCCTTCTTTCAGGCAAACTTTATCAGGATAACAAATATCCTTCATTACCACTCTCAGTCTCAGCACTAACACACGGAGAGCAACATTTACTATTTTCTGTACAATGTTGGCAGGCTTCCCACCCAACACCAATATTCAGCCAAATGTTCATTACCTGCACAAACGTGAGTGCTGCTTTCTGTAGGAGACACTCGGCATAACAGATTTCTGCATGCATTTCCTCTATTAAAAACAAACACAATTATATTAAGACACAGTATTGCTCTAGATATTCTGAAAAGGCTGGAAGATAAATGAGCCCAAGAGAGACACAAAAGCCTAGATTGCTTCCGTGCTTCCAGAGAAACAGGATGAATTGTTCTTAGTCCTGGCACAGGATTTTCCTGGAACATGTGAACTGTTCAGGGAAGTCATCTCCATGCAACACTGACAGCAGAGTGAGGCTTGGACAGAAGAGGAAACAGACTGTTGGTTTGAGACAGGGCCTCACTCTGGAGTCCAAGCAGGTCTGGAACTCACTAAGTAGTCCAGACTGTCCTATATTCATAGCAATCTTCCTGCCTCAACAACTTGTTTGGTACTGTGATTATAAGCATGAATCACCATGCCTGATTGAGGAAAACAAAATTCAAAAGCCCTTTGAAAGAAAAAAACTACCTAAAAATAATAGTAGCATAAACATTTAGCAGTTTGTACAGATTGAAAAGGTTCATTAAACTTATGAATTCTAGCTTCTACACTATGATCATCACGGTCATCATGACGATGATCAGATACACAGTCAACCTGTGAACAGTCACACTCTGTGGAGTTGTAAAAACCTACTGTCCTGTGTGCACAAGTCAGGACTCCTTGGAGACAGCAGCAAAGTAGCTGTGCTTTCCAATTTATGGCACTTTCATACCTGAGCACAAGCACAGGGTGCTCACAAAAAAGTGCTATCAAAGCCATGCCCAGCCCAGGGATGTGTACACCACCCCAAACGTGCCCTGACTTCCTAGACACCCATGATACTTGCAGAGATCAGGGAAAGAAATCTTATGTTTCTACATAAACAAAATCATCAGATTCCTTTCTCCACGGGAGGCAAATTAGTATGTTATTTAAGTAAATGAGCTTGGAGGAAAGACTCTACCACGTGCTAGTTAGTACAGAGCTCCGCACAGGCCGCCCTTCCTGTCTGCTGGCCCACTAGTAACTCTACTTTGCTACTGAGGGTTAAATGAGTATTGTCTCTAGCGCTTACCAGACACAGCAAGCCCTGATGAATGCTGGCAACTGTCGCCATTACTGCTCTTGACCCATGTCTGTGCTGCCTGGTAAAGGTTCAGAAGGCAGAGGGCCTTTTCAAGTCACGTGATGGGACAACTCGGGGCAATCTGTGTCACTGGAAACAGCACTGACCAAACTAGATAAGAATGTAGGTTTTCCTTCCTTTACACACACATGACCCGTGGGCTCTCTCATAAAGACTCAGCATAAAATGTTCAATTTATGAGGAAGTAATATGCAGCTAAGCTCCCCAGCAACAGACAGGCAAGCAGGGTAGGAGCCACAGAAGACAACACCCAGACATCGTGCTGTCTGCACACATCTAGCATGGCCACCAGTCGAGATGGCAGTCTCCACGACACCTTCCCTCTAAGTGTGCCTCAGTTTTCTCAGTACCTTCAGGGGAACTCAAGCCGGCAGCTTATGTTCAGTCACCCGACTAGCCTCCTCCTGGGTAACTGTAACCAAGTGACAACTGTCTGGGGTTACTGATTCCAGACGGCACCTTGGGAAGAGATACTGGCCAGGGACAGGTGGGGAAGGGGAGAAGTCAGCACTGCAGAGGACCAGATAAAAGGCAAGAAAGCACAGGCGCCACTCCTGGAAGGGCGACAACGGGGCTGCTTTGGCGGGAGCTTGAGGTGCATGAGGGAGGAGAGGGCAGCAGGATGGAGAGGCCAGTCAAGCTGATGCAGGGCAGTGCCCAGTGTCACAGCTGGCCTGATTCGGCAGGCCAAACAGCAGGTCCTCACCAAGACCTGAGCAGAAGGGTGACTAGACCAAAGACAGACTTGAGAGTAATCTAAAGGATACATCACAACGCAGGAGGGCACGAACTCCATAAGTATTCTTCCTGCCAAATCTCTTTGCACATCCTAAGCATCCACTTCACTGCCTCCCTGAAGTCTATCTGAAGCCATTCCACACCAGCCGCCACGGAAGAGAGGAACAGTGTGTGTGTTCCACAGCAAGCGCATCAACAACTCCGTCCTGAACCATTATACCCATTCCTGAACACAACTAGGAACCTGAGACTGTAAACCAAAACCACCAGCAGGACAACAAATCCTACGCAGGAGCTACAGTGTTCTGCCATGCCCACTGTCTGGTTAGCGTCAACCTGATGTGAGCTAGACTTCTCCAGGAAGAGGAACCTCAAACTGAGAAAATACCCCTTCAGAGTGGCCTGTAGGCAAGTCTGTAGAGCATTTTCTTGATTGATGACTGATGTGGGAGGGCCCGGCAGGTGGTCCTGGGTGGTATAAGAAAGCAGGCTGAGCAAGCCATGGGGAACAAGCCAGTACCCATGGTCCAGGGAACAAGCCAGAAGCCAGTTCCCTCCATGTCTCTGTTTCAGTTCCTGTCTCCAGGTTCCCACCTTGGCTTCCCTTGAAAATGAACTGTGACCTACGAGCCAAATAAGCCCCATCCTCCCCAAGTTGCTTCAGGCCATGGTGCTCTATCACAGCAACAGAAAGCAAACTAAACACCCCTCAAACATAAAGTCTGTTTGGACTGCAGGAACAGACAAAGGCCCCAGGAATCACATGCAGCTTAAACTACAGAGCTTTATTCCTTCACCATGACTGGCTTACACTGTATAACTTCTTCACCAAAATGCCTCAACTGAAAATTCCTTAGTCCATGAAAGAAATTCATGGTACACTCAAAAGCTAGCTAAGCACAGCCTTTCTGTAGCAGTCTAAAGATGCTCAGAATAAGCTACAGACATGGGCTAGTTAATTTTTCATTAATTAATACCAAGTCCAGATTTCCTTAAATGCAAGGAGGAAAAATCAGAACATAATCATCAATTTTCCAGATGTGACAATTCAGTGTTTCCATCATCCATGTAAGATGTTTTCTATTCCCCTACAGGAGAACATGGGGACAGTGGGCAGAGTTGTGGCTAGGGGAAGCAGACCAGTTTAAATGCTGCTTCCAGAGTTGGTCACCTTGGCCACTTACTCTCTGTGAACATCAGCTAAACGTATTAGGACGGTTAATGTTAAGGAAAGCACCAAAATAGAGCATTATGGCATTTTAAAATTATTTACCCTCACACCAAAAATACCATGTCATTCCTCCCAAAACTAAGGTTTAAAACTCTCCAATATCACCTTCATACCACAAAGAAAAAGGGGAAAGAGGAGTCAGTGCCCCAGGGGAGAGGCCATTTGGACGGTGCTAGGAGGGAGAATACAGAGACCAGAGTCACTGGGGCCAATTTCATCTCTGTGGATCATCTCTGGAAGACTTTAGGCCTACCAGTACCAGCTTTTTTCTTATAGATGCTTCCAGGTCAGTTTCTAATGAAAAAGAAGACGGTTTCAACTGCCTGCAGTAACCAACAAAATACCATCTGTTTCTGTCATGGCTGAGTCAACACCACCCTCCTTCCCAGCAAGTCCTAAAGACGTGATGTGTCACAATCCTCAACTGTAATCAACACTCAAAACTCACATCATTCAAATGTGCACAACTTCTCCAACGTCCCAAACAAGCTGATAACACGCCTACAAAGCAAACAAAGCCCCGTGACAAATCACACTCGAGGTGTGCAGCATATACTTGATGATTCTGACAGCCATGCCCAGAGCTGTGTCTGCTTTGCCCAGCCATGGCTGCTTCCAGTGTTTCGTACCACCTCTTCTATGGGACAAGTTTGAAAAGGACGCTATGGACACAAATTCTCCTGAGACAGCACTGCTTCTACAGGATTACCTGGATGCTCCTTGGTGGTGGGCCACCCTTCTTTATAGGGCTGGTTAGACCAGTTCTCTCCTCATTTTACTGGGAATATGAAACAACTGACGTTGGTCTTCCCATCTATCTGATCGAGTGCTACAGATATTCCTGGACTCCAACATCTTCATCTGCTATGTAGACGAGCATTATCATTTTTAAAGTTATAAAAACTACCCAGATACAGTGGTGCACGCCTTTAATCTCAGCACTTGGGGGGCAGAGGTAGGCAGATCTCTGTGAGTTCAAGGTCAGCCTGATCTACATAGTGAGCTCAGGCCAGTGAGGACTACATAGGAAGACCCCTTTTCAAAACCAAAAAAAAAGTACTTTCACCTTGGAAAAATATTAATAGTCTGTATAAAATGAAACTCTGCAAGGTGGTTGAATACACAGGTTTTTTGGGAGAAAAAAAAACAGTATCTATAAATACTATAAAATTTCAAGCCCTGAGTTGCAGTAATTCTACTTTTAGGAAACTGACTCATGAAATACTTGAAAGATACAAAAAGACATGTACAAGGGATTTTAGGGCAGCCATATTTGCTAAAAAATGAAAAAATTAAAGCTGTCCTTCAGTGAGGAAAAAAAAAATCAACATACTGTGGTACCATCCTGTTCATGACTATATAGCTCCAAACAGATAAAATGCATTAACACACCCTGATGTGGGTCCAGACCACATCGGAGCACATGTGGTCCACTGCTTAAAAAAAACAGCAAATGCGTGCACAGCTGAGGGGCGTCGGGTGTGAGTGGCACGGGGAGGGGAAAAGGAGGGTCCCTCATTTCCGGCTTCACTGATGAAGGACAGGGAAAGGAAAGGGGAGCGAGCGTTCACCACACTTACCTTCACTCAGCTGTTCCAGCGACCCCCGAGACAGGAGACTTGAGAAGGACTCCACAACTGTGCATTTTTTCCTGTATCTGCAGTGGAGAAAGGCAAGGGAAGAGAAGAGGAGGGGGAGACAGCATCAGACTGGGTCACCGTCACTCACTGTCAGTTACGCTGGACCGCTCAGGCCCGGTCTGCAAGGCCAAGCCCTCCTCCCCCGGTGCCGCACACACAGTGCCCTGTCCTACACTGCCAACCATGAGCACTCAACCCACCGAGCACGGTGCAGAGGAGCCCACACACCCCACCGAGTACAAACCTGGCATAAACCTCCCCTCATTTTCTTGGCTAAAAGCAGAGTATCTGTGGTAAGCGTCTCCACGGGTGAAAAATGGACTTAAAGTGCACTATTAGGAAAATGCTCTTCATTTGAGGGTTTACAACATAATTACATGGAGATTCATCTTACCCACATTAAAATTCACCAGTACAAATAACTGCTTTCACTAAGGCCTTCTACACGAAGATTAGAGCTTAAAACTGACACTCTATCTCATTTTGATCAACCAAGAATGTCTAAACGCATCCTTAGGCAAATAAAAATTCCCTTCTGAATGTGTGGTTTCTCCCATATAGAGCAAGCACAGTCCCAGCTTGACCTGACATGGTACTCGGTTCTTAACTCATTTACCTCAAAAGACCTAGAAAGATGCTCTCTGCTAACCCTTCTGAAGCCTCCCCCAGACTCTCACTATAGTTCAGACCCCATGTATCCAGCAGTGAGTACAGGTGCTACAGCGGGAGCCATATTATACTTCCCCACAGGACTTCTTGAATTCCATTGGATGGAACTGAATTGCCCAAGAAACTCTGAAGCGGAAGGCCTGTTGCATAATTCTGGCCCGCCTCAAACACAGAGACCTTAGTTCAGCAAACTGCATCCAGCTGGCATTGTGACAAGAAGGTTCAGGGTCTCAACTCAAATAGTAACTACTCAGTCATACTTCTGGCAGGTTTGCAAGGCGTCCTTCATGGCAGAAATGCCATTCTGGATGTCCTGTTGCTCAAAGGTCATGATAGCCTGCAACACCACAATGGTACTGTATCCCAAGGCATGGTACATGCTCTCCTTGGCCCTAGAGAAAATACAGACAGTACATCTCAATACAACGAAAGGAAAAGAGACAGAAGTCCAGGCTTTTTCTGATACCAGCAATACCAAACCCTCACCATGCACGCTGACTTCTGTTCCATAGTTACTGAAATGATACAAGCTCTGAGAGGCCTGCTTTAAAACTCAAGTACGATTTAAACCCACATAACAGAATAAAGTGCTGCCGACAACATGCCTTTCCCTGATTCAGCACAAGGGGGCAGCCTGTAGATTCGGATCTAGAAAAAGTCTAAAAGCAAACCCAGGTTTCCAGTTGAATAACGGCAGCGAGCCATCTTAAAATATGAAATGAGTGAGGGTTGATGGCACACAATTTTGATTCTAGCATCCTGAGATGTGGAGTTCAGAAATTCAAGGTCCTTCTGAGTTTGAGGCCACCCTGAGCTACACAAACCTCTCACAAAAAAGAAAAACACCAAAAAGGAAATCTGAAATTTTTGCATGATACAGGGAAAAAGACACCTTTAAAACTGCTATCTCCACACTGACCCCACCCCTTGTTCGCTGCTGTAGGGGTGAACTACCCGGGGCAATGCTAGACTGTAGTAGATGTGAAACTACTAATTTATTTTCATCCTATTCTATAGAGAGGGGAGAGCTGGTAGACTGACCAACCCCACAACTACTCAGGCCCAGAACCAGGGTTATGTGTTACACACCCCCCCCCAACATCCACCCCATCTTTGATCTGCTGGAGCCCAGGTGGGGGCAGGGGGTGGGGTCGGTCCTTCAGACACAGGGCAGCAATGGGATGTCCAGAAAGAGTCCCATTGAGGGCCCAGTGTCCATAGTGTTGCAGAGACCAGGGACCTCGAACCAAACCAAAGATTCTTTGTGATGAATACCTGCATGTAAAGATGTATGGACAAAGGGGTTTACTGCGTGACTCACTGTGTCACACTGCAGCTGCCATGACGAGATTTTCCCTTCCTCCCTTTTTTTTTTTCTTTTTGATCTTAAATTTTATTTTGTTTTATTTTGTGGAGGGGGTTGCAGGGGTAGAGGGTGGATGTGAGGGACCGGGAGATGGGTGGGATCAGGATGCATGATGTGAAAGACACAAAAAATAAGTTTAAAAAAAAAAAAAGGCCTATTATGTCCTCTCCAGCCAAAGCCAAGAGGAAGCAAGAGTTTTGTAATCAATTAGGTCATGAGAAAGTCTAACACCTGGAACTCCTGATGAAATCCTGAGAGCTGAGGCTATCAAGCTTGGGACAACAGCCTGAGGCTGCTAGTTCCCCTCAAAGCCTCTTATGCTGATTATTTATGTTTGAAATATCAATGTGGGGCTTGTGAGGATGACTCAACGTCCCTAGGCTCCATGAAGCACATGCAACACTATTCCTTTCACCTTGGACAGAGCTTAAAGAGGCTTTGTCCTGAACGAGGGCGCTCCCCACTCACCCCAGAGTTATCAATGGCAGTTCAAACCTCCCATGCAAGTGGGGTGAAGGAGGAATTTTAACAGTGATAAACAGCATAAAGATAAGAGACTGTGAAACTACTAACTTATTTTCATCCTGTTCTATAAGCACATGGTAGAGAGGAAAAGGAGATCTGCCTGCAAAAAAGAATAAAGGAGACGGGACACGACGCTGAGTCAGAAGGCAAGCGAGTTAGCAAGTGGGAAAGCCCAGCAGACAGGCGGCGAAGGGAAGCCATGGTCCAGAAGATGGCAGACCAAGTCTGAGGGATACCAGTGACCACCTGACGTGAGGGATCGGATTCCCCGACTTCAGCATCAAGTCTCCCTCTAGCAAATTACAAAGATCTCAGCTTCTCTGGAGCTGAGTCTGGAGACAGGATGGGTTCTGCAAAGTCCGTCCCATGCAGAACTGAGGCCAGTGAGCAGGTGGGGTAGCGCGATGCCACGCCTGCAAAACTCAGTGCTGGTAACTTCCATGACAGAAGCAGGGAGCCCCAACCACATTCCTAATATCTTAAGCTTGATTTTAGCACTGAGATTCGGCTTCTCTAGCTACTCCCCTGCCATTTCTAAGGAAACGCTGGTCAGCGATGGAGGGAGGGCTCATGTGAAGACTTCACTTAGGAGAACAGACATGGGCCTCCAAAATCAGACACAACACCTGAGCAAGTGTGGAGACTGATAATAAGCATCAGAAATTTCCTATTGGCTACATATGAAAAGCCATCTCTTTAAAGCTGATTGATGGGGACGGGTCTCAATCCAACTAGATTATAAATACTGAGGCAGATACAGATCCATTAACACAGAAACATGACATCAGAAAAACACATGAAAAATATCTAATGAGAAACAGAGCTACTTACCATGGACGAAGCAACTCTAAGGCATCTTTAAATTTGTTACTTAGAAATAAGTTCAATGCCTCCGCACACTCTTCCAGACCACTCTTGAGATCCACCTTGGCTGATGAACTGAAGAAAAAACAAAAAGACATAGGTTTTTGTAACTTTTACTACTAGCACCTTATTCCAAGGCATAGGGGGAAGGGGACTATGGTGACCAGCTGCAATTCCCCCTTGGCCACTTCCCAATGCTGGGGCAAAGGAGCTTCCCTGCCCTCTGCAAGGCCGATGCTCTGAGTCTGTAAGAAACAGGTGGGCAGGAGAGAAGGCGCACACACGTAGTGCACACACAGGTGCGAGGCAAGGATGAACAGTGAGTACCCAATTGCCCACATGAAGACTTAAAAACACATAAACCTATGCAGAGGAGAGGAAGTGGAGCCATAGAGACAACAAGTGATTTCATTTATTTTGGGTTTGCTCTTTGAAACAGAGTTTGACACTAGAGCCCACGCTGGCCTGGACCTCACAGCAATTCCCCTGCCCCATCCTCCCAAGTGCTATCATTATAGGCATAAAACGCTGCACCCCATTTCCAGGCAAAGCCCTCTGACTGCAGGCAGTGTCCACTCTGGTGGTCTAGCCTCTGGCTCAGCTTCGAGGATGTGCATAGCACTGCATTCTCCCTGGAACCATTTCCCGAGTCGGCCAGGGGCGTGCAAAGATTCCTCCCTGTTCTTCTAGAGGGAAACAGAAGAGAGAAAAACGGCACCAAAGTACGGAGCTTTGACGCGCTGACTCTCAAAGCAGGAGCTTCAACACCCGTCTCTCTGACCTCCCGTTTCCTTCTGACTTCCTTTCTCTCAATCTCTTTTGTAACTGTAGCCCTGACCTTCAACTCACTGTGTCACCCAGACCAGCCTAGAACTGATGGTAACCCACCTGCCTTGGCTTCCTAAGCACTAGGACTTTTAAGCATGTGCTACCACATTCTGGGGCATCATTTTCCAAGTCCCAATGCCAACTCTGTCTATAACATAGCTGGGCCTCAACTTTCTTATCTGTAAAATGGGAGCACGGCCATCTATTTCCTGGGCTGTTGTGAAGCAGAGATCAACCGACAAACACTGCCCACAGTAGGCACTAATTAGACGAGGGCTTGGGGGGGAAAGGTCACACACATGGTGGCCTGACTCTGATGAGCACCTGTGATGTAGAGATGCTCCCTAACTGTTCTACAGTGAGGTGACTCATGGGAATATCTGGGTTCGGGGGAGGGAGAATTCCATGCTGCATATGCAGCAGGCAAGACAAAAAATGAGAGCCATGACAGAAACTAGGCCAATGTCAGAAACATAGTGTCATAGGGGGTGGAATCTATTCTAAGAACAAAGGGAAACGCATAGTCTCAGAAGTCCTGTCCCCTATCGGTCAGGTAGTGCACACCTTTAGTCCCAGTACTCGGAAGGCAGAGGCCGAAAGACCCCGGTAAGTTCGAAGCCAGCCTGATCCACATACCAAGCTCCAGGCCATCAGGGCTAACCTTCTTTCCTTTCCCTGCTGCTGAGTGCTGCTCCAAGCTTCTCTCTCACTGCTCTGCATCGCCCCTCCCACCCTCAGGTCTCCCTAAGAGGGCAGCTCATTATCCACTACTAGGAAAAGAGCTGTGACCAGGATGTTCTCCACCTCCGCATCTCAGCTGCCATGTGGAGGATCCACGACACCTGTCCCAGGCCAGGGCAAACAAACAAGCCACACCTCTCCAAAGTTGTTTTGTATGAGGTCTGCCTGGAACCGAACACGGCGACTCCCAGAAGTCGGCCAGTACTGCCTACCAAGGGCTCTGGTTTCCTCCTGGAGACACGCTTCCCTCTCTGCTCCCAAGGCCATGTCACGAAGGGAGGTTATCCCTTCAGAGCTCTAAAGCTCTCCCCAAGAATACCTTCCTGATGCCAGAGGTTTTGACTTCGTGGTTTCAGTCTTAAGCAGGCATTAGACACACCTCTGAGAGCTTGTTAGTACCTACTGCTGGACCCCACACTCAGAGCTTCTCACCCAGGCCTGGCATCGGCCCAAGTGAAAGCCCAATTTTGCTTTAATTCACCCTCTCTACCACTCTCAGACTTCTCTCCCTAAAAGAGATATTCCTGACACTGCCTTCTCAGATTAAGAACAAAAATGGCTGCCCATGGCTGCCACATAAAGTTCAACAGGCCCAGGAAACATATTCCCAACCAAACCTATCCAATCAGACCAGAACAATGAGCAAGACTCTTAAAAACAACCAGGCATCTTGAAAGGTTCATCGGCATGGGGTTCCCCTCAAGCCTGGCATGACAGAATGAAAAGAATCTTGAACTAGAAGTAAAAGTCAGTGTTTCCATTCTCCAGAGTCGTTCCTCACCCCACCCCCAGCCCATCTCTGTGGCTTTCACAACCCACAACCTGTTTGAAAGAAACAGAGGCAATGGTTGCTATGGCATGCTTTGTGAGTGTTCCTGCTCTGTTGGAGTCAACAGCTGTGTATAGTCTTGCAAAAGCTCTGGATGCTCCACCCACACACTCACATTCTAGACCGGCTGGAGCCCTGCCTGTTCCTGCCATGTATCCCCAGCAAAGTGAAGACTCCTTCCTAATTGTAATTTACATGATAGGCCAATATAAGGCACAATGGTTATTTTAGTCTTACATTTTTAAAAACATACAAAATAATGTATATATCTGGAATGGCGCTAATAGTATCCCTTACATCCCAATTCCATTTCTCCCTTTAACAATCACTCAATATGCTTGATTGCAAACGCTGTATGTCTTGTAGTGAATGAGGATCCTGGCTTTGGAGGCAGAGCCTTTGGCTCCGTTCCTGACCTTACCTCAATCCTACATAGGACCATGACAAATCACTTTTCGTCCCTAATCCTCAGTTTCCTAATTCATAATAAGATGTATCTAGCAAAAGCACCCACATTATAAGCTGCACTATTAATACATGTGATGTGCTTAGTGTCTGGGCAGAAGTCCTTGGATAATGGCAGCTATTAGTACCAGTATTCTGTTAAGAACTGCTTTCAGTAATTCAGAGTCATCTGTTCACATACCCACTCAACTGGATAACACCAAACTACTTAGCACTGACTAGAGTGGGGTCAAATCAAATGGAAACATGGAAGAGAAGATGAACCAAAGTCCAGAAAACCTGAGGAGGTTGCCCACAAAAACCTTGCTGGATCCACATGTGACTTGAAGTAGAAACTAGCCATCCGGGACTTACGGACCATGGTGTCTACAGCATAGGCGGTACATGAGGATTTTTGTCTTCACGACAGTGAGCATGTATGGGAGTGAAGGAATAGGTCCAGGGTAACAGAGAAGATGGGAACACTGGAGTCTTCACTGGGCGTAGCCAGATAAAGTTCCTACTTTCCCCAGTTTCCTCCAGGTCTCCTTGACCTCAAGAACTACAATCAAAGATTTCCCATACTGTACCAACTCTACTGAAATTGAGGAGCTAAATAACCAGATCACAGGCACCCAGCACAACTCCATTTTTTCTACATGAGTCTCTACCTTCTGAAGAATTATCATTTAGACTGACTTATTTGGGACAAGAAGAGAACTGAAGGATGGACAGTCATGGTTAGGCATGCTAGCAAAGGGGGGTTTGCTCTTCCATAATAAACTGAAAAGAACTTAGCAATCTGGGGTTTCCAGTTTCTTTGGGTCACTTCCTGATAAGGGGTTCCATGTCATTCCACACATCACACGTATTTCTCTTGTCATCTGGTTTTTTTGCTCTAGATTCCTCAACCATGAACCTACCACGAACGACAAGGCACTCTTTCTTCTCCCGTATTAACATCTGGAGGAAATGAGCACTTCCTCCCCTAGGTTCCCTGGGGAGGGGCTTGGTTGTTCTGCTTTCTGCTCCATTCCCCGCCTCGGTAGAAGGAAGACCCTGAGGCAGAGGGATCACAAGTTCAAATCCAGTGGGCTAGCTGACTGGTGACTGGAAAAGGTAAAGTGGATGAATGGGTGTGAGCAGCCCACCTGTTGCAGCTGCCACTGCTGCTGATGCCGCCACCACCACCACCAACGCCACCACTGCCACCGCCACCACCATCACTGTCACTGCCACCACCACCATCACTGTCACTGCCACCACGGCCACTGCCGCCACTACCGCCACCATCACTGCCACCGCCACTGCCACTGTCACTGCCACCACCGTCACTGCCACCGCCACTGCCACTGTCACTGCCACCACCGCCACTGCCACCGCCACTGCCACTGTCACTGCCACCACCGCCACTGCCACCGTCACTGCCACCACCACCACCGCCACCGCTGTCACTGCCACCACCCTGCCTCCTCTTTTTTTGTACTAGAGATTGAGTTAATTGTAGCCAATTCTGCCACTGAGTTCTATCCCCAGCCTCATCCAGCCTTTTCCTGAGAACAAGGTCTAAGGAGGTCTGTTCACTCTGTGATGTAATGAGCCATGGAGAGGAGGCTCTGCACCCAACCCACAAGCAAAGCCTGCAACTAAGAGCCTCCATCCTCTCATGCAGTCTTTGTGAAGTAAAAAGCTAAGAGTTCCATCTTCATGGGTCAGAACCCTTCACTGATATCCCAAGTACCTCTATACCAGCAGTTCCCAACCTGTGGGTCGTGACCCCTTGAGGGTCTATGACCCTGACCCAGGGGATACTTAAGACTATTACAAAACACAGATACTTACATTACAATCCATAAAAGTTGCAAAATTAGCTCCGTGAGTTCGAGGCCAGCCTGGGCTACCAAGTGAGTCCCAGGAAAGGCACAAAGCTACACAGAGAAACCCTGTCTCGAAAAACCAAAAAAAAAAAAAAGTTGCAAAATTAGAGTTATGAAGTAGCAACAAAAATAATTTCATGGTTGGGGGGATTACCACAGCATGAGGACCTGTTTTAAAGGGTTGCAGTGCAGCCAGGCGGTGGTGGCACACGCCTTTAATCCTAGCACTTGAGAGGCAGAGGCAGTCGGATCTCCATGAATTCGAGGCCATGGTCTACAGAGTGAGTTCCAGGAAAGGTGCAAAGCTACACAGAGAAACCCTGTCTCGAAAAACCAAAAAAGAAAAGGAAAGGAAAGGAAAGGAAACAAATAAATAAATAAATAAATAAATACATACATACATACATACATACATACATACATAAATAAATAAATAAATAAATAAATAAATAAATAAATAAATAAATAAAGGGTTGCAGTGTTAGGAAAGTTGAGAAACACTGCTCTACACAAAAATGCCAAGGAAACAGGTCTTCCCAAGAGGAACTTAACCCTTCCAACATGCAGAAGGCGAGAGGGGCATGACTTTACTCTTCATAGATCTTTACTAAGGAGTGTGGGATTTTCCAACATTCTCCAATCCAAGACCCCAACTGTACTCAAAGACCCCAACAGCCCTCCTGTCTAATGATTCAGGCATGGAGGTCCAGAGGCTCAGAAGCCTACAGCAAATAACCGGAGCAGACTCTCCTGCTGTCTTTTTCTCTTTAATTAGTAAAGGCAGAGGGGACACCCCACAAATTCGCATCGACAGTGGGCTGTGCAGGATTTAAAAAGGCATTTACCTCAGTTTCCTCCTGTCTGAAAGGAACATAGCCAGGCACTCATAAAGCTAGCACATAGGAGGCTGGGGCAGGAGAACAAGATCAATGCCAATCTACCTGCAGGGCCCGACCCTGCTTTAACAAGCCCCTCATACACAGATTGATTCAACTCTAATTGTGTTCTTGACAAGCAGTGGCTCTCTAGACGGCCTTCTTTACCAAACAATCCAAACAAAGTCCCCTCCTCTCACACTGGCCTCTACTCAAAAGTCTGCCACAATCAATGACTTAACCATTTGGGAACCTCACCCTACTATACAGTCTCTGGAATTCTACCTCCTCAGTGGCCATAATTTCCTTCATGATGCTGAGACTCCCCCAAAGCAGCCTTCATTAGTAACTGACACTGCTTTGTACCCACATGGGGCTGAAGTGGTACCCATGCTAGCAAGTGAGGAGTAAATAGATCTATAAGAGGCTTCTCTCCATCCCTTTAGCCTGAGACCCCAGACTCCTGCTTTCATGAATTCTTCAAATACATCACAACGACTATGATACACTTCATCCTTAAGATCTGAAAATGAACAACTTTTCCAACAGCCCACCTGCATGGAAAGCTATCTGAGTGAAGACCTAAGAGCATGTCTCCTCTCTAACTACGGGGTACAGTAAGAGGATGAGGTGAAGGGAAAAGTCTGGGCCAACAAGGAGTCTCTCCTCACTTTTCCAAAATGCTTAACACAACTACTTCAGCAACTAGTCTATTAAGAAACTGGAGGTGAAAAGCACAAAATGTACAGAAATCTGTAATTTCATCACTGGTGCCCTTTAAAGATACCAGTAATAAATACAAACTCAGAATTTCAGAGCCACAAAGGATCTTAGTTGGCAGCCATGTACTTCTCTAGGCATCAAATCCCTCTATGGGAAGATTTCTCTCCTATTTCTAGGCTGAGGGAGAATCAAAAGAAACCAGCACCATCAAAATGATTTGAGACTAAACAAACAAGAGGCCAATCACCAGGGCAGAGGGAATCACAAAAGGGCAGAGCACGGGGTGTTTGCCTTCCAACTACAGCTGCAGCATCCCTATCAACTCAGGTGACATCTAGTGCTTCCTGTTTGTTAACTGGTGACCCAGACTCTTGACCTGCCTGCCTTACAGCACTGTTTGGAGAAGCAGGCAGGTGTCTGTGGGGAGGGGCAGCTGAGGAGCTGCAACACAGGCAGTAAGCTGGTTACTTCCTGTGCCACCAAATACCAGCCACGCCCATGGACTTCTGAAAGGCTGGAGGCTTCACTGACCTCAGTAGAATATCTTCTGAGGAAGAGGGTGGGGACATTCAGTTTTGCTAAGGCTCCAAAATCTGCAAGTGTTAATACTATAATAAAATCATTTCTACCCCATTTCTCGCATTTGATCTCCACATGTTCCTGGGTGTCTATCTAACTTTTCCTCCTCAGCTCCGACACATGCACAAATCTCACTCCTTTTTACTTAAGCAAACTAAACACAGAAATAACTCTCCCTCAGAATTGCTCTGTGTCCTACCATGGCTTCTCTGCTAGCCTGCATCTGGAATGTCCCCAAAGACCCATGTGTTAAAGTGTTGGTGTCCAAAGGTGTTATCTGGGGATGGTAAAGTCTCTAAAAGGTGGGGCCCAAGTGGAAGATCTTTAGGTGATGGACAGATGCCCTTAAAGGGGACCGTGGTGGCCTGGCTTCCTCCTCCGGTCTCCATCCCTGGCCATGGTACAATTGCCCTGCCATGTGCACAATGTGCAGCTCATCACAGAGCCAAAAGCAGGGGAAACGCCAGACTTGAGGTTTGGGAGACACAGAAGCTTTTCTAAGTTGACTGCCTTTGGTAGTCTTTATAGTAACAAAAGCTGACTAACACACCTTCCCTCCCTGCTGCAAGAACTTCAAGAGTTGACATCTGTCACCAGAACCTGACTCCTGCCCCAACTCCCTCCATTCTCAACAATTAACCACAAAATGCAAAGGACATTCATTTCCCAGCCTGCGTCCATGCACGCCTCTTTACATCTACCTTGTAGACCAGATTCCAGAATTCACCCACCCTCAAATCCTCGTCCCTCCCCCACGTCTGTGGCTCTCGCTAGAACTCATTCTCTCTGCAAAGCTCCTCTGTCCCGGTCACCTCTCCCTCCAAACACTCCCTTTTTTATTGTGCTGTCTCCAGAAACAGCATTTGTGGTCGGGGCATTAGTTAAGATTCCTGGGCCACAGCCTCAGTCCAGCTCTGACCTTATTTACCACTGCTTTCAGTTCTTTTCAAACACAGCTTTATAAATGCTGACGTGGGAGTTACCTAGGAAACAAGAATTAGAGGATAACTATGAGAAGGAAATATTTCTTTCTAGGAAAAAACCCCCTCATATTTCCATGAGCAGGAGCATTTGGAATTTTTAAAAAGTAATGTGGAAAATAATTTAAGATTATTACAAGTTATTTCCAACTTTATCTCCATTCCTCCAACCCCTTCCATACCAAGACGATTTACCAAATTCCTAAGTATAATGAACACACTTGTAATAGCTAATTCCAAATGTGAAATCTAAAATGAAGACCCGATATATAAACTTAAAAGCTCCACAAACCTCTAAGTAAGAATAGAAAACACTAAATGAATGAATGAATGAATGAATGAATGAATGAATGAATGAGTGAACGAACGAACAAACAATTTTAGCCAGGCCATGGTGGTGCACGCCTTTAATGTCAGCACTCGGGAGGCAGAGGCAGGCGGATCTCTGTGAGTTTCAAGACAGCCAGGGCTACACAGAGAAACCCTGTCTCAAATCTCATGGGTATTAAGACAAAACAAAAATGCCTTGAAACTCATAAAATAACAACTTAGGGCTAAGGAAACGCTCGGTGGGTAAAGGACTCAGCGGGAGTTCATATCCCCGGGACCCGTGTAAACCCGGATGCAGTAACTCTCGGCCCAGCCCAGCACTGCTGCGGTGACGGTGACGCAGGAAGTGGACACAGGCAACCCCTCAGAGCCTGTGCCGGTCGACTGCAGTGAGCGGCTGACAAAGGCATCCTGTGTGACGTGGACAGTGAGGATTACAGGGGAGCCTGTCCTCTGACCTCAACACACATACCATGGTACACTAGCACCCACACTCACACACACACATACACACACACACTTTAAAAAAACCCAACTTACATGTTCAGAAACCTGTTAACTCAATTCTAGAATAAATTAGAAAGGACGATGATTGGCAAGTGAATATGGTATTGTAAAAATACCTATAAGGAAGGGAAGATACAATGCTGGAGAGATGGCTCAGCAGTTAAGAGCACTGACTGCCCTTCCAGAGGACCCGGGTTCAATTCCCAGCACCCACATGGCAGCTCACAATTATCTTAACTCCAAGATGTGACACCCTCACACAGACATACATTCAGGCAAAACACCAATACAAATATAACAAAATAAAAAAATTACCTTAAAAAAAAAAAGAAGAAAACATAATGATATATAAGTTTAAAAAACAGACTACAGGACACTGTGACATGATCCCAATTTAAACAAGTTAGTAAATCTAAGAAGACTACAAATACTGACATTACATCCCGTTCTCTTTGTGCTTTCTGTGGCTCCTGAGTTTTTACAGTAGATTAATTTCTTAAAACGCATTTTTAAGCCAAGGTCATGAGAAAATAAAAGGAAGAAAAATAATAGTAATACAACACGAGATTTAAAAATCTATTATGGGTCAGGTGTGGTAGCCCACTCCTGTAATCCCAGAACGTCATGCAGAAAGATCAGGAAATTCAAGGTCTTCTTCAGCTACATAGCCAATTCTAGGCCTGCCCAGCTACAAAGAAACACACACACACACACACACACACACACACACACACACACACACACAAAGCAAACCGTTGTGGGATATTTTGATCACACTCTGACGCTACTGAGACTGCCAATAAAGTTCACTTTGAATCAGAGGGTGGAGCTAGCTAACTAGATCAAAATTAGCCATAGAGGTTTTGGAGGACCAAGGACATACAGAGATACAGGAAGAGTAAGGCGGGGCTTAGAAAGATTCTCAGCCTTTTCGGATGGAGGAGGGAGAGAGAGGAGGTCACTGGTCCCTATTCTGCCACTTCTCTGATCATTCAAGTTCTTACTCCGATATCTGACTCCCAAGGCTTTATGAATAAAGAATAAACAGATAAACACTTCAGCAAACAAAACGAAAGTTTTACAGTTTAAAGATAAGCCAGTATCTTTACCAAGCCTGAGGAGCCGAGTTCAATTTCCCGGACCCACACAGTGAAAGGTGAGAACTAACTCCTGCAAGTTGTCCTCTACCCTCTACAAATGTGCAGTGGTACTCATTCTCACACAACGTGCACATACACAAAATAATGCTATTTTGGGGGGGGGACAAGAAGCTGTGTCCCCCAAGTTTAGTTTAGTTTTGCTCTTACTATACTATTGGGTCCTCTTGCATGCATCTTCTCTAACTCACAAAATGGACGCTCTAATTGCCTAGGCCCACCCCCACCTCACTGGTGAACTGCAGTCCCCTAAGAATCCCAGCAGTCTTCTGACCTGCCCACAGCAGATGCTCCAAGCTGTCTGGATGCCCGTTTGGTGTCACATGGTACGAAGTGAAAGCCGCTTGTTGCCATGTCCGAGGGAGACCTGTTGATTAAAAAGCAGTGAGGGTTTCAGTTCTTTGTTCAGTGAGAAGGGGCTGCACAAACGTGAGAGCACAGTGCACACCAATACACACCTGTCAATCATTTTCTAGAATGCACCTCTACTTCAACTTAATTCTACTTCATGTTAAACATTCCTGAAATTAAACCACTGGGAGCCGGGCGGTGGTGGTGCATGCCTTTAATCCCAGCACTTGGAAGGCAAGCAGGCAGATCTCTGTGAGTTCGAGACCAGCCTGATCTACAAATTGAGTTCCAGGACAGCCAAGGCTACACAGAGAAACCCTGTCTTAAAAAAAGAGAAGAGAGAAAAGCCATCGGGAGACTGATTTTCCTTATATTTTAACACGCAAACAATATACTGAAATTCCCACTGCCTGCTATCTTTTGTATCCCTTTTCTTTACTTCTTCCCCTCCCCGCCTTTTTGAGGAAGGGGGCGAGGATAGGCAGGGGTTGGCTACATAGTCCTGGCTGGCCAGAACTCAGTATGTAGATTATGTTGGTCTCAAACTTGCAGCGATCCTTCTGACTCTGTCTGCCAAATCCTGGGATCATAAGTGTGTCTGTCACTGTGCTTGACCCAGATCATTCGTACGCATGTATGGTCTTCCAGGGTTTTTGGTTTTGTTTTCAGTTAGGGTCCGTCTCCAGGTGGCCAGGCCAGCCTCAGACTCACAGCAATCTTCTTGCCACGGCCTCCCAAGTGCTGAGATTACAAATATGAGCCACCAAGCCTGACTCAGACATTTCTCCCCAAGTAAAGCTATACATATTTCATTACAGTATTTATTATATTCATAAGGCAGAGCTTTGAGACAGCAGCTACCCATCTTTTTAGGATGTTGGGTTTTGCTGTTATTGTCTAATGCACATGGATGTTCTGCCTGCAATTATGTCTGTGTACCACGTGTGAGAGCCTGGTGACCCATAAGCCAGAAACCGGCGTCACATCCCTGGAGACTGGAGTTACAGATGGTAGGAGCTACCATGTGGGTGCTGGGAATTCAACTCAGGTCCTCTCAAAGAGCAGCCAATTTTCACCGGGCGGTGGTGGCGCACGCCTTTAATCCCAGCACTCAGGAGGCAGAGCCAGGCGGATCTCTGTGAGTTCGAGGCCAGCCTGGGCTACCAAGTGAGTTCCAGGAAAAGGCGCAAAGCTACACAGAGAAACCCTGTCTCGAAAAACCAAAAAAAAAAAAAAAAGAGCAGCCAATTTTCTTAACCAGTAAACCATCTCTCCAGCACCGCTGTTGTTTTGTTTCTAAAGACAAAAGTTTGCTCTATAGCCAGATTGGCCTTGAACACGACCCTTGCCTCAGCCTCAAGAGTGCCAGGTCACAGGTGTATGTGCCCATGCCTGTGGCCCTGAATGCCAGCTCTTCAATAAAACCGATTTCCTTCCCACCGGCTTCTTATTACCTCAGTACTGGCTTAGGTGAGTGGCCAGACCTGAGTCTGCTAACAAAAGTTCAAATTACATCCTTCTAACCCTTTATGCTTTTACACACTAAATTCCCAGAAGTTCTGTTTCACATTTTACATTAATATCACAACCAGCCCATGATGCCACAAACTGTGCTTTTTTTTTTTTTTTTTTTTTTTTTTTTTGGTTTTTCGAGACAGGGTTTCTCTGTGTAGCTTTGCGCCTTTCCTGGAACTCGCTTTGGAGACCAGGCTGGCCTCGAACTCACAGAGATCCACCTGGCTCTGCCTCCCGAGTGCTGGGATTAAAGGCGTGCGCCACCACCGCCCGGCAAACTGTGCTTTTAACCACCAGTATTTGCTCAGGATCAGGTGCTTTTCTAGGGTGGATGTTCTGTAACACACTTTACTTGCAAATAGCAATGTAAGGTACGTGTGTCTACCCATCTCCCCTTCTCCATGGGTTCCTCCAGGGATCTGGTCATAATATGCCACCAAGGGTGTGTCTTCTTTTCTGGCAGGAGCCAAAACTTCATTCTTAAGACCAGAAGACACAGTTCTCCACACAGCTCCTTAACTTCCCTGTTCCAGCTCCTCCCTCTGCAGTTTCTTCTGCAATACAGGAAAATTACTTGGCAGAGTAATGAGGATGTATTGCCTTCCCAGAAGGATGCCAATGATGTGGCAGGAGGGACCTCCAGAGAAACAGGAAGGAAACCAGGCTGCGGATACTGACAGTGCAGATCCCTGCCTCCCTTAGGACTTGGGTGGCCTTCGTCACATCCTTGTCAGCATGACATTTCCCAACCAAGACTCTCATCAAGCAAACAAATGAGCCGGTTGGTGGAGGTGCACACCTCTGATGCCAGCACTCCGGAGAAACCCTGTCCCAAAAAAACAATATATAGACAGACAGACAGACAAATGGATGAATAGAGCCAGAGAAACCCTGTCTCGAAACACAGAGAGAGAGAGAGAGAGAGAGAGAGAGAATGCAAGTAAGCAGCATCTGTCCTGCAGACAACTAGGATTCTAGATGGCAGAGAACTTATAAAACCACAGCTTGCTCCTGGGTCAGACAGGGCACAGAACCAAACATGCCATGCTGGTCTTTTGTCTGCAGCCACTCAGAATTTACACACCTAACTCATTCAGTATAAATTCCTGTCTGTACTTCATCAGAACCTATTTTCTCCTTTAAAAAAAAAAAAAAAAACTAGAAATGTTCCAAATGTACAAAGTAGAGAAAATAGCACAGTACATTATATTATACCTGGAATATGGTTCTGAGTACAGTGTGAGCTACATTTAACCTCCACCCCCAATCCCTCCCTTCCTCCTAAGATAGGCAATCAACAACCCATCCTCCAGCCATTTGTCAGCTCAGAAATGAGACAACAAAGGGAGACTGAAGTCCTCGCAGGATCCTACAGCACTGGCAGGAATATTCACTCCCTAGAGACTTGCTTGCCCATGCTTGGCTGGTCACTTACCACTAACATTTATATTCTAGAAAATGGGACATTCGAGCTGGAGAGATGGCTCAGCAGCTAACCTGTTGCTCTTAGAGAAGACCCAGGTTTGATTATCAGCACCCCTGTGATGGCTTACAACCATCCATAGCTCCAGATCCCCAGGGACTCAGTGCCCTCTTCTGATTCCTGGAGACACCAGGCTCACACAGGTACACACATGGTGCCCACACATACACACAGGCAAAATATTCATACACATAAAATAAATACATCTTTGTAAAAACCTGACATTAACTTGTAGCTATTTTACTCCAATAGATACACAAATAATTTATGTCTGAAAATGTTACGGTTTTATCACCTGGCTGGTGATAAACAAATAAGCCAGTTTTGTGTTTCATAAATCTTATCAACATTTTGTCTTCAGTTCTCCCAAGTGCTTTGGGGAGCATTTATCACCTCATTAATCTTCCTGCTGATCAACAAGCCTGAGGCATGAGCTGATTTATTGACAATGCTGCACTAAACTGCAACCCCTAAGCCAGGGCAAGCTCTTGTGTGTTACCTGGTAGTGGACGCCTGCACTTCACACACTTACCATTACCTCAGCTTTCTGATAAGTGAAGGTCAACAGACGGGAGTCATCTGCTTTGTTAGCTTGTATTTGGGAATCTTTTTATTATATAGTTATAAATATAAAGTTATATTATAAGGTTATATAAAAAGTCTTGCTGGATTTTTTTATTCAGACTTCACTATATTATTACAAATGCCCTTTATAATATTGTATTTTATGCAAAAGATGCCCTTTATAGTACTGCATTTTTACATTTATATACATTGCTACAGCTTGAGTCTGCCCTGCCCTCTCCAAAGTCCATTGTGATTACACACTTGGTCCCAAGTAGGAGGTGGTGGACCCTTGGGAGGTAGGATCTGGTGGGAAAGCTTTACATACATCACTGGGTGTATCAGGTGAGAGAACTCAATGTTATGAAAGGAAGAAATCTGCTATGTCCATCCCTGTTCTCTACTCCTGTTCAAGATGTAACTATGTTCCCACACAAGCTACCACGATATGCTATCCATATGCCACCCTCACCACAGGCCAAAACTAACAGGACTGCCTAATCTAGGACTCTGAACTTCCAAAATCGTGGGCGAAGTAACCTTTTTCTCTGTATGACTTAGCTACCTCAGGTGTTTTGCTGAAGGGATGTAAAGCTGACTAATACAGAGACTTATTCAAGTCTTTGCTTATTTCATTCAGTAAAGGTTATCAGTATATAAACATTGTGCAAGTATTGTAAATCCATGTATTGTAAAGGAGCAACACTAAATCTTTATTTTGATCCATTTTTAAATGTGACCCACCACAATTAGCACAATTTTTGTTTTAAGATTTACTTATTATGTGTACAGTGTTCTGTCTGCATGGATGCCTGCATTGCAGGCCAGAAGAGGGCGCCAAATCTCATTACAGATGGTTGTGAGCCACCCTGTGGGTGCTGGGAATTGAACTCAGGACCTCTGGAAGAGGAGCCAGTGCTCTTAACCTCTGGGCCATCTCTCCAGTCCCACAACTTTTAAATTTTACCTAAATGCTTCTTAGTTCTACAGTTATCCTAATTCTGCTATGCTTATGTTAGAAAGTATGTTTTCAAATAGTGAAAAAAACATTCTTATTTGATTGACAGTGACTAAAGAAGGCCACACAGTATATTTCAATTACAGATATTACTACATGAGGAAAATATGCCTTTATTTTGCATTGTTTTGAACACTCTAGCTTTTAAAACATCTTAAACAGATTTTTGAGATATAATTCCCAGAAGTATCCAACTATCTCATCACAATCTAACTTACAGCATCCCATCATCCAAAAGTACCAACCTATTTCCTGTCATTCTCCACGCCCCTCATGACCTCTAATTCTAAGCAAACACTAGTCTTTTACATCTGTATATATTTTATTTTTCTGGGCAATAGTCAATTGTCACATATGCTGTTTTGGATGACTGGCTTTTTCCCTTTCCATGTTTCCAAGATTCATTCATGTTGTGTGGAACAGGTAACAATAACTCACCCTATCTAATACTAAGTAATATGCCACAGCTGAGATATGCCAAATTTGGTTACCATTTCATTTGTTCATTATGTATGGGACATTACACTTTTTGTACATCATGAAGACTGCTGCTACTAATATTCATGGACAAGTTTTATGTGAATATAATAGGTGAGGTCATATGATAACTCTACATTTGACACTGAAGAATTCTCACCAATTGTTTTCCAAAGTGGTTACATGATTTTATAATCTAACCAATAAAATATGGCAGCTCCAATTTCTTTATATTTTGACAAATACTTGTCATTTTGGTGAGTGAGGTAACTGCTTTGGGGTTGGAGTTTTTTAGAACACCTGTGTACACCGGTTGTTTGGGATGCACACACAAATCCTCATGCTTCTGCAGCAAACACTTCACTAATGGAGCCAAGCCCTTGCACTGTGCCTGTGACTTGCATTGCCTAATGGCTGATGACATTAAGAATTTTTTAAGGCACTTATTTGGCCATTTGTGTATCTTCTTTGAGAACTATCCAGATGCTTTTCAAATTTCTAAGTGAGTTATCTGTCTTTTTATTATTGACAAGCATCGCTCTAATGTTCAAATATTACACAGAACTATTTGGTCGTTGTTGTTTTGTCTTGTTTTTCAAGACAGGGTTTCTCTGTGTTGCTCTGGCTGTCCTGGAACTCACACATGTGGCATATGCTTATACCACAGACACAGAGAATATATACAAGTAAATCTTTTCTTTTAAATCAGAAACAAATACACCATGGGGGGGTGGGGAAGGAACACAAACAGCCCAGAACTCGGCATGCTTACCCTTCAGCCCTCTCCACATCTCACCTGCCATCACCACTATCAAATCAGAAGACCATCTTTCCAACCTTTCCCTCCTTCTCACCCTGATTCTTTACAAGAAAATAAAACTGATAAAGCCACAGGGTGATAAGAACATAACTGTTATACCCTGAAATAAGAAAATATTAGATATGAGAGAAGTGGACTGATAACCAAGATGCCCTTCCTCTAAGAATACAAAAGCCCCCTGAACTAAAATTCTTAGTATTATCTCTAGGACTTGATGGGTTTCCATTCTTTGCCCCTGTCTGCACCTGTCTCCATCTTTTCCAAATTTTCTGACACGATCACACATTGTTTTCATCATCGGGAAAAGGAATATTCAGTCTCAAATCACTGAAGAAACATTCAAGTATTAATTTAAGGAAGTAAACTCTGAACATCCCATGCATATCACACCCAGCTCAAAATGAAGCTAAAAATAGACAAGAACAGCATAATGGACTGCTTTTAGCCTCTTTCAGGTGAAGAAGTCAGAATGTTTCTCTACCCAATGTTTTTCCCACACCATTTTAGACCATTCAGAAATCTTTCAATTTTCCACTTAACTGGCAAAGTTCTTAACCTCTGTGGTTTTTTCTAATTTGAATTTTATTTCCTCCACTATAACATGCCTCAAAACTAATTTTTTTTTTCTTTTTGGTTTTTCAAGATAGAGTTTCTCTGTGTAGCCCTGTCTGTCCTGGAACTCGATCTGTAGACCAGGCTGGCCTTGAACTCACAGAGATCCACCTGCCTCTGCCTCTGTGCCGGGATTAAAGGTGTGCACCACAGTCTGGCTCAACCTGTTTTTTCACTGTTATCCGCCATTACTGAATGAGCTATGGTTGATTTCCATTTTACTTGTGGTACCGGGGACTGGCCCTCTAAGCAAGCACTCTGTCACTGAGTCCCCAGCCGCCTTCTCACTTTTATTCCAAGCCAGGCTTCACTAAATTGTCCAGACAGGCCTTGAATTCTGTCTTCTTTCTGCCTCAGCCTCCCGGGCAGTGGGAATCCCAGACCTTCCCAGGGGCCTGGCAGAATGGAGATGTACTCTTTACTGAAGGACCTGGCCCTGATAGACAGTAAGTAGTACACTATCAACATTAGTTTCCTGTTTGGAGATCCTAAAGCCTGAGGGCATTAAGACTGTGTAAATGCCAGGGTTGAATTCTGAGGCTACCCCAGGCTCTATAGAGAGATACCGTCTGAAAACACACAAACAAAACGAACACCAAGTGGTAAGTGCTGTATAAAGAGGCTATGACTTGGTGCCCACAGACTCGGCTCAGCAGGTAACAGTGCTCACCACACAAGCCTGGCAACCTGAATTTGTTCCCTGGGACCCACATAACTCCCAAAAGTTGTTCTCTGACCCCCCCCCACCCTCCCCCCCACACACACTGTGGCACGTGTGCAACTGCACTCACACACATCACACACGTAAATGACAGTAATAAATAAGAATCTTTAAGAGAGATGCGACTTAGCAACATGGCAGTGAAACGCTGAGTTACTGAAAAGCGAACTGATGAACACGGGAGAGTGCTAACGGGCACCACTTAAGTCGTGTTAACAGGGACGGGCATCTAGGATGAGCAAAGTGAGAGCCCTAAACTGTCTCTTCCTGGGACAGCAAGCCCAGGGAGTAACTGCAGGGTCCCAGAGCAGACCGGCCCTCCCTGGTCTACCCACCAACCTAGACACACTCACTGGGCTGGGAGCAACCACAGCCAGGGAGAGAAGGCACTCAAGGCCGGTTCTCAAGGACATAAAGCCTTTAACTTAGAGCAAGAAGCACAGGCAGAAAGCTGAGAAAACAGAAGCACCAAAGCAGCTTTGTTCAAGCCAGGGGGTGGTGGCGCACACCTTTTAGTCCAGCACTCGAGAGGCAGAGGCAGGTGGAGCTCTGTGAGTTCGAGGCCAGCCTGGTCTACAGATCGAGTTCCAGGACAGCCAAGGCCACACAGAGAAACCCCTGTCTCAAAAAAAAAAAACAAAAAAACAAAAACACCTTTGTTTACTCAGAAGATTCCCATGCACCCTTCTAGAGTAGCCTAGTGTGAAATGACTAAAAACGAATGTATAACACCACCACCGCTTTGGTTGGTTTGTTTTTGAGAAAGTCTCATATAGCCCAGGCTGGCTTCAAGTTTGCAATCCTCCTGCCTCAAGTCTCCCAAAGGCTGGGATGCCAGGTGTGTGCCACCACACCACTTCATAGAGGGAATAATAAAACAAATAAAACATTGAAACTAGATTAAGCACACTCATCAGCTCTTTATTCGAGTACTGCACGTTTTCTCTGTGCCTGGAATAACGACAGAACAAGACGTTTTCAGGCTAGTTTAGAGACAAAGTGGGAGACGCTTCAGGATCTGGAGTTCTGTGGGCCAACCAATACCAAGAGAGAACACTATGGCCCAGGCCTGGGTCATGTCCACTCACAAGGCCCACAGGTACCTACAAGCACTCACAGCCACCACCCCCATGCCTCCACAACCCCTCCACAAGCCCTCCAGCCACACTCAGACAGCAGGGCCAGAAGCCAGCGCCAAGGCCGGGCCAGCAGTTCCTACCCAGGAGCCCTCCCCACCACTCTGCTCTACCAGCTCCCGCCCCCGCCCCCGCGCCCCCCCCCCCGGGCCCCCCCTCGAAGGACAGAAAGGAGGTGGATACAGATGGAGGGTTTCAGTTCGCACTTCCCTCGGTAGTGACCCCTGCCTCACCACCACCATCTACTCCACAATCTTTCCAAAAGAGAAGACTGGAAGTCGGAAAGTCAGCTTAGCTGGCAGCTTCCTGTTGGTTTATTTTCAGTTCCTGGTGGGAATGGGGGCTCTACTGCAATGCGAGACCGTTTGGAAAGAATAAAAGTTCATTTCCACAGAGAGTACAGCAGTTTAGACTTGACTTACTACGGGGACAGAAGGGAGGCTACTATCTGTTCAAACTGTCCCCAAGGAGTGCTGTTTTCCTTGCCCAAAGACACAGCAAACTCCCAGGAACAGGAACTAGACCTTTCCAACCTCTCCTCGCGCAGAGCAAACCAAATTGCCTGTGTCATTTGAATCAAGCAACAGAAGGGGGGCAGACTGGCAGAGGTGTGTGCAGCTCCTGGTAGATCTTCTGGGTCCGACAGCCCAGTCTCTTAACTGAAAGGAAAATGGGGGGGGGGGGGGGGGGAGGTCTCTTCTCTATTGGAGGGCTCACTTCTAGCAGTAAATTTCCTTTATTTCAGCCTTGTCCTTTCTCACCAGAACACCACAGAGACTGAGGAGGCAGTGTGCTGAGACACGAGGCAGAACTGGATTGCGACGCCAGGTGTGTCCACGGTTTGGATGGTGGGCCTCAGCAAGAGCAGGAAAGAACCATTCCGGGCTCAGTCTACCTCACAGGGACGCTCCCACAATGGGATGCACTCCGGTTGTAAAAACGCCTTTTAAACTGAGACAGCACATAAATAAATGTAAGCAGAGGTGATGTTATTATGCCACTTAAGGTGAGGAGAGCCAAGAGCTCCCCATTACACAGACCACGGCATTCCTGCTACTCAGCAGTTCTGCCTAATGTTTCCAGCAATCCCGGGGCAGAGGCAGCTAAATGCAGCGTTAGGCCAGTTACCACGCCGCTCCCAGCACAGAAGCAGATATCTGCAGGGTGCACAGCAAATGCAAGTTTTCAGGGTGATGATGACTGGGAAAAAGTTGTTCACTTAAAAAAAAAATCAGCCAGGTGGTGGTGGCGCACGCCTTTAATCCCAGCACTCGGGAGGCAGAGGCAGGTGGATCTCTGTGAGTTCGAGGCCAGCCTGGGCTACCAAGTGAGTCCCAGGAAAGGCGCAAAGCTACACAGAGAAACCCTGTCTCGAAAAACCAAAAATAAAAATAAAAATAAAAATAAAAAAAAATAAAAGTTGAAACAAAGAATAGCAAAATGTCTTTAAACAACAATTGTTGCAAAGACAAGTTTTCATTTCCTTCACTTCATAATCCACGAGGGAGAGAAAAAGTAACCTCAGCCCAAAAGCCATTTTCTCGGACTAGCTGGTGTCTCTGCTCACTGACTGGAGCAGTGTATGAAGTATGAATACATGGGGATGTATTGGTGCGCAGATGCTGGTGGGCGTATTAGCATGGAAGGAGAAGCGTCTAAATACTTGAGAAACTAAGCATCAGCACTGACTCTTCTCCCACACTTCCACGCTCTCCTAGCTGATATGCTATGTTTAATCAGGCTACAGTATAAAGCTATCAGATGGAATGGCTGCCATAATGGGATGGTATTGAGGGAGGGAGGGAGGGAGGGAGGGAGGGAGGGAGGGAGGGAGGGAGGGAGGGAGGGAGAAAAGGAAAGAAAAGAGAAAAGAAAAGAAAGAAAAGAGAAACCCTAAGCTATTAAGGAGGTGAACAGCAAGTCAATGTCTTACGTTACGTCCTGGTTTGTGGATAACTGAAAGGCTCAAATTCTGCCTTATTCTCTAAGAAGATAATGACCACAGGCCCAACCACAGAAGAAATTCAAGTCTTAGCCCCATGCTCTTCTCTTTCTAAACTGCAGTCACCTGTAATGATCTCAAATAAAGTATTCTATAACCCACTAATCTAAAATAATCACTAAAGAAATCCATTCATCCCACCTGAATGGTCACTACAGACTGCCCACACCTGTGGACTAGTGAACCATCAAAAGAAGAGGAAACCACGCGTGAAATTCACTTCGAATCCACATGCTGAGCACTAAGTCTTCCTTAGAACAAACAGCACCGCGGCTTTTCACTCTCACCAAGGCCACCACCATTTTGGTTAATGCCTGGGTGTTAGTCTGCAGAGGGTTCGCTAACACGCACAGGCCTGTCCTACCTGATGTGTTTACGTCTTCAGTGCAGAGGACAGTCACATGTGTGGTGCACATGTGTACAGATATTCACGGGATAGGCAATTCCAAGTGGACACAGCACTCAAGATTCAAACAAGCTTTAGAAGAGCCATGCTTTTTTATGTTTTTACGTGTAACCTACGAACTGTCCACCTGCAGGAAGATGGCCCCAACTCAGCCAAAGCTGCAGGCTTTAAGGTGTGAGATGGAGCTGGAAGCACCAAGGGGTCTGGTGAGGGGAGTACCGTGTTAACAGAGCCCACAGGCTCACAAGTTCTTCGTCACAGTTCCCACAGAAGCAGTGTGACCCTCTAGAAACTGCAGCAGGTCAAGGGAGACTTGCTGAACGTCTCTGATGAGAAGTCACTCTGCTCATTACTGCACTGCAGAAACTGACCGATGCTGTGAGACTCCGTGAGAACGCTGCTGAGGCTGACAGACAGCTGTCTGGCCTTGATGACAGCATCTGAACATAAAGTGCAAGACAAGCTGGCTTCTCCCCACCCACACCCCTTCTCTTGGATGAACCTCATCCATGTTCATCCGCCACTGGAGCTCAGTCCGTCCACACACAGCCCTCCCCGCTCTAAAGGGAGCCGAGGATGCAAGCATACGTCAGAAAAGGAAAACAACCGCAAATGATAGAAGATCAGGGCTTGGGGCCAAAGGGAAGGACCACTTTTTCTTTTTCACGATGTGTGATATCCAGAAATACACTGAAATTTCCACCAGAAGAGAGTGGGGGAAGCTCCCCCAGTCGGCCTCCAGCTAAGAGACACAATGCAATCACACCAAGGAACACAGGCCTGCCATCTTACAAGTGGGGCCATTACAACCAGCACTCTGAATGACCCCATGCAGTGGGGTTGACCTCTGTGTGCCTCGTTTTCCTCATTTGTGAATCCGATGACAGGGCAGTCGCTGTAAGTTTAAAGAGAGAAGAGGAGGAGGAAGAGGAGGAGGGGGGGGAGGAGGAGGAGGAGGGGGAGGGGGAGGAAGAGGAAGAGGGGGAAGAGGAGGAGGAGGAAGAGGAGGAGGAGGGGGAAGAGGAGGAGGAGGAAGAGGAGGAGGAGGGGGAAGAGGAGGAGGAAGAGGGGGAAGAGGAGGAGGAGGGGGAAGAGGAGGAGGAGGAAGAGGAGGAGGAGGGGGAAGAGGAGGAGGAGGAAGAGGAGGAGGAGGGGGAAGAGGAGGAGGAAGAGGGGGAAGAGGAGGAGGAGGGGGAAGAGGAGGAGGAGGAAGAGGAGGAGGAGGGGGGAAGAGGAGGAGGAAGAGGGGGAAGAGGAGGAGGAAGAGGAGGAGGGGGAGGAGGAGGAAGAGGGGGAAGAGGGGGAGGAAGAGGAGGAGGGGGAGGAGGGGGAAGAGGAGGAAGAGGGGGAGGAGGAGGAAGAGGGGGAGGGGGAGGAGGAGGAAGAGGAGGAAGAGGGGGAGGAGGAGGAAGAGGAAGAGGGGGAGGAAGAGGGGGAAGAAGAGGAGGAGGAGGGGGAGGAGGAGGAGGAGGAGGAAGAGGGGGAGGAGGAGGAAGAAGGGAAGGGGGAGGAAGAGGAAGAGGAGGAGGAGGAAGAGGGGGAGGAGGAGGAAGAGGAGGAGGAGGAGGAAGAGGGGGAGGAAGAGGAAGAGGGGGAAGAGGAGGAGGAGGAGGAAGAGGGGGAGGAAGAGGAAGAGGGGGAAGAGGAGGAGGAGGAGGAAGAGGGGGAGGAGGAGGAGGAAGAGGGGGAGGGGGAGGAAGAGGAGGAGGGGGGAAGAGGAGGAGGAGGAAGAGGGGGAGGGGGAGGAAGAGGAGGAGGAGGAGGAAGAGGGGGAGGGGGAGGAGGAGGAGGAGGAGGAAGAGGGGGAGGGGGAGGAGGAGGAGGAGGGGGAGGAGGAGGAGGAGGAGGAAGAGGGGGAAGAGGAGGAGGAGGAGGGGGAGGAGGAGGAGGAGGAGGAGGAAGAGGGGGAAGAGGAGGAGGAGGAGGAAGAGGGGGAGGAAGAGGAAGAGGGGGAAGAGGAGGAGGAGGAGGAAGAGGAGGAGGAGGAAGAGGGGGAAGAGGAGGAGGAGGAGGGGGAGGAGGAGGGGGAGGAGGAGGGGGAGGAAGAGGGGGAAGAGGAGGAGGAGGAGGAAGAGGGGGAGGAAGAGGAAGAGGGGGAAGAGGAGGAGGAGGAGGAAGAAGAGGAGGAGGAAGAGGGGGAAGAGGAGGAGGAGGGGGAGGAGGAGGGGGAGGAGGAGGAGGAAGAGGGGGAAGAGGAGGAGGAGGAAGAGGGGGAGGAAGAGGAAGAGGGGGAAGAGGAGGAGGAGGAGGGGGGAGGAGGAGGGGGAGGAAGAGGGGGAAGAGGAGGAGGAGGAGGAGGAAGAGGAGGAGGAGGAAGAGGGGGAAGAGGAGGAGGAGGGGGAGGAGGAGGGGGAGGAGGAGGGGGAGGAGGAGGAGGAGGAAGAGGGGGAAGAGGAGGAGGAGGAGGAAGAGGGGGAAGAGGAGGAGGAGGAAGAGGGGGAGGAGGGGGAGGAGGAGGAAGAAGGGGGGAGGAGGAGGATGAGGGGGAGGAGACTGACCAAAAGCATTGAGCCCGCACAGAAAACCTTTGAAGAAGAGTCCAGTTCCATCTTCTCCCCTAAGACAGAAATGATGGCACAGAGTATACATAATAACCAATTTCCCTCCCTTCCCCAATGGACCAACCAAAACAGAAACCAGTTCTAACCTAAACTCTATACTTACAGTGTTTATTGTGTGCTTCTGAACTAATGGACATATTTCTAACATCTCTCTCCAGCTAAGAACTCCAAGGTTCTGTGACTGAAGATCCAGGGCAGCACTAGTTACAAGCATTCATGTGTCCCAGAAAGGCTGCTCACAAAGTAGCCTGTAGCTATACAGCTGAAAAGCTCACCACAGCTCTAATGAAATAACTTGGTAATTAGGTTTTAACGGCCTCCTTTACCTACTAAAAATATCTGCTCCAGGAGTCCAAATACAATATTTTCTTCAGCATCATATCCCCAGAGCTTGGAAAAAGCTTTGCAACAAATGTGAACATTTGTGAAAAGAATGAATGAATGAATGAATGAATGAATGAATGAATGTTCTTTGCAAACTTAAAGGCAGAGTGTCCTAAATTTAGCAACCCTTCCTAATTAAATTCAAGTTGCTGCACTTAGGTATGACAAAATGTTTAAAAATAAAAACAGCAGATGTTTGATCTCTAGGTGGCAGGGATTTTTTCTTTTTTAAAAAATCCTTCATTTATTTTTACTCTGCAGGAAATCAACCAAATCTGGCACCCAAAAAGCTCATATATTATGTCAGGCTAAGTTAAGCATATTACATGTACAAAAGCCAGTTGGTGTTTAAAAGTATTTTGACTACCAGCCTCTGAATAGATCACTTCTAAAAGTCACTTTAATGTGGTTTTAAGATAGAGGGAGGAGATCGATGGCCAACCGATATGAATCAGTTCACAAAGACCAACAAGAACATGTGGGGGTCACAGGAGGAATCCAAAACCAACTTCAATACTAACCGAACACTCAGGGTGCATTTATCAACCCAGAAAAGAAACGCTGTAGCCTCTGGTGAATTCCAGAGGGGAAAAGCGGGGCACAATGACTCAGGACAGATGTTCTGAGTTCAGGATCTGTGTGTGTGTGTGTGTGTGTGTGTGTGTGTGTGTGTGTGTGTGTGTGTGTACACACACGAGAGATTCCAATGCACAACTTGAAAAGGTCATGAAGCAGAGATCACATTCACTATGATCTGCTACAGAGACTGGCTGAAGCCAACACCACCAGTGGGAGGTCAAGGTCTAGGGTAAGCGACACAGGCTATTTCTGAAGGAATATCACTTTACTCATCTTTAAGGTCTGAATTACCATAACAAGACAAAACAAAATGCTAGGAAGAAGGCAGCAGAGAACCTAAGACAAAACACAGTGAGCCTCCTCCTGCTGCCATTGTTCCGCTGTGGAAGTCTTGGGGAGCCCCAGGGCACACCTTGCAGTAATCAGTCAGCCAGCCAGGGCATTAAGGAAGACCACAGCCTCTGCGGCAGGCAGGCAGGCGCATAGACAGAGACATGCTGCTTTCTGCATTTCCAGCACTCACCCTCGGGAAGATTCAAAAAAGGGAGGGGGCGTGGGAAGCCCTGCCAAGGCTGACAGGAAGCTGCTAAGAGGACAATGTCATCAATGAAACCTGCAGGTCTCTTGTGAAACTGAACGCTTTAATTTTTTCCCCCAAAGCTTTCCTTAAATAAATGCTCCCAGACTTAAAGACATCCCCCTGGAACTGCTGAACAAACACAACATACTCACGGGCTCACAGCAGCTGTAACTTCAGAGGAAAGAACAGGGTTCCACTATGAAGCCGTCCGTCTTTCCCTCTCTTCTACCAGATCTTTTTAAAAGCCAACTAAAGAAAGAGCCATTCCTCAATATAAAAACCAACAGAAACCTTCAACTTGTGGCTCGTTCCCTGGTCTCCAAAGAGACGTTCAATTGCCAGAGCCCGGCAGAGAAGTAAGGAGGCATCTGACAGCCCCGGAGCCCTGCAGGGCTGAATTTAAGACCTGTCAGTTACAGTGGCAGCTATACTCATGGCTGTGGCTGTGGCGGCTGCTTCCGCAGGAAGGGATGCTGGGAGATTTTTTCCCCAATCTCTGCCGCAGCGTAGTCCTAATCCATCACTGTTTAATTATATCCTAGTGAAGCAGGCAAGATAGGTACAGACGGACCAGTTTATACAAACCACAGGACCTTCCGATGATTTCTCACCTAACCTAGGCATTTCTCTATCTCTCGAGGGATAGCATGGATTACTTTCTTATTTTAAGAAAAAAGTAAGGACAGGCTGTTATTCCCGGATATGACTTTCATTTCATATCCATGGACTCTCTTAAAACCCACTTTTAAGGAACACTGAAGAAGGGAAAATCAGTTTCTCTAGAGTTTTCAGTCTGGCAGGTTACTTCAGTGACAAATCCGTACCATATAATAGTCATATCGAGGTTGTTGGAAAGGCTAATTTCCAACTGCCATTTGATAAATAGTATTTCAAGTGGGTTTGGGTTTGGAGTTGTGTTTTTTGGTTGCAGTTTTATTTTTGTGTTTTGATTGTTGAGACGGCTATAAGACACTAGACTATATGAGACACTGTGGGGGGGGGGGTTATTACGAAGTAAAAGAAGCTGGTATCTCCAGATTGAAAGTAACTAGGAAATGAAGAAAAATAAAACCACACACAATCCCATAACCCAGAGAAAATCAATGCCAATATTTTTTTAACCATTTACTTAGAATATTTTTCTCCTTCCTATGTCATATGGATGGGACTTAACAATTATGTATGTTTTTTTCTTTAATAATATTGCTTTCCAAGCTATGTATTATCTTCGTGTTGCATGACTTTTCCTGGGATGATGTGAATAAATGTCTACTCATCCCAGATAAATAAAAGGACAGAACAAAAAAATAATTCCAACCAAGTCTTGCTTGAAATGAGTTCCCTGGGGTCACTTACAGGAGAAGACTCCAGGGCAGTGCTCCCTCATAGCTCTCCCCAGTGTGGGTGAAAACTCAGGAGAGACAGTATCTAGCACTTCCTGCCCATCCTGTAGGCATCTCTTCCGAAGATGCTCTCCTCTTCCTCCAGCAACTGTTCTTTGCTCATACAACTTTATTGGGGAGCTTGGGGAATCTCCAGCCTTCCATGACTGGTGCTCAGAATCAGCTTTCTGTATCTTATCAGTTCCTTTCTCCCTCGATACACAATTCTCTTCATAAAAAGTATGATTATTTGCCCATATATGTGACCTATGGTTAACCACCTACATTTCTTTTTAAAAACAAAAAACAAAAACAAAAAAAAACATTTATTTGTTATTTGTTGGAGATGAAGAATATAAGTGCCACAGAGGACATGTGGGGGTCAGAGACCAACCTGCAAGAGTTAGTTCTCTCCTTACACAATGTGGGTCTGGGATTGAACTCAAGGTTGTTGTGCTTGGCAGCAAGCACCTTTATCCACTGAGCCATCTTGCTGGCCCAACCACCCAGATTTCTAATAGTGCTCACAAGTGTCAGTGCACATAATGGCAGTTAATATATTTGTGTGCTTACTATGTGCTATATGGTGTGGTGAGCAGAGCAGACACAATTGCTGCTCTCCTGGAGTCCCATGCAACAGAGAAGCTAGATATCACCAGATGTGACCAATACTGCACTACCAAAAAGAACTGCAAACACCCAAGAGCACACAAGACCTGCTCTTGTGAAGGTTTGCATTGGGGGATATAGCAATCCAACTGCAAATTCCAAGTACAGTAATTCACAACTTCACTTTTCATCATAATTAATATCTCTCAGCTAATCTTTTTCCTACACAAAAACTTAAATGCAGATTTCAACTATATTTTGTGACTGTAATGTATATGAGAATAATCGATAAAATGTGTATAGATTCTTATACATTTAATCAATTAGAATGTATTAATTAAGAAAGGACAAGAGCCGGGCGGTGGTGGCGCACGCCTTTAATCCCAGCACTCGGGAGGCAGAGCCAGGCGGATCTCTGTGAGTTCGAGGCCAGCCTGGGCTACCAAGTGAGTCCCAGGAAAGGCGCAAAGCTACACAGAGAAACCCTGTCTCGAAAAAACCAAAAAAAAAAAAAAGAAAAAAAAAAGAAAGGACAAGAGGTAGGCTATGTACATAATGCCAGGGATCTTTTAAGCAGCCAGAGACTACAGGTTCCTAAGCATCCCCAACTCAACTGACCTGCTCAAAAGCTGAGGAAGGCTAAAGACTCCCTAAGAATGTTGGAAGAGGTGACACCTTAAATGAAGTTTTCATGGCTGTGTGTGTGTGTGTGTGTGTGTGTGTGAGAGAGAGAGAGAGAGAGAGAGAGAGAGAGAGAGAGAGACAGACAGACAGACAGACAGACAGACACAGAGAGACAGAGACAGACAGACAGACAGACTAGAAATCAACCCTAGAGCCCTGCACATGCATGCCTGGTAAGCTCTCTACCACTGAGACAGAACCCCAGCCTTTCAGACTTCAACCTTCTTTTAAACGGTCTTCTCTTTCCTCATAAGGGTCACAAGTGTCATTCTTTTTCCCACTGGTGCCCTGCTTAAAACACACTTCTCTCCCCACTGAATACAGAAGTGTTTGCCTCTGTTTGCTCTAAGGTTTAGTGTTACAAGCTACCCATCCCACATGTGTGTCTGCACCCCTCCCCCCCCCCCAGTGCTGACACTGAGACTTGGTTGGAGGAGGATGTCAAAGGATGTGGTGCTGTGAAGGAGAACATCCCCCACAGGCTCAGGTATCTAAAGAGCTGGTCCCCAGTTGGTGGCGCTGTTTGGGGAGATCAGGAGCCTTGCTGAAGGCAGTAGGTGGCTGGGGTGGGCTCAGAGTCTGCAGGCTCCCCCCACTGGCAGTTTTCTCTCGTGTCTGCATGTGTTTGAAGATGTACCAGCCAGCGTCCTGCTCCAGTTGTCTTGCCTTTTACACCATTACGGACTTCCCGTAGGAAGCGTAAACCAAAATAAACTCTTCCATCAGTTGCCTTGGTATGTATGTCGTCATAGCAAAAGGCACCTAAGGGAGACTAAAGACTTTCTAGAACTTTCATTCATACACAACCAGTCAAGTCTGTCCCCAAACTAGCTTAATGCCCTATGATGTAGAGGATGTGCTCAAGAGATGTCTGTTAAGCCTAATGTCCTGTAATTTCATAAAACTAGTAATAGAAGAAAAGGTGGAGGAGGAGGAGGAGGAGGAGGAGGAGGAGGAGGAGGAGGAGGAGGAGGAAGGGGAGCAGCAGCAGCAGGAAGGAGAGAAGGAGGAGGAAGGGGAGGAGGAGGAGGAAGAGGAGGAGGAGCAGGAGGAGGAGCAGGAGGAGGAGCAGGAGGAAGAGGAGCAGGAGCAGGAGGAGGAGCAGGAGGAGGAGCAGGAGGAAGAGGAGGAGGAGCAGGAGGAGGAGCAGGAGGAGGAGCAGGAGGAGGAGGAGGAGGAGCAGGAGGAGGAGCAGGAGGAACAGGAGGAGGAGCAGGAGGAGGAGGAACAGGAGGAGGAGCAGGAAGAGGAGCAGGAGGAGGAGCAGGAGGAGGAGGAACAGGAGGAACAGGAGGAGGAGCAGGAGGAGGAGCAGGAGGAGGAAGAACAGGAGGAACAGGAGGAGGAGCAGGAGGAGGAGCAGGAGGAGGAGCAGGAGGAGGAGCAGGAGGAGGAGCAGGAGGAGGAGCAGGAGGAGGAGCAGGAGGAAGAGGAGGAGGAGGAGCAGGGAGAGGAAGGGGAGGAGGCAGAAGTACCACCACCATGCAAAGCAGGTAGATCTCAGAAATGGAAAAATATGTAAAATTACATTTTTTCTCTTATTTGATAAATTTAGGAGAATTATTTTTTTATGAAAACTTTTTTTTTTAATTTTAGAGCCATTATGGGGCTTCAAGAAAATAAGCAAAATGTCTCACATCTTGGGTGGTATAATCGTTGTATAAAAACAGCAATGCTTTCTTAATATATATTGCATGTTGATTGGTACTTATCTGTGAAGCTTTTTTTATACCTAAGTTAACAAAATACTTTCAAATCAATTATTTCGTAGGTTAAAGATATGTTTTACAAGCCAGGTGGTGGTGGCACACGCCTTTAATCTCAGCATTCTGGAGGCAGAGGCAGGTGGATCTCAGAGTTCGAGGCTAGCCTGGTCTACAGAGCAAGTTCCAGAACAATTAGGAATACAAAGAGAAACCCTGTCTTGAAAAACCAAATTCCAGCACTCACATGGCAATGGCAGCTCACAACTGTCTGTAACTCCAGTTCCAGGGGATCTGGCTGGCACCCTCGCATAGACATACATGCAGACAAAAACATCAATGCACATAAAAATAAATAAATCTTTAAAAAAAAAGACAAGGTTTCTCTCTGTAACAGCCCTGGCTGTTCTGGAACTCACTATGTAGATCAGGCTGGCCTTGAACTCCTAGAGATCCACCTGCCTCTGCCTCCCAAGTGCTGGGATTAAAGATGTGCAATACCACCATCTGGCTATAGTTATTTGATGGGTGATGTCATTCTGTATGCTGTGAAAATATGTTGCTCTGATTGGTTGATAAATAAAGCTGTTTGGCCAATGGTGAGGCAGAATAAGGTTAGGCGGGACATTCCAACTAGAGAGAGAAGAAGGAGAAAGACAGAGCAGGGGAGATGCTGCCAGCCACTGCCAGAAGAAGCAAGACGTAGAGGTACCAGTAAGTCACGAGCCATGTGACAAAGTATAGATTTATAGAAATGGATTAATTTAAGATATAAGAACTAGATAACAAGAAGTCTGCCATGGCCATAGTTTAAAAATAATATTAGCCTATGTATGTTTATTTGGGTCCGAGCGGCTGCGGGACTGTTGGGTGAGAGAGATTTGTCCTGACCATGGGGCCAGGCGGGACACAGGAAAAAGTTCAGCCACGCTTGTTTATTTTATGTATATGTGTGTTTTGCCTGCATGCATATGCATATCCCCTAGAACTGGAGTTACAGACAACTGTGAGCTGCCATGTGGGTGCTGAGAACTGAACCCAGGTCCTCTAGAGGAGCAGCCAGTGCTCTTAACTGCTGAGCAATTGTTCCAGCCCCCTGGCCCAAACAGTCCCTTAATTCATTAAAGTGCTGCCATGCAGAACTTCATAGGTACACACTTTTAAGTGTGCAAAAGCAAAAGTTAGGCTGCCAGAGCAGACAGAAAGTAACAACGTCTAACTGAACTGCCCGAGGGACACAACCCGGAAGGGCCTTATTCAGCACTGCAGGCCAACAGTCAGAAAGTTCTGACTACAGGGAAGGAGACAACCCCTGCTGTCTTAAACATTTCCATCCTGAACAACAAAAATAAATAGCATGGAAATTGCACAGTAATGAAAGTTATATAAGTCCCCTAATACTTCCTCAGTTCTCAGCAACTATGAGCCCTTCTAATTCATTAGTGGCTATTAAATCTTCAGCTTTATTAAATGTGTAAGATACATAATACTAAACTCCACCCAGCAGAATGATGCTCAGCCGAGTGTCTCTAAGCCTTTGGGGAGTTCTACACACGCTGTTCTATGAGCACAATGAGAGAAGAAGGTGGGAGAGAGGAGGAGTCAGAGACACTGATTAACTTTCCAAACAGCAATGGTGACACACTTCAAAGGATGGAATTCTCAAGCACCTGCTTTTCAATGTTTTATTACTCATTTTTAAGTGGCTATTTTATCAGAGGGGGAAAAGGCAGCTAGAAGACAACAGCGCAAATGAAAAGGCAGTGAGCTCATCACAAGAACTGACGGGTCATTTACATAAACTTCAATAGAAGTCAAGTCAGCCAATGGTTGAGAAAGAGCAGAAATGGTGCCTCCAGCCCCGGGTAGTGTTCCCATTGCCAGACTGGACACTACTGAATTATCTGTGAGCTGACGAACCCAGCCAGCCACAAATCAGCGTTTTGTGAGAAGTATACACTGACCCCTTCAGTCAACTTTAAACCGTAAGAGTAGCTATCCTGCACCTGAAACGCTCAGTGCTGGAAGGAATGACTTATTTTGTGTGTATCAGTGTTTGCCTGAATGCATGCCTGTGCCCCAGGTGTGTAGCCGGTGCCCACATAAGCCAAAAGGCGGTGTTAGAGCAGCTGGCACTGGAGTTACAGTGACTGTGTAGATGCAGGAAACTGAACCCAGGTCCCCTGGAAGAGCAGTATACTCTTTGACCACTTACCCATGTCCTGGCTGGAATTTTTTTTAATACCTGCAAATACTATCCTTCGAGAATATTTTCTCAACAGTGCATGCTTCGGTCTGAATATCTATGGACCTACAAAATTCCTGTGTTGAAGTGGAATCCCCAGGTGACAGGGTAGAAGGCAGGGTTTCTGGAAGGCTCCATGTCATGAATGGCCTTACTGTTCTTACAAAATCATGTGCCTTTGATTGGTTTTGCCTCTTCTGCCATGTAAAGATGAACAGAAACAGGCTTTTGCTAAAAAGCCCTGGCTCCTCACTTGGACCCACTAGGTAACCTAACCAAAAGCACCATGAAATCCTGGCACCTTTATTTCCAGTCACTGCTCACCTCTGCAGGTTGGTATGATCATCACTGAAGGAGTGTCTGATGAACCCAGTCAATACGAAAAAAAATAATTAAATGTTTGTTAACAATTATTTGTCAACATTTACCTTAAAATAGACAAAACAACACATTACTACTAATTGATCAAATCAAATGAGAAAAAATGGCATATAGAATCATACTAATTTATAGTTTATGATTGAAAAGAGCAGGGTGAGAAAGAAAAAAATGTACACAAAGTATTTTTATTTCCATTGTAAGCTTCTAACCACCCAGCTAAAAATCCCTACCTATTTCACCTTCTCCAAGTCTGTCAAGTTCTCAGAAGTCCTTGTACATCGACACATCCATCACCACATTTATGTAACCTCGGGATCCCATTAAACACCTACAAACTCCTATATCAGGATTAACTCAAGCTTTAGCAGGGTGATATGACATGAGAAGTCACTGCTGAGAACCCACAACTGTTCTGATATAAATGTGATTATGTCCCCCCAGACTACTTTTAACCACCATGAAAGAAAATTTGGATTAACCACTGACTTACCCGACCTCTCAACAGATTTCTGTCCCGTTGTCCACTGTGGTTATGAGGAAGAGCCTATCAAAGCTGCCAAAGGGGGAGGCTCCCAAGTGCCTATCCACCCCTACTATACAAGGCCAAGAATCTTCTGTCACCCAACAGCACTTAAGTCAACAGTCCCATGAGTGTTCCATACCCATGTTATGTGCTCCCGAGCTGATTTTTGGAAAATGCAAAACATTTCTTTAATTTTCATTTATCTATTGTGAGTACATTTGTGTGAAAGTCTGTAGAGGCCCAAATTACTCAGGGTCAGAGAATCTGGGCTTGCTTTACCCAGCAGGGTTGCGTAAGGGGATGATTTGACCACAGGTGTGGTTACCAGGTGTTTGGAAGGGTCTGCACTTGGCTGTATCTAGCAAGGGGGAGGTCTTTTGCCTCGCCCCTTGACATTGCTATAAAAAGCCCTTTTGAATAAAGTTCTGGGCCGGTGCATTTTGATCCAGGTCCTCCAGAAGCTATCCTGTGTTTCTGTCTTTCTTCTCGTCAACCAAGTCTCTCTACCTGATATTTATTTGAGCTCACACTTTGGAGGTTTACCCCACAGCTGGCTGGCCTTGTTACTCTGGGATCTGTGACAAGGCAGTCCAACTCGGTAGAGGTGCAGAGCAAAAGAAAGCCATTCACCTTGTGGTAGCCAGGGGGGCAAAAGGAAGTGGGAGGCTGGGGTCCCATAAACTCCTCCATCAGCATGCCCCCAATGACCTAAAGGCTACTGTGCCCCACCTCTTACAATTTCCCAGTCCTTTGCAAGAGCACCAAGCTAAGGACAATGCCCACAACATAAGGCATGGAGGGACACTCCAGACCTGAATTGTAGCGGGTCCCTGTTGACCCATTAGTATGGCAAATACACTGTGCTAGTTAATAAGGGAGTAATAAGAAAAGCCAGTGCAGGGGCTCTTCACAGGAACTCTTGGAATCTGAGACCATTTCAAAAGGAAAGGAGCTTTCCCAATCCTATGATTAAAGTGGTTTGTTTTCTTTTTTGTCTCCGAAGCAATCAACAACAAAAACATTAAAACTATGGACAAAATGAATTTTTTTTTTTTTTTTTTTTTTTTTTTTTTTGGTTTTCCGAGACAGGGTTTCTCCGTATAGTTTTAGTGCCTGTCCTGGATCTTGCTCTGTAGACCAGGCTGGCCTCGAACTCATTAGAGATCCACCTGGCTCTGCCTCCTGAGTGCTGGGATTAAAGGTGTGTGCCACCACTGCCGCTGCCCGGCCCATAAAAGTTTACAATTCTAACATGAAAGTATTCAGTACACTATAGCAAATGGTAGATTAGGATGTATATAATTTAAAGTCCATAAGAACACATGAGTAGGCCAGGCTGGTGGTACATGCCTGTATTAACTAACACTCTAGAGGCCAAAACAGGGAGATCAAGGGTTAGAGACCCCCCTGGGTCACGAGAGGCCCTATCTCTAAACAACAACAAAAATAAACAAGTTCAAAGAAGTGATGCAAATGTCTTATGCTAAACAATGAGAGCCAAAAGAAGTTTTGAGAACTAAAATGGGTATCATTTAAGGAGTATATGATGACTAATTTTACGTCAACTTGACACAGGCTAGAGTCATCTGGGAGAAGAGAATCCCAATTGAGAAAATGCCCCCATAAGATCTGGCTATAGGCAAACCTGTAGAGCATTTTCTTAATTAGTGACTGGTCAGGAAGGGCCCATTGTGGGTGCTGCCATCCCTAGACTGGTGGTCCTGGGTTCTATAAGAAAGCAGGCTGAGCAGGCCATGGGAAGCAAGTCCGGGAGCAGCACCCTTCCATGGCCTCTGCTTCGGTGCCTGTCTCCAGGTTCCTGCCCTCACTTCCTTCAGTGATGGACTATTACCTAGAACTGTTAGCTGAAATAAAGTCTTTCCTCTGTAAGATGCTTCGGTCATGGGATCTCATGATAGCAGTAGTAACCCTAACTAGGCCATACTCTATGGTGGTAATGCTGAAGCCTACATCACTCACACAGAATTGGTACCCACATAATCAGAAAAAAACTATTTCAAAAATGCTGGGGATTGAAGTGTGTGTCTAGTGAAGTGTCCTAGTGTCCTAGTGAAGTCCTAACCTTCAGTGTGACAGTTTCAAAACGGAGACTATGGGAGATGCTTAAAGGTCAGAAGAGCGAGTCACTCACCGTGAGATCAGTGACTCCCAAGAACTGTGTTGTCTCCTGAAGACAAGAAGATGAATCTGCACACGTGGGAAGACAGCAAGGCCTTGCCAGAACCCAGCCATGCCGGCACCTTCATCTCAGATGCCCAAGGTTCAGACACCGAGTGAGACAGTACATTTCTGCTGCTTAAGCCATGCAGTAGGCTGTATGTTACACAACCCAAACTAACTACCAGAGCCAGGCATTTCAAGATATGTACACAGCAATAAACATGCCCATTCACCCCTTTTAAACCAGCAATCCTACATCTGAGTTTTTAATTGTTTCCAAATAACTCAAACTAGAAATTCAAACATGTGACGTTATATATATGAAAACATACATCACTTAAATCTTTTTTAGAGCTGGAGAGATGGCTCAGCCGTTAAAAGCACGTGTTGCTCTTGCAGAAGACCCAGGTTCAACTCCCAGCACCTACACTGCCACTCACAACTGTCCATAACTCCTGTTCCAGAGGATTCCATGTCCTTTTCTGGCCTCCATGGGCATTGTACACATGTGGGGCACACATATATACTTGAGCAAAACACTCATACACATAAAAAAAAAGTTTTCAAGTTTTTAAACTAGTAATAGCTTAAATGTCTGACATAGGAGAGGTAGCTAACGACAGCATCCTACTTGATCTAATACTATTTAGTCATTTTTTTTTTTTTTTTTTTTTTTTTTTTTTTTTTTTTTTTTTTTTTTTAGTTTTTTGAGACAGGGTTTCTCTGTGTAGCTTTGCGCCTTTCCTGGTACTCACTTGGTAGTCCAGGCTGGCCTCGAACTCACAGAGATCCGCCTGGCTCTGCCTCCCGAGTGCTGGGATTAAAGGCGTGCGCCACCACCGCCCGGCTATTTAGTCATTTTAAATTATTGCAAAAACCACTCAGGCCAGGCAGTGGTGGTGCACACCTTTAATCCCAGCAGAAGCAGGTGGATCTCTGTTAGTTCGAGGCCAGCCTGGTCTACAGAGTTAGTTCAAGGACAGCCAAGGATACACTGAGAAACCCTATCTCAAAAAAGAACAAAAAACGTAACACACACATACAGAGAGAGAGAGACAGACAGACAGACAGACAGACAGAGACAGAGACACCACTCTGGCTTAAACATGTAGTTAATTACTAACCGAAAGCAACAATCTATAACAAAGCTAATCATGTAAATAACATGGACAAGCGTTGAGAATGTTAGTAATAAACAAAATCATTTGCTGGAAAGCATTTTCTTTCATTTAACAATGCAAGAAATAAAATAGTTGTGAATGTTAGGTAGATCCTTACCTGTAATCACATCCTAACTCTTTCATTATAGACCAGTGACTTTTTCCAGACCGTGGCCACTACTCTCAAAGACTTGAGAATGAAATATTGACATTTTATACACAAGAACCATCCATTTCTCATTATAACACTTTTTTATTATATTATTACTTACATAGAGATGGTCTCCAAGGCATCTTCAAAGATGTCCTGGAAAGGAATAGAGACTACAGTGAGTTTCTCAAGAATGAAGGATTTCAAATGTGAAAAAGGGAGTCTATGTATGGGGAGTGGGGAGGAAAAGGAAGAGCAGGGGCAGAATAACAACTCTCAGTGGATGAACTCCACTCCCAGAAATCTCTGTGAATTTGAGTGAGATTTCTTGCTCTCTATTTTTACTGGGATTGAGACTGATAAAAAACACTCAGCCTGCAGTCAGTCGTCACCTGTTTCAAGGGTGTGGCTTGTTGCACTCAGTTGCTTTTACTCCTCGGTCTCAGTCAGCCCAGATGTAGAACATCTGAGTAACAGGACATGCCTCAAGACTTTCTCCATGACTAGCCACCTTAGCTTCCAGCAGGCCTTCATCTCAGACCTACCCAGCAATCCTCTGATCCTGAGCGAGGCTTCCCACCACCAACACGCCCTTTGCTGCTCGCCAGTGACCTGCTCAGAAGCATCAACATACTCCGCCCTAGTCAGGGTTACTATTGCTGTAATGAAACACCACGGCCAAAGCAACATGGGGAGGAAAGGGTTGGTTTGGCTTACACTTCCATCACTGTTCATCATCAAAGGAAGTCAGGATAGAAACTCACACATGGCAGAAACCTGGAGGCAGGAGCTGACACAGAGGCCCTGAAGGAGTGCTGCTCACTGGCTTGCTCCCCAAGGCTTGCTCGGCCTGCTTTCTTACAAAACCCAGGACTATTAGTACAAGAGTGACCCCCCCACAATGGGCCAGGCCCTCTCCCATCAATCACTAATTAAGAAAATGCCCTGCAGGCTTGCCCAGTATTGAGAGGCATTTTCTCTGTTGAGGAGCCCTCCTCTCTGACGACTCTAGCTGTGTCAAGTTGACATAAAACTAGCCAGCACATATTCATTTATTAATAGTCTCCCTCCCTCCCTCCCCCTTTTCTCTCCCCTCTGTCCCATATCTCACATGCACAATACATTCCACACTCACACACACATCCTCACACAGAACTCACACAGCCCCCTCGTGGGTGCAACAGTCAAAAGGGAATGCCTCAGCCAGCTACTTGGGATCCCTCCCAGAGCTGGGTCTCAAAGCACCCTTCTCTCTCCCCTCCTAGCACTGCGGCCATGGCTCAAGCCGCCGGCACCTCTAGAAGAGCCACCTCACCGACCTCCCATTCAATCTTCACACAAGAGACGCCGCCTCTTCCCTCCCTTTTAATACACACACACACACACCATCGCCCGCTCTAGACACTTTAGGAGCTTTTACTATACTGAGCCCGACTCCTTCCCACAGCCTTCAGAGTCCTGCCCGGCCTGCCTCCCTCAGAGCACACCTCCACCCACCGGCCTCTTGGGCATTCCGCTTCAGCCCCCCATCTTTCTTTTCAGCTCCTCTAACGAGCAGTGCTCGGCGGCCGAGGCTGACTCCCATCACTCCTTTCAGCTCAGAAAGTCGTTTCCTCAAGGTTAGGTCTCTGATTGCACTAATTAAAGTTACCAAGAATAGCAACTTATAATTTCTCATCATCTGACTTTATTTCGTCCACAATACTTAGAATCTGTAATCATCTTCCTTGTTTACTTGGCCAATAACTAATTGTAAGAAAGAGAAAATGTCACCAAAGCGCTCCTTAGGATTTAAAGAACCGTGTGCAGGGAGGAGGAAGCACCACCCTGCCTCAAGGTCTGAAACACCAGGGACTGCCAGATGGTGAGCGGTGGCTGTGGGAATCTGAATGAGCTTACCACAAAAGCCGCCTACGAGTTCAATCCCCAGAACCCACAGAAGGCAGGCGAGAGAAAAGCCCACAAAGGCGGTCTCCGACAGCGTGCCCTGGCATATGCCCCCGTGGGCTGGTGCTGCTCATACACACTAAACACAGGAATCACAGGGCTGTTTTGTTTCAATGATTTAAAAAGATCTGCAATACCATAGGAAAGGGAGGGAGGGTGGAGGAAGTGGGGCTTGTTGAAGTCCCCCAAGAGAAGGCCATGTCCTCCTGGTAAAGTTTGGCTATTTTTTTGTTTTGCTTTGGTTTTTTGCTTTTTAATCAGCTCTGTTTTGTGATTTTTGGCCAAAAGAATGGGACCTGAGTTGTATCTCTAGCCCTGGATGGTGACATGCCATTCTACACTACCCAAAGATCCTGAAGAAATACTATTTCCTCTTCCCTTTAAGAGTTAAGCCATGTGAGCCTGTCAATCACGTGGACAAGAAAAGATCCTTCAGGAAATCTGTCCATCACACCTGAAAGATGTTAAAAAGATGAGCATGCTTGGTGCAGTGGGAAGGGGCTTGGACCTGCCTAGGCTCAGTGTGCCGGGCTCTGCTGACTCCCCATGGGAGACCTTGATTTGGGGGATGTGGGGATGTGGAGTGGCTTGGGAGAGAAGGTTGCGGGGTGGGAGGAGAAAGGAGGTGGGATCTGTGGGTGGTATGTGAAGTGAGTAGAAAATTTCTTAATAAAGAAAAATGAAAAAAAATAAAAATAAAATTAAAAAAAAATGATGAGCATGGAGCTGCAGAGATGCTGAGTTGTCAAAAGCTTATGCCACTCTTGCCTAGGGCCTAACTCTGGTTCTCAGCATCTACATCAGGGGGCTCACAGCCACCTGTACTCCAGCTCTAAGGGATTCAACATCTTCTTTGGGCCTCTGTGAGCACCTTGAACCCATGTGTGCACGCACCCACACAGACACACATATACACATAAATAAAAATAAATCTTGTCTTTAAAAAAGTATTTTTAAGGTGGGAGTAACAACTGTCCCCTAGTGGGATATATACTTTCCAGGCCAGAAGCATGGCCTCGATGCTGCTGCCAACAGAGCTCCACAGTCTGCTAAGCCTGTCTGCTGTCCCAAGCTCTAACTAAAAAGCATAGCTCCCATCTCCTTCCCAGACACCAGCCAAAACCCTCGACCAGCTTGAATGACCATCTTGGCATTCCCACTCTCTCTGAACACAACTATCCAGCTGCGTACCAACTTCCATTAACGAGCCTGCCAGCTTCTCTGGCCTGGAACTCAACAGACTTGACTTGCTCCTTACCCACCTTCTCCAGGCCGGCAGCTTGCCTGCCCTGGTGTGTTGTTGGTTTTTGTTTGTTTGTTTGTTTGTTTGTTTGTTTGTTTTCCCTCTCAAACACCATCGAAACTGTTCTCTGGTTTTCTTCTGAGTCATTTTAAATTCTATTATCTAATGTAAGAATATTATTATAATAAGTGAGTTCTAGGCCAGCCAGGACTACACAGCAAAAATCTATCTCAAAAATAAAGAAATCAAAGCAAGTCCTTTGTGAACCTGAACTGAACCACACAGCTCTTAATCAAAAGCTATAAAAGCTAATACTCCAGAGACCACCTCCAAAGCCGCACCTGTAATTGCTCCTAGCTCTGGTGGTGAACAAAATACAGCCTTCTAGAAGTTTCAAAGGCTACAAACTTAACTCTCAATTAGAGCAGACTAAAAGGAAGAAAAGAAAAAGAAAGCGGCACCGTTGGGCCTCCAACCCATAGGTTTTTAAATCTGACTTTTATACGCTTAGGGGAAAAAAATGAAAGCTTTCAGTTAATAGAAATAGGCCTCAGGAAAACTCAAGTCACATGTGGTGACAGTGACTTGTAATCCCAGCACTCAAGAGACTGAGGCAGGAGACTGGGCTACAAGACCTTATCTCAAAATACCACATTGTTTTTTCAAACAAAATTCTGATCATGAAATAGAAACATCGCCTACCTGAAGACCAAGTGTGCCTCGGACATTCATGACTGAATATAATTTCACACACTCTTCTAAAGCAGTCTCCTAGGGCACAGCTCTCTAGTCACTCTTCAGGAAAGTGCTCTTGCACTTACCTATAGACCAAGTTTCACCCAGCTGACCTAAAATGTACTGTGTACGCTCAGAGAGATGAAAAGCCACTGTGTCTGGCTCCTTCCGTTCGTCCTTCCTTCCTTCCGTTCTTCCATCCTTCCTTCCATTCTTCCTTCCGTTCTTCCATTCGTCCTTCCTTCCTTCCTTCTTCCTTCCTTCCTTCCTTTTCCTTCAGACAATCCTTTACTACGTTGTCTGGGCAGACCTGGAACACTGGCGTTCAAGGGATCTGCTCACCAGACCCACCCTCCAGCCTCCCACGTGCTGAGACTACAAGCATTTGGCTTAAGCCCTTTGATGATCAAAACTTCATTTTTACAAAAAACAATAATTTTTTTAAATCACAGATGAGAAAGTAAAAATCTGGGGTTACAGGTTAAATCATTCTGGTGGAAATGACCATTTTCTATAAATATAGGAACTATATATAGCTAGGCATGGTGGCACATGTATTTAATGCCAGCACTTGGGAGGCAGAGGCAGGTGGATCTCTGTGAGTTCGAGGCCAGCCTGGTCTACAGAGTGAGTTCCAGGACAGCCAGAGCTACACAGAGAAACCATGTCTCAAAAAAACAAAAAAAAAGAGAGAACTATAAAAAAATCAAATGAGTCCATTTTTACTAAGCAGCTGCTTCAATTTGGTGGGCTGTATTTTATTCAGATGACTCAGTTATCTACTAAAGCAGCCCACACATGATTCACACACAGGGATGTGAGAAAGTCAAAACCACAGACGTGCTTCTCCCTCTGCACACACAGGAAACCATGCTGCCACGTCATCAGCACGGAGCTGGCACTTCACCAACCAGGGAGGAGAACGCTGCCAATGTACAGAAGAGCCTTATCTTAATGGCCAGGAACGCTGAAGAAATGTGCAGAGGTAATTCAGGAGCACACTTGACGACTGTGGCGTGGTCCTAAGGAGCGTGGAGGAAGGTGTGTGTCAAGTGCACCCACACCACACCCTGGTTCATCATTCCAGGAAGGGAGGGTCAGACAAACGCCAAGCACACTCCAGTCAGCTGTCTGCCTTCATCACAGCAAACCCTTTTCACCCATTCCAGCATTTGTTAGCATTTGTGTTAGCATTGTAACCCGGGGAGGTAGGGAACACCCCCAATACCTGCAGGAGACACTGATTAGGAGAATCGGGGTGATCAGAGTCAAGGGCAGTCAGTGCCCACTGATGCAATCACAACATGATGGCATGAGTCTCCCACCCGACTCGCTGCCAACTCTGCACACACACACACACACACACACACACACACACACACACACACACACACCCACACACACCCAGCAGAAAGCACTCCTGCAAGTTTGTGCAGGGCTCGGTGGAAAGTCTATGGGTCACATGCTCAGTCAGCCATGTGCTCTAACGTCTGAGGGGCAAGTGTGTCTCTGGGCACTATCACTATACGTAAATATGCATTAGTGACTTAATTACACTGCCAGCCCAGGAGGGTGGAAAATACAACTTAGGCTTGGGAGGCAGACCTGTCTGGGTGTGGACCTTGATTCTACCCTTGACCTCAAGCAAGCCTAGCCCCTTTAGTCTTCCATTTCCTCATGCTATGACAGGAATCACAACCCCCTCCCAGAATCTGTAAGGATGTTGGTGACACAATACATACAGAGAACAGGCCTGACTCAAAACAGGGTCCACCAATACAGCCGCAGGGGCTATCCATCCTCAGAAACGAGATCAGCCAGCTGACTCCTGAAGACAGAGCTAGGAGCCCTGACCATACTTAACTGTTTTTCATACCCAAGATTCTGAGTCTCTGCCCGAAAGGAGGAGACTAATCAGACGAGGGCAGATTTGCAGCGAAGAGATCCTGCCAAATGTTAACCACCAGCTCTTTCCCCTTCTCAAATGTCTTCGCCTCAGAGCCTCTCACATGCGTTCCCTTCTCATACAGCTGACTTCCCAGCATGGAAAGCAGAACTCGTGGGCACAGACTCACAGGACCTCAACGCCCCAGGGAGCAGTGTGACCTTGGCCAACATACACAACCTCTGAGGATCCAGCCTCAAGAGTAAAGCAGAGGCTGGCCCAGAACCACCTCTGGGTGCAGTCATCTGCCCACCAGACATGCAGACAAACCTCAGTGAGGACTGGCTACTGTGATGCACTCACACGGAGCACTGGGCTTCCGGAGTGTGCGAGCACTCACCAACCTGGTCCTCCACAGCCAAAGCAGCAGCTCACAGAGAGATTCTGTGGAATTTTCAACAAGCCCAGGGAAGTGATGAGATCACAAACCAACCACCAGATGTCGCTCTCATGAAAAGATTGGGCTAGTGTGGCCTTCGCTTCCATTGCCCACAGATGAATGTGTTTTTAAAAATGCAAGTTATAAGGAGATGTTGCAGCTTAAGGGAGATCTAAAGGCAGTACTTTTACTCACTCACACTGGGACACTCCTTTAATCGCAGCACTGGGGAGGCAGAGGTGGTCGGATCTCTGCAGTTCAAGGCCAGCCTGTTCTACACAGTAAGATCCAGGACAACCAGGGCTACACAGAGAAACCCTATGGGGGGAGGGGGGAGACACCTCTAAATTGCCATAACAGAGCACATATAGTGACTCCACAGGGGAATAAGTATGTGTGAACATAAAATGTGCACTACATTTAGGAGGGGGTGTGATCAAGATCCGTAATGCAAATGTATGAAATTGTCAAAGAATACATAAGATATTCTAAAAGATGCACACTGCGGTGTACAAAATATAATAAAGTTTATTTGCAAAAGGTAAGTCTTTTACAATTGTATATACTGAATTTATTTTAACCTAGATGAGCAAATTATTTCACTTTCATTGATATTACTTGGTTAGTAGTATTTTTATGATTTTAAAATCAACCTTGCAAATCACTTGTTATATCAACACCCCTGCCTTCCAGTGCTAACCAATACCTTATCTACCCACAATTCATAGAACAGCTAGGGCCTACTAAGAAGAAAAGGGGGCAGGGAAATAATTTTACACAAGAGACCAAGAGCAAGCAGAACCAAGACTTAGTGTTTTAAACTATCTGATTGTGTAACTATCACTAATGGAAGTGTTTTTCAATTAGAAGGAACACAGTTCATACCACAATACTGTTTCTTCAACTTCCCACTATTAAAATATAGCTCAGTGGGTAAAGGTGATCGCTGCCAAGACTGATGAGTTCAGTTCCCAGGCCCCACATGGCAGAGAGACTCCTGTAATTTGTCTTCCTACCTCCATACTCAGGCCATGGCATGAAGGTGCCCACATGCGCATGCATATGCAAACACACACACACACTAAATAAATAAAAATATTCATGCACATGGATCCCTCTGTTAACAGTCTTGGGGGGAAAAACAGATCACATGATCTTCCGTAGATAAACTATGGTACAATTATTTCACTCAATTTTCTTCAGTTGTTACATAAAAAATAAGAGTGGATCTATTTCTAAGGCATATTAAGTGAAAAAAACACAGTCCTCAAAGAGATGCATGGCCTAGTATCCCATTTATACTAATAAGGTACCCTGTGAGTTATGCTAATCAATAATAATCAGTTATAAAAGACACAGCGGGTTCCTTCAGAGGTCGGAGGAAAAGAATGGTAAAGAGGAAGATCGTGTTAGCTTCTGAGTGATTTAACACTTTTTAGCAAGAATGCCTGTGTGTCTCTCAGCAAAGCATGAGTAATCTGAGCATCATAAAAGGGGAAACTGTTCCTTTAAGAAGCAGATCCAGCACACCAGGAGAAAGCAGGGCACAGTAAGGCCAGAGGACACTTCCACTCACCCTGTTCCGTTTCACTCTGGCAACTTTTTAAAAAATACTGTGGGGGCCCAGCACCCACATTTATTTACCCCAGGGACTCCTGAGGAATAAGGGATAAGAGACTTAGGTAGAAATAAAGAGGGGAGAGAAACGCAGGATATCCACCGGCCCAGAACTTTATTCCAAAGGGCTATTTCTATCAATGTCAAGGGGAAATCCAGTCTCGAAAAAACAAAAACAAGCAAGCCTCAGTCATAGGCCGAGCTTTCATAATTAATAAGAAGACTCTATGTCATTATTTGGGAGCTGGCAGCCCAAAAACCAATCCAATTACATGTTTACTTCTTACACAGCCCAGTTCTGTAAATTAGACCACTTCATACCACTGCCCAGGTTACCACGTGTCAGACGACCCAATGGCATGGTCACAGCACTCCTTTATCCTGCAGGACAGGCTCCGGACTAGTCAGGTAGTGCACTCAGCTGCCCTCTCTCTCCTGCCTTCGTTAATCTGGAATTTTTATACCATTATCTTTCATAACATTGACAATCTCGTTTTCTTCTCTCCTCTTTTCTTTACAGCCTTCATCACTGGAGTTCTCTGACAGATCTCTGTGAGTACAGTAAGGTACTGCAGAAGGGTTCCATACCTTCTCAGGGTGTTTGATCTGCAACGCCTGCCCCTCCAGAGGTGGTCATTTTAATCACCTAACACAGCAGCCCATTTCTCCACTGTACCGTGCCTAGTTTTGCTTGGCAGTTACTTAGAAGTTTACAGTGAGGGTCAGCAAGACAGCGCAGCAAGCCGGACGGTGGTGGCGCACGCCTTTAATCCCAGCACTCGAGAGGCAGAGGCAGGCGGATCTTTGTGAGTTCGAGGCCAGCCTGGTCTACAAAGTGAGTTCCTGGATAGCCAGAGTGGTTACACAGAGAAACCCTGTCTCAAACAAACAAACAAACAAAAAGGCAGTGCAACAGAAGAGCGCTTGCCCACACACGTGCAGCTCTGAGTTCAGTTCCTGGAGTCCACACGATGAAAGGACAGAACTGACTCCCACGAGCTTTCTTCTGATTCCCATGCATATACACACAACGACTTAACGGATTAATTAACATAAGAGAAAGTTTGTTGGAAAAAGAGCGTGTAAGCTCACACCACCACCTTACTCCTAGCCGAGGTGTGTCCCTGGACTCAGCACCTAGGACAGTGCCGTCCTGACGTGGCCCCTGAAGCGCTGGGATCGCAAGCGACCATCAGCAATCTAACACTGAACACTGCGTCCAGCCTGCTTCAACCTGCCCAGTATTCTACCACAGCCAACCCTCCGGCTCCCCTACACAGCTAGCTACTGTTTATCTCCCATCCCATCGGCACGGACTCAAAGACCCCCACTGTTTTCAATGCTCTACAATATACCTACTGTTCTTAACACTGTGGTGCTCAAGTTGTCCCAAATGTGGTCCAGGTAACTTGTAAATTCTCCCAAACTTCCCTCTTGAGAAAATTCTAATGCTTAGTTCTTGCTCGCCGTAAGAATTCCTATGTCAGAATTCTTAATCTGGGGATCTGAGGTCTATCTGAACTTTAGATTATTTTCCCAATTGTCCACCGTACACTGCGGTACAGAGCCACTGACTCCTATCTGACACACCAATGTAGACCTGACCACCCAATGGACTCTGACCATTTGGTTTGCTGCCGTCTAAAGTTGACTTCATCACAAGCCATTAGTTAATCTCTCAACTGCCTCTAAATACGCCTGCACATACAGGGCACAGTGGCACACACTGCAATCCCAGACTCTGAAGGGGGGGGGGGGTGCTGGGGGAAGGAGAACCTAAGTGTCTAGGCTAGCTGGGGCTGAATAGTGAAAACACAGGTTCCTTCTTTCTGACAGGATACACTGGCCATCTAGAGGGCCGGGGCCATCTTTCTCCCCTTGCTTTTCCTGCTGTCCAGCAGAGGTGAGAACAGGCTATGTCAACAGCATTGCCTGGGTGTGTACTCTAGCTCACTGTTGAGTGCCATAAAGGCACTCCAGTCATGGATTTTGTCTTAAATGTCCCCAGAGGTTCACATGTTGCAGGCTCGGTCCTTGATGATAGTGTTGCTAATATAAAGTACTACTGGGCTGTGGTGGAGCCTGTAAGAGGTGGAGCCTGGTGGAGGAAAGTCACATCATAGGGAGCATTCCTTGGTAGGTGATGTTGGGACCTGCCTGCCCCACCCCCCTCTCTTCCTGGTCACCCTGAGATCAGCAGCTCAGTCCACCACATCTCCCCACTAGAATGTTCCGTCTTGCCTGGGGCCCAAAAAGCAATGGAGCTAGCTAGCTGGCCTGGGATTGAAACCAAAGTAAACATGTCCTCCTTTAACAGTTTATTACAGCTATCTTGTCCCAGTAACGGAAAGCCAACGAACACAGCCCCAAAATCTAAGCCCAGAGCACCAGGTCTTCCCTATGTGGGTCATTTCTAGATAGGACTGGGGTGACTCATGAACAGGAGCCTAGATCAAACACTCTTGGAGCCTTTCCAAGTACTTCATTTCCTCCTTTAACTGCCTACAGCAACCGCTGTTTCCTGCAGTGAAAATCAGACAGAAGAGACAGATTACAGAAAGGATATAAACAAACATGATCACGCAGATAATGACCACAGCTAAGAGAGAACAGAAATGCTATGCAGAAAAGACCTAGCTGATGGGAAGCTAGGGACCAAGCAGAGCCTCTGCCTGAGTTAGGGTTATCACTGCTGTGATGAAACACTGTAGCACGCATCTTAAAAGGTCTTATAACAAAAAACCCAGAGCCAGATATCGGGGTGAAAGCTGAAAGGTCAGAACAGCCAGCCACTAGCTTCCCTCTACGAAATCCTCAGCCTCGAGAGAGCGAGTCCCTGTTTCCTCACACTTTACATACCTTTCTGTGTCCTGCCATATTACTTCCTGGGATTAAAGGTGTGTGTCACCACTGCCTGATTCTGTTTCTCATGTAGCCCAGTGCAGCCTTGAACTCACAGAGATCCAGACAGATCTCTGGCTCCCGAGTGATAGGATTAAAGGTGTGAGCCACCACTGCCTGACCTCTATGTCTAATTTAGAAGCTGGCTTTGTCCTCTGATCCCTAGGCAAGCTTTATTGGGGTACACAATATATCGCCACAAAACACTATCACCAAAAGGCAAGCTGGAGAGGAAAGGTTTACTTGTTTTACACATCTACATTATAGTCCATCATTGAAGGAAGCCAGGACAGGAACTCAAACAGAGCAAGAGCTGCTGCAGAGGCCATGGAGGGGTGCTGCTTACTGGCTTGCTCCCCATGGCTTCCTTACTCAGCTTGCTTTTTTTCATAGAACCCAGGGCCACTAGGCCAAGGTTGGCCCCACTCAAATGAAGTAGGTCTTCAATCACTAATTAAGAAAATACCAAGCCGGGGTGGGTGGTGGTGGCACATGGCTTCAATCCCAGCACTCGGGAGGCAGAGGCAGGTGGATCTCTGTGAGTTCGAGGCCAGCCTGGTCTATAGAGCGAGATCCAGGACAGGCTCCAAAACTAACTACACAGAGAAACCCTGTCTCAAAAAGAAAAGAAAGAAAGGCAGAAAAAAAGAAAGAGAGAGAATGTCCTACAGCCTTGTCTACAGTCCGATCTTATGGAAACATTTCCTCAATCAGGCTCCCTCCTCTCTGGTGACTCTAGCTTGTGTCATGTTGACATTAAACTAGCCAGCACAGCCTCTTTGGAAATCTGACCTCTGTGGTGAGGATGGAAAGTTCAGAAATGGTTATGGCTGAGTCAGCTAGGCCAGGCGGCCTCACGCAAGAGCAGTGTGGTAGGGAATAGCGTGGCACATCCCAGAACCTGAATGGGAGGGCAGCAGGCAGGCGGAGGAAGAAGACTAGGACTATTCTGGTCGCAAGGAGCACGGCTTTCTTCTAATGACTACAGACAGTCACTCAAAGTCTGTACACTGGGAGGAAACACGTAATCCATGTCTGAAAATGACAGGTGGGGACACACAGGGAGAGCAGATCACAGAGGGCAAAGAAGAAGCGAAGACAGCAGCGGGCGCTCGCCCAAGGGTGCGCATGTGAGAGTGTGGTCCAGGACTGAGGAGGAGTGGGGTGACAGCAAAGAGGAGCAGAGCGCAGTCACGCTACAGCCTGCACAGCAGCGGCTGATGGCGGAGAAAGGGTAAACTGAGAGGTGGAGAAGGAGGATGAAGGCCGGGGCCGGGCGCCCTTTGGGTACGTGGTGCTATCTGAACCCATTTGTTTGCTCCAGAAGATCAGAGAAGGATGACAGGATCCAAAGGCCTCGGCTGAAGGCAAGGGCTCTGCAGTCTTCAGCACATGAGCAAGGGCTCTTTAAACCTCCAAATCCACATCTAACCTACTGCCGTGTGATAAACAGACTAATCCTCACATGGACTGGGCTTGTGTACTTTCAAATGGCAGGCTTCTCCAATTTTCTCTACTGACCATCCCTTTTTGCCCAAGAAATTTTTATGTAACACCAGATACACAGGCATACAAAATAGGAATATAAATCAAACACTGATTGATAATAAATCATAAAAAAAACCGCTTAAAGACAACTCTTTTTTTTAAGATTTATTTATTTATTATGTATACAATGTTCTGCCTGCACATATGCCTGCAAGCCAGAAGAGGGCACCAGATCTCATTACAGATGGTTGTGAGCCACCATGTAGTTGCTGGGAATTGAACTCAGGACCTCTGGAAGAGCAACCAGTGCTCTTAACCACTGAGCCATCTCTCCAGCCCTTAAAGACAACTCTTTAGCATACAGCTAATTTTACTATTAATTAAAGACGAAGGGACTGGAGAGATGTCTCAGTGGTTAAGAGAACCTGTTGCTCTTGCAGAGGACCCAAGTTCAATACCCAGCACCCACATGGTTTAACATCTTTAACTCCAGTTCCAGGGGATCTGATGCTCTTCTGAACCAGGCATACATGATGCATAGACATACATTCAAATAAAACACTTATACACATAAAAAATATTTTAAAAAGCATATAAAAAAGGAAAGAAAGATGAAAGCAAAGTTGCATACTAATGAAAAGGATGTGCTTATTTCTCTATAAAGAATTAAGTCTTGGCTGAATATTTGATACTGTAGGACACTAAACATCTTCAGCATTTTTCAAAGTTGAATATTTTGATTTTATAACAGACAATGCTAAGAATACCACATAAAAATGCAGTATAAAACAACAAAAATGTGTTTAGGCCATCTCAGAAATATTTGGAAATTCTGTTCTAATTCCAAACCAAAATTCATTAAACATTTTTTTTTCCTTTTTTTTTTTTTTTTTTTGGTTTTTCGAGACAGGGTTTCTCTGTGTAGCTTTGCGCCTTTCCTGGAACTCACTTGGTAGTCCAGGCTGGCCTCGAACTCACAGAGATCCGCCTGGCTCTGCCTCCCGAGTGCTGGGATTAAAGGCGTGCGCCACCACCGCCCGGCTTTTTTGTTTGTTTGCTTGTTTGTTTGTTTTTTTGTTTTTCAAGACAGGGTTTCTCTGTGTAGCTTTGGAGCCTGTCCTGAAACTCACTCTGTAGCCCAGGCTGGCCTCGAACTCACAGAGATCCACCTGCCTCTGCCTCCCGAGTGCTGGGATTAAAGGTGTGCGCCACCACCGCCCAGCTCACTAAGTCATTTTATTGTTTGAGAATTTTTAACCTATGTATGTGTTTTAGTCAAACCCATTTGTCATTCTATCCCTTCCAATCCCTCGACTGTCCCACCACTACTTTTATTTCCCAATTTAATGTGTTCTTCCCCCCCCACCCCCAGTCCAGAAAGTATCTGTTTATTCTTCAGTCTCAGACTGGAACAGTTGACTGGCACATGTCTGTCACCACTTTGGCACTTCTGAAGTATGTATTTTACATACTGCCCGTAAATGTCTTTGTTGGCACTTGGTTCAGACTGTAGACTTAGTTAGAATTACTAGATGGTCTATTTGTCGGTGGTTGTATCTGAGGTTTGTCCAGATGCACCTCATTTTGATCACTGGTTAGGGTGTTTTTTTTTTCCCCTACTCTTTACTCAGTAGTTTCCCTTTTTCCATTAATGTGTAGGAAGATGCTTTGAAATCCTCAAGCATTCTCTTCCTAGTAATATCAATTCTTAAACTCAAACATCCTAATAAGCACAACCCAAAGCAAACTATCTTCATACTTGGGCTGAAGAATGATGGGAGGAAATAGTAAAGTCTATTTTCCATGATTCTACCTTGAAAAGTCATGAGAAATAGTCCATGTATGTGACTGATAGGAAATAAGCAAGTGGCTGGACATCTGAATGGTCAAGCAAAGTCTCCAGGGCTAAAGCACAGTCACGCTCATTCGTGAATGTTCCACACCGCCCCGAGGAGGCAAACTGCGAACCCCACCTCATTTAGCTCTGAGTTAGGAAACCGGCTCAGGGCGTCTTTCCCTTGCTTCCCTGGCTTGAGCTATGTCATGTGATAAAACACTTACAAACCAACTCGAGGAAGGAAAGGGCTTGTTTTAGCTTAGAGGTTATAGTCCATCACTGAGAGAAGTCATGGCAAGAACTGAAGCAGAGACCATGGAGGGGTGCTGATCACTGGCTTGCTCATCATGGTTTGCTCAGCCTGCTTTCTTATACAACTCAGAACCACCTGCCCAGGGATGGCACTGCCCACAGTGGGCTGGACCCTCCCATTTCAATCATTAATCAAGAAAGATTAATGTTAATCAAGAACTTGCTTTGTAAACCAGGCTGGCCTTGAACTCAGAAAGATCCACCTGCCTTTGCCTCCTGAGTGCTGGGATTAAAGGCATTCGCCACCACCACCCAGCTTTACACATTATTTGTTTTTGTTTTGTTTGGTTTGGTGGCATTTTCTTAACTGAAGTTTGCTTTCCAGGTGACCTTAACTGGTCAAAGTGACTAAAATTAACCAGCATAAGCCAGTTCTTCGAAAGGACTTTTTGTTTGGTTTGGTTTGGTTTTTCAAGACAGGGTTTCTATGTGTAGCTTTGGAGCCTGTCCTGGAATTTGGTCTGTAGACCAGGCTGTCCTCAAACTCACAGGGATCCACCTGCCTCTGCCTCCTGGGTGCTGGGATTGAAGGCATGCAGTGCAGCTCCAATACCACCACCCCATCCACCCACCCACCCCCCAGGCTCAAAAGGATTTTTACCTACTGTTTGGATCTAAAAACAAAAATCTTTCCTATTCAAAGTACATTTTAACATTACTATCAGCAAATGAACATGCAAAGCCAACACAGTCAACGTGGCAGGCGGCAGTACTGGAAACAATACTGCTAACTATCACTCTCTACAAAATCCTTACCATATGAACGCATTTATAAGAGGCAAGACCAATACCTAGTTACTACCCACGAGTGCAGTCAAGTATGTGAATATGCTAGACACCGACTGACAGAGGAGCTAGCACACAGCAACCTGAGGTGAGCATTAGGGTTCCCAGAACACCGAGGGACCCGAAGAGCTGGGATCACTCAGCCAACAGCAGAACCCCACCCGTGTTCTTTCCTCCCACCCACATGCCTTGCTTGAAACAGAACAAATCTGAAATCCAGACGATTCTGTTTGACTCTGTATGCTCCTTGACACTAACTGCTGGGACAGTCCAGTTTTCTAAACAGGCCAGGGCTTAAAAGTATGAGCGTTAGTGTTTCCTTCCAAGTGAAATCTAAACATGCTGGCTAAGCAGCAGCTGCCTCAGGGAATGAAGTAGAACTAGAAAATTAGAGGGTGAACAATATCCTCATCACCTATATGTCTGTCTTCTTGCAAACAGAACACATTTGTACTGCAGTAATTCACGAAGCCCTCAAGCAGCCTGATGATGTCACAGTATCTGTGCTGGCCCAACCTGATCCAAATGCACCCCAGATCTCCGGTCTGCTTTGTTCTCCGCACACGAAACAGTTTCAATATACCTGGGATTTTTTATTTTTTCTAATCATTTTAAGTGTTAAAAATAAACTGAGATAAGAAGAAATGGGGGTACAGAAATGCTAAGTGGAACTGAGGTGACAGTTACACAACTCTGAATTTACTAAAAGACAAAACCCTGAACACATACAAAAGGAGTGAGCCACAGCTCACTCGCCCAGCATGACTGAGAAGTCAGTTTAGATTCCTAGCACTGTGTGGAGGGAGGGAGGAGTAAGCTTTCTGATGCGTAAATCACAGCTCAATAAAGCTAGATGGCTGGCCGCTTTGTTTGCTTGCTTGCTGGTTTGTTCTCAAGACAGGGTCTCATGTAAGCCAAGCTGTCCTTGAACTGTCTATGTAGCTGAGGAGGACTGTCAACTCTTGATCCTCCATCTCTCCTCCTCAAGTGCAGAGGGTAAAGGCATGCCTGGGAAACCGGAAGTAGGGTGCGAATGTCTGTACTGAGATGACGCAAATGGTCATGAGGGGTTAGGGTTTGGATGTGAAATGTCTCCCACAGTCTGGCTGCTGAGCATTAGGAAGTGTATGGATCTTAACCCTGATCAGTGGGTTAATCCGTTACGGAGTCATATGAAGAGGACATTACCGGGAGGTGGTGAAGACCAGAAGGTAGGACCTGGTTAGAGGAAGCAGCTGTCTGGGAGCTAGCTCCTGTCCTAGACCCTTTTACCTTTTCTCTGCCACACTTTCCCACAGCCATAACATGCTGCCTCACTAGAGGCCCAGAGAACCAAAGCCACATGACAGAGAACCGGCCCTCTCAAACAGTGAGCCAAAGCAAACCTTCCTTAAACTCTTTGTCAGGCATTTTCGTCACAGCAACAGAAAACTCTGACTCAGGAGGGCAATCCTCTCTCCAGGCAGAGAAGACACACCCTGCTGTTCGGAACTGCTAAGTTCTTCTAAGGGGAAGAAAGGCCACAGTTCCTGCTGAACCCCAGGACACATCCCATCCTGGTTGGATGCCACAACAAATGGGCCAAGAGAGACTTCTGCTCTGAGGCAGCCAGGACTGCTGAACAGCTGGAGAGCCAGCAGAGGAAGCTGTGGGAGTGCTAGCACCGGAAGGGCTTGACCCTGATCAAAGACTTGACTAGCCTGTGTGGAAGTGAGGAAGGACCACACTTGGGGCAAGAGACAAGGAACAATAAGACTGAAATGGCTAATGCACAAAGCCCACCTGAGGAACCCAAGTACCTAGGGCTCACCCCAGACCTACTGAGTAAGAATCAATGGTGAGAGCCAGGCAGTGGTGGCGCATGCCTTTAATCCCAGCACTCAGGAGGCAGAGGCAGGCAGATCTCTGTGAGTTTGAGGCCAACCTGGTCTACAAAGTGAGTTCCAGGACAGCCAGGACTGTTACACAAAGAAACCCTGTCTCAAAAACAAAACAAAGCAAAAACCTACTGATGTGAAAACTCAGGGATAGCCATCTTAACAAGCCCCCTGCTCCCCAGCAAGGAGATTTTTGTGCAGATTCAAGTGTGGGAACCACTGAGCCACTGTGAGGAAATGACCATGCTTTACCTCAAAGGCAACAAGAAGCCCAGACAAGACTTTAAAAGGCAAGGTGAGAATGGACTTGGTGCATTGCTTTGGGGCAGAGCAAGAGTCCAGAATGCCCTCCAGTGCCCAGGAATCCTTACATGTCACTTCCTTTACCCTTTCACCTTATACTGTAACTACCACTGATTAAGATGGTCCTCCAGAGTCCACACACTGGACTTTACTGTATTCTTTACTGCAACTGCCTTGAGAGGTAGGAACTTCAGGAAGTGATTACAACATGAGGACTGTGGTGATATGAATGAGAATGGCCCCCATAGACTGAATGCTTGGTCGCCAGTTAATGGAAATCTTTGGGAAGGATTAGGAGGTGTGGCCTTGTTGGAGTAAGTCTATCATTGGGGGTGGGATTTGAGGTTTCAAAAACCCATGCCTGGCCCAGTCTGTCTGTCTGTCTGTCTGTCTCTCTCTCTCTCTCTCTCTCTCTCTCTCTCTCTCTCTCTCTCCCCTCCTTCTCCTCCTCCTCCTCCCTCCCTCCCTCCCTCCCTCCCTCCTTCCCTCCCTCCCTCTCTCTCTCCACCTGCTGCCTACAGGTCAGGATGTAAACCTCCCCATTACTGCTCTCATGCCATGCCTTGTCTACTTCCCACCATGATGATCATGAACTGTAGCTGGAGTTTTCCTGTGTCCACCTGGCTCCTGCAGCTGCTCAGACCCAAGTAAACACACAGAGACTTATATTATTTATAAACTGTATGGCCATGGCAGGCTTTTTGCTATCTAGCTCTTATCTCTTAAATTAACCCATTTCTATTAATCTATAAGTTGCCACATGGCTTGTGGTTTACCAGTACTTTTACATCTTGCTTCCTCTGTGTCTGGCTGGTGACTCCTGACTCAGCCTTCCTGTTCCCAGAATTCTCTTCTCTGCTTGTCCAGCCTATACTATACTTCCTGCCTGGCTACTGGCCAATCAGTGTTTTATTTATCAACCAAATCAGAGCAACACATTCACAGCATACAGAGCAATATCCACAACAATGGACTAACCCTCTAAACCTATGGGTAAGCCTATAACATGAAATCTAATAGGTCTTTTAATAAAAAAAACCCAGAGCCTAATATTGGGGTAAATGCTGAAAGATCAGAGAGACAAAGCAACAAGCCACTGCCACATCTCACCTCGACAACTCAACAAATCCTCTGCCTGAATGTCTCTGAGTCCTCAATCGAAAAGGGTCCAGGTGAAAAGGAAGGTTTAGTCCCTGTCTCCTCGTGCCGTATATACCTTTTTCTGCCCGGCCATGTCACTTCCTCCCTAGTGCTGGGATTAAAGGCACGTGATTCCCAAATACTGGTAGCAAAGGTGTGTGCCACCACTGCCTGGCTGTTTCTCTCCTAGACTGAATCAATCTCATGTAGTCCAGGGTGGCTTTGAGCTCACGGAGATCCAGACAGATCTCTGCCTCCCGAGTGCTAGGATTAAAGGTGTGTGCCACCTCCGCCTGGCCTCTGTGTTTAATCTAGTGGCTTGTTCTGTCCTCTGATCTTCAGGCAGATTTTATTAGGGTACACAATCTATCACCACACAAGCCCCCAATTAAACGATGTTTCCCTTTAGAAGTTGCCTTGGTCATGGTGTCTCTTTCCATCAATGGAACACTAAGACAAGGACAAAATCCTCACAAATGGGTTATCAACTACTGTGGGAGAGGGTTGCTTACTGGCAGGAATGGGTTAGTAATTGTAAGCGTGGGTTATTAGTCTGAGAAGACGGCTTAGTTGGTAGAATGCTTGCCTTGCACATATGAGGCCCGGAGTTCAGTCCTATGAGCTGTTTTTAAAATGTGGGGGAACTGGGTTACTGGTTCACATGAGTTCACTCTTTCTTTCCCTGCATGATGCCATCAGTCATGCTAAGACACAGCAAGAAGGTCCTCACCAGATGTAGCATCCCAATCTTGAACCTCAGATTCTCTAGAACTGTAAGAATTGAATCTCTGGTCTCCAGGGGTTACCATCTCAATTACATCAGGAAGCAGTAACCACACAGAAACATGCCTTCCCTACATCCTCACCCCTTACAGAGATGCTGCATGAAAACCCTGTAAGAACACTGACATCTGCCACTGGAAAGAAGGGCTACACAACACAACATCCAGAGCAACCGGAGGTTATGCCACCTTCCACCTACGTGTCAATGGAAGAGCAGATGCCCACTGGCATGGCACTCCCCCTGCTGATAATCGCTAACACTGTTCAGTGGTGGACAGAGCTAGAACAGATGGCCCTTTGAGTTCACTCTTCTCCCTTAGAAAAGTGTAAGGACTGTAAATCTGCATCATTTATCCAGCTAGAGTTCTGGGAATTAGTAATAGGAAACTGCATTGTCCCAAGGGAACCCTCAGTGAGGTATGTGGCTCGTGCAGGGGCCAGAGAACAATGCCTAAAGGCTGCTCTTGCTGACGGCACCGGCACCAGGAGCCAGCGTGTGGGCCAGCACTGATGCCCAGCACTGACGCCCAGCACTGATGCCCAGCACTACAGCTCTGCTTAGACCTTCCGCCTTTGCAGCTAGGAGGCAGGCTGAACTGTTTCCTTAAGATGAGGAAACTGGGAGATTAAGTACCTTGCCCAAGGCTGCATAAGAAGCAGGGATTCAAACCTACTTCCACCCAACTCTAGATCTGCTCACACCACTTGATAGGATGTGTCAAACAGACTAGTTTTTTCTCGGTTCTGGAATCTAAGTAATAAGGTAGCAAGCAAATGTAATCATAGGCTCTACAACATATATAAATAAACTATATCTCTAGAAATCACCCAGGTCAAGGGCCAGCAAACTAAAAGGACCTAGGAGTACTTAGGTAGTGCCTACCATATGACCTTTGACCCAACTGCTCAAGTGTAGTGCAAAAGTAGCCACAGGCAGCATTTAAACAAATGGCTATGGTTGCGGTCCCAGAAAATTTTACTTACAATAGGTGACAGATGGCACATCTGTGTTAGGCCTTCCACAAGAGTGCTCAGGCCCCTGGCCTAGTGGTAAGGACACTGAATTTAGAGTTAACCTTCTCTGCCTCCAATAGTTGTGTGACCTTGTACCAATCGCTTCCTTTCAGTTTCTAAGATGCACAGAGGCTCCTGGGCACACGTGATTCTCCTGCCTCAGCCTTTGGGGTCGCTGGGACTAGACGTGTGCTACTGTGTGGGCCAAAGCTCTTTTTTGACAATGAGGACCACCTCACCCTTTTGGGCTGTCCTTCAGGGTTTCTGTTTTTCAAATGACTTTCACTTTCCTGGTCTCAATCCCACTTCCTAGGAACAGTAGTGAGCAAGGACCCGGGCAGGGCCGGACACGTCTGAGGATTACACAGGCTGTTTCATCACCTGATTCTCGGTCTCTGGGACAGAGCCCACAGGAGTCCCCGCTGCAGTGGCAGCAGAGCCAGCCAAAGCTTCTCCTTTGCTCCCACTCTGTCTCAGGGCTGTGAGCACCCAGGAAACTACCCTCAGATTCACACATCACAGGCAAAATGAGGCTGACTAGGAAAGAATGGCAGCCCCGGAGGAAGATGGGGAGGCCTGATTTCAAAGCCCTTTCCCAGAAGCCCATCGACCATTTCAGGCAAAACAGTCCACCAGATGCTCACTGACTGTAACTGTGCTCTGCGGGCCTCTATGTGAGGAGTGCTGCCTTCTGAGGGCATGGAGCAGCAGCTGGGCTCTGGGCCTGGTTCCCGTGCGTCAGACCTTGAGTACATGATTGAACTTCCCGACACTCTCCACTCTCTCAGGATGAAACCATCAGACTCCACAGAGTGTCGCCACAATGCCAGCTTGCTCTTTCCTGTCACCTGTAAGGTCCTGCTACCACTGCTCACTCACTGTTCAGGGATTTTAGTCTTCGGGTAACATTTTGGTACAGGAAAACATACTGTAATAATGCTGCAGACGGCTGACAGTATCTACATGAGTACTGACTCAAAACCAGCTTAAGAAGCCCCATATAGCCGGGTGGTGGTGACGACACACGCCGAGGCAGAGGCAGTCTGGTCTACAGAGCTACACAGAGAAACCCTGCCTTGAAAAAAAAAAAAAAAAAAACCACCCCATATACCCGCCCCCAAAAGAAAAAAGACAAAGATACAGGAAGAATCACACATCTCCCCACGGGGGGGGGGGGGGGGGGGGGGGGGGGGGGGGGGGGTAAGGAGGGGGAAGTGTCAACAAAAACCTCTGGCTAAGTTACTGCAAGGCCTATCAGAACCTGGCCAAACACAGTCTCAGCCTTGACCTCAGTTCTCTGGTAGCCTCTGCCACAGCCACACCACCTACAGCATGGCTAACACCACACCTCTCCTGCTCTCAGCTCCCACGCTGGCTACTGAAATTCCGCCTCGGAAACCCTGTTCAAAATGTCACCTTCTAGGTGACTGATGTCAAAACTGGAAAGGATTTACAGACGCGCGCATTTTAAACTGCTTGCTGCCCATCAAGAACCAAGGCCCACAGCATTAAGGGATGGGCTCTGAGTCACTACACTGCCCTTCACCAGGGTCTCAGTCAGGAACCCAAGTCTTGAGCTCCTTTCCCTCTGGGGGCAGGACACACCTGGAAAACCACACCCTGCTGACCATTCAGACTGAACTCCCTACACACCAAATCCTGCCTACAGGTAACCGTCATTCATCCTGTAACTGAGAACTTCAACCTTTGCCCGCATAGGTGCCCTCATCCATGTCCCCAGTGCCTGCTGGCATCCCTCCCGTGGTTCTCAGCACAACCATACTCACCCCCAGAGCCCCACCTAGGGAGAAGAAACTTTCACATCCCTAGCACTTCCCACCCAAGACAGACTGCACCATTTGTTAGTCGCCATAAGATCCAACTAACATACACAATGTATCATTTACTGAAGTATTTTTAAATATACAGGCCCCATACAAGTGTCAGCATAATATGATCAAGGCCAAGGTACTTGTCCACAGACCACAGCAAGAAAGAGTCCCTTCAGAGAGGTGTGATGACCTCACCAACATGGCAGCCTGACCACCATGGTGCAGAGAGCCAGTGCATTAGGAGGGAGCCCAGACGCACTGGGCCCAGGGATGGAAAAGGAGTGGACAACGGGGGTGAGGGAGTGGGGGGTAGGTGGGAGGGGGCGGTCTCCTCTCCTGCTCCTCCCTGCCTAAGCCTCACAAGTGTGGCAGTGAACATGAAGTGACTCTGGGAGACTCCACTCAAGACTGACTACCGGGCAACAGAGGGACAGGGACAGGGAACTGTCCATAGACTGCAAGATGGAAACCAGGAGTCTCACGGGATTCACAGTATCCGATTCCTGCTGTAGACCATTAGCAACAAACCCGTGGACAGAGAACTAAGAGGGCAAAAGCCACCTGGAAGAACTGGCACCTGCCCACAGAAGCACAATTGTGCTACCAACTTGAAAGAAGGGAAGTGGGTACCCACGTCTGCGGAGGGGCGGGGAACACCAGGCAAAGTTCTGCCGAGGAAGTAGTGCTCCAGGACTAGCTAGGATCTCAAAAGACATTCAACACCCAGCATCTCACCCAAACGGCGGCCTGTTAACCTGAGCTGACTGAGAGTAACTGATGCTGTTTTCCTTCCACTCACCGGCATTACAGTTTACAAACAACCTTTTATCACAAGCCCGGGATCCCCCAACGCTTGGCCCTTCCCTGCCTAGGCACCCATCCCACAGGAATGGGAATGAGTCCTTCTTATATCCCACCACCTCCACCCAGCCTGAGTTTGCATAGGAACCAGAATTACCACTGCATGCTCCTGCTCCCACACCTCTGCCTCAAGCCAAACCCTCCTCCTCCCTCCCTGCTCAGGCCCTATAATCCAGCCTCTCCTCTCCAACCTCACACTTCCGTTCTACTTCAGGCCTCATCCCAACTCATGCGGACTGGGGAAACAGGCCCCTGCTCCTCTGCCGCCAACCCCACAACCAGAACTTCCTGAAGCTGGAGAGAAAGACAGAAGAGTATGGAGCCATGGGAAGGGACGGCGCCTTCCCTTGAGAGTGTGATTGAAGCCTGTGGCTGGCTGAGAACCAACAACTCCTCACAGTCAGCATTGGTTTCAGGCCTTTCTCCTTCCGCAGTTGTACCCTTGCCATTTTCTAGAAATCTCACCAGTAACTCTATTTATTACAATACTACTTTTAAAAGTGTGTTGCCAGACATGGTGGCATGTGCCACTAATTCCTGGACTCGGGAGGCAGGGGCGGGTAGATCTCTGCCAGCCTGGTCTACAGAGTAAGTTCCAAGCTAGCCAAGGCTACACAGGGAGGCCTTGTCTCATAAAAAGAAAAGACATGTGTCAAACGCCTGGTGTAACCCTTGTAGCTCCTGGGTTTACCTTACCGGACTACAATTCTACCCAAGGCATTTCCAGAGATAATAATCTCATTTATAAAAACAGAAGGGGCTTCTTGGAATCTCATGAAAAGTAGCTTAAGTAGCTCTTTCTCTTAATTAATAAATTGTTTCAACTCCTCTCTAAGAAGCCATACCCATGCTATCCTTCCTTGAGCATCGTTCTATCTTTAATAAACCTATCTCTGCTTCATACTGGCTCATCCTAAAATCCTTTTCTATGTCAAAGCCAAGAATCCTGAGTTTGCCTGAGTTAAGATCTCTTAAAGATTAATGGACCCCTCAGCCTGCTGTTAGGGAGTATATGGAGCTATTAACAACATTGCCTGATTAATAACCTTTGGCATCCATTATTTGGGAGACAGAACCCAGGCTCCTTAGCATGTCATGGTAGACAGTGCCTCATGGGATCTGAGCCTGCCTTTGCTATGTCTCCTTCGAATCCAGTCCACACCAACTCCCACCCCAGCCTAGCTCTCCCACCAGGGTCCTGATTAGCCCCAATACACCTCTTCTTTAACCATAAACCAGTCCCCAAGCGAGGGTGGCCAGCACTCCCTGTTCCCACCTGTGAGGCTGCTCTAAGTACTGAATGCACCCTCGGTCTTACCGCCACACTTGCTCTGGAGCCTGCATTATGGAATCCTTCTACCTGAATCGCACCCTGATCCACAGGCATAATGGTAACTTGGGTAACTAACCATCATTTACTAAGCCATGTTCTCTTCTGGGACCAGTAACTACCTCCTTCAAGTGTGGATTTCCAGCACCATTCTAAGAAAATTGTGGCAATCGGTTTCACTAAAGCGTCATCGGCTGAGCACAGACAGAGACAAAAGCCTGTCACCCAGGTACTTGGAAGGCAGAGGCAGGATGTGGGAGTTTGAGGCCAGCCTCATCTATAAGGTCAAGTCTCCAGGCCAGTCAGACGACATAGCAAGACTCCATCTTTAGAAAAACAAAAGCAAAACTCTAAACCTCCAAGAGAGGATTTTCTAGATCAGAATAAAATCTTAAAAATCCCTGTGTTAAAAATCAGACCATGAAATCAGGCTGGAAGCGCATGGCTGCTGTCCCAGCTACTTAGGAGGCTGGAACAAGGGGATCACTGAGACCTAAGAGGTTAAGACTAACCTGAGGTACATAGTGAGACCCACACACCTTAGGAACAGGCCATGAAAAGCTCCCATAAGCCATTTCTTCACATGATTCAGTTTCTCCACTTCTTTCCATTACCACTTCCCTAAGTAGCCTTTTTAGATGCCTTCCTAGTTGTATCCTCCCATGAAATTTTAATAACATGCTCTGCATGTATTATGTAAGATAATACATATGAAAAAAAAGATAATACATATGGCTTAATTTTCTTACTCAACAATGGGCTCAGAATGACTAATTAAAACTGTAAACATCAAATCCAAAATTTAAAACTATTAATAGCCTAATAATTGTATTTACCAAGTCACTTTTAATTTAAAATGCAATTTATCAAATTATACATATATATACATATATAAATTGTTCATTCCCATTAAGTGTGTGATAATAGAAATGTAACCGCACTTCTCTTTATAGAATCTAAATATGCCACTTTAAAAATCAGTTTTCAAGCCAGGCGGTGGTGATGAAGACCTTTAATCCTAGCAGTTGGGAGGCAGAGGCAGGTGGATCTCTGTGAGTTCGAGGCCAGCCTGGTCTACAAATCGAGTTCCAAGACAGCCAGAGGTGTTCAGAGAAACCCTGTCTCAGGGGGAAAAAAGAGTTTTCAAAAACAAAATCCACCCAAGGGATACTATGAGAGTTTCCCCACCATTATCATCTCCTTGGCTACTTAGGAAGAAAAAAGGTTCCCAAAGTAAAGTATTAGCCATGACCTCAAAAGGGGCTCGCACCTCAAAAAAACAAAACAAAACTGGACACTAGAACATTTAGATATCCACAACCCTAACACCTCAGGACCAGGAAACTGAAGGAGCCCTCAGGGGCAAGTGACTTGTCGGTCAAGGTCACCAGTCATGGACAAGGCCCCTTCTGTCTCATGCACTGCTGTCTCCCCCAATCAGCGCCACCTCGGCACCTAAGATAATCAGATGTTTGCCATTTCAATGAATAAATGGCCATGGACAAGTTAATCCCCAAAATACATGTACATGAGACAGGCAAAATGCTTAGCGCTCTCTCAGCTACACCATTTTGTCCCTTTTTTCTCCCAGGAGCATCAGAGCAAAGTGTTCTCAAGGGTACGGACCCCTGGATAAGCTGCTTCCGTTCTACACATCTGGTGGACCGGAAGGACAGTCGTGTACACTCAGGGTGGAGCTCTTTAGTCCACTTACAGTCCGGGACGGGTTACAAGCGTCTCAAGAATACCACCTACAACACCCTAAATGCACATCTGCTTACCTGCCCTAAACGGTTCCCTGGGTTCTTTCACACATGACGTATCTCCCCACCCACGCTGAGACCTAGACAACCAAAACTGAACCTTGTCCTTCTAAGGTACCAAATTTAAGCAGAGTGAATACTCAGTAAAGACTGGACAAATTTATGCCAACATACCCATACACCATGAGGGATAAAGGTAGATTTGACATGAACAAGGAGTTTCTTTGTGCCTTGCCCATCACCTGAGACAGACTAATACCTACCATGAAATAGGAGCTTAAAAGTCAATCAACGATAGGGCAAAACCTCAGGCCTGATCAAACCATATCTCCCCTGCAGTCATGCATTCACTCAACAAACATGTATTCAAGTCTTTGTGCCAGGCTGCTCTGAAACCTAACTTCCACATGAGCTGAAGCCCTCCTCACCAGTTAGTGAATTGTTCTCCATTCCTGAGTTTTTTGACTTTTTTTTTTTAATTGGCAGTTCACACTGAGTGTCCCTTGTCTCAATTATGCCAAAACAGTCCCAGTTTACAGCTACTGTTATAGCTTGCATTTCCCCAACAGTGAGCAGGGGTCAGAAATACCACTCCACAGTTAGGAGAGGTTCTGAGTCTTGTTTTTTTGTTTGGTGGTTGTTGTTATTTCTTTACTAGGGAAGAAAAAACCCCATGCTAGTGGATGAGGGTGTAATCCAGGCTGGCCTGGAACTTACCATTAGTGAGTGATTCTCCTGCCTCAGTCATCTGAGTGCAGAGATTACAGGCCTCTGTCACCAAGCTCAGGATTGTCCCTTCATTTTCAATACAATTATACTACGTGGTGAGGGGCGGGGAAGCAGTTGCAGACAGGCTTGGGAATAAGCAATTGAGACCATGCTGTAGAGAGTCTACAATGCCAAGGACATGAATACTTAACGTATACCCAGGAGGGAGCCATAGAAACTTCTAAGGAAATGATAGATGGTCAAAGTACCGTAAAGGTGTTATTACCTCGATTACAGAAAAGATCTAGGGCTGTAAAATTAAAAGGGGCAGGCACACAACAGGTTCATACCAAAAATACTGCCTAAAGCTATAAATAAGTCGTCACAGAAGAAAGTAGTAACAAATAAGCTATCTCACTGTTTGCCTTGTGTGTAGCTAGAAGGTCCCCCAACACATCCATGCCTTGGACAAGCGCTAGTTCCTTGGTATATGGTCTTGGGCCCTCACTGCAAAGCAGGTAATAAGGGAGCTTTGGCTGGCCTTAACTAACAGTAGCATAAAAATCCGTCCTTCCGTTTTTGATCAGTTCTTAAGGCCAACATTTAAAGCACAGTATTTATTCGTTACCAGGATCTTCTGGCAGTAAAGCCAGAATCCTAATTCGTCTCCTCCAAATCATCCACCTATTGCATCATTTGAAACCAAAGCTTTCTCGGGCCACGACTTGTAAAATTCAAGTCAGGTAAAATGGCAGCAGCAGCGGCGGCGGCGGCGGCGGCAGGAGCCTGACCCTCAACTCCGAGAGCGCGCTCCCCGCTGCAGCCGAGTGCCGAAGGAAGCGCTCGAATCAACAGGTCGGGCGCCCCCGCCCGGGAGCGTTCAGACCCCGGCGTCGCGCGAGGACGCGGCGGGTCACTTCGGTAGCCCAGGCAGGCGAGGCCGCCAGCGGTTCTGGACCAGAAGGGACGTTCCCCGGCCTCCGAGCTGAGGTTCCGGCCCTCGCCCCCGGGGTGACTAGACAGCCCTGCCCCGCCCGCCCGCCCTCCCCGAGGACACCCCGCGGACACCCCGCGGAACTTATGCGGAAGATCACAGTCGGGTCCAGAACCGCTCCGCAAAAACCCAGAGGGTCCAGGAAGGCTCGGGCCGGCTCCGGGCTGCGCTGCCCGGCCCCGCGGGACGCTCCTCGGCGTGAAGGACAGCCCTGCCCACCCTCCCGTCCAGTCGGGGGGACCCCGCGGGTCTCCGCGTCCTTCCCACGCCCCCCAGGCGCCGGGACCAGCCCGCTCTGCCTGTCTTCGCACCTCATCGGCGTCCAGTTCCACTCGGCTGCCCACGAGCGCCATGTTCCCCTCTGCTGCGGCCGCACACCCACAGGGAACTCAGAACCGACTCTTCCCGGCTCCGGGCTCAGCCCAGCGCGGGTGGAGGCGGAACCGGGGCTGCCCCGGCCCCGCGCGGCCCGGACCGAGCTGTCTCCGCCCCCCGGCGCCGGGGGCTCCACGGCGCACCAGTGCCCAGGCGGATGCCGCGCTAACGCCCCGCCCCCCGCACGCGGCTCCTTCGAGAGCAGCCAACCAAGGTTCCGTGGGGGCGGAGTCACCCAACAGAGTCAGCGGGCTCCCGGGGGGCGGAAAGGACCTCTGGGGTACCCGCCTCCCCGAGAGGGTTAAACCGGAGCCTGGCGCCCAGACTAGAGCGCGCGGGGAGCTGACAACCCAAGGTCGTGGCTGCGCTCCCTTGGTGGCTCGTGGTCCACCTGGTCCTTCGTCTGGCTCGCCCAGAGGGCAGCGCGCCTGGCAGATGCTTCTGGAGGACAGCCACGGGTCACTGGTCACCTAGAGGCATCTGACACATCACATGCCCAAGTCCCTGCGTGGAGAGCATCCTCTTCCAGAGACAGGAACTCTTCGTTTGCCTCTGTGTTTGCAAAGCTAAGGCGTCAGTGTAACTCAGAGCCCTGTGAGTCTCCCAACCCGGTCCAGGTTGTTCTTGCTACAGAGTCTCTCACTCGGCCCTTTTGTAAATCCGAATAGTTGTGTGTATTTCGTGCTGGAATTATCCATGAGGCTAGGGATGCTGTCTTCTTTTAAGGAAGCGTCCCCAGGACCCCGTGTGCCTTCCCCATTATCTGTTGACTGTTTAGAAATTGATTCCTGCTTCTAACTTGCAAAATAATTGAGCAATCCAACTGGAAAAGTTAAAGCTATATAATTTAGGGTGGGGGGGTCAGTTTTATTTTACAAAACACCCCATTCATATAGAGCACCCGCAAAATTTCCTATCCGTATTCTGTGGTGTCCAGTAGGCACCAAACGTCTATCACTATTTTCCCCTTGTTGTATGCAGTCACTTGCATAAGCAGTATCTGGTCTATGAAATACTGTTTGCCAGCCTATAAACATGAAAACAGCAAGCCAATTTTAGCTGAGTATTAATCATGGGCTGGGACTATGCTGGGGCCCTTGTATGTTTTGTCTCACTTTCTCTAGACCCCTAAGAAGTGGGACACGGATGGGGAAACTGAAACTCAGAGTTGAAGTCACTTTGCTGGGGTCAGGCAGCTAAGTAAAACAGCCATGCCAGAATCAGAAAGGCCCGTCTGGCTGCAGCACCCGTGAGCGGTCTCTGTGTGCCTACATCCAACACCCTTTTTTTGTTGTTTTGTTTGTTTGTTTTTGGTTTTTCGAGACAGGGTTTCTCTGTGTAGTTTTTAGTGCCTGTCCTGGATCTTGCTCTGTAGACCAGGCTGGCCTCAGACTTACAGAGATCCTCCTGGCTCTGCCTCCCAAGTGCTGGGATTAAAGGTGTGCACTACCTCCCGGCTTCCCAACCCTCTTTTTAATCCCTGTGGTTTCAGTATACTAGCTGTGGGGAGGCCTATTAACACACATTTCCTGTGAATCACCATGGCATACCATATCACCATTGATACCAGCTTGATGATGTTACTGCCTCCAAGTACCTTTGACACAGCAGCAGTAAAGGCCATTTAAGGGAAAACTACTTCTGCTCAAGAGAATAGAATCTGGCCTGGTCGGAGAATTGATGTTTCAGTTAAGGATGTCAGTCATTGGCTAAGGCACCACCCCTAGGAAGGCGGGCTCACCTGATGAAGCCATGTTAAAGAGGTAAAGTGGCATACTTCTCTTTCTTCAACAAGCTAGTTCACTTTTCCTTCCCAGCATCCCTTCCCCCCAGTACATTCTCTTACGGAGCGGTTGACACACAGCTTTCCTAAGTCTGCCCAGTTTCCTGAGTTACTCAGAAAGCCAAACTTTTTCTTTTCCTTTATCTCTTTTCTAAGCCTATGTTCTCTCAACTCTTTCGCCAAAGCTCCCCTCCCCATCATGCACTTCCATGCTGGCTTACAGATCTCTATTTTTCTTTCCTTTTTTCCTTTATCTTCTCTATTTGCCTCCCTGGGCAGCTGCCGAGATTTACAGTTTGCCTGCCCTGGAGGTTTTTCTTTTAAACTCTCATAAAATTGTCCTCCAACTTCCAATTGAGTCCATTCTTAAATTATCTTATCAGTGAAACTAAGAACCTCCAAGAGGAGACCTTGATTTTCTGGTATCATTTAGCTACCATGAAGGAACTCCCTAAAATTCTAGTAACACCTTTATACTAAAAATATAAAAAAGATTTTGTAGCCAGGCAGGTAGGAATTATGATTATCTTTAAAAAAAAAAAAAGAAAGAAAGAAAGAAAAAAGAAAAGGAAAAAGAAAAGAAAAAAATGTCCCACTAAATGTTTTTTAAAATTTTGAAACAATGCATCTCAAGAAATCAGAGCTCCCCTCCAGGAATCTCATCCTGGAAGGAGAGAAAACCTAAAGGGAAACTTTTCTCTCAGAAAGAGATTTACAACTGTTCAGGCCACTTTGGAAAAGAGACAGAGACAGAGAGAGAATGGGCTGGACCACACTTAGCCTGGACCACCCAGACTCACATATCGCTGGCCCGGTCACTGGCCCTCTGCTGAAACCTTAACTGCACTTCAGGATCTCTCTGCCAAAAACGGACCTGGGGAGTCTCTGATCTCTTTGTCCCTCTTCTCAGTGTGCCCACAATGAATTAATCTCCTTTTTCTGCTTTTCACTGTTAATTTGACTTTTTAATTGGCTCAGGAAAGACAGGTGATTGAACTTGACTTTCAGGGCACAGGTCACGACCTTCAGGCTGGTAACAGTCTCTAACCCATAAATAACAAGAAAAAATGGTTCGGCTGAGGTGACATACTAGTTAAGCACTGGTTTGATTGAGGTGACATACTGGTTAAGCACTTTTCTGCCTGGAGATGGACTAGCATGAAGGAAGGCCTGGGTGTATCCCAGTACTGCAGAGACCCAGTGTGGTAACACAGGCCTCTTATCTCAACTCTGAATACAGACACAAGAGGATCAGAAGTTCAAGGTCATCTTCCAACCACACACCGAATTGGAGGCTACCCTAGGCTACATAAGATTCTTGACTCAAAAATTATTGCATTGTACTCTTCAAATGGGTGAATTTTATAATTACATATATACATAAATAAATATCAATGAAGCTGGTATTAGAAACACATTCTCAGGGTGCTTTGAAACAGACACGTGGGGCTAAAAAGGACTTGGACGTCGTTTAGTGCTAATACCTGTGAAAGTTTCCGTCACCCCCCTTAGCCACCCCACCCTACCTTCACCTCCTTCCTGTCTGGGACCAGACTCTACACTGTTACTCACGCCTGGTGCAGCTTTTTAAAGTTCACCGCCTCCAAAATGAGTGTGATATGTTTTGATGGGTAATGATCTTGTTGGTAACTGACTTCCTCTCCCATATGCTCTGTTGTTTCATGTTACTTTCAGCTCCTCCAGTTTTCAAGAGACTTCAAACTATGTGGCTCTAATTAGTGACATAATTACATTATAACGAGAACCAGGTTTAATTTTTCCGAAGTGTCTATTTATAAGCTTGGGTTTGGTGGAGGGTGTGCTGAATATATAGATCAACATAGATCAGAGACTAAGCCTGAAGCCCTCTGTACTGTCGGTTCTTGTCACTTATTTGTGTTTCAATTATAAGTAATAAATGTGTTGTAGCCACTGGAACATCTAGTCTCTGGTTTTCACTCTTAGCAGATGTCAGCTTTCTTTTTCAGTTTATGAGTAGCTTTGTAAGATCATAGATGACAAATAGAAATCGGTTCTTTCCTGTGAACAATTAGAATGGGTTCATTTGGTAAACAGAGCTCTCCTTGCCAGGAATTATGCTCTCTTAGGCAAGTCTGATTACTCAGATATCCCATTTCCTGATTTATCTAGCATAGGGATTAAGTAAGAATGACGTTGGAATTGTTTCATTTAAAAGCCGCGCATGCTTAGAGAAGTTTCTGTTTCAAAATGAATCTAATACTGGGGACAGTTTCCTCCTTGGTCTTCATGGTCTCTTTACCCTTGGCTGGGTGGTAAGGGGTTCTGTTGATGCTTCATTTAAATAAAAGTTACATTCTTGCTTTTGTAAGAGAAGCTCAAATCTATGCAAGTGCCTGTGGTAAGTCATGTTTACAGATGGCTTTGTCTCAGTTCTTCAAGGAGAGTTCCTCCTTCTAAAACAGCCCCTCCCTCTCTGGGACTGCCTCAGCCTCCTGCTACCTTCATTGCACGAATCTCCCTTTACCTGAACGACTTCATTCATGCATGTGCTAACTTGCTTCAATTCTGTGACCCTCAGCAACACCCCCTCCACTACAATGCTTGAGCCATATGAAGGAATGGATTCTGAGTTTATGTCTACAGCAAAAACTATGGAATAAACACTTAATGGATGTTTAATAAATGGCCATTGCATGGATGAAGTATAAAATGTTCATGAAGGATTATTACTTGCACCTTGCAATGCCCATTCCCATAATTAGCCTCATCCATAATAATGCTGGAGATTACAGAATGCAAGGTATGTGCTGTCTGAAAAGAAAATGTGAGGCTGGAGAGATGGCTCAGTCAGTAAAGACCTTGCTTTGTAAACACGAGGACCTGAGTTCAATCCCCAGAACTCACTTTTCTAAAGTCGGGCCTGGTGGCATGTATTTGGAATCCCAGCTGTGAAGGCAAAGATGGGCAGAGCCCTGGGGCCGGACTTGTACACCTGGCAAAATCTGGGTCAATGACAACCCATGTCTCAGAAAACAAAGAACAAAAACAAACAACAAAAAACAACCTGAATGACAGCCAGGGTCATCCTCTGCACACACACACACACACACACACACACACACACACACACACCACACACACACACACCACACACACACACACACACACACACACACACACACACACACACACACACACACACGTTCATGCTTTCACACCAAGGAGGTTTTGGAGCTGGGCATGGCAGGCGTCCATTTGAGCACTCTGGAGTTAAAGGCAGGAGGAAAGAGAGAGAGGGGGAGAAGGAAGGAAGAAAGGAAGATACTGTTCCCTAAGGTAATATGATAAACAGAATGACTGTCTTTAACATGTCCTACTGTTTTTCAAAATTATAAAAAGGTGAAACACTTAGAAGTTGGCATAAGGTAAGTGTCTTAGTTAGGGTTTTATTGCTGTGAAGAGACACCATGACCACAGCAACTCTTATAAAGGAAAGCATTTAATTGGGGTCGGCTTACAGTTCAGAGGTTTAGTCCATTATTGTCATGGCAGGAAGCATGTTGGCATGCAGACAGACATGGTACTAGAGAGGTAGCTGAGAGTTGTACATCTGGATCTGTAGGCAGCAGGAAGAGAGAACAACCCTGGGCCTGGGTTGAGCTTCTCTCTGCAACTGAGAATGGCCAGTGTGGGGCTAGAAGCTGGAAGAGTGCCCACCTAACATGGAGGAAACCCTGGCTTCAGTCCCAGTACTGCACAAAATGGACATATCGGGGCCTGTGTCTGTGCTCCCCACACTTGAAAGGTGGAAGCAACAGGATCATAATTTCAAAGTTACCCTTGGCTATATAAGGAGTTCAAGGCTAGCCTGAGCTAAATGGCAAAAAAAAAAAAAAAAAAAAAAGGACAACACAACCCAGTGCTGGCCAATAAGATATATTGCAGCTGACTTCCATGAGGGCTGGTTCAAAGGAGCCCCATTTTGCTCCTGGCTGGAGCTTCTGTCCTATTGAGCCATGAGGGAATGCCATCAGAATGGAAGGCATAAGTTTGGATGCTTGGACAAAACGTTGGGATTCCTGAGAACTGGGAAGCTGGCACACACAAGTCTCTCTGAACTACCCGCCTTTTAGCTTCCCAGTGTATGAATGATAGGACAGTTGCTGCCTTCCAAGCCATTGTTACACTGAGATTTCAAAACAAACCTAACAAGTATCTAAGTCAAATGGTACCGCGTGGATGTCCTGAACACCCACTCATTCCAGCAAAGTCAGCTGAGAACTGTTCATTGGCCAATCAGAAGGAGTAAGTTCAGAGGTTGTGGGTTGTGGGACTCCCCACAGCTTCTCTCCTGAGGAGGCCTCCCCAAGCCTCCTTCCTCTGCTCTATTGTGCCTTCTCTGACATCTTTGTCCCCATAGGTAAGGGTGTCATACGGTCCCACACTCCAAATGTCCCCTGTGTTCTGAAGAATACGTTCATCTTTTTGAAGACACCCTTGTGGCTTTGTATGCATAGTTACAGTAAGCCTGTGAATATCTTTATCTCTTTTCTTTTTTCTTTCATTTTTTCTTTATTGTAGATTTATTTATTTCACTTACCTGAGTCTTCTGCCTGCCTGCCTGCCTATATGTGCACCCCATGCATGCTGGTGCCTGAGGAGTCAGAATAGGATGTCAGATCCCCTGAACTGAAGTTGCAGATGTTTGTGAACTACCCTGTGAGTGCTGGGAATTGATCCCAAGCCCTATGCAAGAGCAAGGAGTGCTCTTAACCACTGGGCCATCTCTCCAGCCCCTTTCTTGACTTTTTGATACAGGACCTTGCTTTGTAGTCCAGGCTAGCCACAAACTCATGATCCTCTTGATTGAACCTCACAAATATTAGTGATGTGGGTTAAGAGCAGTTTCAGCTTTTAGTGAGTCTAACTCAGTAGTTAGAGTGCCAGGCAATCAATGACCACAAAACCATCAAAGCCAATGGCTTTGGAGTTCTTTGTCTCATTCCCAAGAAGAATGAGGAAATGTGGCCAAGAGTGAGAAGTGTGAATGTAGCTATATTAAGAAAAAGTGAGAAAGAGTTGCCCAAAGTAGGAAAAGTTCCAAGGGAGGAATACCAGGAATTCCATCTTGCTGTCTTGCCCAGTGGCCTTTGGGGGATGGGGAGTGGGAGGGAGGGAGGAGTTACAGCCAGAATGGACTGATGGACCTCAGTAGAGGTCATCTTTATTGAGACTGGTCATCTTAGAGCATATCACTGGCCAAGCCAGTAAAAGGTTCACAAACCTTAGGTATGCTCCCCAACCAGAGAAATGACTATGTGTTACTGACCCAATCAGGGAGTGGTCACATATGCTATGTGATTAGCTCATAAACCACTACTCCCTTGCCTAAGGGGGCTGTAACTACTGTCTCACTGGGATTTCAGGAGCAGTTCCATTCCCGGCTGGCTTTATCCATTTTTAGCAATTCTATTCTTATTACATCTTTTAGGTCTAGTATTGACCACACTTCTGTCGGGGCAGCAATTTCTACACTAGCCTAAAAGAGCATTGTGATACAAACCTTCTTTGAAAGACAGACATATAGAAACATCTATATTCTAACACCAGTTTTGGCTCAGCACTCCAGTGATAAGTAAGCTCCCAGTGTCTCTAAAGAGAGGGTTCTCAAGTTTGAGCCTGCACCTGGAGAGCTTGTTAAAACAGATCACGGGCCACAATCCAAGCCCCACAGTTTCTGATTAGATGAGTCTGGGGCAGGGGCTAGTTGCTGCTGTCACTGCTAACTCAAGAATCACCCTTTGATTTTCACTTGCAGGGCAGTGGTGGCACACGCCTTTAGTCCCAGTACTTGAGAGGCAGAGGCAAGTAGATCTCTGTGAATTCGAGGCCAGCCTGGTCTACAAATCTAGTTCCAGGACAGCCAGGGCTACACAGAGAAACCCTGTCTCAGAAAAACAAAAAGGAAAGAAAGAAAGTCACCACTCTCAAGCATGGCAAGAAATCTGTGCCCTTCAAGCACAGGCAACCTACCTGGCTTCCGGGTGCAGCCCACCAGCTAACTGTCCAGGAGGGAAAGTAGAAAAGTGTTCTTGTGCTGTGCTCTGGGCTGAAGCTTGATGGTCCCCCAGAATTTTTGTGCTGAAATCTAGTGCTCACCATGGTGGTACTAAGAGGTGGGTCCTTCTGGGGAAAGGTTGGTGATGAGGGTACCTGCCTTACATGAGAGGTTGGGAGAGTGCAGCAAGGAGCAGAGTGTAAGGGACAAACACCAGATTTGCTGACACCCTGATGGTGGACTTCCCTCCATCTACAAGTTCCTTCTAGGGTGGATGGGGTGGGGCGTTACACAGTCTCACACTCTGGCTAGTCTTGAACTCACTACTCAGTCTAGTCTGGCCTCGTGGCATTCCTACTGCCTCTCAAGTGCTGGAATTATAGACATGAGCCACTATCCAGTCCTAAAATATCGATGAATAATTTCTATTATTATTATTATTATCATTATTTATAAATTACCCAGTGCTATGTCATTTCTGATGTGATTCAGTGAACCATGTCATTTTCATAAACGGTTGTTGTTTGAGACAGGATTTCTCTGTGTAGTCCTGGCTGTCCTGGAACTCACTCTCTAGACCAGGCTGACCTCAAACTCACAGCTATCCACCTGCCTCTGCCTTCTGAGTGCTGGGATTAAAAAGGTGCACCACCATGCCTGGCCTCATTTTCATAATCTTGGTCTTGTCGGGTTGACCAATGTGGGGGTGGGGGGATCTAGAGTCTCACTGTGGCTATCACAGTCTAATTCCTACATGGGCAGCAGAATGCCTGTAAACACTCTTCATCTAGCACCAGGAGACCCAGGGCTCTGTTCTCCAACTGCTGTGACTTGAAGATCTTTCATATGTTCCTCCCCCACCCTGCCCCCAGACCTCACGGATGGAAACTTAATCCCCACTATGAGGTGCTCAGAGGCTGCAAATGTAATCTGACTGTGGTATTTAGAGACGGGGCTTTGGGGAACTGATTAGAGTTAGCTTAGGTCATTAGAACAAAGCCCGTATGAATGGATCCTGATGGCTTATGAGAGAGACACACGGTGTAAGTGCTTCCGGTCTCTTGCAATGCTCAGTACCACTCTGAGATGCCACCAACAAGAAGCCATCACCAGATGGGGGCTCTAGACCTCATGCTGCCAAAGCTAGGAGCTGAAGTAAACGTATTTCTTTACAAAAACGCCTGTCTCCGGGTTTTCATTATAGTAGTTGTAGCATGAATCTTAGAAGGTCTTATTAATGAAAATAAGCCTGAATCCAGGTATTGGGGTGAACTCTGGAAGATCAGAGAAGCAGAACCAATCACAGCTTCCTCACCTTGCCAATTCCTCAGCTGATCCTGTTTCCTCAGACTGGAAGCCTCTGTGTCCTCATCCAAATGGATCTCAGCTGAACTGTTGCTCAAAAGCCTAAAAGCTTAACCAGGCTAGTTCCTCATCCTCACGCCTTTCTGCTTCCAGCTATCACTTCCTGGGATTAAAGGCTCTTGTTACCACACCTGGCTGTTTCTAGTGTGGCCTTGAACTCACAGAGATCCAGATGGATCTCTGCCTCTGGAATGCTAGGATTAAAGGCATGTGTGCCACCATTTTCTAGCCTCTGTATCTAGTGGCTGTTCTGTTCTCTAACCCCAGATAAGTTTATTAGGGTGCACAATATTTTGGGGAACACAGTATCACCACAAGTAGTAAAAAGGGGGTTATTAAACTGACCTTAACTGCTTCAATGCCTTCAGGGGTGTGTGTATGTGTGTGTGTGTGTGTGTGTGTGTGTGTGTGTGTGTGTGTGTGTGTGTAAATCAAATGTAAAATGAAGTACTGAAAGTTGGCATTTGGAGGGGAGGCTTAGAGGTAAGAAAGCTCACTGTCTAAGCATGAGGATCTCACTTCAGACCCCCCGCACCTGTTTGAAGAGAGGTCCTGATGCACATGCTTGGAACCCCAGCACTGTGAGGGTGGAGACAGGAGGATCACCTGGACATACTGGCTGCCAGTCTAGCTCCAGGTTCAGTGAGAGACCCTGTCTCAAGGAATACATCGGAGAGTGATAAAGCAAGACAGCTGATATCCTCTGGCCTTTGCATGCCCATGGGTACATACACCCACACACACATCCTCATACAACACACACACACACACACACACACACACACACACACACACACACACACACACACACACATATATGCATACAGAGAGAGAGTGGATAATGAACAAATAAATGAAATTTTAAAAAAATATATAACTTTCCATGGTTTAAACAACTACAATTCTGGGAATCTAAAGATTGAGTCAAAGGAAGAGCTCCACCATCCACTGCTATAGTGGAGTCTGACATATGGAAGATCTCCATCATCCACAGCTATAATGGAGTCTGACATATGGATGATCTCCATCATCCACAGCTATGGTGGGGTTTGACACATGGAAGATCTCAGTCATCCACAGCTATGATGGAGTCTGACATGGAAGATCTCAGTCATCCACAGCTATAGTGGAGTCTGACATATGGAAGATCTCGGTCATCCACAGCTATGATGGTGTCTGACACATGGAAGATCTCAGTCATCCACAGCTATGATGGAGTCTGACATATGGAAGATCTCAGTCATCCACAGCTATAGTGGAGTCTGACATATTGTTCTGGGGGTGAAGAAACTGTTGCTCTACTGTTTCCAAATATACTCAACAATTGTTCCTCTTTTATTAAAGATAGTCAAAGCAAGATAATTGTTTGCAAATATGTCTCATTAAGCCTGGCCCAAGAATTTACATATGTTTTATCTAGAAGAAGTGCTTGGTGTCTCCAATCTGCTCTGCTAGAACCTTCCATAAGGGAATTCAGAGTTGACTTTCAAGAGCCTTTAGAAACTAGGAAACCAAGGCAAGGGCTCTCCATCACCCTTCACCTGCAACACCTGGCTGAATTCCTCTCTTCTTGGGGTTCCTAAAATATTTTTGAAGCTCTTATGCACGCCAGAAAGTGACATTCCTCACCATAAGGCAACTATATGAACTAAGTATTCAAGGTTACAAAGCAAATTATTCCAAGGGATTTTAATTGACACCATGAAGTCAAATTCAGTTCCTCAACGTTAGCTAGTCGCAGCTGAGACTGTGGCTGCTAGTGAAGCTTCGGTGGTCCAGCTAGCATTTCCACTTGGCTCTTGTTAGGAAAAACAAAACAAAAAAACAAGTACTTATTTCATTTTTGTAAAGAACTACATTTTCATAAACTGGAAAAGTTGCCAAAACATTTCCAGATTTTGAAGGCATCATTTGTGGGAGGGGAGCAAATGTTTGAATTCCACTCATCAAAGTCTAATCCTTACAAAATTGTTGTAAACTGTGGGCAGTTTTCAGAATACTAAAATTTCCTTAAACCTGGGAAACAAAACTAGCAAAATCAATGTTCCAAACAAAAACTAAGTTGATAAAGATCCTAGCACTTCATTAGTTCAGCCCCACATGGGTGAGAACGGCCCCCATAGACTCAGGTATCCGAACGCTTAGTCTTCAGGGAGTGGCACTACTTGAGAGGACCTGCAGCCTTGTTGGAGGAAGTGTGTCACTGGGGATGGGCTTTGAGGTTTCAAAAGTCCATGTCAGGCCCGGTTTCTCCCCCCACACCCTGCCTGCTGCCTACAGGTCAGGATGTAAAGCTCTCAGCCACCACCGCTCCAGGGTCATGGCTATGTGCTTCCCAACATGATGATCATGGACTAACCCTCTAAAACTGTAAGCAAGCCTCCAGTTAAACGCTTCCTTTTGTAAGGGTTGCCTTGGTCATGGTGTCTCTTCCCAGCAATAGAACAGTGACTAAGACAGTGATCCCAGATACTTTCACAGTGGAAATATAATCCCTCTCTGCGGATAACCAAGCCTTAGAACAGCATGGCCTAGGCAGTCAGATGGCAGTCTACTATAATCAGCAACTTACAAGAACATCTGATTGTGTCTGTGACACACATTTTGTTTGTTTGTTTGTTTTTTCAAGACAGGGTTTCTCTGTGTAGCTTTGGAGCCTGTTCTGGAACTCGCTTTGTAGACCAGGCTGGCCTCGAACTCACAGAGATATGCCTGCCTCTGCCTCCCGAGTGCTGGGATTTAAGGCGTGCGCCACCACCACCACCACCCCCACCACCCCCACCCCCACCCCCCACCCCCGGCTGTGACATACATATTAACAGAGCAGCCTGGAATTGTGACTAGCAATGTGCATAAAGATGTTCTAGACTGCTATGAAATCCATCCAGGTTTAGAACACATGTCTAACATGTTCATATAACTGTGACTCAATGCCTTATTTAGTAATGCTTCTCACGAAAGTTACTATTTTGTGGTGATATTGTGTTCCCCAATATATTGTGCACCCTAATAAACTTATCTGGGGAATAGAACATCCACTAGACATAGAGGCCAGAAAATGGTGGCACACACACCTTTAATCCTAGCATTCCCCATCCGGATCTCTGTGAGTTCAAAGCCACACTGGAAACAGCCAGGCATACACGCCTTTAATCTCAGGAAGTGATGGCAGGAAATAGAAAGGTATATAAGGCATCGGGACCAGGAACTAGAACTGGTTAAGCTTTTAGGCTTTTGAGCAGCAGTTCAACTGAGATTCATTCAGATGAGGACACAGAGGCTTCCAGTTTGAGGAAACGAGATCAGCTGAGAAATTGGCGAGGTGAGGTGGCTGTGGCTGGTTCTGTTTCTCTGATCTTCCAGCATTCACCCCAATACCTGGCTCTGGGTTTGTTTTTACTAGTAAGACCTTTTAAGATTCGTGCTACACTATTTCAAATAAGTTACTTTAATATATCCCTTTTAAATTCCAGGGGCCCAGTGAAAAACTCCCTCCCAAAAAGACAATGTAGAATTTAATTTGAGGCTAAGTGGTGACGCACACCTTTAATCCCAGCACTCAGGAGGCAGAGGCAGGCAGATCTCTGTGAGTTCAAGGTCAACTTGGTCTGCAGAGTGAGTTCCAAAGATCCTGTCTTGGAAAAAACAAAACCAAACAAACAAAAAAACCTAAATAGAGTTTTTTAGACAGGTTCTTTTTTTATAGCCCTGGCTGTCCTGGAACTTGCTCTGTAGACCAGGCTGGCCTTGAACGAACAGATCTCTACCTGCCTCTGCCTCCCAAGTGCTGAGATTTAAAGGCGTGTGCCACCACTGCCCTGTGATTAAAAGACTTTAAAAGTAAATGTAGGGCATCACATAATTGTAGAAAAATCAATTTATTAATTATTTTATTATTAAATTTTGTTAAGTAATCAAAAACCTAATAAAGAAAAACAAAACACAAGAAGTTATTATTTGTGAATGTATGTGTCTGTTGTGGCGTGTACCTGTGTGTGCAGGTGCATGTCTGTGTGTCCATGTGCTAGTGTGCTCACAGGGAACCTAGAAGAAGAGATTTGTCTGTCTCTACCCCTCGAAAACGCTCATGTACGAGGTGTGTGTGTGTGTGTGTATGTGTTATTCCCTTTGGAGAGACTCTCCTTTTCAACATGACGCTTGTTCTTTCAGCCAGGTTGGCTAGCCAGCAGACTCCTGGGATCTACCTGACCCTCACCCCCAGTACAACCATGCCTAGCTTATTCACATGGGTGTTCTCACCCACTGAGCCATGTCCCAGGCCCCAGGAAATTATTTGGATGAAACACAGAATCTCTCATTCTTGATATTACTCTCTTTTTCTTTATTTTCTTCCTTATTATTTTACTTAAATGATGAACTCATATCTTTTACTATTTCTTATCACTACTGTTTTTAAAAAGCTAATTTCTAATAGAGAAAACCAAGTAAGGCAAGCTGATAGTCCCGGCTACTCAGGAGCCTGACATAACTAACATAGTGATTTATAGGCCTATAATTCTAGGAACTCAAAATGCTGAGGCAGGAAAATCACAAGTTCAAGGCCTGCCTGAGCTACAAGTACAAGGCCAGTCCGGGAAGCATAATGAGATCCTGTCTCACAAACTCAAAAGAGGACTGGGAGATCTCAGGGACCAAACACTTGCCAAGGGTGTTTCAGGCCACACCCACTAGGGGAGCAAGATCAAGACCACATTCCAGTTTTAGATCAGTGCTTTTGTATGTTAAGGAGCATTTTAAAAAGACCTTATAAAGTATTTCTTGTAAACTCAGGTTGATCACGCATGAGTTTCCCATATGAGGCCCACCACTATAAACGCTCCAAGTTTATCATGGAATCGGTTTTATCTGTATCGTTTTTTCTTCATTTATTCATTTTGAAATAAGCCCCAAGAAACCTTTACCTAGGGGCTGGAGAGATGGCTCAGCGGTAAAGAGCACTGGCTGCTCTTCCAGAGGACCCAGGGTTCAATTCCTAGCACCCACATGGCAGCTCACAACTGTCTATAACTCTCTGGTTCCAGGGGATCCAACACTTTCACAGGACACTAATAAAATAAACAAATAATCTTAAAAGATACTTTAAAATATATTTTAAAAAAACCTTTACCTATACAAAACTACTGTTCTAAATAATAAAAGACATAGTCTTATGTATTCTTTATGTTTTTCTTCAAAATATCTGATTTTCTTTGGATCTTTGCATACTGAAACATTTTTCCTATTTCCATTCAGCTTAATTAGAAGTATAAGATGTTTTAAGTCCAATGTTCCCAATTTTTGGTGGAAATCTAAGTAATAAGTAATTCTGAACTGTCACGTACCAACAGTTTCCGGGTGATGGTTGATGATGTTGGTGACGTCAGGTTTTGAGCTGCAATGGGGTGTGTTTACTAACCAACCAAGCATGCCAGTCTTTGTATAAAACTTGGGAATCCAGAAGTAAGTAAATTTATATCTCTATTAAGCAATCAGTGCTTTAATCACTTATCTTACCTGTAAACGATCTCGCTAATCAGTGAGCGACCCTCATGCAGAACTGAGGGCTTTGTGACTGGAGAGATCTGGGAACCTCTCTTTGGGAATTTCACATCATGCACCCCAATCCCACTCATCTCCCTGTTCCTCCACATCTGCCCCTCACTCTTTCCCCCCAGGAAAGTTAAAAAAGAATAAAAATAAGACAAAAATAAGCAAGTTTTTAAAAAAGGAAAAACACTTCGCTCCTCTGTCTTTCCTGCTTCTCCGTCTCCTCTTCATTCTGTCCAAACAGCTTTACTTGCAAATGTTCCTTGTGTATTCAGTTGTTGGTCAGGTTCAAGGCCTCTGGCTTAGGTACACCATCAAAACTGGACCCCCACTGACATTCCTCTGCTGTTGCCCCAGGTCATGGAGAGCCTGCAGCTATGGTTCCGCAGGATCATTCCTTTCAAATACTCCAACAGATCACAGATGGGGTAGATGTAGGGGAGTGCCAACTCCAAGCCCAGAAGTGTTCCTGGGCAACAGCTGAGAGGTGGAGCCAGCTCTCCCAAGGCCTGTGGTGAGGGGTGGGGTGAACTTTCCCAAGTGTGAGAGGAGCCAGCTGTCCTATTAGGGGTGGGGACAGTTTTCCTGTGCCAGGGTCTGGACCAGGGGTCCCGACCAGACATCTGCATTGCCTTCGGGGTAACCAGAGCCTCAGACATCATGCAGACACTGCGGGGTGGGGGGGGGGGGCACTGACCTAACATGGCCCTCCGCAGCAGTTCGGCCTGGATGACACCATGGCCATAGGTGGCAGCGCAGGCCACAGAGGTTGGCATGGTCCTGACAACAGCATGTCCCCTCAGACTCCACCGTGGTCACAGGTTAACAGCCCAGAGGCCCAGGGTTCTTGTGGCCTTTGGTGGCAATGTGGGCCATGGACATCACCACAGAGCCAGGTTGCTGTAGAACCATGGACCCAGACACCATCCTTGGCAGCATCCCAAGCCTGGATGTCACCATGGCCCCAGGTGACTGCACATGCCATTCATATCAGTATTGCCCCAGCTGCAAGGTGGCCTTCAGACAATAGCATGACCCAGGTGGCGACCCAGATCACGGGCATCCAACCGACCTTTGATGGTACCAGGAGCCATGGATATCAACACAGATCACAGTTGTAGCAGGGCCACGGACCCATACATGGTCCTCAGCTGCAGCTCTGGCTCAGGTGTCACCATAGCCCAGGGTTGTTGCACAGGGTACTCAGATCTGAATGGCCAGGGCAGCTGCATGACCCTTGGACACCAACATGGCCTCAGGTTTGAGTCCAGAGCCCAGGTTTCTGCACTACCTTCAATGATAACAGGAACCACAGACATCAACACAGACCTTGGCTGCAGTAGGGCCACGGACCCAGACATGGCCCTGGCAGCAGCTTGGGTCCAGTTTACATTATGGTCACGGGTAGCAGTACAGGCCACCCAGGAGATCTAGTAAACTTTGAATGTAAGATTAGAAAACATGAAGTCTGAAAGTTGACTTATCAAGTTTTATCTCAATTACTTCTCACTTACTATTTTTTAATTTATAGTGTGTGTGTGATGTGAGTGAGGAGGCCTGCATGCCATGCTGTGCATGTGGCCATAGGGGACACCTCTGTAGAGTCAGTTCTCTCCTTCTACCTTGCCATAGATTCTGGGATTGAACTCAGGCCGTCAGACTTGTGAAGCAAACATCTTTATTCCCTGAACCATCTCTCTGGCCCCTCACTTAGCCTATTCTTAGCTATTATGCTTGGAAAACTTCACGAGACAGTAAACAATACGGTTCTCCTAAACAGATAAACAAGTTGGTTAGTGTGTTGTTATTACAGGGGTGTCTGCAGGCCACTCTAGGTCATTTGCCCTGAGTCACTGGACTATTATTTTGCCGTGGATTTGTTTTGTTTTGAGACAAGGTCTCACAGTCTTCACTATGTAGCCCTCAGTCGCCTCCAAGTCACAGACGTCTGCCTCCTTCTGTCTCCCGGTGCTGGCATTCCAGGTTGAGCAACCACACTGGGCTGTTTTGGAAAGTCTTTCCCTGTCTTAACCGGAGTGGCAGCTACGATAAACTTCCTGGCAAGCTCAGAAGCCAGGAACAGGTTTTTACCTCGGCCTAGGTCAGCACAGCCAGAGAACACCTCGGCAATGGCTTTCAAAGAGATATTTGCTGGCTTCATGTTTTACTTGTAATTTTATTTTATTCTATTTTATTGCATCTGGCCTATATATGACAGGCAAAGCTTGTTTTATTCCATTTTGTTATTTGTGTTTTTGAAATTAAAGCTAGCAATGTATAAGTCAAAATTTATACTCATATAAGATATGCCCTTAAGATAATTTTAGAAGCCAGCTATGGTAGTACGTGCCTATAATCCTAGGCAAGAAGCAGAGGAGTTCAGTCTGAGATACCTAGTGAATTCAAGGCAAGCCTGAGCTATAAAGTAAGTCCACCACTTAAAACAAAAACAACAGCAAAAAAGATAGTTTGGCTGAGTTTTTAAATAGTCAAAAATCACAGTGAAAAGGAAAATGGGCATAGAAGCATTGCCCTGCTATCATAGCCAAAAAAGATCACAAGCAAAGAAAACCAAGATAGGGGCCAGAGAGATGGCTCAGAGGTTAAGAGCACTGGCTGCTCTTCCAGAGGTCCTGAGTTCAATTCTCAGCAACCACAGGGTGGCTCGCAACCATCCATAATGAGATCTGGTGCCCTCTTCACTCTCTGCCTCCTGCTTACAGCTTGGCAATGTGAGTGCTCAGCTGTTCCTGCCTCTATGCCTGAGCTCTGCCATCATGGACTCTGACCCTCTGAAACTGTAAGCCCAATTAAACGCTTCCTTTTATACATTGCCTTGACTATGGTGATATATTGCCCTCAACCTCCATAAACTTGTAGCTGGGATAGACTTCTATAACGAAAGGCGATTGATGAGAGAAGAGCGTCAAGGTTATTCACATGCCTGGGAGAAAAGTCACTTAAGGCAGTGACCTGGAAGGCTGCCTTACATGGTGTGTATTCCAACAAAGAATACATACTAGAGAAGTGACGGAACCAAGGAAGAGTCCTCCCAGGCTTCAGAGGTGGGACACTGTGGGAAGGTAAACATGAAAGCTGTTGGCAGGTCCTCTGGTGCCATTCTGTCTGAGCTGATAAGCAAACACTGTAAAGGATTTATATTCAGGCATCAGGTGGGAAAAAGAAGGAGGAAGACAGCAAGGCTCTTAGATTTTGTGAATCCTTGTCTTGTTTTTAGACAAACAGGGAGGAGAGTTCTGCTTTTTTTTATTATCTTCAGCTCAGCAATTCTTTATATGTAAAAGATAAATATAAGCCTCCCAATAAAATACTAGCAAACCAAGGCCAGCAACAAACTGAAACTGATTCCATGAATAAAAGATGGTTCAATATACAATAATCAATCTATATGATACAAACACATTAGTAAGAATTGAGGTAAGCCGGGCGGTGGTGGAGCATGCCTTTAATCCCAGCACATGGGAGGCAGAGGCAGGTGGATGTCTGTGAGTCTGAGGTCAGCCTGAGCCACAGAGTGAGTTCCAGGAAAGGTGCTGCAAAGCTACACAGAGGAACCCTGTCTCGAAAAACCAAAAAAAAACAAAAAGAATTGAGGTAAAACACACACACACATGATTATCTCACTTAATACAGGAAAAATATTTTAAAAAATCCAATCCCTTTTTATATATAAAAATAAAACATCCGCCGGGCAGTGGTGGCGCACGCCTTTAATCCCAGCACTTGGGAGGCAGAGCCAGGCGGATCTCTGTGAGTTCGAGGCCAGCCTGGGCTACCAAGTGAGTTCCAGGACAGGCGCAAAGCTACACAGAGAAACCCTGTCTCGAAAAACCAAAAAAAATAAATAAATAAAAATAAAACATCCAATAAACTAGGAGTAGGAAAAATATATTCAACAGTATCAAGGCCAAATATGAAAACTCTATTATTAGAATTGTTACTGAAACTTTTAGGCTACAAGTCTGGACTTTGGTTATCCCAACAAACTAGTCTGGACAACCCATCCTAAACACGACAATTAAAAAGACATAGTGAAAAACCGAGAAAGGAGATTTATTCAATGTGGCCACATTAGAAAAAGGAGCAAATAAAGAGCCCCCATGACCGCCCCTACATCCATCATCAGGACACTGGTATGAGGTTTGGGTATAAGTAGAAGGCAAGAGGCATCCACAGCTGGACAGTCCTGGACATGGTGTGTTCCACCCACCAACTACTGATCATTGTCTCGGCTCCCACAAGCTGTCAGAAATGTGTGTCATCTCTGTCGGGGAGAAGAGTCCCTCCTCGGGCTGGCCAGGCTTCAGCATTTTCTTTTCCCCAGATGAGACTCCCAGAGAAAGTTCCAGTCTTTGGGATCCAGTGCTCCAATAATATGATGTCCTAAGTTGTGGAGGCCCAAATTATTCAGGGTCAGAGAATCTGAGTTTGCTTTACCCAGCAGGGCTGCATAAGATGATTTGACCACGGGCATGTTTACCAGGTGTTTGGAAGGGTCTACACTTGGCTGTATGGTGTGCTTTGATCTTGCAAGGGGGAGGTCTTTTGATCCTCCCCTTGGCATGTTATAAAAAGTCCTTTTGAATAAAGGACAAGGCTGTTGGATATTGACCAGGCCCTCCCAAAGCTATCCTGTGTTTCTGTCTTTCTTCTCGTTGCCTAGGTCTCTCTTTCTATCTGGTATTTTCTTATCCCTCTCTCCTCCTCCACCTAAGAACTCCCATGGTCCCCCACACTAAGTGTCTCTCTTTAAACTATCTTTTTACCTGGCAGGCAGGTGCATTACCAACCTTGATGTCAAAAGACTGGAATGCTTTCTCTTAACATCAAGAACAAGATAGGATGCTCTCTTTCAACATCTCTGTTCAACATTGTGCTAGAAATTCTAGCCAGGGCAATAAAAGAAAAGATAATGGCACGAAAATCAGAAAAGAAGGAAACCATCTATAGCCATAGATGACACAGTCAGACATGGAGAAAACCAGAGAAGCCATAAAAAAACTACGAGAGCGAGTAATCAAATTCAGTATAATTATAAGATGTAAGGTCAACACAGAAAAATTTGGTTTTTTAAAAAAAATTGTGTGTGTGTGTGTGTGTGTGTGTGTGTGTGTGTGTGTGTGTTGCCTACATATATGTCTATATGCTGTATGTGTGTCCAGTGCCTGAGGAGGCCAGAAGAGGGTGTTGGATCCCCTGGAACTGTTGTTAAGAATGGTTATGATTTTTGAAATGCACCTACGAGAAAAACTTGTAAAACAATGGCTGTGGGAACCGAACCCAGTGTTCTTACCTGCTGAGCCATCTCTCTAGCTGAAAACCAGTTATCGCTTTACATATTAGGGATGAGCAATCTGAAAAGGAAGTTATGAAAATAATTCTATTGTAATAACCAAAAAGGAAAAGCTACTTATATAATAAAATTAACAAGAAGATAGATTTATACCCTAAAAACTACAAGGAGTTAGTGAAATTAATCTTTAAAACTCTAAATAAATGGAAAGGCAATCTTGTTTTTTATGATTTAGAAGACTTGACACAGTAAAATTTTAGATCTCACCCACAGTGATCTACTCAAAATCAGCACAATCTCCACAAAAGTCTCACTAATTTTTTTTTTGTAGAACTGGAAAAGCTACATAGAGTTCATATTCAATCATAAAGGAACCTGAACAACCAAACCAAATATTTAAGAAGTTCGAGGACTTACACTTTTTGGCTTAAAACATACTATAAATTGGGGAGATATATATATATATATATATATATATATATATATATATATATATATATATATATATATATATTAAAATATGAGAGAGAGAGAGAATTACCTCTCCCTAGCTAGATCCTCCAGTTGAAAAGTGGGAAAAGATTTGAATTGACAATTCTCCAAACAGGCTATACAAATGGCTAGCAAGCCTATGGGGGAAAATAGTCTACATCACTAGTCATTAGAGAAATTAAAGCTACAATAAAGTAGCATTTCACACCCACAAGAACCACTAAGTTTAGCAAAAAGGGAAGGGCAGTGCTGGCAGAGGCACAGGAAAACTGTTGGGAGGAATGAAAACCATGTAGGCACTGTGGGAAACAGGTGGGCAGTCCTTCAAAGCTAAACACGGACTTGTCATGAGTCAGTAACTTCCTCCTAGGTGCGCAACCCAAAGACCTGAAGCCAGGTGCTCAAGCAAATATGATTGTTCCTAGCAGCCCTGTTCACAACTGTGGAATGATAGAACCAACCCAAAGTCCTTCAGTGGCTGAATGGATAAAACATGTTATATATTCATACAATGGAAAATGATTCATTGACCGCAAAACATTAATGCATGCTACAGCATGAATAATCACTGACACAGTTACTGAGGAAAAGGTCATTTATTGTATAGTTGCATTTAAATGAAATATTGAGGAGTGGTAAATTCATAAAAACGGAAAACGTAATAGTGGTCACTTGGGCTAGGGAACAGAACAAATGGGGAGTGATTACTTAGTACAGGATGATCAAATATTCAAATAGAATAATTGAAGAAAATGTCTAAAGGGCATTAAGCCGTACACTATTTTAGAGTTTCTCTGTGTAGCCCCAGCTGTCTTGGAGCTCAGTATTCACCTGCCTTTGCCTCCCGAGTGCTGGGACTAAAGGTGTGCACCACCACTGCCTGGCTGAACAGTACACTTTTTAGACAGAATTTCATGGAACCCAGTGTGGCTTTGAACTCACTATATGGTGGAGAATAGCCTTAAACTCCTGACTTTCCTGCCTCAGCCTCCCAAGTGCTGGGATTACAGGCATGTGCCACCACACTTGGTTTTGAAATGAATATTTTTAAAGGTTAATTTTATATTACATGGGTTTCACATCAATTTTTAAAAAGAAAGCAGAAAGGATGCTCTTGTACAGGACTATTCTCCAAGGCAAACAGCCATCATCTTGGAGCATTCAGCTGTGGAAGCTTGAAAAAGATCATTCCAACTGAGCTGTTGACTATTTGCATCCCCTCACAGAAGACTGGGGAGCGGCACAGGACCCTCACCTGAGTATCCAGCTGCTCCCAACACCTGCTGAAGGCATCTCTACCTGAATTACACGTAGCTTGGGTAGGGGCTAGTATATATAGGCCTGGGAAAGGGTAGGGGCTCCATCTGTGTGGTACAATAAAGTTCTTGTTTTGCTCGGCTTTCCAGGTGTGACCTGTTGGGGAGAGTGTCCACACCCCTGCAAGTAACTCCTCACCTAGGCTCTGTAAGGAAGCCCAATACACTCACTGGTTCCCCAGGATGAACTTCAGTGGAATCGGGCCTTGGTTTGCACCTGGGACCTTAGGAGGAGGGGTAGACATTGCTTATGTCTCTCCCTGGGAAGGAATTTTAGAGATAGACGCAGTCCTACATTTTCAGAAAGACAACTGTTTTCTATCCAGATTCAGTCATAGTCAGTCATAGTTATATAGGGCCTCATGGGGCCTCTGTGCTTTCAAAACGCACTTGCTAACAACTGAAAAAAGAAGGCTCAGTTCCCTGGCACTGTTAGGAGGAGCTGACACTCAGCTGAAATCACTGCATGGATGTATTGGTGTTGATATCCATAGGTATTTCCAATTGCCAGGGCATCATGCTGGTTCTTTTTATTTTTCTCATTTATTTACTTATTTGTTTTTTTGTTTGTTTTCAAAACAGGGTTTCTCTGTGTAGTCTTGGCTGTCCTGGAACTCACTGTGTAGACCAGGCTGGCCTCAAACTCAGAGGTCGGCCTGCCTCTGCCTTCCCAAGTGCTGGAATTAAAGGTGTGTACCACCACCACCCTGCTAGTTCCTAAATACTTATGTTTTGTTTTATTATTTGGTTGGCTTTCTGAGCCCAGGCTGGCGTGTTGGTTCCCTGGCGCTGGGATTACAGGCATTTGTTTCCAGCCAGGCCTCTCTGAGCTACTTTCCAGTCATCCTTGCCACTCAGTGCTGAGTGTCCTGAGCACCGGGGATACAGCAATGAACAAATCGGAGAAAACACTCAGTCCTCATGAAGTGTACATGCCAGTGTGGAAGAAAGAAATGTGGGGTAAGGTAGCATTCCTGTAACTGAGCATTTAGGAGGCGAAGACAGGAGGATCAGGAGTTCAGTGCCAGTATAGGCTGCATAGGGAGACCCTGTCAGAAAATAAAACAACAAACCATTAGTGATAATATGATAGACACAGACAGGCACTAAGGAAAGAATAGAAAACAGGCTAACGGTATACATTGGCCGTCACACCCAAGGCACTCATGGGAGAGCAGCCTTCTTGCAGTTAACAATTACAGACTTAGGACTAGAAGGAAAGGAGATGAGGGGAAGAAAGGAAGCACCCCAAAGCTACCATAAACGACCCCCCAAAAGGCAGTCTTACAGCGAGTGGAAGGGTTTTAGTCTGAAAGCAGGTCCAGCACTGGAGCTTCATTAGTTTGAAGAAACCAGAGTCCTGGGTGACCATAGCAGACAGAAACTGAAAAGAGAACTCCAGAAAAGGGTAAAGGTAAGAAGAGGATGTGGAGCATGGGGTGGAATTTGGCACAAACCTCTGGCTCATCCCAGCCATGCGAGGCCAACTCCCAGCTGCTTAGCCAAGGTTAAAAGAACCAAAGGGCTACAGCAGGGCAAAGAGCGTTTACTGTGTGTGTTGGGGCCGAGTCAGCTGGCTAACTTCTGTTTTAATTGCATGCTCTCCAGAGAATGAGGGAAAGTCCAACTCAAAGTCCCGATAAACTCCTCTTCTAGGCTGCCTTCTTACCCAGTGCCCTTGGATCCCTCACACTCTGTTCTCGTTTCCCTCTTCGTTAGGTGGGAAGGGAAAAGGAGCTGGCATCTTCATCTTCGAGGAAAGCAGTCTGGCGCCAAGATCGAAAGTAACACTGTGTATGCCTCTGACCCACTAATACCCCTTGGAGATCTCCCCTCTCAGAGATAAGCAAATACACAGGCACACATAAAAGAAAGACATGCAGGGCAGGGCTGGGCGTGGTGACACAGGCTTGCGATCCCAGCTCTGGAGGCAAAGGCCGGAAGTCTGTTGTTTTACCTTGTTCCGGTGGTGGCCCAGCCGCTAAGGCCATAGCCTGGGGGAGTTCTGTCCCCCCAGACAATGGCTCTGTTGTTGCCACTAATGGTAGTTCTAACTAAATCTCTATAGTTCTAATAAACCTTGAAATTCAAAGGCTAGGGTGAACACCTGAAACCTCAGAGTAGGAACTGGCTAACTTTCTCTCTCCGCAGGTATCCCGGAAGCCACTCCCTTCCACACCTCCCCAATTGAAAAAAACCCACCCTGCTACTTCCTGTCAACCAGTTGCTAACCCCGCCTCTCTGAGCCCAGGCTAATTTTATTTAATTAATGCGAATGCAACACATCTTTCACATAGTTAACAAGTGCAGCATGAACAAATGTAACACATCTTTGCCTGGTTAAACAAATATTCCACAACAGAAATCACTGCAAGTTCCAATCACTCACGCCAGCCAAGGAGTGAGGGCCTGATCCCTCCTCCATCCCACCCTCCAGTATGTATGTGGCAGGGAAGTTTTCCTGCTCCATCTGCTCATCCTAGTTTTCTGCGGCACAGACTCTGTAAAAGCAGACTAGCAGGTAAAGAAGAGAGAAACAGAAGTTTGTGGCAATGAGCACTTTACAGACAGGACACCACTCAGGAATGGGTTTAGACCTCGTGTTAAGGAAAGAATGACAGTTTATTGATACTGAAGTAATGGAGAGCAAACCCAGGGCCTTACATGGGTTAAGCTGACACCTTACCACTGAGCTGCATCACCAGCTCCAGAATGGGATTCCTATTTTATTTTTATTTTGAGACAGTGTCTCACTGTCGATCAGTATAATCAGACTTTTTCTGTCCCGCCTGCCAGCTTCCAAATAACTATATGGCGGCTTCTTACTTATTATGAAAGTTTGACCAATAGCTTAGGCTTGTTTCTAATTAGTTCTTATAGCTTAAATTAACCCATATCTTTTTTTTTTTTTTTTTTGAGACAGGGTTTCTCTGTGTAGTTTTGGTGCCTGTCCTGGAACTCGCTCTGTAGACCAGGCTGGCCTCAAACTCAAACTCACAGAGATCTGCCTGCTTCTGCTCCCGAGTGCTGGGATTAAAGGCATGTGCCACCACCGCCTGCTTTAATCCATATCTTTTAATCTACATTTTAATCTAGATTACCTTTACTTTTTTTTTTTTTTTTTTTTTTTTGGTTTTTCGAGACTGGGTTTCTCTGTGTAGCTTTGCGCCTTTCCTGGAACTTGCTCTGTAGCCCAGGCTGGCCTCGAACTGACAGAGATCCGCCTGCCTCTGCCTCCCAAGTGCTGGGATTAAAGTCGTGCGCCACCACCGCCCGGACCTTTTTTTTAAAATATTTATTTATTTATTTGTTTGTTTGTTTGTTTGTTTGTTTATTATGTATACAGTGTTCTAGCTGCATATTTGCCTGCAGGCCAGAAGAGAGCACCAGATCTCATTACAGATGATTGTGAGCCACCATGTAGTTGCTGGGAATTGAACTCAGGACCTCTGGAAGAACAGCCAGTACTCTTAACCGCGGAGCCATCTCTCCAGTCCCCCCTCCCCCTTTTTTTTTATTTTTTTCATTTTTTTTGAGACAGGGTTTCTCTGAGTAGCCTTGGCTGTCCTGGAACTCACTCTGTAGACCAAGCTGGTCTTGAACTCACAGAGATCCGCCTGCCTCTACCTCCCAAGTCTTGGGATTAAAGGCGTGCGCCACCACCTCCTGGCTACCTTTACTTTGTAAAGCCCATGCTACTTGCTCTGCATCCCTGGCATCGCCTCACAACTCCACCCTTCTTCTTCCCAACATCCTCTGTGCCTGGCAATCCTGCCTAGCTATTGGCCATTCAGCTCGTTATTAAACCAAAATGATTGTCACATCTTCACAGTATACAAAAAGATTATTCCACAGCAGACCAGGCTAGCCTCCACTGCACAGAGACATGCCCACATGTGCCTCCCAGTGCTGGGGTTAACACCATGCACCACCATGCCTGGCCCATGATAGATAATCAAAGAAGTGACAAGACAAAGACTGAACTCTAGGGTAAGGTAAATACAGAGAAAACAATGGACTAATTGAGCTATGTAACACAGTGCATGCCAGTTCTGGGCTAAGGTTCTGCTTCATCTCCAGCATTTAATCTTTATCCTTCTAGGTGAAGGTAGAGGGGAGCCTTTATAAATCTGTCTTGACTTTAGGCCAATGAGGAAGGGCAATAATAATTAAGTGTTTCTTATTTCTGCTTATTGTCTTCAGCTCCAAATACCCCTTTGCCAAAGTGGTGTGCTTGGAGTGGCCACTCCTCAAAATGCTTTACTTATAGTACTGTGTTTCGGTGTTTCCAAATTGTCACATAAGCAAAGGTTTAAGTTTGAGAAAATGCTCTGTTGGGACGAGAGAGTGGACTCAGTGGTTAGGAGTGCTTGCTGTTCCTGCACAAGACCTGAGTTCAGTTCCCAGCACCCATGTTGGATAGCTCAATAGCTCTAGCTCCAGGTAATCTAGCACCCCCTCTGCCCCCCCCCAGACACCTGCACTCACATGCACATTCCCACATACAGATACACACAAATACATAGAATTTAAATGTGTTGGTATTGTGTTCCCCAAAATATTGTGTACCTTAATAAACTTATCTGGGGTCAGAGAACAGAAAAGCCACAAGATACTTAGGCTAGAAAATATTAGCACACGCCTTTAATCCTAGCATACCAGAGACAGAAATCCCTCTGGATATCTGTGAGTTCAAGGCCACATTGGAAACAGCCAGGCATGGTGACTCATGCCTTTAATCCCAAAAAGCAGCCTTTAATCCCAGGGAGTGGTGGTAGAAAGCAAAAAGGTTTATAAGGCATTGAGGACCAGAAACTAGAGGCATTTGCCTGGTTAAGCATTTGGCTGGTTAAGCTTCAGGCTTTGGAGCAGCAGTTCAGCTGAGAGCAATTGGGATGAGGACACAGAAGCTTCCAGTCTGAGGAAACAAGACGAGCTGAGAAGTTGGCCAGGTGAGGTGTGCTGTGGCTTGTTCTGTCTCTCTGATCTTCCAGTATTTCACCCCAATACCTGCCTCAGGTTTGATTTTATTAATAAGAACTTTTAAAATTCATGCTACATCTGGCGCCCAACGTTCGTGGTACGAATTCATGAAAAAGGTGCTTGTGGGCCCCAGCTCAGGCCCAAGCTACACTCAGCCGGTAGGAGGATCCCGAGTTTGAGGCCTGCCTAGGAGGTTTGCTAAGGAAAAGCTTCGGCCTGGGACCCAGTGACAAACAGTAGTGGGACCATGGAGGCAGCGACTGCTGCTCCACGTTGCTGGCTACTTCTCATCGTGTTGGTGACTGCGGTGATGCTGCTACCTGGGACGAAGGGTTTACTACTGCTTGTTCAGAGAAGAATTGCCAGGACCATCATGTTACAAGAAAGCATCAACAAAGGTCAGTTTGGAAAAGTTTGGCAAGACAAATGGTGGGGAGAAATTGCTGTGAAGATTTTCTCTTCTAGGGAAGAATGTTCATGGTTCCGAGAGATAGACATTTATCAGACTGTGATTGCTCCAAACCACAAAGGAGGCACAAAAAAAAAAAAAAAAAAAAAAAAAATCTGCAGGGAACCATGATCACACCTAACAGTGACTTCGAAATCTTCAAAAGAAAGACAGGACTCCACAATGATGATTCCACAAGGACTATGATAAAGCCATTAAGCTGATTAACACCACCAAAAGATCAACTTTGGACTACACACTACTCAGGACAATTTTGAGATGGCTAGCTGAGATGATCCAGCCTGACAGGCTACTTGAACAAAGACTTGAAACAAGCCCTGCACTTTCTCATTATACAGCGACTGAACAAATGATACAGGACTTGACAATTAACCCCACAATTTTCTTTTCAGGATTCCTTAAAGATGTCTTCACCCCTAGAAAGTGGGAAGTAATTTTAAGAAAACGACACCCACATTCCCAAGAGCTGGGATGGGAGGTTTTTGGTCGTTTAATGAGTTTTGGATATTATCATTGTTTATAAATGGGTAGATCACTGAATCTATTCTGAGAAAAAAGATAAAGAAATAATAGGATAAATAGGTAGATCACTGAATCTACACTGAAAAGAAAAGGGGGAAGATATAAAAATGACAAAAGGTAGACTACTGAATCCATTATGAAAAGAAAAAAGAGAGAATATGGTTATGATAAGATAAAAAGGGAGATTATGGAGTCTACTTTTACAAAGGAGCTACTTGTTTTAAATAAGATAAGTAATGAAAAAATTTTGGTCTGAGTTTATCAGATGTTACTGGACTGGACATTGTTAATATATATAATGGAGATTTTATCTGAATCTGTCAAATGTTAATGGACTAGACATCATTAATGTAATTTTTGGCTGTATATATTGTATATGCTTATTGGATAGTTTTTCTTGTATTAGTTATAAGCCTTTTTTAATTTTAGACAAAAAGAGAGGAAATGTGTTGGTATTGTGTTCCCCAAAATATTGTGTACCTTAATAAACTTATCTGGGGTCAGAGAACAGAAAAGCCACAAGATACTTAGGCTAGAAAATATTAGCACACGCCTTTAATCCTAGCATTCCAGAGACAGAAATCCCTCTGGATATCTGTGAGTTCAAGGCCACATTGGAAACAGCCAGGCATGGTGACCCATGCCTTTAATCCCAAAAAGCAGCCTTTAATCCCAGGGAGTGGTGGTAGAAAGCAAAAAGGTTTATAAGGCATTGAGGACCAGAAACTAGAGGCATTTGCCTGGTTAAGCATTTGGCTGGTTAAGCTTCAGGCTTTGGAGCAGCAGTTCAGCTGAGAGCAATTGGGATGAGGACACAGAAGCTTCCAGTCTGAGGAAACAAGACGAGCTGAGAAGTTGGCCAGGTGAGGTGTGCTGTGGCTTGTTCTGTCTCTCTGATCTTCCAGTATTTCACCCCAATACCTGCCTCAGGTTTGATTTTATTAATAAGAACTTTTAAAATTCATGCTACATTTAAAACAAAGTTACATTTTCTTAAATGCTCTTTGGAGAGAGTTATTATTGTTATTGAGGTCTGCATTGTTGCAGTCCTATTGAGAGCAGCCATTTACCCAAATCACAAACTCTTGGAACACCACATCGGGGAATCCAGCCTATAATTATTCTTACATGTAGATGACATTGGTTGTGGACACTCGGGTCTCTCCTATGCTTCTCTGAACCAGCATTACTATCTTGCTGGTTCCTATATCAGCTTTTTTAATTTTAATTTATTTATCCTTTATTTCTATGTGTGTGTGGATATGTGCTTACATGAGGTTACGTGTACTATGTGCATGCCTGGTGCCCATGGTGGTCAGAAGAGGGTGTCACATCCTTTAGAACTGGAGCTACAGACAGTTGTGAGCCACCGTGTGGGTCCTGAGACCCACACTCAGCTCCTCTGTAGCAGCAGCAAGTGCTCTTAACTGCTGAGCCATCTCTCTGTACTCTTCTTTTTAGTTACATTTTAAGCATTCATTTACAATTATATTTTATCCTAGAATCATGTTTTAACTAATTAATTGAACTAATTACATTTCTGAAAACTGTGAAATTATAATTTACACGAAGAACTAATCTGATTGCCATTGAATCTTTCTGAATTGGTTACTTTTCTCATTGGTGCAACAAAATAACTGACATCAGCAACACAAGGGGAAGACTGGTTTGTTTTAGGTCATGATTTCAGAGCTTTGAGTCCATAGTTGTTGGTTCCTATAGTCCATTGATTCTGGGCCCATGGTGAGCCAGAGCATCCTGGCAACAGAGCTAGATAGAGGAGGAGACTGTCTACCTCAGGATAGAGGGGAAGAAAAGAGGAAGGAGGGTGCTGGGAATAACCTTAAAGGGCACACCCCCTACTGACCCACTTCCTGTAGTAGAATGTTATTTTAAGGTGTGTTACTTTTGCTTATGTTGCATTTGTTTAACTCTGTGAAGCTGTGTTACTGTGTCTGTGTAAAACACCTGATATACTAATAAAGAGCTGAATGGACAATAATAAGGCAGGAGAAAGGATGGGCGGGGCTGGCAGGCAGAGGATAAATAGGAGGAGAAATCTGGGAGAAGAAGGAAGAAGGAATGAGAGAGAGGAGGAGGACTTCACAGGCCAGCCATCCAGCTACACAGCCAGCCGCGGAGTAAGAGTAAGATTTACAGAAGTAAGAGGACCAGAGACAAAAGGTAGGTGGGAAAATTTAAGAAAAGCTGGCTAGAAACTAAGTTTAGTTAAGGCTGGGCATTTATAAGTAAGAAAAAGGCTCCATGTGTGATTTATTTGGGAGCTGGGTGGCAGGCCCCCCAAAAGAGCCAAAGAGATAAAGAGTAAAAATCAACCAACAAAAAACTTCTTCCACCTAGTCTTCATCTCCCAAAGTCCCCACAACCTACCAAAATATTGCCACTAGCTGGGGACCAGTAATTCAGCACATAAGTCTGTGTAGGACACCTCATATTCAAGCTACAATATTTTACATGTATGTAAAACTGTGTATATGCATATAGACATCAAAAGAAGCATGTGAAATAATTTTTACCAAAATAGTAACAGTACATTGCTCCAAATAGTGATATTTAGAGTGTATTTTACTTTCTTCTTTGTGAATTCCTCTATAGTCTACATTATTTTATAATGGATATCATTTTTAAAATTAAAAAGCTAGAGAAAAAATACAGCATTTACCTAACATGTACACAAGGTCCTGGGTTGATCTCCAGTGTGTGTGTGGGTGCGGGGGGGGGGGGGGGGGGGGGGGGGGGGGGGGTGGGGGGTGGGGGGTGGGGGGGGGGGTGGGGGGGGGGGATTACTATGTAAAGTTTATCTCAGCCTTTGCTTTCTGGTCTCTTGAAGAGGAAGGTGGTATTCCTTTCTTTACTGAATGCCCAATGGTGAGCTAAATACTTACAGTGTATGGGTTTGGGGTTTTGTTTTTTGAAGCAGGATCTCAACTATATATCCCTGGCTGTCATAGAGCTCACTGTGTAGACCAGTCTGGCCTCAAACTCAGAGACACACTTAAGCTCTCCCTCCCCAGCGCTGGGATTAAGGGGTGCCCAGCCATGCCAGGCCTCTAGTCTACGGTTACTAAGTATCCTTTTCTTATCATGCCCATGTCTCCAAAGAACAGACCTAAAGCCATAGGAAGATCTGCCCTCAGTCTTCAGTGAAGTTCTGCAGTGAGGAGCTCATCACGTGAAAAGCATTGCCCACTAGATTGGCTGTTTGTCACCCATTTAGCATCTAAAACTCTGTGACCAGGGAATCCCCACCCTGCAAGGCAAAGATGACCAGAACGTTCTGAGGCTGCGAGCTGGGACCCAGGTTCCACTAGTCGCCAGTGTTCCGCCCAGGTATTGCGTTTCTTGTTCACGGCCCAGAATTTGCCAAAATCCATTCCAGAGAAGGGGAATTTTCAGAGGCAGGTGTGGCAGCACTTGTAATGGTAGCCAGGGCCATCTAACACCAACCGGACTGGCCACGCCAACTACCGTGTCTGTGTCTGATGGTGTCTTCCTGCCTGCCGCAGAGCTGTGGAACTTGAGGTTGTTTGAATTGTGAAGCCTCTCTGATCTTCAGGCACTCTGTAAAATAAATAAATAAACAAACAAATAAATAAATAAATAAAAAAGTAAATAAGTAAATAAATAAGTAAATAAATAAACAAAAATAAATGCACCCTTCCTTTTAGTAAGTTCCTTTTCTGCCTCAGCTATTAAGAAGTGGTTTCTATTACTTTCAACTAGAAATCCTGCTATATACATACATAGGTACATATGCATACATGTGAGTGTGTGTATAAATTGAAATTGTCCTCTGATTCAGGGTTCTCTAGAGGAACAGAAGCCATGGAATGAATGAATGTGTATGTACATATGTATATAATATTAAAGAATTTATTAAATTGATTTGCATTTAAATAGCCACAACAGCCGAGTCACATCTGAGAAGCCGAGAACCTGGTAGCCGCTAGGTCCGTGAGGTGGTGTTCTGGCCGTCACAGTCCCACAGTAGCGGCCTCTCACTAAGGAGCTCACCCTGTAGATGCTCAGTCCACAAGACCAGAAGCCTCAGCAGTCCAATCTGCTACCGAAAAACAGGAGGGTTCTAGAAAGGCTGGTTCTGATATCAGTGAGCCAATCAAGGGATAATCAACTTGGTGGCAAGAGGTAAGGCCTCTAGAGCAAAAGGTGAGTAATCTTCCCTCTGATGTACCCCTTTTTGTCGGGATTGTTACCGGCAGGTGCTGCCCACAACTGACATCCATTAAGGCAATCATGACAGTTCTTCATGTGAGGATCTCTGCTTGGGTTACAGGGTGATTCTAATTAATCATGTTTTTTTTTGTTGTTGTTTTTGCTTTTTAAAGATTTATTTATTTATTATGTATACAGTGTTCTGCCTGCATGTACACCTGCAGACCAGAAGAGGGCACCGGATCTCATTACGGATGGTTGTGAGCCACCATGTGGTTGCTGGGAGTTCAGGACCTCTAGAAGAGCAGCCAGTGCCCTTAACCGATGAGCCATCTCCAGTCCTAATCTTGAGTTTAAAATCAACTACAGTATCTTCCAACACATTATCTTAGACATTGGTTTGACGTAGCTGAATTTTGAAATTTAAAGAGGTATAAATTCTAAATATATTGACATTGCTTCTCAACCTTTTAACTAAGATCAAGTGATGATTGACACACATGTGTTTATATGGTGGTGGTATGGGTACCAGGAGCTAAATCCAGGTCCTTGTGGGTACTTAGGGAGCACTGAACTGCTGAACTACAGAGTTACACCCCTAATAAAATTTACTATTTTCTGACTGAAGCTCAAGGCTGAACGGTGGTCTTTAGGTTTGAGTGTGGTCAACCCTCAAGGTCACCTGCAGACCTGGGTTCCTTCAACTTTGTTGCTTCTCTGTACTCTAGGGGCTTGTTGTCCACACAGTCAAAACTGTTCTATCTACATTTCAGTTGTAGAGCAGGGGCAGAGATGTGGAGAACAAACACTATTCCTTTAAGCACATGACCTAGAGGCTCTTCACATTGGATTTCAAATCTCATTGGTGTAGTGGCATTCCTGCTGAGCTGCACCTGGAAGGGGCTCCCAACAATACAATGCCAAGTGCAAATTCCTCGATTTCTCAGGTACCACGGTTTTCCGGGTTTCCTGAATCAAGTTTTGCATAGGCCTTTGTATCCTTGGCAAACTCCAAGACAAGATTCACATAGAGGGCAGCAAGGGAAACAAAAGGTGTCCGCTAAAGAAAAGATGGATTAGGGCTAGGTGCTACTCTCTGGAGCCAGGCTAGGTGCCACTCGGCAGGAATGCCACTACACATTGAACATAATTTAGTCACATGCAAAGGAAAATGAAAAATCTTGTTTATCTAGGTAGCTGTATTCACAGCAAAGCTCAAAGGATTGTGAAACTGAAAAGAAGAGGTTGCAGTGGACACTGGGGGAAGGTCAGTCTTACATAGTTATATTCCATGACTACACACACATGCACGTACTGCATAATGACGTGTTGCTCAATGATGGACCATATAAAATAGTGGTCTTCTAAGAGCACAAAGGAGATGAAAACCTTTTTTTTTTAATTATTCTTTGGCAGTTCCAAACATGTATATAATATGTTGGGGGCCTCTGGGGGCTTTTTGGCCAACAATTCCTGGGGAGGTGGTCCACATCTGGCACAGGGATTTCACTGAATAACCCATGGCTTCAGGGATTGGCATTATCCACCCATGCGTGATATCTCCAAGATGACAACTTCTTATTGCCTGGTGATAGTGCAGTCAACATCACATAACAGTCTGATGCATTAGCTGAGTGTTTGTAGTCACACTAGTATAAACAAGCCACACTGCCAGTCATTGAGAAGCGTAGCTCATATAATTGCGTACGGTATATAATACTTGATATTTAAATAACTCTTTTATTCTATACTTTTTCATCATTACTGATGGATTCACAACACGCCCCCACGGTTGGGCATGTTTGCGCATGCCCGGTGGACCTAGACACTTCCGCCTAGCCAGTTCCAGGTCAAAATAGCCACTTCCGGGTCAAGGTGTCTCGCATAACCAGGACCCCATGGCTTTGCATGGTTGCATAAGAGCACGCAATGCAACCATGTGATCTGTGCATGCGTGGAGTAGCCACATCAACCTGTATACACATGCGCCACCAGCCTTTATAAGCCGGCGCCATATTCCCGGCTCCCCCCTTCTTCTTCCCCGCACACGTGTCTCTCCGCAGGCCTGAGCACTCGTCTGTCTCTTTCATCTTAATAAAACTCTTGATAGTGGATTCTGTCGAGTTTCGTGACATTTCCTCACAGGGTAAGAGCGCTGCTAAATAACTAACATTTGGTGTCAAGACCAAGTGGGCGCTTCTGGGCGCCCTGCGCCTGGAAACCCATTCACTGGGGACTGCTCCACACAAACCGGGGACTCTGCTCCATACGCGACAGACCGCTCTCCATTCGCCTGGCCGCACTAAACTCCATCCAACACCGCTTCTCCAATTGGTGAGTCCCCCACTTTTCAGGCAGCGTAAACTCCTGAATCTGTGAGAACGACCGTTGAGCATCTGGTGCCTCACTAAGTATTCTTGAAACCGGGGGAAACCTCGGCCACGATCTTTATTGGCTACAGTGGGCCCTTATGGCAGGCCTAAATTTCTAGCCATCTCCAATGTCTGCAGCCTGAGATATTCCTTGCGGTTGGACCACCACTGTTGGGTGCATCCTGGGGGCTGTGTGAGGGCGACACGTTCTCATGTTCTTCCAGCTTGACGAAGCGGTTGACACTGTCCAGATTCCCAGGGAATCCTTGCCTCACGCCACGGCCCCCCCCTTCTCGGCTGATGAGCCGATTAGTGGCCTGTGCCCGGTATCCATCCTTGGCCTTGGGCATGCCTGTGGCCTTGGCTCCGAACCACATTTGTTTTTTTTATTTTTATTTGTTTAATTTTTCTGCCTCTCTGCTGCAGACATGGGAAACAAGGCTTCCAACCCTATTAGTCCTTCCTCTCCCTTAGGCTGTCTTCTTGAAGCTTTAAAAGCTCTCAGCTTAATGCCTTACATAAAGATTCCTAAGCTGATCCGTCTCTGTAATAAGAAATGGCCCAAATATGCTTTAGAAAATAACAAAAAATGGCCGCTGAGCGGCTCCTTAGATCCCGATATTTTACGGGAGTTGTCTAATTTCTGCAAGCGAACAGGCAAATGGAAAGAGTTGCTTTCTTCTTTCTCAATGCTAAACCGTCTCTTCTGGATTCCTTCTCTCCTGCTCATATGCTCCTAGCTATGCCTAAACCAGAGGAATCTCTTGACTACGGAATCTCTGCTAGATCCTGCTAACGAACCTCCACTTATCCGACCTCCGGCTCCCACCCCTACTCCTAGGGCAACTGTTCCTTCAGCTCCTCTTCCGGATTCTTCTCCCTCTAAAGCTGATCCTCCTTCGGCAGCGGCCATTTCCAAAGGCCCTGCCCTGGCTCCAACCTTCATCCCTCCTACCACCCGCTCTCAGGCTGCTAAATTGCCGGATTCCAGCCATCCAAACCCTTCCACTGTTCTCCCTTTGCGAAGGTGGCTGGTGTGGATGGACTGATTAAGGTTCATGTTCCATTCTCTCTCACAGAACTCTCTCAGATAGAAACTAAGCTGGGTTGTTATACTTCTAATTCTGGTTCCTTTATTAAACAGTTTCAATATATAACTCAATCTTATAGTCTCACCTTTCATGATATATACATGATACTTTCTAATAATTTACTTCCTGAGGAGTGCAGGTGAGTATGGAAACAGGCTAGGACCCATGTAGATGAAATTCACCAGACTAACCTTTCACACCCCCCAGGAGCTGAGGCAGTTCCTGACCAAGAACCACACTGGGACTATAACACCCAGGGTGGCTGTCTAGCCAGAGATAGGTTTATTACCTGTCTCCTGACCGACCTCCGTAAGGCTGCCCTAAAACTAGTAAACTATGAAAAACTAAAAATGGTAATTCAGGATAAGGACGAAAATCCATCTCACTTCTTAGAGCGGCTCACCAAGGCTCTACTTCAGTTCACTAGCTTAGACCCGGAGAGCCCTGAGGGCAGGCAGCTCCTAATGACCCACTTTGCCTCACAGAACTTCCCCGACATTAGGGATAAACTTAAACGTTTGGAGAACGGCCCTCTGACTCCATAGGCAGATGTGCTGGCGATAGCATTTAAGGTGTACCATGGGAGAGATGAAAAGGCCCAAAAAAGGAACTGCCAGATGCTGGCAAGCACCATCTGACCGGGTCCCCGAAAGCCGTCTGGTCCCTGTTTCAAGTATGGGAAAGAAGGCCACTGGGCCCAGGCTTGCACCACCGCCCCAAGAAGGGCACCAATAAGGTCTTGTCCAAAATGTTGCCAAAAGGGTCACTGGTCAGCTGACTGTCCTAATGTCCCAAGCGATATAGGAACATCTTCCGGCTGACTTTCTAGGCTTGGCCTACAGCGAGGACTGACGCTGCCTGGTTCCCACCCCGGCCACTCCCATCTCACACAGGGAACCAAGGGTAATAATAAAAGTAAATGGGCGCCCCATCTCATTCCTTTTGGACACCGGAGCTACCTACTCTGTCCTGAGAGAGTTTTGGGGGCCCACCTCTCCTGCTCATCTCCCTGTTGTCGGGGTTGGGGGACAGCCTTATCTACCTCATCAGACACCACCACTTAATTGCATTTTCAGAGGCATCCCTCTCACATACACATTCTTAGTGGTGCCAAGCTGCCCTGTACCTTTAATGGGGAGGAACTTTCTAGCTAAGGTAGGAGCGTCCATTTCTTTTGCTCCCCACATTCGCCTCATCCCAGACGCACCAGCAGCTCCCCTCCTCCTCCTCCTAGCTACTCACTCTTCTGACTCTAACAATTCTTCTCCCTTGCCAGCCTCTCAGGTAGACCCAAAAGTCTGGGATACCCAGAACCCTTCTATTGCTAGACACCATCAGCCTGTTATTATCCAGCTACAAAATCATGCCAGATATATCACCCAAGCTCAGTACCCTCTCTCACTCCAGAGCCTAAGAGGACTTAAGCCTATCATTTCTGACCTTCTCAGGAAAAAGCTGCTCCGCCCAACCTCTTCACCTTTTAACACCCCCATACTTGCAGTTAAAAAGTCTAATGGAACCTACCGCCTGGTTCAAGACCTCCGGCTCATTAACTCTGCAGTGGTCCCCCTCCATCCTTTAGTGCCTAACCCTTATACTCTCCTGTCCACTATCCCTTCGGGAACCTCTCAATTCTCAGTTCTAGATCTCAAAGACGCCCTCTTTTCTATCCCTCTCAGTCCTCAGTCTCAAAATATCTTTGCTTTCACCTGGACTGACCCTGACACTCACCGGTCCACACAGCTGACCTCGACTGTTCTGCCGCAGGGATTCAGAGACAGTCCATACCTATTTGGTCAGGCTCTGGCCTCTGACCTGCTTTCTCTGTATCTCCCTGGCTCTAAACTAATACAGTATGTAGATGATATTTTACTCTGTAGCCCATCCTTACAGGTTAGCCAAACTAACACCTATGTTCTCCTAAATTTCTTATCCAGCCAAGGTTACAGGGTATCTCCTTCTAAAGTTCAGCTGTCAACTCCCCAGGTCACCTATTTGGATCTATCCATTACTCCAACTCACAAGGCTATTACTGTAGACAGGAAGTGTCTAATCCAGTCCCTCACAGTCCCTTCTACTAAACAGGAGATTCTGTCTTTCCTAGGAATAACTGGCTTCCTACGGTCTTGGGTTCCATTCTTTTCTCTCCTTGCTCACCCCTTATATGAGGCAGCTCAGGGCTCGCCACATGAGCCCCTCCTCCATCCTGTCACTAAACCTTTCCAAAAGCTCCAACAGGCTCTTCTTCAGGCTCCAGCACTCCATCTCCCAGACTTAACCCGTCCCTTCTCCCTCTATGTAGCAGAGAAGGAGGGATTTGCCCTGGGAACTCTAGGGTATCAGCTGGGACCCTCCTTTGTACCTGTAGCCTATCTGTCAAAGAAGCTAGACCTTACCAGTCAGGGCTGGGCACCTTGCATCCGTGCCTTAGCAGCTGCAGAGCTCCTTATTTGGGAATCAAAAAAGCTAAGCTTTGGGTCACCCATTATTGTGTTTTCTCATCATAATCTATCCCATCTCTTAACTTATAAAGGCTTACAAACTTTACCTCTTTCCCAGGTTCTTTCTCTCCAGGTGGCATTACTAGAGGATGCCACACTTACTTTCTGGACTTGTCCACCTCTTAATATTTCAAGCCTCCTCCCTCAACCTAATGCTGACTGTTCTCCTTCTCATTCCTGCACTGAAACCTTAGAGGAACTGCTACCTCACCCTTCACACATACAGGAGGGCACATTGCCTCAGGCTACTTATACCTGGTACACAGATGGCAGCTCCTTTTTATATGAAGGGACCCATAAAGTGGGTTATGCCATAGTGTCAGATACTGAGATAATAGAGGTACAGGCGTTACCCACACACACCACTAACCAACAGGCTGAGCTGATAGCCCTCACCCGTGCCTTCCAATTGGCACAGGGACAATCTCTAAATGTTTACACAGACTCCAAATATGCTTTTCATATCCTCCTGTCCCACGCTGCTATTTGGAGGGAGTGTGGCCTTCTCACAGCAAAAGGGGGATCCATATCTAACTCAGGCCAAATAATGGCCATGCTGGAGGCTTCCCACCTCCCCAGGGCTATAGGAATTGTCCGCTGCCGGTCTCATCAGACGGATAGCTCCATCATCTCTAGGGGAAACAACCGGGCTGACCAGGCAGCCAGGACAGCGGCCCTCCAGGACCAAGTCTCACCTCACCCACCACAGAGAATCCATACAGCCTACACCCTCACAGGGAACTCTAGACACTAGACAAATTCTTTCCTATCTGCACCAGCTCTTTCATCCTAATAATCTTGCTCTGTCTCAATTCATAAAAGCTCACCTGGAGCCCACCTCTGAGGACTTACAGTTCTTAAGAACTATTACTGCCTCGTGTGAGATCTGCCAAAAAACAGATCCCAATACCAAGTACAGGAGTCAGTCTTTTACCACCAGGCTAGAGGTTCCCTTCCAGGGACTGACTGGCAGCTCAATTTTACCCATATGCCCACCATCAGGAAAGTTAAATATCTCCTCGTGATGGTAGACTCATTTTCAAATTGGGTGGAGGCATATCCGGTTTCTAATAAGCGGGCTCAGACAGTTGCAGACCTCCTTCTCCGAGAAATTATTCCTCGGTTTGGGGTTCCTGTTTCTCTTCAGTCTGACAATGGCCCACAGTTCACCTCTCAGATTTCTCAGACACTAGCTAAGGCTCTTAACATTCCTTGGCATTTTCATATCCCATACCGTCCTCAATCCTCAGGAAAGGTGGAGCGTACCAACCGGTCTTTAAAAACTATTCTTACTAAGATGTCACAGGAACTTCACCTTGACTGGGTAAGATTATTACCTCTAGCTCTCCTCAGGCTCAGGGCTCTTCCTAAAAAGCCTCTTTCAATCTCTCCGTTTGAACTAATGTATGGAAGGCCAGTTCTAACACCAGGTCTTCTATCCAACCCTCCAACTGTTCCAGATAGCCTGTTAACTCCCCTTTTATGTCACCTAAGGTCTATTCTATGGAGCTTCGCAGACTGTTCATTACCTCAGCCATGTGACAATAATTGTCCACCTCCAATCCACATTGGGGATCAGGTTCTTCTTTTCCCTTAGGCCAGCGCCCTTCACCCCTTTCCCCTAAGTGGCAAGGACCCTTCAAGGTAATTCTTGTGACTCCTACAGCTGCTAAACTCGAGGGCTTTCCTCACTGGGTCCACCTGTCTCATCTAAAACCTTTTATCTCACCTCCATCCCAGAAAAATCTCTCTTCATATACAGTGAAACAAACAGGGCCTCTCACTCTCAAGCTCCAGAGGACATCAGGATCCACTGCCTTGTCACCAATTCCAGAGAAATAAGGTATCACCCCTTCCTTTCCCAACCAGGGCCACACAGAGCTGGAGGCAAAAAGGACCATCAAAAATATCCAGGTGGTAAGGAAAAATATAATACAACAATCTATCATTGTTCAATACTCAGCAACTGATCACCTGTGTTTCCTAAAAACTAGCCTAATAAGGGAAACAGGTGCCTTAAATAAACTACCTCTAATAAGGCTTGTCTCAGATAAAAATTAAGCAGAGTACTAAGGCCAGATCCACCTCAGATAAATGTCACATGTCTCCATCTGGGCAGGCCAGATCTAACTCAGATAAATGCCAACTCCAAAAATAAAATAATAATGATTCTTTTTTCTCTAAGCTTTTTCTATGTCAACAGTATCTTGTCAAACAGAAGGTTCCCAGCCACAGCATGGATAGACAGCTGTAGAACAAGGGGATGGCAGAACGTCATTCCAGGACCCCCCTCCACCATCATCCCAGGACTCCCAGGCTACCCTCCCCATTTCCCCCAAGAGCCAACCGACGCCCACTATTCAGCCAGAAGCAGTCTTTGAGAGAAATGTCGCCCCATACCCACTCAACCACAGTATTTTTTTCCTTTTTAAAAAAGAGTCAGGGATGATGGATTCACAACACGCCCCCACAGTTGGGCATGTTTGCGCATGCCCAGCGGACCTAAACACTTCCGCCTAGCCAGTTCCAGGTCAAAATAGCCATTTCCGGGTAAAGGCGTCTCGCGTGACTAGGACCCCGTGGCTTTGCATGGTTGTGTAAGAGCGCGCAATGCAACCATGTGATCTGCGCATGCGTGGAGTAGCCACATTGACCTGTGCACGCATGCGCCACCCAGCCTTTATAAGCCGGCGCCATATTCCCGGCTTTCTCCTTTTTTTTCTCCACACACGTGTCTCTCCGCAAGCCTGAGCACTCGTCTGTCTCTTTCATCTTAATAAAACTCTTGTTAGTGGATTCTGTCGTGTTTCGTGACATTTCCTCACAGGGTAAGAGCGCCGCTAAATAACTAGCAATTACCTTATATTCCATCTATTTATTTTTTTAAATGTACTGTAATGTAACTCTAAGTACAGAACATTGTAAATATTCTGTTATGCCAGCAAGAGCTTCATACATGTGTTTACTGTGTCCCTTCATATTGAGGTCAAGCATGATAGTTCATGCCTCTAACCCCAGAAACCAAGAGGCAGAGGCAGGAGGATTGCAAGTTTGAGACCAACCTGGGTTACAGAGTGCCTTAGTTAGGGTTTTTAATTGCTGAGAAGAGACACCATGACTACAGCAACTCTTTCTTTGTTTTGTTTTATTTTGGTTTTGGTTTTTTCAAGATAAGGTTTCTCTTTGTTTGGGTACCTGTCCTGGCTCTCACTCTGTAGACCAGGCTGGCCTCGAACTCACAGAGATCTACCTGGCTCTGCCTCCCAAGTGCTGGGATTAAAGGTGTGCACCACCACCGCCCAGCTGGCAATTCTTATAAAGAAAGCATTTCATTGGGATGGCTCACTTACAGTTTCAGAGGTTCAGTCCATTATCATCATGATGGGGAGCATGGCGGTATGCAGGCAGATGTGGTGCTAGAGTAGTCCTATAATTTGCAGGCAACAGGAAGTTGAGACACTGGATGGTATCCTGAGCACAGGAAACCTCAAAGCCTGCCACCACAGTGACACACTTCCTGCTACAAGGCCATACCTCCTAATAGTGCCACTCCCTATGAGATTATGAGGGCCACTTACATTCAAACTACCACACACACAGCAAGACTTTGTCTCAAAAACAAACAAAAGGCCTCTTTGAGTGACTGGCCTAAGCTTCTTCACTCTCAGCATAGAGAAAGCAGTGGGGTCCCAGCTACAGCCCTCTAAGGAGTCAAACAGAACCAGTGCTTCTCATGTAGCCAACATGCAGCTGCCCACATCTGGATGTCCTTTGTCAAAGAGAAATAACCATCTTGTTTAATCGTTTTGACTCAGGGTTTTCTATTTCTGGCAGATAAATGCTATAAACTTCAACCTGCTGCTCAGCCAGGAGGTAATGAGGCTGGAAATGATAGTGTCTATACTCCTGACCTCCTGTCTCAAAAAGGAGTGGTAAGGAGAGAGAGAGAGAGAGAGAGAGAGAGAGAGAGAGAGAGAGAGAGAGAGAGAGAGAGAGCACATGTAGAAACTACATAAAAACTGCATTGAAAAGAGAATTTCTGAAACCTAATAAGGAGACTATAATTGTGGAGACTTGAATAAGAGACTGGGGTGAAAATCCCAATAGTGTGCAGGTCCTAGCTTTAATCTCTCAGAAAGGCAAAGCGAGAAAAATACCTTCTTTTTGTAGTGAGATTTTTCAATCTATAAAAGCACAGAGCTAATCACAATGAGATCTCATCCTTCACCTATTTAACTGACTAATATAAAGAAGACAAGAGCTAGCAAGTGATGGGGAGTAAGTGGAAGGAAAAAAAAAACTCTTGCACACTTGGGCACTATAGATTGGCACAGCCACAATAATATGGAGATTCCTTGACAAACTAAAACTTAAGCTGCCACATGATTCAACAGTTCACCTTATGGTGTTATACCTGTGGGGAACCAGCACCCACATATATTTACCCCAGGGACTCTTGAGAAATGAGGGATAAGAAACTTAGGTAGAGATATAGAGGGGAGAGAAACCGTAGGATATCCTCAGGTGGGTCTGGATCCTTATCCACCTGTCCAGACCTTTATTCCAAAGAACTATTTATAACAATGCCAAGGGGAAGCGCAAAGGACCTCCCCCTTGCTAGTTACAGCCAAATGCAGACCCTTACAAGCACCTGGTACTCGGGCCCATGGTCCAATCATCCTCTTATGCAGTCCTGCTGGGTACATCCACCAGGAAACCTAGTGGGCTCCAACATGTACCCACAGGAAAATGAAACCAAGACATTAGAGAGATGCTAGCAATTGGAATCAACCAGCATGGCCCCCATAGATAAGTGTGGTGTATAGAGAGTGAAATATCAGAACCACGAGGAGGGAAATCCTATCGTGTGTGACTCCATGCCTTGCTCTGGAAGACAGAAATGAGGCAGGCACAGAAAGATGAGTAATGAATGCACAAGCTTACTCCCAGAAGCAGAGAGTAGTGTGCTGGACAGCGGGCTCTGGTGTGGCTGTATGGGAGCGAGGTGGGGATGTAAGCAGAGGGTGGAAAATTCGAGTCAGGAACATGTAAGGGACATTTTGTCAGTGCGGTGACTGTGGTAAACAGTTGACCCACTCTTGAAAAACGTTGAGAGTATTTTAAGTGTCCTCATTTTTACCACACAAATATCTACGTAAACCAATGCATAGGTCAGTTAGCTACAGCTGCTTATTTATATGCTTCACAAGGTCATGTACAAGCCAGGCAGTGGTGTCGCACGTCTTTAATCCCAGCACTTGGGAGGCAGAGGCAGACGGATCTCTGAGTTCAAAGCCAGCCTGGTCTACAGAGTGAGTTCCAGGCCAGCCAGGGCTATGCAGAGAAACCCTGTCTCAAAAAAAAAAAAAAAAAAAAAAAAAAAAAAAAAAAATGTCATGTATACAACAATGACACTTCCTCCTGTTTAAATACAGAAAAGGGCTAAGGAAGTGGCTGAGTGGTCCAACACTTGGACCTGAGACCTGGGTACAGTCCCCAAAACCACACACTCACACTCACAAGAGAAAGACAGAACTGGTAATATATTGTTTCTGGTATAGAAGAGATGAAGTAAGTACTCTCACATACACACGCACACACATGCACACACACACACACACACACACACACACACACACACACACACACACACACACATTCACTTGCTCTAGCTCCCTCATTCCTCATTCTGCAGGAAGCCAGCCGCCATGTTGCTGGATCACTCAGGCAGCCTACAGAGATGCTAACTAACAGAGTGACAAAGGGCTCCCAGCCAACGCCAGTGGAAACTGAAGCTGCCTGCCAACAGCTACACCCGAGAGCCCAGAAGTCTTGCTCAGGCCTGAAGACGTCCAGAACTGAAGCCAAAACCTTAACTACAGCCTCACGAGAGAACCACCTCTGAGCCAGACTCAGAACTATAGAAACTTAAGAAATCAGTGGGCTTTGCTGGTATTATTTCAAACTAAAAATAAAACAATTCTAAATTAGAGGTGTGAATCAAGTTTAATGAAATTTTACTTTTTGCTTTTCTACCTCATAAAAACAGATGGACAGACTTTTCAGATTCCTATAGTAAAGTACCCGTCCTGAAACAGACTCTCGGAGTTAAGCCCTTACCACACAAAATTCTGCCCTGCTCTCAGGTGTTGGGGAATCAAACTGGAGTCTGGCATGCACTCAGCAGCCTACCTATGAGCTACATCTCCAGCCCCATTTTATCACACTTGTGTGTGTGTGTGTGTGGAGGGGGATTTTCGCATGTATGCACTCTCAGAGTCCAGAAGAGAGCACAGGAATTATAAATTTAATAGTAAACTAGCTCCAATCTCCTGTTTGTTTGTTTGTTTGTTTGTTTGAGACAGGGTTTCTCTGTGTAGTTTTGGTGCCTGTCCTGGATCTCGCTCTGTAGACCAGGCTGGCCTGGAACTAATGGAGATCTGCCTGGCTCTGCCCCCTGCGTGCTGGGATTAAAGGCGTGTGCCACTGCTGCCCGGCCCACTCTCCTTTTCTGTGAATGTCTAGTGCATGCTTTTGGAGCCCTCAGAGGTAAGGTCCGTACTAAAAAAGTCTAAAGACTTAGTTGCTACTTCTGGACAGATGTGTATGTCTCTACACCTGTACATGCTCTGTCATTATGGGTGCCCAAGGAGGCCAGAAAAGGGTGTTGGGTCCCCTAGAACTGGAGTGAAAGACAGCTGTGAAATGCCCAACATGAGTGCTGGGAGCCCAACTCATCCTCTGGAAGAACATCAAACACTCCTAACCACTGATGTGACGGTCTCTCCGCCCTTACTCTTTTTTAAGCTTTTTCTATATTAGATCATTGAAAACCCTATGTCTATTAAGTCTGACCTCCCTACCCTGACCTCATAGAAAACCCTGACACGTTTCATCTGGGTCTCTCCCCCTGGTTTTACCCAGCCATTCAACATTCTACTGTAGCCTACTATGAGCACAGGACCATGCTGGGCCTGCTGATGTAAGAATGGACAAGATACTGAGGTTGAGTTTGAAATTTTTATTCAGTAGTGAAAAGTAATAAAAATGGCACACATGGGCCAGTGAGATGGCTCAGCAGGTAAAGGCACTTGCTGCCAAGCGTCATAATGACCTGAGTTCAATCCCCAGGGACCCATAGGGGGAAACAGAGAGCTGACTGCCACAAGTTGTCCTCTGACTTCCACAGATGTACCTGGCATGTACACACATACACACACATGCACAGCAAACAAAATGTAACAAAAATGGTATGCATGAGGCAGAGACATGCTTTGTATCCTTATAACTTAAGAAGTGCTCCTTAAAGAGGAATTAGGCATACAAAATTGGGAGTGACAAAGAATATTTAGAAAATAAGTCACTACAAGTTAGCAGAGACTTGGCAGGCAGAGACAATAAGTAGGAGGAGAAATCTAGGCCTGACAAAAGAATGAGAGAGAAGAGAGAAGAAAGAGAGAATGAGGAGGAGACAGAGGCGGACATGCCTGGGGCAAGAATCAGGCACACGCCAGCCATCCAGACACAAGAAGCAGTAAAAGACACACAGAAGGAAAGAAAAGCAAAAAGCCCAAGGCAAAGGTAGATAAAGAGAAACAGGTTAAGTTAAAAGAGCTGGCCAGAACTGAGCCTAAGCTAGGCTGAGCATTCAAAACTAATAAGTCTTTATATCATTATTTGGGAGCTGGTTGGTGGCTAAAAGAAAAGGCCTGGTAGACCTGAGATAAGCAATTTAGGGAAGAGAAAATTATTTTCAGCCCATTATCACTGACTCAATGATAGAGTGTGTGGGCTCTGGTCTCAATCCCTAGTACTCAAAAAGGAAAAGACTTAAATAGTCACAAACTAGAATATGCCATCTTTCTTTCTTGTCAATAGGGTTTCCCATTCTACATAAAAACAAACCTATAACGAGGCAGAATCATTACTGTGTGCAGCTCCAGATGAACCAAAGCTACATGTCTCAAGATAGCCATGCGGCAGAAAAGCAGAGCCAGGAAGGGACTGAGGATCAAGCCACAGTCCTTGAGGGCATGTCCTCAGTCACCCTCTCTCTTCACCCAGGTCTCACGCTGCTGAGTTTCCATCAACTCCCAATGACCCATCACATTATAAAGCCACCATGAGTGAACACGTCGATAAGGTTAGAGCCTTCAGTCCACTTTCCAGAGCCACTTCTGATTGTTGGTACATTTGGGGAATTTCAAATCCAATCTGTGACACTTACTGACAGGCGAACGCTAACAGACCAACGGCCCTTGAAAGCAGAGCTTTGATTTAGTTAAGCCGGACTTTCCAGAGCAGTTAACAATGAATGTTAGAGCTCATTGGACAAAGAGAGATGCAACAGCCAAGACTGTATCTGGCTGCTGACATCAGTCCATGCACACGTGCACACGTCAGCTGAAACCTGCCTGCAGTCCATGCACACCTGCACACGTCAGCTGAAACCTGCCTGCAGTCCATGCACACGTGCACACGTCAGCTGAAACCTGCCTGCAGTCCATGCACACGTCAGCTGAAACCTGCCTGCAGTCCATGCACACCTGCACATGTCAGCTGAAACCTGCCTGCAGTCCATGCACACGTGCACATGTCAGCTGAAACCTGCCTGCAGTCCATGCACACGTGCACATGTCAGCTGAAACCTGCCTGCAGTCCATGCACACGTGCACACGTCAGCTGAAACCTGCCTGCAGTCCATGCACACGTGCACACGTCAGCTGAAACCTGCCTGCAGTCCATGCACACGTACACATGTCAACTGAAACCTGCCTACCTGTGTCTCTGCTTCTCTTCCTTTCCCTGTCAAGTGCTGTCTGCCCGCGCAGCTAGGTGGTGCTCTCTGGTTCTGGGAAACACATGACTCATGAGTTCCCCTTTGCTCAAATAAAACTGCCCAATTTAATTTGTCTACAGTGGGTTTTTTTTTTTTTTTTTTTGTCTTATTTTTGGTCCTGGGAATTTACTAAGGAAGTGCAGCGTGCTAAGCACATGCTCTATGCTAAGCCACACCCCTAATTCCAAAGGTTGTTTGGTTTGGTGTTTTTTCTTATTGTGCTAAAGATGAAACTCGGGGTCTTGCTGCATGCTTGACAAGCATTCCACCGCTGAGCTACATCCCTGGCCCTAAAGATTTAACATTAACAAAGAAAGGAGTAAAACAACAACAGGAAGCTGAGGCCTTTGTCCAGATGACTCTGAACCCTCAGAGTCCTGCCCACCTTGGATCTGAAGCATTCTCAGTTGTCTCCCTCCTAGCAACACATTTTCTCTAATGTTTTACATTCACCTTTTCCAACTATTTTTAATCTTTTCCTCTTAATATTCTGTTTTCCTCTGACCAAAATGCTCTTTCTTGACATTTTTTATTTGAACCCTCTTTTGTATACATCCAAATATTTTTTCACTTCTGTTTCGTTTTCTCTTAGCAGTTCAAGTGATGAAATCCAAGCTACGCAAATACTCTACCACTGAACTTCCTCCCCAGCTCTTTACTGCCTATTTTTAAAGGCCTCGGGAGATTCATTCATCAGATTCTGGATCATCAGAATCATCCATCCCACAGACGGTCCAAAGGCAAAGTCTATTAGAACTGCTGTAACCTGCAGGCATGACCACTCACTCATGAAGACTTCATTGTCATAGAGGAAGAGAAGTTATGGCTGCACCCTGTCCCTGACTCCTTCCTCTTGCCCGCCCTTCCCCTAAACTACAGAATCCAATACCCACCTTCTCCAACCCTGCCCCTGTACAAATTTGTCTTGACCCTTGTCTCCCTGGATAATCTTATCCACCACCCTGGCAAACTATCATTTTTGCATATTCTTCTCAAGTTGACAGCTCCAACCTGATCTACACCCTAGCTCCTAATCCGTGCCCCCATCTTCCTGATGACACACATCTTCCTACGTTATCACGGTGGACACACCTCTCCCCAGCAAACTACAAGGAAATTTGGAGTCATGTCACCTCCACATTTGATCACTGAACCCCATGATCTCACCTGTAACACCTCCACTCTCTATCTGTCCAGGTTCTTTCTAGTAGCAACACATATTGCTTTGCTTTGTTTGATTGCAAGGGGGTGGGGTTGTTTGGTTTAATTTGGTTTGGTTTTGAAGCATGGTCTCACTGTGTATCCCTGGCTGGCCTGAAACTCATAGAGATCAGCTTGTCCCGGCCTTTGGAGTACTGGAAGTAAATGCTAGTGTTACTGCATCTAGCCAGCACATCTTTTTATCACTGCAATTTTTTGCTGGCTAACTGACTCCAGGTCCATGCTTCATGGGTGGATACTTCTCATTAGGGTACAATACAGCAGAAAATAAGTAACTAGGGTCCAATATGAGTTCAAATGGAGCCTCGGTTCCCCTTCCTCATAACTCCTAGCAAATCATTTAAGAGGAATAAATTTTAATCACTTCTTTCAGACAGTAGGGGTAATCATGACATAATAGATGTTGTAAAAAGTAAGTAAAAAACAATCAGTTTGGAATGTCTGCCCATATTGCTGGGTAGGGCTCTCTTCTTCTGGTGACATATGGCTCATGAATTCTTCTCTGCACAATAGTATATATAAGTGCCTAGTACATTTACCTATATCATAATTCTTACCAGAATTGTGCTCTAAAACTATAGACTTAAGTCAGGCATGATAACACAGACCTGTAATCTCAGCTATTGAAGGCTAGTGAAGAACAATTGCTTAAGACCATGACCTTGAGACTAGCTAAAGCAAAGTAACAAGATTCTGTCCCCAAAATAAAAAAACAAAATACAAAGCACACAAAAGGGACAGGAAGATTGTTTTGTGGAGAACGATGACAAGCCTAAGGAACTGAATGCAAACCCCAGGATCCGCATAGTGGAAGGACAGAGGGGTTTGTTCTCTGATCTCCATGAGCCCAAACAGAGCCACACATCAGTCAATCAACCAATTAAAAGTAAACATAAAATTTGTCCCCATGCTAGACCATTAGTGTATACTGTCTTCTTATCCTTTATTTCCTAGCCACCTTCCATTGAAGAGAGATTCTGATGAGTCCATTTCTCCCATTTAATGATCAAGGAGGCTATGTGTTCCAGATAGTGTTTCTACAAGACAATGAAGGTCATAGGTTACTCTGAGTGATCATTGAGCAGAGCCTCATACCAAGTTGCAATGGGCAGGTGTAAACAACTCAAATTCTAAAACTGTTTTAAAATCATTTCCTGCAGGGCCTAGAAAGAGTGCTCAAAAGTTAAGAGCACTGGCTGCTAGTCCAGAGGTCCTGAGTTCAATTCCCAGCAACCACAGGGTGGCTCACAACCATCTATAATGAGATCTGGTGCCCTCTTCTGATGCGCAGGCATACATGCAGGTAGAACACTGTATACGTAATAAACAAATAAATCTTTAAAAAAAATCATTTCCTGCTGGTCGAAGCTGGCAATGTATTGCATGGTAGGTAGTTTGAATGAAAATGGCCCCCATAGACTTGTAGGGAGTGGCACTATTAGGAGGTGTGGCCATGTTGAAGGAAGTACGTTACTAGGGGGTGGGCTTTGAGGTTTGAGAAGCTCAAGGCAGGCCTGGTATTGTTCTCTCTTCCTGCTGCCAGCAGATTCAGATGTAGAACTCTCAGTTATCTCTTGAGCACCATGTCTTCCTGCATGCCACCATGCTTCCTGCCATGACAATAATGGGCTAAATCTCTGAACCACAAGTCAGCCCCAATTAAATGTTTTCCTTCATAAAAGTTGCCATGGTCATGGTATCTCTTCACAGCAATAAAACTCTAAGACATGTTGTAACATATGTAAAACCAAAAATAGACCAGCAAACTCAAAAATTTCAAGTTGTTTGGGGACAAAGGAATGCCTGTAATTTTAATATGATTTTTTTTACAGGAAGGATTTTTTTTTAATTTTATTTTTCTTAACATTTATTTTACAGTGTTCTGTCTGTATGTTTGCCTGTATGCCAGAAGAGGGCATCAGATGTCAATATAGATGGTTGTTAGCCACCACGTGGTTGCTGGGAATTGAACTCAGGGCCTCTGGAAGAGCAGCCAGTACTCTTAACCTCTGAGCCATCTCTCTAGCCATTAATATGATTTTTAATGCTATTACCTCAGTCTGTATTCCCTTGCTAGTGATAAAAACTCAAATGAGGCTAGTTTAAACAAGAGGAAAATTGATTAACTTCCATAAATTAAGAGTTTAAAGGCAGAACAAGCCTTGAGCATGCTAGATGTAACAGTGAGAGAATCATCATTGCAATGGTTAGTGTTTGTAGCTGGAGTTTTCCTGTGTCCACCCGGCTCCTGCAGCCGCTCAGACCCAAGTAAACACACAGAGACTTATAGTACTTATAAACTGTATGGCCGTGGCAGGCTTCTTGCTATCTAGTTCTTATATCTTAAATTAACCCATTTCTATTAATCTATACTTTGCCATGTGGCTTGTCGCTTACCAGTACTTTACATCTTGCTTCTCATGGTAACAGCTGACAGCATCTCCTGACTCAGCCTTCCACTTCCCAGAATTCTCCTCTCTACTTGTCCTGCCTATACTATACTTCCTGCCTGGCTACTGGCCAATCAGCATTTTATTTATCAACCAAATCAGAGCAACACATTCACAGCATCCAGAGCCATCAATATCCACAGCACTTCCCCTTTTCTTTTTTTTTTCAAAAAGGAAGGTTTTAACTTTAACATAGTAAAATTACATATAACAAAACAATTATCAAGCAAGAATTATAGTTATAATATCTAATCTATTTATAATATCTAAAGAAGATAACCTATCTATCCTATATTTATGAGTCTAAGGTTTCATATCTAACTTATCTTTTATTATAACTAAGGAAATTATAACTATCTAGTCTTCAAATACATCAAAGACCCCAGAAGGATACAATATTACCTGAGAAATGGGAGAAGAATGCAAGCAATTTTCAGGAGTCTTATGAGAGTAGACAGAGACAGCTGGCAGCCTGGACAGTCATCCAAAGTTCCTCTGTAAAGTTGGGGCATCTGTCTTCAGCCCACAGGCCTAGAGTCTCTCAGTCACTTCTCTCTGTGTCCTGTAGAATGTCTGGCAGTTTCCTCTGTGAAGCAGGAACCTGGAGGACCATTTCGCCAAGCAAGGTTCAGTGGTCATCTTCCTATGGGTTCTGGATGTCCAGTCAATCAAGCAGTCCAGGCAAGTTTCTTGCCCAAATGGCTGTTTTTGACAAGAAGAAGATAAATTCCATGTAGAGTGTTTTCGATGCGCATCCTCTTCTCTGAAGTAAATCAGTGCTGCCAGGAACAGACATGTCTCACTGTCCAGAAAGTCTAAATTTTTAAAACATTTTATTTTATCTTTTATTTATTTATTTTTATTTATTTATTTGTTTATTTTGGTTAGGATAGGTTCATGTAACCTAGGCTGGCCTCCAGTTTGCTTTGTTACTGAGAATGACCTTGAACTCCTGACCCTCCTGTTTAAAACATTTTAAATGCCATATTCTGTAGGTCTTTGAAGTGTTTGAAGATTACTACCTAATTGAATTATATCTATGTATACCTAGAAAACTTAACTAACATGGCTACAAGTTTGACAATCATAGAAGACTAATTATTAATCTACCTGTGTTTTGGTTGCCCTAGAAGAAATAAGAAACTGCTGTGGATATCAATCGTTCTGTATGCTGTGAATGTGTTGCTCTGATTTGGTTGATAAATAAAATGCTAATTGGCCAGTAGCCAGGCAGGAAGTATAGTATAGGCAGGACAAGTAGAGAGGAGAATTCTGGGAAGTGGAAGGCTGAGTCAGGAGATGCTGCCACCATGAGAAGCAAGATGTAAAGTGCTGGTAAGCCACAAGCCATGTGGCAAAGTATAGATTAATAGAAATGGGTTAATTTAAGATATAAGAACTAGATAGCAAGAAGCCTGCCACGGCCATACAGTTTATAAGTACTATAAGTCTCTGTGTGTTTACTTGGGTCTGAGCGGCTGCAGGAGCCGGGTGGACACAGGAAAACTTCAGCTACAAGTGTTGTCAACCTGACACACTCTAGATCTGCTGTAGGTCTAGAAGGGCCTCTGGACATGCCTTTGGAGACTTCTATCAGTTGTACTAGTTGATGTGGGAAGGCCCATCTTCTCACATGGTGGGACCATTCCTTAACCAAGGGGTTGTAGGCTGCATAAAGTGGTGAAGTTGATCTGAGCAGTGGCATGAATGTATCCATTGCTCTCTCTCCTGACTATAGCCATAATGTGATCAGCTGCTTCAAGCTCTTGCCTTGACTTCCCTGCTATGATGAACTATACTTTGATCTGTGAGTTAAAATAAGTCTTTTCACCCTTAAGTTGCTTTGCGGAGGGGGCATTTTATCGCAGCAACAGGAAAAGAAACTAAGGCATTCATATTATCAAGTGTGAGGGCAATCTAGAAGGAAACACGTATAATGATATGTCTGGTTCCCTTCTTTCATTGGTGTGTGTGTGTGTGTGTCTGTGTCTGTGTGTCTGTGTGTGTATTCAGTCTCTTCTGATTTCGTTTATCTGTTTGCCTCATTTTTCAAAGACTTGGAGGTCTCTAAGATGTCCTCTAAGGTGGGGTAAAACTCTCACATTAGCCATTTTGCTCTCTGCATCTCCCCCCCAAGTGAACGATCCTCTTAAGAGGCTCTGGCTTTGGCAGCTCCAGTGAAGCAGCAATGGCAGAAAGATATGTGCTGGGAGAGTCAACCACTAAGCATTTGTTCTGCCTCTTACTGTGAGCTCAGGCTTCAGGAGAAACCGAAAAAAAAAACTCTGTGCTTGGGCCCCTCCAGGACTGGTGAAAATGGAGGCATTTACGGATGGAACCAGTTCCCTGCCCTGGCTTGTGAGCACCTCCAGGATTTAGAACTGTGTCATGATGTCCGTGTCCACAGCCATACAGAGAGGCATGGGGTTAGAAGAGGAGTCTGCCTGTGTTTTGGTTGCCCTAGCAGAAATAAGAAACTGGCAGACAAATGATGCAAAACAAAGAGCATATTAATGAATACTCACAGCACCAACCAGGGCTTTGAGATCTCTAAGAAGGAAAAGGTCTCTACCAAAGAGGTAGCTTTCAGAGAAGAAAAGAGCTGGACAGAGCTGGGGATAGAAATCATGGGCAGAAGGGCTGTTGGTGGAAGTTATTGACACAGATAAAATCTAAATCCTTCTGCTGGAATGGGTGAGACAAGCAAGAGATGCTAAAAGCACCGTCAGGTCTGGGGCCACAACCCGTTGTCTTACACTGTCATATACCAAGCATTTGCAGGTATGGTGTCGTAGTTTGACTGTAATTGGCCCCCATAATCTCACAGGGTGTGGCACTATTAGGAGATGTAGCTTTGTTAGAGTGGGTATGGCCTTGTTGGAAGAAGTGTGTCACTATGGGGGTGGGCTTTGAGGTTTCCTCTGCTCAGGATACCATCCAGTGTCTTCCTGCAAGATTTAGGAATCCCAGCTACTACTCCAGCACCTTGTCTGCCAGCACACTGCTATCCTCCCTGTTATGATGATAATGAACTGAACCTCTGAAACTGTAAGCAAGCCACTTCAATTAAATGTTTTCTTTATAAGAGTTGCCATGGTAATGGTGTCTCTTCACAGCAATATAAACCCTAAGACAAGTTGATACCAGGGACTGGGTTTTTGCTGTGATAGGCCTGACCATGTTTTTGTTTGGAGTAATACGGACTTTGGGAGTTTGTGTTAGGAAAGCAGTGGAACGCTTTCAGCCCTGCTTAAGAGGCATACTAGTAGGAGCACGGAAGACAGTGGTGCTGAAAGTGATTTGATGAACTGTGGGGATCAAGATGTTTCAGAGGAGAAGTATGTCAGTATGAGGCCTAGAGACTGGTCTTGTGATATTTTGGTGAAGAAAGTGGCTGGTTTTTGCCCTTGTCTGAAGAGTCTGCCTGAGGCTAAAGTGAAGAGTTTTAGATTAATTCTGTTGGCATAGGAAATCTCAAAACAGCCCAGTATAGACTCTGTTGTGTAGATATTAGCAGTAACTCTAATGAAGATTTATAAAGAAAAGGAGCAAGTGAGCAAAGTAAATTACAAAATATAAATTTTGAGGAGAAAAAAAGCACTAAGAAGTGGAATAGAGCTAAGCCCTGTGTTCAAGGAGATAAATGGATTAAGAAATGGAATATAGGGAGAAGTGACCTCAGGGCAAAATCCCACCCAGCTAAGTTTCTAATTTGTGAAAAGGAACTAAAGAAAAGTTTAGAGCCAGGTATGGTGAGGCACACCTTTAACTCCAGCAGTGGCAAGGGAAAGGCTGGCAGATCTCTGAGTTTGAGGCTAGCTTGGTCTACAGAGCAAGTTTCAGGATAGCCAAGCTTAGGCAGTAAAGGCAACAATCAAAAACAGAAAGTTGGTAAAAATGTAATTGAATAAGGGGGCCATGTTCTAGCCCCAGTAAGTAGTAGAACTTGGCAGCTTCAGCCACGTGGTTCCAGCTTTAGAGTTAAGGACAGAAGAAATGGGTCATGGAATTTGCCTCTGCACCTAAAGAAAGCCCCTGAGGCCTGGCATGTGTCAGGGTGTGTCCCTGAATGGAGGCCTAGTAGAGAGACCATTGCATAAAGCTGTGAAGTTGAAGCCTGGATTGCCTTGGAGAATCCAAGGTGTTAGAGATGCCAGAACTGTGGAATACCTGTCAAGGAGAGCTGCTAACAGGGAATGGAAATAGCCCAAGGGAAAGAAGTGTGTTGCAGTCAACAAAGCTGAATGGAGTTGGAGATCTGAAGAGCACTTTGACGTCAGACAAGGAGATGCAGTTTGGAGTTTGCCCAGCTGGTTTTCAGTCATGCTTTGGTCCAGTATTTCCTCACTATGCTCCCTTCCCTACATTTTGGAATGGTAATATATATCCTATGCCATTATATGTTAGAAGTATGTGATCTGGTTTATTATTATTATTATTTTGATTTTTATAGAGATTACAGTTAAGAGAGTGCATGAATCTCAGAAGAGATAGTAAACTTTGGACTTGTAAACATTGTTGAGACTGTGATAGACTATGGGGACTTTTGAAGTTGAACTAAATGCATTTGCATTATGATATTGTTGCAAGCTTATGGGGGCCAGGGAGTGGAACGTAGTGGCTTGAATGTAATTGGCCCCCATAATCTCACAGGGTGTGGCACTATTAGGAGATATGGCTTTGTTGGAATGGGTATGGCCTTGTTGGAAGAATTGTGTCACTGTGGGGGTGGGTTTTGAGGTTTCCTATGCTCAGGATACCACCCAGTATCTCAGTTGACTTCCTGTTGCCTGCAAGATTTAGGACTCTCAGCTACTACTCCAGCACCGTGTCTGCCTGCACACCACCATCCTCTCCATCATGATGATAATGGACTAAACCTCTGAAACTGTAAGCAAGCCACCCCAACAAAATGTTTTCTTTATGAGTTGCCATAGTCATATGTCTTTTCACTGCAATAGAAGTCCAAACTAAGACATATGGTAAGGAGTTCAGAGAAGGTGGCAAGTTTGTAATTTTTGAAATTTCAAAAATGTTAAATGATTAGAATTCTTGCTAGTCATTTGGAGGACTGATTTCTTTCACTCAGCCTGATTTCTCTGTAGTTCCTGCTTGTACCGCAAGCGTCTGCAGATCACTCCTTCACCCTTCTACTGTCGGAACTTTTGTCTCGTCTGTGTGTGCCATGAGTTTCACTAGGTGCTTCTAGGTGCAGGGGTGGGAGGTGATTCACAGGCGCATGGGCACCTTACAAAGGCCACACCACTGAGGAAAGTCTCCTGGCCCCCTAGGAAACATTAACTGACCCGTGAGCATCTTGCCCCTTGATAGCAGGATGCCAATGGGCACAAGATTCCCGTAGGTCTTGGGTGGATAACTGCAGCTGCTGTGAGTTCAAGAGTGCGATGGCCACGTGATGCCCAGAAGCCAGTGTTCCACAGCACTCTATTATGGTGGAATATCAGTTTAAGATGTGTTGCATACATTCATGCTGTGGAATATTTGTTTAATGACGCAAAGATGTGTTGCATTCTTTTATGTTCCATTTGTTTAAGTCTGTGAAGCTGTGTTACTTGGCCTATCTGAAACACCTGATTGGCCTAATAGAGCGATGAATGGCCAATAGCAAGTCAGGAGAGGGATAGGCAGGGTTGCCAGGCAGAGAGAATAATAAGAAGAAGAAGGAAAGAAAGATATATAGAATAAAGAAAGGTTAAAAAAGAGAGAGAGAGAGACAAAATGTAGTTAAAGAGAAGTGGGATGATATAAGTTAGAAAAGCTAGCTCAAAACAAGCCAAGCTAACGTCAGGCATTCATAAGTAAAAATAAGTCTCCGTGTCTTTATTTGGGAGCTGGATGGTGGGTCCCAAAGAGTTAAAAACAACCACCACAACAACAAAAACAAAAAAACAAAAAACCAACTGCACTCCATCCTTTCCACCAGTTCTTACATGCTTTCCATTCCCTTATTCTTGATGTTCCTGTGCCCCTAAGGGGCACTTTAATTAGCATCCCCCTGTGGCTAATGGTATTGGACAATTTTTCATGGCTTATCTGTTATTATATACCCTGTTTTGTAAAGTGTCTACTCTTCCCTTTTAACATCTTTGCTTTTGTGTTTAAGGGCACCATAAATACTTGTGTTGTGTGGATTAGAACATTTGCAAACTCACCCCCTACCCACCCATAACCCCCTCCATATTGTCCTTTAGCTTCCTCATGGAGCCTTCACAGAGTGCTTTTTTATTTGGTGAGCTCAAGTTCAACAACTTTTTACATGGTACTTTCATGGGGATCTCTAAGGAAGCTCTGCCTAAATCTAGAGATTGATGAGTTTTATTCCTGTTCTCTGTTTTCCTCAAGAGTTTATATTTTGTCATGTGTGGTGGCGCACACCTTTGATCCCAGCACCTGAGACAGAGGCAGGCAGATCTCTGAGTTTAAAGCCACCTGGTCTATATGGCAAGTTCCAGGACAGCCAGGGCTAAATAGTGAGACCCTGTCTCAGGAAAAAAAATCTATTTCATGACCGATTTTTGAATAAATGCTTGTACTAGCTTGAATTTTGTTGAATCTTTGAAAAATAGATGTCCCATGGTTTCAGCACAGTTAACTGAAAGTCTATCCTCTCATCAAATTGCTCTTGCACATTTGACAAAAATCACTGAGCATATCCATGTGGGTGTTCTGAGATCTCTGTCTTGTTCTATCAATCTGTCACACTGTGTTTAATATTAGATAGAGTGATTCTTCCCGCTTTATTCTTCCTTATCAAGATCAGCTGCTTGCAGAATCTATGCTTTACCATATAAATTTTGGAATAGTCTTCTTTATAGACCTTCATAAATCATGTTAAGATTTTTTTTTTTTTTTTTTTTTTGGTTTTTCGAGACAGGGTTTCTCTGTGTAGCTTTGCGCCCCTGGAACTCGCTTTGGAGACCAGGCTGGCCTCGAACTCACAGAGATCCGCCTGGCTCTGCCTCCCAAGTGCTGGGATTAAAGGCGTGCGCCACCACCGCCCGGCTCATGTTAAGATTTTTAAATAGGAATTTTTATAATAATAATAATAATAATAATAATAATAATAATAGGTAACTGACATCTGTACTAAGTTTATTTTTCCAATATACAGGATAACATTTATCCTTATTTGTTTGAGTTTTAGTTTTTAATTATGCTTTTTGGTTTTCATATAGATCTTTTTTTCTTTCTTTTTTTTTTTTTTTTTTTGGTTGTTGAGACAGGGTTTCTTTGGTAGTTTTGCGCCTTCCTGGAACTCACTTTGTAGACCAGGCTGGCCTCGAACTCACAGAGATCTGCCTGCCTCTGCCTCCCGAGTGCTGGGATTAAAGGCGTGCGCCACTACCGCCCGGCCATATAGAGCATAATTAAAAACTAAAACTCAAACAAATAAGGATAAATATTATCCTGTAGGGCTGGAGAGATATAGATCTTTTATTTCTAATAAGTGTGTATTATTTTCATAAGAGTAATATTTAAAGCAAAAGTATTTTATTTCCTTTAGAGCAATTGTTGAATGGGGCTACACTTTAAATTCTGGTTTCTGTGTGATTATTGTAGTATAGAGAAGTGTGACTGATATTTGTGTGTTGATTTTGTGTCCTGATACCTTGTTTAATGCTCGAGGCAGGAGGCATTTGAATTCTTGGAATTTTCTATATTGACATTTATGTCACCTGACAAGTCAATCATCGACTAAAACTGTCACATCTGTGAACTAAAATGAACGTTCTCCCTTTATAAGCTAATTTTTCTCAGCTATTTCACTATACCAAGGAAAAGCGACTAATGTAAAAATTAACTTCCTTCCCTCAGACTGACCTACCATCTACTTTGGGACCTTGGTGGGTGTGAACCCACCTATTCCCGTGTCCATCCTTTGTCAGGATGACTGTCAAATTGTGACAAGTCCTTTGAAGTTGTCCTTTGCATCTCCAGAAAGGAGCACTCGGTCGTTGTTTTAACAAACTTAATTTTGTTGCTGCAACCTCTTTGAGACATTTCTCCTCAAATGTTATCCCAAATTCCAGGAACAGCAAGTCTTGCAAGCAACACTCATGATGGGAACTGAAATCACCACCACAAGCAATAGTGGTTCCCTGGAGCCAGGAGACTCTAGATATGGCCAAACCCGCATTAACGATCAACCCAGCCATACTTGACTAACTTTCCCAGTACACCTGCTCCCCACCCTTTACTCTGATGCTCCCCCTGTATAAGCCTGGACCTATCATCAGCACCTCAAAGGCAGTATGTCTTAGTGTTCTATTGCTGTGAAGAGACACCATCACCGTGGCAACTCTTCTAAAGGAAGCATTGGATTGGGGCTTGCTTACAGTTTCAAAGGTTTAGTCCATTATTATTATGGTGGGAAGCATGGTGGCATGCACGTAATGGAGAGATAGCTGAGAGTCCTACCTCTGGACCCACAGGAAGCAGGAAGACAGAGACACTGAACCTGGCATGGGCTTTTGAAAACCCGAAGCTCACCCCCAGTGGCACACTTCCTCCAACAAGTCCACACTTCCTAATCCTTCCAAATAGTGTCACTCCCTGGTAACCAAGCATTTGAATCTATGAACAACCCATGGGAGCTGTTCTTACTCAAACCACCACACACTACTTAGGACAGTGGTCTGCTGTCCTTCCTTGTGTTGGCCACACTGGAACAGAATCCCTCCTTTTCCACCACCATACACTTCTGCTGCCTGGATTCCTGTAGGCAAGTGGCTAAACTTGGTCTTCTAGGACCACTGGGCCCAGGAGTCTGGCTTAGGACCCTTGGAACAAAACTACTTTTCCAAGGAAAGCTTCCTTGACCTTTAGCTTGGTCAAGACTATGTCATGCTTTTTCATGGCATCCTGTTCCTCCATGGTGTTCATCATGGCTTATAGGTATGTATTTATTTGTACTTTTCTTTGATTAGTAGTAATCTTCATGAGACTGTAAAGCTTCATGAGGTAGAGACTAAACTTGTTTTGCTAAAAAAAATGTATTTTGAATAATAAATAAAATCAACTTAATTAGTCCATCAGAATGCACTTACTAAACACACACAAATCTCAGGAGAACAAAAGTTCAGAGAGCAAGAATCAGAGAGAAGCCAGGCTTAGTGTCTCACATCTTTAATCCCAGTACTAAGGCAGAGGCAGGCAGATCTCTGTGAATTCCAAGCCAGCCTGGTCTACAGAGTGAGTTCCAGATTAGCCAAGGCTACACAGTAAAACTAAAAAGAAAAAAAATTTCAGAAAGTAGATGTATATATGGAGAAAGAAAAACAATGAGAAAAGATTTTTTTTTTTTTTTTTTTTTTTTTTTTGGTTTTTCGAGACAGGGTTTCTCTGTGTAGCTTTGCGCCTTTCCTGGAACTCACTTGGTAGCCCAGGCTGGCCTCGAACTCACAGAGATCCGCCTGGCTCTGCCTCCCGAGTGCTGGGATTAAAGGCGTGTGCCACCACCGCCCGGCGAGAAAAGATTCTTAATGGGAGAAATTCTTTCTTTTCTTTTCTTACCAACAGTTTAAATGGCTGCATGCCTGCTTCCCCCCACACCCCTCCTCCCACTCAGTCCCTTTTCTCCTTTTCCTGACACTTTCCAAATGAGCCAACTGGGAAAAGACTGAGGTTGAATCTCAGCCAATAAGGAACAGCCATGTTTCCTTTTGTCTTAGAGATAACATACAGAGTCCATCTTGTCCACGTGTGCTTGCTAGCCCAGTTTGGATCACGGTGTACCTGCTTCACAAGAAAATTAACTGCCCAGCCGGTTGCCTTTGCTTTGTTTGTGTGTTTCTTTGTGGGACTCAGAGATCATTCGTTTTCATTATGAAGTACTTTTTACAACTGATATGGCATATAAAGGAAACTTGTCTCAATGATGACAGAGACAGCTGAGGTGGGAAAAGAGTGAACTCACAAGCAAAAGCTTCCAACAGAGGCTTTGCCTCGAGAATAATCAAAATGTGGGGCAGCACTGATGAAGAAAGATGCGTCTGCCTCTGTCCCCTCGCACCAGAAGAAGGCATTGTCTTTTTATAGGGTTTCTGGAATGAGCAAAGGCCTATCTATCTACCTGCCTGCCTGCCTCTCTCTCTTTCTCTATCTATCTGTCTATATCTACCTACCTACCTACCATTTTGAGACAGGGCCTCTGTCTTAATTAGGGTTTCTACTGCTGTAACGAAACACCATGACCAAAAAGCAAGTTGGGGAGGAAAGGATTTATTAGGCTTACACTTCAACGTTGCTGCTCATCACTGAAGGAAGTCAGGACAGAAATTGACTGGCCCCTGGAGGCAGGAGCTGATACAGAGGCAATGGAGGAGTGCTGCTTACTGGCTTGCTCTCCACGGCTTGCTCAGCCTACCATGCAGAACCAGCAGCCCAGGGGTGACCCCGTTGATCACTCAATGAACAAATGCCTTACAGCTGGATCTCAAGGAGGCATTTCCTTAGCTAAGGCTCCTCTGATGACTCTAGCTTGTGTCAAGTTGACACACTAAACCACCCAGTAGAGCCTCATATAGCCCAAGCTGGCCTTAAGCTTGCTATGTAGCTAAAGCTCGCCCTGGATTTCTGACTCTCTTGCTTCTGCCTCCTAACTGTTGTGAGTTCAGGCATTTGCCACCACCCCCAGCTGTGGAGAATTGAAATTTTAAATTCTGCATTAAAGTTGTGTGTGTGTGTGTGTGTGTGTGTGTGTGTGTGTGTGTGTGTGTGTGTGTTTGGAGGGTGGGAGACTTGCAGGAATCAAGTCTCTCCTTCAACCCTGTGGGTCCCAGAGATCAAATTCAGAAGTCAGATTTGGTGGCAAGTAGCTTTACCCACCAAGTCAACTCACCAGACCCAGAATTGAATTTTTTGTTTGTTTGTTCTTTGGTTGTTGTTTTTCAAGGCATGGTTTCTCTGTGTAACTTTGGTGCCTGTCCTGGATCTTGCTCTGTAGACCAGGCCGGCCTTGAACTCACATGGATCTGCTTGGCTCTGCCTCCTGAGTTCTGGGATTAAAGGTGTGGGCCACCACCACCCGGCCAGAATTGAATTTTTTTTTTTTTCATTTTTCAAGACAGGGTTTCTCTGTGTAGTTTTGCGCCTTTCCTGGAACTCACTTTGTAGACCAGGCTGGCCTCGAACTCATAGAGATCCACCTGCCTCTGCCTCTTGAGTGCTGGGATTAAAGGCGTGCGCCACCACCGCCCGGCTCAGAATTGAATTTTTAAAAGCAACCTCTTCTGTCGTTTTGCATTCAATACAGTGGCTGCACCTTAAGCAACTGTTGTCCCAACGGGCAAATTCAATTCTGCAGCTACTAGCAGCAGTTGGGCTGCATGGGATGCATGGGCTGCAGTCAGGTGGGAATTCTGTTCCCTCAGGCGCTGGCTCTGTCATATGGCTAAAGGACACTTTATCTAAATCTCTACCCTCCTATAGAACTCAGGATTCAAAGGCTGAGGTGAAATCCCGCTAGCTCAGAGAGGCTGAATAGCAAATAGCTACCCTTCTCTCCTTGCTCGTGTCTCCGGAATAAAGGGGTCCTTCCGCTCAGCCCCGCACCCCCTTAAGAACCCTGGCTACACTTAGTTCCTTCCTACCACTTCCTGTCAGCTACTCGCTGACTCAGTCCCCTGACCCCAGGTTAATTTTAGTTAATCAAACCAATGTAACATGTCTTTGCAGCAAAGACAAAGGCAGCAGAAACAAATGTAACACACCTTACAGAGTTAAAATGATATTCCACAACACTCTTCCTCATATTTTCGATCTATCTTTCCCTGTCCCCAGGAGGGCTCTTACCTACCTCAAGCCAAAGTGACACTTACATGCAGTGCTGTATAATTTCATTGGATGTAGGGGTACCTTCTGCCAATTTAACTACTTTTTAATTACTAAGTAGCTAGAAAACAGGAACTCTAAAATGAGAGACCCGACGTATTAAAACACCTCCCGGAATCCTACCCGGCGACGGGGAGGCTAAAGGTCGGGTGCCAAAGGAGGTTCTGAACCTGTGTCCCACAGTTTCATTAACGGTGCATGTTTCCTGGCTTTTGTTTCGTCTTTTCTATAAAACTGTGAAAAATGGGAAAGCCAGAAGGAAACATATGCCTTTCTCGTGCGGAATTGGTGGATCCATTTTCCTCTGCCGGCTTCTGTATCCTAACTTCTCTGGAACGTCGGAAAACTGAGGTGGCTCTCGTTCATGGACCTAAATCTGATCTCAGCTACAGTCGCCATGCTATCTTCAGGGGGATAGAGCTTAAGATAGTTGATTTTCTTCTCTGTATCTCTCTATTCTTTCATTAAAAAATGTATAAAGTGAGCACCGATTGGCTTTTTGTTTTGTTATTTTTATTTTTACTATGTTTTGAGTATATATATATATATATATATATATATATATATATATATATATATATATGGCAGGATGGATATATAAACATGAGCCCATGCCCACAGAGGCCTGAAGAGGCTGTCAGATCCCCTGGGGCTGGAGTTAAACACTCTGTGAGCAGACAACATGGTTGCTGAGAACCAAACTCAGATTCTCTGCAAGAGCAGTATGTGGTCTTAACCAGAGTCTCTCTTCAGCCCCTATATCGCTATTTTAAGACATTAAAATAAATAATAATAATAATAATAATAAACTACAGAGTGCTCTTGAGAAATGCTCTAGCTTCACTCGTCTTTCCTAAAAATCCATACTCTTCCACACTGGCCTCTGATTTAGCAAGAAGTATTGAAAAGGGGGAAGAGGAGATGGAGGTGTTGGCTTGCTGTTTCTTCCAGTGGGCAGAACGCAAGAGAAGGAGATTTGTGTGATAGCCACTTCTGAGATGCAAAGACTTGGACCCCAAGGGAAGGATGAGATGAGGAGGAGGGAGAGGACACGGTAAAAATGATAGAAGATAGCCCTCAGGTCTAGCCTCTGGTACAGAGGAAGGGAAAATCTGTGATTCAGGACCCAGACAGAGTCCTTAATTATGGCCTACTACAGAACTATGATAATTTAAGGAACATTCTGCCCCCAGACTGCTAAACTGTGGAAGACTTTTAAACAAGGAGTGAAAGAGCCTCTCACCACCTGGCTCCTGAGGCTGTGAGGTGTAGGGTGAGTGGGTCCAGACAAAGAGCGGTGGAAACAGAAAAAGTATGCAAATACCAGCACATCCCTCCTTGAGATGAAGACTCCATGCTGAAGGAATATGAGGGAAATCAGTGTCTTTATGTACTGACTCACTTTATTATCACTGGCTGTGGTCCCCATCAATATCAGGGATTGGAAGATAATAGAAGCATAGGCATTACAGGAAAGTGGGGTTTGGTGCCCAGTTTACTGGGCCAGATAGGACCACATTTACAGAAGAGTTGGGGAAGGGGTTAATTCAGCAAGGACCTCTGGACTGGTATGGCACTTTGGTGGCTTTTTGGAGCCGCATAGTGAGGGGTGATCTTTATGAGGTAGGAGGGGCTCTAGCAGACGTGACTGATTTAGACTGGCGCGTAAACCAACTTTGTAAAGTGCTACAGCAATCAAGGGAGGGTGAGGAAAAGACAAATCAAAGGAGTCCATTTGGGTGACTCAGAGGTAAATGCCACAAGATTGGTGTCAAGCCAGTTTCTAGAGGGCAATTGGCAGAATAGCAAATACTGCTAGTGAGATTCTGGGAGGCATTGAAACCTGAGCAACAGTTGCCAGAGAATGTCAGTGATAAAGTGATGTAGGGGGGAAAATGAGTTTGTCTTGGAATGGGCAGGTGTACCTCCAGAGTACGCAGTGTACATAGCAAGAAAGAATACTAGGGGTGAAGATTGCTCACCCAACCTAGAGTCCTTTCAACATCCAGGTGTGGCCACAGACAGGGAAAGGCCATGTTGCTGGCCCGGAGACAGGGATCCGGCTCCACAATAAGCTGGACCACTGCCCTGCTCTCCATTAGGCCTGAGCTTAGCCATTGTAATATGGCCCCACTGAAACCGGGAGTGAAGGGGTGCACAGCAGCCCCATGGCAGCAGCACCCTAGGATGAAGAAGCTAGATAGCCCATCGAAAGTGACTAGAGAGTAAAGAGTCATCGTAGATAGGGTGCTGTCCCCCACACACACCACTGTAACTAACATAGTGCTTTTGATGAGACAACTGATCCAAGCGATAGGATGTCTTCATTGTGTGCCAACCTTGCTAACACTTCTTTTTAACTCCTCCCTAGCCAACTTGAACTACTCCTTGCTTGGAGTAGACAGTGGTAGGCTGTCAGAGATCTAGTGCCCCTTGTATTAGAAGCTCTCCTTATATAATGCTAACCCTTGAGTGTCTTAACGATTTGTAAAAGCATCGGGAAGAACAGAGAGGATGGGAATTTAAATGAAGGCACTCTTCGTGGGTGGGAAAGTGCACTCCTTGGTGCCGTGGAGTTGTTTGGTAAAAATCTAGTGCCCAGGGTGGACTATTTCCCTTTGAGTTGTTGGCCAGAGATGCCCCTGGGGACACACAAACAATATAATTATTGCCACTATTGTTAACTGCAAGGCAAAACTAAGTGGTAATTCCTTATTTCAGAAAACACTGCGTACTCTAGTTGCAGAACGTGGGGAGTTCAGGTTGAAACTATGCTGGCAGCTCCCTTCTTGCTGGCTAGACTTCGTAATGCGGGAAGGCACCACATAGGCTTCTGGAGAAGAGTTGGCACCAATAGTCCTACCAGCATGCCAGGTAGGATGTGCCCACTGAGTGGAACAGTGGCACAGCTATTATGGTTTAACCAATGACTTTTGGATTCAATTTAAAATCTGAACCCCATGAAGTAACCCATGATTGATACTATAATACAAACATCAGGGAAGATCTTAGTGTTGATGGAAATGTTGGAGAATCCCACCTGAGCTACCACATGCTACCAGGGAAATTTGGGTCCCCGCTTAAGATTCTTAGTCTCATTAATAAAAGAAGTTAAGAACTGACTCACGCCGGGCGGTGGCGGCGCACGTCTTTAATCCCAGCACTCGGAAGGCAGAGGCAGGCGGATCTCTGTGAGTTTGAGGCCAGCCTGGGCTATAGAGTAAGTTCCAGGACAGGCTCCAAAGCTACACAGAGAAACCCTGTCTCAAAAAACAAAAACAAAAAAAAAGAACTGGCTCAGAAAGAAGCTTAAGGACAATTTTATTAGAGTTTTTTTAAAAGCCCACAGAGAAACTGTAAATCCACAGTTGCCCAAATAATAGAGATGAAGAAAAGGAAGAGAAAAGGCCACGTCATTGGATTAAGCCAGAATGTGGTCAACCACATAGGGAGTAGAAAGGATTCAGAGAAAGAGTATAAAAGCCAGAAAAAGCATCTTTGGGCTCTGGCCAGTGTATGAAAGAGACGGAAAAGGGAAAGTTAAGCTTTTCTGAGTAATTCATGAAAGCAGGCTTCACTGTGGGCATGGTCTGGGAAAGAAAGAACTTCTCTTTTAGCATGACTTAAGGTTAATCAGTCTTTCTGAGGGTGGGCTCTTGACCAGGTGATTAACCTACCCAACTGGATTAACTCTTTAGGGAGGAGACATGGCTTGTCTCTCTGAAGTAGATTCTTTTGAGCAGGAAATGGCTTTCCCTTAATGGATCTCCAATACTACTGTAACAATAGGCCCCAGTGGGGGAGTGGCTGCTATTCTCTTGTTAGATGGATATGATATACCTGTTAAATTGCTTTCCAAACATTTGTGTTTGTGCCCATAGGTTATTGGTCCTGTCATCCTCAGTTGGTCACAACAGGGAAACTTCTTTTTTTGCACTGGAAAATACTACAAAGATTCATAACTGTTCAAGATCCTAAGAATAAGTGACTGTTGCTATGGCATAGTGGCCCAGTACTCAGCTGTGAATGGAATAATCAGGCATCTACATCAATTCCTCCTAAGCTCAGAGAACATTGCAGGAAAAGAGCATAAAGAATGTAAGAGCCAAAGAAAATGATAGTGTTGTATAGGTATTTCCTCTGAACTGAAACACTTCCTACCAAAGGGAGGAAGGAAACTCATACAGCTTACAAGGTCCAGGGAGTTCCTGAAACTTACATGACTCACAAGGTCCTTCTCCAAAGTTGTAAAAGCACTAAGCAGTTGCTGAGGAAAGAAGACTTTCCCATCAGCTGCCCTGCCTGCAAGTTGTGTAGGGTGTGCCAGGGATGCAGCTTTTGTGAGTCATCACTCATTCTGAGGTGGGGCAGTTGCTTTTAAGTCACCTATATGCCTGTAAGTAACACCTCACCCACACTGCTGTAATTAACTATATGAACTTACTATTTCATTAAGCTAGACTTGGGTGAAATATATATTTTTTAGTCTATTATTGGTGCACTATCTGAGGTGAGTAGACATTTGTTCATATCTCCTCAGGAAAAGTCACACAATAAGAAGCTTTAGTTTCTCTTACCTGTGACTTCTCCATGGTGATCCCTGAGTATCACAGGGTGGCCAGCTTTCTACTGAGCAAATGATCTAAGAGAATGCAGAGGCTACAGGTTCCCTTTATTATCTGCCCTTAGATCTATCTTTTCTACCTTGTTGTAGTCCATCATCTAGGATCATCTCTGATTATATATGAGTAGGGATCATCACAGATATGATACATAAGAATCATCTTAGAACTGGCTACTGGGCTCAATGGTTTTGGTTTTCGTTTTGTTTTTTCGAGACAGGGTTTCTCTTGTGTAGTTTTGTGCCTGTCCTGAATCTTGCTCTGTAGGCCAGGCTGGCCTGGAACTCATAGAGATCTGCCTGGCTCTGCCTCCCAAGTGCTGGGATTAAAGGCATGCATCCAGCTTAGGCTCAATGTTTAAAAATTAAAAGTATCTTGAAAGACAAATGAAGATTCATTAAATGCAAATATTCATAAGAGTGAATTTTTAGCTGGGCATGGTGTCATATACCTTTAATTTCAGCACTCAAAATCAGAGGTAGCCAGAACTCTATGAATCCAAGGGCAGTTTGAGGTCTACATGGTAACTTTCATAACAGCCAGGGCTACATAGTAAGATCCTGTCTCAAAAAAAGAGGTGAATTATTATTATTTATTTAAATAGAAAACTTGCTTGACATTTTTAATAGATGACTCAGTTGTAAAAAAAAAAAACCTACTTCCAACTAACCTACAAAACACCAATTGCTTAAGTAGAGCACATTTATAATTGACCATGAAAAATATTTTCATGCATTTCTTTTTTCTTCATACATCTCTTAACAATAATTATATTCTTTATAATTATATACTTAACAAAAAGTATATTCAAAAATGTTAGGAGATTCCTTTATTTTGAAAACATCATAGTGTACACAAACATAGACAACCAGAGCATCTTAAGTAACATCACCGTAAGGGACTGTCATCCTTGTATGTGATCTGCTCCTAACTGTGTCATCATGTGATCATATACCCTTCCTCTGACTGACTTCCAGTCTTAGAGCACATTTGGCTTCAGATTTCAATGTCCTGAAAGCTTCCTTGTGCAGCTGAATCCAGAAATCTATCAAAACAGTATTACAGACTACAGAATGATGATTCTGTGTGTTTGCTCCTTTACATGAGGCAAGACTGACATTCAGTTATGGGAAGGAAGTCAACTTTTGGAAGTCTTGGACTCTAATACTGTACACTAATACTGCTAAACCACCATACATAGATTTTAGTCTTCCCAGCTTCACTTGGCCAATTTAAAGCTAACACCTATTGATTTTACCTATAAGCTATTAGAGCTGTGGTCTGTCTGTGTTGGACAAGGTGCCAGAGAAAATGCTTGCCTTTATTTATGGGGGTACCATTCTTGTCAGCATAGACATTCTTCTTTCAGATCTTAGCATTACCACACACCCCTGTCCCTTAAGCTATCCCACCCAAGCCCCACTCTCCCTCACAGCTGAGTGCAACATCTCCCTTTCACTTCTCTCCCTTCCCCCAAGAGCAAGATGTCAAAGAAATTTTAGCTCACACTTAGCTACCTATTTCCAAGGCAAGATGCCTCTTCAAACACTATAATTCTGCTATTCTCTTAGTTTTCTAGAAATTTAATATACATATAACACTTAACTTTCAGTTATGAAACCTACAAATTCACTTCCAAGACTATATTGTATACCAACAGGAGAGATTGTACCAAAAGCTGGCTGAGGATAATAAAGCAGAAACACAGGGTACTTGATCATTACAGGAACTATCCCTGAAAGTATCAGACATAAACAAGTCTATCCACCTGGCTTTAGATGAAAAAAGAAAGTATTTTTTGAGACAGAATTTCATGTAGCCCAAGATGGCCTCAGACTTCCTAGGTAGCTGAAGATGTCCCTGGATTTATGATTCTCCTGTCTTCACCTTCCAAGTGCTGGGATTACAAGTATGTGTCACCATGCCAGAAGGGGTAAATAAAATTGTGAACAGTGTTTATAATGTTCATCATTATTCCAGTATATGTTTAGGTATGGAATGAAGATGATATTAATGAAGGAATGATGTCATTTCTTCCATCCTTTTAATCTTATTTTTTGAAATACTTTTCTGCATATATTTTTATGATCCTGTCCATGCCTGGTACCCATGGATGCTAGAAGAGGGTTTGGGATCCCCTGAGACTGGAGTTACAGAGGGTTGGAAGCCACTGTGTAGTTACTGAAAATTAACTCAAGTCCTCTGGAAGAGCAGTAGTGCTCCCATCTGCTGAGACACTGATGAACCAGCCTGCCTCCACCTTTGAAAAACAGCAACCAGGTCTTTGTTCCAAAAGGTTGTTATGACCATCTTGTAACTCTACCTTTGTTTCAAAAGGTTATTATAACCACCTGTTGCTATGACTACCTTGTATGTTCTGCTTCTATATCCCCACCTCTTTGCCAATTCCTCTATTTGGAAGCCCCTACCTCTGAGCTATAAAAGCTCTTATCTCCCTCATGTCCAAAATTGACCTCTTGGGCAGTGGGGTGGCACACGCCATTAATCCCAGCACTCGGGAGGCAGAGCCAGGCAGATCTCTGTGAGTTCGAGGCCATCCTGGGCTACAGAGCAAGATCCAGGACAGGCTCCAAAGCTACACAGAGAAAACTTGTCTCGAAAAACAAAAACAAACAACAACAACAAAACTGACCTCTTAAACCCTGCCTTAGGGGGAGACAGCCCATGTATATGAATAAAAAAAGCTTGCTTTAATAATTTGTCCATAATGATTTGGCCTGGTGGTTTTTCTCCTTGAATCTGTGGGATTAACACCATCTCTCCAACCCTTCATTTATTTTATAAAGATTTATTTTATTTTTAATTATGTTTATATGTGGAGGAGGATGGGTATGTCCTTGTATGAGTGCAGATGCTCTCAAAGTCCAGAAGAGGGTATCAGATACCTGGAGTTAGAGTTATAGGTTGTCTTGTGTCGGTGCTAGGAAATGAACTATAGTCCTCTAGAAGAGCAGATTGTAATCTTAACCACTAATGAAAGGGTTTTTTGGTGAAAGAGTGTCTTGACAATCGGGGCCAAGGAATGCCACAAAAATCACACCATGCAACAGACCTCAGGCAAGAGATTTATTTGGGGGGCTGGGATTGAAAAATGGCTGCCTCTGAACAGGCACGGAGACAGCAGTAGACAAGGCTGTGAAGGCAGGCTCTGTTACAGGAAGGAGTATGGAGCATGTGCACAGAGAAAACAGGGCAAGGCAATGGTGGCCACAATGGTGGAAATGTGTCCCATTGGCAGTTAGTGATGGTGCCCATTGGCAGAGTCATTGAAGGTGGGGGGGGGGGTAGGAAAGCACCTGGTTCTGGAATGTGGGCGATTCTTAGTTGACTAACAACTAAGCCATCTTTCACCCACCCACCCACCCCCAGTGTATTGTTTTAATGTGACACAACCTTGCTATGTAGCCCAGAGTGGCCTTGAACTCTTGGTAATCAGCCTCCCGAGTGCTGGGATTATAAACATACACTACCATTCCTTGGTAAAATATACCTTGATAGAATAGTTTCTTTTGAGTGTTTTGAACCTTCCTCTGATAACACAGTCAAGACATATTTAAGACATATTCACAAAATCTTAACCGAGAAACACAGAATGCTATACATGTAGAGCCCACGCACATCTCTGTGCTCATGTGTTGTTTTAAGATTCCCACACGGCGTGGTTGGAGGGCTTAGAAAAACAGAAAAATGCACAACTGTTACCACGCAGGGGTAGGAGGCTGACTCAGACTTAGTCACCCTCTGTGAACAGTGACATCTCTGCTCACTTCATTGCAAGACAATATGTTTCCATGGAGTAAACTCAAGTCCTCAGTCCCGAGCGCACGTCATGGACCAGCTGTGGTGGCAGATGACAGAGTGAAGCTGGGTCCCTGACCTCACGGCTCCGAACAGCAACGAGCAAGAAGCAAACGAAAGGGAAAGCCCCACAGACCTTCGAATTCTGTTCTCAGTGTGGGAATAGACTAGAAGTCACCAGAGAACAACACAAACTCAAAAAGAAAGAAAGAAAGAAAGAAAGAAAGAAAGAAAGAAAGAAAGAAAGAAAGAAAGAAAGAAAGAAAGAAAGAAAGAAAAAGAGAAAAAGAGAAAAAGAAAAAAAAAGAAAATTTTGTTTGTGGGTTTGTTTGTTGAGACTGTCTCCTGTAGCCCAAACTATAACTCAATACAACGCTAAAAATGACTTTAAACTTCTGCTCCTTCTGCCTCTACCTCCCAAATTCTAGAATTATAGAAATGCCCCTCTAATCCCTGGTTTTATGCAGTGCTGGTGGAAATCGAACCCGGGGCTTCAGGCTAACCAAGCACCCAGCCTGACCGACATCCTCAGCCCAAGGATGTCACCATAGTGATACGGGCATCCACGTAAGTGGAGGTGTGCCACAAACAGCAAGGTTCCCAGATGAAACTGTAAAGTTCTTTCCGATTGGTATCTTAAAATAGACTGAGGTGGGTGAGTGACACCTGCAGCCAGAGCCATCGGGCGGTGCAGGAGGGTCACCGGAACCAGGCAGTCAAGACCAGCTTGGGCAGCACAGTGAGAAGCCATCTCTGAGCAACAAAGCACTCAGGTTCTCCTTGCTCAGAGGTGTTGATTGGGCAATTGGTTTCACTAGCTGAGGCAGGATTTAGCATCCACTAGGGGGCTGTGGTGATGGGAGTACCCTGGGGCAGAGCCGAAGACTTGTTAACGACATGGATTCTGGGCTTTCTGCAATGCTAGGAACTGACACAGGGTGCCTCCCTGTCCCTCTCTCTTGGAAAGTCCCTTTCCTCTAGGTCATGAGTTCCTTTCACTGCTCTTAATAAATACAGAGTATTTGTGTTCTGGAAGCCGGGACAGTCGGCTGCCCAGGATCTCCCCAAAGGCATTTCCATAAGATGTTTTAAAGCAGTTAGTCAGTCAGTCAGTCAGTCAGTCAGTCAGTCAGTCAGTCAGTTAGTTCGGGTATGTGTGAATGCACATGTCAGCTCTCATGTGGAGGTCAGGAGACAACCCACAGGCTTGTTCTCTCCTTCCACGATGTGGGTCCAGGGGGCTCAAATTCAAGTTGTCGGATTTAGTGGCAGGCACCTTCACCTGCCACTGAATCTTCTCCACAGACCCCTCCAAAGCCCTTTCTTTTCCTTTTTTTCTTTCTTTCTTTCTTTCTTTCTTTTGTTTGTTTGGTTTTTTTTGTTTTGTTTTTTGTTTTTTGAGACAGGGTTTCTCTGTGTAGTTTTGGTGCCTGTCCTGGATCTTGCTCTGTAGACCAGCCTGGCCTTGAACTCACAGAGATCCATCCTCCTGGCTTTGCCTCCTGGGATTAAAGGCGTGCGCCACCACCTCCCGGCCCAAAGCCCTTTCTTTTTTTTTTTTTTTGGTTTTTCGAGACAGGGTTTCTCTGTGTAGCTTTGCGCCTGTCCTGGAACTCACTTGGTAGCCCAGGCTGGCCTCGAACTCCCAGAGATCCGCCTGGCTCTGCCTCCCGAGTGCTGGGATTAAAGGCGTGCGCCACCACCGCCCGGCCCCAAAGCCCTTTCTTAAAGTGCCATTTAGAGAAATGTGGTAGATGTAGTTGTCCAGCTAGCAATAGCTTCATATTGCCGGGGTACTGGCTACGTGTGAAGAACCAGCCTGCTTCCGTCTTATAAGTGAAGACAAACCAGCTTCATTCCTGTTTGTGATTAAACTTCTACTTCTCAGTGATTGGGCTAAGCCCTGCCTATAACCTGTTAAGTTTCAAACCCTGGACAAATGCTGAGGTGCCTACTTAACATATCAAAGTGGACCTGGCTGCCAGGTTCTCCCAGCATCCCTTGGTCCCTACCTGTTACAGGGTATGGATCTCAGGATACTCCAATCTCTACCCTGAACTCTCCAGCCCAGGGGCTGAGCTGCCCCTCCCAAGAGGCTCCAGACATTTTGGTTACACACCCATTTTGGACCTTTGGCCTCCTGGCTGTTGCACCTGGTTCCCCTCTTCCTGCCCCCCTCTCCCCACATGGCCCAGCTCAACCTGGTCATGTCCACTCTTGGACTGTCCCAGATGTCCCTGCCCCGGGCTATGCTCTCCCACATATCTCCAATAAACTTCCTCCTCCACCACACCTGGGAGCAGCTGTGTCCTTTCCTTTCCTTTTTATTTATTTTTCATTGACTCACATCCAAGGCTGGCCTCTCAAACCTCACCGTGTACCTGAATAAAAAAGCTTGCTTTAGTTAATTTGGCCATGATGCTTTGGGTCGGTGGCCTTTCTCCTCCCATCTTTGGGATGCTCTGCCGCATTTCCATGGCCCATCTTCACTGTCACCCTTAAGGTTCCCTGACCCTCTTACATTTTCTTATTGCAGCCATACTAGGAACTGGCTCAAAGAACCTTTAGACAGAGGAGAATAAACATAGGTTTTAATTTTTTTTTTTTTTTTTTTTTTTTTTTTTTGGTTTTTCGAGACAGGGTTTCTCTGTGTAGCTTTGCGCCTCTCCTGGAACTCACTTGGCAGTCCAGGCTGGCCTCGAACTCACAGAGATCCGCCTGTCTCTGTCTCCCGAGTGCTGGGATTAAAGGCATGCGCCACCACCGCCCGGCTAGATTTTAATTTTTATATGTGTATGAGTGTTTTGTTTGTATATATATCTGTGCACCACAAACACATCTGGTGCCTGGGAAGATCAGAAGAGGGCATCGGATCCCCTGGAACTGGAGTTACAGGTGGTTGTGAGCCACCATGTGGGGCTGGGAACTGAACCTGGGTCCTCTGCAAGAACAACAACTGTTCTTTTTTGTTATTGTTGTTTTGGTTTTTTTTGTTTTTGTTTTTCAAGACAGGGTTTCTCCGTGTAGTTTTGGTGCCTGTCCTGGATCTCGCTCTGGAGACCAGGATGTCCTCGAACCCACAGAGATCCACCTGGCTCTGCCTCCCAGGTGCTGAGATTAAAGGCGTGCGCCACCGCCGCCCAACATATATTTTAAAATAATCCTGTCAGGCCAGGCGTGGTGGTACATGCCTTTATTCTAGCATTGCAGAGGTGGAGACAGGTGGGTCTTTGTGAGTTTGAAGCCAGTCTGGTCTACATAATGATTTTCAGGCCAGCTAGGGCTGTGTAGTAAGAGTCTGTCTCAAATAAATAAGCAAACAGTGATACTGTGGTAGTTTGAATGAGAAATGTCCCCATAGGTCGGTGTATTTGAATGCTCAGTTCTCCATGGGTAGCACTGTTTAGGGAGGTTATGGAACCTTCAGGAGTGCCTTGGTGGAGGAAGTACATCCCTGAGTCCTGGTTTTGGGGGCTTATAGCCACTTCTTATTCTCTGCTTCCTGTGTGTGGTAACAATGTGATCAGCTGGCTTCCTGTCCTGCCACCATGACAGGACCTCCCAGCCATGACTGACTCTGTCCCTCTGGAACCATAAGCTAAAATTGAACCCTTTCTTCCTAAAATTGCTTTTGGTCATGCTATTTTATCATAGCAATGGAAAAGTAGCTAATACAGTCTTTTTCCTTTTCCATTGTTTTCAAACTGCAAAATCAGTCAAAAATCATTAATGTCCGTATCAGTGGATCCTCCTCCCTACCCAGTGTTAGAACTGCCCACATTCCAGAATCAGGTGTTCCCCACGCCCCACCCTGCCATCAATGGTTACTAAAGGCCAGTGTGACACATCACCACTGTTACGTATTTTCTCTATGCATATGCTCCATACCCTTCCATAAAGTCAGCACTATCATGGCGTGCCCTCCTCTCTCTGTAGTTGGAATTTTCTTTGGGCCATCAACCAGCTTCCAAATAAGGACATTAATTATGAATGCTCAGCCTTAGCTTAGGCTTGTCCCACTAGCTCTTTTAACTTAATTTAACCTATTTCTATTCATCTTCATTTTGCCTCAGAGCTTTTTAGCTTTCTTTCATTCTGTATGTCCTACTTTCTCAATTCCTCCATTTCTGGCTGGCTGCCCCTGGTGTCATCCTGTCCTCCAAATTCCTCCTACTACTTAGTCTCCCTGCCTAGAAGTCCCTCCTATACCTCCTTATTGGTGAAATTATTATGGCCACTCCATGAGGTTAAAAGGGAGGTTTATTTAGTGGTGTAACTTACAAATGAAGGGATAGGTAGGTTGCAGGGTCTAGGAAAGGCGTGGTGCAGTCCGACGGTGTTCTCTGGAGAACTCTGCTCAGTCTACCTCCAGCGTCCAGGGTCCAGGAACCAAGAGAGGTGGCACATCCAGATCTCGGATCTTCAGGGTCCTCTCTTGGCCCTGCCTTGTAGGTGTGACAGTTACCAAAGTCTCAATGGGGGTTGGAACTTCCAGATCAAAGCTGGAATGGCTTCCCACTACACCTCCTCCCTCACTATTGGCCAGTCAGCTTTTTATTAGACCAATCAGGTGCCTTAGGCAGGCAAGATAAAACAGCAACACATCTTTACATAGTTAAACAAATATTTCGACACACCCATCCCCAAATCTCTTGTGTAAGGTCTGTTTGGTGATGTGATCTTTGTGACATTCCTAGGCCTTCCAATCTCCAGGATCCCTTTCACTGCCAAACCCTTTCATTGGTGCTGTGATTCAGATAGGCTCTCCTGGTAGCTGTGCTTCTCGTTAGGATCTGAGCCACACTAGGACCCTACCCATCCATGCCACCCACAACAGACCCACTTTCTGGCCCACTGATCACTTGGCCCTCCATCCATCACTGGCAATTGGTAAGTGATTCCTCTCAGTCAGTGTAAATGCTTACCTGAGTTTTGGGTACTCTTGGAGTTAGAGGTACCCACCATGCTTCCTATCCTTTTCCTTGGGTGAGACTTCAATTTTGAGCTTGGTTTTCACCTTTTAGCTTCACTTGAAAGGCCTGGTACCAGGCACTGACTCTCCTTGGGCTATTAGCTCTAACCCACATTGAATACAGTGATGACCCACTGATCGGCTTGTGTCTTGTTCATTCAATCCTTCCTGAGTCCTGGGGATGGCATAGACTACAGGCTTAGGACCTTCCTCACTTCCCCACCCATGGGAATGGCATTGTCCATACCTTCTGGCTCCCCTTTGGGATGCCTTTTAGAAAACCTCCAGCCTCTCTACCTGGCACTCCACCTGAAAGGCCCTAAATTTATTCATTTTTGCAATCAAATCTGGCCTCAATATCCCTTAAATAATCAATCCAAATGTGGCTGACTAGCAGCAGCCTAGGCCCAATATTGTTTGAGACCTTTACAAGTACTGCGAGTGATGAGGGGGAGGGGTGAGAAGAGGTTCCTCAATCCCTGTTTCTCTTTTCTCAGCTCCAAGCCTTGTTTATTCTTGTCTGGTCTCCCCCATACACTGTGTAAATGTCCTGCTGCAGGATGTTGTTCTGTATGCTGTGAATATGTGTTGCTCTGATTGGCTGATAAAAAAAACACTGATTGGCCAGTAGCCAGGCAGGAAGTATAGGCAGGCAAGCTGATGAGGAGAATTCTGGGAAGAGGAAGGCTGAATCAGGAGTCACTAGCCAGACACAGAGGAAGCAAGATGACAAGGCAGAACTGAGAAAAGATATCAAGCCATGTGGCTAAACATAGATAAGAGTTACAGGTTAAATTAAGTGTAAGAGCTAGTCAGTAATAAGCCTGAGCTAATGGCCAAGCAGTTATAATTAATATAAACCTCTGTATGCTTACTTGGGGGATGAGGAGTAGGAGAGATTTGGCCCGACTGCCAGCTGGCCGGGACACAGGAAAACTTCCAACTACAATGTCCTGTCTTAAGTTACCATTGATGGATCTGTAAGTTTACTGCAAAGAGGGAACTGGGAGCCAGACCTAGCAGGAGGGGGAGAAAGCAAAGGAATTGGCCAGCCATAGGGTGCACACACCCAGTACACACCTCTCACTGGCTTGTTCGTCTCTCTGGTCCCCCTGCAGCATCCTCCCCTAAGATTCGTACAGATCATTTGTTTCTACTGGCTTCTGCCACCTACAAAATTTGACTACAAATTCTAGAGTCCCATTCTTCAGCTGTCACTTCTTCCCTGCACTTGCTTTCTAACTATTGTCTTTCATCTCTCTGGGCTCTGGCCTGCTATGCCCTCCACATGGGCACCTACTTGTTTCTCTGGCCTCTGCAGCCTGCTACACCTCTGGCTGGCTACACCCATGTGGACATCTCCTTTTTGTGTTGTGAGTTTCCTCGCCTCCCCCTAGAAGATGCCTGCTAACTCCCACAGCTTCCTTAAGTCCTTCCGGGCCTCTGCAACCTTGTCCCTCCTGTCTCTCAGCTCCATCCTGAAAGTCCTGCAGCTTCTCTACACTCTTACGGCTTCCACAATATTGAAACCCTCCCGTGGGTGGAGTTCCTGCTTGTTCCTCCTTGTCCCTTAACCATTCCTCTCTATTTGTCTATTCCCTAAGCGTCTCTTTAGCTCCTGGAGCCTGGTACGCCCTTGGGGTGCCCACCACATGGACAGTTTTCTCTTGGTTCTGGCCTGCTGCACCTGTCTGGGTCTCTCTACTAAAGACACTGACTGGTTTTTTTCCTCTGCTCTCTCCTAGCTTTCTCTTGCCTTCTAGGAACTGCAGTTCACCTGTAGTCCCACTACACTATCTCTTGTTCCATCCAGCAGCCCCACAACTTCTGCTCTCAGCTCCCCTGTAGAGCTTATAGAAATTCCCTCCAGTGGAATTTCATTTTGTGACCCTCTCTCCTCCTCAGACTCAGACAGTTCCTACAACCATACATTTTGCTCGGAAAGAGGCAAAAATGGCCAGATGTATGGTTACATTCTTATTCATGGGCTGTAGCCACTGGTTTCGTTGGATGGTCAGGGACTTGGAAGAAGCATGATTACCAATGTGGTGAGGAAGACATTTGTGGAAAAAGTATGGAAAGCTCTCTCTAAATGGTCAAAGGACATGGAAATACTGTGCCCTGTGTGAATGCTGCATGCTCTAGTCATGCAACAAACACGGCTCCAGAGGCTCCTGAAACTTCACTGGGGAGAGCTAGATATGTCCTATCCTTTTGTTGTCTATCCAAATGGCTAAGAAAAACTCAACCCTGAGCCAAATAATGACAAGACGCTGACAGATGTAGGTCATCACTGTGCCACCCTGGCCACATAAAGAGTCATCTGTGGAAAATATCATCCTGAGTGAGGTAACCCAGACTCAAACATGGTATGCACCTACTCATAAGTGGATACTAGATGTAAAGCAAAGGATAATCAGGCAATAACCCACAGCTCCAGAGAAGCTAACTAACAGGGAAGACCCAAAGAGGGACACATGGATCACCCTGAGAAGGGGAAATAGATGAGATCTCCATGAGTAAACTGGGCATGAGAGATGGGCAATGGAGGGTAGGGGATAGGGGATGAGATCATAAAGGAAATGGGATGGTTGAGCTGGAACAGGGATGGAGGGGGAAAGCAATGAGAGAGATACCATGATGGAGAGAAATATCATGGGGATAGAGAGAAACCTGGTGCTAGGGAAGTTGCCAGGAATCCCCAAGGATGACCCCAGCTTGGACTACTAGAAATAGTGGAGAGGGTGCCTGAACTGAACTGGCTTGCCCCAGTGATCAGAATGGTGAATACCCTGTCATCACAGAGCTTCCCTCCAATGACTGATGGAAGCAGATGCAGAGATCCACAGCCAAACACCAGTCAGAGGTCCAGGAGTCCAGTCAAAGAGAGAGAAGAGGTATTCTATGAGCAAGTGTACCAGGATCATGACAGGGTAACCTTCAAAGATGACCAAACCAAACTAGTGGGAACTCATGAAAGTTGGATCAATGGCTGTGGAGCCTGCATGGGACTGGACTAGGCCCTCTGCATGGCAAGATAGTTATATATAACTTGATCTGCTTGGGGGCCCCCTGGTAATAGGATCAGAATCCATCCCTGGTACATGGTGGGGCGGGGGGACACCTATGATGGGACACCTCATGCAGCCTTGTTGGCAGGGGGAAGGGCTTGGACTTGCCTCTACCGGATGTGCCTCCCCATGGGAGGCCTTGCCTTCTTGTGGAGGGGACCTCTAACTGCCAGGTCCCACCCACAGAATACTCTAATTGCCCTAACTGTTAGACCCTGCCCCCACACTACAGAGCAAAAAGCCCAATCTCTGGACATGAAATCCCACCAATCTCCACCCTGGAAAGCTCCACCCTGAAAAGTTCCACCTCCTTCCCAAGAACCTCTGTATAAGCCCTCTATCCTGTTCACTTTGCTGCTGTTTCTCACCTGAGCAGAGGCAGCCACCCTCCTGGTTTCTTCCCTCCCAATAAATCTCTTGTGTGAGGTTTGTTGTGCGGTGTGACTTTGTGGTATTCCTTGGCTTCCAGCTGCCAGGATACCTTTCCATCTGAGCTGCAATGCTCACAACAAGACCCGTCTCAAGAAGACAAGAGAAGAATCAAAGCTAAAAAACCATTGAAGACACTTATTCAGCAAAAGTAGACGATAAAAGAAAAGCAATTTGATTGACTCTGTCATAAACAGTGGGTTCTTTAAACACTTGCAATGTGGGAAAGAATAGAATAGTCAAAGGGTAGATTTTTAAAGTCTTCATGGCATCAAAAGGAGGAGACCTGCTCAACTAAGGTGAGCTCTGGTATGCAAAATTATTCCACCCAAAGGAAGTCAGCAAGCTGTCGTACTCCGGTCCAGTGTAAGAAGTATTCCAGGCCAGTGAAATGGCTCAGGGGTAAGGTGCTTCTGCACGTGCCTGAAGACCTGGATTTGTTCCCTGAAGCCCACAGTGGAAGGTCAGAACCAGCTCCAGACAGTCGTCCTCTGACGTCCACCCATGTACCGTGGCGCACACAAAGCACACACACACAACAGCAAATGAATTTTTTTTTTTAGGAATATTTCTAGAAAAACTATGACCCAGCAAAGGGACTATCTGAAAACATCTGATCAATCATCATTGGTTTGGTTGATGTGTCTTCTGAGGAAGAATTTCAGATCTTTCACTGCTTCATGGAAGTGTGTTGTCTGAGCGAGCGGTGTGAGACTCTTCCTGTGTACAAGCACCTGGGGTGGGGGAGCATGGGTGGCAATCAGAATAGAAAGAGGTTGGAATCAAGAAGCTTGTCTGTGGTCGATTGGAGGCTCAGCAATGCTCTGACAGAGAAAGGAATATGGTACCCAGTTTGGAAAGCTGATGATTTGCTGGACGGCTTTATATCAACTTGACACAAGCCAAAGTCAAAGGAGAGTACCTCAATTAAGAAAACGCCTCTGTTGCCAGGAGGTGGTGGTGCACACCTTTAATACCAGCACTCGGGAGGCAGAGGCAGGGGAATCTCTGAGTTGGAGGCCAGCCTGGTCTACAGAGTGAGCTCCAGGACAGCCAGGACTACACAGAGAAACGCTGTCTCAAAAAACAAAAAGAAAAAAAAATGCCTCTGGCTGTAGGCAAGACTGGTGGGCATTTTCTTAATTAGTGATTGATAGGGGAGGGCCCAGCTCATGGTAGATGGTGCCATCCCTGGGCTGGTGGTCCTGGCTTCTATAAGAAAGCAAACTGAACAAGCCAGAGGGAACAAGCCAGTAAGCAGCACCTCTCTATGGCCTCTGCATCAGCTCCTGCCTCCAGGTTCCTGCTGTTTGAGTTCCTGTCCTGATTTCCTTTGATGATGAACTGTGATATGGAAGTGTAAGCCAAATAAACCCTTTCCTCTTCAGCTTGCTTTGGTCATGTTGTTTCATCACAGCAATAGAAACCCTAACCAGGACAATGACCTTTAGAGCAGTTTTTTTTTTTTTGGTTTTTCGAGACAGGGTTTCTCTGTGTAGCTTTGCGCCTTTCCTGGAACTCACTTGGTAGTCCAGGCTGGCCTCGAACTCACAGAGATCCGCCTGGCTCTGCCTCCCGAGTGCTGGGATTAAAGGCGTGCGCCACCACCGCCCGGCCTTTAGAGCAGTTTTTATAGGAGAATGAGGCATGACCCTGGAGAAATGCTTGGTGTCCCAAACTGTGGGGTTGACTTGGGCTGTGAGAGAGGCTAAGAGTGGAAAAGAGGCATTTGGGTGAGAAGAATCCTTATATGGGTTGTGTGCAGGTAAACAGTGAGGGCAATGTGGAGAACAGAATGTCTCATCCCAAACGTAGAGATAGGATAATAAGTAAAGATTCATGTGTCTTTAGACACAGGAGGGGCTAGGTTTTAAGGGGTTGGGAGGTAAGGCTATCCATCTCCATAAAAACAGACAAAAGATGAAACCATTGATCCTGAGTGTTCAGTTAAGGATGAATGAGTCTAAAAGGAAAGACACTGACCTACCTACAACTGTGATGTGTATTCCAGGTTCATCTTTGGTGATGGCAATGTCTGTGAGGGCTTCTGAGTCTGGACAGAAGCAACGTCACTGGCCTGTCCCAAAAGGTTAGTGTCCTAGTTTGCTTCCTATTTCTGTGACAAATAAGCAAAAGGAACTGGAGAGGAGAAGATTTATTTCAGCTTAAAGCTTACAGTTCACCAGGAAAGGAAGCCAGAGCAAGAACTCAAGGCAGGAACCTGTAGGTAGGAGCTGAGTCACAGACCTTGGAGGAATGCTGCTTACTAGCTTGCTCCCCATGGTTTGCTCAGCCTGCTTTTTATACAACCCAAGACCGCTTACCCAGAGGTGGCACAGTCCACAGTGAGCTGGGCTCTCCTGCATCAATCCTTTATTAATATTCCACAGGCTTCCCAACAGGCCAATCTGATGGGGGCATTTTCTCAATTGAGGTTCCTTCTCCCAGATAACTCTAGCTTGTGTCAAGTTGACAAAAAAAAAAAAAAAACCACTAGCCAGTTAGTGTCCCAGTAGAGTTCATAGACCGGGCAAGGTTTGACCCAGTGTCTCTCTTGACCATACTTAAAGCAAGATCCTGGTGGCTTCCTGTTCAGTTGTCCTGGATGTGGTCCTAATTAATTGGTATTTGACCTGATTCTTTCTGTGCTTGCTGTATGTATAGTTAATATTAAAGACTTCCTTGATTAAAGACTTTAAGGAGGTCCTTTTGAGGAGTTTCAAGGCCACCCTCCAGTTCAGGGAGCATTTTCCTAAGGTCTGAGGAGGATTAGTCGGTGCATTAGGTATGTAAATGATTTCCTGCCTTTGAATTCAGATCTAGGTTGTTATATTTAAGGAGATGCTCTGTAAGGCAGTTCATAAAGGCAAGCAGGGTTTCATCAGCCCTCTTCTCTTGGTGATTTCTTAGATATCGTCATACTTCACTGCCTTAAGGGAGGCCTTTTCTATACCCTGGGTCTCTAGGTGAGAAAGTGACCTGCATACCAGATCTTCAGAGTTAGGCTGATAATTCTATTCTATATTATACTCTGTATGATAGGCTGATATTCTAGAAGAGGGAGCACCTCATTCCCAGGAGGGTGATGGTGGGGATCCTGGGAATGGAGAGAGTCTGGGAAAAACAAAAAAACAAAAAACCTGCCGAAGTCCAGACATGGGTTTGCTTCTTCCAGCACAGCAGAGAAGGAAATATCAACGTAAGTGTCCTGGAATGTTAGACTGTAGGAGTTTAAAGTGTGCTGGAATTCCTTGGTGACCAGGTAAGACACCAGAAGAACCCAGACCTTTATTGATTCAGGAAAGGCGAGAGAGAGAGAGAGAGAGAGAGAGAGAGAGAGAGAGAGAGAGAGAGAGAGAGAGAGAGAGAGAGAGAGAGAGAGAGTGCATATGAATATCCCCTTGGACCCAATAACCTGGAGAGCAGAAAGGGTGTAGAAACCTCAGGGGGTCGGGTGTTAAGCAAAGGGCAGAAGGAGAGAAACAGTGTGAGAGGGAGTATGGAGGGGTGTCGGAGGGGGAGGGAGAGGAGGGATCTGGCTCTGCGTGGTGCCACAGAGGAAAAGGAATTCAGCTGTTTTGGTCAGTGGGACCAGAGGAGCAGGAAAGAACAACCAAAAAGGCAGTAAGGGGTAAGGATAAGTAACTGAAAGCAGCTTAAGGGACATAAGGAGGGAGGGAGCACTGAAGGGTTAATTACCTAAAACCCTCAGGTGGACTGAGGTGGACAGGATGTGATGATGATACCTATGGAAGCTCCCGATAAGGAGACCCGTACACCAAACCCGCGGTATCTACCACTCCCGGGCTGCAGGGAAACTGACCCGCACGTGGAATCTTCCATCCCCAAAGCTCCCCTTTTCTATACTATAAGACCCCCGAGACCCCCACGCCACATGAACACAGTTGTGTCTCTTGATCCTGCTCTAACAGGCACAGTCAGTGGGCCAGCACTGGTCTTCCAGAAGAGATGATACCTGAAGGGCAGGTGTTTTGCTTCCTAGCAGGATTTGGAAGGTGACTCAGTATTGACACAGAGAGAGTTGGTTGTACACAAAGAAGAAAGCCCGAATGTAAGGACTCTCAGACCACTATATGTCATTGCCCTGAATGAACTGACGTAAGTCTCTAAGAATAACTTAAAGTCAAAGGTACCATTCTCAAGCCACTGACGGCCATTATCCAGTTAGCACTGCTGTGGCCAGACAGTAAGGAAAAGAAGATTGCCTTCCTAGGTCAATCTCCACACCCAGGAGAGAGTACTGTGAAGTTACAAAGACGGTAACTAAGCAGAGTGCGTCTTCAGGCAAGTGAGGTTGAGCAGCCTTTCTGAAGTCTGGTGACTCAGGAAGGACCTGCGGGAAGCGGGGAAGGGAACGAGCATCCTCCTGTTCCTCAGGTTCCCTTCCGGTCCCTGACCCCACAGGTCTGGGCAAGGGAACAGACCGAAGCCCAGAGGAACCTCTGACCTAGTACCAGAATTCCTGGGATAGACAGACAGGTGTCTCAGAGGATCTGGGAGAATCATCAGATCAAGTTCTGGATTAGAGGAAAGAGATCAGCAGCAAAGGAGAAGGCCCCTACAGGGCCTGATACCACAAAGTTACCTCTCCCGGGTGTGTGGGCACCAAGATGTTAGGTTTGGGAAGGAAGGCTGAAAAGAAAGGCATAGAGTCCCGGTGCACTCTGGGTAAGAGGCTTATTAGAGCCATTAGCACATCAGGGTCAGAAGTAAAGCTTCCTACCCAGGGAACACAAGGTCTTCTTTTAAGGTCCCTTAGCAAAGAAAAGGAGGAGGGAACAGTTCACCACCTCAGTGTAAAGTCCCCTTGACATTACCAAAGTAGGTTAAGAGAGTCTATGTGCATATATCCTGTATGTAAATCAATCAGATTTATGTATGTGTGCACTTGGTTTTCCTAAGAGACCAGAAGTACAGGGATTAGCTTTAGGCAAGGCAGAAAGGATATTGTCTTCCATAGATGCAAGAAAAAAAAAATGTAGATTTAAAGCTCTGCTGGAAAACCTAGTATCACATCACAGCCTCCACTACATGGAGCTAAGGGTTTGGTATTCACTTTATTAGGAAGCATCTTGAGTCAGCGAGGCATTTTTGTGCCTCCTAAGGCTGAGTCAAATTCCTTTGGCTTGCCTTCAGTGAGGGTACTGCCTTATTAGCAAGGAACAGACATTTCATCTCCCATTCAGGAAGTTTCTGGATCTGAGGCTGTAGCTCAGTACTAGCAGTGTGGAGATCAGTCTGTGCCCCGTCCTAAGTTTCAGGCCTGCCTTGCCCTAGCTAACTCCATTTGACAGTACAGAGTCTGGCTCCCTTCTTAGTGTAGAGGCAGAGACAACGCGGCTGTCCAGTACTAACCAGGAAGCTTAAACTGATAATAATCTATTCCTAAAAGTAAAAAAGAACCACTTGTTTGGTTGGAACCTCCAGCTGGCCGCTGCAGGATCCAGAAAGTCCCACTCCCCCCCCCCCCCCATCTCTCTCTCTCTCTCTCTCTCTCTCTCTCTCTCTCTCTCTCTCTCTCTCTCTCTCTCTCTCCAAACTCCGCCCAACTCTCACCTGGGAGTTGTTTTGCTCAAATAAACCTGTTGTTATATTTTTTCAGTTCAGCTTGATCTGGCTGACTGCGTCAGCAGAGAAACTTATTGTCAGAGAGCAGAAAACCTATTCCCACCTATCAAGTTAGGAAGCAGATTTGGAGCATAAAAGCATATCGGTATATTAAAACCATGTCAGAAAAACCAGGCTGAGACCTTGTCAAACAAGGTGAATGAGAGGTTAGTGAAAGGCAGGGGTGGGAGTGCACGCCTTTAGTACCAGCCCAGCACTCAGGAGGCAGAGACAGAGAAATCTCTGTGAGTTCAAGAACAGCCAGGGGTGGTAGTGCACGCCTTTAGTACCAGCCCAGCACTCAGGAGGCAGAGACAGAGAAATCTCTGTGAGTTCAAGAACAGCCAGGGCTACATAGTGAGAACCTGTCCTTAAAAAAAGAAAAGAAAAAAAAAAGCCCTGGGGCTGCAGAGATGGCTCAGTGGTTACGACCACTGTCTGCTCTTCCAAGGAACCAGGGTTCAACTCCCAGCACCCACATGGCAGCTCACAACTGTCTGAAATAGCTATCCGAAGGGGATCCAAAGCTCTCTTCTGGCCTGTAAGGTATGAGGCCTGCATGTTGTGTACTGACATACATGCAGGAGAAACACTCATGCACATAAAATAAAGTCTTTTTTTTTAAGTACTAACAAAATAAATGAAAAGAACGAGAAAGACAGACGACCCAGGTTTGGGTCCCACACTCACACAGTGGCTCATAACCCTCTGCAACTCCATTCGAAGGAACCCAACACCCCCCTCTTCTGACCTTCAAGGGCACCAGGCACTCTCATGCTATACATACATACATGTAGGCAAAACACGCATATACGTAAAATATACAAGACTAATGAAGCATGCAACGCTCTCACCTGTACTCCATAAAGAGTACACCTTATACTATGAAGGCAATGGGCACATGGACCTGTCATCTGACCACAGATATGTACTTCAAAGGACAGGCAGGCAGAGAATTCCAAGCTGTTAGTGGGGCCTCAGCTCAGCTCAGTCCCTAAAGTTTGACATAGCCACTCAGCCCAATCACTATCTAGCATCAGTCCATCCATCTGTCCATTCATCCATCCAGACCTAGTTGTGCCCCTCACCTCTATGGCCCTGCACCTCTTCCCCAGAGGCTTCCCCACAAAGGGCTCTGTAGCTAGCTCACCCCTATGAAGCTGCAACTCAGCTCTGCTCCCCTCCAGCAGCACTCCAGTTGGGATCCGTACATCTTACTGAATCCCCTGTAGTCAACCTCTTTGTGTCTGTATCAGTGTTCTGTCTCTGCCTTCTGGAAGGCTTTAAAAAAAAAAATCTCCTCGAACGCTGCTGTGGCCTCTTTAACTTTCTAATCATCATATAATCTACATATATGTACATGTACAGATATAATTACTGTGTAAAGTGTGATCTTTGGGAGTTAATATTGGGAGCATGGACAGGTATAAAAGAATCTGTGCTTCTCAATAGCCAGCTTTTGAGAGAAATCAAGGGACTACTTGCCAAACCCGCAGCCAAGGAAGCTGATGTAGTTTGTGAATTTGTTGTTCAGTAAATTCTGACATTGTGGAAAGCCACACAAGTGTCCATATTTCTGGCAAAGTATGCTCAAGATACTGAGGTGGGCCTTGAACTTCCCATCCTTGGGCCTCAGCTTCCCAGGTTGCTAGGATTATGCTGGAGTTCAGCTCTTGTCCAGCATGAGGCCCCAGGCTCGACCCACAGCACCACCATCTATCAACCAAGTAGCTGGGATTCCAGGCTGTGTCACGAGGCCCGGAAAATGTTTTTAAACAAACTTTTTGATTGTGCTGTTTTTCTCTAATTTAGATTCAGTTTTCCCTGTTATTAGTCTCAGGTAGCCAAACAGAGCAGTCACTTAATTTACAAGGTAATAAGAGTCCACCTGTTCTCAGTTGACCTAGGTTGCTACTATGGGAACATATAAGCCTGTGAGTACAAACAAACCATTGCACTCTCCTTGGAAGTCAGAATGCCTCTGCAGTGTCCGCCGCTAGGGCCTTTTCCCGTTCAGAGTTTGAGTGTCAGGGTCCAATGAATTTAATGCTGTTCTTTCTCAATAGCTTCTTAAAAATTAAAATCGCTTTCATATTACAAAAACAACACTACATATTACAGGAAATTCTGAAAATGTAGATGAACAGCACGAATAGACAATTATCCCTGTGCTAACTGGACACCTTGTTATGACCACCTTGCAACTGTGAGCTTGTTTCAGGAGGCTGTTATGAACAATTCGTTATGCTTATGTTCTGATTCTGTAACCCCACCTATTTGCCTGGCAAATCCCCCATTTGGAAACCTCTAGAAAAGCTTGCTTTAATTAATTTGGCCATGATCTAGATGGGTGGTCTTTCTCCTTGAATCTATGGATTAACATGGACTAAATCTTTCTCTGCCTCTCTCTGTGATTGCTCTATTGAGGACAAGTGGCCACACACAGGCTCTCAAGGCTCTCGAGGTCCAGGCTCTAACCCTAACAACTAACTTTGCTAACAGTATTGTGTAAATATATACGTATATATATTTACTGTTTGGTTGGAACTTCCAGCTAACTCCTGCAGGGTCTGAAAAGACCCACTCCTGTCTCTCTAAACCCCACCCACTCAGAGGATCTCCGAACAAAGGAAAGGCACCAAAAAGCCCAGTTTCGCATTCTTGGTGGCGACAGCAGCTTCCTCCCCTGAAGTCACCAGCCACTTGAGTCCCCACATCAAGCAGTCAGCTGTTGACCATGCTTGGGCACAAACCCAGCTGTGGAGGACACATCATCACCCCTGCCTACAACCTATATAAGCTCCGTGCTTTAGTTCAGGTGTGCGGCTTCTCCAGCCTCAATCTCTGGGACTAGAGAACCCATCTGGGAGTTGCTTTGCTCAAATAAACTTGTTGTTATATTTTTTTCAGTTCAGCTTGATCTGGCTTACTGCATCAGCAAAGGAACCTATTATCTGGGGAGAGGGGAGCAAAAAAAAACTATTATTTACAGGGAACCAAAGAGAGAGAGAGAGAGAGAGAGAGAGAGAGAGAGAGAGAGAGAGAGAGAGAGAGAGAGAGAGAGAGAGAGATTGGGAAAAATAGGTAATTTTCCTTTTGAAAGGATGGTGGGAGAAATGTCTGTGATTGTAACAAGCAACTGAATAAAGGATTGTAGTACTTAAATAGATGAGTGATTAGGGGAAGAACAACGAAAGAAGTGTGTGTGTGTGTGTGTGTGTGTCTGTGTGTGTGTGTGTGTGTGTTTGTGTGTGTGTGTCTGTGTGTCTGTGTGTGTGTGTCTGTGTGTGTGTGTCTGTGTGTGTGTGTCTGTGTGTGTGTGTCTGTGTGTCTGTGCGTGTGCTCATGCATGCACAGTGATGTGTGGAAGTCAGAGGATAGCTCACAGGTGACCATTCTCTCTTTCCATCACTGGGTCCTGGGAATCAAGTGTAAGTCCACAGGTTGCAGCAAGTACCTTTACCCACAGAGCCACCTCACTGGCCTGCATTTCTCTTTGGATGCTCTGTGGAAGGAGCTGCTTTTCTGGCTTGTTATCTGTGGCAGTTGCCTTCAGAATAACCTTTTTGCCAGTACTTTCTGAGGGCAGTTGTCACTAAGAGGCTAGTTCCCACGTACGTTTACTGCGCCCCATGGAAACTTGAGCCGGTTGTTTTTCCCTCAGTTTTATACCCTTTATATTTATGAAATCGAACCTACTGGAGTATTAAATTATGTTTAATAAAGCGATTTTTATTATAAAATGCTTATATTATTTTCATGTATAATAATTCATATTTAATAATAATAATGAAATAAGATAAAAACAAAATGAAATAGAACAAAACAGATAAAAAGAGCCAAAGAAAAAGCACAAGAAACACATATAGACACAGAGACACACACACAGAAATCACATAAAAACACAAAACCAGGAAAACCATAATATATTAGCAAAAGACCTGTAAGATTTAAAAAAAAAAAAAAAAAACGCCAAAATCCCAGTGAGTTCATTTTGTGATGTCCATCATCCCCTGCTGGGCCTGGGGCCTGCCCTTAAGCGTGGTTTGCATGGGACAGGGCAGAACAGAGGGGGTTGCTCCATCTTGTGTTCTTGCTGAGGTCATTTCAGTTTAACTCTCCAGATGCCAGGATATGGTTTCTGCTGTTAAAAACCCCATGTTCTGGACACTCGAGGCTACACCCAGGTGCCTGAACACCAAGGGGTGGATAAGGACTTTCAGTTCACTATAAACTGAGTGGTCATCTCTGGTGCTGCTGATAACACCAACAGGTGAGACCTGCCTCCTCGACCTTGCTGGCAGACTAATCTCTCCAGAGCTATTACTAGTACACCACAGAAACTGCAGAATCTCCCTACTAAACAGCACGGTCCTAGCAAATACAGCGATGAATATTTATTTTTTTCTTTGATTTTTATTTTATTCCACAAGTGTTGGTCTTGTGGGCCACAAGAATATATTATAGAGATTCAGCTGTATATTAAAGCTATTGTTGGTTAAATCGAGTGCTGCTTGTGGCTGGCCATGCCGGCAGAGGAGAGTGCTGATCGGAAGAATCACAGCCATGGTTACCTTTTTAGAGCTTTATTGGGAGAGAGAGAGGGAGAGAGAGGAAGAGGGAGAGAGAGGACAGACGGAAGGAAGGAGAGGAAAGGAAAGAGAGGGACGCACAGAGGGCACACCCGCTTTTTAGGCTGGGACGCCACTGCAGGCTGGTGACATAATTAAGGACCAAATCCTTACAGCTATACCTAGAAATTTCAAGGCGTTTTCCTAGAGGAAGCCATTTATCAAGGAATATTTGGTGTTATTCAGTTTTTAATATTTCAGCTGTCTTCGGCTATGAAATTCTTGTGGGCCCATATACTACTAGACCATATTGGCAAACAGTGTAAGCTTCTCAGAGGCTGAGCCACTAGGTAACTAACACCCCTGCAGGGCCTAGGAGCCGAGCAGGCTGTAGATGCATAGCTTTGCTTCTTGTGCAAATGAAGCTCAGACCTCCCTCCCCAGACAGGAAAGTGGTGGTCCAGAGCAACTGACTCAGAACAAAGGAGGGTTTTACATGTCCAGGTGGAGTGAAGAGTGGGGCAGAGCCGCATGGCCAGAGGAGAAGAAAACAAGGAGAGTTTCTGCAGATGGCAAGGCAGAACGGCTCAGGCTGAGGAGTGAGGAGCAAGGAGAAGTTTCTTTGTAGATTGGAGGTGAATCAGATCAGGAGAGAAGAAGAGGAAGGAAAGATGGAGGTTGAAGGAACAGAGGATGAAGATGAGCTCAAAAGCATGAGGGCTTAGTTATTACCAGGGCTGTGAGGGATGGAAAAAGTAGGTACAGAGAGGAACTGAGACTCATGGCGGAACTGGAGCTGTATAGATAGAATTCTGTCATAGAGGAATAAAGTAATAGACAAAGAACATGGTGAACACAGATTCTTTTCCCTCAGATAACCCCCGCCAGACATAATGTCTCCCCCAGGACCCTGGGAGGAATCTTCTCAGGGCAGGCCCTTGGGAAAAATCTGTTATGTTGGGACTTAAACTGAGAGCCTCACATACCCTAAACTTGAGCTCTACCAGTGAGCTACACCCCAAGCCCCTATTTACCTCTTTTAAACGTACTCATTGAAATTAGTTCCCTTTCTCCCCATTGGGAGGGAAAAAAAAATCTCAAAGCAGGCACTAGGGCTGTCTTAGTTACTGTTCTATTGTTGAGACAAAATGCCATGACCAAGGAACCTTACTTCAGGTTTCAGGGGGCTAGAATCCACAATGGCGGAGTAAAGCGTAGCGGCAGGAACAGCTGAGAGCTCACATCCTGATGTGCACATAGGAGGCAGAGAGAGCCAACTCAAAATGGCTCAGGTATTTTGAAATCTCAAAGCCCACCGCCCAGTGACATACTTCTTTCTGGAAGGCCGCACCTCCTAATCCTCCCCATACAGCCAATAACTGAAGGCCAAGCAGTCAAACATAGGAGCCTATGGGGACCATTCTCGTTCAAACCACCACAAAGGCCTTCCCGATCATCCCACAGTTACCTGGTTAAGTGCTCATGTCTCGGGCTTGTCTCATCGGGGTTTCTTGTGAGCTGGGGGCCTCTCCCCCCACTTGTCCCACACTAACATACTGTCAGGTGGTATCAGATTGTCTGCCACTTTGGGCTTTTGCCATTTCTTCTTCACCTTGCTAGCTGTGTTCCTAATACTTCCGGGAAATTATTAGGGAGCATGAGAACTTTACTGGCATAATCCAGGTCAAGGAGTTGGCTCTGTTTAATCTCAGGTTCTCTGCTCAGTGTTTGACTGAAACTAAGAGACAGGAATTGATAAAATAAGGAAGTGTGTTTATTTGGATTCTTGGCCAGAACTGGGGAGGGAAAGATTCCCAGCTTCCCCCTGCCTTGCCTATAGCCCTGTTACAGTTTATAGAAAAGGTGAAACAGAACCATGAATAACTGCGTATTACTTAACTTTGAAATAAATTGCCAGACTGAGATTAACGTTTCCCTGGGAGACAGTCCTGTGATGGGGCCAGGACTTTGAGCTATTCTAACTCCCAAAGTCCTCGTCTCAAAATTTGTTCATGGAGAGATTTTAACACCTTTTTAAAGCCTTGTTACCCAGGGATAGTGCATGTAATAACAACTGTCATTCACTAATGCATACATTTGTGACCTCTTTGGAGACCTCCCGAGTCAGGGCCTTGACAGAGAATAGTGTGTGCCTTAGATGGTCCCATCATAGACTCCAAGGAAAATTACCACTCCAGGCATGAAAGAGTAAAGGAAGGAAATAGTAACACAAGTGACGGCCAAGAGTTTTCACACCATTGAAACTGTGAGCATTATATTAGACAGCACAGCCCTGGTGTCTATAATAAAGTAATAAAGCTTATCAAGGAGCAGCCTAGACGTATAATTCTAGAAGGATGCTGGCACTGCCAAAGACATGGCATTGATAGAGAGGCGACAGGGAAGAAATGTAAGAAACTGTCAGAGCCCACACTGGCCAATTCAACTGGGAGCCAGCCAGGGAGCTTGAGTGAGAAAGCCTGTAAGGGTAGCCTCCTGGGAATGAAATGGTGTGAAGACAGAGGGAATAGACAGTGAGGCCCCTCACTGGGGATCTTGCTTTGCTTCCCCAGTGAAGGCAGGGAGTCTCCATCAAACTTAACTCTTTCTCAATCCTCTCAGGGTTAGTACTATAAAGGCAACAGCTTCCAACAGAGGTCCACGGGAACATTCACCATTATTTATTCACTGTTTACATATGATGTTTACTACTCAGCATTCAACATGTGGTATTTCAGATGCTGTTTCAGATAACATTTACTATTCCCTAAGCACTGGTATAGGCTTTGTGCTAGGTGCCTGCCTGCCTGCCTGCTCCTTAAACCTCACAATAGCTCGCCAAGGCGGTTATTATCTTCTGTAATTAAAAAGAATGGTTAGAGGAGAGAAGGGGAGGGAGATCCAATCCATAATAACTATGGGTTATGAATAAGCGCCTTATTCAGGGCTCATATTGTCTCCTATACCAAATTGCCCCTTGAAAAGGAGAAAACAGCATTTCTTTACCTATCATTTGTTTTGCCTTGGGTACACCTCACTCTTGCCTGGTTTCAGCATGAGATAAGATTGGACACCACAAACAACAGATCTTGGCTCCAAGATCCAAGACCTCCCCCTGGGACCTGCCTTACGTCAACTGAATAGAAGAAACCAAATCCTATGTGTCCTCCTTAATTGCTAGCTCCTGCTTTTAGCTCACTGGTTGTTTTATTTGGAGCCTGTGAAGGGAGAACTGACCATTCTACTTTCCCTGAGTGTGAGAATTCTCTCCGGCATCAAGACAATCTTTAAGGGACCTCCCATGGGATGTGACTGTCACGAGGTAGAGCTGTGTAGGTCAGGAGGATTCTAAATGGTAATGCCCAGTCTTGTCAGGAAACTGGCTTCCCTCCCAAATTTTCTTTTCTTGGTCATATTTTTAAAGGTTATCAATCTGGGCCTGTGTGTTCAGCCCCTCGGGAATCCTCCCAAGCAAGCCCAGGCCTGAATGTAGCCTATACCTGCTTACAGGGACGCTCTCTTGGGGCTCTCCCAAGTGTGGAGTGGTATGCCTAGCAACTCCCCACGGATGTCTTTTGTTGTTTTGTGTTTAGGCTGTTCTGTACTTTTGGGTTCATTCTGTTTTGGTTTGGTTTCTGAGACAGGGTCTTATTCTGTAGCACAGGTTAGAACTCACTGTGTAGCTCAGACTAGCCAAACTCATAGGGATCCTCCTGCCTCAGACTCCAAAGTGTCGAGGTTACAGGTCATGACACCCAGCCTTGTATGTAATACAAACATTAGCTCCCTCATAGAACCCTAGGTTTATTAGCATTAGAGACCACACTTCATTTTTGTTTATACACCAGAATGGTTTGGAAATAGAAGAAACTTTTAAAAATGTGTGTTTGCTGTATGAAATAATTGGTTAATTAAAAATTGGTTCCATCCCTAAATTGGTATAATTTCTTCACAGAAAAGTTCAACTGGACAGGATGTAATTTTATATAGCAAAATATTTACAATTCTACTGAAGGATACATCCACAAATTCAGTATACCTCTAAGGGACCAAAAAAAGAGACAAATGTTCAAATGTATATAGTCTTTATGTTGGAATTTCTGTGACATTTCTTCCTTCCTTCCTTCCTTCCTTCCTTCCTTTCTTTCTTTTTTTTTTTTTTTGGTTTTTCATGAATTTCCTGAATTCCATGACAGGAAGCTAGCTAACATTACCCTAAATATCTTATGTATTTTTTTATCATTTATTTATTTATTTATCTATCTATCTATTTATTTATTTGAGACAGGGTTTCTCTGTGTAGCACTGGCTGTCCTGGAACTCGCTTTGTAGACCAGGCTGGCCTCAAACTCACAGAGATTCTGCTGTTGTGCCCAGATCGTGACCCCCAGAGAGACCACCGAGGACAAGCATACCAGAATGCAAAAGCAAGGTTTATTTCCTTTACAAGTCGCCGCCACAGGGAATGCAAAAGCAAGGTTTATTTCCTTTACAAGTCGCCGCCACAGGGAACTCACCTCAAGCACTCACTGGCAGTGAGGCAGGGAGGAGTTACTCTTTCTTGGGGAAGTTAGTTTTTATAGGTAAAACCCACAAAATTTCTTAGAGGGGAGGGGGTTAGTACTGGATTGGTCCAGTTTTTCCCGGGCCTGGACTTTGTCTTATTCTAGCTTATCTGTTTGCCCTGTCAGGAGTTTTATAACCCATCTCTAGGGTCTGGTCATGTTATCTTCGGAGAGGGGCATCTCGTGGTTAATTGGTCACCACCAGACATCCTGACTTTGTTCTTTTGAAAACACCTGACTTCACCCTCTCCAGGAAGGGGGAACTGACGCAGTTTTAAGATATCTCTTCCCTCAGCTCTTTTGGGTTTCTGGGGGAACTGTGTCTGGGTCTTTGGTGGGGGTCTTTCACTACCTCTGCCTCCTGAGTGCTGGGATTAAAGGTGTGCACCACCACACCCAGCTTCTGTGACATTGTCTACCATCAGTTAAACTCCAACAGTAGGTATTGAATGACCTACACTGGTACCATATTGACTTCCTATCATATCAACCTGAGGCTGTAAATACAAGTGTTTAATGACACACAGTCCAAGGACAGACTGTAATAGGACCTAGCCCCTGTTCGGAGCCTGCAGCTTTAGTCCCAACGTCTGGCTCTGCTTCTGCATTCCACCTACTCAGTTCTCCTACTCAAGACTAAGCGCATCACTCTTCCTCCTTCAGGTCTAGAACAGGTTGCTGCACCTGCTCAGAACACAAGAACTATGAAAAGAAAAGGAAAAAGATTCAGTTTAAGATGTGTAGGATATGCCAGGCAGTGGTGGTGCACTCCTTTAATCCCAACACTTGGGAGGCAGAGGAAAGCAAATCTCTGAATTCAGTACAGCCTAGCCTACAGAGCAAGTACCAGGACAGCCAAAACTAAATATTTAGGGTAATGTTAGCTAGCTTCCTGTCATGGAATTCAGACGTCTTGGTCCACGCCTCTCTCCAAAATACTGCATCTTCTCCCAAATCCTCCATTCTACACACACATACACACACACACACACACACACACACACACACACACACACACACGAACACACTCCATATCCAACATCCCTATAACCTAGTAGAACTAGAACATTTTCTGATTTTTTTCTTTGATTCTGTATTTTTGAACCACATTCCTCCCTGTCCCTGCTAGTCTGGAATTTCAACATCTTACAATAAATTGGGCACAATTCTTTAAAAAGCTAATTCCTATTTTTACATAGCAACAGAGCTGAGATGCCTGTTATAAGAGAACAAGGAACTGTGGAGATATCTTAGGGCAATTTAGGAAACAAAAAAAAAAGTCATTATGCAAATATAACTATTTAGTGATTCAGGCTTTAAAAGAAGCACTGCTTGGAATAAAGGTGAGTACTGGAGTCAGGTTTTCCACCCGATTAGAATTCCTCATAATTAACGTCAGGCTTCCGAGCCGTTTTACAGCTTGTCTCTGATGGAAGTGGCTGTTCTTCCTAACCTGCCTTCATAACTATGCCTTCTCTGCTGGCTTCCTGTGGACACGACTGGCCTCTCACTGATCTACTACTCTTCTCTTTGGCAAAAAGTAGATGCCCTTTTGGCTTCAGGAGAACTGCCAAGCCAATATGTCTCCATTTTGTATTCTCAAATATAACAGAGCAGAGGAAAATATAAACTTACGGTAGTTACCTGATGTTTAGAGGTGTATGAGAAAGCCATCTAAACAGTGCTTTCCCAGAGAATTGTCTTAGCTTCCTTTTTTTAAGAAGTATTTGTAGCCTGGCAGTGGTGGCACACGGCTTTAATCCGAGCACTCAGGAGGTAGAGGCAGGTGGATCTCTGTGAGTTTGAGGCCAGCCTGGTCTATAGAGCGAGATCCAGGACTGGGGCTTGCTTCCAGTTTCAGTGGGTTAGTCCACAATCATCACAGCAGGGAGCATGGCAGCAGGTAGGCAAGAATGAGGCTGGAGCAGTGCTGAGAGCTCACATCTTAGCCACAAGCTGGAGGCAGAGAGAGTGAGTTTGGGCCTAGTGTGGGCCTTTAAAACCCCAAAGCCTGCCGACATTGACACACCTCCTCCTCCAACAAAGACACACCTTCTAATCCTTCCAAAGCACTTCCACTAACTGGGGACAAAGCATTAAAATGTGTGCCTGTAAGGGCCATTCTCATTCAGACCACCACGGTTGGTATCTAAAAAAGAGAGAGAGAAGGAGATAAGAAAAGTTAGCTTTTGAGTTAGAACTCAGAAAAGCAAGAAGGCTTAATGGTAAAGTTCTGTAAGCGGCTGCGTGGGAGGCTTCTGGGGAGTGTAAGCACATTATCCCATCAAGCAGATACTTATTCTTCCCGGCTCCTTAGCACCCCAGTTCTCAACCTCTAGGTCACAATCCCCAAAGACCATCAGAAAACACAGATATTTACATTATGATTTGTAACAGTAGCAAAATTACAGTTATGAAGTAGCAACGAAAATAATTTGATGGTTGGGGTTCACCACAACATGAGGAACTGTGTTAAAGGGCCACAGCGTTAGGAAGGTTGAGAATTGCTGCATTAGTAGTCTTAAGGTACATCAGATTTCCTGAGGGATGGTATCCTGGTAAGGTGATTGACAGGCCCAGCCAGGTTAACTCTTACAAGAAGACACAATAGTGTTTAATGTCATATTGTGGTGATATTGTGTCCCCCAATATATTGTGCACCCTAATAAACTTATCTGTGGTCAGAGAACAGAACAGCCACTAGATAAACATTGAGGCCAGAAAATGGTGGCACACACACCTTTAATCCTATCACTTGGGAGGCAGAGATCCATCCGGATCTCTGTGAGTTCAAGGCCACACTGCAACCAGCCAGGCATGGTGACACATACCTTTAATCCCAGGAAGTGATGGCAGGAAGCAGAAGGGTATATAAGGCATGAGGACCAGGAACTAGAGGCTTTTAAGCTTTTAGGCTTTTAGCAGCAGTTCAGCTGAGATCAATTTGGATGAAGACTCAGAGACTTCCAGTTTGAGGAAAAAGGATCGGCTGAGAAGTTGGCGAGGTGAGGTTATCTGTAGCTTGTTCTGCTTCTCTGATCTTTCAGCATTCACCCACCCACCCCCCCCAAAAAAAAATTCTGCATGGAACCATGACCATGCCTAACAGGGACTTTGAAATCTCCAAAAAGATGATGGGATCAACACAAAGATGATTCCACATGGACTATGGTAAAGCCATTAAGCTGATTAATACCACCCAAAGATTGGCTTTGGACTACAAACTGCTCAGGACAATTTTGAGATGGCTAGTTGAGATAATTCAGCTTCACAGACTACTTGAGCAAGGACTTGAGACTTTCCCATTATGCAGAGACTGGACAAATGATACAGCTACCTCTCCCAGGACTTGACAATTAACCCAAAAATTTTCTTTTCAGGATTCCCTAAAGATGCCTTCACCCCCAGACAGCAGGAAGTAATTTTAAGAAAATGATGCCCACATTCCCAAGAAGTGAGATGGGTGGTTTTTGGTTGTTTAATGGATTTTGGATAATTGTCATTGTTTAGAATGGTTGGTTACAAGATGTTATTGTTAATGGTCAGGAAAAAGGCTAAACAAAGGAAATTAGATTTAAGGTTCTTGTTTGAAGAAAAAAGAGTATATAGATAAGAGGTAGATTATTGAATCTACTCTAAAAAAGATACAGAAATGATAGAATAAAGGGTAGATTAGTGAATCTACTCTGAAAAGAGAGAGGATATAGATATGATATAGATAAAAAGGTAGATTATTTAATCTACTTTTAAAAAGCAACTACTAGTTTTAAATATTTTACATTGGATTGGATTTTTGTATATTGTATACAAATTATGTATATTGATACAAATTTGAGATGGTTTTTGTTAGAAAATACTGTACATGTATTTCTAATCTTGTTCAAGATATTGTACCTATACAGTTCATTTAACAATTAACAGTTCATGTAATGCAATTTGCTAATCCTTGAAAGTTATTATTACCAACTGTTAGGATATAAAGAAATAAAATTTAGTAGTTAGACATTACAATCAAACTTGTAGTCACATTTGGTATATTTTCAAGGTCAAGCAGAGATATATTTTAGATAAGACTAGTTGTTGATAAAGCTCAAAACCCAGGTAAAGATAGGGATCTGCTAGTTGGACTTTGTCAGGGGCAATTTGAAGTCCCCTTGTTGAAAGGCTATAGGTTAGCTCCTGATAACACTGGAAGAGTGGGTCTTGATGTCAGCCTGACAGAATATCATCCATATAATGGACAATATAGATGGAAGGCCATTTTACTCTGATGGGATCTATTGCTTGAGCCACAAATTTTTGGCATAGTGTGGGACTATTTGCCATTCACTGGGGTAGGACCCTCCATTGGAAATGTGGCATTGGTCCCTGGAAATTAATTTGGGGAATGCTAAAAGTGAAATGTGATATATCCTCGTGGTGTAGGAGAATAGTAAAAAAACAGTCTTTGAGATCAATAACAATTTTATGGTACCCAGAAGGAATTGCCACCGGAGAGGGCAAGCCAGACTGTAAGGCACCCATGGGAACCATGACCCTATTTATGGCCCTAAGATCTTGTAATAATCTCCATTTTCCTGATTTCTTTTTAATAACAAAAATAGGTGTTTTCCACGGGGAGTTTGTTGGTTCGATATGACCTGGGGCAAGTTGTTCCTATACTAACTCTATAGCAGCCGCAACCTTTTCTTTTGTTAAAGGCCATTGATCAACCCAAACAGGATCATTGTATTCCAGGTAATTTTATCTGCATGGGGTACAGGAATGTCAATGGCCATTAGGATAAATTTTGGGAAGACCCTAATCCAGCCCTATCATTTTTTACAGATATTGGGATAGGTGTTTTAATGCCCTGAGAATTTTTTCCTAAGCCCTTGCCAGGAAGGAAACCTTGTTTAAGCATCTGATTGGTGACAATTTCATTGGGACTGCACATGATGACATTCATTTGGGTAAGAATATCTCGGCCCCAGAGATTAACAGGTAGGCCAGAAACAACAAAAGGTGTAACAGTACCAGAATTGCCTTCTTCATCGGTCCATCTAGGGACCTGTGAACTCAGTTGAGGGTTTGAAGTCTGGCCAATGCCTTTAAGACGGGTGTAGGATGTAGTAAGAGGCCACGAAGTGGGCCAATCTCTATGGGATATAACAGTGGTATCAGTTCCTGTGTCCAAAATTCCTTGGAAGGTTTTGCCATTAAGCTTGAGAGTTAAGAGGGGGCGGGATTGGGAAATTGGTTGAAACCAATAAACATCGGAGGAACTGGGACCACCCTGTAGCAGGCAAATTTTTTATTCTTAAGGTTTGAATGTCGGAGAGGAAGCAATAGGAGTTGGGCAATGTGGGTGCCTGGGTGGATAGTAATCATGCCTATACTTGTAGAGGCAAGAATCTTAAGTTCTCCAGTAAAATCATTATCAATAACCCCTGGGAAAATCTGAATCCCTTGAAGGATGGTGCTAGCCCTTCCAACGATTAGGCCAAAGATATCGGGAGGAAAGGGGCCATAGACTCTGGCATTTAGGAGCTGAGGGCCCGTTTCAGGGGTCAGTATTGACTGGTGGTGGAACAGAGGTCCAGTCCTGCACTCCCTGCGGTTGCTCTCCAGAGATCTGAAACAGATTGGCGGGGTTGGGGAGTGGCTGAGTCTGGGCAGAGAGACAAACCTGATAGCCCCTGGGGTTGTCCTCTGGGCAGGGGCCAGGGGCTGGCCCCTCTGGAAGTTTCCCTGCTGTTTGGGAGGTAATGGATGACCCTGTGCATTTGTTTTGGATCTACATTCTGAAGCCCAATGTTTGCCCCTGCAGCAGCGTGGGCAGAGAAGGGGGGGGGCGCTCATTGGGAGCAGCACGAGGCACAGTGCATTCTCAGGAAAAATGCCCAGGTTGTTTGCAGTAAAAGCAGGTTTTAGGGTCTTTGTTGGCCGCACGGAGGGCAGCGCCGATGGCGAGCCCCATGGCATGGGCAGAGCCAATTCCTGAGCATAGCCTGACATAATCAGAAAGTTCGGACTTAGCGTGATGGGGATGAATGGCAGCCTGACAGGCAGGATTGGCGTTTTCGAACACTAGATGTTTTACGAAAGCACTTTCGCCACCACCAAGAAGCTGCTCAGCAGTGTCATTTAGGCGGCTGACAAAGTCGCTATAAGGCTCATCAGGCCCCTGCCAAATCTTTGCCAGGGAGGCGGTAGCCGACTCTTTGGGGAGCAAATGTTTCCAGGGTTTTAGACCGGCATTTTGAATTTGTGTTAATAAGCCTGGAGCAAAGCGGGCCTGAGTTTCATTTTTCTCATAGGGGCTGTTACCCAGGAGCTTTTTAAGAGTCCATCTTTTGGAGGATTTTTTGTTTTCAGTAAAATCAGTTTTCCATAAAACATAATCTCTGCCTGAAAGTGTACCTCGAGCCAGGAAGTACCAATTGTCAGGTATAAGCCAAGATCGCTCACATTCTCTAAAAGGCCAAAGTAAAGGGGGCTGTAGGGCCACAATTGGCAACTGCTGCCTTAAGTTTTTCCAAGATATTTAAGACTGAGGTCTTTGTATTTTGGGAACTATCGAGGGCCTCATCCTCAGAGTCGGAGCCCTCAGACCTGCTGCCTTCATTATCTGAGTGTTCGGATGCCTCACCCTCAGTATCAGGGGATGATGAGCTTGTAACTCCCGCAGCCGAGTCAGGGTCCTCCTTAGCAGTCTGGCTGCGAGTTACCGGGAAGGCATAGAGAGTGAGGAGCTTTAGCAGGAGGAGCCCTTTTTCGATTTGCTTTTGTGGGTACCTTTTGGGGGCTGTTTTTAGTATTCCCCTGGGCTATTTTTAAGGTCTTCTTGAGATTTTAAGGCTAATGTGGTTAATTCTTTGTCAACAACGCGGAGTTCTTCTATGAGTTGAAGATGTTCACGCTTTTGTTGGAGGACCTCCTGGAGGGAGGAAACCTCAGTGAGGAGAAGGCTCTTGGCTCTTTGTAAGAGGGCGGAGGTTTCCTCATCCTCAATAACGGGTACACAAAAGGATGGCGCAGAGGACATCACACCCTGTGGTGGAAACTGGTAGGGAGGGGTTTAAAAGGAGGAAGTTTGGTGGGGGGGGCACGTTTGAGGAGGAGGGCCAATCAGGATTATGATACTTGGTGGCTTCCTCCTCTAAGGAGGCTTCCTCTTCTGGAGTTAGATCTTCATCAAAATTTTTGAGGGAAGGGTATATTTGCTGTGAGGGAAAGGTGGGGGACTTGTTTTTTGGGGGGTGATGGGGCAGCCGGAACAATTTTAGACGTGGGGGGTTCAGGAGTATTAATACTGACAGAATGACAGACAGAGGGTGGATGGGAGGACTCTTTTAGGGCTTTTTCTCCCTCCTTAATTAATTTTTGAACATCAGAGGAATGATTATAAGTTTTTAAGACATCATTAATTAAATTCCAGTAGGAAAAGGTTTGAACAGGGACCTTTTCAGGACCAAAGGTCTGGTAAAAATCGTTTAAACAGTCACCAACCCGTCTCCAGCACTTTTCATCTATGGTCCCTTCTTGGGGAAACCAAGGACAGACATCTCAAATATAGTCAAGAAATTTTTTTAAGTCTTTCTTTTTGACCCTAGTTCCTCGTATCTTGAGAGACTGTTTCAGTCCCAAAATAAACAAATCCTGTTTACTAAATGCTTGTCCCATGGTAAACTTACCTTGCATTGTGACGTTGCAATTCCTCTGGATCTGTCTCACGGTCGGGCATTTCCATGGCAGTCACTGACTGGACCTTCGCTTGTGGAGTCGTCTTCCATGGTGGTCCAACTCTTGGCAGGCCTGCCTTGGTGTGCAACGACGTTCACCACTCCTCCACATCTGTGAGCCTCACACTGGGCACCAGTTGTTCTGGCCAGTGGGATCTTCAGCAGAGACCCTAGAAGGGGGAATGGCAAATGAAAGGGACAAGAGACACAAAGAATTGACAGCAAGACAGGTATTCTGATCAAGCTGCAAAATTTTATTTTTCTCAGGCAGGTTTTATAGCAAACAGAGCAGATGCTTTCTTTCGGAAAAGATCAGGGGACTGTTGGGTTGGTAAGCAACCCAACCAAGCAACCCAACTGAGCAACCCAACCACAAAATATTCTTACTAATGGTCAGTGTAGCAGAAAGATAAGGAAATGTTAAGTTATTTTCTAATAACACGGGACTTGTCCAGGCATGTCACAAGTTCCTGGTAAGTGGCTCAATACTGGAGAACAGAAACTTAACTCAGGCAGGCAATATGGCATGGCTTTTAAAATTGTCCCAGGCAACAGGTCATCTTCAAACCCTTAAGAGATCTACAGAATATGGCATTTAAAATGTTTTAATAACATAGATTTTTTTTCTTTTTTTTTTATGATTATGAGACATGTCTGCTCCTGGCAGCACCAATCTACTTCAGAAAAGATATGAGCATTGAAGGAACTACATATGAAGTTAACTTTCATTGTGGCAAAAGTTAGCCACTGGGCAACAAAGTGCCCTTGCATTAACTGCTGGCAGGATGGTATCCGAAGTGGACAAACAGGACACAAAACAAAGGACTACTGATCCTTGCCAAGACAAGTGTGGTTGCAGCTTTGGCAACAGCATCCTCTGAGGCCAGGACAATATGGCACCATCGCTGAAGTGGTTTTGCAATCCAGAATAGGTACAGTTCCCCTTCCTTCGAAGGCAGCTGAACGGGAAGTGGGTCAATGGCTCCTGGTGTGCAGTGGAACAGTAGCTGAAACAGTTATTCTTGGAGGAGTAACTAGGCTGATGGAGTCTAACCTCTCAATGGTAGACTGGCATTTAATAAAGGAGATGAAACCACCCACAAGCTGAGAAGAATGGGCAGCCAAATTCCAAAAACACCAGCAATTTCCAGAATTTAAAATCCTAAATCATGACATGACAATGGTGGAATTCAAGTTTATCTTGTACATGGAATACTCGCACCAAATGTGGGGTCGAGCTGTAGGCCTTGTGTACATCCTACTTCACAAATGAGTCTGTCAGATACGCTAAGTCTGTAGGCTGAAGATGATGCCCCAACATTGCAGAGAAACCTCAGGTGACTGTCCAGGCACCTGGCTATTTCTGTCATAACTCATTTTTTGGAAGTCGCTTGTTTGCACTTCCTGTTTTACTAGGTAATATTATTTCCTTCTCAGGTCTCTGTGGGAGTTGATATTAGATAGTTATAGTTTTCCTTGTTAAGAAATTTCAGAAATGAGCCGGGCGGTGGTGGCGCACGCCTTTAATCCCAGCACTCGGGAGGCAGAGTCAGGCGGATCTCTGTGAGTTCGAGGCCAGCCTGGGCTACAGCGCGAGATCCAGGAAAGGCGCAAAGCTACACAGAGAAACCCTGTCTCGAAAAACGGAAAAAAAAAAAAAAAAGAAAAAGAAATTTCAGAAAAGAAACTCACTAAGAGGTGTGAAGTGTATAAATTTGAAAGACATCATAAGATAGTTTTCTGTTGGTAATACAAGATAGGATAGAAAGTGAATTAGGTACATTTTGGACTCACCAAAATAGAATAGATAATGGAATATTTTTGCTGAATTTGTCAAATCAAATGAACTAGATATTATTGATGTATTTATTGCTTGTATATATTATATATAGTTATTGTACTTATTGTATATAGTTTTTCTTATATTAATTGTAACTTTTTATTTTAGGCAAAAAAGGAGAAATGTGGTAATATTTTATCTGTGTCCACCAATAAAATTTATCTGAGGATCAGAGGAAAAAGCCAGCCACTGTATTAAACATAGAAGTCAGGCAATGGTAGCACACGCCTTTAATCCTATCATTGGGAGGCAGGGATCTGTCTGGATCTCTGTGAGCTCAAGGCCACACTGGTAACAGAGCCAGGCATGGTGGCACATGCCTTAAATTCCAACACTAGTTAACCATGGAGGTCTGGAGGTCTGTAACAGAGCTGGGCAGGAAGAGGAAGTGATGTAGCTGGACGGAGAGAGCAAATGATACAGCAGAACAGAAAGGCATAAAAGTGTGGGCATACAGGAAGTAGGTCTCTTTGGAGACTGAGGTGTTGGTGAGGTGAGGTTGTCTGTGGCTTTTCCTATTCCTCTGATCTTTCAGGTTTTCACCCCTACATCTGGCTCCGGGTTTTTATTTAATAAGACTGTTTAGCAATTCATCTATATAATATCTCTATCCAGGGCTAGAGGTAGAACTCAGATTCCATTCTCTGGTCAGGAGGAAGTAGCTGCCCCTTTATGTGCCTCAATAAAACCCAGATACCTTCACTTTTTCATACAGTATTTATTTATTTATTTTTTATTTCATGTGCATTTATGCTTGTGTGAAGGTGTCAGATTCTCTGGAACTGGAATTACAGACAATTGTGAGCTGCCATGTGGGTTCTGGGGATTGAACCAGGGTCCTCTGGAAGAGCAGTCAGAGTGCTCTTAACCAATGAGCCATCTTTCCAGCCAGGAATTTTAAATCTTTTGGGGAGCAAAGCTGATGCCTCTCTTTCTATTGGTGTCAGAGAAACAGGAGGTGGGATCCAAAGTTGATATGACAGAGAAGGCCCATTCCTTGATGGCCTCTGAGCCTTATGCCTGCCTAGGGACCTAACAGTGTGGGGCTCATGCGATACTTTCTACCTCTCATTTCCTCCCTCCATGTGCTCCTAAGGTATGCTAAGCACACCTGTATGCTAAGCACACCTCTCCATCACTTCCTGTTCTTTTATGAGCTCTAATCCCATTAGAACTGGGATCTGAGGGAAAACCAAAAGATCCAGGTGACATTCATGTGTATGTGTGTTCCCAGTTACAGTTAATTGATTGATTGATGATTGATTGATTGATTTTGGTTTTTTCAAGACAGAGTTTCTCTGTGTAGCCTTGGCTGACCTAGAACTCACTCTGTAGACCAGGCTGGCCTCAAGCTCAGAGATCCAACTGCCTCTGCCTCTCAGTGCTGGGATGAAAGGTGTGTGCCACCATGCCTGGATTTATTTCATCCATATTGTGGTAAGGCATGAGAACTCCCCTCCCTTGGGTCTAGACCATGAAATTCTTTCCTCTTTTCTGCCTATGACTGGCCTCTGTGCATGTGCTTTTGTGCCCAGCTACAGGAAACCCGGTGCCAGATATTGGGGTGAATGTTGAAAGATCAGAGAAACAGAACAAGCCACAGCCAACCTCACCTCAACAACTCCTTAGTTGATTCTGTTTTCACGAATCCTCAGACTGAAAGCCTCTGAATCCTCACCCCTGAGGGTCTCAGTTGAACTGCTTAAATGCTTCTAGTTCCTGGTCCTCACACCTTATATACCTTTCTGCTTCCTGCCATTACCTCCTGGGATTAAAGGCGTGTGTCCTTCCTGAGCAAAGACATGAGATCACAAGTGCTGGGATTAAAAGTGTGTGCCACCATCGCCCAGCTATTTATTTATTTTTGAAACAGGGTTTCACTGTCTAGCCTGACTGGCCTGGTACTTACTTTATAGGCCAGGCTGTCCTTGAACTCCCAGAGATCTGCCTCTTTCTGTTTCCCAGGTGCTGGGATTAAAGGCATGTGCCATAACGCTTGGTCTCTGTGTCTAATCTAATGGCTGTTCTGTTCTCCTATCCCCAGATAAATTGTATTTGTTACAGCACAAATAAAATACGACCACAGGATCTTTCCTATTTTTCAAGACTAAATGCCTCAGATTATTCAGTCTTGCTCCATATGGACTTCTGTCTCCTGCAACATCTGTGCTAACCTAATTCAGGTGTTTGTTCATTTATTAAAAAAAAAAAAAAAAGAGGGAAACCGTGATCCCCACATACCAAGGCAAACTTGTGGATCCCAACTCTTGCCAGCCAGGAAACTCAGTCCCTGCCAACTAAGGTATCTACAGAATTAGGGGAAGCATGCTGCCCTGATTCCTAGTAAGCTTCAGCCAAAGCTCCACAGAAGTGACAATATTACACCAAAGGGTAAGGTGAGGCTCTCCCTTGGAAGTGGTTAAGGGACATTCTCTCTTGGGGTCATGGACTGTTCTTGGAGCTTTGCTTTGCACTGCCTTAGGCCAGAAATGCAATGAAGGGTGGGTTCTGGTAAACATGTGACTATGAGTGTCCCCTTCAGGGACCGGAGCTATCACCATGCGCAGTGTACACTTGTCCCACTATGGAAATAATTTAGGACCCCAATTATCTGTTCTTACCATGCAGAAAGAGGCCAGGCATGATGGTGCATGCCTTGGATCCCAGCACTCAGGAGGCAGACACAGAAGGATCTCTATGAGTTTGAAACCAACCCGATCTACATAATGAGTTCCAGGCTAGCCAAAGTTGCATAGTGAGGCCCTGTCTCAAAAAATGTGTACTGTGGAATTTGTTTCTGGGACTTGTATTTTCTTTGGACGTCTGTTTCACATGAGTGAAGTGGGTTTGAGAGGAGGTGTAGAAGAAATTCTAAACAGTCTCAGTAAATAAGAAACACAGAGCCAAATACAGAGGAAATAGCCAAAGAGATCAGAGCAATAGCCATGACTAGCTTTAGCTTACCACCAGCAGTAGCTTCCCCAGAGAGAGAGATTTTTCCTGCTTGACTTGTGTTTTTATTGCCTTTCTCTTCTGCCTTCTCATTGGCTCTAAGCCCAGCCACGTGACTTCCTTGTCATTACCTGTCTATACAGACCTCCAGGTCTTTATGGTTGGTACTGGGATTAAAGGCTCCTGTCACCACGCTTGGCTGTGTCCTTGACCACACAGAGACTCTGCCCGCCATGTGATCGCATGAAGGGTGTGTGCTACCACTGCCTGACTTCTGCTTAATGGCTATTTGACCTCTGTTCTCCAGGCAACTTTATTTATTAACATACAAATAAAATATTATATTTCATCACAAATAAAATATCACCACAAGGAGGGAGTTCTGTTCAGGAGCCAAGAGATGATGGCTGTGCATATCAGGAGTCTGTTGGGGTTGCCTTTCATTTCCTCGGGTCACCATGAGGAACAGATCAACAGTTTTTGCACCACTTCTAAAAGAGATCTTGGGGGAGTTTCCTCCTGGGTAGGCCAATGGGAAGTACAACCCACCAATGTCACCTCCCTCATCTTCCCCAGGAGACTTGGGTTTCTCTCAACCTTTCCCTCTAAGAGAAAGGGCACTTCCTGCCCCATCCACACTCCAGAACTCCAGAACTCCAGCAGGCTGCTTAATAGTGATCCAGCATGGATTCCTTTTTCTTACTTAAGCCCATTCTTTAGGTGGAATTTAATGGGACCACTGTCCATGAACTCCATGATTACAGGGTGTGGTGGTTTGAAAGAAAATGGCCCCCAAAGGGAGTGGCATATTAGGAGGTATGGTTTTGTTGAGGAAGTATGTCACTGTGGAGGTGGGTTTTGAGGTCTCATATATGCTCAAGCCACACCCAGTGAGACAGACCACTTCCTGTTGCCTGCAAGTCATGATGCAGGACACTTGGCTACTTCTCCAGCACCATGTCTGCCTGCATGCCACCATGTTGCACCATGATGATAATGGATGACAGCTGAAACTGTAAGCCACCCCAATTAAATGTTTTTCCTTTATAAGAGTTGCCATGGTCAGGTGTCTCTGGGGAGTGTGGGTCAGTGGTAGAACACGTGGCCAGAATGCACGAGGTCCTGGGTTCCATCCCCAGGAGCAGCAAAAGTAAGCAAACAAACAAACTGGGAGGATTTCCCACATGGAATTACATTAATTGGGAGCTAATTGATGGTAGAAATATCATAGATGAAAGGTCATAAACCCATAAGCCACAGGATAGATGACTGCTGCTTTCAAAATTAATTTAAATTAATTGCCAGCATTTTAAGAGCAGGTAATCTTATATTTAAAAATCAACATCTAAGCCAGGCAGTGGTGGCACATGCCTTTAATCCCAGCACTCAGGAAGCAGAGGCAGGTGGATCTCTGAGTTCAAAGCCAGCCTGGTCTAAAGAGTGAGTTCCAGAACAGTCAAGGCTACTCAGAGAAACCCTGTCTCAAAAACCAAATAAATAAATAAAAATCAACAACTAGATATCTGTGTTGTGGGATATTTTGATCATACTCTGACACTCCAGAGACTACCAATGAAGTTTACTTTGAATCAGAGGGCAGAGAAAGCTAACAGCTGACCAAATTAGCCGTAGAGGTTTTGGAAGACCAAAGACATATAGAGAGCCACAGGAAGTAGTAGAGTGGGGCTTAGAAAGATTCCCGGCTTTTTTTTTTTTTTTTTTTTTTTTTGGATTGAGGAAGGAAAGAAAGGAGGTCTCTGGTTGCTTCTCTGATCATTAAGGTTCTTACCCCAATAGCTGACTCCTGAGTTTTTATTGATATCTGCTTTTTTTGAAAACTCTGAGGGTAAAACCTGACATCTTAGATGGACGGTGGTGGCCCACGCCTTTAATCCCAGCACTCGGATGGCAGAGCCAAGCAGATCTCTGTGAGTTCGAGGCCAGCCTGGGCTACCAAGTGAGTTCCAGGAAAGGCGCAAAGCTACACAGAGAAACCCTGTCTCGAAAAAACAACAACAACAACAAAAAACCCATGACGTCTTTTAAAAAAGCATTTATTTTTATTTATTTATTTGTGCTGTGTGTGTGTAGATCAGGGGACAACTTGTGGGAGTCAGTTCTCTCCTTCTGCCCTGTGGGCTCTAGGGATTGACCTCCTACAAGGCAGTTATTGAAACTATTCCTTCAGACAGTGACTGGTCCTATGATTTCTTGAAAAATGATTTTATGTCTTTATTCTTCTACAATTTCACATACGGCTATAATGCTCACCTCCCCTCTCTGCCCCCCTCCCCCACTCCACCCCATCCTGCTCTCACGGATATCACTTTTCTTCCTAACAAGTCCGAATACGACTTCTCAAGGTTTGGTTTTGGTTTCTGTAATGCACCAGATTTAATTAGGGTGGCTTGCCTCGGGGTGGGTGGCAAGTTGTTTACTGGGCTCCTGCCTTTGCCGAGGGATACACCATTGAGGGATGTGACTCCCCCTCCCCAGGCAGCAAGAATGTCCAGTAGCTCCCCGGGGAGCAGTGGGGCCTTGTGATGCACCCGATCTGCCACACTAGAGCGCTGAAGGGCCCCATCTTGTGCAGGCCTTCTGCCAGTAACCACAGCAGCAATACGTTCAGGTCAAGTTGACGTAAGCTATAGTCATCTGAGAGGAGAGATTCTCAATTAAGAAAATATCCAGTCTCCAGAAGAGCTGGGCTGGAAACAGACAAGCCTGTAGGGAATTTTCCTGATTGGTGATCAATGGGGGAGGGCCCAAGCCATTGGGGGTGGGGATACCCTTGGGCTGGTGGTCCTGGAATCTACAAGAACAAAAGCTGAGCAGGCTATGAAGAGTAAGCCAGTAAGCAGCATTCCTCCATGGCCTCTGCATCAGCTCCTGCCTCCAAGCTCCTTCTTGGCTTGAGTCCTGCCCTGACTTCCTTCAGTGATGGTGAGCAAAGTAAACCCTTTCCTCCCCGAGGTGGTTTTGGTCATGGGTTTCCTCACAGCTATAGTAACCGTAGCAAAGACACCAGCACTCCTCCCCATCCTCTTGCCCTTCCGTTCTTCTTCACTGACGGTCCCTGAGCCTTGGAGCAGGTGATGTGGTTGCCTTGTTTGAGGCCTCTATAATTGTATCACTTGCTGATTCAAGTCAGGTGAGAAAGCTCAGAGGCAAACTTAGAGGGCTTGTGGGTCCCTAGTCTCATCCGCCTATGTTTAGTCTTTTCTTTGATATAAGAAGAATTAAGGGCCTGGCGGTGGTGGTACACACCTTTAATCCCAGCCCTCCGGAGGCTGAGGCAGGCAGATGTCTGAGTTCAAGACCAGCCTGGTCTACAGAGCAGGTTTCAGGACAGCCATACTACACAGAGAAACCCTGTCTCAGGGAAAAACAAAAAAGAGTTAGGAAATCAAGAAACAGATAACGTCCCATAACCTTCCTGACTCTAAACTCCACACCGCGATCACAGCACAATGGTTGGTTCCAAAATCCACAATTAGGAAATCATAAGTTGTTTTCTCCCCTGCCCTCAAGTTAAGGACAAAGGTTAGATCACAGAATTACATGGACTATAGTGATACCAGAAGCAGGAATCTTTCCATCTATTTCTACCATCGTCTGGTCCTACCGCCACGCTTCACATCCCCCTTAGCCAAATGCACCATAGGGCCAGAAGATGATATCTTTGCTGTGCCTCTTTCCAGGAAGGGGCAGCTACTGATAAACCCATCGTGATTGTGGTTCTGCTGGCGCTCACGCTAATCCTCCTTTGCCCACTGATCCTGGCAACCTTACACTTCTCAAGCTGCTGCTTCCCACTGGGAAACCTGAGAGTGACCCTTTCCCCTGCTCAGCTCCTTCTGAACCCGCCCTCACCCACTGCTACCCAGGAACTTCTCTGGCCCTTGTTTCTGAAACAAGTATTACTAAACCTGCAGACAACATGGAAGAATTCTACTTGAAGAGTGCTATTATCTGGAGTGAGAGCTCCCCCTGTTGAGAAATCAGGAGCAAGTTTTACAGGCTCTGGGATTAAAGGCATGCACCACTGCTTTTAAGAACCTAGAATTCAGCCTGGTGGTGATGCCTTCAATCCCAGCGCTTGGGAGGCAGAGTCAGGCAGACCTCTGTGAGTTCAAGGCCAGCCTGGTCTACAGAGCGAGATCCAGGACAGGCTCCAAAACTACACAGAGAAACCCTGTCTTGAAAAAACAAAAACAAACAAACAAAAAAACCAAGAATTCCAGGACATGGGATTTACATACGGAGACCCTGTCTCAAACAATAAAAACCAACATCAAGGGGATGAGAAAATCCCCTGTGAAAGCTCCTTTCTTTCTGGTCCTTTGTTTTTTTCAATACAGGGTTTCTCTATGTGGCCCTAGCTGTCCTGAAGTTTGCTCTGTAGACCAGGGTAGCCTCACACTCAGAGATCTACCTGCCTCTGCCTCCCCAGTGCTGGGATTAAAGACGTGTTCTACCACTGCCTGGTGAAATGTCTTTTCTTATATCAAAAGAATATCATTCTCCACCCCCACCCCTACCCCCCTACCCCCCACCCCCCACCCCACACACAAAGGCAGAAGCTTTATTGTAATCACTATTGTTCTCAACGCCAACAATTAAGAAACCCTTTTAGGGAAATGTTGCTTTCAGTAACCCAGAGCTCACAGATCCATGCCAGAGCTAGCTCAAAGTACATAGAGTACAGGCAGCCCCTCAGGTTGCTGAACTAAACGGGATTGCGGATGCTCCCAGCTTTATGCAGCATAAGGTAGGATAGTCTGCACAAGGGGACCTGGTGTTGCCTGCCCTAAGGTCCTTTCCTACATTTAGTTTCATAAGAGAATGAGGCTATGGGTTCCACAGCAGTGCTGTGGCCAAGCTTGAGTCTCCAAAGCCCGCCACCCTCAGTGTTCACACCAACCTTTCAGAATTAGTTTTTCAACTAAGAAACACAAGAGTGGCCCGGTGTGGTGCCACAGGCCTGTAATCTCAGCCCTTGAGACAGAGGCAGGTGGATCTCTGTGGGTTCAAGGACAACCTGATTTACATAGTGAGTTCCAGGACTGCCGAAGCTACATAATAGAGAGATCCTGTCTTAAAGAGAAAAAGAAGGAAGGAAGGAAGGAAGGAAGGAAGGAAGGAAGGAAGGAAGAAGAAGGAAGGAAGGAAGGAAGGAAGGAAGGAAGGAGGAAGGAGGAAGGAGGAAGGAAGGAAGGAAGGAAGGAGGAAGGAGGAAGGAAGGAAGGAGGAAGAAGGAAGGAAGGAAGGAAGGAAGGAAGGAAGGAAGGAAGGAAGGAGGAAGGAGGAAGGAAGGAAGGAAGGAAGGAAGGAAGGAAAGAAGACCAGATTACTAACAAGATGTGAGGACCCCACCTCTTCTTTAGACAGCTGGCACACAGGCCTGGTAAATAGTACCAGAAAGGCTGTTGTAGTTGACCTTTCCTTTGGTCACCAGCTAACAAAAACAAAAAACCATGGAGACTTACTACTTATTATGAAAGCTTAGCCTATAGCTTAGGCTTGTCCCACTAGCTCTTAAAACTTAAATTAACCCATTTCTATTCCTCTACATTTTGCCATGTGGCTTTTTACCTCTCTTCCATCTTGCACTTCCTGTTTCCTCTCCCTGCCCTCTGATGTCCTCTGGCATCTCTCTCACACCCAGATTCATCTCCTCTCCTTTTCTCTCTGCTCAGAAGATCCTCCTAACCTCTTCCTGCCTAGCTATTGACCATTCAGCTCTTTATTAAGCCTATCAGAAGGCACCTTGGCAAAGATACATCTTCACAGTGTACAAAAAGATTATTCCACAACAGCTGGCAGTGTAGCTGCTTAGAGAGCCACTGTGACCCGAAGCTGACCCCACTGCAGGCCCCTGGGACAGGCAGGAATGCCCTCTATGAGCACCAGAAGAGTCAACATCTGGCTAACATTTAACTTTTCAGAAAAGCAGGAATTCTGCAGTCACTGTGATGGCTAAAATTATGTTTTAAGTTTAAATTACTGTGCTTAAGAGGTCTATAAAACAAAAATGCCTCTAACCAGTAATTCCCTCTTGTCCTAGGACAGATAGCTTCTGGGAATACTGGGGCCTGTTGTTCATGTAAGATAACAAGCTGAGTGGTTTCATTTCTGTATACAAGCTTCGTTGCCCGAAATACATAGGCTGTGTGCTTGATCACATGTAGGTAGGAGGATGTAGGCAGGAAATACATCAGGATGTATGCTTTCCCCTGACTGAATGAAGGTGGGAAGTACATAGCCTTGTGGGTTTTGCCTTTATTTTTTTTTAATTTTTTTTTTTTTTTTTTTTTTTTTTTGGTTTTTTGAGACAGGGTTTCTCTGTGTAGCTTTGCGCCTTTCCTGGATCTCTCTCTGTAGACCAGGCTGGCCTCGAACTCACAAAGATCCACCTGCCTCTGCCTCCCGAGTGCTGGGATTAAAGGCATGTGCCACCACCGCCCGGCGGGCTTTGCCTTTATAAACCCCTGATTAATGTAATTTGGTGCCATACTCTGGGGAACTCAGGGTATGAACCTGGCCAGTATTTAATAAAGATTGTTTCAAATGTGGCTCAAAAATTGTGGTAATGGCTGGGCGGTGGTAGCACACACCTTTAATCCCAGCACTTGGGAGGCAGAGGCTGGTGGATCTCAGTGAGTTTGAGGCCAGCCTGGTCTGCAGAGAGTTCCAGGGCAGCTAAGACTGTTACACAGAGAAACCCTGTCTCAGAAAACAAAAACAAATTGTAGTAATGGTCTTACTCTCATCCAGTGGGATTAAGACCATGAATGGGGTCAACCTGAGGCTGTTTAAGTCATTTTAGGACAGGAGGAAAACACAGTAAAAAACACAACACCATAGTGTTTATTTTTCCTATAACCTTACTTATTCTCCCCAAAGCGGCCTCTTATTTTAGGAGTAAAGGACCTGAAGTGATCACTGCAGTGTGAAAGACTTCCTTTACTCAGGGTTCATCAAGTTCTGCTAAGGGCACTTCTGGAGGTAGAATGACCCTTCAGTGACACACAGCTAGGATTGTATGTATATACAGGACTATATATATAAGTGTGTGTGTGTGTGTGTGTGTGTGTGTGTGTGTGTGTGTGTGTGTGTGTTTGGTGTTTCAAGACAAAGTTTCTCTGTGTAGTTTTGATGCCTGTCCTGGATCTCGGTCTGTAGACCAGGCTGGCCTCAAACTCCAGAGATCGGCCTGCCTCTGCCTCCCGAGTGCTGGGATTAAAGGCGTGTGCCACCACCACCTGGCATCCTTTTCTGGTTTAAACCTGGGGATCTGTGACAATGGCAGTGCCCTTCTCCTTGTCTTAGGTTTCTGAACTTAGTAGAACTGTACAGAAAGTTCCAGTTATTTTGGTCCAGGAAGCACCCAGGAAGACAACCTGGGGAGCTGCTGCCACTGAGGGTGCTGGGGTCTGGGCACTGGTCACTTGTTAGGCTGTTGGGTATGCTGCACTTGGGGGGAAGCATGTCTGTCTACGGAGGCACTTAGCTTTTGGTGAGTCACCTGTGCAGCCGCTGAGCAGAGGGCAGGTTTGGGAAGTGCTCACCACCCCGGCTGTAACGCCAGGGATGAGCATTGTGGTTAGGTGGTCCGGTGCTGCTCCATTCTTGTTCCACATCCCACATAGAGCGTGTTAGTCTTTCTGAATGATCGGCATTCCACCAGCTTTCATGGTGGGCAGGAGTCCAGCTCTCTTCAGCCAGAGGCATCTGGAGGAGTCCGGAGCAGAGAGAGAAAGAAGCGGGCTGGACAGGGCCAGAACTGTCTTCGAGAGAGAGGAGGAGAGCAGGGGACAGAGAATGGAGAGAGCACAGAGAAAAGAGCAGGAGTTATAAAGAGGATGAGTGGCTGGGGGGAGGGAAGGGCCAGGAAACTGGTGTGGGCACACTGAAATGTATAACACACACTTGTGAGTGGGAACTGAGGGAGCCTGGAGGCTAGCATGGACCTTGATATACTGAGAAATGCCACAGGTATGCTAATTGGTGAGCCATGTCCCCTTTCCCAGAGGTAAGGGAAATGATGGGAACTGGCTTCACAAGCCCCTGAGGAGTGCTGGCTTTTGTCAAACCGCCGGAAACCCTCCTAGAGTCCAGGTGAACTCACTTCTGGAAATCTGGACTGCCTTTTGGAGTTTGGGGAACTGGAGTTTCCTTTGCATCTGACAATTTCTTTCAAGTTTCACTCTGACTCCATTTTTAAATTCTTTCATCTAAGAGGCTAAGCCTATGAAAGGGGCATTTGTAGCAGGCTTTTTCTCTGAGGCTGCCAACCAGCTCCCAAATCATGACATAGAGACTTATTATTATTATTTATGAATGCTCTTATTTTAATCTGATTCTCTTTATCTACGTTTTGCCTTGGGGCTTTTTAACCTTTCTTTCCTTCTTTCTTTCTTTCTTTCTTTCTTTCTTTCTTTCTTTCTTTCTTTCTTTCTTTCTTTCTTTCTTTTTCTTTCTTTCCTTCTGTATATCTTGCCTTTCTGCTGTCTCCATGACTGGCTGGTGGCTGCCCGGCTTCTGGCCCCAGGTGTGACCCTCTTTCTCTTTCATTCTCTTTGCTCTTCTCTCTGGAGCCCCGATTTCTCCTACTTATTCTCTCTGCCTACCAGCCCTGCATCGTCCTCTCCTGCATAGTTACTGGCTGTCCCCCTTTTTATTAGACCAATCAGGTGCCTTAGGCAGGCAAGATGAAACAAATGTAACACATCTTTACATCACTAACAAAGGCAGCAGAAACAAATGTAACACTCCTTCACATAGTTACTTTAATATTCCACAACATAAATGTAACGCATCTTTGCATAGTTAAATTAATATTCCTACAACAGGCATTGTGTCCCCCAGTGTCTCCCAGGCTCAAGGAGCGTCATTAGCCATCAGGGAAATGCAAATGAGAAGCACAAGGAGGCACTATTTCACACTTGCTAAGATGGAGATAATACATTCAGATGCTAACACGTTGGAAAGAGTGTGGAAACTGGAACCCTCTTATGCCACTAAGAGGAATGTGAAACGGGGTAGACATTTTGGAAAGCATTTGCCAACTTGATCCTGTTAGTCAGGTTAGTTCTAGGAAGGACTAAAAAATGGGCCCCCCAAAAAACAAGATATAGTGAACAAAAGATGGTGGTGATTGCTCCAGCTGGGCCAGCTGAATTCAAACTGGATCAGTTCATATTTAAATCAGGGACTTCCTTCTGTCCGGTCCAAAAGAAACTCAAGACAAAGGTCTAACTGTGGTGCCTATTAGCACACCACAGCACATACTGGCCTCCAGACTCTCTCAGCATGGCAGATGTCTATTACAGAGTCCATGCTGGCATCCTGGCTCCTCTCACCCTGCCTCCTCCCCGCAACTTCTTATGGCTTTCCCTTCCCCTAACTTCTCCTTCTTATAAAACCCTGCCATTCCTGTCTTGTGCCCTCTTGGTCCTCTCTCTCTCTCTCTCTCTCTCTCTCTCTCTCTCTCTCTCTCTCTCTCTCTCTCTCTCGGCCCTCCTTTCCCGGTCTCCTTGGTCTGTAAATCTCTTCTCTTCCTTTCTCGTTCTCCCCATCTGTCTTAGTTAGGATTACTTTTGCTGCGATGAAACACCATGACCAAAGCAACTTGGAGAGTAAAGGGTTTATTTGGTTTACTCTTCCAGATCACAGGTTGTCACTGAAGGAAGTCTGGACAGGAACTCAAGCAAGGCAGGATCCTGGAGTCAGGAGCTGATGCAGAGGCCATGGAGAGGAGCTGCTTACTGGCTTGTTCCCCTTGGCTTGCTCAGCCTGCTTTCTCATAGAACCTAGGACCACCAGCCCAGAGGTGGCCCCACCCACAACATTGATCACCAATTAAGAAAATACCCGGCGCAGCTCGGGAAATGTGGCAGATGGAAGACCCACTCCCCGGCGCCGCTCGTGGGGGGCCCAAGTCCTTCTGATCCATCACCTCCCACCAAAGAAAATACCCAACAAGTTTGCGTACTGCCAGATCTTATGGAGGCATTCTCTCTATTGAGGTTCTCTCTTCTGATGACACTAGCCTTTGTTAACTTGACATAAAAGTAACCAGTACATCCTCTCTCTCTCTCTTCTCATGGATCAGTCAGTCAGCTAGTCATGTTTAATCTACTTTCTCTCCCTGCTCTGGATTCTTTAAGATGCTTCTAGCTTCCCTCATATCTATAATAAGAACCTTCTCCTCAACCTTTGGAGAGGTCATGTCCTTACTTTATTATAGTGATATATTGTGTCCCCCAATATATTGTGCACCCTAATAAAGTTTATCCGAGGATCAGAGGAAAAAGCCAACCACTATAGTAAACATAGAAGTCAGGCAATGGTAGCATATACCTTTAATCCTAGCATTCGGGAGGCAGAGATCCAACCAGGAACAGAGCCTGGCATGATGACACACGCCTTTAATCCCAGCATTAACCATAGAGGTCTGGAGGTCTGTACAGATAGACAGGAAGATGTAGCTGGGCGGAGAGAGGAAGTGAGATGCAGAACAGAAAGGCATATAGGTGTGGGTATACAGGAAGTAGCTCTCTTTGGCTGAGGATTTCCAAGTGGTAAGAATGTGGCTGGCTTCTTTCTGCTTTTCTAATCTCTCAGTTTTTTACCCCAGTAGCTGACTCCAGGTTTTTTTTATTAATAAGACTGCTTAGCAGTTTGTCTTATGCTTTATACACTTTCCTTTTTTTTCTTTTTCTTTCTTTTTTTTTCAGATACTTGTCAAAGCCTGGGCATATTTCCCCTGGTGCTCTAGGCATTTTTATTTTTCTCCTGAAGTAGTCCATGCCCCAGCTTCTGCCATACTGCTCCTTGTCCAACCTCCATGTCTAACTCAAAAGGCATGGCTTTCTTCTCTCTTTCTTGTAGACATTTAGCAGAATCACTGTATATGGGGTAGATAATAGAATGAACAATTATTTTCTAGAAGTACTTTGACCTTGAAGAATCCTTGTGGAAAACAGCGCTTGTTTCCCATGATCTGTAGAATTGTTTTGCTAACCTGAGGCTCTTGTATTATTGTGTATTGCAAATGACACATAATAAAGGACTAGAGTCATGGGGCATGTGATGCTCTCCTTCAGTAAGGCATATAAATTAAGATTAGGACCCTGGTATGAGGAAATAATCTGTGTAACTTTCAATAAATACGCCTTTGTATGGCTGTTCGGGATTCAGTCCATTAGAAGAGGCTGGACCTTCCTGCTGCCACATAGGCCTTAAAATTTCATCTTGGGAGTACCTTCTTTCTTCAACCAACCAGCACAACATGGTGCACTGTTGTAGAATATTATTTTAAGGTGTGTTACTTTTATTTATGTTGCATTTGTTTAACTCTGTGAAGCTGTTACTGTGTCTGTCTAAAACACCTGATGGTCTAATAAAGAACTGAACAACCCATAGAAAGGCCGGAGAAAGGATGGGCGGGGCTGGAGGCAGAGAGATTACATAGAAGGACAAATCTGGGAGGAGGAAAAGAGAAGTAGTGAGAGAAGGAGGACTTCACAGACCAGCCACCCAGCTACACAGCCAGCCGCGGAGTAAGAGTAAGATGTACAGAAGTAAGAGAACGTGAACAGCCCAGAGGCAAAAGGTAAATGGGATAAGTTAAGTTAAGGAAAGCTGGCAAGAAACAAGCCAAGCTAAAGCTGGGAATTTGTAACTAAGAATAAGCCTCTGGGCAGGAGAGACGGCTCAGAGGTTAAGAGCACTGTCTGCTCTTCCAGAGGTCCTGAGTTCAATTCCCAGCAACCACATGGTGGCTCACAACCATCTGTAATGAGATCTGGTGCCCTCTTCTGGGGTGTAGCAATATATGCAGACAGAACATTGCATACATAATATATAAATAAATCTTTAAAAAAAAAATAAGCTTCCATGTGTGATTTATTTGGGAGCTGGGTGGCAGGCTCCCCAAAAGAACAAAAACAAACAGCGACAGTACACCCCAACCTTTCCTCTTTTCCTGCACTGTTCTTGTTTTCCTTCTTAAACTCTAATAAAATTGTCCTCAAGCTTCCTTCTGGGTCCATTTTAATATTTACTTACTTCAGACAGGATCCCACTGTGTAGACCAGGCTAGCTTGGAATTCATAGAGATCATTCACCTGCCTCTGCCTGCCAAGTGCTGGGATTAACAGCATGCACTACCAAGCCTGACCTTTTTTTTTTATGCTTAGAGTCATTGAAAGTTTATTTACAAAGTGGTATTTGTAATATGAATTGTCATTATCTACATTTCTATTTTTAAAAGAATGTATAGTCTTTAAATTTTGTTGAGACAATTTTGACAAGATAAATAAGTATAGTCAAATTATTACTACAAATTGTGTAACAGTAAGTTCCCATGGAAACAGTTCTGTGTGGACTGACACATTTTTGTGACAAACATCTTAACATATAATTTTTATATGAAGCATTTATAACTGTAAAATTAGTTAGACAATCTGCCTTTTAAAAAATATTTTATGCTGGAAAATTCTCTACCTCTTTTTCACAAACAGGTTAGACAGAAATTAAATTTTACTGGAACACTATATTTTAAAATAATCTCCTTGTCTAATCATGCAACACTAATGACTCCAGAGGGAAAGTCCATGATAGTGGGGAGATGTGGTAGACGCTGCAGGAGCAGGAAGGGATATTTCCATCCATACACAGGAAGCAGAGACAAACAGAAGTGGAGTGAGGCCATAAACACTAGACAACTGCCCTCAGTGATGGCCTTTCTCTAGCACACCTTCTGAAGGTTCTGTAACCTCCCCAAACAGCACCATGAACCGGGGACCAAGTATCCAAATATCTGACCCTACAAGAGACATTTCTCATTCACATCACCACACTGGTCGATGAGGTTTTAATTAAAACTGAATCTCACTGGAATAAATCCATGCCCCTCACATTGGGAGAAGAAGAAACAGAACAAATAGCAAAGAGGTAAAAGGAGTGTGTTTGGCTTTCAAGGTTGAAGGCATTGTGGGTAAAATGGCTTAGCAAATTCTTTACTAGCATTGGGTTCCAATAGCCAAATATGAGGTCACTTGGGGAGACCCAAGGAGCCTGATTAAAGTTTGTTCAAGAAAATTCTTCCTCTCCCTCATAGTATCCACCTTCCATGTCTGCGTGCCCCCTTACAGGTCGCCTGACCTTTTTTTTTAAAAAAATTCTTTTATTAATGAGACTAAGAACTCAAGAAGGGACTCCAGTTTCCCTGATAACACTGAAACTGTGCTTGGTTCAAGACGGAGGAAAGTAGGGCCTTCCTCATAGTAATCCAACATTAGAGTTATCGTAAATACACTCCTAGCTAGATCCAGGAGATATGAAAGTGTGTTTGTGCTGAAAGGACCAAACAGACACCATAACAGGCTGTTAGTCTTCTCTCAGAGATCAGGCCTCAATTTCAGTTTCCTGAGACTTTCGCAAGCAGTTTCTGGGAGGGCCACGAACAAAAGACATAGTCCTTGCAGTAGCTCCCTTTCTGCACGTACTCTGACTGCTCAAGGTTCAGCCAGTTTTTACTGTCTGGGACCCCTCACCAACTTAGAGCTACCAGCATGGATCAATGTGAACCTGTGAGGCCAGCCAGCTCAAGGACAAAGCCTGGGACTTGTCCAGGCCTGCCCAAAATGGTAACTGTAACTTCCAATCAGTAAATTCAAAGGTTCACACCCTCACCCAATCATATGACACAACCTACCCTGCTTGCGGGTTTTTCCCTTTAGAAACCCCTCACCCTGAGAGCTCAGAGCCGTCCTCCACCCCGTGTTGGATGTTGGACACAGACCAAGCCCGGGTTTGCTTGTTATCAATAAACCACTGTGTGTTTTGCATCAGAGGTCGGCTCTGTGGTGGTCTTGCTTGGGGGTCTCGTGACTCAGGCCAAAAAAAAAAAAAGTGCAAAATATTGTATATATCATCATCATAACTTAGAAAAATGTAGAAAAAAACTCTTCCAATGATATTTCTTCTTTCTTTTTTGTTTTGTTTTGAGATTTATGTATATGAGTGTTTTTCCTGAATTATGTGTGGGCCTGGTGCCTTCAAAGGCCAAAAGAGGGCATTAACATCAGAATCCCCTGGAATGGGAATTACAGGGGATTGTGAGCTGAACGTGGGTGCTGGGAACAGAACCAGGGTCTTCTGGAAGAGCAGCAAGTATTCTTAACCACTGAGTCATCCCTCTACCCCTTTGTTTTTGTTTTGGGGTTTGGGTTTTTTTTTTTTGTTTTCTGGAGCTGAGGACCGAACCCAGGGCCTTGCACTTGCTAGGCAAGTGCTCTACCACTGAGCTATATTCCCAACCCCAAGTTTTTTTTTTTTTTTGTTTTTTTTTTTTTAAAGATTTATTTATGCTGGGCAGTGGTGGTGCACGCCTTTAATCCCAGCACTCGGGAGGCAGAGCCAGGCGGCAGATCTCTGTGAGTTTGAGGCCAGCCTGGTCTACAGAGCGAGATCCAGGACAGGAACCAAAACTACAGGATACTATGCATACAGTATTCTGCTTACACACCAGATCTAATTATAGATGGTTGTGAGCCCCCATGTGGTTGCTGGGAATTGAACTCAGGACCTCTGGAAGAGCAGCCAGTGCTCTTTACCTCTGAGACATCTCTCTAGCCTCCCCCCCCCCACCTTCATTGTTTTAATTGAACTTGTTTCCTATTACTTTGACTTGGCATTTCTTTTTCTTTTTTAATGTGTCTGGATGTTTTGCCTGTGTGTATTATCTGTGCACTGCTTGCATGCCTGGTGCCCAAGGAGGCCAGAAGAGGGCATCAGATGCCCTGCAACTGTAGTTATAGACAGCTGAGAGCTACCATGTGGGTGCTGGGAACACAGTCCTCTAGAAGAGTACCCAGAGCTCTTTAGCCTCTTAGCCATCTCTCCAGCCCGGCTTGTTGTTTTGGAGACAGGATGTGATGTACTCCAGGCTTACTTCAAATTCCCTAAGTACCTGTCGATGACCTTGAACTTCTGACCCTCCTGCCCCCACCTTGCAAGTGCTGGGATTATGGGCGTGTGCCATCACACTGGGTTTATGTGGTGCTGAGGATTGATCCCAGGGCTTCAAGCATGTGAGCTAAATATTCTATTCAGCTGAGCTACATCCCAGCCTATCCAAAGACAGTTTCAAAACACAAAATGTGTAATATTCATGCACTGCAATTTAATTCAACCAAGAAAGGAACAAAGTACTGAAACTTGCTACAAAGTGGAAATATTCTGCAATATTACAGAAACCAGTTACAAACGATCATAATATGTTTATATTAAATACAGAAAATAAGCTGGGTGTGGTAGAACACGTCTTTAATTCCAGGATTCAGAAGGCAGAAGTAGGCTGATTGCTATAAGCTCTAAGGCTAGCCTGGTTTACATCGTGAGGTCATATTTCCAAAAGCCCAGATCCCAAACCTTTACAGACGCAAAGCTGTTGGCTGAAGTTGGAAGACTGGAAGTCATAGTTAAAAGCAACAGATTTCCTTTTCAGGAGTGGTTAAAACATTCTCAAACTAATCGTTGCTCAACTGTGAATATCCTAGGTCACCGAAAGAAAAGCTTATACGGGTGAATTATACGGTATGTGTCACATGACAACCATACAAGCCAGGGCTTGTACTGCACACCCTGTTTTGATCTTTGGAACACCTGAGAGTTGGCAAAAGCTTCTTGATTATCTAGACCCACCGAGTTTTAAGCTACTTCTATTTGCTAGTTTTTAAAATATACATCATGGCTAAGAATGAACCGCGTGTGAAGCACAGCCGACGTTCCAAAGCATTACTATTCATGTATACAGCAAGGCATACATGCAAACGCACACGGGGCCTTTCGGAAGGTTCTGATCGAACCGGTCTCAGTGCCCCTGGTCCTTGCCCTCCAGGACTCTCTCGCTCTAGGACATGGGGGCAGTAGCATAGCTCCCAACATCACTGGACAAAAGTACCTCCCCACGAACCAGGGCTGAGGAAAGTGTGAGAGAGGCCCCAGTGATAGAGTCTTTAGGTAACTGTGGATCCCAGGAACCAGTCAGCTCCGCCAAGCACACATCGAGCGGCGCCGCCCACGGACAAGCAGAGAACAATGCACCCAGCCCTGCCCCCAGCGACCGAGCCGCGCCCTGGTGGTGGCCGCGGCCTGCCGGGAAATGTAGTTTCTGAGACCTGGCTTGCGCAACCGCCCGCCGCCCGGGAGCCGCGCGCAACTACAAATCCCGTCACGCCCCGCGACACTCGCTCACCAGCTTTTGCCGGAAGGGATCGCGGCTGATATGGCGGAGGACCCGCAGGGCGGCGGTACGGGTGGTATGCAGCACCCAGTCCCTAGTGCGAGCCACGGCAACTTCCCAGAGTACGAGCTTCCGGAGCTGCACACCCGGGAGTTCCACGTGCGTTCCTTTGGGGAGCTGTGGCGCGGCCGGCTCGGGACCCGGGATTTGTCGCTGAGCGAGCCCCAGGCAGCCGCGCAGCCGGCGGACGGAGGGACGTCGGACAACGGCTTGGAGGATGCTGCGGTGGCCGGGGATCTGGGCTGCAGTCTGGAGGCGGCCGCAGAGCTAAAGGTCGTGTGCGGGTGAGTGCGCGGCCGCAGGGCTCAGCGTGGATCCGGCTGGGTGCAGCCTCCTCCCTGCGCTCCCCAGGGACTCTTCCGTCCGCGGGCCAGTGGTTTAACCTTCATCCCCCACTCCTCCCACCTCCCAATCCCTTTCCGGAAGGCCAGAAGAGGTGCTAGGGTCCAAAAGTAGTTTATGAGGGTCGATCCAGTAACGGGACGCGACAATTGCATAAAAGACTTTCTTCTCTGATCTTTAAGGCGCTTGCTGGAGTAACAGTGGTAATGTAACTATCATTGACATTTGGACAATGGAAGTACGTGGAGATGGAGGAGACTTGATCAGAGCAGTGTTAAAACCCCAATTAACCGTAGTCTCTAGTGGGCCTCGTGAATATGTTATTACTTAAATTTCCTCAAAAGTACCTTACCTGGGGGTGGAAGTATAAAACTTACTTGTAATGGTCTTCCATTTGACAGTACTGGCTGTCCTCAAATGAACATACATCCTTTCAGTATAACATATTGGCAGAGAAACGATTGTCTTGAATTCTGGCCTCCTTTGAGCCGCCTGCTGGATTTCATAAGACTTCTTAATTATTCAGTGATGTATTTAGGACAAGCTCTGACCCGCCGTTGTAAAACGCACGGCTGATTATAAAATGTTGCTTTTCCTTTCTCCCTCTCCCGACCCCTCCCTCTTTCTAAGCCTTGATAAACTGAGATGCCTCGAAGAAAATGAAGACCCAGAAGTCATCCCAGAGAACACTGACCTAGTGACTTTATGGTATGATTTTGTTTTGTTATATGCTGTTTGTTTGTTTTGGTGCTGGGACGAAACGATGTACCACTAAACTCCACTGTTAGCATTTCTGCTATTTGTCTGAACACTTTTTGAACATTTTACTTTGGAAAGTATAGTATTGTTCTCCACATCCTCACCACTTAAATCCAACCATTGAGTTTGGCGTCCTGGTTCATGGCTGTAATTCCATCGCTCAGGAAGCTGAGTCAGGAAGATTAATGCAAGTTAGAGGCTAGCCTCCATTATATATAGTGAGTTCAACAATGATTGATTTTTGTTGTTGTTGTTTAAACATTTGGACTTCCTTGCTTTAACTCTGTGAGTATGGGGTACAGATGTATGTTTTTCCCCGTCTGTCCATCAGTTTGTAGCTCCAAAAGTACCATTTTGCATAATCAGGGTGATATTCTTAATCAAAAAAAATGTAGAAACACAAAACCTCTAATACTCAATACATATTCAAATTTGCACTTATTTTTTAATGTAGACTTAATCTACTTAAATTTTAGAATGCAAGCTAAATACTCAGATGGTGTTTCTCGAAATACCGTGGTAAAGAGCCAGTTGTGGCTGGGAATGATGGCACACACCTTTAATCCCAGGGAGGCAGAGGTGGATCTCTGAGTTTTAAGGCCAGCCTGGTCTACAGAGTGAGTTCCAGGCCAGCCAGGGGTGTATGATGTCTCAAAAAAGGAAACAAGCACCAGTTGTTTTGTTTCTTATTTTTTCCCCCGAGACAGGGTTTCTCTGTGTAACAGCTTAAAGGCATGTGACACCACTGCTAGGCTCACAGATAAAATGTTGGACTTTTCAAAAAATCCTAAAGCTTGTCTTTCCCTAAACCTTCCTCTCTTGTGTCAATAATTTAACATAAAAATAAACGCACAGATCTGGCCAGAGTGCGGCTCACGTTTGTAATCCTGGTATTTGAGAGACAGAGGAAAGAGAGTTGCCAGAAAGTCGAGGCCAGCCTGGTTCCAGGCTGTTCGGAACATCTGAGGCCCCTTGATTCTTGGTTCTGCTCCTGTCCCCCTGTCTGACGAAGACGTTTCTTGGCACACTTGGGTGTTGACGAGGGAAAGAAGACAGGTGTGAGAAAGTGATCTGCTCTGCACAGTCCCCCTTGTCATAACACGCTAAACAACTTAGCCTTAGTATTTAAGGGCTTTTGTTTTTGTTTTTTCTTTTTTAAAGGTTTATTTATTTTTATGCGATGTTTTGCCTGTGTGAGGGTGTCAGATCCCCTGGAACTGGAGTTACAGATGGTTGCAAGCTATGATGTGGTTGCTGGGAATTGAATCTGGGTCCTCTGGAAGAGCAGCCAGTGCTCTTAACTGCTGAGCCATCTCTCTACCTCCCAGTATTTAAAGTTTTAACCACTTAAAACAGAAGGTTTTAATTCGTGAAATCAGAGAGAGAATTGTTAATATGCTAATAGTAAAATCTGTTTCCCTTATGTTTAACCCATAACAATTTCAACTAAGGTATTCTACCCATCCTCCTCACTGGTATGACCAAGAAAGCACTGTTTACTGCTCCAACCAACATGTACCATTTAAAGGATAAGAAACTGTAAGGTTCTGCAAGAAAAAGAGAACCGCAAAATTAGGAGATCCATAACTCTTATCCTAAGACCCAAACAGAAATGATGTTTTAAAAGTAGATTTTGAGCCACCAAGATGCATTAGTGGGTAAAAGTGCTTCCCATCAAAGCTGACAACCTTAGTTTAATTTTTGGAATCCATATCGTAGAGAACCTACTCTTCTTAAGTCCCCCCTCTGACCTCTGTAATCCACCGTAGCAGGAGTACACACTCGTACTTGCACACATAGTAAACAAATAAATGTAAAAACAAAAATTCAACCTTAGATTGCTAGGATGACAGAAAAAAACACCATTAAGTTGGGGCTCTTCTAAACTGATCCTGAATATCACAGAAACACAGGAGGAAATGAGACTCCAAAGGGAACTTACTGCAGGAAGTGACTGTTTAAGATCAACTTGAGAGAGGGGTCAGAGTGCAGTAAAACCAGGACTCAAATCAGAGAAACTGAAAAGAAACATAGAATGTTTATATGGCAGAAGCACTATAAATAATGCCGAAAGGTACCCTGTGAATTTGGAGAAAATCAAGTATTTACTACAAGAGCCACATATAGGACAAAAACACCTCATGGGAAAATGAGGGGAAGAGAGATGAACCAATAGTTTACATTAAGAAGTTTAAGAAAGATAATGTGGGTATTTGGAGCACAGTTACAACTCCTTCTAGACCTGGCTGAAACGCTGAGGTGGAAGGGTCACTGCCAGTCCCACGCAGGCTTGGACTACAATCAAACCTTGTCTCAAAAGACCCCAGAGTAAAGAAATTACTTGGTAGCAAAATGCTTGCCAAGTATGCACAAGGCACTGGTTTCGATCCCCTGATCCAAAGTCAAAACAAAACAAACCACTGATTTGGCCTGGCTCCCTTAGGGCATAAAAACAACAAGGAGAATGTAACCACAACAATGAAGAGTCGAGAATGCCACACATTTTTGGTCCTACTAATCCTTCCCATTCCCTCACTTCCTCCATACTGACCCCTTGTAGACAACCAACCTCTCTCTCCAGCTTTGGTTTACCCTGTTAGTTTTTTCAGATCAGTGGATACTTGTGCATTTTATCTCCTTTAGCAGTCTGAGTTCAGTAGGAAAAACAGAGCAGTCACTTTAATGGAGAAAGCTTAATCTAAAGGACTGTTAACTTTATAGCTGGGCATGGCAGTTCACACCTGTAATCACAGTGCTTAGGCGGGAGGCAAGTTTTGAGACCAGCTGGGCTGGTAAGTTTCCGCACAGCCTGGGTTATACAGAAAACCCTCCAGGTTCAAAAACAAAACAAGCAAAAATCTTTAAGGATTGGAGCAATGAGGTCTTGATAGAAATAATAAAGGAAATATGAGTATATGACAGAGTGGGTGTAAGGAGCGTTCCCCCCTTGGGCTCAGAGGATGCCGGAGGAGGGCATTTCTTCCCCAAGAGTAAGACCCAGATCCCTTAAGAGAGGACCTGCCTATGTTTCCCGAGTGCAGTGATGTTCCTGTGCTGGAAATCCACCGAGTGTGCCAGGGAAAGCTATTGAGGGAAGAGGTGTCGAGGAGAGCTGCTGGGCACCAGGTGCTGTGGACTGCATGCAGCGCAGGAGCTGGGGATTGACGAGTGGGAGCTGTGGACCCTTGAGAACTCTGCTGAGCTGGCATGGCAGACCAGGAAGCAAAACCTTCCCTCATGTGCTACATACAGTACAGGGTTTCTCCGTTGTCCATTATTTACAGAGTCAATGAGTGCCAGGTGGCAAAAGAAAACTATTTCAACTGTGAAGGTTCATTTTCACAGAATGGGTAGAAATGTGTATTTGTAGGTAAGAACCAAGGTTACCATACGCTGTGTGGCTTTGCTTTCTCCATTCACTTCTATGTCTTGGAAGTCACTGACTTCAGTCTTCATCATAGCTTCATTATTTACTCTACTGTGTGGATTTCCCATAGTGTGTTAAATATCTCCTATATTTATTATGTATTTAAGATACTATAATATTTTGCAAGCTGGATGTGATAGCTCACATCTGTAACCCTGTTCCTGGGAGACTGATAGACCATGAGTGTAAGGCTACCCTGGTCTAGTAAGACCCCATCAAAAAAAAAAAGGAAACTAAGCTGGGCAATGGTGATGTACACCTTTAATCCCAACACTTGGGAGGCAGGTGGTTCTTTGAGTTTGAGGCCAGCCTGGTCTACAGGGCGAGTTCTAGGACAGCCAGGGCTGTTCTACAGAGAAACCTTGTTTTGAAAAACCAAAATAAATAAACAAATTTAAAAAAATAAGTAAAATTTAAAGAGCAGATAGCTACTGAAGAACAACACTAAAGATTGTCCTTGGCTTACACACACACAGACACTTTATTATAAACAAAGAAAATGTGTGTTTGCATATGAGTATATGAACCCAAACAAAATAGGATACAAAAGCTAGCAAGTGAACACGTGTGTTTTAGAAATGTGTAACAGCACTAAGGACGCAGAGACCTCCTCTGCGTCTGCATGCTGGAGATGACGGAAGGCTGAAGGGAGAACCACTCGCCTGCTGGTATTTACCGGACTAGTGTAGCAGCTTGGAAACTGACGGATGTGACGACTGCACTGTGACCACACAGATGCCGGGGCCGGTCCTCGGGGCCATCCTTCTCACCTGTGGAGAGAAGTAAGAAGTTGGACTCTGAGTCTTGTGGTTTATGGGATTTGAAGTATCCAAATAGAAGGCTTTAGAGATGGCTCAGTCAGAAAAGAACTGAATTGGCTCCCTAGTCCCCACTTTAAAAGAGGCCGTAGTGCACATCTAATCCGAGACATGGGGATCCTGAGAGCAGTCCAGTAGAGAGGTGGCTGCTGTTCCAGAGGACCTGGGTTCAATTCCTAGCATGCATATGGTGGCTCACAGCCTTCTGTAATTCCGTTTCCAGGAGATCTGATGTTCTCTTTTGGTTTCCTGAGCACCAGGCACTCATGTGGTATACAGACTGACATGCAGGCAAAACACCTATATACATATAATAAAATAATAATAATTAAAAAAAATAAGGTGGAACCAGATAAGGTGGTATATGCCTTTAATTCTAGCACTGAGAAGGTAGAGACAGATCTCCAAATTCAAGGCCAGCATGGTCTACAAGTTCCAGGCTAGCAGGGCTATATGTATAGTAAGACCCTGACAATAAATAAATTAATTAAAATAAAGAAACATGATAAAGACATCCAATGTCAACCTTTGACTTACACACACACACACACACACACACACACACACACACACACACACGTACCACATGCACATAAAAGTATCCATGTAAATTTAGGATTTTTTTTTTTTTTGGTTTTTCGAGACAGGGTTTCTCCATATAGTTTTGGTGCCTGTCCTGGAACTCACTTGGTAGCCCAGGCTGGCCTCGAACTCACAGAGATCCGCCTGGCTCTGCCTCCCGAGTGCTGGGATTAAAGGCGTGCGCCACCACCGCCCGGCAAATTTAGGATTTTTAATATATAACAGGCACAGAAAATATAGATGCTTGTACATGCATGGGTTAACAGACATGATTGTGCCTGTCTCAGCCAAAAGGCTTAGAAGCAGTAACTCTAGTAATCAAAACACACAGTATCTAGATACTAGCTTCTAAATTTGTCTCCCATGCTGGACATGATGGTGTAATCTGTAATCCAATGCTTGGAAGATGGAGGCAAGAGGATCAGAGTTCAGGGTCATCCCCTCCTATGTAGTGAGTTCAAGAACAGATAGGGCTACATGAGACCTTGTTTTAAAATATACAAAACGCCTCTCCAGTAAAGGAACGCAGGTTCTTAGAAGGGTTAATGCCAGGCTTTGGATAAGAGAAGTAGAGTGAGTTTTGAATGTCCGTGGTTCCACAAACTAAGGAATGCATACCTTCTTCTACCAAAAATAATAAAAGATCAGAGCCTGTTGAATATTTGGGGCCCCTTGTGACTAAAGCTAGAACAATTTGAGCAACAAAATAATAGTAGATTTTTAACCCATGGAATAAAATGAGTGTGAGTGGAGTTTGCACTAATAGAAACGAGTGAAGGGGAAGGGACAAGTTGTTTTGCAATAGAATTTCAGTGGGAAAAAAAAAATCAACATTAGGTAAATGGGTTTGCAGGGGGGGAATGTCGGATGAGTGCTAAATTCCTGAAAGAAGAAGCAGTATTGCATTGTCTCAAAGTACCTCCCTCCAGGGGCTAGAGAGATGGCTCAGTGGTTAAGACTCTGCCAGAGGACCTGGGTTCAATTCCCAGCACCCACATGGCAGCTCGTAACTGTCTGTAGTTCCCATTCTGAGGGGATCTGACACCCTCATATAGACATGTAGGCAGGCAAAACATCAATGCATATAAAATAAAAATGAATAAATCATTAAAAAAAAAAAGTACCTCCCTCCAGATCTCTATCCATTTCAGAGAAAATAAAGTACTGTCTAGTGGAGGCACTTGGCAGACAGAACTTACCTGACACAGGACATCATTAGTAACACTGCGTGTTACTACCAGACTCTTGGGCTGGCCTGCACCAGGAAGGATGCCATCAGCCTTGTAACGTGCTTGACAAGATGCTGTTTACTCCAGTCACAGGGGAACTAGTCACCTAAGTCACAGAGTGCCCTGGCATTCTGTAAACTGACCCAATTGGCACTCTGCTACAGTGTTAGAATCAGGAAGGCTGAGGAGAGGCTGAAACTAACAGGCTGGACGGTCAAAGAGAAAATAGCCAGTGTCGTGTAGGATCCTAGATAGGACTCTGGAACGGGGAAAAGAAAGCCCTACTTAAAGGTTGTGTGCAATCTGGAAACCATCAGTAGCGAATAATTATTGTGCTGATGTTAATTCCTGTTTGGGGTTTTGTGATCCCAGAAGATATCGGGAGGAGGAAGCTGTGGAGAGAGAGAGAAGGGATATAGTCTTGGTACTGTTTTTGTAACTTAAGTCGAAAAGTAGTCTAAAATAATAAGTTACAAGATTGGAGCTGGTTAGTGTAGCTCAGTAGTAGAGTGCTTGCCTAGCATAAGTGAAATTTTGGGTTTGACTCTTATCTCTGCTAAGACAACAACAAAAAATGTTGAAGATTAAGGATATGTTAAGGCCTAAGTGGTAAGAAACACTTGCTGCTCTTCCAGAGGACCTGGGTTCAGTTCCTGGTACCTACATAGGAGCTCAAAAATTCCAGTTTGGAAGGATCTAATGTCGTCCTCTGCCTTCTGTGGGTGCCAGGTACACATGCAGGCAAACACACAAATAAAATAAAAATAGACCTTTTTAAAGCATATTTTAAATATTCAGGAAAGCATGCTGACTGTTTTATTTTCATGTGTCCATGTCAGTGTTCGGAAGGGGCTCTTGGACTATCGGGAAGAAAACATCACGATAGACCGCGCCTGTAGACAAGAAACATTTGCTTATGAAATGGTAAGTCTCACCTTTCCAGCCCTCTGCTAGAAACAGTAAGCTGAGCGTGTCACTGACTGTTAAGTGCCTGATGAGAGCTAGTTGGAGAGCGTCACCCATGGCCCTGAAAGGGCCACACTTTGACTCCAGCTCTCTGGCTGATTTCTGCTTTTAGTTTGTCCTTATGTCGGTATCCGACCAAATTCGTGCCTGTTTACCACTCTGTTCCTGGGACAGTTTTGTTCTGTTCCTGAGTTTACCATATTCTTGTGGGAAGGGAGCAGATTTTAGAACTTGCTATGTAGATGAGGCTAACTTTGAACTCTGAGGGATTCACCTGCCTCTGTCTTCTGAGTGCCAGGATTAAAGGCGTGTACCACCAGCTTTTAAAACCATATTTTTAATCCATTGCTTCATGCATGAAACTCTAAAACAAAGGGAGTGGCACTATTAGGTGTGGCCTTGTTGGAGGAAGTGTGCCACTGTGGAGGTGTGTAGCAGGAATCTTAGAGAGTCTTATTAATAAAATCAAACCTGAGGCCAGTTCCTGGGGTGAATGCTGGATCAGAGAATCAGAACAAGCTACAGCTTCCTTACCTCGCCAGTTCCTTTGCTGATCCTGTTTCCTCAGACTGGAAGCCTCTGTGTCCTCATATCCGAATGGCTCTCAGCTGAACTGCTGCTAGAGGCCTGAAAGCTTAACCAGCCAAATGCTTAACCAACCAAATGCTTCTAGTTTCTGGTCTTCACTCCTTATATATCTTTCTGCTTTCTGCCATCACTCCCTGGGATTAAAGGCTCACTTCTTAGATTAAAGGCGAGTGTCACCATGTCTGGCTGTTTCCAGTGTGGCCTTGAACTCAGAGATCCTGAGGGATTTCTACCTCTGGAGTGCTAGGATTAAAGGTGTGAGTGCCACCATTTTCTAGCCTTTGTATCTAGAGGCTGCTTTGTCTTTGACCCCAGATAAGTTTATTAGAGTGCACAATATTTTGGGGAACACAATACCACATTTCCCCTTATTTTGTCTAAAATTAAAAAAAACTTACAACTAATACAAGAAAAACTATCCAATAAGTATATATAATATATACAGTCAAAAATTATATTAACAATGTCTAGTCCATTAACATTTCACAGATTCAGGCAAAAACTCCATTAATATATAACAATGTCCAGTCCAGTAACATTTGATAATCTCAGACAAAAAGTTTCATTACTTACCCTATTTAAAACAAGTAGTTCCTTTTTAAAAGTAGATTCAAAAATTGACCTTTTTTTGGGGCTGGAGAGATGGCTCAGAGGTTTAGAGCACTGACTGCTCTTCCAGAGGTCCTGAGTTCAATTCCCAGCAACCACATGGTGGCTCACAACCATCCATAATGAGATCTGGTGCCCTCTTCTGGCCTGCAGTCATACATGCTGTATACATAATAAATAAATAAATCTTAAAAAAAAAATTGACCTTTTTATCTTATCATATTCAGAGGTGGGCTTTGAGGTCTCATATATGCTCAAGGCACACCCAGTGAGACAGAGCACTTCCTGCTGTCTACGAGATGTAGGACTCTCATCTACTTATGCAGCACCATGTCTGCCTGCACATCGTCATGTCCCACCATGATGATAATGGACTGAACCTCTGACCCGTAAGCAAGCCACCTCAGTTAAGTGTTTTCTTTATAAGAGTTGCCGTGATCATGTGTCTCTTCACAGCAGTAGAAACCCTAACTAAGATAAGGTGTTGAAGAACAGGAGCTGGTAGACATACGCCACTGCTGGGGACTTGAGTGCATAGGGACAGCATGTGTCTTCCACCTTTTCCAGCTGTGGTAGAATTACATAACAAAACACCGTTTGGGCTGGGCATGGTTGTGCTTGCCTATAATCTCAGCACTCCGAAGACAGACAGGAAGGGTCCCTGCAAGTTCCACTCCAGCACTGTTTCCATAGCAAGGCCTTGGGAGGGTAGGACATGGGGGTGGATACACTCAAAATAGATTATACATTAATAACTTGGTTGAAAATACCCTAACAGGGCTGGAGAGATGGCTCAACAATTAAGAGCCCTGTCTGCTCTTCCAGAGGTCCTGAGTTCAATTTCCAGCAACAACATGGCGGCTCACAGCCATCTATAATGAGATCTGGTGCCCTCTTCTGGCCTGAAGGCATACATAATAAATAAATCTTTAAAAAAGAAAAAAGAAAATACCCAGGATCATATACAGTAAATATACACAAATGAAAATTAAAAATGTTAGAAATGAATAAAATGAAACCATTTTTGTCTATTTCAAGGGTTCAGTAAAGTGACATTGGCCCTGACAAGATGCACTGTTGTGCCTGCCTCCAAGCCTAACAATTTATTTGATCCCCAGAACCCACTTGATAGAGAAAAAGAGCTGACTTGCAAAAGTTGCCCTCTGACTGATCCATTCTCCCATGGTGGCATGTTCTTGTAATAAAAATTTTGGGTTAGAGAGATGGCTCAGCAGTTAAAAGCACTGACTGATCTTCTAAAAGACCAGGTTTGATTCCCAGCGCCTACATGGAGGCTAACAGTGGTTTATAACTCCAGTTCCAGGGGGACAGATGCTCCCTTCAGTGGCCTCTGTAGGCACTACATGTACATGGTACAAAGACATACATACAGACAAAACATCCACACAGAAAAATAAAAGAAATTTAATGTAATAAAAAAAATTTTTTTTAAAGAGTGACTTTAAAGCTAAGCATGGTAATATACACCTTTAAATTCCAGCATTCAAGAGGCAAAGATGGAGCCAGGCCGTGGTGGCACACGCCTTTAGTCCAAGCACTCAGGAGGCAGAGACAGGCAGATCTCTGAGTTCAAGGCCAGCCTGGTCTACAAAGCGAGTTTCAGGACAGCCAGGAAAATTAGACAGAAAAGCCCTGTCTCAAATAAACAAAACAAACAAACAAAAAGGCAAAGATGAGTTTGAGGCCAAGCCTCATCTCTGTAGCGAGTTCTAGGCTAACCAGAACCACACAGTGAGACCCTGTCTCAAAAAAAAAAAAAAAAAAAGACTGGCTAGATGTGGTGACTTATAACTTTAATCCCAGCACTCGGGAGGCAGAGGCAGGTGGATCTTTCTTTGTGAGTTCAAGGCCAGCTGTGTCTACAGAGCGAGTTCCAGGACAGCCAGAACTGTTACACAGATAAACCCTGTCTCAAAAAGCCAAAAGTGGGGGGCAGGGAGTTACATTCACAATGATGTTTATTAATCATCATTTCCAGAAGTAAGAAATAACTTAGAGGTGCTGGAGAGATGGCTCAGAGGTTAAGAGCACTGGCTGCTCTTCAGAGGTCTTGAGTTCAATTCCCAGCACCACATAGTGGCTCACAGCCATCTCTAGTAGGGTCTGTTGCCCTCTTCTGGCATAAAGGTGTGCATGCAGATAAAACACTCATACATAAAATAAATAAATCTTTTTAAAAAGAAAAGAAATGACTTAGTCTCCTTTCATTGGTAACCCTGGTCTATATGAAATTGCTATTCTATGAACCTTATGCACGTAAGTGGAATTACACAATTTTTTTCTCTTTCTTTTTCTGAGACAGGATTTCTCCATATAGTTTTGGAGCCTGTCCTGAATCTCGCTCTGTAGACCAGGCTGGCCTCGAACTCATAGAGATCCACCTGGCTCTGCCTCCTGAGTGCTGGCATTAAAGGCATGCACCACCACCACCACCCTTTTTTTTTTTTCCTTTTTGTATGGTTCGTTTAGCATAAAGTTTAAAGGTTCATCCATGTTGTAGCATATGTTAGAACTTCACTCCTTCCTGTGGCCAAATGAAACCTTTTGTTACATGGACATGCCACAGTTTATTTGTTGATAGCTGTTAGCTTTTAAGTTGTTCCCACTTTTTGGCTCTTGTGAATTCTTGTTACTGTGAATACTGGCATATAAATAAGTGTTTGGGTTCTATTTTCAGTTCTTTTTGTGATACACCTGGGGTGGAATTGCTTGGCACTGTGATGACTGCTTAAAATTTTATGGGCATGTGATGATTCTGTATTAATTCTGTTATCTTCCATAAAAAGCTGCATTGTGTATTCCCACTAGTATTTCCTGAAGTTTCAGTTTCTTCTTCAGATCCTTTTTAATTCATATATTCTGTTTGTTTAGAATAACCACCCCAGTATAGATATTTATGTTATTTTATAATTTTGATTTATTCTTTCCTAATAGTTAATGATGCTAAGCATGTTTGTTTGTGTTTTTTTGGTTTTTCGAGACATGGTTTCTCTGTGTAGCTTTGCGCCTTTCCTGGAACTCGCTCTGTAGACCAGGCTGGCCTCGAACTCACAGAGATGCACCTGCCTCTGCCTCCCGAGTGCTGGGATTAAAGGCATGCGCCACCACCACCCGGCTGCATTTTTTAAATTATTGGTCGTTTGTATATTTTGAGAAACATCTGTTCTTATTCTTTACTAATTAAAGTACTCAGCACTCGGGAGGCAGAGGCAGGTGGATCTCTGTGAGTTCGAGGCCAGCCTGGACTACCAAGTGAGTTCCAGGAAAGGCGCAAAGCTACACAGAGAAACCCTGTCTTGAAAAAAAAAAAGTACTATTGTCTTGTTACTGGGTGTTCAGAATGCTAGAGCTTTACCATATTTATGATTTGAGAATATTTTCTCTCATTCTGTGGATTGTCTTTTTCATTCTTTTGATGTCAGGTTTTAAGATTTGATGAGATCAAGAATATCCATTTTTCTTTTGTTTTGTTCTCTGACTTTGGCATATTTAAGAAATATTACCTAACTCAGTACCATGAAGATTGTCCTCTTTGTTTTCTCTGTAAAGTGTTAGAGTTTTAGCTTGTAGGCTAGGTCTTTGATTCATTTTGATGGTTTTTTGTTTGTTTGTTTGTTTTTTAATTAAAAAATGTTTTATTTTGTACGTTTTGAGTTTCTTGCCTGCATGTAGGTTTGTACAGCACCTGTGTGCCTGGTGCCCATGAAGGCCAGAGAGGGTGCTAGATCCCTGGGAACTGGAGTTAAAGATGGTTGTGAATCCTATGTGGATATTGGGAACCAAACCCAAGTCCTCTTTAAAAAGTAAATACCATCTTTCCAGCCCTATTTTGAGTTAATTTTAATATGTGATGTAAATGAGGATTACCTTCATTCTTCTGTACATAGCAGCACCCCACCAGCCCACAGACTGCAGCCAGGTGGGGTACAAGGCCCCCTGCCCCCCAAAAGCATAGTTTTGAAATTATATATACACGTGTATATATATACATGTGTGGTTTTGTTTTGTTTTATTGAGACCTCAGGGTCTCACTGTGTAGTGGCTAGCCTGGAACTTGCTATGTAGAGCAGGCTGGCCTTGAATTGAGAGATCTGCCCACCTCTGCCTCTTTGGTACTGGGATCAAAAGTGTGTGCCACCCCAAAATAATATAATATTGTAAGTGCTACACAGAAGCTATCCAAGGTTTCTCTAGCACTGACTGATGCAGATGAGAAGACACTTTAGAAACAGCAACTTCAGAAAAGGGTAGCAAGAGGAGTTTGATGTGGCTGATTCAGTGGGATAAGTCCCTCCCTTCCCACCTCCTTCCCTTCCTCCCTTCGCCCCCTCCCTCCCTCCCTCTCCTTTCCTAATTTCTTTCTAGGAAGCAGGAAACACTAAGTGGTCTCTCAGCACGAAGGGCCACATGGTCCCTTTTGTGAGCAGTGAGGAAGTGAATAGAGATAGATAGATCTGGTCTAGGACGAGAGCTAGCCCGCAGTGCACAAGACCATGGCCCACATCCCCAGTGCTAAGGAATGGGGTATCTCACTAGAATACCATATTGATTTGGTCACATATGATGAAAAAAATAAAAAATAAAGTTGCCCAAAGATACCTAAAGCCAGACCCTTTAACACAGAATGGGCTTTCTTTTTGTACTTTGAAGGTCCCGATTTCTGCTTAGCTAGTGTTTGTATGCAGCCAAGCTCGTCAGCCTTGGCAGACAGTGTCTGCATCCTCTGAGCCCTCTCGACAGCCCTCTGTTTCTAGTCTGACTTTAGTAATTCAGTCTTTTAAAAAACTGACCTGGGCGGGAGTGGTGGTTGACGGTTGAAAGCCCGTCTTGACTCTTCTGAGGCTCTGAGTTTGGTTCCCAGCACCCATGTTGGAGGATCACAACCTTCCAGGGACTGGCACCTCCACAGACACACTTACACTCAGAAGTATTGCTTTGGTTAGTTTTCTGTTTTCTGGTTTGTTTTCTCCACCTTATATTAGTTCCCCTAATTTTGGAATTGGTTTGTTGTCTCTTTTCAGTTCCTTACCACAGTTCACTGTGTAAGGTGGCTTTCCGTTAGCTGTTTCTCTGAAGTGCTGCTTGCGCTGTCTCACAGTGCTTTCGAACTCCCCCTGTATGCTTTTCCCTGTGCTTGTTTGACAAATGGGGTTTTTGTTTTGTTTTGTGTCGTGTTAATTTTGATTTTAAGTGTGGATTTATAAACATGAGTGCAGTGCCCATGGAGGCCAGAAGAGGGCGTTGGATCTCCTGAAGCTAGACTCACAGGAGGCTCAAGCAGCCCCCCACTGCAATTGTGAGCTGTCCTCGGTGGGTGCTGCAACCCACACTTACTTAGGTCCTCTGCAAGAGCAGTACATACTCTGACTTCTGAGCCACCTCTTCGGCCCATTGGTTTGTTTTTGAGAAGGGTCTTCCTGTATAGCCCAGGCTGACTTCAGAGTTTAAAATCTTCCTGCCCCAGTCCTTCCTGTCCCCGCATTGATGGGGTAACAGGCATACAGCACTGTGCATGGCTGTACTGTTGTGTTTCTAAGATTCTCAAGCATTGGGAATTTTCAGTTTTCCTTGTTACTGGTTTCTAGTGTTAGTGAATTGTGATCAGAACTACTTTGTATGATTTTAGTTCCTTTAGGTCTAGTTGGTGGGCTGTCCTACAGAGTGGTTCATGTGCACTTGAGAAGGCTACTGTTGGCTGGAGGGGTCTGCTTTTTTATGTTAGTCTTTGTTTTTAGTGTTCAGTTCTTCCACTGCCTATTGAGTTCATTATTGTAAGAAAAATATCGAAATCCAGAATTGTGTTTTTTAAACTCTTGAGTGTTTTGTATGTATTTTAGGATCCCTTTGCTCTCTGTGTATTTGTAATTGTGTGTCTCACTGCTGTATGGTACCTTGTCTCATAATCTTTCTTAAACCCTGTTTTGTCTGACAGTAAAACAGCCTCCAACAGTTTTCTTTTGTTATGATTTGTATGGAATATCCTTTACCCGTTTACTTTCAACATGTTTCTGTCTTAGTATCTAAAATGAGCCTCCTGTAGACAACATCCAGCTAAATAAAGTTTTTGTAATTCAGTCTGTCAGCCTGCCCTTTCAGGCTGGAGAATGGAGAATGTCATCTATTTACAGCTATACTAGTTCCTGGGAAGAAAGAGCTTCTATCATTGAGCTCTTGGGGTGTCTTCTGTCCCTCTGGTCTTCCATGACTTCCTTACTCTAGATACTGGTTTTTGTTGTGCATCAGTTTAGTTCCCACCTCCTTCCTGTTCCGCATGTACCGAGAGTGTCTTCCTAGTGGTTATGTTGTGTGTGGCTTCAGTCTGAAGAGGGGCTGCTGTTGCTGCTGCTGCTGCTGCTGCTGTTCCTAGTGCTTCCTCCGCTGCTCTGTGTCCCAGAGTGTTTCGTCTTTCCTTCATTCTTTTTTTTTTTTTTTGATTTATTTATTATGTATACAGAAGAGGGTGCCAGATCTCATTACAGATTGTTGTGAGCCACCATGTGGTTGCTGGGAATTGAACTCAGGACCTCTGGAAGAGCAGTCAGTGCTCTTAACCTCTGAGCCATCTCTCCAGCCCCCTTTCCTTCATTCTTAATGAATAGTTTTGCTAGATAGAGAATTCTGGGAACTGTCTTCTTTCGTGGTTTGAAGTGTGTCATCTGACTTGTTTCTTGTCTTGTTTTCTGTTGAGAAATCTGTTAAATCAGTTGAGGAACCTGATTTCCTGTAGTTAAAGTAATTGGTTTCTATTAGTTCATTGACCATATTTATGACAGCTGACTTAGCATCTTATTTTATTTGCTTTTATTCAATAGGCTTTTATTTATATGTGAGTCTAGACTTTGCTTTAAGGAATAATTAATTAGCATATTAAAACTTTTTTTACATTTGTTCAGAGAGAGTACGTGAGACTGTTGGGCAATCTGTACATGTACATACACCTGCCACAGTATGTATGTGGTCAGAGGACAACTTACAGGACTCAGTTCTCTCCCCTGTATGGGTTCCATACAGGCTTGGCAGCAAGCTCTTTACCTGCCAAGTCATCTGCCAGTCCTCATTAATTAACTTTCATTTTTCTTCAAGACACTAGCTCTGGCTGTCCTGGAAGTCACTTTGTAGATCAGGCTAGCCAGAGAGATATCTGTCTGCCTCTGCCTCCTGAGTGCTGGGTTTAAAGGCATGTACCACTATACCTGGCTTCCTAATTAACTTTAGTAATTTCAATGATCGAGTTTCCTTGAGGTCAATTCATATAAAATTCTTACTTTCCTGTAAATGAGCCATATTTTCCTGTTCCATGTGTAAGTTTTTGTTGAAAACTGGACATGGGTTGTTATGCTTTTTACTCTGCCAGGCTGTTTTGCTATGTGCATATTAATTGCATATGGCCGTTGATAGTTCTAGTCTATTACCTGTGTTCAGCCAGTGACCTAAATGTCTGGCTTCAAAAATTAAAGTTTTTAAAAACCTGTTAAGAAAAGTTATGTAAATATTCCAGTAGGTGGGTCTATCAGGTATTGCCTACAGGGCCAGTCAAGGAAAGCACCACCAGATCAATCAAAACACAACCCCACATTTTAATGACAGGGTCTCTGCTTGGCTGCCCTGGCACCAGCCTGCTGTTTTGGAAACTCAGCTGCTATCTCACATCTGCAGTGGGATGGAGGGAATGGGGAGAAGTATTGGTGTGCACATACTGCTTATTTGCAGAATATAATCAGCTTCTCCCTTCTCCAAACACTCTCCTGCCTGTGGAAATATCCAGTCAGTTTCCAGACTTCCAAAGAAATTTATTTCATTTTATCTTCTCAGCCTGGTGGCTGCTTCAGTAGAAAAAACTAGCTATTCTGCATGATGTCACTCCATGTTTTAAAAAGCAAATATTTATTAGTTTATGTGTATGTGTCTATACCTAATGTATGAATGTACACCACATGCAGAGGGCAGAAGAGGGCATCAGATCCCCTGGAACTGGAGTTATAGGTGGTTGTCTGCCACCATGTGCATGCTGGGACCTGAACCTGGGACCTCGGCAAGAGCACTAAGTGCTCTTAGTCATCAAGCTCTCCTCCAGCCCTGACTCCCACTAATTTTTAAAATATCGTGCATTTTCATTTAACTCTTTCATTTTAGTGGCCCTTGTAACTATTAAGCACATAGAAGAGAATGTTATAAACATATTAAAGGCTATAAACAAGGAATAGTGATGAGAAATGCCATTCGGAACAATATTAGCTAATATTTCTTTTTATCATTGGTTGCTAAGCATATAACACCAGATGTCTTATTACATGTTTTATGTACACATTCCCCAAAACAAGTCTGTAAAAAGTATTTTCTGTTATTACAATAGGTAAAGCTGAGCATAAGGAGACTAACCATTCCTCTCTTAGAATTGGACATCAAACCCAAGGTTGACCAGAACCCTCCCTGGGGGCTCTGTGCTGCCATTGTCTCTTAGCTGAGTTACAGTGGCTGATTTCAAGGTCTTGTTTTCTTTCTTCAGGAATCTCATGCACTTGGGAAAAAACCTGAGAATCCAGAAGACATGATTGAAGAAGGGGAGCTTATCCTATCTGTGAACATCTTGTACCCTGTTATATTTAACAAGGTCAGTAGTGAAACCTGGTTTTCATGGGCTAAGTAACTTTGAGTAGTAGGGGTAGAAACTAGGACCTCAAGCATATTAGGCAAGCACTTTATCTCAAGGACACCACCAGTCCCTAAAAGTAACCTTGAACTAAGTATTTCATTATTTGAGTCCTACCTCAGGTTTCAAAATAAATGTTAGCATATACAGTCTGACATCTTAATTTTAGGACTCACAGGATGTATTTGTGAGCTCTTTGTTTTAATTAGAAATGTTCCAACAAATTTCAAAACTTAAATTTACATCTTTTTTCTTTTTTTCTTTCTTTTCTTTTTTTTTTTTTTTGTTTTGGTTTTTCAAGACAGGGTTTCTCTGTGTAGTTTTTGGTGCCTGTCCTGGAGCTCACTCTATAGACCAGGCTGGCCTCAAACTCACAGAGATCCGCCTGGCTCTGCCTCCTGAGTGCTGGGATTAAAGGCGTGCGCCATCGCCGCCTGGCAATTTACATCTTTTAACCAATGATTACACTTATAACACTGAAATGTGTAGCTGATTTTGCAGTAGATGCAACTGAAAGTATGTATATACCTCCATAGTGATTCTAATTTGCTGATAGAGGAACAGAACGGACTTTGTTCAGAATCCTTGGGAAGTTCCTCACTGATGAAAATGCATAAAATGAACAAGTTAGGGATACCCAGTGTACTGTAGTTTCTTTTCTGCTGCTGTGAGAAGACACAACCACCAGTGCAGTTTACGGAAGGAAGGGCTTAGTTGGAGCTTAGGGTTCCAGGGTTAGAGTCTAAACGGTGAAGCAGAGGTAACAGGTAGCAGACATGGCCCCTGGAGCTGGAAGCTGAGAGAGCTCACATCTCAAACCACAGACGGAAGCAGAGAGAGCAGACTTACAATGGTGCAAATCTTTAAGCTTTCAAAACCCAGGCTCAGGGGCTAGAGTGAGGCTCAGCAGCTACCACTCTTGCAGAGGACCAGAGTTCTGTTCCCAGCACACACATCAGGTGGCTCACAACCACCTGTCACTCCAGTACTAAAGAACCCAACACTCTTTTAGCCTCCTCAGACAACTGCACTCTATGCACATACTCACACATGGAAACACAAGAATACACAGAATTAAAAGTAAAAATGAGCCGGGCAGTGGTGGCACACATCTTTAATCCCAGCACTCGGGAGGCAGAGGCAGGCAGATGGATCTTTGTGAGTTCGAGGCTAGCCTGGGCTACAGCGTGAGTTCCAGGAAAGGCACAAAGCTACACAGAGAAACCCTGTCTCGAAAAAACCAAAAAAAAAAAAAAAAAAAAAAAGTAAAAATGAATCTAAAAAATACATCCTCAGTGACACACTTCCTCCAACAAAGCCACACTTCCTAAGGCTCCCTTAACAGGACCAGCAACTGGGAGCACTCTTTCAAATGTCAGAGACTATGGGGGATATTTCTCATTCACACCGCCACACCCAGTAATTTCTTAGAAGTCTACTAAAAGAACTGTGTTCTAACGTGACATGGACATGTCCTGGCCCTCCCCTTCTTTTATAGTGTCAAGAACTAAAGGCCAGGTTTGCACATGTTAAGCAGGCAGCAGATTTTGTATCTATTTTTGCTTTTTTAGAGATAGGTCCTAAATTCTGTGGTTTGTGTATATTGCTATACATAATTTGCACTTAAGTAGGCTTTTATGAAGCAAATAGTTGTACTTACTAACTGCATTGCTTGAGATCTCAAATTGCTAGTTTATTTTTGGAGTTTTGTTTTTTCTGAGACAGTGTTTCTCTGTAGAACAGCTATGGCTATCCTGGAACTGAATTTGGAGACCAGGCTGGCTACTTGCCAGTTTTTAAAAATGAATTTTTTGGGTTTATAACTTGAGGGCAGGATATAGATTGCTAACTTCAGTGATGCAACTTCCAGGAAAATTCAAGACATTACTGCTAGATGAAGTTGTATTCTAAAGGCTCCTAGTCCTGATGTCAATTTAGTATCACCTTGATTATAAACTTTAAAGGAAAAAATTCTGTTATCAGGTGTCTCTGTTGTACCCAGTGGGTTTTGAATTTGGGGAGGTGATTGGGTGATGATGGGAGAGGTTAGTTCCATCAGAATAAATTCATACCACCTAAGAAGAACGAGCACCCCACAGAAGGCTGGAATAAGGAATGCATATGCAACTGTCTATGGAGGTATAACCAGTTTAGGGTTGGTTGGCATCAGCTCTCGGACTCCTACCCCTCGGCTGAATTATACCCAGCACCTTGTGCATGGTAGACATGCACTCTACCACCAAGCTAACTTTTCTAGATTGGTCTTCTGATTATGGATATGAGATCGAAAAATACAGCAACTAAGAAAATACAGAATGCCAACTTCTGGGATTTATTTGTTTTCAGTACTATAGATCAAACTCAGAACCTTGTGCATACAGACAAGTGCTGTACTACCGAACCCTGATTCCAGCCCAAGGGGATAGGTTAAATAAAGAAAATTATGACTGGCATGGTAGCACATACCTTTAATCCAGCACTCGGGAGTCAGAGGCAGGTTGGTCTTGGTTTGAGGACATCCAGGGCTATGCAGAGAAACCCTGTCTCAAGGGGAAAAAAAGTAGGAACTTCATTTAGATCAGGTCTTGGTGGGATTTGTGGTTAACTGGTCTTTAAAATGGACACTTACTTACTGTTTGACTTCAGCACAGAGAACACAAACCGTACCAGACAATGTTGGTATTGGGCAGTCAGAAGCTCACCGAACTGAGGGATTCAATTCGCTGTGTCAGTGACCTCCAGATTGGTGGAGAATTCAGTAGTACTCCAGACCAGGCCCCTGAGCACATCAGCAAAGTAAGGTGACCTTTCCCTTCCCCTTAAAAGATGAGGAAAACAGTAAGCGAAGGAAAGAGTGATTGCTGCAGCAGGGTCCTGAGTGTGGCTTGAGTGTTCTCATGGTTCATGGGACTGACTGGGAGCTGTCGTCTCTCCTGCCGTCCCTGGAGTCTTTCAGAGGCAGTAGTCGTTGTCCACTGTCTCGGCTCACATTTACAGCTGTCTGACGCCCCTTCCTGAGCTTTCCTGCCTGTCCAGCTGGCCGGCCAGTTCTCTTTCCTTTCCCTTACAGTCGGACTTGACCGAGCTTCCTTGTTCATTTGTCTTCAGTTCTAGGCCTGAGCTAAGTCAGCACTCTCCACTGAGCGACAGCCCCAGCCGCACTGTGGCTTCCATTTTAGTCTCCATCCTCTGTTTAAAGTGCTGTGAGATTTCAGTCCACCTTAACTACCTCGAGGCAAAGTTCGGAATTCCCACGAGCCACCGTCATCTGACCCCTTCTTCACTGCTGTAGGATCAAGGAGTCCATGGACCAGTATCAGACGGGAGATGGTGGACAGTTGATCTTCACTGTGGTTTTCTCTTCGTGAGACAGAAAGGCCCCAGTACCTCTTGGAGAGAGCCATGTATCGGTGGACTGCCAAAACATTTTCAGAAGGGAGGGAGGGCTTACCTAAGCAAACAGAATGACCCAATCTTGCTGAATCTCAAGACAGAAAGACTGCTCTGGTTCTGTTACATGGTACGACCTTGGCAGAGGACCCTGGATTTACTTGCCCACTAAGGAGAGGGCATCTCTCTGCAGGCACATAAAATGAAATCTGAAATAAGTAGGATGAAGTTAGAACTTGGAGAAGAATCAAAAGGCAATCTCCTTTTTTCCACTAGCCATGTACATTTTTATTTCTTTGAGTTTTGAGTCCCATGTTAACATCCCATGGGGCTTCACACAGTGAATTTGTGTATCTGTCTTCTCCATGTGTTCCATGTTCCTGTTTTGAATATTATGGTGTGGCAAAAGGCATCTTACCATGCATCTAGGGGGGTTTCATAGTCACATTTCCAAACTGGGTTCCAGGCTTTCCATGACCATTACAGTGCATATCATACCCTGGTGCTGTGTCCACTTGCCCTATAAACCCACTATGTTCTGTGATATATATGAGCGTCATATGATGACGTCATAGCTCAGGCAGGGGTTGCACCAAATGGTTGTGATTATGTTGAAAATGGTTTTAAGAAACTTAAACTCTTCCAAATTGCCATATCAGTGCTTGGGAGATAACTGCAGTGATAAGGAGAAACAAATAGAATCTTAAGGAAATAGGTTTATCTTGTTTTTCAAGAAGAAAGCACTGGTCTTTTGCAAGCTTCTTAAACCTACCAGAAAAAGAAGGTATAGCTATAAATAAATTACTTTAACATGGGCTGGGCATGGTGGTACACTCAGGAGGCAAAGGCAGGCAGATCTCTGTGAGTTCAAGGACAGCCTAGTCTACATAGCAAATTCCAGGACAGCTGGGGCTACATAGATTTTTTTCTTTAAAAACCAAAAGGAGGGGTTGGAGAGATGGCTCAGTGGTTAAGAACACCGGCTGTTCTTCCAGACGACCTGGGTTCAATTCCCAACGCCCACATGGTAGCTCACAACTGTAACTCCAGTTCTAGGGGATCTGACATCCTCAAACAGACGTACATGCAGGCAAAATACCAATGCACATAAAATAAAAATAAACTATTTTTTAAAAAAGGATTAATTTAATGTGAAATATCTGACACTTCCCCCTCTGTAGCAACCTGTCCGCATTAGCAAAGAGCAGTTTGAGTCAGATGTGCCGGCATTCCTAGACAACGGGACTGGTCAGTTTAGAGAATTTGTACTTTGTGCTAACCCCTTCAGTTTTCTAAGCCGGGACTACATAGTTTACTGTCCTATTTACATTTTTTAAAATGTATTTGTATGTGTACCACATGTCTGCAGTGCCTGAGGAAGCCAGAAGAGGGCATTGGGATCCTGGAACTGGAGTTACAGATGCCTGTGTGCTTCCATGTGGGTTGTGAGCTGCCATGTGGGTGCTGGGGATGAAACCCAGGTTCTGAGGAACAGCAGCAAGTGCTCATAACCACTAAGCCATCTCTCTAGCTCCCTGTTGTCTTACTGAATGATATTTACAGATATGCTGCTACATTCTTTCTGCTTTGTCTACTAAATAATAGCCTGATCATTGAGCACACACCATGTGCCGAGTATATGTTGGCCTTGGAAAGAACTGTCACCTTTTCACAAGAAAAAGAGCAGTCATGAGTTCACCACGCAGTGGGAGAGGCTGGAGTCAGGTCCATGTTTCCCCTTCACAGCCCTGGTGCTGGCAGGGTGCTGGTTGTGGATGACTTTATCTCGTGAGCAGGCGCTGAAAAACAGTGATTACACTTCACCCACAGGCTTCTGCACAGGGCTTTGTGGGGCGTCTATCTGTTCAGAAATCTGCTTTGTTTCTCCTTCAGCGATGTTTGAGAAATTATATTTACGAAGTTTAAAAGCATTTAGAAGGGCAGATACCTATACATGAGGTATTGACTGAACCTAACATCTTGTTGTTGTTGTTGTTCCTGGTTTTTTATTTTGTTTTGTTCTTTGACACAGCATCTCTCTACATAGCCCTGGCTGTCCAGGAACTCATTATGTAGACCAGACTGGCCTTGAATTCACAAAGATCCACCTGCCTCTGCGTCCCAAGTGCTGGGATTAAAGGCATATGCTACATGGCCGGGCTTGAACCTAACAACTTAGAGCCTTAAAAAGACTGTTATATTGACATTTGTATTTTACAGTGTTTTTTTTTCTTCATTTGTTTCTGTTGAAAAAGTTTCAAAACATAAAATCAATATAGAGAATGATATAATGAACCTCATGTGTTCATTATTATGTTCAGTAGCTTTTAGCTTTTTCCCAAAATTATTTTTTGTTAATACCATTGTACACCAAAGAACAGTGAAAATAAGTCCTTGAGTTGATGGTTTTGTTGTTTCCCTGGCATGTGTCCCATTGACAGTTGTGAACGGGTTTTACAGGGGGCTGCAGCTTTTACAGTGAGCTGGACTGTTAGTCATTGCCAATGTGCCAGAACTTGGGAAACTCCAGCGTATTTAAGTCCCTATAGCTTTAAAGTAAAAAAGGATTTGCTAATGTTTGAGGGGACGGTTATTGTTTTTAGAATAGAACTGTATTTTTTTTAAAAAGCACGTAAACAGTGCTAGTATTTTCTGATCAAGTATCAAATACATTGTCTAGTATCCTGACTGGCGTGGAACTTGTGAATCTTCTGCCTCAATTTCACAAGTACTGGGATTGCATGTGGGCACTATTAAACTTGCCCATATGCTACCTGTTTGTACAGCGAGGAGAGGTTATTAACAGGTAATATTTGGTAGGAACCATTTTTGTTCTTTTAGAGCTTTCTTTGCTAATAAGCAATAATGTGAGGAGGCACTAAGTTGCTCAAGTTACTTTTGATGGAGTTTTATAGAAGTGTTATATGATGAACAAAATTGTATATATACCAAACTGTTTCCAAAATAAGGCAATAGTTATTCTTTTAGGACATTTATTTACTTGTTTGAAGACAGGGTCTCACTGTGTAACCTAGGCGCTCCCCCCCCCCCCCCCCCCCCCCCCCCCCCCCGTGTGTGTGTGTGTGTGTGTGTGTGTGTGTACACGTTTGCGCTCACAAGTAAGCAAGGTTTTATTGAGTGACAGCTTATGACAGCAGAGAGGGGCCCCAAACATGAGTTGCTGGGTATTCTTGTGATTTTTATGGTGTATAAATTTTAAATACTTGAATTGTTACAAATGGGCTTTCATTAAATACCATGTGTTTTCTTGTAGGACCTATACAAATCAGCTTTTTTTTATTTTGAAGGAACCTTTTACAATGACAAAAGATACCCAGAATGCAGAGACTTAAGCAGGTACTAGTCCCAAAAAATCTTCCCAAAGTCTTGTGTTTTTTCCTGTTGGTTTTTGTTTTTTTGAGAAGGGCCTTACTATATAGCCCTGGATGGTCTGGACCTTAGTGATTCTCCTGCCTCTGCCCCCCTCCCAAGTGCTGAAATTAAAAACATGTACCACCACACCTAACTATACAAATGTTTGTTTCTAGTTGTTTATTTTTCCAAGACAGGTTTCTGTATGTAATCCTGGCTGTCCTGGAACTTGCTCTGTAGACAGGCTAGCCCCATACTCACAGAGATCCACCTGCCTCTGCCTCTTGTGTGCTGTGATTAAAGGAATGCACCACCATGCCCAGTTTATTTCTAGCTCTTAAATTAGTGACAGATACACAAATCTTACTACTGTATTTTTAAGGATTTCTCTCTGCCCCCCAAGGAATTTATAAAATTTGTATTGAATGGCACGTACCTCTAAAGGTACTTGGTTATTAATCTCAGGTGATAATGTTAATCTTTCATTACTTTTATCTTGTTTTAAGGGCTTATTTTTAATTGTGTGTATAAGGGGGGAAGGAACGCTATGTATTTGTGAGTGCAGGTATGGCAGAGCCAGAAAAGGAATGTGGATCCTTGGAGGTAGAGAGTATCTCAGGGTCTGTGGAAGAGCAGCACACTCTTACCCACTAGCCATTTTTCTTCCCTCTTTTTTCTGCATGTCTCATATAAATTATTTGCCCTGTGTGGGGAAGTAGGTGGACACATGTGTATGATGTTGCTCAGGTAGAAGTATATGGAATTTCATTTCTAATAGCATTTTATTAACACATTTCATTATCGGTGGCCACAGCCTCCGATGTACTGGTTATAGCCATTTTTCATCCTTTTTTTTAATGTAGTTTTCAACACTTGTTCTCAGTTCTTAATAATAAAAATAACTGAGTGTCCCAAAGAGCTGTAGCTTCTGTGGGTCATAGCTATAAGTACTTAATCAGAATTTTTTTTTCTGGTTTTTCAAGACAGGCCTTCTCTGTGTAGCACTGGTTGTCCTAAGTTCCACCTGCCTCTGCCGCTGCCTCCCGAGTGCTAGGATTAAATTCGTGGACAACTGCCACCACCACCTAGCACCTTAATTAGAATGTGAAACGAAGAAATACTACCATTCTCTAACCAGGCTACAGTCCACAACCCCGGAGAAGCTAGGTAACGAGGGGGAAGGGGAATCAGGAGGTAAGGGAAGGTACCAAGAGAACATGAGGGAATGCCATGGTCAGGTGGGAGGAGGGACAGAGAGGAAGAGCAATGAAAGAGATATCTTGACAGAGGGAGCCATTGTGGGTTTAGGGAGAAACCTGGTGCTAGGGAAATTGCCAGGAACCCACAAGGATGACCCCAGCTAAGACTCTAAGCAATAGTGGAGAGGGTGCCTGAACTGGCCTTCCCCTGTAATCAGATCAGTGACCCTAATTGTCATCATAGAACCTCCATCCAGTAACTCATGGAAGCAGATGCAGAGATCCACAGCTAAGCATTGGGTGGAGCTCCCAGAGTCCAGTCCAAGAGAGGGAGGAGGGATTATGTGAGCAGAGGGGTCAAGATCTTGATGGGGAAACCCACAGAGACAGCTGACCTGAGCTAGTGGGAGCTCAGTACCCGCATGGGACTGAGTTAGACCCTCTGAATGTGGGTGACAGCTGTGTGGCTTGGGCAGTTTGTGGGGCCCCTGGCAGTGGGACCAGGATTTATCTCTATTGTATGAACTGGCTTTTTAGAGCCCATTCCCTATGGAGGGATGCCTTGCTCAGCCTGGATACATATCAACTTGATATGTGAGACTTTGTTGACTCCCCATGGGAGGCCTTACCCTCTCTGAGGAGTGGGTGGGTGGGGGGTGAGTGGGAGGAGGGGAGGGAGTGGGAACTGTTGTTGGTATGTAAAATGGAAAAAAAAAATTTTAAAAAAGAGAAAAATACTAACATTCTAATCTTAGTACATGCTAATTTTTTGTAAAGAAAAAAAGAAACCTGTTGCCAAAAGTAAACTGAGAACAAAATGCAGCATTATTATACATTTTTTGTTTGTGCTAAAGTGGTACATATCATACAGCCTCCAAAAAAACTGGTCCTTCCTGGGATGACAAGGGCAGAGGTGAGTCTCCTTACTTCAAGGCCATCCTGGTCTACACAGTGGAGTTCTAGGATAGCCAGTGCTATACAGTGAGAAAGACCCTGTCTCAAAATATATAAAACTCTAAGAATAAAAGAGAGCTGTTACTCAGACAGATGAAGAGTTCAGTGTCTGATCCCCCAGGACACCCACAAACCCCCTTTAACATTTTTACTCTGTGGGAGCTTAGATGTATGTGTTTATGCAATGGCACACATGTGAGCAGAGAAAAACTGGTTGGTAGGAGTTAAGTCTTCTTCCAGTGTGGATCCTGGGCATTGAACCCAGGGTCATCAGGTTTGGTGATCAATGCTGTTACCTAACTCGTCCAAATTCACTGTTCCTAACCCAAGAATTTATTAACCATCATGATCTTCCCTCCGAGATGGCAACCATCTGTTTAATTAGGAGGCCAGATTATGTGAAATATTGTAGATATAAAACTTTTCTTTACTGTTCAAGTTTCAATAATAATGTTTTATCCTTACCTTTCCCCAAAACAGAACTATTATAGAGTGGTCAGAGTCCCATGATCGAGGATATGGAAAATTTCAGACTGCTAAAATGGAAGATTTCACATTTAATGACTTGAATATTAAACTTGGCTTTCCTTACTTATACTGTCACCAGGGAGATTGTGAACATGTTGTTGTTATTACAGACATAAGGTATGTAGCATCACTCAGAGAATATTTTATCTTAAGAACGTTATTAATTGGGGGGAGGAGAGGACACATTCTACAGCAGGAGTGTGGAAGTCAGGGGACAACTTGCAGGAGTCCCTCCTTCCACCACGTGGGTCCTGGGGATTGAACTGAAGTCATCAAGCAACATTCACCCACTGAGATAGCTCTGTCTCTTTAACAGTACAAAATTATAAGTAATTTAAAAAGAAATTCAGAGAATTAAAGAGTTGTTGCTATGGCTTGGCTTCGGAGCAGCAACATTACTTTCCATATACTTGGAAGTGGACACACTCTGTATTGTTACTATTTTTTTCTTTAATCTAAACTAGACTATTGCAGGCCTACTGTCCCAGCACTTGGGAGGCAGAGGCAGGTAGATTTCTGTGAGTTCCAGGTCAGCCAGACCTCCTTAATAAGAGACTCTGTCTATAAATCAAAACAAGTATCTCAGTTTAATTGAAATCATAGTAATTCTATAGTGAGAAGTTGAGTAACTAAATTCCAAACAGTTTAGAATTGAGGGGTTGAGGAACTGGCTTAGTGGGTAAGAGTGCCTGCTGAGCAAGTACGAGGACTCCAGTTCCAATCGCAAGAGGACATGAAAAGCCAGGAATGGCCTGTACACCTGTAACTAGTGCTGTGGAGGGAGAGCCAAGAGGAGGGTCCTGGGCCTCCTGACTGCCAGCCTAGCTCTAGATCTAGTGAGAGACCCTGTCTCAAGGCAGTAAGGCAGAGTGGTAGTGCAGGATACCCCATGTCCCCTTCAGGGACCTCCATGCACACAAGTACCATGTACACCTACCTCAGACCCACAAAAGACAGAAAGCAGTTCCCTGAGGAAGAAGAATGTAAGGGTAAGATCTCATAACTTTATATTTACATGACCTTTAAAATGATATACAGTATCTATTTCTCTTTGCTAACCTTTAAGAAATTAAAAATCTGGTGTTAATTATTTGCATATATACACACACACATTTTGTTTTGAGACAGATTTTGTTTCACATAGCCCAGGTGGGCCTCAGACTTACTGTGTAGCTAAGCTTTAAAATCTTGGCCCTTGTGATTGAAAGGTTTGCTCAGTAGTTAAGAGCACAGGCTACTCTTCCAGCAGACCTGGGTTTGATTGCCAACACTCACATGATGGCTCACAACCACCTATAACTCCAAGTCAAGACTCCAACATCATTTTCTAGCTTCTGTGGCACAAGGCAGGCATGTGGTGCACAGACATACATCAGGCAAAACACTCATACATAGTTAAAAACAAAAGACCCGGTCTTCCTGTCTCTTCCTTCCAAGTGCTGACATTAGAAGTTTATGCCACCACATCTAGTGTGTAAATTTTAGAACTTTCAAATCTTTAGGATTTAAATTGTTCCATGGGAGTTTATGATTTCTCCAAACCATGCAACTGGTTAGTGGTACTTAATAGTTCTGACATTTAACATTAGAATCTAATTCATGTCATTTGGGTATCCAAATCTTGGTTTTTAATAATGAGAAAGTCATGCAGTAAGAGCCAGTTAATCTAAGTAAGGTATCACTGGACAGTCTTACTTATACTGTATTCCACAGATAACAGTGCTCTGTTGAGCAGAGCAAGGAGTCCAATGGAATATATTTTTAAAAAATACTACATACAGTAACTCTTAGACCATCACTGCATGTTAGCATCATAAAGGCAATTGAGAAATTAAGTCCTTGCTCAATCTGAAAAGCTCTTTGGGGAAAGTGTTCAGTTGCAGGTGACTGCTTTATTTAATAAGCTAGGCAAGAACTCTAGCACTAAGTGACATCCCCAGTATGGGGTTAGGTATTTTGTGAAGTGTAACCTGCTTAAACCAAGTACATGAAATCAGTTTACTGGAGAGATGGCTCAGGGGTTAAGAGCACTGGCTGTTTTCCAGAGGACATGTGTTCAATTCCCAGCACCCACATGGCAGCTCACAACTGTAACTCTAGTTCCAGGGGATCTGACTCCCTCCCACCAGTGCACTATTTAAATTTAAGTAAGTTAACACTCTTCTGTGAACAAAAAATGGAAGAAGGTCAAACCACGTTCCTAATGTTGGGGAACAGGTATAGTGTTTGCATTTTAATATCTTCGTCTGTTTTCCTCATGAAGGCTTGTGCATCATGATGACTGCCTGGATAGAACACTTTATCCCCTTCTTACCAAGAAACACTGGCTATGGACCAGAAAATGTTTTGTCTGCAAGATGTATACAGCCAGGTGAGTGACCGCTTTCTTTCCTTTAAAAAGTACTGTTTTTCACTTTTGGTATTTGGGATATCTGCTTTCAGTTTTGAGTTTCAGAGTTTTATCTACTAGAGTGTTCCAGTGTTAGTGTAGTTTGGTTAAAATTAGCATTTTGTTTTGTACAAAGGATCGAACCCAGAACCTGCTGCTATTAATCAGCATGTATATATCACTAGGCTATAACCCCATAACATTTTAAAACAAGGAAATGTATACATGAAGTTCAGAACAAACTTCAAGGTTATGAGGAGCCCTATGCTTTCTCTGTTTCCTGGCTGTCAATTACGTTTCATCTCAGTTTTTCATGAAGCCAAAATAAGGTTTTATGTTTTTGATCAATCACTGTGACACAGACCTATAATTACTCAGGAGGCTGAGGTAGGAAGATTGTGAGTTGAATGTTGGCCGGGGCAGGAGTGTAGCACAACGTGAAGGACTCTTTATTCAATCCTGAGTGCTGTCAGCATGTTTACACTGTGGGGATTATCTTCTGGTTTTGTTTCAAAGAGAAGAATCTCACATACACAGCCTGAGCTGACTGTCCTCAAATGAACTGTATCAATGGACTTGACCCTGAATTTCTGATATTCTGCCTTAGTCTCTTGAGTGCTGGGATTAAATGTATAAACCACTGTCCCCAGCTATGAGATGACTCTTACTATTTGTTAGAGCCCAAAAGTTTGGAAACTACTCAGGGAAATGATGGAACATTTAGTATCTTGTTTGCTTTGGGTTCCCTATCACAGTATTTTCTAAAGGACCATTAGGAAAATAGAAATCAGTCACCAAAATGAAAATCAAGAAATTGGTTCAAATTTTCCAGAACATTCAGAAAAAAAATGAGACTAAAATGATAAACTAGAGGAACTTAAAAGCAGAAATTTCCTGTGACCAGTGACATGGCATCAGTCTCAGGTGAACACTGTCACTTGTATTCCCTGTGTGTAGAGCAAACTCTGTAATGTTTTTATCTTCCAATCTAGATTCAAATGCTTGCATTCCAAAACTAACCAGCATTTGTTAAAATAAAAATGATAACAGCCCCTGTGCAGGGATGATATGCAAATTGAAGTGTTTCTTTTTTTTTTTTTTTTTTTTTGATGGCACAGTAAGCTAACCTGTCATCTCCAGTCATTTGTAGAGTAACTAGAAGAGCTTGGACATGGTCAGCACATAGAGAATTATCATACTCTATTCTCTTTAGATATGTGTAAGTTTGCTTGTTTTAAAATAAGTATCTGGTATGTGAACACATGCCTATAATCCCAGCATTCTGGAAGCTAAGGCAAGGGGATCATGATTTTAAACCTGGATCACCTAACTAAATTAAGGAAGTCTTTGGGGGTCATAGACCCTATTAGAAAACAAGTGAGTTACTTAAAAGACAGGTGTTCTCTTATTGTGTGCTGCTTTCTGATAGATTGTAACAGTTCTGCAGCATTTCCTGTTTGATGTGCCTAGTGTCTGTTGTGGCATTGGTGAGAGTGTTCTTTATGTACTGTTAGAGCAGTGGTTTGCAACCTTCCTAGTGATGCAGTCCTTTAATACAGTTTCTCATGTGTGGTGACTCCAACCATAAAATTATTTTTGTTGCTACTTCATTAACTGTAATTTTGCTGTTATGAATCATAATGTAAATATCTGATATGCAACCTCTGTGAAAGTCATTCAACAACCCTTCCCCCAAGGAATCATGACCCCACAGGTTGAGAACTGCTGTTACAGGCCATAACTCATACAGTGTTGAAGCATATTAAAAAAAAAAATCGCTGTGAGATTGAGGCCAGCCTGGTCTCCAAAGCGAGTTCCAGGAAAGGTGCAAAGCTTCACAGAGAAACCCTGCCTCAAAAAAAACCATTTAAAGAAAACAAACAAACAAACCCAGCTGTAATACAACATACATGTTTTTTTCCACCTACAGATGGGTGACGAACAGTGACACCTTTGCACCGGAGGATCCATGTTTCTTTTGTGATGTTTGCTTCAGGATGCTCCACTATGATTCCGAAGGCAACAAACTAGGGGAATTCCTTGCTTATCCTTATGTCGACCCAGGAACCTTTAATTAGTACCACCAAACAACGTTTTTCCCCCACTAAAGTTTACTTATTACAGTGTTTTGTGTTGTGGCTTTTAATTAAATTGTTTATGTTACTGAGATGTAGAAATACTTTTGTATTCTGAATATATAAACTTTGTTGGAAACAAAACTTCTGATTCTTTTCTCCGAGTCCTATGCATTCTGTACCCAAATGGGTTTTGCTAATGATAGAATGCAGTTAACAATACATCAAGTCTAGTAGTCTTTTTAAAGAACTCTGTGAAGGATGTGAGAGCTACACCTCCTACTATGAAGTGTCCAAGGTAAAGACCCTTCAAATATCTGTAGTAAGGAGAAATTAAAAGCAAATTATTTGACCAACAGAATATTAGGAGTAGTTACAATTTAATTTTGGGCTCCTGTGATAATTTTAAGGCAGATGCTATAAAAAGATTTTAAGTTACACTCATAGTATTATTTAAAGTGTAGCCCATTTCTTGAAATCACAAATGGGTTGAGTTTAAAATGTCATTTAAAGTTATGGCTAAAGAAAACAATAGCAATTTTACATTACCGTGGCTCATTTAATCTTCATAGTACTTTTGAGCATGTGAAAATCAGTAAGAAGAAAGAAAATCGTTTCAGTTCAGTGCTTCCATTCTTCTGTCCCCTTGCTGTAACAATCATAGTTACATTTCTAATTCAGAGCTATAGAAAAACAAAAACTGCTAAACAGATTTTATCAAAATATTTTGTGGAAACTTTTAGGGTAGAAAATGAACATTTATAATAATAATATAAAATAGGCTTTTAACCATTACTTTCTCTGTCCTAGGTTTAATTTAAATTCAGCTGAGTCTTCTCTAGATGGCTGCTAAGAACAGATAATTACCTTATAAATAAACCAATGAAGCCTACACATCTGTTTAAGATTGTGAAGTTTAAAAGAAGGTGAAGCATGTATCGTGGACTTAAATGTCACAAATCCAATTATGGCGACTAACATGGAGATGACAAGTGCCTGCATGTGGTATGTCTAGAAGTATTCTTGTTTAGCCAACACAGGGTACCATTTACTCACCAGGGCTAACTTACTATGTGCCTAAGTTTCTTACTTTCCTGTATTGAATGGTGTTAACATTAAGTACACTAAGAATTCTTCTGCAGAATCATACATTCATAATGAATGAAAGATTTACTCAATATCTTGATATACCAGGAAGTTAGTTATCTCTAATACATGTGTAATGCCAATTACCCCATTTTAATAGACAAAGATGACATAAGAGATAAACATTACTGTATGGAATCCTTATTGTTTATTAAGAATGCTATTCTTCCTTTTTTACCAAAAGTTCACACCTTCCATTTCTTTGATGGTGGAAATGAGGAAAGACTAACCAGGTTACTGCAGTTATCAACTATATAGGTATCCCAACTAGTTCACATAAAAAGAATTTGAACTTTATATTAACAAGTATTAAGCCCCTGACTTCAGACAGTTTTTGTTATGCCAATATCAATCTCTTAAATACAACATAACAAATTTCACGTGTCACTCTAAGGACAGAGGTAAATATGAATGGCACAACCTTATCAGTGAACGTCCCTATGAATATACCTGTACAAGATCACTGTATAGAAAATGGCTGTTTCCTCAAGCATCTTGCTTATGCTTCACAATTCTTTTAAAGATAACGATACCTTGTAATTTTACAGCATGGGCAGTCATGCCTAGTATTTATTGGCGAATTACACAATGCAAATTTAAGGATATTTTGCTATTTGCGGTAGATAGTCCATTCTCTGACCAATGGATTAAAGTTTGTTAACTGAAGCCTTTGCTCTGCATACAGGAGTAGATGGCAGACTCCATCTTCACCTGGCATTTTTAATCAGGTAAGTGGATATGAATAGCAAAATTTTTAGTGTACCACATCACCATCTTAGTAAAAATCTATCATGCTATGGAATTCCTAGTTAGAATAGCAAATGTGGTCTAATGAGCTCTGGTCAAATTGTTTATAGATACAGACTTGCAATCAGAATCTCATTAAGGTGGAATATCTGAAATTGATCCAAGCAGCTGAGAAAACTAACATTCAAAATAGGTATCTATGCATGCATGTTACACATACACACTGTACACAGCAGAGGTGGCTATCACATTGAATAGATCTCTCACTTCAGCTGTAGTTTTGTTTACAGAGTTTTGACAGTGATAGCTTGCTTGCGAATTACCTACGACAGACAATTCCAAGATTAAAAGAAGGCAGCTGTGCTTCAAAAGAACATACGTGGTCAAAGCCAGACAGCCTACCCAAGAAGGGACCTAAACTGACAGTGCTGCTAACATTCTGAGGTGGAATATTCTAGAGCTGCTTCAGGAAGCTAACACCTGTGCTTAGGGAAGAAAGAAGTCAATACAAGGCAAGTGACAGTGCTTTCCTGAGCTTACTACTGCATAGATCCTGAGCCCCTAACAGGATCTCGGTGACGGCTAAGGAGGACACTACTTTCTTAGCAGGAAATCGACAATTCTTTCAGTAACTCTTCTCAATTAGCAGTAATAATTTACTAATAGAGTTTGGTAGAAAACAACTTTAATTAAAACAAGTTTACACATTTGACACTTATGGCTTAACTAGAATAATTTTTGTCCAAGTTAAAAACATACTAAGGACAAAACAGAAGACTGGTGTATATATAATGTACAGCATTGCCCACAACAGTAGAGAGCAAAAGTCCAATTATTGAATAATTCAAAATCCTTTACATAAGTGAAAATAATTATCTGGGAAGTCAAGATCATATATAATCACACCACACACAAACATTGGTCATAAGTCACTTTCCCATTAAATTTCAAAGCATAGTGATGAACCTTTCTTCCTACTGGAAGCCAATAACTGACATGATTACTCAGAATACCTTTGAAATGTTATTCCGTAATTTAACAGGCTCTGATAGTCTACATTTATGTGTATGGACTATCTAGTTACTACCTTGGAGCAACTGATGTTTCTACCTTTTATTTTTCTAATCCTGTGATGTCTGATACAGAAACTAAATACAAGTCTCATTCTAATATGGCCCTGTTTTCAATGAAGTTAGTTTCCTTATTTATTTATATTTAACGCTTATAAGCATAATGGATTGATTACAATTTTAAAAAAAACCTATGTAGATAGATAGACCTTAATGCATGTGACCTTCTTAATGAGTGTAAGATTAAAAACAATTTTATGTTTTTGTGATTAGTAGCTATAAAGGATTATAGATGAACTTCCTATATATATATATATATACTCAGTCTGTTCTCTTTAGTACTGACTCCACTGAATTCCCAGCCCTAAAACTAAATGACTTGCCAAAGTTTAGAAATTTGTACCTTCTAAAACAATCAGTTGGACATCTAGTTGTCATACAGACTATACATTATTAGAAAGAGGCAAGCTAATGCAGCACAGTAGATTGAGGTTAAAGTTAACTTCTGATAAAAAGGAGTGAGTGCTTAGAAGTCACATTCATTTTATCAACCATAAAAATGCTCCACTTCTAAAAAACCCACAAACAGTGAAAAGACAGTCTGGTAAATCCAAGATTTGTAAAAACTATGCACAAAACCCACGGTACTTGGGAGAGGAGGAACGATTTACACAAGAGCAGTTTTAAAATGTAACTGGCCTACTACCAATTACACATGGACACACACAGACTCTAACTGAAATACACTAGTCATGTCTATAAAGCGGGTGAACCTTTCTAAGTAGGTTTCCCTCACATTTGAACTGGATGATGGAGCTGTTAATACTGCACACGGAAAATGAGCAATAAGTTTTACTTTTACACAAACATAAAGGGATTTTCTTCCCCCAAACTACTTAAACATCAAAACCTATGCTTATAAAAATTTAACCCTTTCAGCAGCCTAAGGATTTCAAATGAAGCCACTCACAACAGACTTCACATCATCTTTACACCCCACGTCCGCCAACCTAGTTATCAAGTGGTGACTCCTTCAGAGATACTTCGGCCTCTCTCTCTTCTCCGGGGGACCTAAAACAAAGGGAGAAACGAAAGCTGTCACAAGACTTGAGGGTTTTCTTTTGAATAAAAAGGGCTTTAAATCCTATTTAAGAAAAAAAAAAAGTCCTATTTAAAAAAAAAATGAAATCACAAAACACTTGTGACATGTATGTTGTTAAAGTAATACATAGATCTGGGGAGATAACCCAAGGAGGCATCTAACTTTAAACAGAATTTGTATCTGTGATGACAACATAAAATAAGAACTAGACAAATAATGTAGTATAAAATAGTGATACTTGCAATTTAATATTCTAACAATTTAAGAAAGTGCGAAGAAATTTCAAAGAAAACTAGTTTTCTTTCAGAGTTCCTACTGAGATCCATTTTCCTGAGTAAATATAGGGGTAATAATTATACAATCTGTAATCCCAAACAGACTACGGCTGGAGAACTGCTACAAATTCAAGGCTGACCTGGGCAATGTAGGGAAACCTTGTCTCTATAAACCATTTTAGGGTGTTGGGGATGAGACAGGGCCTCACTATGTAACCTCTTTTCTGGTGCCAGGGTTCATTGAACTCAGCCTTAGCTAAGAGCACTACTACTAAACAGCTCCAGCTCTTCCTACTGTCTTTTATTTCCTTAAATAAATGGGAGTGTTCTTTCTGCATGTTCCCCTGCACACATCAGAAGTGGGTATCAGATCTCATAGATGGTTGTGAGCCACCATGTGGATGCTGGGAACTGAATTCAGGACCCGTGGAAGAGCAGCCAGTGCACTGAGCCACCTTTCCAGTCCCTCCTGCCTTTTTTATTCATGACTTTTAAAAAAAGAAAATTAATGAGGCAGACTTCTCTGTGGGTTCAAGACTAGCCTAGTTTACATAGCAAATTCCATGACAGACAGGGACACAAAGTACAGAGTGAGATCTTGTCGGAAAGGGAGTATTAAACAAAAATATCTATTACTGGGCATAGAGCTCAGGGATCCAGTGTTTCCCTAGCATAGTTAAGTCTTAGGAAAAAGTCTGGGGCAGTATTATTGTGCTAAGATCATGAGTTTAAAAAAAAAAAAAAAAAAAAGCCAGGCGTGGTGGTAAATAACTACAATCTCAGCACTCGGGAGGCAGAGGCAGGTGGATCTCTCTGAGTTTGAGGCCAGCCTGGTCTACAAAGCGAGTTCCAGGAAAGCCAAGTCTATACAGAGAGAAACCCTGTCTTGAACCCCACCCCCACCCCCAAAAAAGAGCCAGGTGGTGGTTGCATACACCTTTAATCCCAGCACTTGGGAGACAGGCATCTGAGTTTGAGGCCAGCATGATCTACAGACCAAGTTCTAGGACAGCCAGAGCAACACAGAGAAACCCTGTAGAGGGGTGGGGGCAGAGAGGGGATGGATTTTTTTTGAGCCAAGTACAATGGTACACCTCTGTAGTCCCAACAACTGGGAAAGCCGAGGCAGGAGGCTCTCTAGAGCTCAGGAGTTTGAAGCCAGACTGAGCAAAAAACCATGACCCTTCAAAATTGTCCTATTATTTTTGTATGAGTGTTCTTCCTGAACCTGCTTCTGTGTGCCATGTGAAGGTCTGGTGCCTAAAAGCCAGAAATGGGTAATGGGTCCTCTGGAACTGGAGGTAGGACAGTTGTGAGCTGCTCTATGGGTGCTGGGGATCAAACCAAGTCCACTAAAGGAGTGCTCTTAACATCTGAGCCATTTCTCCAGCCCCTCATTACTTGTCTTACTGCCCTTACTTTTTCTTACTGCTGGCCTCATGACTGTCTTTGCTGTCTTCGTTACTGTCACCATTGTGTTGTGGATGACTACTGTCTTGAGTGTCAGATCCTCCATTTAAGGTCTTTGAACCTGGAATACAAAAACTGTTAGCACATACAAAATAATACACTAAATTATCTTCAATATTCAAGGTCAAAGCATGGCCCTTATGTTCCTAGCACGTCAGCCTTTTGATGAATTTTAGGATTAGGTTTGAAGTCATTTCAAAAGAAGAGGAATGAAAAATGTAATGTTAACTTGTGTCATTCAAAGGCTAGAGTAGCTAAGACACAACAGGAACCGAGTTTTGTTTTCTAAGTGAATAGAGGACTTGAATTACTAATCTCATTATATTACATTTAGGAAAACTGAGTGGTAGAACTTACTAGTCACTAGCATGTAGCTTTTTTGGGGGTGGGGGAGAGAATTATATTTTGTATTAATAGTATTTTAGAGCATAAAGTGCTCAAAATATCCAATTGACATGACTGGGCATTTTCCTGTAAAATTTACTAATAAATTTCTAAGGGAATCTAATAAGTAAAAGAGTTATTTTTGTTTTGTTTTGTTTTGTCTTGAAAGACTGGTCTTTACCACAAGCAATGGCAGTTATGGTGTTATGGAATTGGAGGCCTCTATTCTAAGACTCCTCAGTAGGTAAATTCTAAACTACAATGGAATTGTAGTTCTGGACTATAATTATGTCTGGAATTTGTTTTTAAATACATCTGGGTTGGCAAAAGGCTATTATGAGACCACAACATGCATATATTTAGCACTCCTTTATCCAACATATTTGGACCCAGCAGTGTTATATCTTGACTATAATACTCAATTTCATGTGCATCTTAAACACAATACCTGAAGACAGTTTTATACATAGGTACATCACAAAACAAAGGTGTGTCAGCTATCCACTTGGATTATCTGATCAACTGTCATCACTCTTATTCCTTACTCCATTTAGATGCTACTGATAATTGACTGTTTTCTTATAATACAGTAGAATACAGCTTATATCCACACATAACCACTCAACAGTTAAAAAAGTTATATAATGTTACTTTAACACAGTGCACAACAATCTCAAGGTAACTAAGCAACACTGAAAATCTGTAGGTTATGATGAGAAAAAAATAAGCAGCATCTTTGCCTCCAACCTCAAAGCAGCAACTCTGGTTGTATACCCTGTGTACATTGTAATTTTGGCAAAAAGAAAAAAAAGGGTGGAGGGTTGGTTCTCTAGAAGACATTCTGATGGACACCTTTTAAAAACTTTCCCTAAAACTTAACTGTCATTAACAATGTCTTGCTGCTCTACTCCTTCAAAACACCCAACGTAACATTCTTACCAGGTTGTGTACAAATACTGTGTTAATGTCATTTCCACTGTTATTAATAATCACCTTGACTAAGAAACATGTCAGCTGTTCCAGAGCCAGTGACTATACAATGCAACCTCATTACTGATAAAGGTTTCAGTGTCCACTTTTGCTAACATACTTAACAAAGCCTTTACAGCAGCAGTTAGTCCTGGCAAACACTGAAAAGCGGAAACCCAGCTAAAAGTTACAAGCACATACCGGTTTGTTCTTTTTCTAGCTTTTTGTTTGGCCCTTTCTTTCCTTGGTCTTTGGTTTTATTTGCTTCCTCATGCTGTCTTTGTTCAGCAAGAGATTTGTTCAGCACTTGGGTGATGACCGAATCCCCTTCACCAACCAAAAACATATTCTTAAACTTGTTATATAACATTGTGGACTTTTCCATGATAACTTGACTAACTTTGAACCGCCGTATCTGAGAAAACAATAGTCAGAATTAGTTTTTGTAAATGATTTACTTACACTTTCTTTCAAGAACTGAGAAAAGATGTTAGATTTACGGGTCTTGAAGGCACTTACTTTCTTCAGGGTTGTGATCATCTCTGTGTGTTTCTGAGCTTGTTGCATTGTTACCTGAAGTGAAGCAAGTTCATCCAGTGCCTCAATGCATCTGTTCACATCCTTCATGACAAAACAGCAATTTCATAACTGTTAATTACCAAAACAGCTAAATAATCTACTTTTGAAGATTTTTTTAAAGCTCTTAAGGTAGTAGGTACAAAATGGCCAGGTATTGTTCCTTTTATTTTAAACTTACACACTAGTCATGTGAGAAAATAAATAAAGCTATTAAAGCAGTGCATTTTAAATGAGGTTGAACACTTACTAGATTATCAATTTTGAGTGAATTTTTAATTTCAGCATGTATCCTTTGAAGTCGAGAATCCATTGATGTTTCTATAAATTGAAATATGTGAAAAACAGTAAATAGTTTTCCCCCACACCGTATCTCTGTACAGTCTAACAAATAAATGGTGGTTATGAAGTAATCTTTAAGAAGCCCATATAGATGAATAGTATAAAAAGTTACTTACTAAATTTAATATATGGTCTGGAGAAGAAACACGCAGCATAAAAGCACAAAATTACTACCATGCTGCATTTGTTTCCAAACTCCTCTGTCTTGGATGATGAATTCCTATCCTATATGTCAGGTCTTAACTCCTGTTTTACCTTATCCATTAACTGCAAGGTAGTTATCAAAATGGGCAAACCTCCAGTGCTTATCAAGATTGCAAAACTGACACCAAATAAACATTAAAATATAAAGACATTAGCAAGGTCACTTTTAATTGCTTAAAATGCAATTTAAGATAGGATTCATCAGACTTGAAAAGTTATGTTTGTAGGATGTAAGAACATGAGATGGAATTCAAAAAAATATTTTAATCTATGTACTTTGGTTTTTTAAGCCAGGGTCTCACTTTGTACCCCTGGTTACCCTGGAACTTGTGGTTCTCCTGGCTCTGCCTCCTTAAATGCTTGGATTACAGGCATGTGCCATCACACCCAGCTTCCATAGACTGTCTGTGTCATTTGTATGTCTTAGAAAGTAAAGTAACTAACCTCGCTTCTTCTCCACTTTCTTAACTTCTGGCTTCTTTCCTTCATCTTTATTCTGCCTATCAAATGTTAACACAAATATTTCAAAAACACTGGAACTTTGTGACTAAGGTTAGCAGATGCCCATATTCCCCTATGGTTTAAAATATGTTCCTTAAAAATAATAAATCAGCCTACAACACAGGACACTGACTAATTTCTAGAACTATGCAGCTCTACACCATTTGCATAAGTACAGGCAAAACTCCAACATGCAAAGTTAGCCTTAGCATGTTAGCATAACTTTGAAGCAGTCACAGTGAAATGTGACGCTAAAAATCCAATTTCAAGATCACTGGACAAACAAGCCACAATGGGAAGAGAACACCTATAAATGCTAAATGAATTTTTATCAAATTCTTTTCTTATAATTATTTTTGAGAGCTATTAAAGTAGACCAATTAAATTGTTCCCCACATCTCCAACAGGCAGGTAACTGGAGAGACTTTGAAATTAGCTTCAGTAATGATTAGACCTGCTTTAAGCTGATACTATGTATTTTATTTTAAAATTAGAGAGGATGCCATTATCAAACTAAATGACATCCACTAATATTTACATACCATTTCATAAATGAAAAAGAACCATATTACTAAGATTAATAAAAATAACCTTTCAAATTAGAAATTTTAATTTCTAGTACCTTGGCTTGGCATTCAGGCCTTATTATGAACCAATTAAAATAGACAAGAACAAAAAATACCTAAAAATCAGGTTTTTTTTTAAAAAAACTTTATTTTAAAATTTTGGTTACAGTTCATTTTTTTTTTTACTTAACAAGTCTAATGTTTAATCTCTCAGGATTAAAAAGAAAAAAAACAAGACTAAAGAATTTAACAACAAAAGAATGTCAAGGGAAGGGGCACAACTGCCCCATTTTTCAAGAACGTAATAGCTATTCCAGTTTAACACCTAGCTTCAAAACAAAATGAGTTTTCATATTTTCTATAGAAGAAATAATGTACAACCACCATCTTCATCTATGTTTGTTATAACTTTCAAACACAAAGCTTCATTTTAAGCTTGGTTTAAAAAAAAAAAAGGCAGGAATGATGGCCACCTTAATATGTAGTGTGTACCTTACAGGATATTTTGTTAACAATCATAACACAGTTAATAATGCCATTAGTAATGAAGTCCTCAATTTAGAATCTGGAACATTTCTTCCGTCAAGGGGGGGAAGGGGAAATTCAGTCCAATGAGTCTGTCTCAAGATCTTCATCGCTTGTATGCTCCACTTGTATTCTCTTTTCAGTTACTGGATTAATGCTTTGAGCCCAAAATGAGATATATTTTTTATTACTGTAGATTACATGTTGTTTGGCTGGGAATACAATACAATAAACTTTATTTTGCATAATGCATTTCACACAAGTTGCATCTGAAATGCTTTACAGAGCAAAACTGTCCAAGTACAAAGTTTTGTAATAACAGGAGAAGGAAAGAAAACACAAATATTAGAATTTGAGAAAGTTACATTGGAGGACATTCAAAAGAAACTGATATACAAAAAGATTATCTTGAGATTCTGAAGAAGGATTGGGCTAGATTTACTAAGCAACAACTAGTTTATGCCTTAAGTCAGGGAGCACAGTTTCAAGCAAAAACAGTCACAGTTATGCAGTGGAGAGAAAGGACAGGAGTAACGGCATTTACAGATGTGCCCAGGGTCTGGCATTTTAATCACTTTTAAACTCCCTCAAGCAGCTAAACTGCTATGTATCCTACAAACCACTACAGAAGCAGAGACAATGTATCTATAAAGTTGTTCAGCTTGCAGATGCATCATAAAAGCAAAAGAAAACTGTTTTTACTATTTGCCACACTGTCTTATTGACCTACAACATGTTTTCAAAATCATCTCACTCACTAGCAATAAAAAGCCCAGTATTCTGATACTTTATAAACCAGGGAAAGTGACAGTCTAAAAGAGTCTAATGATAAACTAGGAAAGAACTGTATAATAAAGACATGAAGCCTAATTATCATAGCAATGACTACTCACTCCTTGTATCGATAAAATGATTGTATACAATAAAGGAGGAAGAAATCCCTCATGGTAAATATATATTGTTTCCAAGTGTCAAAATGTAATTCAAACTTAATTCATAATGTACACATCAAATGTAAGCCCTGCCAGCCTTTGGGTTTCTTTCTATTAGCTTCCTGGTTTCCAACTGTGCCTTTGTTATTTTTACTGATTTCTACACAGGCCTGCTGGTGGAATGCATTCTTTCTCCACCAATATTTTCATCCTTCTATGTTTAACATGTTATACAGATAAATAGAAGTACTCTGTAAAGCACTAACAAAACCTAACTGTACTTTCACTTTAAATTACAAAACAGTTCACCGGAGGACTACCTCAGTGAATTTCATCCTCTAAGAAAATACTAGAGCCTGAAATAGCACATTTGGAAGGTTTTTTCTAATATGGGAAGTTGCTTCAAAAGGCTTCATGAAGTCCAGAAAATGAGAGTCTACTTAAAAACTTTCAAACTAGTCTTAAAAAAAAAAAACCAACCTAAGATTTATAGAACTGAAAAGAACACTTACTGCTCAGTTTCCATTTGTTCCTCTTGCTTGCGTTTCCGTTCTGCAGCTTCTTTCTCATGTTGGCCTTTCAGCATGTTCCTCCTGTGAGCACTCTGGAAGTTTCTTCCACCCTTCCTCTTCTGTGGATTTGAGAATCAGGATGGATTTAGTTCACCCTCAAGTCAGTGATTCCTGACTAATTAATCGTGGTAAGAAAAAAAAAACTACCCTTGAGAACATGAACACAGCTCGACTCTTCTCTGACTATGGATATGAGTCTACTACCCTCCTGTACCACAGTTATTTTAACTTGAACACTGCGAAGCTATTGAATAAAAATTTTAGCTTTGAGCATGGTAATGGTAGCACACACCTTTAGTCTCAGCACTTGGGAGACAAGAGGCAGTCCCTGTGAGTTAAAGGCCAGCCTGGTCTACAAAGCAAGTTACAGATCAACCAAGGTTGAATTGTTAGACCCTGTCTTAAACCTATCCCTTCCCCCCAAAATTAAAACTTGGTTTCTAAAATATTCAGACAAATCAGATATAAAAGCCCATATTTAACAATTCAGGGCAATTAAACAAAATTTATATATTTTCACAGATACAGCTTATAAGATGTAATGGCATCCAAATAAAATTACACTTCATAAAGTGTACAATGGGAAAAGCTTAAAATTTTGTGGATAAATGCACCTCCTATGTCTTTGCTGATCACGGTCATCTGGGTTATCTACAATCTCTGTTTACATAGCTGGGTTAGAAGAATGTCTAATTTCTAGAAATTATAAGGTCAAGGTAAAATTTAGGATATAAAAGAAAGTTTCAAATAAGCCTTTTATATTAGCTAACAGAATTCTACTAGGAAAAATACAAACCATGTAAACTTTCATAAAAGTAAATGTTCACAGCATAAAAATTAGTATAATTCTTATGTATTAAGAGGCAAGGAATCTCTGATTTTGAAGACAGCCAGGACTGCTGCACAGAGAAACTCTGTCTTGGGAAAAAACAAACAAAAAACAAAGAAGGCCTTTTAAAAACTAAATAACTTGCAAGGCATGGTGGTAAACACTTTTAATCCCAGCACTCAGGAGTCAGAGGCAGTGAGATCTGTGAGTTCGAGACCAGCCTGGAGTTCAGAGTGAGTTCCAGGTCAGGGCTACACAAAGAAACCTTATCTTGAAAACTTAAAAAAAAATTTCCTAAACTAAGAAACAAAATTACAAAATATTTGGGGAAATAGCTCCTGAGTTAAATGCCTTATGTTCAAGAATAAGGACCTGGCTCCAAATCCCTACCAACCATGTACCAGCTGGGGTGACTGGGATGGGGAACAGTATCACAAGGAGATAAAGAGCTGGCTAGCCAGCTAGTCTAGTTTCGGATTCAGTGAGAGCCGGTCTGGGCTTAACAGTAACAATGTTGAGAGCGCTGACCACTCTTGCAGAGGACCCAGCCTCAACTTCTAGCACCCACGTGGAGAGCGTCTACTATAGTCCACATCTCCAGTTCGTCTGACTGTTAAGGATACCAGCACTCACATGATGCACACACGTACACGCAGGCAAAGTTTTCACACATGAAAGATAAACTATAAAAATTAAGGCTGGAGGGTGGTGGTGAACACCTTTAACTCCAGCACTCAGAAGGCAGGTGGACTCTGGTCTACAGAGCGAGTTCCAGGACAGCCAGGGCTACTTACATGAGGAAACCCTGTCTTAGCATCACCACCACCAACCCCCACCCCCAAAATTAGCCTAAGGTGGAGTGAGCTTGGGAGACTGTTCAACAGTTAAAGTGCCTGGTATGCAAGCAAGAGGACCAGAGTCTGTATCCCCAAAATTCAAAAATTCTAGATAACTGTAGTTGGCCGACCTATAATTAAAGCCTTTGTAGGTAAATACAAGTGATCCCCAGAGCAAACTGGCTGCCAAGATTAGGCACGTGGGGAGCTCTGGGTTTGCTTGATAAACGCTTCTTAAAGAATCAAGTTGAGAGCAACTGAGAAAGATTACACACAACCCTGGGCCTCTACACCCAAGTGCACATACAAACCACACAAACACACAGAAACAAGCTAGCACCAAAAGGAGGACACCTGATGTCCCCAGTGTGCTACCTTGCTTATACACAAATATACCACACAAGTGAGGGGAGTCTGAATGTCATTTTCTACCTTTTCACCTTCTTGATCATCTTCCTCTTCAGAATCAGAGGTTGATGTAACCCCTGGTTTAGCTAAATTTTTCCGTTTAGAGTCCACTTCTTTCTTCCCCTCTTTCTTATCTGGTTCTTTTCTTGGCTTATCCTCTTCCTTTTGACCTTCTTCTTCCTTTTTAAGCTGCTTTTTAGGTTGTTTCTCCTCTGGCCCCCTTTTTTTCCCTTTGTCTTCATCAATAACCCTATGTTAGAGCACAGCAATAGAAGGTAAACAATTCATTTATACTTATTCTTTTTTGAAAGACTTTTTTGTATTTATTCATGTGTATGTATGTGTGGAGGTAAGTACTCCTTTAACAGCTGAGCCATCTCTTAAGCCTTCATTTATACTCATTACCAAACAAATATTTCAGGGGGGAAAAAACATTGCAAATTGTTATGTGAAATAAAATCTAAAACATAAAAGATGGTATATATCATCCTATCATAAAATGGAATTCTACAACAAATATTACAAGATACAAAATTATAGTAGCACCAGGTCAATAAAATGTGATATCCTTCAGTTTTCCAATTTGCTTTTAATGTAATTTATTTGTTTAAAAAGGAGATTTTATTCTTCTAGAGGGCCCAGGTTCATTCCCGAGTACCCACATGACAACCCAGCCCCCATTTAATAGAATTATACTTTACATATTTATAAGAATATTTGTTTTAGGGACTGGAGAGATGGCTCACTGTTTAAGAGTACATGCTGTTCTTCCAGAAGACCTGGGTTCAATTCCCAGCATCCACATGGCAGCTCACAACTGTCTATAACTCCAGCTCCAGGGAATCTGACACAGATATACGTGCAGGCAAAACGACAATGAACATAAAATAAAAAAAAAGAGTATTTGTTTCAGAAATACAATCACAGTCATTTGTGGGGGTTGAAAAGCATATAATGGTAAATATCTCACCAGTTACTTTTATTAAGCAAATGACCATAGAAACCATGAAATTAACACACCGACTCCTTGTGGAATAGTGACTGTAAACAGATTGCCATTATTTTTTAACTGGCAAGTAAAAATTATATATATTAAGTATATATGTAAATATATGTGCTATTTCAACATTAATGAATCAATCAGGCTATTTAACACAAGCATTTAATAACCTTAAAATTTGAAGTTTTCAAATATATTAAGCACACACACACACGTTACAAGTGTGTTTGTTCTACTGCCATTTTTTGTTGGTTTCCCCTTTGAGATATTCTAACAACTAGCTTGGAAATAAAGCTCTTCAGTTATATTTTGGTTGAAAAGTACAGCCCTCCAATAGTACTCCATAACCAACAATTCTTGACATAGTCAGTTCAGGTGTGAAAACATGGCTTGGTGTTGAAGAGTACTTGGTTGTTCTTTCAGAAAACTACGGCTTTGGCTCCCAAGCCAACCTCAGGTGGTTCACCATCGTAAACTTAAGCTCCAGTAGATCTGATAACCAGTCTGACTCTAAGAGCACCTATGTATACATACATGTGTACACACCACACACAGTGTTGTTTTATTTTTTAATCAGTAAATTATTTGTTTCTCAAAACAGGGTTTCTCTGTGTAGCCCTGGCTGGCCTTGAACTCATAGAGATCACCTGCCTCTGCCTCCCAAATGCTGGGATTAAAGTCATGGCCACCATGCCACTGCTTAGTAAATCCATCCTTAATTGAGTTTTCCTTATAAAACCTTTAGGTACAACCATCATTTCCTAAATATTCCATCCCTTCTCAAGTTTTTCCAAAAAAGCCAGAGGGAACAGAATTTGTAAGAAAAGATGACAAAGGGAAAAAGAAAAAAAAAACCAAACAACCCCACTTCCTTGGTAACAAATAATCATTCTAAAATTAACTTTTATACTCTTAAAGAACTTGTTATACAGAACAGAAAAAGGTCTGTGGACACTACTTCAGATATAATCTGCCCAGAAATCTCTTCAGCAATCTACCCTGCCCAATTTCCCCTTTTAGCCTACATTACCAAAGTTTATGTTATACACCACAAAAAAGCTTAACCAGGGCCGGGCGGTGGTGGCGCACGCCTTTAATCCCAGCACTCAGGAGGCAGAGCCAGGCGGATCTCTGTGAGTTCGAGGCCAGCCTGGTCTACAAAGTGAGTCCCAGGAAAGGCGCAAAGCTACACAGAGAAACCCTGTCTCGAAAAACCAAAAAAAAAAAAAAAAAAAAAAAAAAAAAAAAAAAAAAGCTTAACCAAATAACCAGATTTTCAATCCCAAGCAATCTTTCCCGTTTACACAAATTCTCCAATCTCTATAATTTTCAGAAACAAAATAGCAATACAAATACTATGTAAGACACACAAAAAAACAAAACAACAAAAAACTGTTAAAAAACAAAAAGTATTTTCTACTTATTTACAAAGGGCTCAATAACTAATTTTATATTAAAAATAAACTCACATGTCACTCTCTGAAGCACAAGGCTGTTTTACCACTTTAGGTCTTCCTCTTGGTTTTGGAATCTTGACTTCAGTAGCTAATTTTCATATAAGAAAAAAAAAAAAGACAAATTTCCCTTTTAAATGCAAAGCTTATGTAGAATACAGTGTTGCATAATACACAACAATATTATTTAAGGGCATAACTAGTGACCCCATGCATCAGGAAAATTTCCATTTGTCCTTATGTTTGACAGATTAAAACTGGGAAGAGTGGAGGAAGGGTAAACTGCAGTTCATACGTAATGTATGAGAAGACAATAAGTTTAAAAGTACTTATCTTTTTTAAAAAAGCATTTTTCATTGCTGTTTTAACAAATGTCACAAAACAACTCTAAAATTATCACTCATTCAGAATTCATATTTCTATCACAATAGTTTATACTTTACAGTATTCCTCAAGATCTTTATCATCACCAGTTTGATCCATTAATATTACAAAACATGTAAATAGATTTTAATTTTTCTTTCCAAATTGGACTAATCCCCTTAGAAGTTTTCCGTAAGGATCCTATTATGATGTAGGGAAAAAAAACCAGCTCTATTTTCAGTGTTCTACTCTGTATTATGAAAAACAACTCAACATTATCTCCAAATTGTTAAGTCAGTACTTAACAAATATCCTATCAGAATGCAGTAATTTTAAAGTGAAAAAAAAATAAAAAAGCCCATTTTCAAGGTAGTTTAAGCTCACCAGCTTCATTTGGCAGTATAAGTCAAGTCACAATTATTTCAAACTTAGTAAAAGTAGCTGTATCCAGCAGAAACCATTTCTTTCTCCTTTGATACTGTCATTTCATACAGCCTCACATCTGCATGATATTTTCTCAAAGGCATGTAGCACATACTGTGGTAGTCCTGTAAGACTGCATGTTCTAGTGACACCACAGAGAACTTAGTTTGTGTAAGTATACAATATTGTTCACACAGTGAAACTGCCTAATGACTAATTTCTCAAGCCTCATCTATGTCCATGTTTAAAGTGAGACATGACTGTCTTTAATCAACTGCTGTTCATATTATTCCAAAACACTTGAGCCAGCAATGTTTTAATGGACGGAATATTAATAACAAGCCAAAAAGTATTTAAGGATTAAGGATCTACCTGCAGGTCGTCCTCTCTTAGGACTTGCTTTCAAGTTAGCAGAAGCTGTTGCTGCAGCCACCATTCCTGCTTCTTCAGTTTCCACTTGTTTTTCAGCCTGAATCACAAAAATTTAATTAACTTATATTAGCAAGACCTTGCCACTCCATAATAACATAAATAGCAGCATAATTTTGATATGATTTTTATTACTTTTGAACAATCAACTTATGAGTATCATCTCACTTTTTCCAGTCATCTTTTTTAAATTTCCCATTTGAAAAAATAAGGCTAACATTTTTTGATACAATATGAGAACCAAAGTATAATGCAGTTATGCTGTAACAAATCACATTGCTAATATACATATACTTCTTCTTTCAACTGAGACAGACATCTGATGCTCTCCTATAGAAGTTACTTTTATTTTCTCATAGAAAGCTTTCCAAACTACAAGGCTGAAAAGTTAATGGGCCCAAATGAGAATCAGTTTTTATTGATTTTATTTTAGGAAAATAAAAGAACCACATATTAGATAGGAAATGAAAACATGAGGAAATAGACAGTAGTGATTATAATCACAAAGAGAGGTACAAACCTAGAAAGAAATTCAATTGAAGGACCTAAGGACAGTAAAGAGTCACTTGGACTTCAGTATTAACTGCCAAAGAAAAAGCAAGAATTTATCTAAAAACATATAGAACCCAATTCAATAAATTAAAAAAATTCAAAATATTTACTTTTGGTCCTGAGTAAGAAACAGTATTCCTTTTTTAAAAAAAACTTCTTTTTGATGGGAGGGGCAGAGAAATACAGCCCAGAAACCCAGACCAGCCTTAAAAACTCTTTCTTCCCGCCTCAGCCTCCCAAGTTGCCTTCCCTCTGTGATTACAGGAATCGCCACCAGGCCCAGTTCCATCTACCTTTGAATCAGGATGCCCAGGATGGATGATAAGGATAGCCATCTCTAAGAATTTATGCATAATGCACACTCAAAATAGTAAAACTGACGAAGGTTACCCTTCTGACTGTTCTCAGAAACAAAAAAAATTCTGCGTTAAGAGCTATGTTAAGATTGAGCCAGATCTCTGTGAGTTTGAGGCCAGGCTGGTCTACAAAGCTACAAACAGTTCCAGGACAGGTAGCAGCTATTACACAGAAAAACTCTGTCTTGGGGAAAAACAAAAATGCATGAGATCATGCTGCCCTATTCCAAATCTGATCCTGCAACTCCATGTTAAGGAACTAGATGGCTGTATTTCCATAAAGTTCCACAGGTGCCAAAGGTTAAACTCTTCCTACTGATGACTTAATAATAGGTCAAAGGTACTTCAAAGTTAGGTTCAAACAGATCAATCAGCTCTTCAGGGCAAAAAGAACTTACCCTTTCTGCATTTGGAAATAAGTCGAAAGCAAGTAAGAATCACAGGTACATGGATCATTTGGGAACATACCAACAGACAGTAAATGACATATTCATGACTATTTAATATAGTAAAAAAGATAACTCTAATACTAAACAAAGATTGGACCTACCATGGATATACATTTGACTATTAGTGCAAAAAGCATGCAAGTAAAAGCCATTACTCATGAAAATATTTTGACCAGAGAAAGGACTGATTCAGTTTTTTGAAATATATGTATGAATATCTTGAATGTTCAGAGTCTGGATTTCACTTATAATTTTAATATCTGACTGAAACCACTGGATTCATTCTTTCTCATTATCATCACGATTTTCACCTGTACTACCTTTTCTCTTTCCTAACGCCATTCCATATGCATTATGGACCCACTATTCATAGCCCTTTTGACGACTTTGCTACATCTGTTTCACAAATCCCAGAAGAAGGTAACTAAGCTGATGAGCCCTAGGAGGCAGGGTGGGATGGGGTACAAACATGAAATAATTTCCTTTAAAGTTGGCATCTCAAATCTCATGTTAATCCTTTGACCTGCTACTACAAGCCCTGAATAGCTAACATAAACTTTCAGTCACTTATCCATTGAACTAAAGTCTTGATCTAACTGAATGGGGGAGAAGAGGAAATACAGCTAGAAAGAATTCCCTTGATTTCCAATTGCCTTGAGTCAAAGTGAGCACATCTCTTCCTTCTTAAATCAATCCCTTTAACTATCAATTTTTCCTAGTTTTGCTAGGGAAAATGGTAAGATTTTTACTGTTATTTCACATTAAATGTTTCCCTTTATATGCACTGTTATAATACTTCTTTTGTTTCTCGAGATTTGAAATATATAGTACCATTAAACATTTATTCTCCAATCCACTTCATCTCATTTCTGTCCCTAGCACTTACCTAAATGAAACTGAAATCTCCTGAATAGGCTAATTACCAAACATCTCACTAGATCCTTTGTACTGGGCACTGCTGTTAACTCCCTTATTCAAATTCTTCTCTCTGTTGCTCATAGACAACTTCTGGTTCCTCTTGATGGTTCTTCCAGTCACCATTTTGAAGAGACACCTTCCCTCATTTCTATCATATACCATTCCAATGCTAGTTTCTGCATCTACACCAGCAAACATTTTTTCTTGACCTCCTCTAACATTTTACCTTTATACCAGTGGTTGTGTATTTTCCCTCTTTTGTACTATTATCATAGGTATTATCAGCTTTCTCTTCTGACCCCAAACCAACAAGTCTGTGTCCATACCTAGTATACAGTCACTCAAGCAAACACCTTGGAGTCTTCCTACATTCTGCTCCATTCTCTTTACCATCTTATTTCAATCAGCTATCATTTAAACTTCTGAAAGTATTCTAAATTCCATCTCTCATACTAACAAAAATAAATAACTTGATATAAGGCCCGTGTCTTTGGAATTTAATGCTAATTCCTTAGAAAGGCCTTTCATGACCTACTATGATCATACTAGGCCACTGTTACATCCCCTCACCTTAACCATTACAGGCAATTAAACAAATACCCAATACTTACCAAAGTTACATGTACATTATGCTATATAGTCTATTAGATATATGAAAATATTGTCTTAAAAAGAACAATGCACATACCTCAACTTAGGGATACTTAATAAGGATGGGCATGTAACTCAGCGATGGACCTCTTGCCCAGCATGTGCAAGCACTGGCCGAGTCCCAGCACCACAAAATAAAAACACTCATTGGTTTAAAAGTGCTAGCAAACAGGGCTTTGGGTATTCACTCAGGGGTAAAGTTTCTGCTTATAGCATGTTGAAAGCCCCAGGTTTGAGCAACACACACACAAAAAATTCTAACAACTCACCTATGCCGTCAGTAAGCCATATTGCCAAGTAGACAGCCTTACCTTGGTGTTGATGGCTACAACTTAATAAGCATGGTAGAGTTACTAAAGGTAGAAGAGCTGTAGCAATGTCTTAAAATGAGGCAAAAAAAGAAATCTGTCCCAACAACTGATTTAGTCCATGCACAAAATGTTTCTTTGTACTATGCAGTGATTGTTTTTTAATATTTTACCCTACAGACTTTTCAAAATTGCAGGCAGCTTTCTCAAAATCTGCTGCTGCTTTATGAGCCATTTAATATCCTAAATCCTTTAGTGTCATTTCAACATTCATAGTATCTTCACCAGGAGGAGACTCTACCATGAAATCACTTTCACTGCTCATGCACAAGTGTTAATTTATTCACAGGTATGAAAATATTCTGTCTATTGGTACATTTCCATTACATCACAGCACCCGGGCAACCAGGTGCACTGTCACTGAACAACTTAAAGTTGTCTTTTTTTCCCAGAGCAGTATTCCACAGTGGGACTAAGACATTCAGCAAACCATGTGAACAGCTGCCATCCAGGCTTCCTTGTTTCATTTAAAATGAAGAGTCAAGGTTCATTTGGTTTAAGTCCTAAAAGTCCTAGGGTTTTCAAAATGGGTTCATATTTAAGTCACTAGTAGTTCCAGACCCTAATGATCAGTCTGTCTTCTGAGGTTTTGAATACAGACACTGATTATTCCTAGATGGCATTTTCTTCCAAAGTAAGGCTGTTTACACTTAAGATTTCATTGAGCATGGTCACATTCTTCAGTTAGCTACATCTGGGTAACTTAATGGAGCTTCTCCATCAGCACCTGCTATGCTACTTCCTGTAGCTTTATGTTGTGGAGACAGCTTCTTGCTTTGTATCTCATGAACTGACCCAGGATAGCTTCATCTGTTGATCTGTACTTTTTTCACTTCCCTCAGCCTTGCTGTGGATTGGGCTTTGGCTTACAGAAGCATTCTGACTGGCTTAATCTTCTATCCTGACCATTAACACTTTCGCCTTAGCAGTAGTGAATCTGTTGTACTTTATCATTCCAGCATTCACTTGAGCAGCATTCTGAATTTTGTAGAGAACTTTTCCTTTGTATCTGCATTCACAATGTGGCTTACAAGCCCAAGAAGCTCAGTTTTCAGCATACTTCAGCCTTTAACATGCCCTGCTTACTAAGGTTAATCATTTATAGCTTTTAGTTTAAAGAGACCTGTCTGTGAGGTTTTCCACATTAAGACCTAGAGGCCTTTTACAAACAGACTAATCTCAGTATTATTCTAAGACCAACATTGGCCCATAGGGGAGCAGTCATTAATTTATCAATTAAGGATGCTATCTTATATTAAGCAATTGTGGTGCCTCAAAAAAATTATCAAAGATCATTAGACCAAAGTAACACATATAACAAAATTTACGAATAGAATAGCAAAACATGACACAAACACACACTGTTGGAAAGACTAGCTCTGCAGAGTTGTCACAAACCTTTATAAAACAATAGGTGGGCCAAGCATGGTGGTGCATGCCTTTAACCCCAGCACTCAGGAAGCAGAGGCAGGCAGATCTCTGTGAGTTTGAGGCCAGCATGGTCTACATAATGAGTTCCAGAGCACCCAGGGATATACAAAAAGACCCTGTCTCAAAAAAGACAAAAGAAAAAAAAAAACCACCACAACAAAAACACTGTATGGCAAGTGCAATACAGCAAAGCTCAAGAAAATTAAGCATTCCTGTATTTTTCTATTTTGATTTAAAAAAAAAAAAAATCAACAAGAAACCGTTTCATTTGTTCACTGTGTCAGTGAAGTCAGTTCTAAATTTCTGACTTTCCTCACTGATCTGATCTCATATCCCTAATACAATTTCCTGTCATCACACTGTCTTAAAAAGGGAGTCATGTAACATTGTAACATTTTAAACGATTCAATGATTTCCCATAATTTCATTTCTTCAGAAAAACACTGTAGTTTTATTGTCATTTCCATCCAACTTTAAAGCCTATCAATAATAAAATATGCATCGCAAGTCTTGAAGTTCCTCTGTATGTGTCTGAATAGATACCCTCAGATGACCTGCTCCTTTATTTGCCCCTTATTTAAAACTGTACACCAGAGGACAAAAAGCCACTGTAATTGTTTTCTTCTATTATTTCCTAAGACATTAAATTCTTGACTTCATTTCTGTCTTTGGCATACAAATGTCTAGGATGTAATAACCTGGTCAGAAAAAGGTGTGAACAAAACCTAACCCTGAATTCAAAGCGTACGAACTATCTGGGCTCTATCTACTGTTACTCCACTCTCACTTCCCACAACAGTAACTAGCACAATGGACAACAGTCATGTGCGAGAATTGAAGAATCAGGAATTGACTATTTCACTGCATTAAATAACCAAGAATGTGATTATATACTTTTCATTTTACAGAAAAAAATGAGGCCTGGTGGTGGTAGCACAGGCCTTTAATCCCAGCACTCGGGAGGCAGAGGCAGGAAGATCTCTGTGAGTTCGAGGCCAGCCTGGGCTACAGAGCGAGTTACAGGAAAGGCTTCAAAGCAACACAGAGAAACCCTGTCTTGAAAAACCAAAAAAAAAAAATGAGGCAGAAGGTTGAAAGGAGTGAAAATTGTTTCACTTTACTCTTTCATCATTCAGCTTAACTTAAGGATGCCAGTTTTATCACCAAGAAAAAAACTTCACTAAAGTAACCAGCTTAGCCTTTAAAAATTAAAGGGCATAGATCGGGTGTGAATAAGGTTTCCTTATCTCCATTCTTCCTCAGTTTAAGTAAAATTTCTTTTAAAATTCTTATGGTGTATTAAAGAAATTACCTTTCTCTTTCTTCCTCGCCTGGCAGCTTTTGGAGTGGTTATGTCAACTGCTTTAGTCACATCCTAAAACACAAAAGCAGGCAAAACTAGCAAAAACCACAAGTGAAACTGAATATATTATACAAGAGTGTGTAAGAAATTTTCTTAAACTAAGTCACAAACATGCTTCACTGATAGTGCAGGATGAAATCTCTTGTTACTCCAACCTTTGGAAGTAAGTCTTACTATTATAGTGACAACAATTAGTATCTTCAGAAAAAAAAATCTTATGGAATAACTGCTGCTATTTTCAGAGGTTTAAATGTGAATGGCCTCCACAGGCTCATATATTTGAATGCTTAGTCATCAAGTGTGGCACTACTTGAGAAGGAACAGGAGGTGTGGCCTTGGTGGAGAAAAAGTGTCACCGAGGATGGGCTTTGAAGTCTCAGAAGCTCAAACCAGGCCTAGTGTCTCTCATTCTTCCTGCTACCTGCAGATCTAGATATAAAACTCTCAGCTACTTCTCCAGCACCATGCTCCCCGTCATGAAACTGTAACTAAGTCCCAATTCAATACTTTTTTTTGTAAGAGATGCCTTAGTCGTGGTGTCTCTTCATAGCAATAGAGCAATGACCAAAACAGCCTACAATGGCTGAGTATCTCTACTCAAATAATGATGCAAGCAGGAATAAATCGGGTTTAAAATTTTTTCAGTCTAATTTTTTTTTTTTTTCGTTTTTCGAGACAGGGTTTCTCTGTGTAGCTTTGTGCCTTTCCTGGGACTCGCTTGGTAGCCCAGGCTGGCCTCGAACTCACAGAGATCCACCTGGCTCTGCCTCCCGAGTGCTGGGATTAAAGGCGTGCGGCACCACCGCCCAGCCCAGTCTAATGTTTTTTAAGCACTTCCAGCCCACAATACTTTATTTTTGGTTTGGTTTTGAAATTTATTTTCATTTTTGGTGTTTTGCCTGCATCTATGCCTGTGTGAGGGTGTTGGGTCTACTGGAACTGGAGGAGTTAGATAGTTGTGAGCCACCATGTGGGTGCTGGGAATTGAACCAGGGTCCTCTGGAAGAGCAGTCAGTACTCTTAGCCACAGAGCCATTTTTTTTTTTTTTAAGAAAAAAACAGTATCTCTCATAGACAGTAACCTACCTTATAGTTACACCTGTTTTGAACATAAAAACAATTTCAAATGAAAACTTCCATCCAAAGGCTAGAGAGAAAGTTTAGTGGCTAAAAAAAATTGCTGGTCTTTACAGGACTCATGTTCAGTTACCAGGACATGGAGGCTTTACAACCATTTTTAACTCTAGTTCCAGAGTATCCAATGCCCTTCACAGGCAACAGGAATGCATCAAGTGCACAAGCATAGACATAGGAAATCTAAAATTTGAAAACATGCATAGTAAAGATGCATAAGCTATTTTATATAAAGTTTTAATATTTGAGGAAATTAAGCTGTTTTCATTCACTTTTCAAATACTTCAAAGATTACTTCCTAATTTGCCAGTCAACTCACTTTATAATTTCTTTCTTGCAATAATCATAAAATCCATAGGCAGTACGAGACAGCTCCATGCCTATTCCTCCCTTACAGTATATGCACTAACTACTATCTATAAATACATTTTCTTCTTAGATCAGAAAAGATATAAAACATACTTCATTGCTGGCTTTTTCTTCATGATCAGTATCTTCCTTTGAAACACTAGTTTCTTTTTCTTCAACTTCAACATCAGATGATGCATTTGACTGTTTAGTTGATGCCTATGAAGAATAAATTATTAATTTCTAAAAAATGGCTTACCCAACTTGAAATTTTTCTACTCATGCAAAACAAAAACTTACATAGTTAAGGGAGTACCCCAATTTCTGTTGCAAAGGGTATTTAATATATAGAATTTTTAGAATTTAAAGCAGGGAGTGTTGCTACTGTATTCCCAGCATTTTAGGTAGGAAGATGGCTACAAGTGTGAGACTACCCTAAGCTAAACAACTTGCAAGCAAGCTAGGTATGGAGTGACACCTTGCCTCAGAAAATTTTAAAACGGCAAATTAAAATAATCAGTTTTGCGCCAGGCAGTGGTGGCGCATGCCTTTAATCCCAGCACTCGGGAGGCAGAGCCAGGCGGATCTCTGTGAGTTCGAGGCCAGCCTGGGCTACCGAGTGAGTTCCAGGAACGGCGCAAAGCTACACAGAGAAACCCTGTCTCGAAAAACCAAAAAAAAAATCAGTTTTGGCAAGACATAGTGGCACTCAGGAGAGTGAGGCAGGTGAATTCTAAGTTGGAGGCCAGGCTGAGCTTTATATCAACAAAGTAGGAAAGCTGGAGGTGGGAGGTGTATCGTCACCTAAAATACTACTGAAGATTGAACATGCCTAATCAGAAATCCAAATGTTTCCAAAATCCAGAACTTTTTGATCAATTCTTTTGTAAAGGAATAAAATAATGTAAAATCTCCTTGAATATTACTCCTAACACTACAAAATGTTTTAAGTCACAGTGGCCAGATTTCTTTGTTTTGAATTAATTTTTTTTTGTTGTTGTTTTGTTTTTGTTTTTCAAGACAGGGTTTCTCTGTAGCTTTGGAGCCTATCCTGGAATTTGCTCTGTAGACCAGGCTGGCCTCGAACTCACAAAAATCCATCCACCTGCCTCTGCTTCCCAAGTGCTTGGATTAAAGGCATGCGCTGCCACCACCACCTGGCTGTTTTGAACTCCATCAGACATCAAATCAGCAAGTTGATCACACTGTAAGTAAGGACTGTGGCAGTAACATAATACTATGTACAGAAGCAATTACAGGATACTATGCAGAGTACCGTAACATATACTAACTAGATGTTAAGACCATCTAAAGAAGGCTTGGTATAACAAGGGAAGATATCAAAACTCTACAGAACATCTAAAAATTTGTCAAAGGCAATAAACAGTATGGCATGTGAAAAAACATCAGATTTTTTTTTATTTTTTGCCCCCCACCCCACCCACAGGTTTCTCTGTGTAGCTTTGGCTGTCCTGGAAATCACTCTGTAGATCAGGCTGGCCTCAAAGTCAGAAATCCACCTGGCTCTGCTCCCTGAGAGCTGTAATTAAAGGCATACAGCACCACACCAGCTTCATCGTCAGTTTTAAGAGTTGAATAATGGTCACTTTTTAAAGAGTGATTCATACTTTTCCAGTTTTTTGCTACCTAGAGCTTTAAAAAGTTTTTTGTTGATGAATGAAAAAGTGAAGCATAGTTTTTTTTTTTTTGGTTTTTCGAGACAGGGTTTCTCTGTGTAGCTTTGCGCCTTTCCTGGAACTCGCTTTGGAGACCAGGCTGGCCTCGAACTCACAGAGATCCGCCTGGCTCTGCCTCCCGAGTGCTGGGATTAAAGGCGTGCGCCACCACCGCCCGGCTCGAAGCATAGTTTCATAAACATCTCCTTTGGAAGTTCTCTGGCCCTAGTATAAATAGTGGTGCTTTTTTTTTTTCTTAGTTTTCCAAGACAAGTTTTCTCTGTGCAGAGAAACTTACTATCCTGAAACTTACTCTATAGACTAGGCTGGCCTTGAACTCAGAGATCCACCTGCCTCTGCTTCCCAAGTGCTGGCATTAAAGACGTGTGCCACCATTGCCCAGCTATAGTGGCTCATTTTACCTAAGTTCTAGAGCTTTTGAATATTCATGAGTGCAACTGGCAATATAGGAACACATTATTAAAACAGCGTGGGGAACATAGATGGTTTAGCAGGTGAAGGGACTTGCTGAGCAAGCCCAACACCAGCATGGTAAAGTAGATAGAGAACCAATGCCACAAAGTTGTACTCTGACCACTACACATGCATACATTATGCATACACCCATATAAACACAAAATAAGTAAAATTAAAAAATCTGTATCTGTACCAAGACAGGAAAAAAATTTAAGAAAAACAATCATTTCTGTTACAGAATAAAAACTGAACAAACATGGAGTGGTGGCGCATGCCTTTAATCCCAGCATTTGAGATGCAGCGGTGGGCAAATCTCTGAGTTTGAAACTAGCCTAGTCTGCAAAAGAAGTTCCAGGACAGGCAGGGATATACAGAGAAACCTTGAAAATAGAAAAAAGGAAAATAGAGCAAACCATGTACAAAGCAAACCACTCTAAGAAAATGTAATGCCACATATAAATTAAAAGCTCTGGCAAGAGGCTGTTTAGAATTGGTAGGAAAAAAAATTAATAGGTAGAATTTCCACCGGGGCTATAAATACTGTTACATATTTAATTCATGAGGTCCATTCTAGTAACATTCTACAAATCTGTAAAAAAGTAAAGGGCATATGCTTTAAGTTTACAAAACGATTAGGTCAGTGAGATGGCTCAGCACTAAAGGTGTCTGTCTGATGTTCATTGATGCATGCCTGCTGACCTGAGTTCCATCCACAGAACCATGTAAAGGTGAATGGAGAACTTCACAAAGATGTACTTGACCTCCACACGAGCACTATAGTGTACGTCCTCACACATATCAAACTTATAATAATAAATTTTAGAGCCCCAAATCTAACAAGACATTGAATTATAGCTTTACATTCAGTAATAGTTTAAATGAACTTTACTGTCAATCAAAAAAAGCTAAGCAGCCAAGTTCTTCCCAATTTTTGAGATCTATTTAGTCATTCAATTAGGAATAAATTTAGACACAAAATGTCAACGTTCAACCAAAAAAGAGCACAACAATCTGAAACTCATAAGGTACTTTAATTGGATGTGTATTTTACAATGACAATATTTTTCCTCTAACACTAAAAAACAGTAAATTTTAATAGAATGACTCACCTGTTGACTTGAAAATTTCACCTTCGGATTGTTATCTATCTCCCATAATCCTTCATTAAAACCTTTTCGTTTATTTGGTTTGCCATACTTTTCCTTATTTTCTGAGTAAGGAAAGATGTCCTTTGGTCCTAAAAAAGCACTGTAACAGAAAGAAGAAAGTACAAAGCAACCTCCATTAAATATGTATTAGGCTACTAGGTGACACATGCCAATAAACACTTTATATATACAAACTAGTTTCTTGTATTTTGTTGTTTTTCAACCCAGGGTTTCTCTGTGTAGCCTGGGTGACCTAGAACTTATTGGGTAGACCAGGCTGGCCACAAACTCAAGACATCTGCCTGCCTCTGCCTACCTAGTGCTGGGATTAAACGGGTGCATCATCATAGCCAGCTCATACAAACTAGTTCTAATTCCTAGTGATCTTATTAGTGAGAGCAACTTCACCAGGGTAAGAAGGTAGGAATGCTCTTACTAGAAACGCTCTTCAGGTGCTGCTTACTTACAAATTTTCCCTATGTACGTGGGGGGTGGGAGTGGAGATAAGAGGAATTCATACAAAGTCATAACTAGTGCCAAACCCTATTTTTCTTTTATAGTATTAATGATTGATTGGCAAGCTCTCTACCACCAAGTTACACTCCCAGCCTAGAAATACTTTTATAAAATCCACTAACAATTACCCAGATCCATAATTCTATTTTTAAAGTTGTACAAAAAATGAAATGTATTTAACACCACTGACTGGTTGTACACTTAAAAATAGTTAAAATAGCACACGCACTTAATCCCAGCACTCAGGAGGCAGAGGCAGGCAGATGGATCTTTCTGAGTTTGAGACCAGCCTGATCTACAGAGCAAGTCCCAGGACAGCTAGGGCTACACAGAGAAACCCTGTCTCAAACAACCAACCAACCAAACATAAAAGGCTAAAATAGACTAGGGAGATGGTTCAGTGGGCCTGAGTTTGAATCCCCAGAACCCATATACAGTTAAATGGGGCAGCTCAGTTATCTCTCATCCCAGTGCCCTATGGTGAGAGGAGAGGAAGACAGAAGAATCCTCCAAAGTTAAAAGGCTAGTCTGGCATATGCAGCACAAAAACATAACCCCAGAAAGATGCTGTCTCAAACAAGGCAGAGAGAAGGGACCAACACCGCAGGTTTTCCTGGCCTCCAGACAAAGGCCAGAGTACCACAGAGTGTCTGTACTCAAATACATATAATGATGGTAATAATAAATGATTTAAATATAATTAATAATACCATGTATATTTCAAAATAACTAAAAGGGATTTCAAAGGGTCTTACCAAAGAAACAGATAATTGACGCTAGTTACCATGACTTCCTCCACTGTATAATATACACATATCAAAGAACCACACTATACCCCAGAAACGTCAACAATTATGTTAATAAAACCCTGGCTGTTTTCCACAACAAACTTAAACATTATTAGTATTAAGCATTTAAATGCATCAAAATGTGTTCATTTCAACATCTGGCACATTACATAATTCCTAAAAGTATCAACAAAGCATGTCATATAAATGTATGTTTAAAAAGGAATAGGGCTGGGTGGTGGCTGTGTGCGCCTTTAATCCCAGCAATCGGGAGGCAGAGCCAGGCAGATCTCTGTAAGTTGTAACTCGCCTGGTCTACAAAGCGAGTTCCAGGACAACTGGGATGGTTACACAGAGAAACTCTGTCTCAAAAAAAAAAAAAAGTGTTACAAAATTCATTTATTCAGTCAGGCATGGTGGTTCACACCTGTGATCCCAGCACTTGGGAAGTGACAGCAAGAGGAGTAAGAGTTCAAGGCCATCCTTAGCTACTAAGCAAGTTTGAGGCCAGCCTGGGCTACATGAAATTCTGTTCAAAAAATAGTTTTCCTCAATGATGAAATCAGACAACACCTTTTATTCATTCACATGTACAGTCAGTCAGTCAACTCTTATCATTGACAGAAAAGGTAAGTGAATATAAACTTATACCTCTTCAGAGTACACACATGATTAAATTCCTGTAATCAAAACATTTTCAAAATCCAGTCAAATACCTAGCCTTCATTAATGTGTGTTTCAGTTTAAAGATGGCTTATTTAGGCCAGGGCAGTGGTGGTGCATATGCCTTTAATCCCAGTACTCAGGAGGCAAAGACAGGCGAATCTCTTTCAGTTTGAAGACAGCCTGGTCTATAGAGTGAGTTCTAGGACAGCCAGAACTGTTACAAAGAGAAACTCTGTCCTGAAAAACCAAAAGATAGCTTATTTAATGATTACTGGTAATTTTTTAACATTAAATTCATAGCCAAAGCTTATTTAACATGGATTTAATCTAAAATAAAGCATAGCCTTCATGCACTTAGAAACCACTAAACAGCATTTTACTACTATAAGACTAGTTTAAAAATCAAAATGACTCCAGAACACACAAAACTCCATTCAACCAGACAGACTATAATGTTTTTGTAGTATGAGCTGAAATAAGAACATTATTTTAATTAGGAATGTTTGTATCAGATACTATTTTTGCTCATTTGGTCATATCTATGTGGTCTGTGGTTACACTAAATTTTAAAGTGATCGAGCAATTGAAAAATAATATTCTGCACCAGGTGTAGTGGCATTTGCCTTTAATTCTAGCACTTGGGAGTCAGAGGCAGGAAGATCTTATAGCCAGAGCTACATAATGAGACCCTGTTTCAAAACCCCAAAGTAAATAAAAATCCATGAATAATGAGCATTAACTGTTTTAATGTACTTAGACCCACTCTTCAAGATATCCCTTATATCTCCCTACATGTTCTTTAGAAAGTCTGTCAATTTGGAGCTGAAGGGATAATGACTCGGTGGTTAAGAGCACTTGCTGCTCTTGCAGAGAACCCAAGTTCAGTTCCCAGCAATCACAATGTAGCTCACAACTGTTTCAACTCCAGTTCTAGGGGACCCAATGCCAATCCAAATTTGCAAACACCCATACCCAGAAAATAAATCTAAATAAAAAGGTACATCAACTCTGTAAAGATGGGCACAGTATGTCTGACTGCTCTGCTATGATGTTATACACAAGTATTTTACCCAAATACTGTTTATTTCTTCAAAAATGTTTAATATATCTAACAAATTACTTCTCTGCTGAAATTCTATACTAAAGAACTAATAAAGCTATCCCTGGTAGAGTATTGCACAAAATTTTCATGAAAATGATTCTTGGTAGGTGGGAGGTGGTGGTGTACGCCTTTGAGTTCAAGGCCAGCCTGGTCTACTAGGACAGCCAGGGTTACCCAGAGAAACCCTATTTGGGGGAGGTGGAGGAGGGGGAGAGAGAATGACATTGCTGGATGTAATCTTAAACTGGGAAATATAGCATATTTTTTAAATTCTGTATCTTTAAATATAGAAATAAAGTTAAAAACAGTTAAACAGAGGCCAGGCATCATGGATGGCACATGGGTTTATAATCTGTAACTCTAGTTCCAGGGGATCTGATGCCTTTTTCTGGCTTCCATGGGTACTGCACACATGTAGTGCACATACATGCAGGCAAAACACATATACACTATTTTAAAATAGTCTTAAAAAAAAAAAGCCTCAGTACTAAGTAGTATGAAGATTAGTGATATGGGATTGAGCCAGTGTTTGGACATTGCCTAATATGTGACACTTGAGTTTAATCTTTTTTGGGGGGGGAGGAGGGATGAAACAGGGCTTCTCTTTTTACCCTGGCTGTCCTGGAACTCCTCTGTAGAGCAGCATGCCACTTTCACGGAAACAGTTAAAAATTTACAGCCTTTCCTTCTACTTGGTTAGTGTTTAAACTTAAATTCTGCTAGTTTCTAAAAGTGCTACCGTCCCTTTGATCCCTCCAACCACACAGACCTTTATAAACCTAAATAACTCATAACTCTACAAAGGTTTTTTTTTTTTGTTTTTTTAAGATTTTTGTTTTATTAATTCCATGTAGATGTTGGGGAAGGGGTAGCTGTGCATGTGAGTACAGTACCCAGATGTCAGAAGAGGACATCCGATTCCCTGGAACTCTACAAAGGTTTTTTTTTGTTTGTTTTTTAAGATTTTTGTTTTATTAATTCCATGTAGATGTTGGGGAAAGGGTAGCTGTGCATGTGAGTACAGTACCCAGATGTCAGAAGAGGACATCAGATTCCCTGGAACTCTACAAAGGTTTTTTTTTGTTTGTTTTTTAAGATTTTTGTTTTATTAATTCCATGTAGATGTTGGGGAAAGGGTAGCTGTGCATGTGAGTACAGTACCCAGATGTCAGAAGAGGACATCCGATTCCCTGGAACTCTACAAAGGTTTTTTTTTTGTTTGTTTTTTAAGATTTTTGTTTTATTAATTCCATGTAGATGTTGGGGAAGGGGTAGCTGTGCATGTGAGTACAGTACCCAGATGTCAGAAGAGGACATCAGATTCCCTGGAGTAGGAGTTGCAGCGCTTGTGAGCCACACAACATAGGCAATGGGAACTTGGGTCACCTCTAAGAGCAGTTACGTTCTCTTAACCACTGATGCATGTCTCCAACACTACCAGCCCCACACAAAAATGTTTTGAGACAGGGTCTCCTTAAGTAGTCCTAGCCGGCCTAGCACTCTCTCTGTCTATCAGGCGGCCCTAGAAATCACAGAGATCTCAGGCCTGTCTCTGCCTCCCAAGTATCGGATTATAGACGTATCCCATCATGGGCATCTCTCTGTAGCTCTGGCTGTCCTGGAACTCACTCTGTAGACCAGGCTAGCCTGAAACTCAGCGATCTTCCTGACTCTTGAGTGCTAGGATTAAAAGCATGCGCCACCACTGCCCAGCCCAAGATCTTTTTTAATTCACACATAAAAGACACTCAGCATCACTCGACAATCACAGAAATATAAATAAAAACAACAATTTATGGCTGGGATATAGCTGAGCTGGTATAGTGCTTGTCTAGAATGTAGGAAGTCCTAGGTTCATTCCCAGCACCACGAAACTCCATGTATGGTACCATGACAAAGGCCTGTTAATTCAATACTCTGAAGGTAGAAACAGGAGAATCTGTTTAAAGTTATTCTCAGCTCCGTAGTCTGAGGCCTTCATGACATACATGAGACCTGTTGCAAAAAAGCAAAAACTAAAATGAAGAATTTGGGATATTTATACATGAATGTTCTGCAAGCAGTCTGGCAGTTTCTCAAATGACTAAACATTAAGTTGTCAATCAAACCAAGAATTAGTTTCTAGAGAGGTGAAAACGTATGTCCACACAAAGCATACACAATGGATGACTGTATAGAGTTCAGGAGTAGAGAGCTTGCCTAGGATATGCAAAGTCCTGGGCTAGATCCCAACATCATCAAAAAAATAATTATGTATAAGTGCTCTTATCAACATTATTCATAACAGCCAAGAGTGGGAAACCATACATGTCTATTAAGTCATAAATACAACATGGTAAAACGAGACAATGAAATATTAGTTGGCAGTAAATAAGAAAGGGAAGCATGGCTAAAGTATTAATCTTGAAACGCTGTATTAAATAAAAAATTAATAGTGACGGAAGACCTCATTAAATGGTTTCATTTACATGAAACACTCAGGAAAGTAGTTTGAGGGTTGCCTCGGCCACAGCAAAGATGGAGAAACAGAAGGTACCTATCACTAGGTAGTAGGTTTCTTTTGAAATGATAAATAATCTAAAATCTAATGTGATGTCTCTAGTACTTTCTGGAAATGCGGAACTACTGAATTTATAGTTTTAAGTGGGTGGACTGAAAGACGAATTATCTCACTAAGGCTGCTGTGTTTTCTTTCCCAGAACACAAACCAGGCACATGGCACACACTGTAATACTGCACTCGGGAGTTGAGAGATAAGAGGGTCAGAAATTTAAGGTCATCATTACCTATATGTCAAGATCAAAACCAGGCTGGGCTAACATGACAACTGTCTCAATTTTCTTATTGTTTTTAGAGAACACTATATCCTACCAAAAAATGATCCATAATTTTATCAATTATACTATTCTTTCAACATATATATGTTCAACATACATATATACATATATATGTATATATACATATATATACATACATATATATGTATATGTGTGTGTGTATGTAATATATATATATATGGGTTTTTCTGAGACAGGGTTTCTCTGTATTGTTTGGGAGCCTGTCCTGGAACTCGCTCTGTAGACCAGGCTGGCCTTGAACTCACAGAGATCTACCTGGCTCTGCCTTCCAAGTGCTGGGATTAAAGGTGTGCGCCACCACTGTACGGCTTCAGCTTCTTTCAATATTTTTAAAAATTCACTCCAAGGGCTGGAGAGATGGCTCAAGTAGTTAAGAGCACTGGCTGGTCTTCCAGAGGTCCTGAGTTCAATTCCCAGCACCCACATGGAGGCTTACAACTGTCTATGGGATCTGATGTGCAGGTGTACATGCAGACAAATATATATATAATAAATCTTTTAAAAAATTCATTCCAAGACATCATACTTCATAGTTACAATAAAAAATTTGTTGACAGAAGATTTTTTTTTCCCTGAATGGTTATGCCAAAATTAGTTTATTTATATCACTTTTATTATTAAAAAAAATGCGGCCGGGCGGTGGTGGCGCACGCCTTTAATCCCAGCACTCAGGAGGCAGAGCCAGGCGGATCTCTGTGAGTTCGAGGCCAGCCTGGACTACCAAGTGAGTTCCAGGAAAGGCGCAAAGCTACACAGAGAAACCCTGTCTCGAAAAACCAAAAAAAAAAAAAAATGCTCTATAATCAAGCCTATTGGTGTACAATCTTTGTACCTAGCCAATTCTAAAATGAGTTGAGTCAAAGGATTATCCTGAAAACATTAATGCAGGAAAAGAAGAAAAAAGAATCCCTCCCTGGGGACAGAACCTCACAGAATCAGTAAAATGGGGTCCAGATTAGTTTGTAGATATTATTACCAATTCCCAAGAGACACTTTATGTGGTGACAGCTGACTGACTGTTCAAAAAACATTCAAAGGCTGGGTGTGGTGACAGAAACCATAAATCCCAGCACACTGGAGGTAGAAGCAGGAGGATCCCTGTGACTTTAAGGCCATCCAGGTCTGTCCTGGTCCTGGACAGTTGGGGCACTGAAGAAAGACCCTGTCTCAAAAAATAAAGAAAAATTCAACAGTAGTATGACATCAAAGGCTGCAGATGCAGAACAGCTTAATGTCTGCCTCCAGTACATGAAGCCTTGAGTCCAATCTCCAGTGCCACATCAAATGAAATTTGTTACGCCAGCCTAAGTGAAGAAGAGACAGAAGGACCAGACAGAAGAACAGAAGTTCAGTCCTACTTGTCTACACAGCAAGTTCAAGGTCAGTCTGGAATACAAGAGACTCTGTTTCAAAAAGTACACAGAACAGGTTAGGGAGACGGCTGAGCAGTTTAGAGGACTGGCTCCAGACAGGTTTTGATTCTCAGCACCCACACACACAGTGGCTCACAACTCCAGTCCCAGGAGATCCAATGCCCTTTCTGGCTGCTACAGGCACCATGCACACATGTGGTGCAGAGACAGGCATGCGGACAAAACATCCATCACCCACAATATGAACTTTTAAAAAAACTTTAAATATTTTATACTATATAATAGCATTTAATTTTATAGAAAGAAATGATTCATTAGACAATGAAATACACAAGTATAGTAGCACTAAGTGCCATGAACCTGCTGCTATATTCAGATTAATCACATAGCCCATCTTATGGTGTGGTGGGAGTCATAATACACATCTAACATTGTCACATGTAGCTATGGTGGTAGGAGTTAAGAAAGAAGTTGGATGGAATTACTATTGTAAAAGGAAATAAAAAACTCAATTCTATGACTCCTTCCTTCATTTCTTCCTCGTGACCACCATTAACTCCCCATGTAACTTCAATCTTGAAACTGAATTAGGCAGGTTTTAAAACAATTTATACAACATATATTTTTAAGATTCCTACAGCTAAACATTCAACTTTTATATTAAAAGCACTAAGAACAGCAAAATAACTATTACAATTTCAGATTTCAGAGAAATTCAGCTAAGAGTACTGCTTCAGATAGCCAGAATAGTTAAAAAAGAAAAAAAAAAACAAAACTCAGAGAAACACTGTAAGTAGCAGCTTCAAAAAAAATATGTAGTGCCAAGTGGTGATGGCGCACACCTTTAACCCAGTACTCAGGAGGCAGAGGCAGGCAGATCTCTGTGAGTGCTAGGCCAACCTGGTCTACAAAGCGAGTTCCAGGACAGCCAGGGCTGTTACAAAGAGAAACTTTTTGTCTCAAAAAAAACAAAGGAAAAAAAGAAAACAATATGTTACTATTAATTTTAAATTTATATAAATATACATTTATGGGGCGTCGTACGCGTGGAGTGCGGTCAGTCGTGTTTCTCAGGTAAAGCATGGCTAAAAGCTTACGGAGTAAGTGGAAACGGAAGATGCGGGCAGAGAAGAGAAAGAAGAATGCCCCACGGGAGCTCAACAGACTTAAAAGTATTCTCAGAGTTGACGGTGATGCTCTGATGAAGGATGTCGAGGACATAGCAACTGTGGTGGTCCCCAAACAGTGCCAGGGGAAAATGCAGTGTACGGTGGACGATGAAAAGGAAGACACAAAAATGGAGACTGAACTGAAGAGAAACAAGAAGACCCTTCTAGACCAGCATGGACAGTACCCAGTGTGGATGAACCAGAGGCAGAGGAAAAGACTGAAGGCAAAGAGAGAGAAAAAACGGGGGAAAAGCAGAGCCAAGGCAGCGAAGGGCCTGGCCTGGTAGACCCTTGAGAACTGGAAAGTGGTGGTGCACGTGCCTTTAATCCCAGCCCGCAGGAGGCAGACAGGCAGAGCTCCGTGAGTTCGAGGCCAGCCTGGTCTACAAAGCAGGTGCCAGGACAGCCTGGACTGTTACACAGAGAAACCTTGTCTCAAAAAATCACAAAAAAAAAAAAAAAAAAGAAAGAAAGAAAGAAAAACTGGAAAGTGTTCATGGGAAAGAAGTTCAGTTGTTAGGAATGTCTTCACTGATTTCAGCTCTCACTAAATGGAAGCGATTTGTTTTCATATTTTAGTTTGGTCTTATATCTGTAATTCAAATCCAGAATAATTGATTTGTTTTGGGAACTTGAATAAATTACCTTCCGTGATGAAAAAAAATATATATATACATTTATTATATCTTATACATCTAATATACATAATTATATCTGCATATATAATAACTATATATATCTTCTATATAAAACACAAAACATGAGTTACTATTAATTTAAATAAATCCAAGAAAATATTATCAAAAACCTGTTAAAGCTTTACAATATGTGTTGTATGTGTGTGTTTGAGTATGCCTCTGTTCAGGTGGGTGTGCGGGTGTCAATGAGGATGCCAGGCTGTCTTCAGTTGTCCTCTACCGTGTAATGTGCTCACAGATTGGGCTATAGAGCTGATCAACTTACAGAAGCACACCACTGCCCTCGGGTTTTCACATGGTTATTGGGAACTGAGCTCAGGTCTTCACGCTTAGTCCACACTTTACTGACAGAGCCATCTCCCCAGCCCAAAGCGATACATTTTTAAATACTTAATGGTTAGCACATGCCAAACATATTACATGTCCAAGTCTTTTATGTAACACCCTGTATGCACCCCAAACTTCCAAGGTAGATTCTATTATCATTCTTACTCTGCAAATTAAGAAAAGGCCTGCCCAAGGTCATGTAACAAGTAAATGACTGATTTCTAATCTAGCTGTATTTAGTATTGTCCAGTATGTTAGCAGAAAATTCATAAACAGAGGACTTTAGCACAAGAGCTTTCCATTATCAAATATTTAATAGCTAGGACATGTCAGCCCCTTAAGTGATGACAAGATAGGGTCGTTTGGGCTCTCTAATTGTAGTCAAAGAAAGGGAAACAAAATTCACGCATCATTCCAATAGAGAATATAAATACAAACAGGATGAACTGAGCTAAGATCTGACTGACTTCAATATCTGACAGCATAACCTTTCCAGAAAAAAAAGCAGAAAACTCTCAGACAAGGTAAAAGAAGGCAGTGAAAAAAAAAAGCACTGTGGGCTGGCTGGGGAGTTGGCTCAGTGATTGAAGTCTTGCTACACAAGCCTGAGAACATGAATTTAGGTCCCCAGATCCCACATAAAGGTAGAAACAGAAAAACTGACCCCATAAAGTTACCCTCTTTGTGCCCCCCCCACCACACATAAACCATGCTCTAACATACAATCAAAACTTGTGGTTAGAAACACCGACTCCCTCAGGCTGGAGAGATGGCTCAGAGGTTAAAAACACTGGCTGCTCTACCAGAGGTCCTGAATTCAATATCCAGCAACCACATGGTGGCTCATAAACCATCTATAATGAGATCTGGTGCCCTCTTCTGGCACAACACTGTATACATAATAAATAAATAAATATTAAAAAGAGAAACACCGACTCCCATGGTTTTTTTTTTTATGGTCTTTTTGTTTCATTATTGTCTGTTTGCTTTTTGTTTTGTTTTAGCTGTGAGAGAGAAAACATAAAGTGGAGTGGGTAAACACAGGTTAGTTCATACAGGGCCTCATAACATTCATTGCTAGCTCGTCATTTAAGTTATTGGTAATATTAATAGGGAGTCAGTGAAGATTTTTGGACCAGGAAATGGCATGATCTGATTAAAATACAAAGATAACTTTGATTACATATCTGGAGTACACCAATGTAAAAACACTTATAGGAAGGATTACAGCATGAACTTGAGCATGAACTTGAGGGCAATCAGGAGTTTGTGGGAAATGGGAGAGATTATCTACTATGAAATTAAGGTTAACATATAGACCAGTGTTTCTTAACTTGTGGATTGCATCAGATATCTTGCATATCTGATATTTACATTACGATTCACAAAAGTAGCAAAACTACAGTTATAATTTTACAGTAGCAACCATTTTATAATTACAATAGCAACAAAATAATTTTATGGCCGGGGTCACCACAACATAAGGAACTGTATTAAAGAGTCACTTTACGAAAGTTGAGAAGCACTGACCTAGACTTTTGAGTCTGGTAATGCAAAAGTTTTTTTAACTGGGTCCGTATCAGAACCACTTACTAAAAATCAGTTTTGACTAAGCTAGGTCTAAGATACCATGCACGGTCAGTATACCTAAGAGGTCAGGGTCTAGTATTCAAAACTTGACTTCCGCAAATATATAAATGACACAAAAGGCTTAAGGAGAATCAGATTTTTGTACGTTGGGAAAATAATACAGTAACCACTGAATTCTACTCTAAATGCACACAAGCAAATCTTTAAGGCCAGGAATGGTGATGAACAATTTTAATCCTAGCTATCCAAAGACAGGGGCAGGTCAATCTGTGAATTCAAGGCCTGCCTGGTTTACACAGCAAGTTCCAGGCCAATCAGAGCTATAAATAAATTTTAAAATAAATCAGTTATGAGTTAGTATACGTCTCCTGAATTACTACTTCTTTATCTATATTCTTCCTTCCCCATCTCTCTAAACTCCTGGTTATTACAATAGACTTCCATCTTAGAAAAATACAAATTTAAAAATTCAAATAAATAATTACCCTCCCAAATTTTGGGAACACAAAAGACCATCATACACCTAGTTCATCATTAATTTATTTTAAAGAATTGTTTTTTAAAAAAAGTTAAATAACCACAACTGTAGCTAGAGTTTTCCTGCCTGGCCCACAGTCAGGACAAATCTCTATCACCTGCCAGTCCCACAGCCACTCAGACCCGACCAAGTAAACACAGAGACTTATATTGCTTATAAACTGTATGGCCGTGGCAGGCTTCTTGCTAACTGTTCTTACAGCTTAAATTAATCCATTTCCATTAATCTATACCTTGCCACGTGGCTCGTGGCTTACTGGCATCTTCACATGCTGTTTCTCATTGTGGCGGCTGGCAGTGTCTCTCACTCAGCCTTCCACTTCCCAGCTTTATTCTCCTCCTTGTCCTGCCTATACTTCCTGCCTGGCCACTGGCCAATCAGTGATTTATTTATTGACTAATCAGCAACACACAACAATATGGATATAGCAGCACTGTCTTTCCAAAGGTAAAAGGTATGTATATCCACTGTAGATTAAAATATTATAAATCTACTTTGAAATAAAAATATTATTAACTTCCCAGGTGGAGGTGGTGTACACCTTTAATCCCAGCACTCAGGAGCAGAGGCAGGCAGATCTCTTTGAGTTCGAGGCCAGCCTGGTTTACAATAGCCTTCAATCAGTTTCATGTGGTTAACAAGAAAGAAAACAGTTCAACATTCCGCTGTATAGAATACTAACTTCCTTTACCCAATCAGTTCTCTAGGCATACACCCACCTGGGGCAGGTCAGACAGACTGCCTCTGGTGATCACAGAAACACACAGGACACTATCTAGCGTCCTGCTTCTCTTCTTCACACCATTCATGTGGCTAGTAAGACCTAACACAGTGCCAGGTAGTCCTTATTTTACTAACAAAGAATTCTCAAAGCCTTGCTACTTGCATCCATCCATCACTCTTGAAAAAGTGGATATTACTAAGAGGATAACTTTTTGATCACATAGCATCTATTTTTTTTCACTTTTTTTAACTCTGAAAACTTCATACATGTTGACAGCATGCACATTTTGATCACTTCCACCCCTCATTCCCTGTGTCCAACTTCCCCTTTAATTTCTCCCTTAATGTCTTTAATAGACTGTCTTTAATCTCTACCTTAAAACAAGAGTGCCCAGTCAGGCATGAGGGCACATTTATATCCCAGCACTTCAGAGGCAGAGGCAGATGGATCTCTTTGAGTTTAATACCAACCAAGTCTACACAGTGAGTTCTAAGCCAGGGATACACAGTGATATCCTGTCTCAAAAACAAACAACAAATGTCCCCAACGTTGAATTGAAAAATAAATTTAAAAATTTTTAAAGGGGACTTAAAAGGCTTATTATAAAATTTCAAGATCACTTTTAAGTTTACTATCTCAGCCCAGATACAGTGGCATTTTATCCTCTAACATGGGAGGCAAACACCGGCTGATCTCTGTGAGTTCAGGCTTGCCTGGTCTACATGGAACAAAAGAGGCCAGCCAGGGGTACATAATGAGACCCTGTCTTTAAAAACATAGCAAAGTTTTCTACTTCATCGTCACTTCCCCTTGAAATTTGAAATCTCCACTTGCTTTTCGTTCTATGCCTAACCTCTGCAAAACGAACTGTCATTTGAGCTGAAAATGTGAACAGGACTTACGTCTCATGGGTTCCAAAAAAGAAAATGGGTAGTTTGTTTGTGGGTGGTTTCACTGCTCCATCAGGAACTTCATCTACCTAAAAGAAAGATCAAAAAAGTTAAGTTTTTTAAATGTTACACATCTCAGCACACATGAGTGAACTCAGAATGAAATACCCCAAATGGATCTGATACAAAATCAAGTCACTTTACAAATCCATTCAAATAAGTTCTAAAAGGCAAGTTTTTTTCCCCAGAACTCATTTGGTAGCAAAACCTGTACCACGCCCACCCCACCCCACCCCACCCCTTTTTTTTCTTTTTTTGGTTTTTTGAGACAGGGTTTCTATGTGTAGCCCTGGCTGTCCTGGAACTCTCTGTAGACCAGGCTGTCCTGCTGTCCTTGAACTCAGAGATCCACCTGCCTCTGCCTCCCAAGTGCTGGAGTTAAAGGCTGTGGCACAACTGTCCAGCCCAATAGCAAATCTTAAGGCAGTGTACCACGATTAGCTTTCCTAAACCCAGTTACTTAATTTTTAACCACATCTGACACCAAGCATTTCCTACAGGGCGTCTCAATCCTGCAGGAGGGCTATAAAATCTAAGAGTAATGTGAGGCTAGAGAAGTGGCTCAGTGGTTAAGAGCACTTGCAACTCTCCCAAAGGATCTGGGTTCACACCCGCATCAGCCCGTCAATCACTTTTTCTAGGGGTCTGTCACCCTCTTCTGGCCTCCTCAGGTACTCACATACATATGGCATACAAACATACACACAGAAATAAATTTTTTAAAAAATGTAAAAGACAGGAAAGCATTACTTCCCAATGTTTGAGTAACAATAAGAGTCAGAAAAATGCTGGGCTGTGGTAGAGCATGCCTTTAATCCAGGACAGCCAGGGCTGTTAAACAGAGAAACCCTGTCTCAAAAAAACAAAACAAAACAAAAAACCCACAAAAAACACATTCAGCTGCTTCTAAGAAAAAGAAAATGAGAGGGAAGAGATAAAAACATCCTATTCCAATCCAAATGAACTCATTAAAAGCAGAACTTGTAACTGGCGAGATGGCTGAGTGGTTAAGAATGCTTGCTGATCTTTTTCAGAGGATCCAGGTTTAATTCCTAGCACCCACATAGCAGCTCCGAACTGTCTAACTTGAGTTTCAGGGATCTAAAATCTTTTGTACAGTACAAGTCACGGAAGTAGTGTACAGACACACATGCAGGTCAAACATCCATAAGTATAAAGGTTTTTTAAATTACTAATTTTTCAACTGGTGGTGGTGGCACATGCCTTTAATCCTAGCACTTGGGAGGCAGAGCCTGGTCTAAAGAGCAACTTCCAGGACAGCCAGAGCTACATGGAGGAAAAATAAATTTTAAAGAAAAGAAGAGACCCATTTAAATCAATAGGAAAATATTCTGATCCTTCAAAGGCTATTTTTACCTTTAGTAGCACTAACTCTTAATCACCCAAGATATAGGGAGGATGGTATAGAAAAATAAAAAATTGTTTTTTGTTTTTCAAGACAGGGTTTCTCTGGTTGTCCTGGAACTCAATTTGTAGGCCAAAATGACCTCGAACTTACAAAGTTCCACCTGCCTCTGGAGTGCTGGGATTAAAGGTGTGCTGCAGCAGCAGCAGCAGCAGCAGCAGCACCACCACCACCACCACCACCACAAGAAAAAATTTTTTATTTTTTAAACTATTTTTAACTAAATGTAGGTGTATATGTCTGCATATGAGTATGTGCACATGTGTGCAACTGCCGAGCTGGAGTCATCTCCTGAACATTGTGGTTTTAAGCAGTCTGATGTTGAATGCTGGGAACCGAACTTAGATACACTGGAAGAGCAGCAAGTGCTCTTACCCACTGAGCCACTTCTCCAGCCCTCAAAAGCAGAAAAATTTTCAAGTTTTTATACCCGGCTTCTAACTACATGGAACTCTGAATATGGGTATCAGATAACCCTGGACTTTATGACACCTCAAAATAAGCACGGATGTCTTGATATCCATAAAGTGTCTCTGGGGGGGACCTTAAACCTTCCCAAGTCCAGCAAGCCTTAGTTAAAGTTGAAATACAATGTTTTAGAAGTGCATGGTTATAGAACTAAGAGAACCATATAGGAGGATAAAGAAATTCAACTTTAGGTCTACAGATGTCTGCAATATATGTAAAAGTCAAAGCATGCACAAAGCAATAGTTGAAAGGGTTTCCTGTAGGAAACAAGTGAGAACACCAAATATAGACAAAGTTTATGACTAAGAATTGTTCATGTAAGACTCTACCCAAAAGGTCTATCTATGACAGGGGAAAGCTGGGGAAGAGGGCAGTAGTACTCTGGGGAATGACTCTGTCTAACCAAGGGATTTCCCCATCTTACCTGCTGACAGGATTAAAACTATGGGATTTATCATTTTGAAGAAAACCCTTTCAAAGATTAGTTATGTATAGGAAAAAAATAAATGAATCAGGCAGTGGTTGTGCACACCTTCAGTCCCAGCACTTGGGAGGCAGAGGCAGGTGGATCTCTGTTCCAAGCCAGCCTGGTCTCCAGGACAGCCAGGGCTACATAGAGAAACTGTCTCGAAAAACAAAACAATGAAATAAAAACAAATAAACTGAATAAAAAATTACAATGTCAGAACACCACAATTTATTTTTTTAAATGATTTTGAATTATCTAGTCAAAATTCTTGAAGTACTATCCATCTATGTTCTGATCCTAGGCACCATTATAAACTAACAAAAAAAACACTCCCCCCCCCCCCCCCCCCTGAAAATGGAGCTTGGGTGTTTCATGTCACATCTTGAGTCCTTAAGACTTCTCCGGTTACAGTTAACCCAGGGTATGGTCTAACACCCCCCCCCCCACTTTGCCTATGGAGAACAAAAAAACGTAAAACAACTTCTTCAAGGTCACAAGGCAAGGAATGTGAATAAAAAGGTGCAAGTGCATCACCAATTGCAAATCTTGTATTAAATATGTACAAATCCAGTTTAATCACATCTGACATGCAAGGGTTTGTAAATTGCATATTTCGTTGACGACCTGTATTTTATTCAAAAATTCCAAAATTTAAGGAAATTTCAAGGTTTCACTCCTCTTTAAACATAAAAATCATACTTGATTATTTCATCCACAATGGAACATGAACTGAATGTCATCTCTAAACATTTCCTAGGAAGAACACCTGTCAGACAGAGACTCAAAAGCAAGCCGGAGGGAAACCGCGGGTGTGAAGGAAAACCGAGAATTTTACAACTGCACGGAGGAGCACTGGAAAAAAAGGAAAACTAAAATGAAGGGTTCCAAGTAACGGTAACGGGAAGCGAGGGAGAGGAAGGACAGAAGAGGAACCGGAGAAGAAACGATGGGAAGGAAGCAGGCCTCTGGAAAGGGCTGCCGCACCGCTACACCGGGGCTACAAATCACTTACTCGAGCTGGCCAATGAGGATAACCTTTCATCTTGGCGAAGATGAGGTCTCCAGGTTTGAAATCGCGAGTCATGTTGGAGGGGCGACGCCGGGAGTCCCAAGACCAGAAGGGGGAGCAGCGCAGCCGCGATCGGGAAGATGCGAGCGCGGACGCGAGCTGCGCCTGGCGGGCCCGCGGGCGGGGGAGGATGCCTCGGGGTGTCCCGACGCGCCTGCGAGGGACAGCAGGGAGGGCGGTTAAAGCGCAAACCCCAGGGAGGGGCCGCGGGGAGGAGGGCAGGGGGAGGGGAGGCCGCGGAGGGGGAGGGGGAGCCGCCTGCGCGCCTCCTCGGAGCGCGGCCTCGGCCCCGCGCAGCGCCGGGGCCTGCGGCGGCCGCCACCTGAGGCAGGGATGCTGCCCGCCGCCCGCCCGCCCGCCCGCCGGCCTCCCACCCCATCGCTCCCAGGGCTTTTCCCACGGGCCGCAGCCCACGAGGGAGGGGCGCGGCGGGAGAGGAGGGAGGCAGCGAGCGCGGCCGCCCGCTTCCCACCCGCGCCGAGCGGGGGCGGGGCGGCCCTCACCTGCCGGGCGGCGACGCGGGGGCTGCGGGGCGCGCTGGCCGCCTCTGCCCACGTCCACGCCGGCCACCTGCGCCACCAGCTGCCGCAGAGGCGTCTCAACGGCTCCGAGCTGCAACCGCCACCGCCACTGCTGCCGCCGTCGCTGCGCCGCTCCCGCGCGGCTCCCGCTCGGCGCCCGCTAGCGCCGGGCCGTACCAACTGCTCGCCCACGTGGGGGTGGCGCGCCGACCGGAGAGGACCGGGGCTCGCAAGCTGAGCTCTTGGAGACCCGAGGGCCCACAGGTGTCCCTTCCTACAGGGAATTGAAAGCAGGTGCGGCGGGACCCGAGTGAAGGGAAGGGCCTCGGGGCGACGCCCGCGCCCGAGCTGCCCGCCGCCTCCTCCCCCCGCAGCTGGCACAGTGGTCGCGCCCGGCCCGCCCCTGCTGGCTGCTCTGCGTGTGTGTATTTGTATGTGTACTGTATGTAAAAGGCGGGGAGGGAGGAAACGATTGTTGTGGACCCGGTTTGGGGGCGGGTATCCGGGCCTGGAGCCCACGGCTGCAGGTTTAAGAGAAATTGGCAGTCCAAGGTGCTTGTTCTCTCATCCTTCTCCAAGGTGGGGGTACTGTAATGCTCCTGCGCGGTTTACATCATCCAAAAAGAGGAGCTGTGCAAAAACCCAGAGATCAAATTGGACTGTGAAGCAGTTGCAGGGTGTGCACCTTGTAGGCCTCTCAAACATCGCAGAATGGGCTTTGCAGTCTCCTTTTCCTGGGGATGTAACATGAGAAAGCCCTATTTCATTTCGTTGACGTTTCAACCACAGAGAACCGTTAAGAAAAATGCAATCCCAGTGGATGCAAAACGCGAAGGGTACAAAACAATGACACCGAAAGCCTAGTTAGCTTGTTAGGATATGGATTTGGGCCCAAACTAAATTTTAGCTGCACCTAAATTTTATTTCCTTAAAAGACTGGTAGCTAGTAGGTGGTACACGAGAGAAGTGTTACTAACCCCTACATATTTCGTCTCTTAAAATACCCTTAAAGGGTTTCTAAAGGTGATCTTAATTTTGATTCTTTAGCCAATGCATATTTTTAATATTTTGTAATATACCCAGCCTTCTGATATGGATTGACACGTCATGATTTTTACTGAACCAGAACCATCTAATTTTACTTATCCATTAACACCCAGGTTCCCAATAAATATATGGTAAATTAGAAGCCATTTAAGTATTTAAAAAAAATGAATCTTTTCTCTCATCCTTCATTGAATCTCCCCAAAATGCTGTTATAATAAAGCACTGTTTGGTGTTGAATATACAGCCATGAACAAGATAAGATATTTCCTAAATAAAACAGGCTAAAAATATTAAGAACATTAAAAATATTAAAATATTTAAATATTGATATCTATCTAGTACTGCTTTTTTAAAAAAAAAGACTCACAGTTGAGAATAAATCAGGAAAAGCTTTGAATAAGCAAAAATTGAGGGATTTCATTTTTTTAGAGGAATATTCCATGCTTTCAAAGGAAATAAGACACCCCAATGTTAAATGTGCTGCAAGGGGGCATCTGTAGATCTGCATTGTGCAGACAGTTCCATGTGAAGCTAAAAGAAATAAAGGGAATTACTTGTGACATGTCTCCAAGCTTCTCATTCTGAACTTGATATTTTGTATTAGGGGGCGAGGTTACATGGCAAGAAGGAGGTAAAACTGATTCTTTAAAACTGGCTTATTGCTGGGCATTGGAGGCACATGCCTTTAATCCCAGCACTCAGGAGGCAAGCAGGTGGATCTCTGAGTTCAAGGCCAGCCTGGTCTACAGAGCAAGATCCATGACTGCCAGAGCTACACAGAGAACCCCTGTCTCAACAAAAATAACAACAAAAAACTGAATTATTGATGTTTCAATGCAGATGTGAGCAGAAAGAGACCCTTTTTTATGTGACTGTTGATTAAGAAGGAAGGGGGGGGGGAGAAAATGCAAAACTAAGCAATTACCAAAGCAACTGTCAGGTGTGGGTGATAAATCCTGGACCCAAAGAGGGACAGAAAGATGTCTAAAGGGAAAGCTTCTAATCCTGAGTACTAAATATCAAAGCAGCACCCGGCTGTCATTTTTTGTGGACCCCCCCCCCTTCCCACCTCATTGTCCTCAATTCTACAAGGCCTTGAAACTGCAATTGTGCTCAGGCTCCACAGCATGGGCTTCACCTGAGGACTAGCTTAGCAGCTCAGCCCTCCCCCATCTACTATTCTGAATTTTAACTAGATCCTAAGATGGTTTTTTTGTTTTTGTTTTGTTTTATTGTTTTTGTTTGTTTGTTTTTGTTTTTTGGTTTGTTGGTTTGTTTGTTTTTTTTAGCTCTGGTGGGGGCACTGCCTATGGAGATCAGGGGACACCGTGTTCCAGCAGGTTCTCTCCTTCCACCATGTGAGTCCCAATATTAAACTCAGGTCACCAGGTTTGACAATGGGGTCCTTACCTACTGAGATACCTTGCTGTCCCTCTCCCCGTCCTAGGTGATCCTTACAAATATTCCAGTTGTAGAGAAAATTTACAATCCACTGGACGTTCCCCCACGGTGGTCAAGTCTATAATCCACGCAGCAGTAAAACTCAGGCTGGAGGATGAGAAATTAGAGGCCAACCTGTAGGCACAGCCGTTTCTGAAAGAGAGAGACACACACAGAGAAAGAGAGAATATCAGATGAAGATATATATTGCTAACGAAGATGTATGTTGTGTTAGTGCTAAATGGCCGTGACAAGAAGTCAAGGAGGTGGTTATTGTGAGTGGGGATAATCAGGAAATAAACAAAGAGAAGAGACATGCACTTGATGTATTAGGGCTGAACCAATATGATACTTACACTAACTAACTGTACATTTTGGCAGTTTTAGCTAGTGGTAGTCTAAAACACAACAGGCTATACCTTTTAGACAACAAATCAAGGCAAAACAGGTGGTGGTTTCAGCCTCTGGAGAACAAAGGGCCATGATCCCTGGGAACAACAGTTCTGAACCTAAGTGGGAGGGCAGAAAAGGAGGGGGGGAATGGAAATGACTGGGTGTGTGAAAACCACTGGCAAAGCTTTGCTCCTTCCCCCACGGGAGAAAGAATACACTTTCTAAAACTGTAAGCAGCTAGCCAGAGAGCAGGCAAACCGAAATGTGTTTGGCAAAACACACGTTACATTCTTCCCATTCTACAGATGAGAAAGCAGGCTTATAGAAGTTAAGCAACTTGGAGTGAAGGAGTCGGGGCCAACTTGCAGCCCTTCTGTTCTCTGGTCTACGCCCTTTTGTGATTTTACAAGCCCTCTAGGTTGCGCAGGAAGGCTGGAGGTTGCAGAAGAATGAGAATGGCCCGTAATTAGAAAAAGATGCTGGAAGTAGATGCAGGCCAGTTCTCTTATTGCAGCTTCAAATTCCCTAACAATCTCCCCCGACCCCACCCCATTCCCCAGATGGTCCCACCTACCAGCTCTTTTGTTAACTCTTTCTGGGCCTAAATAATTCAACCCAAAAATCACACCTAGCTATCATCTTCTAGTGACATAATTTCTTATTTACGATCTTCCTAGTCTTTAAACTACTTAGAACAAACACTGTCCTCATCAGTGCCTGTGTTTTACAGGCACTCAACACTGTTTTTTTCCAAGATGGAGTTACTGAGTGAACAGTAAGAACAGGCAGATGATAAGCCCTGACACAACTCTAAATCTTTAGGCTAAAACAGGTCAGAAACACATGAAGCTGTGGCACGTGCTCCTCAGGAAGTTGAGGCTGGAGCAGTGGTTCTCAACCTGTGGGTCGAGAAGGGATCACATATCAGAAATTTACATTAAGATTCATAACAGAAGCAAAATCATAGTGATGATGTAGCTACAAAATAATTTTATGGTTGAGGTCACCACAACATGAAAACTGGATGAAAGGGTTGCAGCATTAGGAAGGTTGAGAACCACTGGGCTGAAGGATCACAAGTTGGAGGCCAGCCTTTACCCAGCAGGCAAGAGCCCCGAGGTCAATCTTCAGGGCTGGAAATAAAAAACTAAATGAAGATATTCACATTTATTTTATGATTTTTCATCTACTTTAAGGCTGACTTTAAAAGCAGTAATGTTTTTTCTCTACAAATCATTTAATAGGACTAGAGAGATGGCTCAGTGGTTAAAAATGCTTGCTGCTCTCCCAGAGGACCTGTAATCAGATGCAGATACCCAAACATAGACCCATACATACATCATACATACATACACACTACATACATACACACTACATACATACATACTACATACATATACACACCATTTTAAAAATAAATTTTAAAATATATTTATTTTAAATTTTAAAATATATTTAATGAATGAAACTTGATGCTTATTACAAAAATATTCCTTCATACTTTCACACAATTCTTCCCTTTCATACAGACTTGCTAACCTACCTTACACTTAATAGTAATTACTGATCTGTTTTATTATTGCTGATCCCAAACATGCAAGGAGAAAGACCAGCAACTCAAATCATATTGGCCAAATTAATTAAAACAAGCTTTTTGTTTGTTTGGCTCTTGTTTTGTTGGGTTTTTTTTCTAGATGGGGTTTCTCCGTAGCCCTGGCTGTCCTGGAACTCTCTCTATAGACCAGGCTGGCCTCAAACTCACAGAGATCTGCCTACCTCTGCCTCCTGAGTGCTGGGATTAAAGGTGTGCACCACCACCATCCTGGTTTGGATTTTTTCTCTTACATTTTTTTAAATGTAAATATCACTGACTTATTATTATGTTTTCTACAGTGATCAGCAGAAAATTTTGGCTTAAATACATCTATTTTCAAGATTTATTAACCTAGAATAACATGAAAATTAAGAGCTTTTGGAAAATTGAGTTCATGTACAGACTGGAAAATACAGAGTAGTTGAAATAGATTTTTAAATTTTCTGTGTTTATTAATTACCCTGCTGGGGCGGAGGGAGTAGCTCAGTAAATAAATACTTCCTGTGCAAATGAGAACATGATTTCAATTCTCAGAACCCATGGGAGAAAAAGCCAGCAAGGATGGCAGGCACATGGATGTGCTGCCAGAGCTGGGAGGTAGCAGAAGATCCTTGGGACTAGCCTAGCCTACTTAGGGAAAAGGCCAGCAGCATTTTTTTTTGTCTCAAAAAAAAAATTAGGTGCATATAGCTAGGCAGTGGTGGAGCATGCCTTTAATCCCAGCACTCAGGAGACAGAGGCAGGTAGATCTCTGAATCTGAGGCCAGCCTGGTCTACAGAGTGAGTTCCAGGACACCCAGGGCTACATAGAGAAACCCTGCCTCAGAAAAACAAAACATAAAATAAAATTTTTAAAGAGTGCATTGTTCCTAAGGATTGACACCCAAGTTTGACCTGTGGCCTCTACATGCCCACTCACACACATGCACGTGCATCACACACACACATACACACACACACACACACACACACACACACACACACACACACACACAGATAGATACACAGTACACAGAACCATGCACTTTCAATTTACATTAGTATAATTTTTTTCTTTTCCTGTCCTTTTCTTCCCTCCCGATTCCCTTCCTTCCTTTCTCTCTTCTCACCTGTGCTGTGGGATGATCCTTTTGTACATTGTGAATATGTATTACTTTCATTGGTTAAAAGTAAAGCTGTTTGGCCTATGTCAAGGCAGGATAAGTTTAGGCAGAACAATCAAACTGAGGACTCTGATGAGCCAGCTGCCTAAGATACAAGATGCCGGAGGACCAGTAAAGCCATGGCCACATGGCAATACATAGATTAATAGAAATGGCTTAATTTAAATGTAAGAGCTAGTTAGCAATAAGCCTGAGCAATCAATCAGCCAAGCATTTATAGTTAATATAAGCCTCTGTGTGGTAATTTGGGAAGCAGCTGCTGGGTATTTGGAAACAGATAGTCAGAACAAAACTCTGCCTCTGTTTGCATTCCTGTCTTTCCTTTTTTTCTTCAACCTTTTTTGCTTGTTTTTTTGAGACAAGGTCTCATGTAGTCAAGGCTGACCTTGAACTGCTGCTCCTCTTGCCTCAACATCTAGGATTATAGGTGAATACCATTACATACAACTTCATTTGTGTAGCTTTTTAAAATACTTTGTAAATATTTGTTTTTTTGGGGGGGGGTTGTTTTATTTTGTTTTAAATTGGTCTGAAGTGGTGGCATACACCTTTACTCCAAGCACTCTGGGAAGCAGAGGTGGGTGGAACTATGTAAATGCAAGTTTCTGTCCCACCAGCAACTCCCAAATAGCCAGAAACCACTTCCCAAATAATTGACTCAGCGACTTAATATTACTTATAAATGCTCAGCAGGTAGCTTAGGCTTATTACTAACTAGCTCTTACACTTAAATTAATCCATAATTCTTATCTAGTTTAGCAGCATGGCTTGGCACCTTTTCTCAGTACAACATTCTCATCTTGCTTGCTCTGCATCTGGCTGGCAACTCCTGACTCCACCCTTCTCCTTCCCAGCATTCTCAGTTTGGCCTTCACACCTAACTTTTTGCCCAGCTACTGGCCTGTCAGCTTTTTATTAACCAATGAAAGCAACACATATTCCCAGCACACAGAAGGACCATTCCACTGCAAAGGATCTCTGTAAGTTCATGGCCACACTGATTACACAGTAAGTTCGAGATCATCCAAAGCTACACAGTGAGATGCTGTCTCAATAATTTTTTATTATATTCTTAATTATTTACTAATATGTATGTGAGGTTAAAGGACAATTCCATCTACCATGTGGGGCCCAGGGATCAGTTGAGGTTGTAGTAATAGTTTAATTGCAGAAGATATCATTAGCAGGTTTCAGCCAAGGGGCACCACAAAGGCATACCATGCAACAGAGCTCATGTAGGGTTTTTTTTTTGTGTGTGTGTGTGTGGCGGGGGAGGGTGCAGAGATGGCCTCTAGGTGAGAGCAGAAGGAAGAGAGAGTGGGGTGAGAAGGGCTTGCTTTTTAGAAGGGGATACAGCACATGCGAATAAGCATGCAGTGTCACATCTTGGCTGCTGCTGCTGACATGTCCTGCTAGGTCCCCGAGGGCAGGCCTGTGTAAATGCCTGAATGCTAACAGTTGTCTCTGATTATTAGGCTTGGTGGCAAGTGCCTTTACCCAGTAAGACATCTCACCAGCCCCATTAGATGGGTTTTTCAAAAAGAGAGCAAATGGAGGTGCAAGGGAGGGTTTGAAGTGAGAAAAAGGGAGGGGAAATTATATAATTATATTAATTTCAAAAGATAAAAAAATTTTAAAAGAAAATTTTTAAATAGAAATATTAAATGGAGCCCATTTAGGTAGTCTATATTCTTTACCTAATTTGGGTGTTTGGCCATTTATAATCAGATGGGTGGGGTTGTTTGCTTTATTTACTTATTTATTTGTTAATGTGTGTAAGTGTTTTGCCTGTGTTTATGTGTACTACATGTGTGCTTGGTGCTCATAGAGATCAGAAGAGGGTTTCAGGTCCCAGGAACTGGAGTTACAGATGGTTGTGAACTACCATGTGGATGCTAGGATCCAAACTTGGGTTCTTTGCAGGAGCAACAAGTGCTCTTAACCACTGAACCATCTTTCCAGCCCCACTAGATGGGTTTTTAAATCTGTGTTTGTGTGTGTGATAATAGGTATAGGCTTTTCCTCATGTCACTAGCATACTATTAATACAAAAAGTGAATTTTATTGCCATTTTCATATATGTAAACACACACTAATCCTGTTTACCCCAAACTTCTCTCTCATCCCTCTTCCATTTCCTTTACTTTCAGATGGGTTTTGTATATGAATGTGAGGGTGGTATATGTACATGTTCATGAGGGAGGTTGCATGTGCATGTATGTATGCTTGTGAAGGCCAGAGGTCAACTTCAGGTGTCCTTCTCTATTGTTCTCCGTGTGTGTGTGTGTGTGTATGTGTGTGTGTGTGTGTGTGTGTGTGTGTGTGTGTGTGTGTGTGTGTGTGTGCATGCATGCCATGGCATGTTGAAGTTATAAGACAACTTGTGAAAGTCAGTTCTTTCCTTCCACACTATGTGGGTGATGTGGAATATTCCTTTACACTGTGTGAAGATGTGTCACTGTGATTGGTTTAATAAAAAGCTAAACGGCCAACAGCTAGACATGATTTTTTCGGGCAGAGAGAATGCTGGTGTAGCTGAAGTTTTCCTGGTTCTGCCTGGCCCACGGTCAGGACAAATCTCTCCTACTCACATCCCGCAAGTAAACACACAGAGATGCTTATATTATTTATAAACTGTATGGCCATGGCAGGCTGCTTGCTATCTGATCTTATATCTTACATTAACCCACTTCCATAAATCTATACCTTGCCACGTGGCTTGTGGCTAACCGGTATCTTACATCATGTTTCTCCTCGTAGCTCGCAGCATCTCCCTGCCTCAGCCTTCCACCTCCCAGAATTCTCCTCCTCCTTGTCCCGCCTACACTATCCTTCCTGCCTGGCTACTGGCCAATCAGTGTTTTATTTATCAATCAATCAATCATAGTAACATATATTTACAGCATACAGGACATCCCACAGCTTGCTGGGAAGAAGAAGGTACAGTCATCAGACAGACAGGGAACAAGACATGCAGAAGGAGAGGTAAATGTCATGAGTCATGTGGCAACATGTAGATGAATAGAAATGGGTTAATTTCAGTTATAAGAGCTAGTGAGACAGGCCTGAGCTATCGGCCAAGCTTTCATAATTAATAATAAGTCTCTGTGTCATTATTGGGGAGCCAACAGTCCTAATGAAAATGTCCCACTACATGTGGGTCCCAGGAATCAAACTCAGGTTATCAAGGGGCTTGGCAGCAAGTGCCTTTCACACTGAGACACCTCACTGCCCTCTACCTTGTTTTTTGAGGAAGGGTTTCTCTGTGAACGTGGAGCTCACCAATTAGACTGGCTAGCCAGTGAACTCCAGGGATCTTCTGGTCTTGTCTCCCCTGCACTGGGGTTCCAGATGCATTGTGCCCACCGTTGTTTTGTTTTGTTTCACATGTGTGCTAGGGGGTCTGAATTCAGATTCTTGTGTTTGTGTGGCAAGTACTTTACCAACTGAGCCATTTCCCCAGTTCTTCAGAGAAGTTTTTTTTTGTTGTTGTTGTTCTTGTTTTTTTTTTTTTTTTTTTTTTTTGGACAGTGTTTCTCTGTGTAGTTTTGATGCCTCTCCTGGATCTTGCCCTGTAGACCAGGCTGGCCTTGACTCATCAAGATCTGCCTGGCTTTGCCTCCCGAGTGCTGGGATTAAAGGTGTGTGCCACCACCACCTAGCCAGATAAGTTTTGTTTTTTTTTTTTTTTTTTTTTTTTTTTTTTTTTTGGTTTTTCGAGACAGGGTTTCTCTGTGTAGCTTTGCGCCTGTCCTGGAACTCACTTGGTAGCCCAGGCTGGCCTCGAACTCACAGAGATCCGCCTGGCTCTGCCTCCCGAGTGCTGGGATTAAAGGCATGCGCCACCACCGCCCGGCTAGTTTTTTATAATACTTAATCATACATAACTAATCAAATAATGTGGTGGTTTGAATGTGAGTGGCCTCCATAGGCTCATGTATTTGAATGCTTAGTCACCAGGGAGTGGAACTCTCTGGAAGGATTACAAGGATTAGGAGGTGTGGCCTTGATGGAGGAAGTGTGTAACTGTGGGTGGGCTTTGAAGTTTCAAATGCCCAGGTCAGACTCCTTCTCTCTCTCTCTCTCTCTCTCTCTCTCTCTCTCTCTCTCTCTCCCTCCCTCCCTCTCCCCCTCCCCCTCCCCCTCCCCCTCCCCCTCTCCCCCCCTCTCCGGATCAGGATGTAGCTCTTAGCTACTGCTTCAGTACTTTGTGGGCTGCTGTGTCCCCTGCCATGATGATAACAGACTAACCCTCTGAAAATGTAAGCAAGCCCTGAGTTAAATGCTTGCTTTCATAAGAATTGCCATTGTCACGGTGTCTCTTCACAGCAATAGAGGAGTGACTAAACCATATAACATATATAATAGATTTTGATAAAATATTTGTTCATCATGAGTGTTCTATTGAAACTACTTCTGTTAAGCAGAGGCATCATAACCAAGGAATAATATTTAATGACTGTATTGAAATACTCACTTACAGTCTTTCATTTGTACCAGTCATTAGATAAGGACATTGGAAAGCTGGCGAGATGACTAAGCAGTAAAGAGCATTTATGGTTTTCCAGAGGACCCAAATTTAATTCCAGAATCCAACTCATAAGGATTATGATGGGCAGCTCATAAGTGTCTGTAACCCCAGCTCCAGGAACCTGATGTCTTCTGGCCTCTGCAGGCACCTGTACACATATGGCAGACACACAGACACATACATAAACTTTAAAACAAAAGTCACAAAAAATAAATTTCATATGTCTCTGTATATTTAATTAAAGGGGAATATATATATATATATATGTTTCAGTCTTATAGTTAGCATATATTTAAATTTTTTAAAACACGTTAGGAATGTTTTAACATGTTGCAGGATAAAAGCAGTCTAAAGTTTAGCTAGAAAATGTTATAATAAATTTGAAATATATTATTATTTCAGAATACAATCCATTTGACAGAATCACATTTTTATCATGGATTTGAACTGATATGTTTGGAAATAGTAATTTTGGAAACTTCCCCGATATGTGTTAAAATCATGGTTTGCTAAGTGAGTGAGAAATCAAAGGGATGTATAGAGAGAACACTGAGGGGCTGGAGATGGCCCTGAGTTCAATTCCCAGCACCCACGTGGCAGCCCACAACTGTCTGTAGCTCCAGTTCCAGAGGACCCAGTGGCCTCTGCTGACCTTTGCAGGCACCAGGCATGCATGTGCAAAAACACTCATTACACGTAAAATAAAACCACCGAGCAGAATTATTTCTTTGAAAGGAACGAGGAGACACTGGAATAGTCTGTATTTTTTGTCAGTGCTATGTCTGCTTTGCTCAGGTGAGAGCCTTTCATGCTCTTTTTCTATAATTTGAGAGGTGGAAGAGACAGAACTGGGCCATTGCCTGCTGTTGTTAGGCAATCAGTGCTTATAAGGAACATAGAAGAGCCACAAGTAAAGATCCAATTAATGCCATAAGCTTGAATTTCACAAACTTTTAATTTTTTTGAGACAGGGTCTCCTGTAACCCAGATTGGCTTGTTCAAACCTGCTATGTAGTCAAGGACATCCTTGAACTTCTGACTCTCCTGCCTCTACTTCCTGAGTGCTGGGTTTACAGGCATAAAATGGGACAGGAGTTTTTATGTTGTATTAGAAAAAGAAATCGAACTCAGGGCCTTATCTGCCTTCTATGCAGGAACTCTACCAACCAAGCAACATTCCCAGTTCTCCAAACTTTAATAACAAATATCTGGAGTCAGGTTTGATGGTCTCTTTCCACAATCCCAGCACCAGAGAGCCTGAGGCAGAAGGGTCAGGAACTATAGGCTGGCCTGGGAAGAAGGGAGAGACCATATTTTAAAACAAACAGAATATAAAACCATAACAAGCCGGGCGGTGGTGGCGCACGCCTTTAATCCCAGCACTCGGGAGGCAGAGCCAGGCGGATCTCTGTGAGTTCGAGGCCAGCCTGGTCTACAGCGCGAGATCCAGGAAAGGCGCAAAGCTACACAGAGAAACCCTGTCTCGAAAAACCAAAAAAAAAAATAAAATAAAATAACAAAAAGGTTACTCTGACTCCAGAAATACTGACTCTAGGAAATTCAGTCACACGATGAGATTTGCTTCTTCCTTCTAGAAGTTCACAAGAAACCAGTATGTTATGTGTGCACAAATACATGCAGAAGCCTTCGCATCTTCAGGTCAAAAGTATAGACAATCCAAATTCAATAAATTATCCTGACAGGCAGTGGTAGCACACGCCTTTACTCCCAGTACTCTGGGAGGCAGAGGCAGGTGGATCTATGTAAAGGGAAGTTACTGTCCCACCAGCAACTCCCAAATACTGTGGTGACATTTTATTTGTGCTGAAATGTGATATTTTATTTGTGTGTTAATAAAGTTTGCCTGAAGATCAGAGGTCATAGGAGCCATAAACAGAAGTCAGGTGGTGGTAGCCCACATCCTTAATTTGATCAGATGGCAGGCAGCGTTTCTGTGTGGTCAAGGACACAGCCAAGCGTGGTGACACATGCCTTGAATCCCAGTACCAACCATAGAGGCCTGGAGGTCTGTATAGACAGGCAGTGACGAGGAAGTGATGTAGCTGGGCTTAGAACCAATGAGAAGGTAGAACAGGAAGGCAATAAAAGCACAGGTTAGACAGGAAGAAGCTCTCTCTGGGGAAGCTATGGTGTGGTGGGGAAGCTAAGGCTAGTCATGGCTGTTTGCTATTTCTCTGATTTCTTCATCTATTACCCCTGTATTTGGCTCTGTGTTTCTTATTTAATAAGACTGTTTAGAAATTCGTCTACCTGGCAGCCACTTCCCAAATAATTGACTTGGAGGCTTAATATTACTTATAAATGCTCAGCCGGTGCTCAGGCTTATTACTAACTAGCTCTTACACTTAAATTAACCCATCATTCTTACCTATATTTAGCCACATGGCTTGGCACCTTTTCTCAGTACAACATTCTCATCTTGCTTGCTCTGTGTCTGGCTGGCGACTCCACCCTTCTCCTTCCCAGCGTTCTCAGTTTGGCTTTCTGGCCTAACTTCCTGCCCAACTACCAGCCTGTCAGCTTTTTACTAACCAGTGAGAGTAATACATATTCATAGTGTAGAAAAGGGTTATTCCACAGTAGATCTCTGTGAGTTTGATGTCAGCCTGGTCTACAAAGTGAGTTCCAGGACAGCCAGAGCTGTTACACAGAGAAAACCTGTCTCCAAAAGCCAATAAATAAACAAATAAACAAATACATAAAGTATCCGATTGCTTTCTCACTGAGCTATATTTATACTCAATTGACCATTATTTAAGTATTATTTGTGCATGTGTGTCTATGTGCACATGAATGTATGTGTCTATCAAGGCCAAAGCCTGGAGCTGGAGTTATAGGCCATTGTGAGCAGCCTGACATGGGTGCTTGGAAACTGAACTCAGTTCCTCTGCAAGAGCAGTATTCGTTCCTAACTCCTAACATCCCCTCCAGGTATCTATTTGATCTTAGTTTATGACAAAAGAGCAGAACCAAGACTTTCCCTCATATTATCTCCATCTGATCTCAGCTAAAACAGAACATTGGCAATTTTTTCCCCTTAAGGCTCAATATGCACTTTGTGCACAAAACGGAATGGGGAAAGGGAAAATGAAAGAATAAAGAACACTATACTCCAGCTTGTGGGGAATCCAGTTGCTTCTTTCTAGCTGAGAACGTATTCTTAGTCAGCAACAAAATTCTAGAATAAAGTGGTACTCTCCACTTTCAGGGGAAGCTTCCTGCCCGCTGCAGTAACATTTTGGTTGTGTCTTCATCTCGCTTCAACTGAGTGGGCGTGTCTGTTTCATTGATTGGCTGTCCATCAGACAGGAATCTGAGCTGCCTGGTTCACTAACCCTGTCGTTCACAATAGGCTCTCGTTGCTTTACTAAGTGGTTCAAGCTTCTTGGATCTTAAATTGCACCACAGAAGCATCCTGCCCCACTCCCTTCAAAATAATATGCTCGCTGTTCTCAGTCTCCACGCCTCCCTTGGGCTTCTTGTGGAGCTCAGAGTCTCTCTCCTCAGCTACGTCTTCACAAAAGAGGTTGGAGGTCCTTACCGATGGAGTACAGCAGCACCAGGAGGTGAAGGGAGGAGGCGGCAGCAGCAGCTAGCAGCAGCCAAGCATCAGGCAGAGGCCACTGCCGTTGTCCCCCACCCCCTACGCTGTGCGCGAGCATCTTTAACATTTTTAATTTCTTACGTATTTTAAATTTGTATTATGAAAAACGTTGCATGTAAAGAAACACCACACGCAGACATTTAGAAATCTTTAAAGGAATGGCTTGATTAAGTGAAACATTCAACAACTATGATTTCTGGTTGATAGTATCGGATTCCGGTGGTGGTGGGGGAAGGGGGTGTTGTTTTGGTTTTGAGACAGTCTCACTCGGCAGCCCTGGCTGGCCTGGAACTGGCTGTGTAGATAACATTGGCCTGGAAACTGCTGCTGTCCTCCAGACTTGGGTCTGGTTTGCTGGGATTGCAGTGTGCTACCATACCCCACAACCCTCCCCCATTCGGTGTGTGTGTGTGTGTGTGTGTGTGTGTAATGAACCTAAGGCTTCGTACACACTAAGTAAACACTCTACCACTAAGTTGTCTCCCCAGCATCCCCTTCTTACTGCTTTCTGATTCTGTTAATAGTTGAGAGAGGTGTTTAAGTCTCTAACTACAATCGTGGGTTTAATCTTTATTCCATTTCAATTACATAGGTTTTGCTTTGTGTCTTTGTAGCTGTGTGTGTGTGTATGTGTGTGTGTGTGTGTGTGTGTGTGTGTGTGTGTGTGTGTGAATGTTTTGGTTTTTTTTTTTTGGCATGGCTGTCGTCTTTGCCCTGGAGACCTGCTTTATCTATAATATAGCCACTCCTGCTTACTGTAGTACTGTGCTTGTCTGTATGTGGTACTTGAACTGAACCTAGTGCCTTACCCATGCTCCTTAGGAGGCATTCTACCACTGAGCTACATTCTCAGCCCTTTCTTTTGTGGTTTGTAGTTTGAGACAGTCTCACTAAATCACTCAGGCTGGTCATGAACCCTCTCTTATATCCCAGACAGGCCTTGAATTTGTGATCTTCCTGCCTCAATCTCCTGGGGTTGGGTATATGCCTGGACCACTTGGCCACTGGGCCCAGCTTCCTGCTTACTTCTTTGGTTTTTTTTTTTTTAATTTATTTTAATTTATTTTGCAATACAATTCAGTTCTACATATCAGCCACGGATTCCCTTGTTCTCCCCCCTCCCGTCCCTACTTTTTTGGTTTTGAGAGGCAGGGTATCTCTGTGTAGCCCTGGCTGTTCTAGAACTTGCTCTGTAGACCATGCTGGCTTCAAACTCAGAGACCTGCCTGCCTCTGCCTGCTGAGTGCTAAGATTAAAGACATATATCACCATGCCCGGCCTTCCTGCTTACTTTTGATAAACATTTACGTGATATGACTTTTCCAGTCATTTACTTTTTAGTTTTAATACTTATATTGCTTGACCATATTCCTTACCCCCATTATCCCTTATCCCTCTTATTTTAAACTAGTCTGTCTATATGTTTGAGGTGTTTTTTAGAGACACACTGTAATTGGATCATGTTTTGAACCCACGATGCTTCTCTCTGTCCTTTAGTCAGTGGATCTAAATGGATTGTATCTAATGTCATCATTGTTATGTTAGGACTTTATTCTGGAGTTCTGCTTTTTCTTCTCTGCCCTTTTCCTTTGTTTCCATTATTTGCTTTGTCCTACCTTCCTGCAGGATATTTCTCTATTAGAATTCCATTTTAGTTTGTCCTTGTGCCGTTGAGACTCTATTTAGACTGTGAGACTGAAGCTGCTACTGCTGCAATTAGAAGGCAGGTGGAATGTGTGTCTTCCCACAGGCACTTGCACCAAACGCTCTGCTGCATACACATAATGGATGTGAGACAGAGAAAAACCTACCCTTTTGAAAAAAAGAAAAGGGGAAGAGCTGGGGGTGCTGTGAATGTGTTGCTCTGATTGATTGATAAATAAAACGCCAATTGGCCAGTAGCCAGGCAGGAAGTATAGTGTAGGCAGGATAAGGAGAGAGGAGAATTCTGGGAGATGGAAGGCTGAGTCAGGGGACGCTGCCAGCTGCTGCTGCCCTGAGAATCAAGATGTAAGGTACCAGTAAGCCACAAGCCACGTGGCAACTTATAGATTAATAGAAATGGGTTAATTTAAGATATAAGAACTAGATAGCAAGAAGCCTGTCGTGGCCATACAGTTTGTAAGTAATATAAGTCTCTGTGTGTTTCTTTTATAAGCGGTTGTGGGGTCCGTGGGGCTGGGCAGGACTGGAGAAAACTTCAACTACAGATAGCCTGCTTGGTTGACACTCGCCAGTTCAAAGGAAGCACAGAATCCTTCCTTATTTTAAGTCTCCTTGGCATCCCCATTGTGTCCATCACTCTGACAAAATGACCAGGCGATCACCTTAGAGGGAGAAAAGGAGTTCTTTGGCTCATGACTTCAGAGATTCTAGTCCACGGTCACGTGGTCGCCTTGATTTGGACCTGTGGAAACACAGCACAGCATGACAGGAGTGCATGGCATAGGAGGACTGATGACGTCATAGTTGTCATGAAGTAAAAACAAAGAAGAAGGAAAAACAAACCAACAAAACCAGAGAGAGCGAGCCAAGCACCGTAATGTCATCCCAGTACTAGGGATTACTAGGGATGCTAAAGCAGAATTTCCACGAGTTTGAGGCCAGACCGAATCTCAAAATAAATAGAGAGCAGAGAGAGAAAGAGAGTAAGCACATGCACCATAACCCTTTTCTGCCCTTTGCCCTTGCCTCTTAAAAGTACTACTGTCTCCCAATATTGCCATGGGCCTTTGAAGAACATTTTAGATCTAAACTGTAGTACCTATTTATATTTTCTTAAACACATGTACTATCCATCTGATTGGCAAATTGGTATGTGCTATTTGTAACTGTTGAAAGCAGACTCTGAGGCCAAGGAAGCTTCCTGCTCCTTCAGATTTTGCATATTTATTTCAAGTGTCCTCTGAGACTCTTTGTCCCATGTAAACACTTTTATTAAGAAAAAGAAGCCCGGCGGCGGTGGTGGTGGCGCATGCCATTAATCCCAGCACTTGGAAGGCAGAGGCAGGCAGATCTCTGTGAGTTCAAGGCCAGCCTGGTCTACAAAGTGAGTTCCAGGACAGGCTCCAAAGCTACACAGAGAAACCCTGTCTCAAGAAAAAAAAAAAACAAAAAAAAAAGAAAAGAAAAAGAAAAAGAAAGCTTGGGGCTGGAGGGCTGGAGAGATGGCTGAGCAGTTAAGAGCACTGGCTACTCTTCCAAAGGACTCGGTTCAATCCCCAACACCCACATGGCAGCTCACAACTGTCAGTAACTCCAGTTCCAGGGGATCCGACACTCTCACACAGACGTACATGCAGACAAAACACCAATGCACATAAAATAAAAATAAATAAATTACTTTAAAAAAAAAGAAAAAGGAAGCTCAGGGTTGAGACATGGTTCAGTGATTAAGAGCACTGGCTCTCTTCAGAGGACCTGAGTTCAATTCCCAGCACCCACATGGGTGATCACAACCATCTGTAACTCCAGTTCCAGGGGATCTGACGTCCTCTTCTGACCTCCAGGGGCATCAGGAATGCACAGGCTCACTGCATAGACGTATGTGGAGACAAATAACTACACTGGTAAAATAAAACAAAAATAATTAAAAAAAAAAAAAAAAAAGGCTGGGCATGGTGGTGCACGCTTTTAGCCTTTAGTCCCAGCAGAGGTGGATCTCTGTGAGTTCGAGGCCAGCCTGGTCTACAAAGTGAGTTCCAGGACAGCCAGAGCTACACAGAGAAACCTGTCTTGAAAAAACCAAAAGAAGAAGAAGAGGAAGAGGAAAAAGAAAAGAATGAAAGAAAAAGAAAGCTCATGGGGAGAAAGTAAAGGATACTACATTTTCAAAAAAACGGTTTTTACTTTGTTATGTTTGTGATTGTTTGGCTTCCATATGTGTCTGTGCACTGTATGCATGCCTGGTACCCCGAGAAGCCAGAAGAGGGTACCAGACCCCCTAGGACTGGAGTCATAGACGACGATTATAGTTATCAAGTAGGTGGCAGGAATCAAACCTAGGTCCTCTGGAAGAGCAGCCAGTGCTCTTAACTGTCTCTGCAGCCCAGGATATTGATTTCTTTTTTGTTTGTTAAATTGGGTTTGGCAAATGGGTCAGCAGGTAAAGGCCCTTACTATCAAATCTGATGGCCTGAGTTTGACCCCTGGAACCCGTGTACTTGAAGGAAAGAACCACCTCTCACAAGCTGTCCTCTGAGTTCCACATACACACACACACACAAATAAATAAATAAACGCAAGGAAAGAAAAGGAGCTACTTCTGAAATTTTAATTTACTATTATTTCATGCATGCTATGGTGTGTATTTGGAGGCCAGAGGACAATTTTATGGGGTAAGTTCTCTCCTTCTACTTTTTTGTGTTGTTTTGTTTTGGTTTTTTGAGACAGGGTTTCTCTGGTTGTCCTGGAACTTACTCTGTAGACCAGGTTGACCTTGAACTCAGAGATCCACCTGCCTCTGCCTCCCAGGTGCCTCGGATTAAAGGCGTGCGCCACCGTGTCCAGCACCATTCTTCACATATTAAACATTATGTTCAATGACATTTGACTCCATGAGGGTAGGAACTCAGTTTTCTTTTAATTTAAATTTTAATTTAAAAATGTACACAGTATTCTGCCTACATGTATGTCTGCACACCAGAAGAGGGCACAAGATGGTTGTGAGCCACCATGTGGGTGCTAGGAATTGAACTCAGGACCTCTGGAAGAGCTGGTGGTCCTCTTAACCTCTGAGCCATCTCTTCAGCCCAAACTCAGTTTTCTTTATGACTATCTTCCAAGGATAAAATATCTAACACACAAAAGACCTTGGAAGCTAAGGTCCATAATCTCCATGTATTAGTGATTTTTCTTTTTCTTTCTTCCTTTTTTTTTTTTTTGAGACAGAGTTTCTCTGTGTATTCCTGGCGGTTCTGGAACTCACTCTGTAGACCAGGCTGGCCTTGAACTCTGAGATCTGCCTGCCTCTGCATCTGCCTCCTGACTAAAGGCATGCGCCACCACACCCAGTTTACTTTTGTTATTACCGTGACAAGTGTGCTAAGGACATGGCTCAGTGGGTAAGATGTTTACTGAGCAAGCATAAAGACTTGAGTTCCCATCCCCATCACCAACATCAAAAATACAGGCATGGCTGTGTGTACTGTAACCTCAGTGTTGGGGTAGTAGAGACAGATCCCAGGAGCTTGATAGCTGGCCAGGCAGCCTAGCAAAATGGCAGAGTATGGTTGTGTAGGATACTTGATATCCCTCTCTGGCCTCTGTATGCATACAGCCCCCGTGTACACACACACACACACACACACACACACACACACACACACACACACACACACTTGTGCGTGGGGAAAAATGTAAACAAACAAATGAACAAAAAACCCAGAACAAGCTGGTAGTGGTGGCACACGCCTTTAATCCCAGCACTCAGGAGGCAGAGGCAGGTGGATCTCTGTGAGTTTGAGGCCAGCCTGGTCAACAGAGTGAGTTCCAAGACAGACAGCCAGGGCTATTACACAGAGAAACCCTGTCTCAGAAAAAAAAAAAAAAGAGTTGCCATGGTCATGGTGTTTCTTCACAACAATAGAAACTCTTACTAAGACAACTGATATTTAGTTATAACTGTCAACTTGATACAACCTACCACCTCCTAGTAAGGGTGTACTGGTGAGAAATTATCTAGATCTGGTAGCCTGTGGCATATGAGGGAAATTGTCCTGATTGTTAGTTGACATAGAAAGACTAGTCTGTTGTGCGTGGCACCATTCCTTAGGCACGGGGTTCTGAACAGTCTAAGGGAAGAAAGATAGCTGAGAGAAGCCAGCAAGGATCCGAGCATCTGTTCTCTCTCTGCTCTCACCTGTGGATGAGATGCTTTAAGCCACTGCCTTGACAAACCTGAAATCATGGACCATACCCTGGAATTGTAAGTCAAGCAAATCCTTTCTTTCCTAAGATGCTTTGCGTTAGGGTGTTTGTCACGGTGACATAAGCGAGACCAGGACACTGTCTCAGTCACTGTTCTGTTGCTGTCAAGAGACACCATGGTCAAGAGACACTATGGTCAAGAGACACCATGGTCAAGAGAGAGACACCATGGTCAAGAGACAGACACCATGGTCAAGAGACAGACACCATGGTCAAGAGACACCATGGTCAAGAGACAGACACTATGGTCAAGAGACAGACACCATGGTCAAGAGACACCATGGTCAAGAGACAGACACCATGGTCAAGAGACAGACACCATGGTCAAGAGACACCATGATCCAGCATTTATTTTTTTGTTGTTGTTGTTTTTGTTTCTTTAGATAAAAGAAAGCCTTTAATTGAGGGCTTACCTACAGTTTCAGAGGGTGAGTCTGTTATCATCATGGTGGAGAACACGGTGGTGAGTAGACACAGTGCTGTGGAAATAGTTGAGAGCTACATCCTAAACTACAGGCAGAGAGAGACAGCCTGGGCTTGGCATGGGCTTTTGAAACCTCAAAGCCCACCCCCAGTGACACACTGGACACACTTCCTCCAACAAGGCCACACCTCCTAATCTTTCTAGTCCTATCAAAGAGTTCCACTCTCCTGGTGACTAAGCATTCAAATACATGAGCCTATGGGGGCCAATCTTATTCAAACCACCCCATTCCACTTCCTGGCCCCCATAGACTTGTAGCCTTATCATAATGCAAAAGTACATTCAGTCCAACTTCAAAAGTCCCCATAGTCTGGGGCTGGGGAGATAGCTCAGCGGTTAAGAACACTGACTACTTGTCCAGGTGGACCTGAGTTCAATTCCCAGCACCTACATGGCAGCTCACAACTGTCTGTAACTCCCATTCCAGGTGATCTGGCACCCTCACACAGACACATATGCACATAAAATAAAATAAAGAAATCTAAAAAAGAAAAAAGTCCCCATAATTTATCAGAGTCTCAACACTGTTTAAAAATCCAAAGTATTTTCTGAGACTCATGGAAATCTCTTAACTGTAACAACCTGTAAAATCAAAATAAAAAATCAGATCACATACTTCTAACATACAATGGCACAGGATGTACATTACCATTCCAAAAGGGAGGAAAGGCAACATAGTGAGGAAATACTGGACCAAAGCAAGACTCAAAACCATCTGGGCCAACTCCAGACTCTGCATCTCCAGCCTGATGTCAAAGTGCTCTTCAGATCTCCACTCCTTTTAGCTTTGTTGACTACAACACACTTCTCTCTTTTGGGTTGGTTCCATACCCAGTCTGTAGCTTTTCTCAGCAGATATCCCATGACTCTGGCATCTTCAATATCTTGGGGTCCCCAAAGCAATCCAGCCTTTACCTTCACAGCTTATTATGATGGCCTCTCTGGACCTCCATGAAAGGACATCCCTGACATATACCTGTCCCCAACAGCTCTCCTTAGCCATAGAGGGAGATTCTACAACCCTTTTCTTGTATCCTTGACTCTAAAGTCAGAACCACGTGGCTGAAGCTGCCAAGTTCTGCTGCTTCCTGGGCCTGGAACTTGGTCCCCTCATTCAATTGCATGTGCATCAGCTTTCTGTCATTTACGGTTCCCTTCACCACTTAAGGTTTCTTTTAATTCCTTTTCACAAGTTGGAAGCTTAGCTGGGTGGGGTGTTTTGCTGACATCACCACTCCCTTTATTCCATTTAGCATCAAGCCTATCTTTAAACTTTTTATCTCCTTGAGCACTGGACTTGGCTCTAACACTACATTTCCTGGTGTTCCTTTTCTCCTCAACCTGGACGTTTTTTATTTCTCCTTGCCTCATTTGCTCCTTTTCACTGTTGGTCTGCATAAGAGTGACTACTAATAACCACACAACATGGTCAGTACTACACAATCTTGAAATCTCTCTGCCAATGCTGTTAATTCAAAACTCTTCCATTTAGCCTTAGGCAGAATTTTAGGACAAGGATAAAAAGCAGCCACAGTCTTTGTCAAAATATCACAAGAATGGTCTCTAGGTTACATAGTAATAGTCTTCTCTCCTGAAACCTCTTGAGCTGGGCCACATCAGCCTCAGCACCACTGTCCTCCATGTTCCTACTAGGAAGGCCCAGTAAACTCCACTTAAAGTGTTCAACTGCTTTTCTAGTCCAAAGTCTCAAAGTCTTTCATATTCTTCCAAACAACAGCTTGGCCAGGCCCATCAAAGCAGACATCTAGTGTCTTAGTTAGGTTTTCTGTTGTTGTGAAAAGACACCACAACCACAGCAACTCTTATAGAGTAAAACATTTAATTGGGGTGGCTCACTTGCAGTTTCAGAGGTTCAGTCCATTATCATCACGATGGGGAGCATGGCTGCATGCAGGCAAATATGGTGCTGGAGTAGCTGATGGTCCTACATCTTGCAGGCAACAGGAAGTCAACTGACTGACTGGGCAGTATCCTGAGCATAGGAAACCTCAAAACCCACCCCAACAGTGACACACTTCCTCTTACAAGGCCATATCCACTCCAATAAAGCCGTACCTCCTAATAGTGCCATTCCTTATGAGATTATGGGGGCCAATTACATTCAAACTATCACATCCAGTGGAGTTGAAATTTTTCCTATATTTATTGGTCATGTATATTTTGTCTTTTTTTAAAGATTTATTTATCATATATACAATGTTCTGCCAGCATGTATGCCTGCATGACAGAAGAGGGTGCCAGATCTCATTACAGATGGTTGTGAGTCACCTTGTGGTTGCTGGGAATTGTACTCAGGACCTCTGGAAGAGCAGCCAGTGCTCTTAACCTTGAGCCATCTCTCCAGCCCCCTGCATTTCATCTTTTGAGGACTCTATTAATTTCATTAGCCCATTTATTGATTTGGCTGTTTGGTTTTTGCTTGTTTGTTTGTTTTGTTTTGTTTTGTTTGAGACAGGGTTTCTCTGTGTATCCCTGGCTGTCTTGGCACTTGCTCTGTAGACCAGTCTGGCCTTGAACTCAGAGATTCACCTGCTTCTGCCACCCAAGTGCTGGGATTAAAGGAGTGTGCCACCACCTCAGTGGTGTCTGTTTGATTCTTGTTTTGTTTTAATTTCAAAAGTACATTTAGCCAGGCAGTGGTGGCATAGGCCTTTAATCCCAGCACACTGGAGGCAGAGGCAGGCAGATCTCTGAGCTAGAGGCCAGCCTGGTTTACAGGGTGAGTTCCAGGACAGCTTCAACTACATGGAAAAACTGTCTCAAAAAACCAAACGAAGAAAAAAAAAAAAGCTGTCTTTTCTCCAATACGTATTTTTGGCATCTTTTTTTTTTTTTCTCTCCAGCAATAAATACTACTTAAATTGATCAGACAAGACAAGCTGCAAAAAAGACTCAGAAAAGGTAACCTGCAAAGAAGGCTCTGAGAGCAGACCAGCTGCCTGGAAGAAGCAGAAACCAGCCATGCTGCCTGGAAGAGATTTAACACCAGAGTTACTTGGAAAGGGCACGGTCCAACACACTGAGCTGCCTCGGGTCGTGCAGTGGACTCCCGGTTTCTCAGCTTCTGAGAGCTGTTGCCCATGTTGGGGTGGCCCTTGATGATGCGGCTACTTCTCAGTTATTTCTTTCTTTCTTTTTTTTTTTTTTTTTTTTTGGTTTTTTGAGACAGGGTTTCTCTGTGTAGCTTTGCGCCTTTCCTGGAACTCGCTTTGGAGACCAGGCTGGCCTCGAACTCACAGAGATCCGCCTGGCTCTGCCTCCCGAGTGCTGGGATTAAAGGCGTGCGCCACCACTGCCCGGCAGTTATTTCTTTCTGTAAGTTACCCCTCCCCCATGTTCCTGTAAGCAACCCCAATAAGACTCATTGGTTCACCAAGTTGGACTTTGCTGGTATCAGCACTTTGGTCTGTGCTGGGTTCTCTGTCTGGGGTGAGTGTTGTGTATGTGTAGCTTCTCCTCAGGAAAAGTTTTGTCACACAATAGTTTCCCCAGAACTGGAGTTACAGACAGTTATGAGCAGACATGTTGGTTTTAGGAAGTGAATTCAGGCCCTCTGCAAAAACAGCAAGGGTTCTTGATCTCGCCAGCCCCAAGTTATGGACTAGTGGCAAAAAATGCAAGAAACCTAATGATGAATAGGGACCTGTAGATGCCAGAGTTAATTCAAAGCCCTTTCAAAACAACCAATAAGAAACAAAATAACAAATAACAGTATGCAGACTGAATCATCCATCTCTGGGTCCAGGCACACCGATCTGGTCTCACCAGTCTTGGATGAGGTCTTCTAATTCATGCACACATCTTGATCTGACCAGTGTAGGTAGGGTCTGCTTACTCCTTAGTTTGTGGTTTCTGGTTAGTAGGATTTTCCAGTAATTGAAGGATGACTAAGTCTCTTTAGTTGGAAAAAAATAATTCTAAGCACCAACATTCTAGAATTTTCTAGAATATTAGTGTTTAAAGTAATTGGCATGGGTCTTTTCTGTGAGAGTTACAGACTATTTATTTTGGAAATCTCTTCTTTGATATGAGAAACATCAGAACATTATCAGAATAGAAGACAATATAATTTTCTTTTTTTAAATTTATTTTTAGATTTATTTACTTTACTTGCATGAGTGTTTTGTCTGCCATCCCCTGAAACTAGAGTAACATTACAGATGGTTGTAAGCACCATGTGGATGCTGGGAAACAAACTTGGGTTCTCTTCAAGAACAATAAATGCTCTTAACCACTGAGCCATCTCTCTAGCCCTAGAATTTTCTTGAAGTTAAAAATAAATAGGTGTGAAGCCAGGTGGTGGTGGTGCACTCCTTTAATCCCAGCACTCCTGAATCAGAGGCAGGTGGATCTCTATGAGTTTGAGGCCAGACTGGTCTACAGAGTGAGTTCCAAGACAGCCAGAGCTGTTACAAGGAGAAATCTTGTCTCAAAAACAAACAAACAAACAAACAAACAAACAAACAAAAAGCATACACACAGAGCAAACAAACAAACCAAAAAAAAATCCAAAACCAAAAAAGCAAAAATAAATTGGTATGTAAGTTTATACTCAGTAATTATCTGGGAGTGCATATGAACAGAGAGAAGCCTCTGAGACTTTAATGACTGTACTAGGTATATTACGATTGTCCTTGATTGACAAAGACATGGCAACCTAACCTAGACATAGAATCCTTTTAAAGAAAACTTTGTACCCGTTGTTTGTATATAAACAAAAGTATATTTCTACACCATGTCACTGAGAGATCACTCAGGGGAAAAAAGAATCTTTATTTTAATTTATTCATTTTTTCTTTTTCAGACAAGGTCTCACTATACTGCTCAGGATAACCTTTAACTAACTCCTAGACTCAAGCAAACCTCTTACCTTAGCTTCCAGGAGCAGCCAGGCCTACATGAATAGCACTGGGCCTGTATATATCTCCCTCCCTCACCTCTTTTGAGACAGGTTCTCACTATGTAGCTCTGGTTGGCCAAGAACTTGTTACATAGACCAGGCTGGCCTCAAACTCACAAGAGATCCACTACCTCTTTCTCGCCCAAGTGCTGGGATTAAAGGTGACACTACTATCGCAGGCATACATCCATTTTAGAGTAGAGAAAACTGAATATGAAGGATTATTAACTAAGTCGGAGGTAGATACATACTGATAGAGGTAAATGGGGATGCGGAATGATGCAAAAGTAGCAGGTGTGGAAGAATGATTTCTTCCTCTAGGGTCAAGTCGATACTTCCGAGGGAATTCGGGAAGAAGGAGGAGCTACCACACCCCCATAACTGAGCCTGAGACTCCTGGAAAGAGAATATGTCTACTGCATACACAGCCATATGCCTGACAATGGTAAAGAAATGCGGTAGAGGTGACTGTAGAAGCACCTCTACTTTCTCTCCACTGCTGGAGAGAAAAAACAAGCGGCATTAATCTGTAGAAATGGCCATCCGATGTAGGTGGACTGGATCTGGCAGAAAGTAGCCTCAAGGAGAGGGAGGTTAGCTGGAAGACACACTTGGGCTCCTGAGGCGGGCTCCTGCGCTGAAGAATTAAAGTAGAGCTGGGAGTAGTGGTGCAGGCCTTTAACCCCGTACTTGAGAGCCACAGGGAGGCAGATCTCTGTGAGTTCAAGACCAGCATGGTCTACAGGGTGATTTCCAGGACAGCCAGAGCTACATAGTGAGACCCTGTTTTGGGAGGAAAAAAAAAAAAATAGAGGAATGTGGCTGGAGAGATAGCTCAGGAGGCAAGAGCACACGCTGCTCTTCCGTAAGGTGCCTCACAACTGCCTATAACGCCAGCTCTAGGGGTTCTGACCCCTTTGGTCTCCATGGGTACCTGCACATACATCACACACACACACACACACACACACACACACACTTCACAATAAAATAAGTCCTTAAAAGAAAATAGAGGGCTATCTCAAAAAGAAAAAGGTGGAGTGCAGTGGAGGAGACACTGATATCAGCCTCTGTTTTCGATGTGCACATGAACCTGCACACACCTATGCACAAATATGCACACACACACATCTACACTACACACACACTAAAGAAAGCAAAGGCTGGAGCCCACACTGTCCTCCTGCTGTTTGTTGTATCACGAAGTGTCACTCCAGTGCCCTCTGCTGATGAGCACGAACATTCATGGGGATGGGGATGGGGTGTCCTAAGGGCCAGCGCTAGGCTCGCAAATCAAGGCAAAAGGGTAGGTTTACAACAATAATATTAAATTATTTGCACAGAAATGCACAATTATCCAGAGATAGCTGTAATTTTATTTTTCCCCTAAAGTTGATAGTTCCCACCACCGTTTTTAAAAAATAATTTATTTTTATTTTATGTGCATTGATTGCCGTTTTGTGCATGTATGTCTGTGTGAGGGTGTCAGATGCCCTGCAACCAGAGTTACAGACAGTTGTGAGCTGCCGTGTGGGTGCTGGGAATTTAGAGCAGCCAGTGCTCTTGATTGCAGAGCCATCTTTCCAGCCATGCCTCCCTGCCCCACCCACAAGTTTTAAGTTAATTAAAAATTGGAGAGTGTTAGAAAGGCCTAATCAAGTCTGGCTGAACTTGTGGCTATCCTAGTCAATTCAAAGAAAGTTTTGATTTGTAAGAAATAGTAACCTAGTGTGATTATTAATTTGGGACAGATAATTGAGAAGAGTTGTCTGTAGGCTATTTTGTTCAAAGGCAAGAGATACTTATCAAAGAGTCTGGGGTGTATCCCAGTTAGAATATGGGCTTAGCATGTATGGCTTAATCTCCAGTTCCCAAACAAACATTAATAATTATAATAGTAAATATCAACTATAACAATTAATGGTAACAATTGTTAGTTTCTCAACACTTTAAAAAAAAATCTTGCCAAGTGATTTAAAAGTATGCCAAAAGTCTAGAGAGAGTAACTCATTTGTTTGCAGGAAGAAAAGTACAAATTCTCATTTTTAAAATAGGAAATTAGGGGCGTTAGAGGTGACACAGCGGTTAGAAGCATTGGCTACTGTTCCAGAGGACCTGGGTTCAATTTCCAGCACCCACATGGAGGCTCACAAACTTTTCTAACTCCAGTCCCAGGGATTCCGTCTTCTGGCCTCCCTGGGCACTGCATGAACACAGTGCATAGACATACACATAGGTAAAATACCTTTACAGATAAAATGGAAACAAGGAAAAATAAATAGTAAATTATGTGTAAGTCCTTAAATTTTGTTTTTACTTTTTTTGAATTTACACCACTCTATATAGGCATTGAGGTAGCCACAAATATGAAACTATAGAAACATATGATTAAATAAGGCTTTAAAATATATTTAACTTTATTAGTTTCTTAAATTGGACAGAATATGTGTGTCTATATAAATATACATATATATTGTAGGCAGAGTTTTTCGTCAGGACCACTGGCTCCCAAATAACCACACAGAGACTTATTAATTATAAATGCTCAACCAATAGCTTAGACTTGTTTTTAACTAGCTCTTAAAACTTAATTTAACCCATATTTTTATTAATCTATGTTCTATCATGTGGCTTTTAGCCTTTATCCCATTTTGTGTGTCCGACTTGTCCTGTGTGTGGCTGGCTTCTCCTGCCAACTCCACCCTTCTTCTTTACAGCATTCCCTCCACCCTGAAAACCCTACCTAGACATCGGCCAGTCAGCTCTTTATTAATGAATGAGAGTAATATGTATTTACAGGGAACAGGAGGATTATTTCACAGCATATATGGCCATTTAATTTAATATCTTTATAAACCTCAACAGTAATCTTACAAGGCAAACAGGTATACCATATTTATTTAATTGTGTTTCATCCTATTTCTTTTCTTTTTTGTTGGGAGGCTTGAGACAGGGTTTTTCTGTGTTGCCCTGGTTGTCCTAGAACTTGCTCTGTAGACCAGGCTGGCCTCAAACTCAAAGATCTGCCTGCCTCTGCCTCCCTAGTGCTGGGATTAAAGTCAGTGCCGCCCAGCATCCTATTTCTATTTAATAAGCCTTATTAATACAAACTTTGGCCAAAGTGATTGACTTTGGGAAATTAAAAGGTAGATAATCAAGAACTATTTTGCTAAATTTTTGATTAGGCATATATACATTACCTTAATTATACTTTAAGGTACTCGAATGATAAATATGAACATATAGACTCAGGTTCATTTGCATATATAATCATTACATAGTATTTTTTTTTTTTTGAGCTGAGGACCGAACCCAGGGTCTTGTGCTTGCTAGGCAAGCACTCTACCACTGAGCTAAATCCTCGACCCCTGCATATTTCATTGCTCTACATTTTGCTATAGCTATTCATTACATAAAAATGAAGCCCAAGAGTAACTTTAAACTATGTTTAATAATTAATGCTTATTTAGGTTTAGTTTTTGTGCTGGTGACTGAATCTTTTAGCCTTGCACATGCTAGACAAGTGCTCTACCACTGAGGCATATCCACGGCCCCATTTTTCTTTCAATTTTTATTTGAGTAACCACAATAAACCTGTTAATTAACTCACTTTAATATTAGTTTAAAGTCTTAAAGTTGACTGAACATAAGAAGCTTACAATTTAAATCAGTGGATTGAGTCTTTCTTATTTGTAGGATTATAGCACTCCATGCTACTAAATTATTTTAAAAAGTGTTTCTGCACACGTGTGTATGCACAGGCAGGTGTATGCCATGTTACATATGTGATCAGAGGAATACTCCTGGGAGTTGGTTTTCTCCTTCCATCATATGTGTTGGGGATTGAACTCAGGTTCCTAGGCTTGGAGGCCAGAGTCTTTACTCACTGAGCCATTTCACTGCCTGGGAACTTTAAAGGCACTGTCATTCATGCCAGCATCTCTGAGGAGAGCTCTTGCTCATTATTATTTTTTTCTAATCTTTGTGTGTGTTCCTATGTGTGAGCATGCGTATACACTACACATGTGTGGAGGTCCTCACCTTCTGCCTGGAGACAGTCTCCTGTCCACTGCTGCAAGCACCAGGCTCTCTGGTTCACAAGCTTCCAGAGATTCTCCTCTCTCTGGCTCCCTCCTGGCTCCTACTGCTATTACATATGCTCACTAAGGCATCTGACTTAACGCGGGTCCTGGGGATCTGAACTTTGGTCCTTATCCTTGTCGAGTAAATGCTTTACCCACTGGCTGAGTCACTGTTCAGTAGCTGTGAAGAGACACCATGACAAAGGCAACTCCATGAAAGAAAGCATTTAAGTGGGGTTGGCTTACAGTTTCAGAGGTTGAGCCCATTATCATCATGGTGGAGAACATGGCAGCATGCAGGCAAGTGCTGGAGCAGTAGCTGAGAGCTCCATCCTGATCAACAGGCAGAGTCGGAGAGACAAAGAGAGAGAGAGAGACAGAGACAGAGACAGAGAGATAAGAGAAAGACAGAGAGCGAGACAGAGACATAGAGAGAGACAGAGAAAGATAGATGGACAAACAGACAGAGACAGACTGAACCTGGCATGGGCTTTTGAAACCTCAAAGCCCACCCCCAGTGACACACCTTCTCCAACAAGGCCACACCTACTCTTAAAGGCCATACCTCCTAATCCTTGTAATCCTTTTAAAGAGTTCCACTCCCTGGTGACTAAGCATTCAAATATACGCACCTCTGGGGGCCATCCTTATTCAAACCACCACACCCACTGAGCCATCTCCTTAGCACAGCTTTCCTTCTGCTTAACAGAGCTACGATCTAAACTCACTTCAATTAGTGTCTCACAATGAGTAGGTTAGGGAAAGGGCTCTCATGGGGTGATTTTTAAGGTAAGTTCTGTTAGCAAAGGATTTGTGAGGATAGTTGATTGTTGTGTAATTCTAAGTTGTCTTGTGTTTGAGACAAGGTCTCACTATATAGCTTTGGCATTCCTGGAACTCACTATGTAAACTAGACTAGCCTCAAACTCACAGAGATCCACCTGCCTCTGCCTCTTGAGTGTTAGGATTAAAGTTGTGAGCCACTACACCTGGCCTCAAGGCAAGTCTTTTTTATGGTTGTTGATTTTGAGACAGGTTTTCTCTGTGTAGCCCTGGCTGTCCTGTAGCTCAATCTGTAGACCGGGCTGGCCTTGAACTCAGAGATTTGCCTGCCTCTGCTTCCTGAGTGCTGAGATTAAAGACTTCTCAAGGCCAGTCTTAAAGACTGTTAGGGTTAGGGATGCAGCTGAGTTGGTAGAGTGTTTACCTAATGCTGCATAAATAGGGCATGATAACATGCCTGTAACAATAGCTCTGGTCATCTCAGCTACACAGAACATTCGAGGTCAGCCTTGGCCACACGAGACAATGTCTCAAAGAAAAATAATTAAAAGGTGTTATTACTTAATAAATGAGTTGCTTAGTCAGTTTACAGTCTTACCTCCAACAGGTATTTCCTGGAGCAAATAGGGTATCTGATTTTGGTTGGTATCAATATTCTTTAGCATAAGGATAAGAAAGCATGATTGGGGCTGTAGAGATGGCTCAGTGGTTAAGAGCACTGATTGCTCTTCCAGAGGACCAGGGTTCAATTCCCAGCACCCACATGGTGGCTTACAACTGTCTGTAACTCCAGTTCCAGGGGACCCCACAATCATGGTAAAACACCAATGCACTGTAGCTGGAGTTTTCTCTCTGGGTCCCGCCAAGCCCCGGCAGTCCAATATCCCACTTACCACGTGGCTCGTGGCTTACTGGCATCTTCACATGCTGCTTGTCATGGCAGTGGCTGGCAGTATCTCCCTCCACCTTCCTGTTCTCTCAATTCTCCTCTCTGTTAGTCCTGCCTATACTTCCTGCCTGGCTACTGGCCAATCAGTGTTTTATTTATTGACCAATTAGAGCAACACATTTGACATACAGACCATCCCACAGCAAATGCACATTAAAAAAATAAATAAAATAAAGTATGGTTGGTCTCAGAACTGGGTAATGCAGGATAGGGGATGTGTTGGTTTCAGTTCTTACCCAAGTCCCTTCACTAAAATGCATGCTCCATGAAAGCAGAGGTTGTGTGTATTGTTTTTTCTATATTTTGCACTTCTAAAATCTAGCAAGTAATAGGTGTTCAATAAACTTTTTTTAAAATCTTTTTTCAAGACAGGGTCTTACTATGTAGACCAGACTGGCCTCGAACTCACAGAGATCACCTTCCTTTGCCTCCCAAGTGCTAGGATTAAAGTCATGAGCAAGTACATCCTGATCAGTAAATACTTTATGAATGAATCTGAATAAATATCAGAGACAAGAAAAGTTTGAAGTGAGGAGACATTAGCAGTAAAGAATACTATATTCTATATAATAATAATACTATATTCTCACTATAAAAGTGCAAGAATGACGGCTTTAATCCCAGCACTCGGGAGGCAGAGGCAGGCAGATCTCTGTGAGTTCGAGGCCAGCCTGTTCTCCAAAACGAGTTCCAGGAAAGGCGCAAAGCTACACAGAGAAACCCTGTCTCAAAAAACCAAAGAAAAAAAGAAAGTGCAAGAATGAAAGTGCTCTTAACCACTGAGCCATCTTTCCAGCCCCTACAGTGTGTGTGTGTGTGTGTGTGTGTGTGTGTGTGTGTGTGTGTGTGTGTGTGTGTGTACACATGAGTACATGTGCCTGAGGTCAACATCAGCATTCATTTCTCAGGAGTCTTCCAACTTGTTTTCTTGAGGCAAGGTCTCTGTGATCTGTGGCCTGCTGACTGGATTAGTCAGGGATGCTGACTCTGCTTCCCCAGGGCTGAGACTGCACACCTGTGCCACCCGCTACACCTGGGTGTTAGACATTGAATCCGGTCCTCACGTTCGTATGGCAAGCACTTTATTGACTGAGCTGTCTTCCAAGCCTCCTCCTCAACCTTCACTTTTTTCTTTTTGCTGTCAATTTGTGCTTTCTATAGGACCACAAAAAATAATAATAGGTTCAACAATTAACAATATATTTACTTAAAGGACACTTCCTTACCAAGATAGAATTGGCTAGAAGAGCACTGTATTATAATTATTCTTTCTTTCTTCCTTTCTCTTTCTTTCTTTCTTTCTTTCTTTCTTTCTTTCTTTCTTTCTTTCTTTCTTTCTTTCTCTCTCTCTCTCTCTCTTTCCTTTCGTTTTGTTTTTGAGACAGTATCTCTGTGTATAGTCCTGGCTGTCCTGGAACTCACTATGTAGACCAGGGTGGCCTCAAACTTACAAAGATCCACTTACCTCTGCCTCCCAAGTTCTGAGATTAAAGGCATGTACACGATGCCTGGCTGTAATTATTTTTAAGGTTAGAAATTAAGTTCTCAGGCACAGTAACGTTTCTAATTTTTCCTAGTAATAATGATGACTCATACTTCCAGTTATATAAATGTGACATTTTTAGACGCTTTCAACTCCATTAATCGTCACATAAATGTAAATTAAAAGAAAATTATAAAATGATATATATCACTTTTTGTCTATCAAATTGTTTTTAATACCATAAAACATCTAGCGATGGCTAAAGTGACAGGAAATAGACACTCTCAAAAGATCCACACCGGTGCCCTCCTCCTGGAAGGCAATCTGGTATGGGTGAGTAATTACAATATGCCGAAATCTCATCCCAGAAATGGTTGATCGAGCAAATTTAAGTGTCTTATTTTTGCTGCAATAACAAAGCCTAACAACTTCACTGTCTCAAAATGGAGAATTAGAGTCACGGATTCCTAAGGTTTCAGAGCTAGAAGGTGAGTCATACTAGGCAAGGCCCTAAAAGTCAGAGAAATACCTGGGTCTGGGCTCCTAGCAGGAAATACCAGCAGTGTATTTGTAAACACAGTAAGGCAGTTTCCTGTAGGGTAAGTTTCCTCCATCTCTCTTTCTCTTTGAGATATGCTCTTGACATAAAGCCAAGGCTAGATCGAAACTCATTTTGTAGCCCAGGCTGACCTTCAACTTGCCATCTTTCTACTGCAACCTCTGGAGTGCTGGGACAAGAGGCCCATGACACCTTGCCTTGCTCTTTCCTTTCTTTTTATTTGAATACCACCAGTGTATCTATCCATTCACCCAGCGAAGGGTGTATTACTTGCTTCCAAGTTTTAGTAATTTTGGAGGAAGCTGCTAGGAACATTTGTGTGCTGGAGTCTGTGTGAATACGTTTTCCAAAGCACATGATTGCTGGACTACATAATAAGTGTATGTTTAGTTTTAAAAACAAACAAAATAAAATAAAATGGATAAATTGTCTTTCAAAGTGGCTGTACCATCCTGTTTCCTACCAGGAGTGACACTTTATTTTTTTTTCTTTTCTTTCTTTTTTGAGACAGGGTCTTACTATGTAGTCTTGGCTGTCTTGGAACTCGCTATGTAGACCAGGCTGGCCTTGAACTCATAGAGATCCATCTGCCTCTGCCTCCCAAGCACTGGGTTGGTAGTGTTCTGGATTTCTGTCATCCTGGCAGGTGTGTGGTGATTTCTTTCTCATCTGACACATGATGTAGAATGTCTCTTTATATAATTATTTCTGTGTATCTTAAGTGAGGTCCCATTAAAACCTTTGTTACAAAATGTATTTTTATATATTTGTCACACTTTTAGATATTTATATCACATGTCTGTGGAGGCCAGAAGAGGGTGTCACATTCTTTGGATCTGGAGTGACAGATGTTTTTGAGCCATCATTTGAATGCTAGAAACTGAATCCCAGGTCCTCTGCAAGAGCAGCCTCTGGTCCTACCCACCGAGCACCATCTCCAGCCCACTTTGCTCCATTTTAAAATCTTTTTCTTCAAACTTTCTTATTATTGAGTTTTAAGATTTCTTTGTATATTTGGGGATATTAGAGAGACTTGGTTTTCTGTAATTATTCCCATTTTAAAAACCACTAGCTATTATCAAAGCAAACAGTAAAGATGTTTGCACTTGTAGCTACTTCTCCGTTGTTGTGATAAAATACCTGACTAAAGGAAGCTTATGGAAGGAGTTTGGCATACGTTTCCAGAGGGATAAAAGTCCATCGCGGGTTGGGAAGCATGGTAACAAGTGGTAGGCATGGTGGAAGGAGCTGGAAGCTGAGAGTTCACGACGTTAACTGCAAGCACAAAGCAAACTGGGAGTAAATGAGGTTGGAGTACTTCCTTCAAGGCTTCACTATTGTTGGCTGTTATTGCTCTTTTGGGGACCTGCCACCCGCTCCCAAATAAATCACACATGGAGTCTTATTATTACTTATAAATGTCTGACCTTAGCTTGGCTTGTTTCTTGTCAGCTTTTCTTAACTTAAACTATGCTGTCTACTGTAGATGTAACCAACCTTCTTATTAAATAAGAAACACAGAACCAATGCAAAGAAGAAAGCCAAGAGGTCAGAGCTAAGAGCTAAAACCTTACCCTTCCTCCTGTAGTGGTCCTACCTCTCCAAACCAGAACTACCCCTGTGTTAAAGTCTTTATATAGAGTTCCTGTCCTGCCTTCTCATTGGTTGTAAACCCAACCACATGACCGCCTCCTCACAGCCTGTCTGTATAGGCCTCCAGGTTTTCCATGATTGGTATTGAGATTAAAGGCATGTGTATCCAATAATGGCTGTATCCTTGAACACATAGAGACTTACCCAGCTCTGCCTACCAAGTGCTGGGATTACAAGCGTATGCCACCACTGCCCTGCTTTCCTATGGCTTGCTAATAGCTCTGACCCTCGGGCAACTTTATTTATTAACATACAAATAACATTTTAATACAAATAAAATATTACCATACTTTTGCCTCTGGGCTTTTTCCTTTTCTTATTTCTGTGTATCTTATTTTCATTCTTACTCTGTGGCTGGCTGTGTGGCTGGATGACTAGTCCCCAGGGTCCTCCTCTCTTTGTTCTCTTGCTCTTTCTTTTTCTCCCCCCAGATTTCTCCTTCTATATATTCTCCCTGCCTGCCAGCCCTGCCTATCCTTTCTTCTGCTTTGCTATTGGCCATTCAGTTCTTTATTAGACCATCAGGTGTTTTAGACAGGCACTGTAACACAGCTTCACAGAGTTAAACAAATGCAACATAAAAGAATGCAACACATCATTGCATCATTAAACAAATGTTCCACAACATAAACAAATGTAACACTTCTTAAAATAATATTCTACAACACCTCACCTCCTAAGGATCCCCAAATAGTGCCATCAACTGGGAACCAGGTGTTCAAATATGGAAGCCTATATGGGACATTTCTCATTTAAGCCACCACAGTGCTGTTGAAAAATTGGAATATGCTGGGCATGGTGACACAAGTCTTTAACCCAGTACTCAGGAGGCAAAGGCTGGTGGTGGATCTCTGTAAGTTCCAGGCCAGTCTGGTCTACAGCATGAGTTCTAGGAGAGCCAGAGCTATGTAGAAAGATCTTGTCTAAGAAAAGAAAGAAAGAAAGAAAGAAAAAAAGAAACAAACAAACAAACAAAGAAACAAAGAAACAAAGAAAGAAAATTGGAATAAATGTGAAGCTACTTAGCATAGAACTTGGCACATAGTATATGCATTTAAAACTTTTGTAATAAACCATGTATTTTAAGACTTCTTATCAGCATATGCATACATTTTATCACAGTTATCGCCAGTTGTATGTTTTCTGTTACCAGTAAGAATGAGAAAGATTTGTTGTACTCCAGAGGAAGCAGTGCTGGAGAGGGAGCAGGAAGCTGCTCAGTGTCTTTTGACTGATGCCGGAGAAGTTTGAGTTTTATCCTGTAAGCAATGTGGTGACACTAGAATTAATCAAGACAACAACATAGTCAGAGCTATGTACGCTTCAGAAAGGGTTCTGTTACAGCATATGGAGGGAACAAAGGGCCAGAGCCACCGAGAGCAACAATTAACCAAGGCTTCTCAGTTCTACGACTTGATACCAAACACCGCAATAATGAAGCACCTGGTGCTTGAGGCTTCAGGGGGAGGTTATGGAGGGGTCAAGGGGAGGCAAACCAGCCGGAGCTCAGCCCGAGGCTCACACATGTACAGCCTGCTGTAACGCTCCCCTGTGCCACACGAACACACGTGTGCCTCGAGGCCTCCTTTTGATTGTTTGTTCTTGGATCCTTTCCTCTTAGAGCTGTCAATTTTAAAATGCCCTCCATATTAATTGCTAAGTGCACAGGAGAAGGGAATGGGCAGCTGATTACAAGTATCTGGGTGGGAAGACGCAGGGGCCAGACACAAGTAAGTGTTCAGTACCCGGCACAGGAAGAAAGAGAAGGCAGACAGAGAAGGCAGAATTCTTGGGTGTAGGAATTGAGATCTTGAAGACAAAGAAAAACAACAACAACAAAAAAAAAAAACCAAAACAAGATATATATGCTTTTTGCCTGAGGGTTTAAACTTTATGAACAGGCAGAAGGATAGTTTGGGCAAGTCCTGGTAAACTGGGAAAGTTAAATTTTAGATATTTTGATGTCAATGCTGTCAGTCAGGGCACAAGTCAGTAATTGTAATAGTTGGGAGACTAAGTGAGACGCGATGGTCATCCGGCCACCATAGGCTGTGCAGTGAGACCCGGCCTACAGAAGAAAGGAAACACACCTAACAACCACCACTGAACCGGACACTAAAGCAGAACTGCCGAGCAGGAATTAAAAATTCAAACTCAGATATAACTAATCAAACTCCAGTACCTAGGGTTCACTTCTGCAGGACTGAATACGCTTACCAGGTACCAAATGAAGGCTGAGAGCAGACTTTACCAGCAGTAAAATGGTGAGGATTGAGAGATGAGAGATGGGTATATCTGCACATAAGCTGGAGAGAAATCTGAGGAAGCTCAGCAAAGCCAAGGGGTCTGGGATTTGGTAATGAGGTCATTACTGAGGTGGTAAGCTGCTCCGAGAGAGTCCTGGGAGTGACTCTAATTGTCTCTCAAAAGGATTGGCAGAAAAGAGGAGAAGGGGATGAAGTGACAGGCGAAGACCACAGGGAAGTGGGTTGGAGAGCATCTCATTATAGACAGCCTTTAACCAAACAAGCGACAACAGAAAACGGACCTGTAACTACCAGACAAAAACAGAAACTCTCTAAGGAGTCTGAGGTGATCAGATTCATTATGTAATTACTATAATTTTCATTAGCTTTGTTACTAATATGACCTGAAAGGCTCTCCATGGTCCGAATTGAGGATATTTCTCTAGCAGATCTTTTGTTTTTTCTCCCCTGCACACAAAGCATCTACCTTTTCAAAAGTCTCCTACTTTTTTTCTGTTCAAATTTGCTGTTGCTTTGGTGAACTTTTTAACCTTCCTACACTAGACTTTAAATTCTCCATTAATTGCTCCCATGTGCTCAAGGTTGATTTTTACAGTTCCTTTCTCTGATTCCCATTGCACTTGTACTTTATACCATGTATTTCTATCACCTAGCTCTGTGTTGGGTACATGCACTCTATTCTATAAATGCTAAAAACGAAGTAAATTAAGTTTGTAAGGCTTCATGCCACCCAATTTTTCTTAAAAAAGTGCACCGTGTAATACATTTAACATTTATTCTTGCAATGTAATACTCTTTTCTGTGATGTTACTAAGACACGACAAACTGATGTATGGCCCACATTTTGTAACCCCAGTGCTCTGGAGGATGAGGCAGGGGGATCCAGAATTTGGGGCCTGATTGGGCTACATAGGGAATTCAAACACCCCAAACCAAACCAAGAAAACAGGACAGAACAAAAAAAAAAATCACCTCCCCCAACAAAAACCTTTCAAATAATAACACTAAATCACACTTTTTTTTTTTAAAAAAAAAAGCTCTAATATTATTTATCATAATTCTTCATTTGATTCCTAAGTAGAGTGGGCTACTTTTGTTTGTCTCCTTCAGCTCTTTTTTGAAGCAGTTATCTCTTCTGGCTAAAGTATTAAGAAGCAAGGAAGACTTTCTAAAAACTAAATGATTGGCCTCAAACCAATTAAAGTTTCTCAGCAGCGCAAGAATCATTTAATCTATATGCTCTTCGGTCTGTTGGCTTTTCAGAACAAGAGCAGGCGAGGACGACCCCAACACCTGGTTCAGGCTGATTACAACCAACCGGGGACAAGTTTAGCATAAAAGGTTCATTTTGTATGAACACGTGTGGAAGAAGGTAGTGGTGGTAAGGATAAAAACCTTTCATCAAAATCCCGCCAATTTGCATTGTTCTTTGGGGAATAGGCTTTCAAAAAGCCATGGAACAAAAGAGGATTTGCTTTTCCAATCCCCCGAAGCGGCTACAGGGAGAACCAAAGCTCTTTATAAATTGTGGGAGAGGAGTGGGAGGGGCTGATATCTAGCAGGATGGAGCACTCGCCAAGGCTCCAAGGCCTTACTTGCCAATGAACCCGGCTCTGTAATATTTATAATCAAAGACGCTCAACAGCATCAGACCTGCATTCTTCCCACTCAAGCCTAGATCAGAGAGGATGGGAGGAAAAGACAGACTTTGTGCAAGCGGAGGGCACTGGGGAGAGCCCGCCACCTGTGCTGAAGCCTGGGCAGACTCTCCCTGGGGACCCTGGCATCCCTCGCGGTCCCAGGGTGTCCCCAGGCCCTGAGAGCCAGCTCGGAAGCCATTTTACAGAGCAGGATCGAGTTGTCACCCTTTGGTAGGCAGGGAAAAGGGGTTAGACGCTGAAAATTTGCATTTTTGCAGGTTCTGGGAGTCCTGAGACATGGAGAAGGTACAGAAAACTCGGGACAGGAGCGCGCACTGGGCGAAACGCGCACCCGAGGCACTTGGGTGGTCTGCGCACGCGCACCCCCACCCCTGGCGCATGCGCAGCCTCGTCCGCCCAGCGCGGGAGCGCGCGCACGCTCCCGCGGGCCGGGCCCCTCCTGCGCGAGCCCGCGTTCTCTCGAGTGCGTATCCTGGAGCCGCCGCTCGGGCGGCGGGACGCTGGGGACGCGGAGACGAGGGGCGGGCCTGCCGGGGCGGGGCCTGGGAGGCGGAGAAAGCCGCGGCCGCCCGGAGCCCAGTCGCGTGTTCCCAGCCCCCGGAAGTGGCCGTTGTAAACTTCACCTCGCCGACTTTCTCCATCCTGGTCCTAGAGTCCATCGGCTTTCCTCAGTTGTCACTCCTTCTCCCGAGGGCTGCCTGGCCTTCCACCCTAGACCTGAAGCTGCCCGGGGGTCGTGGGTGTGCAGGCGGGACCACTCGAGCCCGAGGTAACCGCGGGCTGTGGGTGCATGGAGATGAGCGCCCGGGGCCGGGAGGTGCTGAGAGGAGACGGGGCTTGCAGCGAGGACCTGGCTCGGGGCTGCTCGCCGGTGCGGACACGCCTCCAGCTCGGTCGCGACGCTCTCCGCCCGCCTCTGGAGGCCGATGGGCGTCCTCCGCGCTCCCTGGAGGACCGATGGGCACCAGAGTCCTCGGAGCTCCTTGGGATCAGTACCCGAGGATCACGACTTTTTTTTTGTGTTTTACCTCCCTTTGATTTACATGCTAGCCACACTTGAGTCACTCTACAAACTTTTGATAAGCAATACAATCAGTTGGGTCAGATTGCTTTCTGCAACTTCTGCCTACCCACCGGGACGCTAAGAAAAGTCAGCTGTGAGTTTTTAAAGCGGAAATTTGTGTAGCAGTGCCTGTTTTGAATGTTTAATCCTTTACGATATTCATCTCAGGCAAATATATAACTTATTAGAGTCGATATCAAAACTCTCTAAGGCTTTACACATCGATGTTTATACTTCTAATAGTGGAAAAGAGAAGTTACCGTTTTGTTACCTGCATTTAACAGTGCTTAGTAACGACCAAACAGTGGTAGAGCGGGGAATGAACGTGCTCTCCAGTGAAAGGCAGAGGAATGAAGCCAGTGCAACCTGATACTAGGAAAAGTGAGAGCAGTTGTGGGAGACGGGAGCTTTCTTTATTAATCCTGGCTCAGCTCTTTATTCGCTGTGTTAAATCACCTAACCTCTTGGGACCTTAGGTTCTTTATGTTGGATAAGCAGAAGGGCTTAGTCTCGAAGGTTCTATTACATTTTTGTTTCAGTCCTTTTGTCTTAGTCTTGTTTTATGGAAAGACTCACATATCTCCTTTAGTTCTCTACTTTTTACAGGTGTTGAGACTGAACAAGAATTATAGGCATGAAATGTTCTGCTACTGAACTGCACTCCAACTCTTAAATGCTCCCTTACCAAGTGAAAAGTAACTGCGGACACTCCCTACACAGGTGTCCTGACTGATGGACACAGAACTGCATAGAAGAAAAAAAAATACAGATTTAGTATTAGGGAATATAAACCATTTCCTCTTGACTTGAAAAAGACTGAATGACTTGAGAACAAATTGTTGGTTCAAGGAAAAAAATATTTGGTAAGACTCCCCAACTAGGAAGACAGAGGAGTAGTGTCATGAACACAGGTTGTAAGTTCCTTTTATCTTTAAGCAAGAGCAAAAAGGGGCTGGCTTACACTTGATGAAGCCTGGTGGTTGTTGATGAGTTAGTGTGCATCAGTTTGAAGATGGAGGCAGGAGAAATTAGACTGCTCAGGGAGGTGTCGGCTTTTCTAGACAAATGCAACTTGGAGGCTGTAAGGCTGTTTACTTTGTATAGCATCATTAGAAGGCATCTAGATGTGAGTTTGAATTTTAATTCTTCTGGTGAATATCCTTGTACAAATCACTCAACCTCTGGGAAACTCAGTTTTCTCACTTGTGAAATGTACAAATAGCCTGCAGATTATCAGGAGAATGAGATCAAGTATGCTCAGCTGTGTATGTGGCACATAGTAAGTGTTCGAGGCTAGGTTCTGGCTCTTGACCCACCCACTCTTTCCTCTGGTCTATGCAGACTGGTTGAGAGGTGAATACATTGTGGAGGGACAAGTGAAGGATTTAGATGTTGGTAGGAAAACTTGTGCCAGAAATGGTTCTTAACATCTAAAGTAGAATCTTCTTCCTTTCAGGATGGCCAGATAATTGATCCCTTGGCTGCTCACTTACCTATTTCAAAACAAATTCTTATATAATGTATGTATTCTTATGCCATATTATTTACTTTTAAAAATTCTTATTCTACAGTATATATATATATATATAACACTCAGTTATATCTTTTAGCAGGAATAGCTAGAGTAGTTCAAATCTACAAACAAGAAAAGAGTGGTGTGTTTGTATGGTATCCTGTCAGGTTCATTGATCAAAATCTTGCCTTTGTCTACCAGTGCTTTGGGATGGCGTAGTTCTAGCCAAAGCCTGTGAAGGTACTGTCTGGGTTGAGAATCTGCTGCAAGTTGGAGTCCTTTGTGTGGAGAATACTGTGACTTCTTGTTAGTTTGTTAGAAGAGACTTTATTTTAGATTTAAAAAAAATGATGAGTTTATTTATTGTTCTTGTGCTGGAGGTTGAACCTGGTCTCATGCTTATTAAGCATGTGTCCTATGACTGAGATACTACCCCACCTCCTGCCCCATGTTGATGTCTTTAAAAATTGAGATATAATTTGCGTAACACAAACTTTACCATTTTAAATTGTACAGTTCAGTGGTTTTAGTGTATTCCATATGTAGTCTAACTATTTGTTACCACTGTTTAACTCGAGAACACTTCTGGTATCATCAAAAAGAAATCTATTGACAGTCAGCTAAAATTCCCTGTCTTTCTGCCCCACAACAACCCTACTTTCTGTGGAGTTGCTTCTTCTAAACATTTCAGAACAATGAAATCAAAAGTATCTCACCACCTGGGTGGTGGTGGCGCATGCCTTTAATCTCAGCACTTGGGAGGCAGGTGGATCTCAATGAATTTGAGGCCAGCCTGGTCTACAGAGCAAGTTCCAGGACAGGCTCCAAAGCTACACAGAGAAACCCTGTCTCAACCCCCCCAAAACAAACAAATAGACCCCCCAAAAAACAAAAAAACTGTCTCACCTTTTTGTGCCTGGCCTTTTCACTTAGCATATTTTTTATATATTAATTTCTGTTCAATTGTTGAATTGCTGTGGGATGTTGATCTGTATGCTGTGAATGTGTGTTGCTTGATTGGTTGATAAATAAAATGCTGATTGGCCAATAGCCAGGCAGGAAGTATAGGCAGGATAAGCAGAGAAGGAAAGTACTGGAAAGAGGAAGGCTGAGTCAGGAGTCGCCAGCTAGACACAGAAGAAGCAAGATGTAAAAGTACTGGTATGCCACAAGCCACATGACAAAGTATAGATTTATAGAAATGGGTTAATTTAAGATGTAATAAGCCTGAGCTAGTGGCCAAGCAGTTATAATGAATACAAGCCTCTGTGTGTTTACTTGGGGGACGCGAGTGGGAGAGATTTGTCCTGACCGCCGGCCACAACACAGTAAAACTTCCAACTACATATAATAATATATATTTATTTAGTTATTGGTTAGAAGATGGGCATCTAATATTTCCACTTTCTTGTGGATATGAACTATAATGTTGTGACTGTTCTTGTGCAAGTTTTTGTTTATAGGTGGTTTTTTGTTGTTGTTTTGAGACAATGCTTCTCCGTATAGCCTTGGCTGTCTTGGAACTCACTTGTAGACCAGGCTGGCCTCAAACTCAGAGATCTGCTCACCTCTGCCTCCCAAGTGCTGGGATTAAAGTCAAGAGCCACCACCACCCAGTTGAAGTGATCTCTTCTAAGCTCTAGGGACTTTTATTAAAGAAAACGAACTTTACTTTCTACTGGTCTGTTTCAGCTTGCTTCTAATGGTGTTAGGACCTCCTGCCCCACTGACAGACAGTGTGCACACTCTGGAGTATTTTCTGCAGTCTGTGCCCAAATCCAATATTATTGCCACTGTACTTGGTGGCACCAGTTTTGGCCACTATATTCTATTTCAGATTCCTCAAAGCTGGGGGCTAGCGAGGATGGTTAATTTCCCTTTGCCTTGCCATTGTCGATCCGTTTGTTTCCTAGCATGTTTTTTTCTTTCTTTCTTTTTCTTTTTTTTTTTTTTTTGAGACAGGGTTTCTCTGTGTAGCCTTGGCTGTCCTGGAACTGGCTTTCTAGACCAGGCTGACCTCTAACTCACAGAGATCCTCCTGTCTCTGACTTCTGAGTGCTGGGATTAAAGGTGTGTGCCACCACCACGCCTGGTGCTTTCCACGCTTCATAACAAGTCAGAGCCTAGACTTGATGGACTCCAGAGACCTTTTCATCCTCTTTGAAGCACCATCTTCCTGCCTTAGGTTCGGGCCAGTTCCCAACCAAGAGCAGCCACCAAGATGGCCAGGGGGTGGGAAAGGCTGGCTTGATAGGCCCCCACCTAAGACAGCGTTTCTCTGTGTAACAGACTGGGTTGATATTCTTAAGTACCACCGTGCTTTTGCAAAATGTGGGATACAATTTTTTCTTTCTCTTTTCTTTTCAGTTTGATTGAGACAGGGTTTCTCTGTGTAATAATAGCCTTGGCTGTCCCAGAACTCACTTTGTAGACCAGGCTGGTCTGGAACTCACAGAGATCCACCTGCCTCTGCCTCCTGAGTGCTGGGATTAAAGGCGTGCGCCACCATGCCTGGCTAAGTTTTTTCTTCTTTAAGGAAAGTTTTCTTAAAGTACAGTTCCTTTTGTTGTTACCTTGTCTTTGTTTTTTGTGGTACTGGTAATTGAATTTAGATTTTTTTGTTATTGTTCAGGGATTTGTGTTATTCCCAGATGATTGATCTATCTACCTACCTATCTACCTTTTTTTTTTTTCTCTGTAACCTTTGCTGTCCTGGAACTCACTCTGTAGACCAGGATGGCCTCAAACTTGGAGTTCCACCTGCCTCTACCTCCTGACTGCTGGGGTTAAAGGCATGTACCACCACCGCCCAGCCCCTGTCTGCTGTCTGTTTGTCTATGACCTCCCTCTCTCTCTCTCTTTTTCTTTCTTTCCTTCTTTCATGTTATCCCTATTTGACTCTCCTTCCTTCCTTCTTTTTTTTCAGATTTATTTTATTCTGTGTCTATGGGTATTTTGCCTGCATGTATATCAGTACCCTATGTGCATGCAATGCAGTACCCTCAGAGGACAGAAGAGGGCTTGGATTTTCTGAACTGGAATTATGTGGATAGTTGTAAACTGCCATGTGGGTGCTGGGAATTGAACTGGGTTCTCTGGAAGTAGCCAGTACTTCTTAATGGCTGAACCATCTCTCTAGCCTCCTCTTTAAAAAAATATAATTTCACTTTTTAGTATTATTGTGTGTTAGTATCTATATGTGTGTATGTATATATATATATACATACACATATATACATTTTAAAGTTTAATACTTTTTCTCAAGATACATATTTATTATTTTAAATAATGTGTATGCATGTGTATCTGTGTGTGAGTACATGTATGTGAGTGCATGTTCCCGCAGGGGTAGGTCAGAGGCATTGGAGCTGGAGTGACAGGTAGTTGTGAGCTACCTACCTTGTGTCCTCTGCAGGAGCAGTGTGTGCTCTTCGCCCCGAGCCACCTCTCCCAGCACCGTTTTCCCTGTTTTATTTCTCTTCTGGGGCAGTTTTGTCCTGTTAGCTCTGTGTCCCCTCCAGTTTCATCTTCATGACTTAAGTGAGTTTTTCTTTTATTTCTTTCTGATTTTTAAAGAAGATTTATTTACTTACTATGTATATATTGTTCTGTCTTGATGAATGCCTGCAGTCCAGAAGAGGTTGCCAGATCTCATTACAGATGGTTGTGAACCAAATGTGGTTGCTGCGAATTGAACTCGGGACCTCTGGAAGAACAATCAGTGCTCTTAACCTCTGAGCCATCTTTCCAGCCCCTCTTTCTGATTCTTGTCACTGCACCATTTATATGTAGCCCTGTGTGGCTTGAAACTTACTGTGTAGACCAGGCTGTCCTAAAATTCACAGAGATCCACTTGTCTCTGCCTTTCAGGTGCTGGGCTTAAGCAGATGCCACCATGCTCAGCCTTATCTCGTTTTTGAGTGAGTCTTTATTTCTATTCCCTGTCCCTCCATCCCTTCTTTCTCCCCTTCTTTTATTCTTTCCTTTTTTGTCTTTCTTGACAGGGTCTCACTGTGTATCCCTGCCTGGCCAGGAACTTGCTGGGTAGAGCAGGATGGCCTAGAACTCACAGAGATCCCCAGAAACCTGCCTGTCTCTGCCTCCACATCTGGCACTTTTGAGAGTTTCTCTCTCTTTCTCTTTCTCCCACTCCTCTCCCGAGACAAGATTTCTCAGTATAGCCTGGCTGTCCTGGAAGGCTCTCTGGAGACTGTACTCAGAGATCCGCTTGCTTCTGTCTGCCTGTCTCCTGAGTGCTGGGATTAAAGGTGTGCTCTGCCACATTCCTGCCTCTTTCTTGTCTATGTCTTTTCCTGATGTTTTTGAGTTATTTTGGAGCAGTTATATTTTCATTAGTCTTGATATATCTTTCATACTTTTCATTTATATAGATATTGTTTTTTTTCTTTACTCGGTGACCACACCCCCTTTCTTTTGCTTATTTTTATGGGAGATAGACTTACACCTTGAGAGTGAGGCAAGGCTCAGGTAAGCTCTAACTTCATGAAATTGTTTCTTTCTGTATATTAATGCTCTGGGGGCTTGCTTTTGGAGATCTTTCTGACTTTGTTTCCTCCTCCAGTTTTGTTGGGCCGTGTCCCGTTATACACTTTTTCTGTTTTCTGTTATACTCTTGTCTTGCTGTTCAGCTTTAAAACTTTTACCCTTCTATGAGCACTTTCACACTACCAATATTAGTTTTATATTGTTGTATAACAAGTTACTGCAAAGTCAGTGTTTTAAAGCTATGCACACTTTGAACATTGCTTTATTAATTTTCTGGCTTCTTTTTTTTTTTTTTTTCGTTTTTCGAGACAGGGTTTCTCTGTGTAGCTTTGCGCCTTTCCTGAAACTCACTTGGTAGCCCAGGCTGGCCTCGAACTCACAGAGATCCACCTGGCTCTGCCTCCCGAGTGCTGGGATTAAAGGCGTGCGCCACCACCGCCCGGCCTCCTGGCTTCTTTTGAGACCACATTTTGTTAAGTAGCTCATGCCAGTCTAGAATTTGAGAACATCCTACCTTAGCCTCCAAGTGAGGATTACAGGTGTCTCCCACCACAGCTGGCCAGCAGCACTCCTTGGTATCACTGTCTGTGTGGTTTACTAGTCCTGATGCAGTGGAGCTGGGCCCTCTGCTGGGGACTTACAAGGTGCTTACTGGGCTGTATTTTTACCTCTAGGCAGTCGGTGGAATCTGCCCCCTTACTCAGGTCCCTGACAATTTATTTCTTGTGAACCGTATGCTGGAGGGATCTAGTTGTATACTAGCTGTTGAGTGGAGGCCATGAGGTTGCTTGCACTTCCCTGTGGCCCTGCCTTTAGGTAGTTCATAGCATGGCAATTTGCTTTTTTAAAGGTGGTAAGCTTTGGGCGGCTGGAGAGATGGCTCAGCAGTTAAGAGTGCTGGTTGTTCTTCCAGAGGTCTTGGGTTCAATTCCCAGCACCCAGATGGCAGCTCATAGCTGTCTGTAACTCCAGTTCCAGGGGATCTGACACCCTCTCACCAATGCACATAAAACAAAATTTAAAAAGAAAGGTGGTAAGTTTTTTTGTTTGTTTGGTTGGTTGGTTTTTTGAGTGCTGGGATTTGAAGATAGGTTCTGCTGTTTTGTGCAAATGCTGTGCCAGTGAGCTCTACTACCACCCCAGCAATCTTACGGCAGTGTCATCCTGCCACCTTTGCCACAGAAGCAGGTCCCAGGTTGTTCCTTGTCAGGTGCAGAATATTACATAAGAAAGTAGCACTGGGGTTGAAGATGTGGGGACCATATGCTTACCACATCATCTGGTCTGGGATTGAAGGAACTCTCTGTGGGGCTCTCTACAAGCCCATGTCTAGAAGACTTTAGATTTGAAGATATTAGGTGCCTAAATACACAGAAAAAATGATTTTTTTCTATTTGTTTTTGCTGAAACAAACTCAACAAATTTGATCAATTATTCCCTTTTCCCATTTATCTTCCCAAGACAAAGAAAAATAAAACAAAACATTTTTATGGTTGTTACTATCTAAAACATTTCTATAGGCTGGAGAGATGGCTCAGAGGTTAAAAGCATTGGATGCTCTTCTGGAGGACTTGAGTTCAATTCCCAGCACCCAAATGGTGGCTCACAACCATATCTAACTCTGGTTCCAGGGGATTTGACTGCCTCTACTGGCCTCTGAGGAGACTAGGCACATATATGGTACACAGACATACAATACAAGCAAAACACTTATACACATAAAAATGAATAAATAAAAAAATTAAAAATTAAAGTTATTTGTGTGTGTGTGCTGGTGAGGATGAAATTCATGATCTCCCTGCTTGTTAAGCTGGTGCCTGACCACTGTCTTGCATCTCTACTCCATCTAAAATTCTTTCCCCAGAGGGTAAAATAGAAATATTTTTATGCCTTTGGACTATATATGTATACATGCATGTGTGTGGAGATTGTGTATGTATGTATTGACTCCCACCCCCAGAAATGAAAACTGTTTCTCTTGCAGAGAACCCAGGTTCGAGTCCCAGCCCCCACTTGATGTTCACAGCTGTCTGTAACTCCAGTCCCAAGGAATCTCATGCCCTCTTCTGACCTCCACTTGCACCAGCCATGCATGTGGGGCATACACTCAGGCAAAAAACGCTCGTATGCATAAAATAATAAAACTACAACAAAAGAAACAAAATCCTTGGTTGTGTGTGTCAGTGATCCCTGGCATTACTCAGAGTACAGAGCAGTCTGTTTCTGCTAGATTCCAACGCTTCTTCCAAACGTTCTGAAGGAGGCTTGTTTGGGGTCTAATCTTTGGGAACATCTTGGTAGTGTGAAAAAAAATTGGGACTCACACTCCAAAACTAAACAAGCATACACACAAGGAGATGTGGCTGAGTGCAGTGTCACCTCCCCACGTCCCCATAGTGGGTGACTGACTGGCCTTGGGCAAGTCATTTAGCTTCTCTGTCCGAGTGAACTTTCCGTAATGGAAACAAGGGTATCGAAGCAGGGTAAGACCATAAACTGCCCCACGTTCTGAGTCACCGGTGACCTTGCAGCAAGCACTTAGGCCTTGGGATCTTAGTTACGATCGGGGATTTGGCCCTTTAACTCTGTTACTTTCTTCAAGATGTTTCTACCCTGTCGTCTTTTTGTCCTTTGAAAAACTGGACAGTCTTTTCACTGCAGTGTTGTCGGGAGCAGAGTTCTAGACATTCAGACTGTAGTCTGGACGCTGCGGTGGGTGCCCAGCAGAGGAGGGACAATAGTGTTTGCTGCCACCACCCTTCTTACGTTTAGTTATTTAGGCCACTGGAGAAATTCGATTTTTCTTTTCTGGACTTGGCTAAAGTTCCATCCTGTTTTCCCTGGGCCAAATGATTCTTTCAGCCGCATGAGTCACTGTTTGTTGGAATCATTATTTCTCAGCACTTCTTCTAGTTGAATAGCTTCCTTTCATGGTTTCTTCTGGGGCTTGGTTAATGGGGCAGAGGCAGAACATGTTGACACTTTTTCTCCTCTTGTTTTCATCTTGGGTACCTTTGTACACTCACAATATCATTAAATAATTATTTTATTACATCTTTTTCCCAGACCAAATTACTCAGCTATTCCCTTTTATTGGGGATCATTAAGCTTTTCCAAGTTCCATGACCCAGTAATAAAAACTGATAGCGGCTGAGTCCTGATGTGCTGTGTGTAGGAATTAGAAGGAGGGAGCTTGCCATCGCTAACTCTCTTGGCCAGAGGGAAGATGTTCACAAACTCTTAAGTGTCTTGACTAAGGCCATATACTTGTGCTGGTTGGATCCTGCTTCAGGTCTCTGAAGTTTAAACTTCAGTCTTTCCGAGGACATTGGATTTTAGGGACTGTAAGGAGGCATCTGTGGGATACTGATATCTGCATTAGCGTTATCTCTGTTTGGAGTGTTTACCCAGTTACTTTAGCGCTATGGTAAAGTAACTTGATTTACATGGTTGGCTCTGTGTAATTTGGAATATCTCCTGTAGAAGAGGGTTCCAGGAGGCCAGTCAGGGTAAGCGACAAACCCTCTTTTCTTTCTTGCTTCTCTTTGGAGGAAATGGTTAAATTATGACACTAATTTGTGAAGGAAGACTGCTGGTACAGATGGGTAAGAAATGTTTTCACAGTGGTGTGATATGGTTTGATCAGCAGGGTTAGTCTTCTGTTTGCTCACTAGTTCCACAGACTTGCTAATCATAACTTATTTCTCTGGTAAAGATAATGGTGTAGTTTTCTTTCCTAGGACTATTTTTGTTTGTTTGTTTTTCAGATTGGGTTTCTCTGTGTAGCCCTGGTTGTCCTGGACCTTGATGTGTAGACAGGCTGGCCTCGAACTCAGAGATCCGCCTGCTTCTGTCTCCTGAGTGCTGGGATTAAAGGTGTGCACCACCACTACCTACGTTTTCCTTGGACTTATAAGAACACCACAAGATATTTCTGAATTGTATGTTTGATTGGATTATTAGCTATTGTGTTTTATTTGTTTTGAATCTTTGAATAAAAAGTGTGAAATTAAGCAGATTATTATGAGATCTTTTGTTTGGGAGTATTTTGGTATCTCCGTTGACAACATTGTGTTAAAATACCCCATTTATTTAAACTGAATTCTGTGTCCCAAAGGTTGGTACTACATATATTTCTTTCCAAGTGCAAGAATAACTTGTCACTCTTATTTTTATTTAAGAAATTAAAGCAGATTAAAAGTTAACATTACCATGTTCTTAAAACTTTTTTTAACATTATGCCCTTCTTTTTTTACTTCTAATGTTTTCAAATGAAAAGCCCTGTAGCATTATTACCATTGTTTTCTTTTGAGACTGAATGTCATTTATCCCAGGCTGGCCTCCACCTTACTAAGATGAGGATGACATTGAGTTGACCCCCCTGCCTCCCTCAGGTGCTGGATTTCAGGTGTGTGTACCACACCCAGCTGTACAGTATAGATTTTCAGAATTATCTGTGTTCTATTCTATACAATAATTTAGAAATCAACAAATAGGCTATAGATAAAAATAAAGCTCACCTTCTCAGGATTCAAATATAAAATTACTATTGTATTGTTTATTATGTTAACAGACTTTAGTCCATCTAACCTGTAAGTCACAGACATCATCATAAAGAAGTATATCATTAAGAAACAGTGGGCTATTGTGAAAACTTGGAAGACTTACCATGAATTTAAACACTTCAAGTAATGCCACTACTGGGGATACCCAAAGGTAAGCCTCCAGTCTCTTCCTTTAGTTGGAAAATGCTTTTGGTTGCAAGAACCAGGGAGAATTAAGTGGGTGATGAAGTTAATTGCAAGGATTCTTCTGGGATGGTGAAGGAAGTAGGTTTCCTGGGACTAAAAAAGCAGCAGTACCTTCTTAGTATTGGCTCTCAGGTCCCCTGTGTTCCTCTGTTAACTTGGATCATAAAGGTCTGTGTGCCTGAACTATCTCCTCTTACTTGAGATCTGCTTATTCTCCATAACTGCAGTTTTCTCCCCATGTTTCTGTCTGGTTACATTCATCTGGCCATTACCTGCTTGCTGTACCTCCGTGGCTTATGTTCGTCTGGCCATTACCTGCTTGCCGTACTTCCGTGGCTCTGCCCTGTGTCCTTGCTGCGTCTCTGACCTGGCTGCTCGAGTGCTCCATTAGTTTAGCCCCCTTGCTGACTGTTTTTCCTCCGTGTCTTTGAGTGCATTCAACAAGACATGTCTCACTGATGTTCTGCTTTTTTGTGCCACATTTTCCTTTCTGTTCTTGGTAAGATGTTTAATTTATTCCATTGCCTTTGAGGGATGGGATCTACAATAAAAAATGGACAATTTTAGGGTGTTATTTTTTTTCTAAGTGCATTTTTCAAGAAAATAAGTTCAAGCCGGGCGGTGGTGGCGCACACCTTTAATCCCAGCACTCAGAAGCAGAGCCAGGCAGATCTCTGTGAGTTCGAGGCCAGCCTGGTCTACAGCACGAGATCCAGGACAGGCACCAAAACTACACAGAGAAGCCCTGTCTCAAAAAACAAACAAACAAACAAACAAACAAACAAAAAACAAAAAAAAAGAAAGAAAAGAAAAGAAAATAATTTCATTAATCAAAATTATCCTGGCCTGATGTGTGTTGCCTGTATTCTTAGCACTCAGGACAGAGAGGTAGGTAGGTTTTTGTGAGTTCAGGCAGTCTAGTATATAGAGCAATTTTCAGATTTCCAGGACTGCATGGTGAGACCCTGTCTCAAATAAAAAACAAAACAGGAAATTAATGTTTAGAACTTTTATAGTGAAGGAACTGATTCTCTACAGAATCTAAAAATAGAACATTTGGAGTTGTAGTCTGTCAGTTTCCTGAAATAAATGATTTAAAATATATTCTGTAACAGAATCAAAAAGGTTAGCTGTGGATAATTACTATTCTTTTGTTTTTTCAAGACAGGGTTTCTCTGTGTAGTTCTGGCTGTCCTGGAGCTCACTCTGTAGTAGACCAGGCTGGCCTCGAACTCAGAGATCCACCTGCCTTTGCCTCTCGAGTGCTGGGATTAAAGGTGTGCGCCTCCACTGCACAGCTGAAGCTATGGATAATTCTTTATACTGAGTTTGAGAAGGATTGATAGAGACTATGTATATATGCATATGTAATCTTTTAGAGTTGACCATGGATAATTCGGTAAATATTTGCCCAGAACTTTTCTTATGAAGTAGCAATATGTTATATAAATACATATTTTAGAATTATAATATTTTACATTATTTATTATGCTTTTTCAATTTAGGAAGGAAACATCAGTAGATATCCATAATACATATGTTTTAAAATTTTATGTATTATATCTCTGTCTCTTTGTGTGTGTGTGTGTGTATGAGTGAATGTGCATGTGAGAGTGACCAGGGAGGCTGGAAGAGATTGTCACCCCATTTGGGTTGGAGTTATAGGCATTAAGAGCTGCCCAGTGTTGGGCTGGAGAGATGGCTCAGCGGTTAAGAACAGTCTTGCAGAGGTCCTGAGTTCAATTCCCAACAACCACATGGTGGCCTCCCAATCATCTGTAATGAGACCTGGTGCCCTCTTCTGGCATGCAGGCAGAACACTGTATAAATAATAAATAAATCTAAAAAAAAAAAAAAAAAAAAAGAGAGCTGCCCAGTGTCAGTGCTGGGACTCAAACCCAGGTCCTCTGGAAGAGCAGCATGTGCTCTAAACTGCTGGGCCAGCCTCCCCATGCTTTTAATGGAGAAATCTTTACTTCAAATTCTAGAATCTGAAGGAAGTTATTTCAAGTCTGCCCCTGACCTACATTCTATATAGCTTTATCATTCTGAATAATTCATGTCAATGGAATCATGCCTCTTTTGTGTCTGGCTTCTCTGGGCTTGTTCTTCAGATTTATCATATTATAGCACGTATAGGCCTTTGTATGGATTTACTACACTTAGTTACTCATTCACCAGTCGGTAGGAATTAATGTTGTTTCTCCCTTTGGCTATTATGAGTAATGCTGCTATAAACATTGCATGTATGCATTTGTGCTGACGTACATTTCTGTTCGTCTTTCTTGGCAGGTTCACAGGACCAGCATTGCTGCATCATGTAGCAAATTTATGCTAAATTTTTTAAGAAACCACCAAATTCAGTGATTGGATAATTTTACATTCATGACAACAGTATTTGAAAGCTTTAGTTTCTTTATATCCTTGTCAGCACTTGAAAAATTACTTAATTTTTTTTTTCAAGACAGGGTTCAGGGTTTCTCTATATAACAGTTCAGGCTGTTCTGAAACTCGCTTGCCTTGCACTCATAGAGATCCACCTGTCTCTGTCTCTCTAGTGCTGGGATTAAAGGCATGCACTACCATTGCCCAGATGTCTTTTCTGCTCTTTACCCATTAAAAATTTTTTTTTTTATTATCGAACTTTAAGAATTCTTTGTGTATGTTGGATCCAAGTCCTTTATCAAATGAAATAAGCATTTTATCCTGTTAAGTGCTTGACTTTTCATTTTGCTTGCTGGTTTCTGCTGTGATGTGAGGGTGTTGGTTATGCTGGGGATGGATGCAGGGCCTTGCCTGTGCTAGGTCAGTGCACTGCTCCTGAGGCATGTTCCCCCTCATTCTCTCTGAGTGTACTGTGACGTGCAAATGTTCTTAACCTCTAAGTTCTGTTTCTCTGTTCTTTATCTGTGTAGATTATGCTTTTCATTTTATATCACAAAAATCTAATGGACTTAAGGTCTTGAATACTTCTCATCTACTTTTCTTTCAGGAAGTGTTACAATTTTACTTTTTATGTTTGTTTCACTTTGTTACTTTCTGTGTACCATGTGGTCAGGGTCTGAATGTATTGTTTTGCACATGGATAGCCAGTTGCTTCAGAACATTTGTTGTGAATACTGTTTTTCCTTATTGAACTGTCTTTGCACTGCTGTTGAAGATTGCTTGACTTTAATATAGGCTTTTCAAGAGTCTAAATTCTGATCATTATCACTTAATTTTTATGGTGTTAGGCTGTGCACATACAGGTATGCAAAATGGTCAAGCACATGCTAACTTCTCTTTTTTAAACACGTGTCTGTTCTTAATTAAATACTACCTCGTCTTGATTATTGAAATGTGTCAGTTTCTTATTGCTGACAAATATTCGAGAGAGAAGTTTAAGAAAGAGAAGGTTTATTTGGACTTGGTGGTTTGGGAGTGAAGTCCCTGGTTAGCTGCCTCCACATAGCATCACCACAGCGAGAGTGTGTGCTGCAGGGCTGCTCACCTTGTGGAGGCTGGAATCCTCAAGGGGAAGAGACCAGGGTCAGGGAGTAAGCAGGGACAGTCCGTTCTTCAAAGACATTCCCCAGGTGCCCCACCTCCTCTGGTAGGCCCCACTGTATAAGGCTTCTGCCACTTCCCCAAAGAGTGCCACCAGCTGAGGGTCAAGCCTTTATTCAACACTGGAGGCTATGGGAGACTTTTCCATTCAGTCCATAATACATAAGTTTGTAGTAAGTTTGGAAAACAGGAAGTGAAGTTCTCTCATGTGTTCATCAACAGTGTGTTGTCTGTTTTGAATCCTTTGCCTTTCCATATACATTTTAGGATCACCTTGTCAATTTTTACAAAAGGGTCTTCTGGAATTTGATAAAAGATTGTGTTGCATCTGTGGATAGAATTACCATTTTAATTGATGGTAAAAGATGTGGGGCACTTGGGGAATGTCTTTGAAGACATACTGCCCCTGCTCAAAATAAAAAGTAAAAAGGCGGCTTGGTTGTAGCTTAGTGGTAGAGTGCTTGCCCAGCGGGTGTGAAGCCTTAAGGTTAATCCCTAATATTTCCGAGTTTTTTCTCTGTTTTTCTTTGTTCATCTAGGAAAGTTTATCAACTTTATCTTTTCAAAGAACTAAGTTTTGGTTTCACTGATTTTTATCTATTCTCCTTTAGTTGTATTGAAAGAAGTTAAAGTTGTATAGACATATGTTGAATCCCCCTCCCCCCCAGGACTACTGCTGTTGGAGAAACGGTGCTAATTTCTTTGAAACAGATCTCTTTCTTGATTCCTAGAAATCATCATATTTAGTTCTTTGAGATAGTTTTCTTTTTCATCTGAAGGATTTAATGCTACTATTTGATTTTTCAGTTTTAATCTTTGTCTATTGACTTCCCACCACAGATAATCATAATTCAGTTTCCAGTCATGCCAGCTCCTTTCCTCTTTTTCCACATGTGCTAATGTAGTCTTGGTTAAATTTGTTATTCATGTTTGTATAGGTAGAATCATGACAGCTTTCAGTTGAGTTAGCAGTATGGGGTATAATCCACTGTGAGGCCAAGCAGCAGCAGTGGCCTGCAGTTCATGCTCTGTATCAAGTTGGACATGAAGATTGTCTTAGTTACTTTTCTATTGCAGTGATAAAACACCATGACCAAAGCATCTTTGGGTGGAAGGGTGTATTTTAGCTTACAGTTCTCAAGCCCCACCCCATCGCTACGGGAAGTGAGGGTATGAACGGAAGGCAGCCTCTTGAGGCAGGAACTGAAGCAGAAGCCATGGAGGAATGGCACTCACTGGCTTGCTCCTCCTGGCTTGCCCAGCCTGCTTTCTTAGAAAATTCAGGACTACCTGCCTAGGGTGGCACCACCCACAGTGGGCTGGACCCTCCCACAGCAATCATGAGTCAAGAAAATGCCCTCCAGATTTGCTTACAGGCCTGATGGAGACATTTTCTCAACTGGGTTCCCCAAGGGTCCCAGAGAACTCTGACTTGTGTCTGGTTGCTAAGAAGTCACCAAGCACAAAGTGAACAATGGTACCCTGTAGAGTCCTGTGCTTTAAGCTGTGACGTTTGGCATGTTATTGCTTTGCTCACTGCTTGCTTTGAGTTGTTAGGTAAGTCAGTTATCTACCTGCTTGTCTATTGCTGGGACTTCTTTTCTCCTTGTGCTCTCTACCTGGGGACTCTTTCCTGTGGTTGTAATTATTACTGTTATTTTTCAGGAGAGTATAGTTTGCCATTTTAAAGCATGAATGTGTATTCTGTTATTTATACTTTTTCTTTTTGTAATGTGGGTTACGTTTACAGTGATTGAAATATATTAAAAATGAAAGAGGTCTCTCTCTTCCCAGAGTACCCAGCATTTGATGTGATGGGTTGGTTTAGATACAAAGCTTGAAAAATGTAGTGTATTTTCAGTAGACAGTATTTTGTTACTAGTAAAATACCACTTGGCATTTTTACCCAAGTTTTGCAGTGGACATATTTTACTAGGTTGTGAATTTATTATCCTAGGATCTTATCATATGCTGTTATTCTAATATTCTGTTTTTAAAACAAGCTATGAGAAATGCTGTTAGAATATTTTTATTGCATGAGAATTATATTTTATTATGACCTTGTTTTGTAGGTTGAAAAATGCCTCATTGGATGTAAAGCAAATGCTTAAAAATGAAACCGAGTCAGACATCACTGCTGATCTCAGGAAGAAACTCCATCGGGCTAAGAAGGAGAAACTAGAAATGACGACGAAGCACAACACAGAGGTAGAATTTCTTTTCCTCCCAAGTCGTGTCAAAAGTTGAATTGCAGTCAGGTGTGGTAGGCCTTTAGTCCCAGCTTTTGGGAGGCAATGCCTCCCCCCAAAGTTGGGTTTCAGTTTTTGGTTTCATTTCTTATTAGAAGCTACATTTAACTTTTCTCACTATGTCATTCTAGTGCTTCAAAGGAAATTGTAATAAAGAAAATACTTCTTTCTATACCGCAGAATTGTATAGGGATATTCAAGTTATGTCAACTTGACACAAGCTCGAGTTGTCTGAAAGTGAGAAAATGCCTTCATAAGATGCAGCTGTAGGGTATTTTCTTAATTAGTGATTGATGGGGGAGGGTCCAGCCCATTGTGGGTGGTGCCATCCCTGGGCTGGAGGTCCAGGGTTCTATAAGAAAGCAGGCTGAACAAGCCATGGGGAGCAAGCCAGTGAGCAGCACCTCTCCATGGTCTCTGCATCAGCTACTGCTTCCAGGTTCCTGCCCTGTTTGAGTTCCTGTCCTGACTTCCTTCAGTGATGACCTGTGATCTGAAAGTGCAAGTCAAATAAGTCCTTTCCTCGTCAACTTGCTTTTGGGGCCTGGTGTGTGATCACAGCAGTAGTAACCCTAATTAGAGACACCTGTGGTACCGGGGACTAAATTGAGGTGACTCAGGTGTGGCAGCAGGCTCCTTGACCGGTTGAGCTATCCTGACAGCCAGATGTATTTTAATCAACAGGCTTTACATGGCCAAATGTGTTATTTGATGGATGTGATTGATGACTACAGGATTTATAAAGTAGAAAAAGACTGTTTTGAGGGAGCTCTTGTTTTGTACGAGAGCTTCCTCAGAATCAGTCCTTCTGCTGCAGCTGCCCAAGTGCTGTGATCTGTGTGTGTATTATTGTGCAAGGCTTAAACCATACACATCCTTGAAATCATAATGTAGATTCCTTTAGGGTATGAATCATGGAACAGTCTTCTTCCTTAAATAAGGACATTGTGTACAGAATCTTAATGCTATAATTCAGAAATCATCTTTGTTTTATTATGACATCTTATTAGTGCATATTTCATAGGTACATATATTTATTTAGAGTTTTCTTTCCCTTCTAAGAGAATTCATAAATTATATGTATATATGTATTCTTTTTCTGTTCTTACTCTTCTTCATTTCTGTATCAAATCTTGTTCTCTTTTTGTGTGTATGTGGTGTGGGAATGCATCCTAGCTAATGCTAGGCAATTGCTCTGCTAGTGAGCTACACTGTCAGGTTTTTTAAATTTTAATTTTTTTAAAGCACAGACCTTTACTTACTTTTTTGGATTAAATATTTAGCATTTTATTATGTTTTAATTGAAAAATTTTCATACAGTATTTTCTGATCACTTTCCCCTCCCCGAACTCCTTCCAGGCCCTCCTCTCCTCCCTCCTCACCTAACTCCACTCCCTTCTTTTTTCTCTCTTTAAAAACCAAACACACATTGCTTTTACTTTCCTTCAAACTATCATAAAACTTTGTTTTATTTACTTTATAAAATTTGGCTGGGTGGTGGGGTGCATGCGTTCAATCCCAGCACTTGGGAAGCAGAGGCAGATGGATCTCTGAGTTTGAGGCCAGCCTGGTCTACAAAGTAAGTTCCAGGACAGCTAGTGCTATACAGAGAAACCCTTTTTGAAACAAACAAACAAACAAACAAACAAACAAACAAAAAAACAAGCAAGCAAACAAACAAACAAAACCCCTTCCCCCCCAAAAAAAAATCCCCAAACCCAAATTTAGTTTCTATGCTTCTCTGTAGCACTTAGGCCCTTGAACTTAGGGCTCTATGACATTTGTTCTCTTTTATTTTACTCAACACATAGCAACTATTAAATGTTATTTAATATATTAATTATTTACAAATGATAAGTTATATAACCATTGACTATACCACAATTTTCGAGTGAGACAGGACTTTATAGATCATCACATTCTAGCTTTCTGAGCCATTTCCGTCACAGTATTTAATGGAATGTCACAGTTAGATAGCCCTTTGTTAGGATCTCCGTAATATTGCTACTTTTATTATTTTATGCTGCCACTGATATTTTAACTAAGGAAAATAACACAGTGTTCACTAAATTGTATTTTGTTGCCATTTGCTTCTTTTAAATCCTTTTTTTTTTCTATTTTGTATGTGTATATGAGTGTCTGTCATGTGTAGGGTACCCTCAGAGGCTAGAAGAGAGTTGGGTTCCTGGACTGGAGTCCCAGGTGGTCGTGAGCTGCTGCTCCTCACGATGCTGGGGCCCTCTGGAGGGGCAGCCAGCACTGAACACTGACGAGCCTCCTCCCCAGCCCATTTTCTCCTGGGGTACATTGAGGAGATAAAAGTAGAGGACTACAGGAATTTTTAAGTGTTCATTATGTGTCATGCTTTTTTTCTAGGCATGGTTTTGTGATTGAAATGTGGTTTTTTGTTGTTGTTTCTTTAAAAAGGCTTTTCCTCTAAAGGAATCTATAAGGCACTTAATGATTATTGTCTGGTAAGGCAGCGATTCCTTCCTAGTGTTTGAGAAAATGTCAGTTATGAATGCTGATAAACATGAAGCGAGGTTTTGCTAAGAAATGTAAATGCTTGAGTATGCAGTCTCATTGTCTTGGAGACATGTTTTCGTGCTAGTTCATGAGCTCAAGAATCTGTTTTAGCTGTCAAGCTACGAGAGCCAGATTGCCAGGCTGCGATCTGAGGTGGAGAAGGGGGAAGCGCTGCGACAGCGTCTGGAGTATGACCTGGCTGTCGCTAGGAAGGAGGCTGGTCTGGGAAGACGGGCGGCTGAGGAGAGACTGGCCGAGGCACAGAGGACCCAGGAGAAACTCTATGGTAAGGCTGCCTCCCCTCTTCCAGTTGGGGCCCAGCTTTGTTCTGCATCCTTGCTTGCTGTTCATGTCTACAGTGGATCTCACAGAGGTTTTCACTCACGGGGCTAGTCTGTGTGTTTGTAAAACATTTCCACAGTGGGGATTTAACCCAGGGCTCCCTCCGCGCATAGCAAGCAAACACTCTGTCACTGAACTGGGTCTTCAGTCCCACTTTAACTTTTTTTTTTAAGACATTTTTAGGGGTGGGGAAGGGGTGTCATGTATCCCAGGATGGCTCAAATTTGCTGTGTAGCTGAAGATGACCTTGAACTGGGTTCTTTCTTTCTTCACCACCTAAGTGTTGAGGTTACAGACATGTTCCACTGCTCCTGATTTATGCAGTGCTGGGGACTGACTGAACACATGGCTCTGTGAGTCCTGCTCATGTACCCTACCAGCTGAACTATTTAATCAGTTAATGTTTTTATGTTGTTGCATGTATGAAAAAAAGAGTACAGAATTCTGCTAATCAGGGTTTTAGAATACTTGTTCTTCAGGCAACATGCAAAATCACAAAGGAGGTGTGTGTGTGTGTGTGTGTGTGTGTGTGTGTGTGTGTGTGTGTGTGTGTGTTCTATATACACTCTAGGCCCCTTCATAACATAGAATTTGAGCCAGAATTTCTAGCCTGACTGTATGTTCCAGAAACACTGCAGGTGATTTGTTGATTACATAGGTTTATGTGTCACTGCAATAGATTATATGCCTCAAAAAGAAAAAAAGCACTGAATTTAATACCCCAAATCCTCTGTTATGTAGGATTTAGTTATAAAGTATTATGTAAGTATAAATAAATTCACTTAGATTACCATATAAGTCAAAGCAAGCATCCAGATCATGTAATAGAAAAGTACCCGAAGTCCTTTCTTTTATCTTGTTAATTACTATCCTAGTTTTTGATAGTGTGAATTATATTTTCCTTTTTTTAAAAGTTAAAATATTTATATGTGTTTGGGGATTTTGCTTGTATATATGTCGGAATAGCACATGTGCCTAGTGCTTGTGGAGGCCCGAAGAGGGCGTCAGATCCCCTGGAACTGGAGTTGTGAGCTGCCCTTTGGGTGCTGGGAATCAAACCCACCCAGGTCCTTTGTAAGAGCAGCCTCCAGTGCTCTTAACAGCTGGGTCATCTCTCCAGCCCCAGTTTTCCTTTTTTCTCTTTCTTTCTTTCTTTTTGTCTGTCTGTCTGTCTGTCTTCCTTTTTTTTTTTTTTTTACTTTATGGGAATTGAATAATTTAGCATGTATTCTTTTGTGTCTGGCTTCTTTTCCTTAACATTATTGTTTTTGTCAGAGATTCATATTAATGTGTAATCTTGTTATTGATATTTAAAGTATGGTAGTGTAGAAACATATTGCACCTACAGTTATCCATTTTCTGCTGGTAGTTCACTACTAAGACTCCTGTTGTTAGCTAGGCACAGTGGCACATGCCCATAATTGCAGCTAAGATGTGCAGTTAAAAGAATGAATCTTAGACATATGTTGAGTGAAAGAAATTTTATATACATGAGGACATCTTACGTGATTTTTTTTGTTCATAAAGTTTTACAATAGGAAAAGCTAATTGTTAGTGAATAAAATCTGAATAGTGGTTGTCTCTGAGGTGAATAGGCAATAGGCAAAAATATGAGGTAACTTGGGGCTGGAGAGATGCTTCAGAGGTTAAGAACACTGACTGCTCTCTCAGAGGTCCTGGGTTTGATTTCCAGCACCCACAGGGAGGCTCACAACTGTTTGTTAATGCCAACTAATTCCCAGGCAGCCATGCTCTCTTCTAGCTTCGGCAGGCACCAAGCATGTAAGTGGTGTACATTCATGCGTGCAGGCAAAATACTCATGTGCATAAAATAAAAAAAAAAAACAATTATTGCTGGGCAGTGGTGGGGCATGCTTTTAATCCCAGCACTCAGTAGGCAGAGGCAGGTGCATCTCAGTGTATGTAAATTGTACTTAAAATAATAAGGCCATATTGTATTTAGTTAGTGATTGTATTAGCACTTTTCCTGTTGACATATGCGATGAACTGTAGGAGTGAGATGTCCTGATGCTCTCTTTGTGGTTGGAAATGCATGCACAAGTATGATGGACTGCTGGTGTAATGCATAGGTAGATGGACGAATGACTGATAAAGCGAATGTAGAAAAAAAATTAGCGATTGCCTAGGGTAGATTGGAATTTTTGTTTTTGTTTTTGTTTTTTGAGACAGGGTTTCTCTTTGTAGCCCTGGCTGTCCTAGAACTCACTCTGTAGACCAGGCTGGCCTCAAACTCACAGAAATCTGCCTGCCTCTGCCTCCTGAGTGCTGGGACTAAAGGCGTGTGCCACCACCGCCGAGAGAAATAATTTAAAATTATTGGTGTTTTGCCTACATGCATGTCTGTGTACCACGTGCATGTTTGGTACTTGTGGAGGCCTGAAGATAGGGTCTGATTCTGAGATGTCCTTTCAAAGAACATATTGTTTGGAATCATTCCCATTTCCTAGCAGAAGTTGAGGTGCTTAAGCTCTGTCCATGGTCAAACAGAGGGACCTGGCAACCCCAGGGAGATCATATATCTAATACTAGTGTGTGGGAACCATTTCTTCAGTTCCCTTTTCTGCTTGCTTCCCAGAAGCGAGTACCCCGGTCCCTCTACCTCATGTGGGAGTTTGGAGGCCTTTTCTATGAGTGACCTGACCAAACCAAGCAGTGAAATCTAATGGAACTGATGATGTGGGGTTCTCAGTAAACGACACAGATTATCTTCCTGTAAAGACCACAGTTCTTAGCTGTCACTCACAGGATCATAATCTAGGTGGTGGGCATATTGGTGTATAAAATAGGCTTGGAGTTTCTTTACTGTTATTTGAGTAGGTAACCAAGAATCATCAGATACTTGAGAAAGACCTTTAAATGGAGAGAGAAAAAAATCTCTTTTTTTCTGTGGGGAAGTATATTTCTGTGGGGAAGTGAAAATTTACAACAGTGTTGATGTCCTTAGAGTAGAAAGAGAATATATTCCATAAAGGAGCTACAAAAAAGGGAGAAAGCTTAGAAATTAAAAAAATAAAAACGAAAAATATTAATAGAATTATTAGAGATGAAAATGAAAGAAATTTCCAGCAGTTAATGTGCAGAAGACAGAGTGGAAAATAGAGAAGAGCTGAGAAAATTTGAGGACAATCCAAATAATAGATCATAGAGATGGTGGAGGAAGAGAAAGCAGGTTGATGTCTCTGAAGGTCACACCTGCTGACTAAGGAACGTGAACTGAACACAGCAGCGAATTCCACCGAGGAAAGCCCAGGAAGTCAGGTAAAGTTTCAAAAGGATAAGGAGATTCTAAAGCTGCCGAAGATGTAAGAGCAGAGTAGGCTGACTGCAGAGGGCCAGCATCAACTCCTTGCCTAGAACATTGCCGCACCCAGGGAAGATGTCAGGGAATGCTTCTAGATACTTATTTTACAGTTTTGAATTGTGCATCTTTTGTATGATCCATGCAAAACAGAAAGAAATAGAATTTTAAATTAGTGCTACTGATATAATCAACGTTTTGTTTGTTTAACACGTATGCTTATGTGTACTTCATTTGTGTCTCCACTAAAACTTAACGAGGAGGTGTTTTCATTCCTTCTGTGGTCAGGGAATCAGAGAGATTTGATCAGGAGTTAGTTGGTAAAGCCAGACCTGGAAACCATTCCCTGCTTTCCTAGATGCTTAAATAAACAGTATGAGGTGTTGCTTACTGCTAGCATAATAGTTGGGCCTGAGGTGAGTAGTGCCTCTGTGGTGGGGGTGGGGTTAGGACGGCTCTGAGGCTGCAGCATTGTTATAGGCTCAGTTTCCTGACTTTCTTATTGCTAAGGTTTGTTCAAATTAGCATTTTTTCTGATAATGAAACATCAAAAACTGTAATCTTGAGTCTTAAAAAAAGTAGCTCTAGGGGGCTGAAGAGATGGCTCGGGGTTCAGAGCACTTGTTGCTCTTACAGAGGACCCAGATTTGGTTGCCAGTCATATGTAAATCCAGTTAGAGGGAACCTCTTCTAATCTCTGGGAGTTTCAGACACACATGTTGTACATATGTACATGCTGACAAAAAACACATAAATAAAAAAAAAATAGAAAAAAATAAAGTGGCCATAGGTGTTATGATCTTTAAAAGATAAATATGGGGCTGGAGTGATGGCTCAGTAAGAGCCCTTATTTCTTAACCATGAGGGCCGGAGTTCAGATACCCAGCACCGACATAAAAAGCCAGCCATGGCCACACATACACATGTAACTCCAAATATTTTGTCCTGAGGATCATGCTGTAAATACAGTCAGCTCCTATGCTGTTGGGGACAGAGATAGGAGGGCCATCTGGGTTTACTGGCTGCCAGCCTAGCTCGAGGTTGGTGAGAGACCCTGTTTCAGAGAAATACGGTAGAGAGTGACAGAGCAGGACCACTGACAACTTGCTGTGGCCTTCACACATACATGCCATATACCACACACTCATATGTTGTAGAATATTAAGGTGTGTTACTTTTGTTTATGTTGCATTTGTTTAACTCTGTGAAGCTATGTTACTGTGCCTGTCTAAAACACCTGATGGTCTAATAAAGAGCTGAAGGACCAATAGCAAGACAGGAGATAGGAACAGGCAGGGCTGACAGGCAGAGGAATATATAGAAGGAGAAATCTGGAAAAAGGGAAAGAAGAAGTTAGCCAGAGAACGAGGAGGACTCCAGGGGCCAGCCACCCAGCTACACAGCAATCCATGGAGTAAGAGTAAGATTTACAGAAGTAAGAGAATAAGAACGCTGAGAGGCAAAAGGTAGACAGGTTAATTTAAGGGAAGCTGGCAAGCAACAAGCCAAAATAAGGCCGGGCATTCATAAGTAAGTATAAGCCTCTGTGTGTGACTTATTTGGGAGGTGGGTGGTGAACCCCCTAAAAGAGTAAAAGAGAAAAAACAAACAACATTCATACACGAACGCTTACACACATATACATAACAGAAAATAATCCTAGTTAAGACCGTATTCAAAAGGAGAGAAAAAACACACATTTGTGTAGCTAGAGTTTTCCTGCCTGGCCCACTGTCAGGACAAATCTCTCTCACCTGCCAGTCCCACAGCCACTCAAACCCAACCAAGTAAACACAGAGAATTATATTGGTTACAAACTGTATGGCCATGGCAGGCTTCTTGCTAACTGTTCTTACAGCTTAAATTAATCCATTTCCATTAATCTATACCTTGCCACATGGCTCGTGGCTTACCGGCATGTTCACATGCTGTTTGTCATCATGGCGGCTGGCAGTGTCTCTCTGACTCAGCCTTCCACTTCCCAGCTTTATTCTCCTCCTTGTCCCGCCTACACTTCCTGCCTAGCCAATGGCCAATCAGTGTTTTATTTATTGACTAATTAGCAACACATTTGCCATACAGAACATCTCACAGCACTTTCCCCCTTTTTTTTTTCAAAAAGGAAGGTTTTAACCTTAACAAAGTAAAATTACATATAATTTGGGAATTTGGGCTTAGCTTCTCTTACTACTTCCTACTGGAGGGGGGCGCTGTATCTTATAGGGACACAAAGAAAATTTTAGAATTATGGAATAGTCCATGAGGGTGTATTGTCTGAGCCAGTTGCCTTCAAATCGTTCTGGATGTTGGATCATCTGGGCCATGGTGTCATCGGAGACCTTTCAGGGGGTCTTGGCTGGTCAAACCTGATGTATCTTAATCTGGAACAAATCCATAGCCTCTGGCTTTCTGTGGGAACAAAAGCAGAGTCTCTTTTCCAAAGCAACACATCCTTACATCCAAATTTTGAAGTCAAGGTATCTTTAAAATATACATATTGGTTTAACTCAACATCTTTTACAATCAAATGTTTTTCTGCAGTTAAAAATCCCAAAGACAACACAATCCAGATTCTCTGTGTAATATTCATCTTTACATGGCTTATTTTTTATATTAATTTTACTGTCTCTTTAAAGACTTTATTTTTTAAAACTATGTATTTGTTTATATAACTGTATATATCACCTTTTTTTGTCTCTTTCAAGCCTATGTATATTTTACACACATTGTAAACTATTACATCTGAATCTGTCTTATTGTGAATCTATTGCTTTAAACTGCAGCAGCTGTGACTGCTGGCTCTGCTCACCTCAGCTTCCCAATATGGCTACGTTTACCACCAGCTCTGGGAGCTATCGTGGGTCTATGCTTTTATCCAAGCAGCGTGAGCCCAGAAACCTCTTTTTTTGTTTTGTACTAGCAAAGGCTAAATCCACCATGCAGTTTAATGTACCACTTGCAGAGGCCTCATTCCCACCATACAGCAGGTCGAGCGCTAGGAACCCACCAGTAGCTCAAACCAGCAGCTGCCGCTCATTTGAGAGAGACAATTAGGAAGCTGTTTTTAGCTCCATTTTAGAATCTTTTTTCTCAGTTTTTAGGTGGAAACTCTTGCCCCACGTTGGGTGCCATTTGTAGCTAGAGTTTTCCTGCCTGGCCCACAGTCAGGACAAATCTCTATCACCTGCCAGTCCCACAGCCACTCAAACCCGACCAAGTAAACACAGAGACTTATATTGGTTACAAACTGTATGGCCGTGGCAGGCTTCTTGCTAACTGTTCTTACAGCTTAAATTAATCCATTTCCATTAATCTATACCTTGCCACATGGCTCGTGGCTTACCGGCATGTTCACATGCTGTTTGTCATCATGGCGGCTGGCAGTGTCTCTCTGACTCAGCCTTCCACTTCCCAGCTTTATTCTCCTCCTTGTCCCGCCTACACTTCCTGCCTAGCCAATGGCCAATCAGTGTTTTATTTATTGACTAATTAGCAATACATTTGCCATAGCAGAACATCTCACAGCACATTTGGTTTGTTTTCTTTAAAAAAAACCCAACTTATTATTATATAGAAGTGTGTGTGTGTGTGTGTGTGTGTGTGTGTGTGTGTGAGAGAGAGAGAGAGAGAGAGAGAGAGAGAGAGAGAGAGAGAGAGAGAGTGAGAGTACATGGGAAGGCCAGAGGATAGATAATCTTTCCAAAGTTTTTTCTTTTTGTTCGTTGTGGAATCTGAGAATCAAACTCAGGTCATCAGGCTTCTGAGGCTAGTGATTTGACCCACTGAACTATTTGTAGTTCCAGATTTATATATTATGTGTGTGTGTATGTATATGTATGTGTGTGTATGTATATGTATATGTGTGTGTGTGTATATATATATATATATGTCTATATATGTCTGTTTGTCTTGTTTTCAATTTTTTCTTTTCTTTTTTTTTTTTGAGACAGGGTCTCTTTACATAGCCCTCGTTGTCCTGGGATTCACTCTGTAGACCAGGCTGGCCTCCAACTCAAGAGATCTGCCTTCCTCTGCCTCCAGAGTGCTAGGATTAAAGGCCTGCACCACGACGCCCAGCCAGATTTGTTTTCTTGAAAAAGAGGAAAAGTTAGCACCAGGTGTAGCTAGTGTTAGAGCTGTATCTGACATGGGCATGCCTTCAAGTGTTAGAGCTGTATCTGACATGGGCATGCCTTCAAGAGTTAGAACTGTATCTGACATGGGCATGCCTTCAAGAGTGTGCCATATTGGTTCATAGCAAAATCACCCCGTCGGAGGAAAGGAAGAGAGTGAAGAGTCATTGTAGTACTACAGGGACAGCGGGTTTTCTAGAGTTTGCTGAAGGGAGAAAGTTAAACATTTTGTCCTAAAGATCATGTAGTAAACAAGGTCAACTCTATTGGTCAGGTTCTTAGACTCTTAATTAATTAATTTGTGGTTATAAATATATTCTGTCATATTTTTAATAGCTCAGAATTCAGAACTTCAAGAAAAGGCAAATGAAATTGAGAAAACATTTCAGACTTCCCAAGAGAAATGGAAAGAAGAATGCAGGAGATTTGAGCGTGATTTGGAGGAAAGAGATAATATAATTCAAAATTGCAATCAAGAATATGAGTTACTTATGCAGGAAAAAAGCAGGCTACAAAAAACTCTACAGGTAAAATACTTCACCAAAGTGAAAGTTTCTACCCTTAGGTTCCCTCCTCCTCCTTCCCTCCCTCCCTCCTTCCCTCCCTCCCTTCCTCCCTCCCTCCCTTCTTCTTAGAGGCATTTTCACATATCTCCTGTGTTGTGCTTCAACATTGGATTAAGATGTATACTGTTTATTTTGTGGAAAGCATTTGAGATCTCTGATCTCAGTGGTAAGTCCTTGCCTCAACTGCCTGAGGCCTTGGGTTTGATCCACACCACCACAAATAAACAGAAGAAATATAACAAAAATGAAACAAACAAAATGTAAAAAGGATAACCAAAAGGAAAGCAACAACTACTTCTTTGGAATACTATAAAAGTGAAGACACATATCCCTTTTCTTCTAGCAACATTTCAGCACTCGGGAGGCAGAGCCAGGCGGATCTCTGTGAGTTCGAGGCCAGCCTGGGCTACCAAGTGAGTCCCAGGAAAGGCGCAAAGCTACACAGAGAAACCCTGTCTCGAAAAACCAAAAAAAAAAAAAAAAAAAAAAAATGTGGATTTTAAAAATGTGGGTTCTGCCGAGCGGTGGTGGCGCACACCTTTAATCCCAGCACTCGGGAGGCAGAGCCAGGCGGATCTCTGTGAGTTCGAGGCCAGCCTGGGCTACCAAGTGAGTTCCAGGAAAGGCGCAAAGCTACACAGAGAAACCCTGTCTCGAAAAACCAAAAAAAAAAAAAAAAAAAAAAAAAAAATGTGGGTTCTGGTTGGGCGGTGGTGGCGCACGCCTTTAATCCCAGCACTTGGGAGGCAGAGGCAGGTGATCTCTGTGAGTTTGAGGCCAGTGTTGACTATCTATAGAGCAAGTTCCAGGACAGCCTGGGCTACACAGAAACCCTGTCTCCAGAAACAACAACAACAAAAAAACCAACAAAAAAGAAATAAATAAATGGGTTCTAGATTTCAGTTTGAATATGAAATAAATACAGAAAATTATGTGTTTTATAATGCCCTATGTAGAGTATATTCTACGATGAATGATGAAATGTAAAATCATTAATTTTTACTAAGGCTGTTGTGAGGTACATATTTCCGTAGTTTTGGTCCTTTTTTTACTCCCTACAGTACAAGTGGGGCTAGGGTTGAAGTTGACAAGCAACTTAGACAGTATATATTGAATTGAGTGTATATGACATGATTTTGAAGTAACTGTTTAATTTTTTTTCTTCTTCCCCAAGACAGGGCTTCTCTGTGTAGCCCTGGTTGTCCTGGAACTCACTCTATAGTCCAGGTTGGTGACAAACTCATAGAGATCCGCCTGCTTCTGCCTCCCAAGTGCTGGGATTAAAGGCATGCACTACCACTACCTACTATAATAGTTTAAACTTTTTAAAAAAGAAAAGGAAAATGTAAAAATGCTCCATATTTACCTTAAGTATGCATTCTTTTTATGCATTGCTGCATCCTTACATGGTCTTAGGGACTTGACCCGACTGGAGAGGTAAGAGAATGAAGCAAAGACAGACGCAGGGACACAGAAAAGCTGGTATTGGGTGTTCTGGGCCCTCTGATGGAGAAGCCCCAGCTTCCTAGAAGCTCAGCAACGTGTTTATTATTACAGCTGAACAAGGAGGTGGGGTTACTACAGGCAGATAACATGGGGACAGGGCCCTGGTGTACAGCTGAACAAGGAGGTGGGGTTACTACAGGCAGATAAACATGGAGGCAGGGCCCTGGTGTACAGGTGAACAAGGAGGTGGGGTTGCTACAGGCGGATAAACATGGGGCCAGGGCCCTGGTGTACAGCTGAACAAGGAGGCAGGGTTAGCTCATCTTCACAGGAGAGCAGTCTTCAGGTTGCAAACATCTGGGGAGAAAGCGATGGTGGAGGTTTTCTGTACACACTCAGTATTTGCACTGGGACCCAAGGAAGGCTTTGCTGTCCCTCTGAGCCTGACCTGGGGTAGGCTTTGCCACTCTCGTGGGGCTGAGGCATTGGTCCTTGACATGGCTGTACCCGAGTGTCAGACAACTCATGCTCACTCAGGACTTTCCTTGTTCCCTATATTGCATTTTCACTAAAAAATGATTTTACCACAGCAGTTAGTAGATGTAAAAGCTTCACCACTAGTATCCACAGACAGTGTCAGCTGATCTATTTTTATTTTCTCCCTGCCAGTAGTCCTGGCTTGTCTCTTGGTGACTGCGTCACTCTGCCCTGGTGTTTGAGTGGTGGATGTGTAGGTGAGCTTAGTCTGTAAATCCTTGGGTGGACATGGGTTACTTAGCGGAATAAAGTGTGACACGGGGAAGGAAGAGGGTGATGGTGGCAGCATCCCTTACATCAGTTAGCTGCACCCTAAGGTCTGAAGTCTTGATGTGTTCTTTGCAACATCTTAGAGTATCTCTGCTTTGCGTTTAGGTATTATCTTTGCGCTCCCCTCACTGAGATGCATAGAGGAGTTTGGGGTTGAACAGGAGTCACTTTCTGGTCCTGAGGGTAGGGAAGCCCCAGACTCTCAAGGATTTCTGCTAGAGAAAGTTAAGAGGGTGATATTTACAAACAGATCCATGTGGACAGATCCCGCTTTTGCTCACATGAACCATAGACCTTTTCTCCCCATGTTAATGAAGACTTAGTTTTAAACCTGTAGGCTAGAAAATTGATTTTCACAGGAAACCTGTATTTATATTAAGAATTTGGACCTAATTAGATCTCATAAATGTGGTATACTTAGGAAAATTTAAAAGGAAAAGCCTTTGAAACTATCTGTAGAACTAGAAATTAGTTATAGTCTGAACTGAGTATTTGTATTTTCAAAGTTTTAACATTTAGGAATATTCTTTTCTTTTCTTTCGTTCTTTCTTTCTTTTCCTTTTTTTTTTTCTAAGACAAGGTTTTTCTGTGAAGTATTGGCTGTCCTGGATCTCACTCTGTAGACCAGGCTGGCCTTGAACTCTTAGAGATTCACCTGCCTCTGCCTTCTCTCCAGTGGTGAGATTAAAGGCGTGTGCCACCACCACTTGGCATCATTAGGAATATTCTTATTCTGACGTGTTGAACAACTCTCTTTTTCCTCTTTTAGAAATACCCTTGGGGCTGGAGAGATGGCTCAGTGGTTAAGAGCACTGGCTGTTCTTCCAGAGGTCCTGAGTTCAATTCCCAACACCCACATGGTGGCTCACAACCATCCATTATGAGATCTGGTGCCCTCTTCTGGCGGCCAGGCAGACATAACAGGCAGAATGCAGTATACATGATAAATAAATCCTTAAAAAAAATACCCTTTTTCTTTACCAGGTTTGCATATAAATTTTAGGGATAATACCATTTATTCACAGGTAAAGATGTTCATACTAACAGGACTTTATTTTTGTTTCTTTCATTTTGTACCAACCTCTGATGTTGAATTTATTTATTTCTGTTTTATATTTTGATAAAGTGATAGTTTTATTAAGATTTTAAACATGAATTATTAATTTTTTGAGACAGAGTCTCATGTGTCCTTGACTGGCCTTGAACTCTCAGTATAGACAAGGATTACCATGAACTTCTGATTATTCTGCCTCCTCCTCCCAGATCCTGAGATTGTAGGTATGCACCACCATGCCTGGTGTTCTGAACAGCTGGGGATTGACTCCACGGCTTGAAGCATGCTAAGCAACTACTAGTAGCTGCCATCCCCAGCCCCAAGAGTTTAACATGGATTAAGAGTTTTTAACCGTCTATTGGAAGGGAGAGCCCCTTTGTACATTTAAACTAGGTTGGAAAGCTAAAAGGTAACCTTTATTGATGTCATAGTAAAGCCAGATTTTGTCCATGTAAAGGAAGCACTGGAGAAACATCAGCAAGAGAAGAATGAGATGGAGTCTCACGTCAGGGAGACTGCATTGGAGGAGTTTAGATTACAAGCAGAGCAATGGGAAGCAGAGCGAGGAGAGTTACAGCTCATAGTACAGGTATTTCAAACTAACTCGGTTTCTAGACTATGTTCTCGATGCTTATGGTCTTAAAATTTTGTTAGTAGGATAATTTACTAGCTCACTCAGGTGGAAATCAATTCCGAACCTTTGATTTCTGGAAGGCCATCTTTGACTTGTCGTGACGAGACAGTAGGGACGCTGTTACAGACAGACACCATGAAGATTACGGCTGGACGGCTTCATTGCGTAGCGTGTATGAGACAGGGGCTCATGTAGACCAGGCTGGACTTCAACTTGCTGCATATCTCTTGCTGTTCCTAAACTCCTCCTAATTCTCCTGCTTCCACCTCCTGAGTGCTGGGATTTTCGGCATGAGCCACCATGCTTACTTACCTAAAATAGGTGATTTTAAAAAAACTTTTATTAGGATATATTAATTATACAAAATAATTTTTGGGGGGTTTCGAGACAGAGTTTCTCTATGTATCAGCCCTGTCTGTCCTGGAATTCTCTTTGTAGACCAGGCTGGCCTGGAACTCAGAGATCTACCTGGCTTTGCCTCCCAAGTGTTTAAAGGTGTGTGCCACCGTGGCCAGATCAGTAATGGGTTTGCTATTGTGACATTTTGATAGGTGTGTGTATAGTGTATTTTGATCATATGCATTCTCATTACCCTCTTTTGCCCCCTTTTACTTCTGCTGATCCTTTTCTTCTTCCCAATAATTCCCCTTCTACTTTCATGTCTTTTTTGAGGTGAAATATTGTGTTTAATTATGGTTGCCCACAGGAGCATGGATCGGGGATTGCAGGAGCATGGTCAGCTCAGCAGTGGCTATACCACAGAAGATAATGTCTCTTCCTCCCCCACAATCATGAACTGCCTATAGATGCTTAAGAGAGGTGTGGGCCCTCACCAGGGCCTCTTTCTAGCATCCATTAACTGCCTACACATTCTTAGGGAGGGGTGTGGCCTCAAGAAGCTCTTCCCCTCTCCATGACAGTATGTTGACAGGTGGAATCTTGTGCAGATCTTGTACAAGTAATGACAGTTTAGCATGCAAAGGCTGTGGCCTGCCTGGAGGACAGTTTCCCAGCACGCCTCATGTCTACCAGTTCTTTCCCTCTTCATGTTTCATGAACCGTGGAGTGGGTGATATGGCCCACTGAGGGCTGAGCAGTTGACAGTCACTTATTCTTTTGAAGGATTTATTTATTTATTTTATGTGTATGAGTATTTTGCCTGCTTGTATGTATATGGACTGTGGAGGCCAGAAGAGGGTGCTGGATCCCAGGAACTGGAGTTACTAACAGTTGCAAGCCACTAGGTGGATGCTAGGAACTGAACCTGGGTTCTCTGGAAGAGTAGCCAGTGCTCTTAATCTGGGCCATCCCTCTAGCCTTGCACTCACTGTGGAGTTATGATCTAGCAGGGCGACACTGCTCAATACCACCTGTGAACAAATAAAAAGCTCAGTGCCAGATGGAGTTGTGGGCCGGTGATGTTCTGTGAGCCCTCATAGACCCTCGAACATTACTGGCTATTGCTGCTGCTGCTGTTTATCCTCCGTAACTTGACTGACCACATTGCTGAAGACAGCGCATACTTGAGCCATAGGACATGGAGAAATCAAGCTGGTACTTACGTGGAAGCTTCATCCCTACTGGCTAGCTTTCATAGTGCTGGAAGGTACTGTGCATGCTACCAGTGGAGAAAAACCATCATCAGTCCTACCCAGCTGGGAACCCTGTGAGCCACATTATCCCAGCACTCGGGGTAGAGGCTGGTGGATCTCTGTGAGTTTGAGGTCAGCCTGGTTTACATAGCTAGTTCCAGGACAACCAGAGCTACACAAAACAACCCTGTCTCAAGAAACCAAGAGAGAGAGAAAAAAAAGGAAAAAAAAAAAAAAAAAAGAATTGGCCAGGCAAGACATGCCCCTTGGTATAATAGTGGCTGCAAGCATTGTGAGTAACCAACCACTTTGATTGAATTAAGTCTCGACATACAAAATGAAACCCATACCTTTTCTAAGAGAACTTACTACTTTTATGCTGCTAAATAGACACAGTGTTAAACTGAGTCCTAATGATTTTATTGTTTTACCTATAGATTAATACACCCACTAACCCTCATCATAGAAACGTTTGTCTGTAGTAGATGGTGGTTAACATAGAGACCCACAGCTGATCTACGTGTAGAGAAAAAGACTTGAGATGATCATCTTTAATAGTGTATGGATTTATGCTAGTTATGATACAATGTACAGTTTATCAATTTGTTGATTTATTTTTCTTTAAAATTTTTTTCTGTCCAAATGACCCCTTATGACTGTACAATTATGAATCTTACTTTTTAAATATATATTTAGTTATGGGGGGAGGGCAGGCATCTGCAGACGCCAGAGGTGTGGGATCCTCTGGAGCTGGAGTTACAGGTGGTTATGAGCCTCCTGATGTGGGTGCTGGGAATCTAACTGGGATCTGGAAGAGCAAAACGTGCTCTTCATGGCTGAGCCATTTCTTCAGTCTCCACAGTGTACAGTTTCCAATACAGGAGCAAACTGGTTTTTGTTCGGGCCCTTTCAGGAGAAGCCTTATACAAGATTAGTTTATACATAGCCACACTGATGTGTTTCTAAGCTAGAAAGAGCACGCTTGCTCTGATACTTTTCTAAATATACTTCTCCCAGTGTAATTAAAATTCCTCAGAATTGGAGCTATAGTTTGGATTCTGAGAAGTGTTGTTTACATGAGTACATATAAAGAACCATAGTTTTTGATATGTGTTTGTAGAAGATGTGGAAAGAAAACAAGTTTATTTTCTCATAGCACAATGTGGTTTCCTGTGATGTTAAATGTCAGTTCAAAAACAAGCCGTTTTAAAAAACATTTTAAGTTCAACACTTCCCTCTAGTGGACAGATGAAAGAACACCCCAAATCTCTCATGTCTGAATTACTATTCCATCCTTCAGACATCACTCTTAGTTTTCTATTGCAAGAACTGAGGTCTCTTTTTGTTTGATTAGAAGATAAATTCTGAGACAAGAATTAAAGTTAAATATGTTTTGATGGAGGCACATTAGTCTGTATCTTATGCTACATACCAGACTTGAATTATGTTAATAAAGCCATACATTTAAATATTCTAACACTTACAAGCTAATACCTAATGTAAGCAGTATAAGTAACTAGCACCTACCATGCACTTCATCTTAGTGTTTGCTATTCTCAGTTTAGATGTAGAAACAATACAGTTTTATATCATTGGAGACCATTTTGAATCCTTCTCTAACTCATCACTGTCCCATCCCACTGCAGACCCCCATTGTGAACTTGACGTTGGATGTTGTCTATATATGTTGATATGCTTTTACTCAGTTTTGTTTAGAATTTTATGTCTTTTACATATATAAGTGGGATATCATGCAATATGTATATTTGTCCAGCTTGTCTTTTTGTTGTTTGCTTTTTGAGATTTAGACAAGCTAATGTAACAGCTCTAATTCACCCAGTTTGACTGCTGTATAGTTTTCTAAATTTAAATCATTACAGGGATTCCATGTATGAAACATTGCAGGCATGTGTCTAGCACATACAAAATTGTTGACATTTTTGTGTAGCTGTTTCCTCTGAATGAGGAAGGAGTGGGTTTCGAAGCTCAGGAAGCTCAGGAGATGCTGGGGCTCACAAGGACCCTCCTACAGTCTTAGGGACGCGGCAGTTGCTGAGGAGGAGAAACTGCCTTTTGATCAGCTGCCTGCAAGCTGGGCAGGCCGTTCCAGAGATGCTCCTGAGAGCTGTTTCCTGTGCTGCAGCCTGGAAGTCACCCAGGCTGGTAAGTAGCCCTGGTACTTGGTTCATCAAGCTAGATGTGTGTGGAGTCGCCTCTTTGGTCTGTTGACATATTCACATCTCCAGGAGTATCACACGACAGACATGGGAAGTGATTATAGGTTCAGTGAAATACATCGATGGAGCCTGGTGTAGTTAGTGCTGCATGGCTACAATCCCAGCATGCCTCCTCATTATGGGAGGGCCAGGAATTCAAGGCCCTGTCTCAAAAACCAAACTAAACCAAATAAAGAACAGTAATGACAATCTTCACAGAACTTAAAACAACAACAGAAAAGACCCTTAACGTTTTATGGAACCGCCATAAAATCCTTTATAGTCAAAGCAATCTTATAGCAAAGAAGGAAGGAGCATTGTGTTACTTGACTTTAAAATTAGCTATTAAGTTGTACTTGTCAAACCAGCATGAATTTGCATAAAAACAGACAGACCAATGAAAGAGCATGCTTAAAAGTAAACCCTGCATTTACACCGTGCTCATTTTGACAAAGGTTTCAGGACATGTTTGGAAAAATGACAGTTTTTTTTTTTTTTGAGGCAGGGTTTCTCTGTGTAGTCCTGGCTGTCTTGGAACTTGCTCTGTAGACCAGGCTGGCCTTGAACCCAGAGATCTGCCTGCCTCTGCCTCCTGAGTGCTGGGATTAAAGGTGTGTGCTACCACCCCATCAATAGATGGGATATCGGACACCCTCCTCTTGCAGAGGAATGAGATTAGAGCATTTTATACCAGCTGTATCTCAAAATGGAATGAAGACTTAAAGGAGTCAGACCTAGAGTTGTCAGACTACTGGAACAGGGGAAATGCTCAAGGATGATAAAACAAGCAAAGTTATATATTTTTTAAAAAATGTCATGCCCTAAAAGCACAGGAAAACAAAGATGATCAAGTGGTATTGCATCAGAATAAAATGATGCAGTATAGCTGTAGAAATGTCTTTTGACATTTGCTTAGTAATTTCTGTGAGAAGTGTTTGTTACTTAGAAAAGCCATTTTAATGTGGAGATGACATTTTGGTGGTTTGAAAGAAAATGGCCCACAAAGGGAGTGGCACTGTTAGGAGGTGTATGACTTTGTTGGAGTAGGTGTGGCATTGTTCGAGGAAGTGTGTCACTATGGAGGTGGACTTTGAGGTCTCTTGTGCTCAAGCTACTCCCACCGAGACAGACCATTTCCTGTTTGCCTGTAAGATGTAGGACTCATTCTCCAGCACCATGCCTGCCTGCATACCACCTTGTTGCACCATGATGATAATTGGCTAAATCTCTGAAAATGTAAGCCACCTCAACTAAATGCTTTTTCCTTTGTGAGAGTTGCTATGCTCCTGGTCTTTCTTCACAGCAGTAGAAACCCTAAGACAGAAGTTGGTACCAGGGACTGGGGTATTGTTGTTGTTGTAGAATATTATTTTTTGGTGTGTTACTTTTGTTTATGTTGCATTTGTTTAACTCTGTGATGCTGTGTTACTGTGCGTGTCTAAAACCACCTGATGGTTTAATTAAAAAGCTGAATGGCCAATAGTGGGGCAGGAGAAAGGATAGGTGGGGCTGGCAGGCAGAGAGAATATAAATAGGAGAAATCTGGAGGAAGAAGGAAAAGGAATGAGAGAGGAAGGAGGAGGACATCAGGGGCCAGCCATATAGCTATTCAGCCAGCCACGGAGTAAGAATAAGATACACAGAAGTAAGAGAACAGGAAAGGCCCAGAGGCAAAGGGTAGATGGGATAAGTTAAGGAAAGCTGACAAGAAACAAGCCAAGCTAAGGTTAAGTATTCATTCATAAGTAAGAAAAAGCCTCTGTGTATTTATTTGGGAGCTGGGTGGCGGGCCCTCAAAAGAGCAAAAACAAACAACAATTGTGATAGGCCTAACCATGTTTTTGTTTGGAGGAATTTGGACCTTGGTACTTTGGGTTAGGAAAGCAGTGGAATGCTTTAAGCACTGCTTAATGGGCCAAACGAGTAGGATCATGGAAGACAGTGGTGCTGAAGGTGATTTGAACTGTGAGGGGCTGGTTCAAGATGTTTCAGAGGAGAAGAATTTTAGTATGCTGCCTAGAAATGGTTCTTGTGATTTTTTTGGTGAAGAATGTGGCTGCTTTTTGCCTTTGTCCAAAGAGTCTGTCTGAGGTTAAAGTGAAGAGTTTTGGATTAATTCCATTTTCAGAGAAAATCTCAAAACAGCCTAGTATAACTGTCCTGCAGTTATTAGTGGTAACTCTAAGGAAAATTTATAATGAAAGGAGCAAGCTGAGCAAATAAAAATGCAAAATGTACAGATTTAATTCCCCTTGGTAGAAATAATGGTCTCCAAAGGAAGCTTTAGTGAAGCTGACTTGCAGCTCTAGGGCATAGGCCATTTTGCAAAGTGAAATGAATATTTGAGTAGAGAAACTCAATTCCTAAATGGCTGGTGGGAGCCAAGCCCATTTTAAGGTGGATGGAGCTTACCTAGGCACCATTGTGTTGGTACAGATGGCGGACGATCTGTCTATAGTTCTCTATATGAATGCAGTGAGCATTATAAAATTTGAAAGACACATAGTTCTTCCTTTCCCATTCTCCTGGGACTCTCTCCTATGTTGGATTTTCTTTTAATTTTTTCTGTGTCTTTCTCTTAGTTTGGTGGACTTTATCCTCTGGTAGTTTCAAAGTAAGTTGTAAAGTAAATTATTTCCACCCATGAACAACTACTAAGCCTTCATCAGTTCTCATACCTCATTGAAGTTTTTGCTAGTTATGTGCTATGGTTTGTCTCCCTTGTTTTAGGTAAGTTTCTATTGCTGTGATACAACACTGTAACCAAGGCAACTCATAGAAGGAAGTGTTTATTGTGAGCTTATGGTTCCAGAGGAATAAGTCCATGAACATCGTGGCTCAGAAGTATGGCAGCAGGCAGGCATGGCAGCAGGACAGTTGAAAGCTCACATCTTGAACTACCAACAGGAAACAGAGAAACCACATTAGAAACGGCACATGCTTTGGTGGTTTGAATGAGAATGACTCCCATAGGCTTGTATGTTTGCATGCTTGGTCCCCAGTTGGAACTATTTGAGAAGGATTAGGAGGTGTGGTCTTGTGGGATGAGGTATGTCACTGGAGGTTAGTTTTGAGATTTTTTTTTTTTTTCGAGACAGGGATTCTCTGTGTAGCTTTGCGTCTTTCCTGGATCTTGCTCTGTAGACCAGGCTGGCCTCAAACTCACAGAGATCCGCCTGCCTCTGCCTCCCGAGTGCTGGGATTAAAGGCGTGCGCCACCACCGCCCGGCTAGTTTTGAGATTTTAAAAGACATGTGCCATTTCCAGTCTCTTTTCTACCTCCTACTTGAGGATCTGGATGTGAGCCCTCAGCTCTTCTGCCATCCTGGACGCTAACCTCCAAAACTGTAAGCCCAACTACATGCTTTTCTTTGTAAGTTGCCCTGGCTATGGTGTTTTGTCACAGCAATAGAAGAGTAACTAATACATGTAACTTTTGAAACATCAAAATTCACCTCCAGTGGCATACTTCCTCCTCCAAGCCCATACTTCTTAAACCTACTCAAACAGTGTCACCAGCTGGGGACCAAGAGTTCTGATGCTTGAGAATATGGGGACCATCTCATTCAAACCACCACATTCTGTTTCCTGCCCCCATTGTATCATGGCCTATCATAATGAAAACGTATATAGTCCAGCCTTGAAAGTTCCCAGTCTCAACACTTTTAAAGTCCAAATGCCAAAGTATCTTCAAAATCAAGGCAATTTTTTAACTGTAATTTTCTGTAAAATCAAAAAGAAAACTACATACTTGTAAGATACAATGGCACAGACTATCCATGACCGTCCCAAAAGGGGGACATGGGGGGCGGGGCAAAGCAGGACTGAAACCCAGCAGTACAAATTCTAAATGCTGTATGTAGGTCCATGCCTGATGTCAAAGGCTCTGACCTTCCAGCTTTGCTGCCTGTAACATACTTTTTCCTCTTGGGCTGGTCTTCCTCTGTGTGCAGCTCTCCTTGGCAGATGTCTCATGGCTCTGGCACCTCTAACATTTTGGGGTCTCCATCGAAACTCAGGTTTCATGTTCACAGCTTCACATAATGGCCTCTCAGGGCTTCCTGCACTCTCTGGGCGTTCATGCCACACTTTACCCATTTCAGTGGCTCTCTGAAACCGTGGAGGAAGATTCCAGAACCCCTCACTCCTGTTCCTTCCTGACTCTAAAGCCAGCACCACATGGATGACACTGTCAAGCTCAGCTGCTCACTTGGGATTGAGTTGCCCCCTGGAATCACATTTGTAGCAGCTTCTGTTTGTTGTTTGTTTCTAGATAATGTTTGTAATGTTCCTTTGGCATTTTTCTTTCACAAGTTGGAAGCTTAGCTGGGTGGGGTTTTCCTCAGGGGGACCCTTCCTCTTATTCCAGTGTAGATTTGTCCCCCAACAATGGCACTACTCTCCTTAGTAACTGGAGTCTCTCCTTTACCACAAGACTTAGTTGTAAAACTTACTAGTGTTCTTTTCCTCTCTAGACTACATTTTGTGTTTCTTTTTGCCCCCCCTTTTTACATTTTTCATTGTAGATCTGTAAAAGAGTGATTACTCATAACGATGGGACAGATTTTTAGGATGTCTTGAAATTTCTAGCCAAGAAATCAGAATATTACTTTTAAAATTAACAACAGACAAGTTCTTAGGACAAAGGCAGAAAGTGGCTACTCTCCACTCCCCCCTCCCTCCTGCCAAAAAGATCTCACAAGAGTGGTCTGTAGCCCAGTTGCTGGTGTTGCTCTCCTTTGGAACCATTGGAGCTTGCCTCCACAGTCCACATTGCTGTCAGTACTGTCTTTTAAGCCCCCACTGGACAGCCCATCAAGTCTTACTTGCACTATTTAACTTCCTTTTAGTCCACAGTCCCAAAGTTCTCCACATTCTTCCACCACACGGTCAGGTTCTTTATGGTTGCACTGCACTCCTGGTACCAACTGCTGTCTTAATTTCATTTCTATTGCTGTGATAAAACACCATGATCAAGGCTACTAACTTACAGAGGGAAGAATTTATTTTGAGCTGTGGATCTAGAGAGACAGGAGTTCATCTTCAGGCTGGGAAGTGTGGCAGTAGGAAGCAGGGTAGCAGGGATATCTGAGAGCTCATGTCTTGAGCTGCTATCAGGAAACAGGGAGAACACAATGAAATAGCATATGGCTTTTGAAGCCTCAGTGACGTAATTCCTCCAGTGAGGCCATCTTCCTACCCAGACAGGACCACCAACTGGGGGCCAGGTATCCAAACACCTGAGCCTGTGAGGACATTCTCTTTCAAACCATCACTCCCCTGAAAACTGAATCCCAGGCATGTTCATGGCATAACACGTGTGTAGAGGTCAGACGACAGATGTCAGGAGTTGTTCTTTCCTCCACCTTGATTAGGATCTCTGTTGTATCTGCTGTGCTGAGTACTCCAGCCTCCCTGGTTCATAAGCTTCTGATGATTGTCTGGCTCCCTCCTCACCTTAGTGGGGATTACAGATGTGCACCACCACATCCAGCTCTTTTCTTTTTTTAAACCTGTGTTCCAGGGATGGTGCCCAGGTCATCAAGTTTTCACAGGGTTATGACCTGTTGACCCATCTCACTGGCCCCCCCTTTAGCTGTAGTAGTCTTTAAACTTATCATTTATCCTGTTTATATCCCAGCTCCTTTGTTTTCTGTCCTGATCAAAGAAGCCAGTAAAGTACCTAATTACTTTTTCCTGTATTTTAGTATTGGCTTAAATATTGTTTCATCACTACTATCAGTTTTCTTTTCTCTGAATGGTAGTGAGGATTATAAGTTAAAGAGAAGACCATGCGCTAAAAAGATGCCCATAAAACAAAACAAAAACAATGGGGAAAAATTCCATCCCAACCGATGGGAAAAAAACCAAACCAAAAAACCCATAATGTAGAACACAGGCATGCACGCACTCACGCACACACACGTGCACAAACATGCACATACTTTCGGGCATGCCAAGCCATATGACCGCTCTGAAGCTCATAATTCCTCAATAACAGAAAAACAAACAAAACCCAAACCAAAACCATAACGAAATTGTTGAGGTACTAAAGAAAGAACTCAAATCCCGCTTTAACAAATGATCAGCTCTGGGCTCTTCATGGTGGTGTACTCTTTCAATCCTGGCATGAGAGGCAGAGGCAGGTGGCTCTCTGAAATCACATCAGAGTGAATTCCAGAGCTGCATAGGGAAACCTTATCTTAAAAAGCAAAAAAACAAAAAAACAAACAAAAGTGACTTCAAAGGGGATTCAAGAAGCAGAAGATTGTGGTAAGAAAGTCAGTTTGGTACCTTGATAAGAAAGCAACATGGATGAGAAGTTTGACACCACGGGAGAGGAATTTAGGGGAAAAAAAAGATGAAAGACTGAATAAATCAAGTAACAACATGCCTAAAGGATTATTTTTATTATTCATTGAAGTCTTTAATTTCTAATATTTCTGCTTTTTTTCCCTCTCTAAAATCTTAATTTTTCAGATGGGGATAGTTCATTTGGTACAGTGCTTGTCTTGCATGCACAAAGCCCTAGGTTTGACACCCGCCCCCAGCATCACATGGAAGGGAACTGCAGTTCCATAATCCCAGCCCTCAAGATTAGATTAGATTAAGTAAAAGATAAACTATCAGGGACTGAACACAAATTCCAGGGGATCCAACTCCCTCTTTTGGCCTCCACAGGTACTGCATGCAGGTGATGCATAGGTGTCCTTGCAGACGAAATGCTTACACACATACGATACAAATAAAGGTTAGAAAGTTAAGTAAAGTACATGTCTATTATATGTAACTATAAAGGGGTCTTATCTGGGAGCGGGAGAGGGAACCAGTGGGAGGAGAATGGAGGACAGGAGAAGGCAGTGGAGGTTGAATATGGTCAAAGTCCATGATCTACTTGCATGAAAATGTAACAATGAAACTCATCATTTGGCACAATAAATATATGCTAATAAGAAGCACACAAGTGACTTTGAGTTAATGTTCTTGTCAGTAACTGCTTGAAGGAGTGGGACTGATATAGAGTCTTATACTTGTATAGTGCTTAATGTTCTTAAAACTGTTTTTGCATGTGAAAAGTACTTTCCAAACATTTTTTGGTAGCAAATTATGTACCTGGATTCTGATAATGTTTTTTGAGTGGCCAGAAACTCTTGGAAGTTTGTATATATTTGTATGGGAAGTGAAGTTACAGGGAGTAGCTTTGGAGGCCGTTGGATGGATCCCTCCCTTGTAGTCACCTCGGTTTGTTTCCTTGGTAACCCTAGAAAGGGAAACATCAGCTCCGATTTCCCCAGGATTTAAAACAAGAAGAAGGTGGAGCTAGCACCTTTGTTGAGGCCTTTTAAGGGAAAATACTTCCTCCTGCTCAAAAGAACAGGCCCTACTTTTGGCCCTGGATGAGCACATGCTGTTTTGATCTGTTCCAAAGATCAGAACATTAGATACCATTTCCTCCTTCCTTAAGAGGCAATATAGGTGGTCCTCCCCATCACCTGGCTGGGAGACCACCCCACAGAAAAGCTGATTCACCTGAAGACATATTGAGGCGATGGGAAGAAGAATTTGAGTTCTAACTCAAAAGCATATGTTCTCCTTCTTTCCATCTCCCTTTCTTTGGGATCACGGCCAGAAGCCTAAGCATGCTTCCCCATCCTCTGGGGTCTGTCACTGTTTCTTTGAAGCCCTCTCCCCTTCCACCATGCCCCCACAGGCCAGTCGGCACTGCTGGAAATGCTGCCTTTCTGGACCCTAACTCAAAAAGGAACGAACGGCTTGCTTTCTTCTAGATCTCTGTTTTCTCAGTGGCTGCTGAGGTTTATAGCCTGCCCGCCCTGTTGTTTCCTCAAACTCAGAAAATGTCCTTGAGCTTCTGAGTCTCTTTTTAAATGCTTTTATTAAGAGGAATTTAAAAAAACCCCAAAAAGGGAATCTGGATTTGCCCGGTAACAGTGGTACTTAGAAATAACAGTCTTTGATAGAGAATTGTAATGGAAATTTATGTAGCTAGATGCTGTCTCAAGTGCCCAGGGATTCTTGGAAGCCCCTCTGCTCTGTGTTTGTGTCCATGTATGTTGGTGGAGGAAAGACGGAGCTTTTAAAGCAGTGGTTCTCAGTCTCCCTAATGCTGTGACCCTTTAATACAATTCCTTATGGTGACCCCAACCATGAAGTTATTTCATTGCTACTTCATAACTGTAATTTTGCTACTGTTCTGAATCGTAATGTAAATGTCTCTGCTTTTTGATAGTATTAGGTGACCCCTGTGAAAGGGTTGCTTGTTCCAAAGGGGTTGTGACCCACAGGTTGAGAATCACTGTCTTAAAGGCTTGAGGTGAGAATAAGGATCCTAGATTATTTTAGATTGGTTATTTTGGAAAATACCTATGGTATACATATATCCAGCCATGATTTTTGAGTTTAATTGGAAAAAGATAGCTACTTAAATAGAGAACCTTTAGTTATTTTCTTTGAAAACGTTTTGAAAATTGAAGAGGAAATGAAATACAGCCATCTAGTGGTTATGATGGTAAGAGCACTAAGCAATAGTTAAGTACTATGAGCTCACGTTAATGTCTCTCAAGGGTCATTATTAAGTGTTCAAGCTAATCAGCACTTATCACACAAAGGGACATATCCATTTGTCTTCCTAAATGCTTTATACATATTAATGACAGGACAAAGTCTATATGACAGTTGAGCTACAACATTGTTGCAAATACCCCAGAGGTCATTTGAACTAGTATAACATTCTAATGTTCTCTGTATAATTCTAGCTGTGCTATTTATTAATCACACGTATTATAAAAGTCACATGTACACTCTGAAACACTGTGAAAGAGATCAAAGTGTCTCCTGCCTATACAGGTTAACCTGCTGCCCTAACTGAAACAGTTTCCTCAGTGCTGTCTGTACAATAACTTTTAGTTATTAATGGCTTACAAACTGTTGAATCAAAAGTAAATTGTTTTCCAGGAGCAAGATAGTGCTGTGAAAAATATGCAGAAAAAAGTGGAACAGTTGGAAGCCGAGCATATGGACTGCTCTGACCTTCTGCGGCGACAAACGAGTGAGCTTGAGTTTAGCACTCAGAGGGAAGAACGCCTGAGGAAAGAATTTGAGGTATGGCTTATCAGTTTTCACAGTAGCTATATGTTCTTCATGTGGTGACTTCAGGGTTAGAGGACTTTGTAAGTCAGGAGAAATAGGGACCACTTCATTGTACATTTGACTTCTTTGAAAAGTTTTATATCCTAATAAAATATATTTTATTTCATCCTAATTAAAAGCATCTAGTCATTAAATTTTTGTTTACTTGTTTATTTGTGTGTGTGTGTGTGTGTGTGTGTGTGTGTGTGTGTATGGTTGTGTGCATGCCATGACACTTGGATGGCAGTCCGAGGACAACTTGCAGGGAGTTCGATCTCTTCTCCTTCCATCATCTGGGCTCTGGGGGATTAGACTCAGTTGTCAGGCGTGGCAGCAAGAATGCTGGTCCAAACCTGCTCATTGTTAGCAATAATTCTCATCAACTGTTGGAAAATTTACAAGTGATTTTTTACATTTTGAGGTTCAGGAAGCAGCACTGGAGAAGGTTTGGTATGCACAGGTCTTAAGTGATAAAAGTAACACACACTTCTGTTTTTGTGATTATGATGATTTACTTTATTTAGTTTTGCAATACTGAGGATCAAACCCAGGGTCTGGTACATGCTAGGCAAGTGCTTTTTCACTGAGCTATTTCCTCAGTTCCATTTTAGATTAAGGTAGTTGTAGAGGAAATGGCAAGATTTGGGTATGTTTTGAGAGAATCAGCTGGGTTTGCTGACTTACTGGGTTGTGAGAAGTAATGCCAAAGATATTTGTTAATGTTAACCACTAGTAGTTTATAATTAATAATGTGTGTGTGTGTGTGTGTGTGTGTGTGTTTACACATGTGCACACGACTTCCAAGGCATGTGTATGTTGGGCAAAGATCAGCTTGCAGGAATTGTTTTTTCTACTGTGTGGGTCTTGGGATTCCAACTCAGGTCCTCAGTCTTGGCAGCAAGCACCTTTACCTGCTGCTCAACTCTCTCACACCTGTTTTGTTTGTTTGTTTGTTCATTTTTTTATTTTAGATACAGGATTTCACACTCTAAACCAGGCTGGCTTAGAACTTACTGTGTAGCCAGACTGGCCTTGAACTCATGACAGTCCTCTTACCTCAGTCACTGAGATTACAAGTGTGTGCAACAGACCCTGCCATCAATGCTAAATAAAGAAAGGTGACTGGCATTTCCATTTCCTGAGTGAGAGAGGCTAAGCATGACATGCCTGTTAACTGTCTGGTGGAGAGATCAGGCAGCCAGTTGAAGAGGCGGCCTGGGGCTTTTGGAAACTTTACTGTGTGGGGTATTTGGAGATTTTCAAATGCTGCAATCCAGGACTCAGCACTTCTGTAATTTCTCCTAAGAGCCATCTCTTAATTTCTAGCTTGGTTGTTATGAAGTACAAGAGGAAATGCAGTATGGTGTCATACCTTATGCAGTCTTGCCTCTGATTTAAGTCTGCATTTTTCCTCCTTTTTTCCCTGTGTATTTCTTTGTCTAGCCTCTGGTTTAGGTTTCTTCTCCAGCGTGTGTGTGTGATGGTTAGGAAGGGGCAGTTGTTTGTGGTAGGGGTGGATGCATAAAGGTCTAACTTTTCATATTGCTGGTTAAAAAATTTGAGATTTAATTTGCATATGATAAATTTACCCATTTGAAGTTTACAAGTTACTGGTCTCCGGTGCATTCACAACATTGTTCAATTATCACAATCAATTGTGTAATGTTTTCACCACCCCGGTGAGGAACTTCATCTTCATTAGACACCTCTGCCTATTTCTCCATCCCTTGGGGCCACAAGCAACCATTAATCTGCTTCCTTTTCTTGTAGACTTATCTTCTCTGATATTTCATACATGTGCAGTTACAATATTTGGCCTTTTGTGGTTGACTTTTTCAGTTAGCATAATATGTGCAGTGTTTAGACATGTTATAGCATGTATCATTTTTCTGTTCCTTCTTATGACTGAATGATATTTTTTCATACATTTCGTCTTATAAATGCATATATTAGTTGATAGACATTTGTGTTATTTCTGTATTTTGGCTAATAGTGACAATATTGTAATAAACATTTATGTCTAAGTTTATGAGGGTATATTGTCTTGGATGTATACCTAAGGATGGAGTTGCTGGGCATGATAGTTGGCCTTAGTTATTGATTTGACTGGGTTAAGGGATACCTAGGACTGTGACTTGCACCTGTGTGTTTGTGGGAGCATTTCAAGGGAGGATTGGCACAGGGGTAGGGACTGGGGAAAGGACTTGCTTTGAATGGGGTGGCACCTTAAAGTGGCAGGCTGCCTAGATGAGGAGGGCATATCAGAGAAAGACGGTACCTGAGGCTTCAGGCCCCCTTTCTGAGTGTCTGTGTCTGTGGCACACTGACCTCACACTCCACTTCTTTGCCCTTTAAACGGGATTCAAAAAGACCTCTAGGAAGCTGGTTGACTTTCAGCACTGGCCCGGGAGTGCTGAGGTGCCTGTTCTTAGCCTTCTTAGTGTGTAGATAGCCATTACAACCCAGCTCCTATTGTTTAAACCAACCAATAAATCTTTTTATGATATACATGTATTCTATTGGTTCTGTTCCTCTGGAGAGTCCTGGCTAATACACCAGATCACATGGTAATTTCCTGGCTTTGAGGAGCAGTCAGATTGCTGTACACTATTTCATATTCCCAACAACAGTGCATTGACTGTTCCACTTTCTCCATGTTCACCAGCCTAATTAATGCCAGTCTTTAAAATGATAAATACCACAATGAGTGTAAAGTGCTGTTTCATTTATCATGAGGTTAAATATCACGCCATGTACTTATTGGTCATTTGTGTATCTTTTTTGGAGAAATATCTGTGCAGTCCCATTTTTCAGTTATAGAGTGGGTTATTTGTACCACACTAATAAAAGATGTGTATAGTGGCCGGGCGGTGGTGGGCACACCTTTAATTCCAGCACTTGGGAGGCAGAGGCAGGCGGATCTCTGTGAGTTTGAGGCCAGCCTGGTCTACAGAGTGAGTTCCAGGACAGCCGGGGCTACGCAGAGAAACCCTGTCTCGAAAAACAAAACAAAACAAAACAAAAAAATGTGTACAGTGAGGGAGCTGGCTGTATAATATGTAGGAATTCTCTTTGGTAATATGAAGTATGAACTTTGCAAATATACAGTTACATGCTCACTAGAAATAAAGTAATTTTATATGGTTAAAGAGTATGTTTAAAAATCAGATTATATTCTAAGTAACACTTTAAATTTATTTTTCACATGTGTTGAATATCTTTTCTGGCTAATAAAGGCTGTATGATGATTTTTTTAAAAGTTTTTTGAGACAAGGTGTAACCCTGGCTGTCCTGGAACTCACTCTGTAGACCAGGCTGGCCTTGAACTCACAAAGATCTGCCTGCCTCTGCCTCCTGAGTGCTGGGGTTAAAGGCATGAGCCACCACCACCCGGTGATATTTTATATAATTTAAAAATACTATGTAGTTTTATGTGGCTTGTTAAAAAGGTTGGTGTGGAGTAAGTGCTTTGAATATTAGAATAAAACAATGTAGATGCCAATTAGGAGTCTATCAAACGCTGTGCTCACCTTTAAAAACATTTTGATTACTTTATAGTTGTGAAACAGCATTAGGTAGTAGTGGGTTTCTTTTTGTTGCTCATTTAATCAATTAATTTAATACTTAAAATTATTTATTTTTATTTTATGTGTATGACTGTTTGTATGCATATATATATGTACACCACATGCATGCCTGGTACTCTTGGAGGTCAAAAGTGGGCATTGGAACCCTTGGAACTAGAGTGATTGATGTTTGTGAGCCACACATGGGTGCTGGGAACTAAACCAGGGTCTTCTGCAAGAGCCATGAGTGCTTTACTACGGAGCTCTCTCTCCAGCCCTACACTATTTGCTTTCCTTAATTTTATATATGTATGTATGTATGTATATATGTATGTATGTATGTATGTATGTAGTGTGTATGTGTGTGTGTGGTTGTGGGTGTGCATGTGCCATAGCACATGTATAGAGCTCAGATGCCAACTTGCAGGAGTTGGTTCTCTCTCTTTCTTCTGTGTGCATCCTGGGGCTTATACACAGGTCATTATTCTTGGCAGCAAGAGCCTTTACCTGCTGAGCCCTCTTACCAGTCCTGCTGCTAATTTTAAGTAAGCCACTTTTGACTTATCGGAGAAAGAGTTTAATGTCTAAACTTTAACATGTGTCTATGGGTAATTCTATATTGATTTTCCCCCCATGTAAAGTATTTAATTGCTGTGATATTGATTGACTTCTGCTAAGGGCTAAAGTTATTTTAGGTTGATTTTGATTTTTAATTTGATAAAAATTTAAATTAATTTTATGTATTTCTGTATGTATTTCATATATGTATGTGTGTTTTGCTCTCATGTGTGTCCATGTACCACATGTGTCTCTGATACCTGCAGAGACCACAGGAGGGCTTTGGATTCCCTGGAACTGAAGTTACTGACCATTGTGAGCTGCCACATAGATATGAGGAATTGAACCCAGATTCTGTAGAGGAGCAGCCAGTGCTCTTAACCAGTCCTAACCAGCTAACTTTAGACTGATTCATGGCTGTTCTTAGTTATGTGGTATAGATTTTTGTTCCTATAGGAAATACATGAAAGAAGCACCTCTAAGGAGGAGGTACATATTTGGGCTTAGGGTTTGCCGATGTAGTTCATCACGGCAGGGGAGCACGGGACCGGTTCCTAGCTGACCTGGAGTCTGAGCTAGCTTGTCAGGAAGGAGAGGGAACTTGGCAGAAAGGGCTGTGCTGTGCTGCACAAAGCTTCCCCAGAAACCCACTTCCATTAGCAAGGTCCTGCCTCTTATAGCTCCCACAGACTTCCGGGGCAGTGTCTCCAGCTGGGAACAACGGTTTTCTTTCTTTCCTTCTTTTTTTCCCCCTACATTTATACACTTCTGTGGTGTGTGTATGTGTGTACCTGCACCTGCCACTGTGTGCATGTGGAGATCAGAGAGCAACTTGTAGGAGTCAGTCCTTTCTTCCAGCATGTGGGGTCCAGGGATTGAACTCAGGTTGTGTTTGGCGGTGAGCACCTTTGCCTATGGAGTCATCTCACTTGCCCCGCAGTTTTTATTTTTATTCTGTTTATAAAACCTGGATCAGGTGTCATCTACTCATCTGTTAGTTTTGTGTTCAGAGGCCTTTAAATTTTGCTTTACTTTGAAATGAATATATTTAGCTGTTTGCCTCGATGGCAACATAAAGAACAAGAAGTTAAATTTCTAGATATAATTTTTACTAGTCTTATATTCAGTTTTGTAGACCATTATCAATAATTTTAGTTATTTGAATAATTGTAAGTGGTATTTTAAAAGAATTATAGAAAAATCTATAGTGATAAAGAAGAAAATTTCTAATAATTTAATAAAAACATTTTTAATATCAGTAATATCAAGCTAAAGCATCTAATATAATGGATAGTTAGCCTAGTATGTGGTTTGAATTTTGGTGAATCTTTTAAGTTAAATTAACTAATTAATTATTTTTTGGTAAATATTTTCTAACAGTTACGTTGTATGAGGTAGTTTCTTATGTGCCTGGGCAAAAAAGTGTTTATGTAGACATCTGTATACATACCATAATAGACTTATAAAATGTGATACCATTACATGGCTTTGTCATATAACATGGATCAATGCTTTCTTAGATTAAAAAACAAACCCCCTGTCCAATTTTACAAATGTGGTGCTAGATACTGTGGGACCAGGGGAAAGTGAACTGGAAAAGGGATATCTATGGCTTTTGTAAAGCTCTTTATAATAAGGAGAGTTTATTATCATGGGAAATAAGTCTTAACACAATAAAAAAGAGACAAGAGAAGATGCAAACCTAATTCCGAGAGAACGGAAAGTCTGTTGAGGCTGCAGTGGAGAGCGACTGTCTGGAAATAAGCATGCATTGCTTCTGTCGGCCCTGTTTAGTAGCAGAGGCAGGGAAGCAGCCAGGGCATGAAAGGCCTGCTCCTCTTGAGGGAAAAGGGAAGGGCCGGTGCACGTCAGATTCCTAAGGCCCACAGAGCGGCCTCTAAGTCCACCTTTTTAAAGCCTCATGCATTTGTAGGGCATTATTTTTAAGTGCCCAGTTGTGCCGATTGCCAACTATAAAGTAGGTAAATGACAAAGTACTGGGATTGTTCGGTCGTATTTACAAGTATTATACATTTAAATACAATATGTTATGTTCCTAATGGATTTTGAAATTGGAAATACATAAAATTTGTAAAATACTGTTTTGCTTTTTTTTTTTTTTTTTTTTTTTTTTTTTTGAGACAGGGTTTCTCTGTGTAGCTCTGGCTGTCCTGGAACCCCCTTTGTATACCAAGCTGGCTTCGAACTCACAGAGATCCACTTGTCTCTGCCCCCCAAGTGCTGGGATTAAAGGCGTGCACTGCCACTGGTGGCAATACTGTTTGTTTTTGAAGAAAAGGTAAAGACAATTAAAGATTTTAATTGCATTTATTTACTTGTTCATTATTTATGTGTGTGTGTGTGTCCTCACGTGTGCATGTGCCATGATACACATGTGGAGCAGAGGACAGCTGACAGAAATTTATTCTCTTCTTGTACATTAGGGTCCTGGGATCAAACTTAGCTTCTCAGGCTTGGCAGCAAATGTAAAGGAAGTTTTCAAAGAAGCTAAGTTAGTAGTACCACACTAAGCAGAAGCTGTGATCCACAAATCTTATTCTAATATTTCCATTTTTGTTATCCGATTTTTTATTATCAATACCTAAAAGTAGTAGAACGTTTGTCCACTGAACTGTTTATAAGGTGAGTAAATCTACTTTGTTATTCAGTCCTTGCTGAGTAAGAAAATTGGTGTCAAGTGTTTTATTGAGTTACATTTACATTGGTGTGTGTGTGTGTGTGTGTGTGTGTGTGTGTGTGTGTGTGTGTGTGTGTCTATGTGGCACATATGGAGGTCAGAGGACTTTTTTAAAGAGTTGGTTCTTTCCTTCCACCACATGGGTTCAAATTCAGGTTATCAGGCATAGAGGCAAGTCCCTTTACCTGCTAACCCTCTTGCTATAGTCATAGCAAGGTGAGTGCTGACAGCCCACAGTGGATGGGGATGTAGTCTGAGGATCTGAGTTTGATCCCCGGGCCTATGGAGCATGTACTTGTGCCCTCAGCACTAGGGAAGCAGAGAGAGCCAGATCCCTTGACTCAGTGTCTATGGGGTCTCTGCAAACACCAGGCTGGCAGAGAAACAATCTATGTGAGGCCAGAAGGAAGTCCATTTCATCAGGACTCAGTAGCTGGTGTTGGTTCAAACTTCTAGAGTGTGACAACGGGCTGTTTATTTTAGTCATATTTAAACACAGTACAACTTTGGAAAAAAGTTTCCTGGTGACAGTTACCACAATAAAGTTCAAGGTGTGGCTATATTGAAACACTTTAAGAAAGTATGTGTGACCTCCTCCTTAAGAATGGGTTCTGTAGCCGGGCGGTGGTGGCGCACGCCTTTAATCCCAGCACTCGGGAGGCAGAGGCAGGCGGATCTCTGTGAGTTCGAGGCCAGCCTGGTCTCCAAAGCGAGTTCCAGGAAAGGCGCAAAGCTACACGAGAAACCCTGTCTCGAAAAACCAAAAAAAGAAAAAAAAAAAAAAGAATGGGTTCTGTAGCTGAAGGGCCTAGGAGAGGATCTGGTGTGCTCTGGGTCATCTTAGAGGTCACCACGCTATAACGTACATGGGGCATCTCCACTAAGGATGGGTTGGTCCTATTGACTTAGAAACAATGCTCAAGATGAAGGTCTAGGGAGGAAGAGTTTGGGATAAGCCTAACAGTGGGGGATTCAGGCTGTTAACTATCCAATCCCAGTTTTCTGAGTGGAAAACAGATATACATCTTGTCCCTGCATGCTTAACAGTCTTGGTTTCCCTAGTGCTTATCTGTGAGCACAAGGACCTCATGCCTCTACAGCTGTCCAGACAGCCTAGCCTAATTGTCGGCTACCAGGCCAGGAAGAGATCCTGTTTTAAAAAAGAAGGGGACAGATGTAGCTGGATGTTTTCTCATGTCCCACCCAGTCCTGCAGCCACTCAAACCCAAATAAACACACGGAGTCTTATATTATTGTCAAACTAAATGGCCTAATGGCTCAGGCTTCTCACCAGCTTGCTTTTACATCCTAAATTAACCCATTTCTGTAAATCTATACTTTGCCACGTGGCTTGTGGCTTACTGGTACCTTTACATCTTGCTTCTTCTGGCAGTGGCTGGCAGTGTCTCCTCTGCTCTGTCTTTTTCCTTCCTCCTCACTAGTTGGAATGTCCCACCTAACCTTATTCAGCCTCACCATTGTCCAAACAGCTTTATTTATCAAACAATCAGAGTAACACATATTCACAGAATACAGAATGACATCCCATAGCAGATAGACCTGAAGAATGATGGTCAGAGTTGACCTGGCCTCCACATGCATGCCTGTACACATATATGTGTACATGTACACACATGTATGTATATCTCCCATGAATACACACACACAGACCTGTACCTCTAAGTGCTAGAGAGATATAGTTCAGTCAGTGAAATACTTGTGCAAACATGAGAAACTGAAAAAAGCCAGGTGTGACTGGTTCATGCATACTTGTTATCCAAGAACTGGGGAGAGAGAGACAGGAGATCCTGGGACTTGCTGGTCATCCAGCTTAACTGAATTGGAAAGCCACAGGTCCCAGTGAGAGATTCTGTTTGAAAAGACAAGGTGGAGGCTCCCATGGAATAGCACCAAAGATTATCCTCTGGCCTCTACATACATGTTCATACACCTGCACACACATGCACACGTACCCTCACATACCCCACATATGCACCCTCCTACACAAATATGCATGTACATGTACATACATGCGCATAAACATGTATACGAAAGAGTCCACATTAATGGTCAGACTAATTAAATAATACTACCTTTAATAATTGACAGTAAAGTAATTGAACAAGGATGGTAAGTAGTAAAGAACTCATAGATTATTCTTAGTTGTGACCCTCTCAATATATGACTCTGGTTAAATGGTGTGATACAGTGCTTCTATCTTTTAAATAACTGGAAATGTTGACTCTTGGGAGGTGTTTGTTTGTTTTTTTGATAGTAAAAATAACTTGGAGGTCTTTGGTTGTTTGCTTTTATAAGTTCTTACATTTATAAGTAATTTGTGTGTGTGTGTGTGTGTGTACTATAGCACACATATGGAGGTCAGAGGACAACTTTGGAGTCAGTTCTCTGCTTTCATCATGTGGTTCCCAGGGGTCCCACTCAGGACATCAGGTTTGGTGGCAAGTACCTTTACCTGCTGAGCCATCTCACTGAAACCTTCAGTTCAGAGGCTCCACGTTTAGCTGGCTGTGGTATTGCATGATTCTAATTCCAGCACCCAAGGGGCAGAGGTTGTCGGATCTGTGTTAGTTCAAGGGTAGCCTGGTACATAGTGAATTGAAGGGCAATCAGGGCTACACAGGGAGACCTTTTCTCAAACACAAAACAAAAGCTTGAAGTTTAGTGACTGATTTTCCTCCTCTGGGCAGTTGAGGAATAATATTGTGATTAAATGTTAACAAATGTATAATAAATTATTCTTAGCCTTTAAAAATATAACAAAATAAAATGGATTATTGAAGAGTCATTATAGAATTAATCAGTTTGTGATGATTCAGTTTCTCAGAATCACCTTTAGAAGATGGATTATTACTATATTGGTTATAAAGTTGTCTAAGAACAGGAATTACTAGACGATAAAATCTGGAAAAATAATTATCCCTTTCCACTTACGTGAGTTGTTGATATTTTGCGGCAAACTGCAAATGTCTAGGATCCAGTCCTATATAGACCACTTGGGAGCAGTGGCTAAGTACTCGGTACTTGGGTGAGATTTCCTCCCAGTTTTCTTGCTGTTTATTTTGTGGTGTTTATGTTTATATTAGTTAGTGCACAGAAAGTTTTCCTTGACTAATTCCTTTTAGTCCACATACAGCCTCCTAAGTTAAATACATTGTATTTGAGGAGAAAAGAGCATAATAGTCTTAGTTGTCTTGTTCAGGCTTTGGGCACATTCACTGACACATATTTTCATAACTATCATGAAACTTCAGGAATAAGCCCATGCAAGCTGTAGGAGCAGATGTGGTGCAGAGACCATCTGGGTGTATTTGCTTAGTTCTGCTGCTGAATTGAATTGGCAGCTCATGCCTGGTTTGTGATAAGTAATGTGCTCCCAAGCCTGGGTAGGCAGCAGCCTTCTAGACATTGTTTTATTTGAAGATTGAAAACTCACTTTCTTAAGGGTAATTATCTGATAGTGTTTAATAAGATTTAGTGAGATACAAAACAGATAAAAAGAACTATATTTATCCATAGTACTTACCAAACAAAATCTCTCAGTAAGATTATTGTCATAAAGGACATCAATCATCAAATAATAGCAGGATATGTATTATACAAGAACTCCATACTTGGGCTGGCAAGATGGTTCAGCAAGTAAAGGCATCTACTACTCAGCCTGGTTCCCAGAGTCCATATGGGGGAAGAGAGAACCGATTCCTGCTACTTGTCTTCTGACCTCTGCGTGTACATGCTACCCCGATAAGTAAATGTACGAACACTGAAAAAGAATCATATGTTTGGTTCAATGTGATATGTAGAAGCCTGTTGTTTTCAGTGTTGGCAAACATACAGTATATGATAATATTTTATTACTGGCCAAGTTATATATTGATAACTAACTTGTATATGGCTCAGTTTAAGAATTTGGATTGAATTTAAACTTTAATCACAATTATGTTACACTTTCTGCCAGTAATTTTGTGATTATGTTAGAATAAAATATCAATGACACATTTAATGACTTGTACTATCATTCTTTGTATTACAGGATATGTGTGAGTTTGTGTGTGTGAATGTATGTGTGTGTGTGTGTGTGTGTGTGTGTGTGTGTGTGTGTGTAAATGTGTGAGAGAATTGCAGGTTGATGTTACTGTAGCACCCTCTGCTGGATTTAAGAGTTAATTCACCAGAGCAGAAGATTTAAAAAGTTATGAGGGAGGGCATTTGTTTTATTATGCCTATCAAAAAAATCTCACTCTTGGGATGTGTTTGTTGAAAGACTTGATGATTTTTATTGCCTTGCTGATTTGTTGATAGCTGTAGCAATAATAAACAGCATGTTAATTGGTTTTTTTGAGTTTCATTCCAAAAAGGAAGGTGTGAAAACAAAGGTGTATCTCCAGCTTATTACTTTAACCCATGTCATTTGTTCTGCCCTGGAAACTAGAACTTCGTCCTGATGTTTTGAGTGGGAACAGGTCATTCACTAGTTACTGAATTATACATATAAGAAATAAAAATATTTTGTTGATTCTTTTATCAGAATTATGGAATATTCTATATTTTAATAAAATTTAAGACCGAGGAAAGGGCTCAGTTGGTAAAAGTACTTACCTTGCACTTGATCCCAGCCCTGGGAAAGGGAACAGTCAGGTCCCTGGCGCTCCCTGGGTATGCAGGTTAGCTTTCTTGGTGAGTTCCAAGCTCATAGAAGGCCCTGTCTCCAACCTCCTTCCAAAAACCCAAACCCAAACCAAACCAAAAACCATGGATGGTGCTTGAGAATTAGCACCAAGGTGGTTCTGGTCTCCTCACACATGTGTGTACATATATTTATATGTATATGTATATGTAAGCACCCCCCTCTTGAAAAAAAAATACAAGACCAACATTTAGATAAATAAGCTTACTTATATGTGTTCTGGCAATTGAGAAAAATACTTAGACACTGTTAGACTGATTTAATTTCTTTGTCCTTTATTAGTTTTTAAAATCTTCTTCCTAATGCCCATGGACTATTTCCTTGTGACTGGCTAGCTTTCTGATCCACAAAATCTAAAATGAACATATTATGTACTGACAATCGACTTTGTCTTGTAGGGTTTACATAATTTTGAAGATTTATTTATGTATTTAATGTATTGTATATTTTGTCTGCATGTCATTTGCAAGTCAGAAGAGGAAATCAGATCACATGGGACTACTTATCTAGATGGTTATGAGCTGCCATGTGGGTACTGGGAATTGAACTCAGGACCTCTAGAAAAGCAGCCAGTGCTCTTAACTGCTGAGCCTCTACATAAATTTTTTATTAGTATAGATCTTCCTAGGTTATTGTTTATTATAGTCTGTGCTATGCATAAGAATTTCTGTGCTGTACTATGCACCGTGATTTATACCCATAACTTCTGGAGTCCGCTGTTCTGAGAATGTAAAGTCAAAAGTTAAAAGGAACTATTTTTTAGCAATGGGAAACAGAAGTTGTGTCATTGTTATGTCTTTTCATTATTTTAGTTCTGTTTAGGTGTGTGTGCACGTGTGCCCCGGTGTGTGTGCACGTGTGCCCCTGTGTGTGTGTGTGTGTCTGTGCATGTGTTTGATTAAGAATGGCTCTGGGCTGGAGAGATGGCTCAGAGGTTAAGAGCACTGGCTGCTCTTCCAAAGATCCTGAGTTCAATTCCCAGCAACCACATGGTGGCTCACAACCATCTGTAATGAGATCTGGTGCCCTCTTCTGGCCTGCAGGGATACACGCAGACAGAGCACTGTATACATAATTAATAAATAAAATTGTTAAAAAAAAAAGAATGGCTCCAGCAGGCTCACATATTTGAATCTTTGGTTCCTAGTTGGTAGACTGTTTAGGAAAGATTAGGAGGTAAGGCCTTATTGGAGAAGGTGTGTCACTGGGGGTGGGCTTTGAGGTTTCAAAAGCACATGCCAGGCCCAGTCTCTCTATCTTGTGGATCAGAAGTAAGTTCTTAGCTACTGTTCCAGTGCCACGCGTGTCTCCCTGCTGCCATGCTCCCTGCCATGATGATCATGGACTAACACTCTGAATCTGGAAGCAAGTCCCCAACTAAATGCTTCTAGAGTACCTGGGTTCAATTCCTAGGACCCACATGGTGGATCATAACCATCTGTATCTCCAGTTCCACGGGACCCACTGCCCTCTTCTGACCTCTGAGGGCACCAGGTAATACTTGATGCACTTACAGACATGCAGGTAAAACATTCATACATAGAAAGTAAGTCTTAAAAATATAATTATTCTTTAGTATTATCAAGTATTCAAATTTCATCATTTCCTATTTTTAAGAGTTTTGTTTGAATCTTCAAAGTAGACTGTTAATATTTACTAGTTTCATTTTTGAGTGGAATACTTGTTTTTCAAAATAATATAGTAGTAGAGGATATAAATGTCAAAATTTTATCTTTAAGAAGACTATGTTATCTGGGTGGTGGTGGCACACCTTTTTTTTTTTTTTTTTTTTTTTGGTTTTTCGAGACAGGGTTTCTCTGTGTAGCTTTGCGCCTTTCCTGGGACTCACTTGGTAGCCCAGGCTGGCCTCGAACTCACAGAGATCCGCCTGCCTCTGCCTCCCGAGTGCTGGGATTAAAGGCGTGTGCCGCCGCCGCCGCCGCCGCCGCCGCCGCCGCCGCCACCACCACCCGGCCAAGTGGCACACATCTTTAATCTCAGCACTTGGGAGGCAGAGCCAGGCAGATCTCTGTGAGTTTGAGGCCAGCCTGGTCTACAGAGCCCGATCCAGGACAGGCACCAAAAACTACACAGAGAAACCCTGTCTCAAAAAACCAAAAAAAAAAAAAAAAAAAAACCAAACCAAAACAAAACAAAAATGTCAGGTCGGTGGAGGTGGTGCACGCATTTAATCCCAGTACTTGAGAAGCACAGACAAGCAGATCTCTGTGAATTTGAGGCCAATCTGGTCTACAGAGTGAGTTCCAGGACAGCCAAGGCTACAAAGAGAAACCCTGTTTCAAGAACCATTTAAAAGAGAAGAGATTGTTATTGCCTTAGTTAGGGTTTCTATTGCTGTGAAGAGATAACACGACCATGGCAACTCTTATAAAGGAAAACATTTAATTGGTGCTGGCTTACAATTAAAAGGTTTAGTCCATTTTTGTCATGATAGGAAGGATGGTGACATGCAGGCAGACATAGTGCTGGAGAAGGAGCTGAGAGTTCTACATCTTGATCCACAGGCAGCAGGAAGAGACTGAGACACACTGGCCAGGCTTGTGCATCTGAGACCTCAAAGCCCACCCTCAGTGACACACTTCCTCCAACAGAGCCACACTTAACTCCAGTGAGGTCACATCTCCCAATATTGCCACTGCTTGTGAGCCTATGAGGCCAATTTCATTCAAACTACCACAGTTATACAAAGTATTATTTTGTCTTTTTGGATTTCAATCACCTTTAGTTTTCAAATTTGGAATTCCTGCTGTCAGCCTCTGGGAACTATTTCCTAAGGTAATAAATTGTTAAGAAATGTTGATGGGGGTTAGAGAGGTGGCTCAGCAGTTAAGAACATTTACTGCCCTTGTAGAAGACCTAAGTTTGACTCCTCGCACCAATGTTGGGCGACTCACAGTTGCCTATAACTCAAGCTCTAAGGGGATCCAGGACCTTTGTCCACCACAGGCACTGCATTCACATGCACCTATATCCCCTCCTACACACAATTTAAAGTAATAAAAATAAACCTTAATAAATATTGAAAGGACTGGGCATGCTAGACATGCATTTAATCTCAGCACTTGGGAGGCTGGGGCAGACACATAGCTGTGAGTTCCAGTCCAGCTGTGGCTACACTGTGAGACTGTGTCAAGAAAAAAAATACTGATAAGGTTGTAAAATCTAAATAAATCAAGTAGTACAGTGTATAAAAGTGCCTTGTGAGTTGTGTGCTTGTGAAACGCAGAATGATGAAATCCCTAAGCAGAATGACTTCTTGGTATGAGAGCACCAAGAGTGTGTCTAGGAAGGACCATGGAACATAGGGGACATGTAAGTCTGTACTCTGTACTATTTAACAGCTGCCATGGACATGTCTGCCAGAAGTCTGTTACTTCCTAATTAATTACATGTAAACTGTACCTCAATAAGATTAAAAAAGAAAAACAAGGCTTTGGAACATTCTTTTTGGGCATTGTTTTCACAGTCCCCACCTGCAAAGTATGAGAATGGGACTAGACAGGTACGGTGGGATATACCTGTAATAGGACTTGGGATGCTGAGGCAACATGATCATGGGTTCTAAGCCATCCTGGCTGCACAGCGGAAGTCATCTAAAGTCACAATTCCATGATTAGTGTTTTCTGTGTACTTTTAATGCCAATGTTTATGTGTTTAAACTTGACTTGTTTTTAGGCAACTACTCTAAGAGTGAGGAAGTTAGAAGAGAACATTGAAGCAGAAAGAGCAGCACATTTGGAATCAAAATTTAATTCTGAAATTATTCAGGTAAGATGCAAATGCATTTTTTGGCATGAATTTCTCAGGTTGTAACTGCTAGGAAACTAAGGTGCGTGTTGAGAATGATGACACAATGCTATGACACTCATTGTATTTAGGGTAAGGCTACAATTTCAGGTGCTCTATTAGGGGAGATGTTGGTACTCTGTAGCCTCAGACCAGAATATCACCACTGTCTGCTCTTAAGTCTTGTCTCATCTGTGGGTGCATTTGTAGTATTTGTGACAGAGACCCAATGGCTTGTGTCACTACTAGTTGGCTTTCTGTGACTCTATTGGAATACTTGAGACAACCTAACCTAAGAACCTTAACTCTAAAGAAATAAGGTTTTATTTGCCTCATGCTTCTTAAGTTCATGATTGAGTGGCCCCATTTCTTTGGTTGTCTGGTGGAAGTACACTCACCTCTCACTTCATGAGCCAGGAAGCAAAGCAAGAGAGAGGATGAAGCAGGGTCCCACAGTCTACTTTGAGGCCGCATTCTTGTCCATGCAAGGGCCTACCGCATGGTCCCACCTTCTGAGGGTGAATATTTCAGTCAGATAATGTTGTTTGACTATAAAGCTTCTACAGTAAAAAAAACTCCAGGGGTGTATTCCTGTGTATGACCTACTGAGTCCATATAATGTTTCTTGTATGTATGTTGGCACAGGTTGGTAGGATTTGCAGAATGAGGCAGAGGCAGGAGGATCTGGGGTTTGAGACCAGCTTGCTTATTTTCTTTTTAAACCAAAACAGAAAGAAAGAAATATTTAGATAAATGATAATCTGTTGTTGATAAAACAGTCTATTCAATTTAAGATGGATACACATTTCTTAGCTTTTTAAAATTACTTCTCTGTCATCTGGTAGTTACGGATTCGAGACCTTGAAGGAGCTTTACAAGTAGAAAAAGCCAGCCAAGCAGAGGCTGTTGCTGATCTGGAAATGATTAAGAATGAATTTAAAGAAGTTGAAAGTGCATATGAACGAGAAAAACATAATGCACAAGAAAGCTTAACAAAACTGAATTTGTAAGTATCTTAATGTAAAATTCTAAGTTTGTGTGCAGGTTTTATGATTGCTGAATTTGAATATGTGGTACTTTATATACTAATATAAAGCTGCTATTAATGTCTGTGGAAGACAGGAGAGAAAAGGTCTTCGTAAGACATATGCAGATGCCCTTGTAGGCAAATATGGGGATGCTGTCTTGCTATGAAGTGTTCTAAGCAGTTCCAGAAACATATTTATATACTAGAAAGTAGACATATCAATGCTCTTGTCTTTTTAAAATTAACATAGCTATGTCTTAACTACCTTAATTTATAAGCCACATGGGGAGATAATGCTTAGGATTTCTTTGAACTGCAGAAATAGTAGTAGTAGTAATTACAGCTAGTGGGAAATGTGTATTTTCGTTCACCATGTACATAGCCACCAAATAATTTAACTAATCTAACACCCTATGAGGTAGCTACCTTTTATTTATCCTGTTTATTTTCTATGTGTGTGATATGAGTATACATATGTTTGTGTGTGTGCACCTGTGCGTGTGCATTTGGAAGTGTCTTCCTCAGTTGCTCTCCATATTATTCTCATTATTATTACTGTTTGAGGCTGAATCTCCCACTGAACCTGGAGCTCTCCAATTCAGCTAGACTGGTTTGGTCAGTGAGCTCCAGAGATCCACCTCTGTCTATTCCCCAAGAGCTGGAGTTACAGATCTCAACTCAGGTCTTCATGTTTGTATGGCATGTACATTACTGACTGAGCTTTCTTCTTGTCTTAGTTAGGGTTTTTTTGATGTGGAGAGACACCATGACCAAGGCAACTCTTATAAAGGAAGCATTTAATTGGGGTTGGCTTACGTTTTCAGAGCTTTAGTCCATTATTATGGCGAGAAGCATGGCAGCATGCAGGCAGACATAGTGCTGGAGAAGGAGCTGAGAGTTCCACATCTTGATCTGCAGGCAGCAGGAGAGGCTGTACCACTCCCTATGGGCCAAATATTCAAACACATGAGTCTATGGGGGCCATTCCTATTCAAACCACCACACTTCTCTACCTTATTTTTTTTTTGGGGGGGGTGCTGTTTGAGACTGGGTTTCTCTGTGTATACCTGTCTGTCCTGAAACTCACTTTCTGTAGACCAGGTTGGCCTCGAACTCAGAAAGCTACCTGTCTCTGCCTCCCAAGTGCAGACATTAAAGGCATGTGCTACCACTGCCTGGCTTTCCTCTACCTTTTTTTTTTTTTTTTTTTTTTTTTTTGGTTTTTCGAGACAGGGTTTCTCTGTGTAGCTTTGCGCCTTTCCTGGAACTCACTTGGTAGTCCAGGCTGGCCTCGAACTCACAGAGATCCGCCTGGCTCTGCCTCCCAAGTGCTGGGATTAAAGGCGTGCGCCACCACCGCCCGGCCTTTCCTCTACCTTTTAATACCAGTTTTTCAGACATGAAAAGAGAGTCTTAATGAGGTAAGGACTCATAGTTCACAAGTGGCATCAGCATCTGACTCCTGATGATTTCAACCTTTCCTAGTTCAAAAGTCTTTAATTTTAAAGAGTCTATGAAATACTGTAAAAACATGGAAGATTTTAGTGTTTCAAAAAATTCCTCGGTGGTAGATATTTCAAACTATTGTCTCCAAAATAAGAGTCAAACTGTCATTGGTAGCTTTATTCTTTGTGTGTGTGTTTGTGTGTGTGTATGTATGTGTGTGTGTGTGTGTGTGTGTGTTTATTTATTTTGGTAGGGTATATTCTATGTATCCTTGGCTGGCTTAGAACTTACAGTATAGACCAGGCTGGCCTCAAATTTACAGAAATCTGCCTGTCTGTGCCTCCCACTTGCTAGGATTAAAGGTTTGTGCTATCACCCCTGACTCCCTATTCTATTTCTGTATTGAGATAGGGTCCCACATGGGTGCCCAGGCTGGTCATGGACTTTTATGTAGTCTAGTTAGTCCTCAAACCTGGGATGCTTCTGCTTCAGCCTTCCTAGCAGCTGGAATTACAGCCATGTTCCTTTATGTTTGATATGGAAATACAGGAAATAGAAATGATAGAATAGAGGGTAGGTTAGTGAATCTACTCTGAAAAGTAAAGAGAGGATATAGATATGATATAGATAAAAAGGTAGATTATTGAATCTACTTTTTTTTTTTTCTTTTTTGGTTTTTCGAGACAGGGTTTCTCCGTGTAGCTTTGCGCCTTTCCTGGATCTCGCTCTGTAGACCAGGCTGGCCTCGAACTCACAGAGATCTGCCTGCCTCTGCCTCCCGAGTGCTGGGATTAAAGGCATGCGCCACCACCGCCCGGCTGAATCTACTTTTAATCACATTTCAGCACAAATAAAATATCACCATAATGTTTAGCTTAAGAAGTACTTCTTAACCAAGATTTCTTTTTTCCTTTTAAAAAAGCCTATTCATTACTATTTGTGGGAGCATGTTTGCAGAGGTCAAAAGAAAACTTTGGGGAGTTAGTATTCTATCACCTCTGTGTGGCTTCAGGGTTTCAAACTCAGGTCACCAGCTTTGTGTGGCAAGTACTTTACTTGTTGAACTGTCTCACTGACTCTTAACTGAATTTCTTGCCTTCTCTAGGATCACACTCTGTATATGTTAGTCTCAGGACAGAGTTTTCATTTATTTTCCTTTAATCATTGCTTGAAGCTGCACATTTAATATGTTTGAATCCTTTCAACTATTCAAATGTGTGTTCAAATATTAAGCAGCATAGAAATATATATGAAGAACTCTTAGGAAAAGTCTGGTATGTTTCTTTAGGGTTGCTTTGATGTAAGAAGTCAACCTGCAAGAAGGCAGATTGGGCTCTCAGTGGTTAAATGATTTTGAATACTGAGATCATAAGCGTGTTTGGTGAACCAGTAAGTTCCTTGCCCTGGCAAAATCAAAGCAGAAGGTAGATGATTCTCTTTCATGGATCTGGAGTCTCTCCAGAGGTGGGACTGGGGAGTTTTTAGATAGCTGCTATGGGAGCCTCTCATCTGTGTCAGTTTGGAGTTGTACTCCCAAGGAAATTCTTTCCTGAAGTTTTGTTTTGCTGTTATTTCTGTTTTGGAGCTTGGAAATTTTGCTCAAATTTTGTATTCTAGTAAGTACCAGCTGATCATTCTAAGTACTCACGACCTATTCCAGGTCGTTTTCCCCCCAGCAGCCTATATTGTACCTTCTCGCACTAGGAAATCTAGCCGTCAAGGAGAGTTACCTGGTCATTTCAACATGGATTTCTCTGTGTTCTGCAACCAGTGTGTGATATCTTCAGCAGTAGGGTCTTCACATCTAGTTCCATTCGGAGCTGTAGCGGTGACAGTAGCTGGGTGCCTCTGGAGCTTCTTTGACTAATAACTTGTTGGGTGATTTCTTATTTGCTTTCTATGGCTGAGATAAACACTGAAAGCAGCTGGGGAAGGAAGAGTTTATTTGGCTCACATGCCTGGATCACAGTTCAGGACTGAGGGAAGCCAAGGCAGGAACTCAAGCTGAGTGGGAACCTGGAGGCAGGAGCTGAAGTAGAAAGTATGGAGGAGTGCTGCTGACTGGCTTGCTCTCCATGACTTGCTCAGCTTATTTTTTTTTTTATACAACTCAAGACCACCTATCCAGGCATGATCCCACCCGCAGTGCCTTGGGATCTCTCATATCAATCATTAATCAAGAAAATGCCTCACAGATTTTTGCCTATAGGCCAGTCTGACTGAAGCATTTTCTCAATTTTGAGGTTCTTTGACCCCAGTTTGTGAAGTTGACAAAAAACTAACCAGTACAGTATCTGTCCAGCACTGAGATTTTTGTTTAATAACCCTTGTCTTCTGGGAGTAGCATTGCTCATTATGTGGGGGTACCCTTGGTCATCAAACTTGCTTTTAAGAAATGTTTTTAAAATTAGTTTATAAACCAGTGGGGTTTCAGAAGGCTTCTTTGTGTATTCTTAGCTCTGGCTAACCTACTCCTTATCCTTTTCTCCATTCCTGTTCTCACCACTGTTTGGAGCTTTACCTTCCAGATTATCCTCTGTTCTTTCATAACATATGCTCTATTATCCACCTTGTGTTACATAATATATTTTTATTTGGATGCAAGATCACAGGGTTCCAAGCAGATTCTTCATGCACACTTTATTTTAGTTATCTCCTTTGGCCCCTCACTCCCCGTCCCTGGCATTCCATTATCTGCTTGAACTCTTGTTGCTAGTATTCCCCCTCACTACTAATGTCACGTATATTTCACTGCATCCCCGTGTGTCCCCCTCAACCAAATGGCTCATTTCTAGTTTCCTAGCTTCTGTGTATGCTTCCTGTTAAACAAACAAAACAGAAAATTTGGCCAGGTGGTACTGGTGCATGCCTTTAATCCCAGCATTGGGAAGTAGAGGGAGGCAGATCTCTTGAGTTCGAGGCCAGCCTGGTCTACAGAGTGAGTTTCAGGACAGCCAGGGCTACAGAGAAAAAACCCTGTCTCAACCAAAAAATTTTTTTGAAGCTAGGACTCTCATATGAGAGAGGGTATGCAGAGCCTAGGAGACCTCACTTTGTATCTTTTTTTTCCTGGTTCCATTCATTTACCTGCAAATTTCATGATCTAATTTTTCTTTACAGCTGTCTTAGTTAGGGTTTCTATTGATTGTTGTGAAGAGATACCATGACCATGGCAACTCTTATAAAAGAAATATGTAATTGAGGTGGCAGCTTACAGTTTCAGAGGTTTAGTCTATTATCATCATGGTGGGGAGTATTGTGATGTGCAGGGAGCATGGTGGTGTGCAGGCAGACATGTTGCTGGCTACATCTTGATCAGAAAGCAACAGGAAGTGGTGTGTCTCACTGGGTTGTATTGAACATATATGAGACCTCAAAGCCCACCCCAACAGTGACACACTTCCTCCAACATGGCCATACATACTCCAACAAAGCCATATCTCCTAATAGTACCACTCCCTATGAGCTTATGGGGGCCAGTTACATTCAAACTACCACATTTCACTCCCCGGTCCCCATAAGCTTGTGGCAATATCATAATGCAAAATGCATTTAGTCTAACCTCGAAAGTCCCCATAGTCTATCACAGTCTCAACAATGTTTACAAGTCCAAAGTTCAAAGTCTCTTCTGAGATTCATGCAATCTCTTAACTGTAATCTCATATAAAATCAAAACAAAGAAACAGATCACATACTTCCAACATATAATGGCACAACATATATATTACCATTTCAAAACCTAGGGAATGGATCAAAGTGAGGAAATACTGGACCAAAGCAAGACGAAAACCAGCTGGGCAAACACCCAACTCTGCATCTCCATGTCTGATGTCAAAGTGCTCTTCAAATCTTCAATTCCTTCCAGCTTTGTTAGCTGCAACACGCTTCTTTCTCTTGGACTGGTTCCATTCCCTGTTAGCAGCTTTTCTTGGCAAGTATCCCATGGCTCTGGCATCTCTAACATTTGGGGTCTCCAAGGCAATCCAGGCTTCAACTTCACAGCTTCACGCAATGGCCTCTACTAGGCCTCCATTCAGGGACACCCCTGAATGACACATGCCTGGCCTCAATGACTTTCCTTAGATGTCACTGAGGAGGCAAATTCCATAACCCATTTTTTCTATCCTGAACTCTAAAGCCAGAACCATGTGGCCAAAGCTGCCAAGTTCTGCTACTTGCTGGGACTGGAACATGGTCCCCTCATTCAATTCCATCTTTACCAGCTTTCTGTTTTTGCTTGTTACCATCACTGCCAATGCTTGGCTGTCCTTGAACTTGCTCTGTAGACCAGGCTGGCCTCAAACTCAGACATCTGCCAGCCTCTACCTTCCCTGTGTTGGGATTACAGTCGTGCACCACCACACAGTTTTCCTTTAATTCCTTTTCACAAGTTGGAAACTTATCTGGGTGAGATCTGCCTGCTTCTGCCTCCCAAGTGCTGAGATTAAAAGCATACTCCACCACACCTGGTTTTACTTTTTTTAAAATTCTTTTCAGAAGTTGGAAATTTAGCTGAATGGGGTCTTGCCCTAAACTCACCACTCCCTTTATTCTATTTTTCTTAATCGGTTTATCTTCTTGAACATAGGACTTAGCTCCATTCTACTTTCTGTTGTTCCTTTTCTTCTTAAATTTTACATTTTGTAATTTACCCTGCTCAGCTTGCTCTTTTTTATGATAAATCTTTATTAGAGTTACCACTAATAACCATACAACAGAGTCTATATGCTGTTTTGAGATTTCCTTTGCCGATGGAATTAATCCAAAACTCTTCACTTTAGCCTCAGGCAGACTCTTTAGACAAGGGCAAAAAGCAGCCACATTCTTCACTCAAATATCACAAGAGTGATCTCTAGGCCACATATTAATATTGTTCTTCTCTGAAACTTGTTGATCTAGGCACCCACAGTTCAACAAATCACATTCAGTACCAATGTCTTCCATGCTTCTACTAGCATGGCCCATTAAGCAATGCTTAAATCATTCCACTGCTTTCCTAACCCAAAGTACCAAAGTCCAAATTTCTCCAAACAAAAACATGATCAGGCCCTATCACAGTAATACCCCAACCACTGGTACCAACTTCTGTCTTAGTTAGAGTTTCTATTGCTATGAAGAGACACCATGACCACAGCAACTCTTGTAAAGGAAAACATTTAATTGAGATGGTAGCTTACAGTTTCAGAGGTTTAGTCCATTATCATCATGATGGGGAGCATGGTGGTGTGCAGGCAGACATGTTGCTGACTACATCTTGATCAGAAGGCAACAGTAAGTGGTGTGTCTCACTGGGCAATATCTTGAGCATATATGAGACCTCAAAGCCTACCCTCACAGTGACATATTTCTTCCAACAGGGCCATACCTACTCCAACAAAGCCACACCTCCTAATAGTACTACTCCTTATGAGCTTATAGGGGCCAGTTGCACTCAAACTACCACAACAGCTAAGTAATATCCCATTGTGCACATGTATCACCTTTTTGTTATCCATACGTCAGTTGATGGTCATTTAGGTTGAATCTTTCCTAGCTGTGGTGAATAGGGCAACATTGAACATGGATGTATAAGTATCTCTGCAGTAACAGATAAAGTCTTTTGGGCATATTCCCAGGAGTGGTCTAGCTGGATTGTATGGTCGATAGGGTAGAAGTTCAAGAAAATGTTTGGTTGAGAAACCAGAAAGGAAAACAAGTAAAATTCTGATTGCTAGAACGAACAAACCACAACAAAACTATCAAAAATGAAAACAACACCCACTTTGGATCTCTGCACAGAGATTCCTACTAATTCCTAAACCACAGGCAGACTCTGGTGTTCCCACTAACACAGGAAAGTCTTCCATAGCTGGAAAAATAAAGATGGAAAGAACAAACAAGGACTGAAGGTGGAAGCTGGTATGAATCTGCATTTTGGGAGAGAGTTGCTGTTAGGTCCAGAGCCTAGCATAGTTCCATGGGGCTCTGAGGGCTAAGAGCCTCCTCACAAAAAGATTTTCATCCAGTTTAGACCAGTTGTAGCAGTGAATATAAAGAACATTAGGTAAACACTCGTGTCTGATTCTCCCTGGCTAATCTGGGCTGGGACCCCTAACAGTCTGAAATGGCTGAGCTCTGATCCAGAGTAGCAGGAATCCCTGTTCTGTGCCCACAGTGATGACGTGTGTAGACGCTCACTGACTGACTGCAGTGCCTCATTCCTGGAACAGACAGACTGGATGTTGTCTGACAGCTGCCATGGAGTGAAAGGAGATGTGAGCTTGAGAAGCCACTAGTTACCCTGACCATTTACCACCATGGGCCAGACACACATTGTTATGGCAGTGGTAGACAGGAGCTTAGATAATGTATTTTTAGCTTTCCAGAGATCTAAGTGTCCATTCAGAGGTACCGTTCCCAAGTCCTTTTTCTTGTTGTTGAAGGCTAGAGCCAGAGTTTGCCATTGTCAAAGTTTGTGGCTTCCTGGGGAATGCCCTTTTAAGTCCTTATGAGAGATGTGAGCATATACACATTTCACAGGGATGTCTGTCTGTCACTTTTGATCAATGTACCATCTTTCACTTCCCAGAGTCCCAATGAAATACCCATGATCTAAAATTTGCCATAGTATCATTGACCCTTGATCTTCGCAATAGGGAAGAGTCTTGTGGCCATTATTGACCACACCCCCAGGATTAGAAATAGAAACTTTTAGGGTTGTCTTCTCCAGTGCCTGGGAGTGTTCTGGAGGAACTTAGCTCAGTTGTATGAATATCCCAGTTTTTCTAGGCCATACCTCTGATCTTTGAGAATGTGGATCTTAGTGACCTGGATTTGGATATTGTCTACAAAAAGCATCCTACATTTTGTGCTACATGTCACCTGATAAATCCAGTCATTGACAAGCAACACCTTAATAAGTGTCCATAGGTGAAATTATCTTCATAAGGAAATGGGAAATTTGTTCTGAATTAACTGTTCTATTGTCTGACTTCCTGTTTCTTTAGGTAGTACATTAAGAATCTCTTCACAGAAGGTGGGAATGAGGTAGTATAAAGGGGGGGGTGTCTTCTTCCTTTTGGGACCTAAGTAATCCCAGACAAACTGCAAGTCTGAGCCTCACTTTCAACTCCTGGCAAGGTAGCTGCTTTCCTCTTTGGTTAACTGCTTTGTCGTCCACAGTAGGCTGTGTCAGCAGGGCTCCACAGCCACATGAGACAGGGAAGTGGAGGGTTGCAGGCCACTCAGTCATTTACTGGGCCTTGGGATTGCATGGTTTAGTAGTACTGCCCTAAAAATTAGAATGGACCCTGGGTTGCAGTAGGAAATTGTTACCATGTTGTTAGCCTCAGAGCCCTGGCACCCCTAACAAGCTAGGTCTAGTCACTCATCCACAGTAGGCCATTTAAAGAGATAATAATAGTAAAGGCCAGAGAAAGGATTTATTTAATATGGCCTCATTGGGCAGGAGAAAGGGGTCCATTAACTCCCCAGCCCATCTTTGGGGTCCTGAGGGTTAGGTTTAAATAGAGGACAAGGAGTATTTATAACTAAGTAGTCCTGGTCAACATGAAGTCCTGCCCGTGACTCTAGTCTTTTCTGTCAGATAGTCTGACAAGTTGTCAACGCTATATGAAATTGCTTTCTGAGAGATTGGTTTCTGCTTTGGCTTGCATCAGGCTTCAGCCTTTTCCTTCTAGGATGAGATTCTTGGAGAAATTCTGATTCCTTGAGGATTGTTGTCTGAACAGTCTGTAGTCAAAGGAAGGGTCATAACGGAACTATGTCTTTAAACAATTTTTAAGGTTTATTTATTCTATTTTATGTTGTATGAGTGTTTTGCATATATGTATGTACAGCCCATGTATTCCTGATATCCACAGAATTCAGAAGAGGACATTGGGTTTCCAGGAACTGGAGTTACAGGTGGTTGTGAGCTACCATGTAGGTGCTGGGAACTGAACCTGGTCCTGTGCAATAGCAATGAGTGATCTTAACCACTGAGCTGTGGACAAATTTTTCTTTGGGCTGCCAGCTCACAAAAAAAAATGACACAGAAATTTATTAATTATGAAAGCTTGGCCTATAGGTTAGGCTTGTTCCACTAGCTCTTATAACTTAAATTAACCCATTTCTACTCATCTACATGTTACCACATGACTTGTGTTTTTTACGTCTCCTCCTGCATGTCTTGCTCCCTCTGCATCTAGCTGGTGACGCCTCCTTTCTTCTTCCTAGAGCTCTCTGTCCCCAGAAGTCACACCTAACCTCTTCCTGCCTAGTTAATGGCCATTCAGCTTTTTATTAAGCCAATCACAGTGACACATCTTCACACAGTGTAGAGGAGTATTCTACACCATTTCCCCTTTTTTGTCTAAATAAAAAGGGAAGGTTTTAACTCTAACATAATAACACTATGAACAGTAAGGATATTTATCAGGTAAGAATTACATTCACAATGTCCAGTCCATTTATATTTGGCATATTTGGAGAAAATACTCTATTTTCTATCTTACCTTGATGAATTCAAAGTTTTATACCTAAACCATTTTTCATCATAACTTGTATTACCATCTTAAAACTGTCTTTTTAAACCTCAAAACATTTTCTTAAACAATTTAAACTTTTGTGTCTCTCAACCTTATATATTTTATACCTTTTTTTGTGAGTTTCTTTTTTTGAGTTTGGTAACAAAGAAAACTATAACTATCTCATCCTCAACTCCATCAGAGACCGCAGAAGGATATAATGTTACCTGAATAAACAGGAAGTGCAGAGCAAGTAACTTCCAAAACTAAGAAATGACAGAGGCATTTGGCTGCCAAGATCAAGGTTCCTCTGTAACATTGGGGCATCCATCTTTGGCCTATGGGCCCAGAATATCTGACAGATGTTTTTGTAAAGGAGAAATTTTTGAAGAACTGGCCTACCTTGTCCTGGCAAAGTTCAGCAATTACTTTCTTTTGTGTCTTGATTGTCCAGTTTGGACAGCATACTGTTAGCAGTTGAGGCAAGGGCAGTTTCTTGTCCAAATGGCTAGCTTTGCTACATTGAAAGCAAACTTCATATGGAGGTTCTTCAATGTCCATCATCCTTTTTTGAGGTAAATTGGTACTGTCAGGAGCAGACGTGTCTCACTGTCAATGAAAAGCCTTATGTTATTAAAAAAATTTTAAATGTTATATTCTGTAAGTCTTTGAAGTGTTTGAAGAGCACCTATCTATCTAAAATATATCTGTTTGACCTTGAAAACATACCTAATATGACTATAAGTTTGATTGTTATGGATGACTATTAACCTGTATTTTTTTTATTATCCTAAATAGCTTTCAAGGTCTAAAATTTTACGTTACATTTTTAAATGAGCTGCATAGGTACAGTACCTTAAACAAGAGTAGAAACATATATACAGTATAACAAAAATAACCTTAAATTTATATCAATGTACAAAAATCCATACTACTGTAAAATATTTGAGACTAGTGGTTGTTCAAAAGTGGACTCAACAATCCACCCTTTTATCCCATCATTTCTGTACTATATCCCCCTTTTTCCCTTCAGAAAGAGATCCCCGAGTCTAGCCTTTGTTTAGCTTTCTCCATGATTGTGACCAGTAACAATTTGTAACCAACCCCTTAAATGATGACAAACATTCATAACCCATGGAACAACCAAAAACCATCCACCCCACTTCTTTTTAAATATTTTTTATAGGTATGTAAATTTTGTAGTTATTATTAGACCTTCCTCACAAGGCAGTTTACAATAATTCTTTTGTTGCTGTGAATGGCTAAGCTAGAATTTATTCTAATCCTGTTATCTGCTTTCCTTTTCATATGTATGTGATAGGAAGTTTATGATCATGAGTTGTTTCTGCATGATTTTGTTCTTTTTTTATTTAAAATGTTTTTTATTTCACATACCAACCTCAGTTCCCCTTCCCTCCCCTTCTCCTGCTCCTGCCCTCTTCACTCCCCCGCCCACTCCTCAGAGGGGATAAGGCCTCCCTTGGGGAGTCAACAAAGTCTGACATACCAAGTTGCAGGAGGACCATGCTCCTCCCCTTTGTATCAAGGCTGAGCAAGGTATCCCACCTTAGGGAATGGGCTTCTAAAAGCCAGTTCATGCACCCAGGATAAGTCCTGGTCCCACTGCCAGGGGCCCCACAAACAGATCAAGCCACACAACTGTCACCCACATTCAGAGGGCCTAGTTTGGTTCCATGCAGGTACCCCAGCTGTCAATCCAGAGTCCCTGAGCTCCCACTAGCTCAGGTCACCTGTCTCTGTGGGTTTCCCTTTATATGATCCCTCCTCCCTCTCTTCATCTGAACTCCAGGAGCTTAGCCCGTTGCTTGGCTGTGTATCTCTGCATCTGCTTCCTTCAGTTACTGGATGTAGATTCTATGATGACAATTAGGGTAGTTACTAATCTGATTGCAGGGGAAGGCCAGTTCAGGCACCCTCTCCGCTGTTGCTAGGAGTCTTACCTGGGGTCATTCCTTGTGGATTCCTGGGAATTTCCCTAACACCAGGTTTCTCCCTAACACCATAATGACTCCCTCTGTCAAGATACCTCTTTCATTGCTCTTCCTCTCTGTCCCTCCCCCAACTTGGCCATCTTGATCCCTCATGTTCCAAACCCCATCCCTTTCCTTCTACCACCTCTCCCATTTTACCCAGGAGATCTTAACTATTTCCCCTTCCTGGGGTGCTCCATACATGTCCCTCTTAGGGGCCTCCTTTTTACCTAGCTTCTCTGGGGTTGTAGATTGTAGCCTGGTTAACCTTCGCTTTGCATCTAATATCCACTTATGAGTGAGAACATATTGTGTTTGTCTTTCTGGGTCTGCTACCCTACCTCTTGGGAGTGTGGGTGTTGTATTCTCTAGACTGCTTCCTGTTGTCTGTGGGTGACAGCATCTTTATGGAACCTGAGAAAATTGAGATAATGGTCCTGGGAAAACTGTGGGAGCCCGTTTTCAGGTTCCTCGTGGCTTTACTCAACAGACCTACATAGAGAGGATGATTAGGACCGCGGGCCTGAGTGCAGGTGTCTGAGATGGTCTGCACTTGGCTGTGCTGGGGGAGGAGGTCTTTTGCTCCACCCTTTGGCGTCTCTATAAATACCCTGGGGCAGAGGTAGTCAGGGCTCGTTGGGATAGGTTCCAGGCCCTCTCGAGGCTATCCTTTATTTTCTATCTATTTATCTCCACAATCTAAGTCCTTCTATCTTATATTTCTTGCTGCTCGCACGCAAGAAAACTCTGAGGATCTGTGGGGTTGGTGGGTAAACGCCACGCAGAAAACCAGCCATAACATTTGTTGTTAATCTCTGTGCAATGGGAAAGCACCAGTGTAGATTTCCTGTGGTCTTAAATGCTGAGCCATCTCTCCAGCCCCTGGACCACACTTGTAGTTTATAGTTCTGAGAATAAGGAATTTTAGGGTAGGATGTGAAGCCCTGATGGAGCAATAGCTCATAATGAAGCTATAGAGTAAATGGTCCCAGAATATTTTCAGTGGTTGAGTTGTTTTTATTTAGGAAATAAACTTGCACTTTCGTGAGTGATGGGAATGAGGGTGGAATGGGAGAAGCCAAACCCTTGTTGGCTAAATCAGCCTGGCCACCTGATCTGGTTCTGAATTGTCAGGGCAGTGTCCTCATAGTTGTGAAAAGTGGTCACCTGACAGATCACAGTGACCAGGGCATAGTGGCCAACAGGTGTTGGTAAGGAGATGGTGTGGTAGTCAGAGGGTCCCTGGCAGGACAAGATGAGCTCCAGGCCCAGAGCCCGCATGCTTAAGGCTGCCCAGATGGAGCCCAGAAGTGCCAGTCCCCAAGGCCACCTCAGTATACATGGTCACCCTTCACCTCACGTCTTCACTGTCCCTGGATAAGGCTGTTAAAGTTGTTTCTTGCCATGATTTCACTGGGTGGCAGCAAAAGGTGTGTCTGAAGAATCTGCATTTCAGAATCAAGAGTTCTAACTCACAGTTTCTTAAAAGTGAATGTACCTGTATGAAATTGTTTTAGGCCGGGTGGTGGTGGCGCACGCCTTTAATCCCAGCACTCGGGAGGCAGAGCCAGGCGGATCTCTGTGAGTTCGAGGCCAGCCTGGGCTACCAAGTGAGTTCCAGGAGAGGCGCAAAGCTACACAGAGAAACCCTGTCTCGAAAAACCAAAAAAAAAAAAAAAAAAAAAAGAAAGAAATTGTTTTAGGTGGAGCATACCATATTTCTATTACTATATTTTTTCAGCTATAAAATTTCTTTAAATTTAAAACTTGTAGGAGAAGCTTTTCAATGATTTTGAATTAGAGCATTTTCAAATATAGTTTGATCTTAATTAGTTATATAATTGATTGTTGGACAGTAGTAGGGAAAAGATTGTGGTAAGCCTCAAATCCAGTCTACATTGAAATATAATTTAAAATGGCTTTAAAGATAGGACATTAAATGGACTACAGATAAATTTTATTTCTTGTGTTCCTCAATAATTAGGAGCTTTTTTATTTTCCTAAATATATTTCTGAATAAAAACAGTGTTATGATTTAGTGGCACCATTATTTACATTCTTGCTAAAATACAGCCAGAAGAGATATTACTTGTTTTCAAAAACACATGCTATGCTATTGACAAACTGTTAGCTGAACTTCAAACACTCAGACTCCAGTAAGGAAGCATCCTGGCTCTAGGCTTCCTGCTCTTCTCTCCTTTCCCAGCTGTCTGCTCTGTAAGTCCTGCCTCTCCGAGGATCGACCCAGGAGCTCCCTGACCTGTCTTTCCTTACACATTCCTCTTGCTTGTGGCCATTAGAGGTGCAGGAGCCAGCTTCTTTATAGCACATTGCTAACAGTAGGGCATTGCTCCTTATTTTAGTGATCTTAGGGTTTTCAATTTTTTTTTTAAAGATTTATTTATTTTATGTATATGGTGTTCTATCTGCATGTACACCTGCAGGCCAGAAGAGGGCATCAGATCTCTTTATAGATGGCTGTGAGCCACCATGTGGGTGCTGGGAATTGAACTCAGGACCTCTGGAAGAGCAGCCAGTGTTCTTAACCGCTGAGCCATCTCTCCAGCTCAGGGTTTTCAATTTTTAAAAGATTTATTATTTTTATTTTATGTGTGTGGGTGTTTTTGCCTGCATGTGTGTCTCTGCACCATGTGCGCATAGCGTCTACGGAGGCTAGAAGAGATGTCAGGTCTTCTGGACCTAGAGTTATGGGTGGTTGACAGCTCCTATGTGGGGGCTGGGAACTGAACCCGGGTCCTCTACAAGAGCAACAAGTGCTCTGAACTGCTGAGCTGTCTCTCCAGCACCAACCCTAGGTTTTGAATTTTTAAAATGGCACAAATGACACATAAATTTAACGTTGTATTTATTGGATAATAGTTATTTTGACTAAAATACTGATTTTTATCAAGCTAACACCGGTACATAGTTTAAAGAGTAAAGCAGTACTGCCAAGACCACGAGAAACAGCCGCTGATGCCTTTGGCTTTGACTCCCGGGTTTTTTTGTGGATGGCAATTGCTTAATTTTTTTTTTTTTAAAGATTTATTTTATTTATTATGTATACAGTGTTCTGCCTGCGTGTGTCTTTGCAGGCCAGAAGAGGGCACCAGATCTAATTGCAGGTGGTTGTGAGCCACCATGTGGGTGCTGGGAATTGAACTCAGGACCTCTGGAAGAGCAGTCAGTGCTCTTAACCACTGAGCCATCTCTCCAGCCCCAATTGCTTAATTTTTACTGCTATTGCTTTGATGTTAATATTATGTTTTAGTTTTTAAAAGATTGTATTTTATTGTAAAAAGATTCTATTTTTAAGTGTGTGTGTGTATGAGAGAGAGGAGAGAGAGAGGGAGAGAGAGAGAGGGAGGGAGAGGAAGAAAACAGGTGAGGAATGTGGATGGAGACCAGAAGCTGATGTTGGATCCCGGGGAGCTGCACTTCCGGGCAGTTCGGAGTCACCCAGTGCGGGTGCTGGGAATCGGGAGCTCATTTTCTTGCAAACCCTCTTCCTTCTGAGCCATCTCTCCAGGCCTCCACCTCAGATTATAAATTACATGCGTGCTCTGCCATGCTCTTGTTCCTACCTTCAGATATTGTGAAGTAGCCTCTACTGATTGATCTCTGCTGTCTGCTTCTCTCACACAATGTCCCCCTGTTCCTTCCCTCTTCTTTTTCTCCCAGAGTGGTACTCTGAGTTCAGCATCCTTTTTCCCCTACACCACTTTTGGATCACTTGTCTTTATTTTTCTTTATAGCAATCTTTCTATATGTTTTTTTTTTTTTTTGGTTTTTCGAGACAGGGTTTCTCTGTGTAGCTTTGCGCCTTTCCTGGAACTCACTTGGTAGCCCAGGCTGGCCTCGAACTCACAGAGATCCGCCTGGCTCTGCCTCCCGAGTGCTGGGATTAAAGGCGTGCGCCACCACCGCCCGGCATATGTTTTGTTTTTTATTGTTGCCATATGCTTTGCCCATGTTCTCTCCAGAGGCCTAGAATAATACTTGCTTTATAAAGCGGCACTAGAGAGCTGCTGAGTCGACAAATGAGAAAGCAGCTCCTTGTTACCTCTTGAGTGGGATTAGCTTGTGACTCAATAACTCTTTCGTTTTTTCCTTTTGAGATGGGATTTCTCTGTCCTGGAACTCACTCTATAGACCAGACTGGCTTTGAACTCAGAGACCTGCCTGCCTCTGCCTCCTGAGTGTTAGGATTAAAGGCGTGTGCCACCATGCCCGGCTGCCTGGCTATTTTTAATTTAACTTAATTTTTGTAGTTTTTATTGGTGTGAGTCTGTGTCTGTGTGAGTGGATACCATGTGTGTGTGGATGCCTGTAGAGGCCTGAAGAGGGTGTCAGAGCGGCACAGATGGTTATGAGCCTCCTGATGTCAGGACCTCTGGGACCAGACTGAAGAGCAGCAAGCGCTGTCCACACTGAGCCATCTCTTCAGCCTCTAGGTATTCTTAAAGTCTAGTAGGCCTGAAATTCTGTCATATTGTGTTTTTTTCTAAGGGGCCTTTCTGTCTCCATCTGGCTTTTTAGATTTCCTGTATGTACTCATGTTAGGACCTATCTTTAACATCCTGCTTGGAATTCCTCTGACTTCTTCCATTGTGAGCCCCTTGACTTCTTATCTCTTGCCCCTTGTCATTGGTTTGCTGTACCGTAAAGTAGCCTCTTGGAGAACTTATAGACCAGGGAGAATTTGCAGGCACATTCTGAAAATGACTTTTGGTCTTCCCATCTTTTCATAGGTCAGCTGGCTATTTGGTCAGTGCAAGTGGTGGGCAAGTGTGAAGTCATTTGATTCTTCTGTTTGTGGTCTGTGGTTTCCTCTGGAAACTCAGTGTTTACATCTGAAATCAGAGGCAAATGGTCTTTTACTTTATGTATTTATAGAGACTCACTGTGTAATACATGATGAAATAATAATATGGATGACTTTTGTACTCTATGGATACTTCTCTCTTGATCCAGCATTCAGAACTCTCAAGATGTCAGGCCTGTTGTGAGTTGTTTCAGCCTGGAACTTTGACCATTTATATATTGGGACTCTTGGATTGATTTTCTGATTTAGATACCTTTTCTTTATTTTGATCCATTTTCATTATTTTGTTCTACTTTCCAAGAGATTTACATGGTATACATGTAGTATCTAATTCTTCTATACACATTTATTAGTTTTAGATAATTTACCTTGGAATATCTTTGGTTCAAAAGACAATGTACAAGACTTGTTTGTGTTGTACCCTGAGGAAGAAAATGTCTGTTCAGCATATGGGCAAGTGCCATTGGAAAATTAGCTTCTTATTTTTCCTTTAGCCTGAGTGCAGTACTGCTTGGTCACAGAATCACTCTAGTCCCCTGTGTTACAGCTGAAGACAGAAGAAATGGGTCTGCTGCAGCTGCTAGGATGATCTCAGGCCAAAATAGTGACATTAATTGAATTGATGTCATTCACATGCATGAAGATTTTTTAGGTACAATGCTTATGAGCTGCCTTTCATCGTATGTCCACATGAGAATATACACAGCCACGTGTGATAGCTCTCTCACATAATCTCAGCACTGGGGAGGCTAAAGAGGAGATCACTGAGTTTAAGCCAGCATAGTAGATTACAAAAAGAGTTCCAGCCCAGTATGAGCTACGTGGTGAGATTCTATCCAATAACCCAAACCAAAACCAAACCATTGTAAACACAGTTTAATATCAGCCCGAACTATATTTAAATAATAAAGCACTTTTTTTTTGTAAAGAAATTTATGTGTCCTTATCAGAACACAGTCCAAGAATGGAGTCATGTGATAATTCTGAGTGTTTGTGAGAAAACTCCAAGGAAACAAGACAAGAGTCTTGATCTCTGTTTCTTCAAAACACAGAATTGTTCTTAGAATGTGTTTGCATGTTCCTCCTCCCAGGTGTGGGGTAGGAGTGAGTCTACTTCAGCTGTTGCTATTCATGTGCCTCTACAGAAACATGTTTTTGTCATGTGCAGCTTGTCCTTGTGTTGTATACTTTATTTGGTGATTCTTCTTAACTCTCAGAGCATAAATTGTCTGATGCTCTGAATAAAGTTGGCTATTGCATGAGATTTTTGTCTGCCTCATTTTTAGGCCCTGCTCTCCCAGGCTCACAGCTCCAACTAGAGCAGTAAACATGTCTTCAAAATAAATGAACATTTTGATTTTTTTCCTTTTTGAGTTTTCCATATGCCAAATCAGTTCTATTCATAGGGATAAAAACATTTGCTTCATTTTTGTTGTATGTTAATAACCTTATCACTGACTTCAAAATAATTTTCTTGGGGGCTAAGGACATGGCTCAGTCAGTAAGATCACATGCTCAGTAATCATGAGAGGCTAAGTTTGAATCCTCATCACCCATGTGGGAAGGCAGGCATGGCCAGCCAGCCAAAAACAATGAGCTTTGGGTCAGTAAGGAGACCACTTGATATCCTGCTGTTGCCTCTGTGGTTGTGTGTGTGTGTGTGTGTGTGTGTGTGTGTGTGTGTGTGTGTGTGTGTGTGTATGCATGTGTGCATGCATAGGTGTGTTCACTTGCACACTCATGAGCATGCAACATGCATATTCACTCACAGCCCCCCAGACTTTATCAGTCTTGAGGCAGTTTCTGAACTGACTGAATTAGATGGGTAGATTTTGTTCATCAAAAATAATGGTGAGACCCCATCAATACTATCCCAGTCTCTTTTGCGTATTAACTTGGACACAGTACAGATACCTACTGTCAAAGGAGAAGTGTTATTCCCTTAAAATCTTTCATTCAAGAATGCACCTTAAACCTTTTAATTTAAAAAAAAGGAAAAATGGGCATTAGAAAGGCTTTTGGCACGTAAACATGATGTATAGAACATCACTTACTTGTGTGAAGGAGAAGTACATTTGAAAAACCTGCTCTGACATTTTTAACTTTTCAGATTAGAAAGAGAGTATTTCTCCAAAAACAAGAAACTAAGTGAAGAGATCGACGAACAGAAGAAAGTAATTATAGATCTTTCAAAGAGACTCCAATATAATGAAAAAAGTTACAGTGAGTTACAAGAGGAACTTGTAATGGTAAGGATAAAGATAAAAACCCTATGGCAATGACTTTATTGGGCCATATTTGATGTGTAGCAAGTTTTCCCTTACCATGTATCGTGAGATAATAGTATGAAAGTAATTTTAGTGACATTGTTAAAAGTTTCAAACTGGAAGAACCAATTACATGAAATATATACATAACTCTCTAACTTGGAGCAGTTGGGAAAACCCAAATGGATTAATGATTCTTAATATTCTTAGAGTATTTTGAAATGTATTTAAGGGTTATTATTTTTCTTTTTTTACTTTAAGTACATAGAATGATTTTACCTAGGTGGAAGATAATCAGGATTTATAAGCAATAGATCTAATAATTTTAGTTATATCATTTTCTAGTCATTTTATACATAAATATTAATTATATAAATACCTAACCAAATTGACTATCGTGAATAAGCTAGCTATCACACAATTTTTCCTAAAATATTGATATGTTCTTATGAATCACCCTTAGTTTGAAAAGTACCAGCATCTCCCTGTTGCATTAGAATACGCCCAGCTTCTTGTCATATAATCTAGGACTCTGCATTTTGAGTTCCTGTTAACTGTTCTGGCTGCCTTTCCCTTCATCTATCAGAATTCTGACTCTTTAACACATCTTTTCATACTTTTTACTTTTACGGTTATGTTGTAAATGCTCTTTGTTGTTGCTGTATGCCTATCCATCCTGTAACGTTTCGGGGAACCTCATTGGGGAAGAAGACATGGTTTGTAGTAACACTGTACTTCCTCAAGCCTTGTGGCATCATGCACACTTCCTCACGCCTGTGTCATCATGCACACTTCCTCACGCCTGTGTCATCATGCACACTTCCTCACGCCTGTGGCATCATGCACACTTCCTCACGCCTGTGTCATCATGCACACTTCCTCACGCCTGTGGCCTCATGCACACTTCCTCACGCCTGTGTCATCATGCACACTTCCTCACGCCTGTGTCATCATGCACACTTCCTCACGCCTGTGTCATCATGCACACTTCCTCACGCCTGTGTCATCATGCACACTTCCTCACGCCTGTGTCATCATGCACACTTCCTCACGCCTGTGGCATCATGCACACTTCCTCACGCCTGTGTCATCATGCACACTTCCTCACGCCTGTGTCATCATGCACACTTCCTCACGCCTGTGGCATCATGCACACTTCCTCACTCCTGTGGCATCATGCACACTTCCTCACGCCTGTGTCATCATGCACACTTCCTCACGCCTGTGTCATCATGCACACTTCCTTACACCTGTGTCATCATGCACACTTCCTCACGCCTTGTGTCATCATGCACACTTCCTCACGCCTGTGTCATCATGCACACTTCCTCACGCCTGTGGCATCATGCACACTTCCTCACGCCTGTGGCATCATGCACACTTCCTCACGCCTGTGGCATCATGCACACTTCCTCACGCCTGTGGCATCATGCACACTTCTTCAGAGACTTGGCTGCTTCCCTTTCAGCTATGTCCCAAAGCTCTTAGAGATTTCATCCTGAGGAGAAGGAATATTTTTCTTTCCCAAAAAGGTAATACAAGGGTTATATTAAGAATCAGTGGCCAGCTGGGCGGTGGTGGTGCATGCCTTTAATCCCAGCACCCGGGAGGCAGAACCAGGCAGATCTCTGTGAGTTCAAGGCCAGCCTGGGCTACAGAGGGAGTTCCAGAACAGGCTCCAAAGCTACACAGAGAAACCCTGTCTCGAACAAACAAAAACAAAACAAAACAAAAAAAGAATCAGTGGCCAAATCAGTGCTTTCTAGAAGAAAGGTAATTATAGAATTAAATTTAAACTCTTCAGTATTTAAATTTTTATTTTGGGATTTAAAAAAACTTATTTGTGGGTATGAGTTTTGGTCTGAATGTATGCTTGTGTACCACATGCATGCAGTATCTAAGGAGGACAGAAGAGGGTGTTGGGTCCCCTGGAACTGAACTACATACAGTTGTGAGCCATCACATGGGTGCTAGGAATTGAACCCAGGATCTCTAGAGGAGCAGTCAGTGCTCTCAATCTCTGACCCATTTTTCTAGGTCTTCTTCAATATTTTCAAATATTACTGCATTATATCTAGTCCCTATTCGTCATAAGATGGTCAGTATGCTCAGATTCAAGGGCGAGTCCTGTTTGCTGTGTGGATCATTTGTTGTCTGAATATGGATTTGCAAAGTAAAGACCTTCCTGCTTAGTGTACTTGCTTAGTACATTCACTGATATGTGTAACACAGATGCCATAGACTGGTCTGTGTTTTCCCCCACAGTTTATATTTTAACTTCTGCATTCTAGGCAAGCACTCAAACACTGAGCAGTGTTGTGCGTGTCCTGGTTCTTAACTCTTAGTTCAAAGGGATGAATCAGTGGAGAAAATACCCTAGGGTGGTTGAGCTGATTGCTGGATTTGGTCTGCTTGCTTACTAAACATTGTTCTCAGTAGTTTGGAAAGTGGGTCAGAGTGTAAGAGTGCAGAGTTCAGACGTTATCACTGCTGTAAGTTGCACAATTTCTCCTAGTCCTAGCCTAGAGCTCTAATAAGTAGATTGAAAAAGCAAGACTAACTTAATTGACCACAGGGTTTATGGGTGTTTTGTGATCAGAAACTTGACTTGGTTGCAGTAGAGTTTTTATTTTGACTTTTACATGTTGATGGATAGTCTAAACTAAGGCAAGTTGCAATTCATCAGAAACTTTGGTTTGCTTGACATTCTTTGTATTGAACATGATTGAACATTTGGTAAGGGTGCTAAAAATTGTAGACTAATTGTTTCTTTAAAGCTTGATAGGTCACCAAAGGCATTTGCAGAACTAAAGAGATGTTTAAAAGTTATTGGGTTGCAACCTAAGTAATGTGCAGTTTATGTGTTCAGCTAATAATGTTTTCTATTTCTTTTATCTCTCAAATTCTTTATATCTTATGTTTTAAGATACAAAGATATTGTTATATTTTAAGATACAAAGATGATGTTATTTAAGCTAGCACACAGTGACAGAGTTTCTAAGTTATGTTTTTCTGTTGCTGTAATTAAATACTCTATCAAATGTGACTTCAGGGAGAAAGGGTTTATTTTGACTCACAGTGGAAGGCTAAAGTCCTTGATGATGAGGGAATCATGGCAGAGGGACATGAGGGAGTTGGTCACATTTCATCTGTAGTCAGAAGCAGAGTGATGATTGCCTGGGCAAGCTCACTTCCTCTGTTTTACGCAGTGCAGGATCCCAGCCCAGGGAATGGCGTACCATAGTGGGTGGGTGGTTGGCTGGTCTGATTCCTGGTAGTTGTGTCCAGAGGTCCTTCTTATCAAAGGGACAATTGAGATTACCATCATAGTTTCATTTTAGCATTTCTATACACATGTATCATTTTGTCTTTTTCTTGCATGTCTTATTTTTTTCATCTCTCTGCTTTTTTTCCTCTCCTATTTCCTTTCGTTTTCACTTTTAATTGTTGGTGTTTGTTTCTGCAATCCTGAGACTTGAAACCTGAGGCCTTTTGTGTTTTCTGTTTTTTTTTTAAGTTTCCTGTTATTTATTATTATTGTTGTGTGTGCAGGATGTGTATGTGGGTGTGTGTGGAGGATGTGTATGTGGGTGTATGTGCAGGATGTGTATGTGGGTGTGTGTGCAGGATGTGTATGTGGGTGTGTGTGCAGGATGTGTATGTGGGTGTGTGTGGAGGATGTGTATGTGGGTGTGTGTGGAGGATGTGTATGTGGGTGTGTGTGCAGGATGTGTATGTGGGTGTGTGTGGAGGATGTGTATGTGGGTGTGTGTGGAGGATGTGTATGTGGGTGTGTGTGCAGGATGTGTATGTGGGTGTGTGTGGAGGTCAGAGGCCAGCTTTTGGAAGTTGGTTCTCTCTTCTGGGGAACTGCAGCGGCAGGTGCTGTTACCTGCTGAGTCATTGTGCTGACCCTGTTTGAAATTACTGTTATTTCCTTACCTGACTGTATTAGGAAATTTAAATATTATTTAGTGAAAAATTATTGAAAGAAAATAGTATTGCTAGTGGAATACTTTTCTTTCTATAAAGTTATTAACTTATTGCTTTTTCTAAATTTTATTGTCATGTTTCTTTGATTTTCTTATTTCTCTCTCATTGCCTTTAGTCATCTTGATACGTTGATAATAAGGAAAAAGACAGGAAGTTGAAAACTAATGGATTAATGAATTTTCTTTCAATTATTTATTTTTATTTTTTAAGATTTATTTATTTATTATGTATACAATGTTCTGCCTGCATGTATGCCTGCACGCCAGAAGAGGGCACCAGATCTCATTGTAGATGGTTGTGAACCACCATGTGGTAGCTGGGAATTGAACTCAGGACCTTTGGGAGAGCAGCCTGTGCACTTAACCTCTGAGCCGGCTCTTCAGCCCCCTTATTTGTCTTTCATAAGGAAATTGATTTTCACGGTTTAACGCGCACACATGTGTATACCGTACATTCTGGTTACTCTCCCTACCACCCTTTCATATTTCCCTCCTATTGTCATCAACCCCATTCTCCCTAAAGTCCTTTCCGAAGTCCTTTCCATGTCTTTTGTTTAGTTGTTTGACCCACTCAGTTTAACCAGGGCTGTCCACATGAGCATGAGTGTGGAACCATCCTTTGGAACAAGAGCCCAGCAGTGGCTACACAACTTGAAAGACAGTTACTCTCTCTTGCAGCATTTCTAAGTAGCCAGTGGTTCCTCGGGGAGGAATAGGGCTCCAGGAACCCCTCCTCCACCTGTGTGACTGATGGTTGACAGGCCTAGCAGTCCATGTGCAGGTAGCTGCACTTGCTCTGAGTCCATGATTGCAAGGGCCATGTCATGCCTCCAGGACAACATTTCATAGCTCTTCTGTCCACCACCCAGCTCTCATTTCTTTCTGCTCCCTTTTCTCTACCATTCTCTGAGCCATAGAGTGGGTGAGGTGAATGTCCTGTTTAGGGTTAGACACTCAGCAGTCCCTTGTTCTTAGCATTTTGACCAGACTTTGTGTTTACAGCCAGCCATCCATTGCAATAGGAAACTCCCTGACCACAGCCAAGAACAAAACACAGGTATTTACTAAAACAACAGCAGTGAGTTTTCCTCAGGACCTATGCTTTCCCAGAAATGAATTTTTGACCAGGTTTATGGAAGCAGGCATGAATTCTCTCCTCTGAATTGGACCTCAAATCCAATCAGAAGACAGTTGGTCACCTCTTATCCCAGTAAATCTTAACTATCAGCTTGACACAATCTAGATGTCCCTGAGAAGGGAGTGTATCAGTAGAAGGATTGCCCTGATTAGACTGACCTGTGGGCTATCTGTTGGGGTTGTCTTGGTTGTTAATTGATGTAGGAAGTCCCAGTCTGTTGTGGGCGACACTGTTCCCTGGGAAGGTGTTCTTGGGCTGTATAAGAAAGATACCTCGGGATGAGTAAGCTACCAGCAAGCAGCACTCCTCCTGGTTTCTGCTTAAGTTCCTGCCCCAACTTCCCTCAATGATGGACAGTAACCAGTAATCTGAAGTAAACCCTTTCCTCTCCTCTATTGCTTTGGCTCAGAGTATTTCATGACAGCTCCAGCAACGAAGCTAGAACACTCCCATAAGCCAAGCATCATTGTACCAGTGGGCACATCTTCCCTGACGGGCTGATACCGTAGCACTCAAGAGCCGTAGCTGGGTGAAACTGCTGACGAGCAGACTCCTCTATAGCCTGCATTGCACCTTCTGGAACTGTCTAAAAGCCAGCAGGGAGGGAGCTTCCAGTTTAGTTCGGTATTGATTTTTCCATGTCCTACAACCAGTGCGTGTGGTGTCTTTAGCATTAGGGTATTCCCGTTCTAGTTCTGTGGGTGAACAAGAGCAATTGCAATAGCTTGTACTGTTTTGGGGGCCTCTGGGGCCTTCCTGACCAACAACTAATAGGGAGGTATCCTACACCTGCCTCTGGGATTTTCATTTCATCACTCATGGCTTGTGGGATTGCATTATCCATCCATGTAGGGCACATATGCTTTTGTTTTCTCTGTTTCTTGTTATGGTAAAATATACGAATATAAAATTTACCTTTTTAGCCTTTTGTAATGCAAAGTTAACTAAATAGTTTTACATACTCATTTATTGATTTTGTTCTCAACAAACCAAGGCAAGGCATTTAGTAACACAGGCCATATTGGCGAATCTGGTTTCATTGACTGAGTTCAGTAAGGTGGAAGGGTAACCAATCCTGATATCAGCCTCAGGCCTCTACATGTCCAGGGGCCCACACCTACACAAGTGTGCACATACACATGTAGAAATGCACAAACAATGCGAAACACCCCAAAATAGGAAAAGAAAACAGAAATAAAAATATCAAAGTGAAAGTTTAAAGCCACAAAATAGAAATTTTGTAGTGTTATGTCTTAAAACTCTGGTTTATGCTTTGAATTAATACTTTTTCATATGAAGACAATTTGACTCATGAAGAAACTTTTACCTCTTCCTTTTTTGGTTTATTCATTTTGGGAACAAAATTGTTTTCATGGTCCTGTGTAGTCATTATTTCTTACATTTGTTTTAAGCACAGGCATTTTGGTATTTGAAAGGAGACAGAGGGGCAACATAGAGCACTCATGGCTAGCTCTCTCTTCATGCTGACAGCGTGTGTCTAGTTTAGATCCTGTTCAGGACCATTATTCAAGCCCTGGTCTTAAGTTTCTCTGCTGCATTGGAAGAGAAAGGTTAAAGCCACTTTCCTCATTAGTTTTCTAGTGAAGCCATGATGATATTAATAAGACACCAGGGCTTCATGCAGTCTTGAGACAGAAGTAACGCTGTGTAACCTGGCACAGTGTACGCTAAGGCTCGGGTCTAAAAGAGAATTAAGACGACCTCGTATAGGATATACAAAGTGCTAGCAAGCACCCGCGAAGTGATGACTCCTGTCTTTCAAGACATATAATATAAATATAGAACATCATTTTGGAAAAGTCCAATCTGGGTAAAAGCCTTCTTTTTTTTTTTTTTTTTTTGAGTCAGGGCCTCACTATGTAGTTCTGGCTGGCATGGAGTCACTAAATAGACCAGGATGGCCTCAAAGTTGCAGCGATCTGCCTGCCTCTCAAGTGCTGGGCTCAAAGGTCTGCACCCCTTGTCTAGCCTTTTTTTTTTTCTTTGAGTTTTTAAAACTTTATTTAACAGATATAAACCCAGGTGAGTTTAATTACAGTTATTCTTTTTTTTTTTTAGTTTAGTTTTTTTCTTCCTTTTTTTTTTAATTTGAAAGTTCTTTTTTGTTTTACATATCAACCACAGTTACCTCTCTCTCCCTTCCTCTTGTCCCCCTACCTCTTCCTTCACTCCATCCCCCCATCCACTCCTCAGAGAGGGTCAGGCCTTCTATGGGGAGTCAACAAAGTCTGGCATATCAAGTTGAGGCAGGGCCAAGCCCCTCCCTCCTGCATCAAGGCTGAGCAAGGTGTCCCTTCATAGGGAATGGACTCCAAAAAGCCAACTCATACACTAGGGATAAATTCTGGTCCCTCTGCTAGGGGCCCCACAAACTGCCCAAGCCACAGTGAAATTCTTATTCATTGTCTGGTTAGTAAATTATTGGCATATGGTGATTTTTAATGTCATAGAATTGAGTTTCAACCTAAGACACTTAAAAGTGAAGAAAATTAGTTTCATGTTCACGTGAACATAGGACATGAATCTTGAAAGAATTTGCCTAGAAAATATTTTGGTTAAGACCTCCCTTGGGTGGCTCTCAACCCCCTGTTACTCCAGTTCCAGGGGCTCCCACGCCCTCTCCTGGACTCATATGTGCATCATACCTGCTCCTCACATATGCGTACTAGACAAACAACCAAACAACCAAAAAAACTAAGATTTTTAATGAAAAATGTAGCTTTCAATTTTAAAACCTTCGAATTGAACAATGATTTAATCAGCTACTGAATAAAACCGTATTTCTAGTATAAGCTGCTCAGCAGTTATGCTCATTAAACTAGCCTGAAGCTCAGTGTTGCAGCAGCTCTGCCAGGCAGAGCTGAGTTTTGATATTCTCTGCTTTGGAAACAGGGGAGCCTTCACTTTCAAATTGCTGTTATTATGACTTGCCTGGTGCCTTCTTCAATGAAATTTCCTTAAGTCCATCATTTCCTGAGTTTGTTTTCCTGCCACTCAGTAATATTTAGCGAGAGCTCTAGGAGAGCCCATATATTGAAAAGGGAATTCTAGTTCTCATGAGGTTTTGTGGAAAAGAATGTTTTATTCTCTGAAGATCTTATGATTGAAAAGTCATGTGAACATCTTCTATGCTTTGGAGACTTAACTTATTGCATAATAATAATGACTGCTGTCATTAGATGGAATTTTGGAGGTGCTCTTTGATTGTTACGTTTTGTGGTAAAGTTAATGTTCTTTGATATTTTTACTTCAAATGTCCTGTTGGATTTTATAGAGAGCATTCTCCTGATTTTGTTGAACATGTTCAAAACTTATGGATTAGTGGATATTTTATTCTAAAAATCTAATAAAAATTATTGTTTGCTATTTTTCACAAAGGAAAATAGTGTTACTACCATGAGCACTGTTTTAGCTCATGTAAATATCACTGTCTCTCTTAGTGACCTCAATATCCAACACTGTTAAGTAGTGTCTATCAAGTGTGTGTCTTTGTATAGTTAGGCAATATTATATGGGCCTGGATTGATTCCTAAATTTATAAGTCAGTTAAATTGGAAAATATAACTCTTAGTTTTAGCCTTGGAAAAATAAAATGATAATAATATGTAGGGAGAGAGGGAGAGGGGGAGAGAGAGAGAGGGAGAGGGAGAGGGAGAGGGAGAGGGAGAGGGAGAGGGAGAGGGGAGGGAGGGGGACAGAGACACAGAGAGACTGATTGATTTTGATTTATATGAAGGCCCTGTAATGACTTGTATGTGAAGTATCCCTTAAAAGGCTTGAAATATGAAAGTATTGGTCCCCAGGTAGTGGACCCAGTCATTGGGAGATAATAGAATCATGAGAGCTCTGACTTAATTAGCAGACCAATCTGTTGATAGACTCATAATTTGATGGCATTTTTGGGAACAGGTAGAAACCTTCGAAATGAAGCCCTGTTAGAGGAAGTATGTCACTAGGGTATGTCCTTTGGGGGAAGGGTTATGCCTTGTCCTAGACCCCTCTATATATTCCGTGCTTGCCTATGGCTAAGAGGTGAGCATTCTCCTTTGACATGTGCTGGAGACCAAGTATTCAAATATATGAGTCTGTGGAGTCATTCTCATTCCAACCACCACACCACATGAGAGAGAACATGCAGTGTGTGTATTTCTGAGTCTGGGTCACTTTGTTTCATAGAATAGTTTCTAGATCCGTTTATTTCCTGCCCATTTATTAATGTTTCTTTTTCTAGATTTACTGTTTTTAAGTGGTGTGTGTGTGTGTGTGTGTGTGTGTGTGTGTGTGTGTGTGTGTGTGTATGTGTAGTGTTCATAGAGGCAACAGATCCCTGTTGAACTGGAAGTACAGGCAATTGTGAGCCGAGTGTGCCCAGAGCCTGAACTCAGGTCCTCTGGAAGAATAGTATGTGCTCTAAACCTTTGTGCCATCTCCCCAACCTCCCAATTTCATTTTCCTCTACAGCGAGCGAAGTCCCTTTGTGTGTATATATCTTGTTTTCAGTAACCATTTACCTGCTGGTGGACATCTAGGCTGCTCCTGTTTCTTTGCTGTTGTGAAGAGTGCAGCACTAAACATGGATGTGCAAATCTCTCTGCGGTAGGTTGTAGTCCTTTGGGTGTATGTGTAGGAGAGATATGGTGGGATCATTTGATATTTCTAGCTCTGTCTTTTCTAGAAACCTTCATACTTGCTTTCATAATGGCTGTACCAGCTTACACCAGTCAGCAGGAGATAAGGTTTCCTTTTGTGGTAAAGTCTTTGTCAGCCTTGTCAATTTTCTTGATAGCCACTCTGACAGGGTGAGATGGAATCTCAAAGTCGTTTTAAAAACATGATTTATTCCTTAACCCTGCCACCTGTGGTGGGCGAGGCCGCTGAATCTCCCCCTCACCAATGGCAGCACTCAGCAAAGTGAGCCTTGAACCTGGCTTGGGCAGCAAGCACAGCTGACCCTATTGACAGGGTGTGGGTGAACTGGTCCCAAAACATGAATGTGGGAGACCTACCCCCTCCATATGCCTTATGGTGGGTGGTATTGGGGGGGCGAGATTCAACCCCCCCCCACCCCTTGTTGCCCGTGGTGGGTGGGAGAGCTGACCCTGATGACGTAGACGTGGGAGAACTGACCCTGAGGATGTGAAAGCAGGAGAACTGGCTGTTGCTGCAAGGCGTGAACTAGCCAGGGCAATTCTAGAGAGCTCCTCCTGGTGGTGAGCACGGGGAGAGCTGGCGGGCTGACCGACCCTGCAACTACCAGGATTATGAATTGGCCCACCCCTGTATCCACCCCATCTGTGATCTGCTGGAGCATGTGAAGGGGCCAGTCCTACAGACCCAAAGCTGCAGGATCTCCATGACACAGGGCAACAACAGGATCTCCAAGAGGAGTCCTAGTGAGGGCCCAGCATCGATAGTGTAGCAGAAACCAGAGTCCTCGAACCAGACTAATGACTCTTTGCAATGAACACTTGTAAGTAAAGATATGTGGACAAAAGGGTTTACTGCATGACTCACTGTGTCACACTACAGCTTCCATGACAAGATCTTTTCTTTTTTTTCCTTTGTCTTAAATTTTAGTTCATTTTGAGGGGGGCGTTGCAAGGGCAGAGGGTGGGTACGAAGGGATGGAAATATGAATGGGATTGAGATGCATGATGTGAATGACACAAAGAATAAATAAAGAGAAAGTTAAAAATTATTTATTTATCTATTTTTATAAGTTTTGTCTGCATGTATGTCTGCATACTACTTAATTGTGTGCCTGGTGCCAGAAGAGGGCATCTGATCCCTTGGGACTGGAGTCTGTGGGTGTTAAACACTTTAAAAACATTCAGTGGCCATTTGTGTTTCTTCCTTTGAGAACTGTCTGTTCATGAGTCCATTTATTTTGAACTCAGAGAGATCCACCTGCCACTATCTCCAGAGTGCTGGGATTAAAGGCTTGCTCCACTTGATATTTAATTTTTTGTGCAGGAAAGAACACATTTTGGAGACAGATTGAACTAAGTTTTAATGCCATCCCCATGTCAAAGCAGCTGTGTGACCTATAGTGATTATTCCTGTGATCTGTTCGCTCATTTGTAAAATAGCACTAACAGTTTTTATCACACAGAGGTTTTGATGAGTATTAAATGCAATATATGTATTGCTATAAAATGGAGGATAAAAATAAAGTGCACACAACAATCGCATGGGCCTGGAGTGCTATCAACCAAAATAGACTTTGAAATAAAAATGTTGCTGTAGGTAAACAGGCATATCTTACAATGATAGGGTCAAGGTATCATGGAAAGCTAACACACACATACGCACAGAGTGACATGGAAAACTAGCGCGCGCACGCGCACACACACACACACACACACACACACACACACACACACACACACACACACAGTGACACAGATCCAAAATATGTGGAGCAAAGTTTGACCTGATTGAATGTGGAAACAGCATTGTAATTTCAGTTTCCAGTACACTACTTTCAGTAGTGAGTAGCCCAAGTAGGAATAATACCAACAAACAAAAGACTCAACAGTACTGTAAACAAACTTGACCTTACAAATATCTGTGGAACCACATCCATCAGTGGTACAGCACACTCTTCAAGTACAAATGCAACTTTTGTGCACAGGCTATAGTCTAGACTATGTGAAAAACTAATAAATTTAAAAGGATTAAGAATTTACAGAGTGGTCTGAGGATATAGCTAGTGATAGAAAGCTTACCTAGCATGTACAAGCCCTAGGTTCAATTCCTAGTACTGCCTAAAGAAAAAAAATAAAGGAAAAATTATATAAAGCCTCTGAATATAATAGAATTAAATTAGAAATCAATAATAGAAGACAGTATGAGGAAAATTAGCAAATATGAGAATATTAGTGAACACACTCCAAATAGCTAGTAGGTTAAAAAGAAATCACAAAGGGATTAGAAAATACTTAGAAAACATACCAAACTTTATAGGATGGTAGTGTGCTTAAGAAGGATGTTCAAGAAGAAATACTCTCAAATCAGGAACCTAACATCCTACTCTAGAGACTTGAACAAAACCTCAGACCAATAGAGAAAGAAACAAAGAGAAAAGGAAAGGAAAGAAAAAGAGATTAAAAGTAGAGGAAATCCATGCCTTTAATTCAGCACTCGAGAGGCAGAGGCAGGCAGACCTCTGAGTTCAAGGCCAGCCTCGTCCACAGAGTGAGTTCCAGGACAGCCAGGACTACACAGAGAGAAATATTGTCTCGAAAGACCAAAAAAAAAAAAAAAAAAAAAAAATAGAAAAAAAAAGAAAAAGAGGAACTCAACCAAAAGTTGGTTATTTGAAAATATAGCTAAATTAACAAGAGTTGGATAGAGTCATCAAGGAAATAAAAGAGATCAAATTATTAAACCACAGAGAAAATATAAATAAAAATAGTTATAATACCCTGAACATCTGTTTGATAATGAGTTAGACAATTTAGTTAAAATAGGTAATTTTCTGGGAAGATAGAAATTAACAAAATAACTTTAAAAATGATAGAAAATCAAGTAAGATGTTTATTTATTTATTTATTTTTTGGTTTTTTCGAGACAGGGTTTCTCTGTGTAGCTTTGCGCCTTTCCTGGAACTCACTCTGTAGCCCAGGCTGGCCTCGAACTCACAGAGATCCGCCTGGCTCTGCCTCCCGTGTGCTGGGATTAAAGGTGTGCGCCACCACCGCCCGGCTGATGTTTAAAATTTTAATTAGAAAAAATTCCTAAAAAAAAAAGCACAGGCTAGATTGCTTTATTGGTAAATCCTAACCATTTAAGAAGAATTCATACAAATTTGTTAAGAAACCATAGAGAAAACATTTTATTCTGTGGTCAGTGATACCTGTCTGTAACAAAGCAGGCACAGATACAGGAAAGCTGCATTCAGTGTCCTTTTGATATAGCTGGCAAAATTCTCAGCACAATACCAGCAAATAGAAGTTTTATCAGGACAAAAAAAAAAAAGAATTTTACTTTTTATCCTTGAAGTATAAGTCCAACAAAACACTATAACTTAGGGTTCTTCCTGTGCCATGCAAAAGAGGCCAGTTGATCACATCATTTACTTATTTTAGATACTAGGTACTGTCTCGGTGCTAAGTGTATATTGGTGAGGGCAAAAAATAATCCTCTCTTAATGAGGCTTCTTTGAGCTATTCACATTGAAAATAGAACCACTCAAATGAAAACAGAGTGTTATTGAGATAGGCGCTGTGAAGACTATGGTCAAGGAAGTTGACATAGTCAGGGATTTGAAGACTGCTTTTCTGAAGTGGTCATTGAGCAAATCCCTGAATACGGAATCATTACCTGTCATATACAGTAGCTTCTGACCCAGTTATTATGATGTTGTGGATTGAACCCAGGACCTTGAGCACACCAGGCATGTACTATACATCCCTAACCCTCAGTAGTTCCCTCTTAGCTGTGGTTAGTGGTTTTAGTTATCTGAGACTGACTATAGTTCAAAAATATAAAATGGGAACTTCTAGAAATGAAGAATTCCCAAGTTTGAAAAAAGTCATCTGAGTGGTGTGATGATTTCTCACACCGTTATCCTGGACACAGCAGGGCAACCGTGCTGTCTATACTAGCTGCCTGTTAATCATTAGTAGCATTCCCAGTGACCAGGTGATTCATCCTAATATCACACTCTTGTGCTCAGGCAACCCTTTGTTCATGATCACACTCTTGTGTTCAGGCAACCCTTCGTTCATGATCACACTCTTGTGCTCAGGCAACCCTTCGTTCATGATCACACTCTTGTGCTCAGGCAACCCTTCGTTCATGATCACACTCTTGTGCTCAGGCAACCCTTCGTTCATGTAATAGTTTCCCCAAGCACAAGAGTAGTGATACTGACAATTCAGAGAGGCTACAAAAAGCTTCAAACTGCAACCCTTTCAGTAAAAAATGAAGGCAGAATAAGATATTTGAGAGCAAGAGGGCCCTGTTGGTATGATTTTTGTAACAGTACCTATTACTATAACTGTTCTATTTTAGTTATTATTACAAACCTCTTGCTGTGCCTGATTTACAAACAAACCATCTCATAGGTGTGCATGTACAGAAAATATAGTAGACATTTGGTCAGTGCTGTCTGCTCTCAGGCAGCCTCTGGAGCCTTGGAACAGTTCCTTGTGGAGCAGAGGGTTTCTGTGTTCTGAGGCTGTGAGTCTGTCTGTCCTGTCTATCCTGCGTGCTCTGCATTCGTAAGCATTCTTTCACTAGTAGTGACCTCATCAGCTTTTGAATAAGCTTACGTTTCCTCACATTAAAACACCCCAACTCCTCTTTGACCCCTCTCCTTTGCATCTGTTTTTCTTTTTCTCCCTCCCTTCTTACCACGGAAGGGATTCCCGAAGTTTCTGTTTCCATTTATTCATGTTATACTTGACCAGGAAAAAAATCCGCTTATCCCTTCTCCAACCTGTTTTAGTCTGGGTTACAGCTGTACTGGAGCTAAAGACGGTTCTTTAAAGTTGGTAATGACCTCCATGCCCAGTGGACACTTCTTAGTCCTCATTTTGCTTGGCCTTTTGTGGCATTGAACATAATTGACAATTCTCCTTGAAACATTCTTTTCATGATCTTGTGCTCTCTAGTTTTCCCTTTTCTTTTGTTCTGTTTAGTTGGTAGAGAGGCTGCGGCTCCTGAAGGCTATTTTGGGCACTTCTCCCTTTCCATCGAACGCTCTAAGGGCGAATTTCAGACAGTGCCTGTAAATGATTCCCAGACTTACCCTGGCTTTGCAGTAGTGTGTTCGGCTGCCTCTCCCATTTCCCTCCATTACTCACTCTGTGCTCATTTTCACGTATTCATGTAAGGCCTGTTACTTACCAGGCATCCTACTGGTACTAGGGATGACTCTTGTCTCCTTTGTGGAATTCGAACAAGCAGTGAATTCTTCACTCTCTCTGCTAATAGTGAGCAAGTATGCAAGCAAACAAGCAAGACAGTCATAGAACAGCCGCAGTGTAAATGGCCTTGACCTCCGTTATTCCCACCAAGCACTGAAGTCCACCCACTTCTGTTAGTTTGAATCCTTAGACTTAATCTTGACTCCTGCTTTTATTGGAGGAGTCTACTGAGTACCGTGTAACCTAGTGTGGCGTCCTAAGGCCTGGCTGTTCTACCTACTAAGGAGCTTTCCTACACTGTATCTAGCATTCCCCTTTCACTGCTTATGCCATCACTTGACTTCTGCGTTAGGTTTATTGGTCTTGACTGCATTTACTCTTGACTGTCTTCTGACAGCTTGCCATGTGACTGCAAGCAGGGTTTAAAAAACATACTCTTTCAATTTTCTGTCTCAGTTTAAAAATAGTATTTATTCATTTTCTCTGTGTGGAGTATGTGTGTGTGTGCACATGCATGTATGTGTGCACACTCACCCATGCTCATGCAGGTGGAGGTCAAAGGTCAACATTGGGTGAGATCCTTTACTGCTCTCCATCTTATCTTTCGAGATGGTCTCTTAGTGAACCAGAAGCTTCCGGGTTTGTCTAGACTAGCTAACCGCGAGTTCCTCGGATCTCCCTGTCTCTGCTTCTCCAGTGCTGAGGTCACGGGTGTGTGTCGTCATACCTGGCTTCTGCATGGGTTCTCGGGATCTTACTCAGGCTCTCATACTTGTGTGGTGATGCTTTCCCCAGGAAACCATCTTTATAGCCTCTTGCTTCAGTTTTATTGTCATGAAATTCTTATCTTTTGCCATAGCATTATTTTAAGGATAGAAAGGTTTGTTATATACAAAGTATTTTTTTTTTTTTTAAATTCTTCCTGAGACAGGGTTTCTCTGTGTTAACAGCCTTGGCTATCCTGGAACTTGGTTTGTTGTCCAAGTTGGCCTCATACTTACAGAGATTCTCCTGCCTCTGCCTCCGGAGTACTGTGATTAAAGTGTGCGCCTCCACAGCCCAGCTTACAAAGTACTTACGAAGTGTGAGGCACTAAGTCTTCAGTGAATTATTATCCTAGACTTTGTACAGTTGCACATTTGGCCGAGTAAAAATATGAAAAGACAGAGTTTATTAGTAATGGATTTGAACTGGGCAATTAATACCTTGTTGAGACTTAATGATGCTATATAAATTCACAATAAAATATACAGCTACTACAATCTGTAACCTTATTATGTATGCTTTTTCCCTTAATTAAAAGGCTAAGAAGCACCAGGCCTTCCTAGTAGAGACATGTGAAAATAACGTGAAAGAATTGGAATCGGTCTTGGACAGCTTTACTGTGTCAGCCCAGTGGCCATCAGGTTAGTTGAAGGTATAAGATGACAGATGCATCTGTCAATGTTCCAAAGTCACTGCAGTTTGGGAATTCTGCAGATGCCTCTTCTAGTCCCTCATCTCAACATGCTTTGATTGGATGACATGACAAGAGCGGTTCTCACAGCAGTCAGTTGGCCTAGCTGGCTGGGAAAGGGTGACGGAGTGTGGACCTGCTGTTGTCCTCTCAGAACTTGATTTACAAGTGTGGAAGTCTGTGTGGTTGGACAGACAAGGGCTCACGTGCTGTGTTCTGAATCCAACTGAGAGAAGAGTCCTTACAGTATACCTGCAAGGGGAACAGATGTTTCCATCAAACTGAGCCAAGTTCCGCGGCAACCTTCAGCAACTTAAAGGTCATGCATTCAAAAGGTTATGTAGGACACAGGCTGTAGCAGTGCGTGCTCTATACTGTTGCTTTCTGAGCCAGTTCTCACATGTACATATATGTGCTTTGGAGATAACAGTGCTCAGCTAAAATATTTTTGGTTTAGTATTAATCCATTTTAACATAATTAAGAACTAATAATATTAGGTAGAAATACTTTTGGATCTAGCTAATAACCTCTGTTTACTATTACTTTCTTAATTTTTGTAGTTTTGCATCATGAGTGCTTACAGTAGCTTTAACTTGAAACTTTTACTTTCCTACCTGTATTCTTTTGTCTCAGTTTATCTAGTTATTGTTGTGATGTGATTATAGTCTTTAAAAAAGGACATACCATTAAGTTCCCATACATATGGACGTTTAAGGCAATCAGAAGTGGTTTGGGAAGGGAGTTCTTTAGGAAACGGAATTTTAGGGAAGTTTGTTGTCCTTGGCCTGTGCTTTAACTTGTGACCTGCGGCTCCCTCAGCTGGTGAACTATTAGACCTTCAGTCTGCGCTCTTGCTACTTGTTCAGCCTGCTTTTATATTTCATGTTTTTAGCTGTGATTTTATTAAGTTCACATATAACTTTTCATTCTTATATTTTAGTAGTGATTTAAAATAAAACAATTATGGGGGTTAGAGAGATGGCCCAGAGACTAAGAGCCCTGGCTACTCTTCCAGAGGCCCTAGATTCAGTTCCCAGCCCCGACATGGTGACTAACAACTGTCCATAACTCCATTTCCACACATACAGAAATAGACTTACATAAATAAATCAATCTTAAAAGAATTGAAGTTGTTGTACATTGTATGTGTACAGCATATGCACACACACCACAGTGTGTCAGTGGAAGTCAGAGGACAACTTGTGAGATTTTTACTTCTCTTTCTACCATGTGGGGCCCTGGGATAGAACTCAGATCCTTAGGTTTGGTGGCAGGTGCTTTTACTTGCTGAGCTATCTGGCTGGCCCCAGTAACTATGTTCTTAAACCTGAAGTTTCTATGTACATGAGTACACTATACATTTAGGAGATGTGCTGCCAGATGGGGACTGTGTACTCGACTGATGATCTGGTATAGAGACATTGCTGTTTGAATAGTTTGTGATGGTTAGTTGTTCTTTTGTCTTTGTGGATCCATTCTCTGCTGGTGCATGTTTTGATTGTGCTGTGTGAGGCTGAATTCCATCATTTGGGCACCTTTGCTGCCTGGCTTCTTACTAAGTTTGGACAGTAGGTACCAATAGGGAATTTAAGAGGGTGGCGGGAGAAGTCAGGATAGTAGTTCTTCTCACCTTCTGCTCTGGAGCACCCAGGAAGTAGCGGCTCCTTTCAGTGGCTGCGCCTTGTACCAGGTAGCCCCCATTTCATAGGCTGGGTTCTTGATAGGCTGTGGTGACAGTGCACCTTCCACTTGACCCTTTAGGCTTAGATGTAGTGTTGGTTTTCAGCTTGTCTTTATGGTCTGTCATGGTAAATGTCATGCTTGCCTCCATTTCTGTTCATAATCTCTTTGATAGATTATCTTCTGGTGAACTGCTGTGAGGGTGCATTTCCCTCTGACTCACATACCTATTTGGGATTTGTTTCATCCCTGTATTATTATTATTATTATTATTGTTATTATTATTATTATTATTATTATGGATTCTGTTTCTGCTTATACTAGTCCAGGTTGGATTGCTGTTATTTATTTTTTTAGTTAGTTTGCTTTTTTTTGTTGTTGTTTTTTTTTTTTTGAAACAGGTTTTCTCTGTGTAGTCTTGGTTGTCCTGGATCTATCTCTGTAGACCAGATTGGCCTCAAACTCATAGAGATCCACCTGCTTTTGCCTCCCAAGTGCTGTGATTAAAGGTGTGTGCTACCACCGCCTGGCAGTTTTTTTTAATTTAAATGTCTAGCATTAAAATGAAGTAGTTGCTTATTACATATTGAGCTGTTCTCAGTATTGCTGTCAAATATTAAGTAATTCAATTGTTTAATGTTTTATAGAGAATATGACCCATTAAATATATCCTACACTATTTTTTTTTTTTTTTTGGTTTTTCGAGACAGGGTTTCTCTGTGTAGCTTTGCGCCTTTCCTGGATCTCGCTCTGTAGACCAGGCTGGCCTCGAACTCACAGAGATCCACCTGCCTCTGCCTCCCGAGTGCTGGGATTAAAGGCGTGCGCCACCACCGCCTGGCAATCCTATACTATTTTGAGGACATATATGTTACATCCCTAAAAACTGTGTATATATATCTTTAGGTATATGAATCTTTGTCTATTCAAATCAAAGCATCTTCTCTCACCTTGGGATGGTGGCACATTCTTAGAGCGTATAACAAATTGTAACCGGTTAGCCTGGGAAGAGTTCCCAGAGTCCCCGCTTGTCACTGTAAGTAGGCAGTGGTTCTGCCTACTTTCTCACCTCTCTGTACCTTTAAACTCAGTTCATGCCCTGCTTCTACCTGGATTTCAGGAAAAGTAATCTGTAGTTGAGATGTAGAGGTGAGGTTATATCATTTGTTTAAAACTTGCTCTTTCAAGTGAAATGATTGGGCTGGTGAGATGGCTCAGCAGGTAAGAAGTGCTTGCTTCAGAAGCCTGAGACCTGAGTTCAATCCCTGAAGTCCACACTGGAGGAAGATGATTCCAGCTATCCTGTGATCTCCACATATGTGTTGTGGCCTGTGCCTGTCCCCCCACATGAATAATAAATAGAAAAATTAAAATGAAATGATTGAAAATTATTTTCATGACTTGATCTTGGTCGAGAACTGACAGTAGTTGCCCGGTGTTTTAGCTTTGTGGTTGTGTATGTTAGGAAGTGTTCTGAAGTGAGTGTAACCCTGAGTTTGTCTTCAGGTAGCAAATGATCATGGTTGAGCTAGTCCAGGGATGCTCAGGAGTTTCTGTACACATCGGATTACCTTTATTTTCTCATCAGTGTGGCGTTCCAGCTCATCCCCCAAGGTCTCCGACACCTCTCTGACCAGGCACTAATCTCTGTGCTTCCATCCGTCCTTTTCAGTCTGCTTTCTTGACTGACAGGGAGATGAGTGAGAGACCCAAGCCCTAAACTTCCCCTGAAATGACGAGACAGTTTTGGGGCTCTTAATCTAAAGCCTCATACGTCGGGTCAATAATAACCCATTGTATATTTGAAATTTGTGAAGAGATTCGATCTTAAGTGTCCTCACTGCCCCCCTTCCGTCCACAAAATAGTCATTATACGTAATGATGGCTGTGTTAATTAACGTGATTGTGAGAGTCACTTCACAGTGTGAGCACACAACAAATCATTGTATAACCTGAACTTGCAGTCAGGTATTCCTCCATAGGGCTAGAAGATAACAACTTTCCTTTGCTCTAAACTGCCCAGGCTTTGCATTTCCTGCAGAAGTCAAGGTGCCAGCCATGACCAGCTCCATCCTTTCTTACCCACTGACCTCACTTGCTACTAATGTACCTGCTCGGGTTCGGGTCATCCAGCTTCACACTAGCTCGTGAACACCCCAAGCATTCTCTTGCCTTAGCAGTCTTTATGATGAGCATTCTTTTAGATGGAGAGTTTTTGTTATTACTTTGGTTTTGGGTGAGTATATTTGCGTAGCTCTCCTACTGTTCTCAAGCCCATATTCAAGTGTCCGTTAAGCCCCTCCCTCTGCGTAGTCCCCTGTGTTCTGCCCCACTACCACTCCCCCTTTTCTGCTGAACTTTTTTGTGCCAGAGCTCCTATTATTGCCACACATTTCTGACACACTATTTAGTGCATTTCTTGCTGTATCTAAGTTGTCTCTTATTCACTAATGTATAGGGCAGTGCGTGGCACAAAGTAGTCACTCAAAAACTAATGACTATGAATAAAAACACAATGATTAAGAGAATGTTGAAGTCTGTTTTACTTTTGTTGTTGTTTTGAGGCAAGGTCTCACTGTGTAGCCCTGGATGGCTTGGAACTTGCTATGTAGACCGGGCTGGCCTTGAACCTCACGGAGATCTGCCTGCCTTGCAAGTGCTGGGATTAAAGGTGTGCGCCACCATGGCTGGCTCTGTTTATCATTTTAATTTCTGTAGTTATCAGTGTAGTTATGAAGTCTTTCAAATTATAGTCTCTAGGAGCCTTTGGCAAATAGTCACTGGGAAGATTTTCCCTTGAGTGGAGTTGCACAGTTCTTGATGCATCATAGAAATTTCTCCATGATTGCTTACTTTGTCAGACAAGGAAGGTTCTGCGTAATCAGGGACATTTGTTTCTGCTCTACTTTCTACCTGCTATTGATACTGAACTAGTACTGCTTAAATCTTGCTTGCTTCCCCCTGGTGAGGATGAAGGGTTGGGGGAAGGTCATTTCTGCTTTGAGCCCATGCAGTCTTCTGCCTCAGATACAATGTTTCTTCTAATACAGTGTGTGCTGTGCTCTAAAACTGGCAGACGTTGGAATGTGACTGTCACTTCATGAGATTTTCCTTATGGTTCAGCCTTCAATCCTCAGTGTGGTAGACTTTTCCTGAAGGCTTTCTTTGAGGAAATACTTTGTAATACTGTAGAAATATTACTTTTTCTTCTACTTGGAGAGACTAAAGAACCCATGAAAATAATAGTCATGGGTGTATGTGTGGGGGACTAGAGACATGGCTTTGTGGTTAAGAGCACTGGCTGCTCTTCCAGAGGACCTGGGTTTGATTCTTGACACCCCCATGGCAGTGTACAGCAGTTTGGAGAGCTAGTTCTGGGGGGATCTGATGCCCTCTTGTGGCCTCCACTGGCACTGCAGTCATGTGATACACACAAACCACATTCACATAAATAGCCATAGAGTTGGATGCTTTTAGGCATATGAATGCTACCTAGGAACTGATTGGGCAGTTTGAGGGAGTGCTTTTAGGAATCAAGAAAACAAACTGGACTTTTTATTTTTTTTCTTCCTTGACTTCTTTCATATAAGAATATTTCCCAGACTTAGTGTCATTTTAGAATTTTGATTATTTTGTAAACACTGTGAGATGTGCTGTAGCCAGAGATTCCTGGGTTGCAGAGACTGAGGGTGGCTACAGGAGCAGCACTCTGGTTCCCATTCATGCTGTTCGCTGGTGTTTTTTCTCATGCATTCTCCCACTTTCCTTGAGGATTACAAACCAAATTCTCAGTCATTCATAGTCTCATAGATTTAATTCATGAAGTTCTATGGAGTGACTTCCCTAAGAGTACTCAACATTCTGTAATATATCAAATCTGTGTTAACTATATGAAATGTATTATAGAAATATATGACAACATATGTTATTAACTTTCCCAAATGTGAAGAATGCCCATAAATGTCAGAATATTTTGTTTCAGACACTTGTACCTTGGTTAAAGGTCAAATATAGAAGCCATTTTTCTGGCCCCATCTCTTCACAGTATGTTAGAGGTAATGACTAGTTACAGTAAAGTAAGTGTAGGGGATTCGACTCTAATAATTGCTCTTCCTTCCCAACAGTCTCCTACACTCTTGTCTTTTTCTCTTTGGATTTCTGTGACTTCTTTTTTAGTTACCACTTCTCACCATTTTTACTTCACAGTTGTAGTGATTTGAATAGAAATGTCCCCAGAGGCTCATGCATTTGAGAACTTGGTGGTGCTGTTTAGAGAGGTCACCTGTAGGTGGTAGAGCTTTGCTGGAGGAAGTGCATCACTGGGGCAGGCTTTGGGGCTTTAAAGTCTAGCCCCACTTCCTGTTCTCTCTGTTTCCTGGTTGGATGAAAACGTGATCAGCCAGCTTCCTGCTTACACTGTCATACTGTCATACTGCCTTGCTTTCCTAGACTACTGCCATTCCTTCTCAGGTACGATGGCCTCTACCTTAAGCCAGAGTAAACCCTTTCCTCCTTACATTGCTTTTGTTACAACAGAGGAGTAACTAGTACAATAGTTGTACCTAAACTTCATAGGCTTTCACAGGAATGAACCTTGATTCTTGTTCATTGTCGTTTTAAAATACACTATTGTTCTCCCTTTTTTGTTCCTTTTCTGTAGATGTAGATTATATTCAGTTACAGTGAGTCATTTTTTATTCCATCTTGATTTTTGTTAACTTTGGTTCCTTTTAACTTTTAAATTATAGAGCTTATAGTATTTAGAGTATGGATAAATATAGTATATATACTTATATATACTAATAGAATATATACTTATGTACTATATATTTATAATATATGCTCATAGTGCTTATAGTACATAAAAGAATTATTTCCATAATTAAAAATTCTAAATATTAAGCATGACTCTGCTTATTTATGTTTTCTAAAACAATCATGTGGTTCTTTATGATTTTTAAAACAATTGTATTTAAAGTAACACTTGCCAATAAATGACCCTAGTTTTATGCATATGGAATGTATAGAAAAATTGAAGACATACAGTAGTACTGGAAACCAGATAAATATTTAGCCTACATTGTGTGAATAAATGAATCAGTTAACACACACACACACACACACACACACACACACACACACACACACACACAACTCTCATACACACTCAGACACAGAACAACGGAAACAGAATGAAGAGTTCAGTCAACTCCTCATTGCATTGTCTCCTTGATGGTAGGTATTTTGTCCACCATTGTGCCTCCCGGTTTGTGAAGTGGGGATCTAAATAAGCTTCAGGGGAGGAAGATGGCTTTCTGCTGAATGGATGCTTGTGCTGGTGAGTGATATAAAATAGCAAGTTGAGCAAGCCATGGGGAACAAACCAATAAACAGAGCTCCTCCATGGCCTCTGCTCCAGGTTCTGCCTCCAGGCTCTTGGGTTGAGTTCCTGTTCTGACTTCTCTCAGTGATGGAGAGCACCCTGGAAGTTGTAAGCTGAAATAAACCCTTTCGTCCCCAAAAGCTTTTGGTCATAGTGTTTACCCAGCAACAGAGAAATAAATGAGGCCAGTGCTACTTTTGGACTCAGGTGGAATATTTTCTCCACCTTCTCTTACTCTAGTCCCATCTCCAGTATCTTATCATTTCCCTCCCCCCCCCATTGATCAACTCTTTGTTTGTGTTTTGAGCTTCAGTCTCAATGTGTGGTTCTGGCTGGCCTGAAACTCCATGTAGGCCAATTTGGCCTTCCATGCACATAGATCTGCTTACTTCTCCCAAGTGATGGAGTTAAAGGCATGTGCTACCAAGCCTGGCTGCATTAACACTTACATGAATGTAGTAGTAGGTTTTCTGTGTATTAGATATACTCCTTCTTACTACTAATTTCCCTTGATAAGAAATACCAGCTTCCTTGGTACAGAAAGAACTCTCTGTTCTTTGTTTTTCTAAACTTTATGGAGACTAGGTGGCAGTATGATTAGCAATGTTTATGGAACCATTGCTATATTTCATTCTGTAAACATTCTTTCTTGAGAATTAAGAATTAAAGCAGCCAAGCCCGCAGTCTGGGAAGGGAAACAGATTCTTCACTCTTATTTTTTTTCTAGATAGGTTTTCTGTATAGCCCTGGCTGTCCTGGAACTTGATCTGTAGACCAGGCTGGCCTCAGAGATTTGCCTGCCTCTGCCTCCCAAGTGCTGGTATTAAAGGCGTGTGTCACCATCACCCAGCTGGATCCTTCACTCTTGCCTCGTGAAGGGTAATAGTGAGGTGAGCCACTGTCATTTCTAACATTTGATCTCAGGACCCATGGATCCTGACAGTAAGAGAAGCAACACCATGTACTGATTGCTGGTTCAGAGTGTACTGCTTCCTGGAAGGTATTAACACCATACAGAAACTGCTGCCATCTGCCTGACACCATGAGTTTTCAAAACACCTTTTGACCAGTTTTTTTTTTCTGTGTGTGCCAGATACTTCAGAGTTATAACAAACACTGAGAACAGTGAATTCTATGAAAACCAACCATTTCCTCATATCTTACATTATGAAGTGAGTTCTCTGGTTTTGAAGTAATGCTGTTTGGAATACATTGTAGTGAGTAAGGTGTTTTGTAAATTCTTTATTTATATTTATCTATCTATCTACCTATCATCTATCTATTTTTACATACTAACCACAGTTTGCCCTCCCTCCTCTCCTCCCGTTCCCTCCCCTTCCACCTCCTTTCTACCCACCCATCCACATTTTGTAAATTTATAGATAGTGATTGTAGTGGTTTGAAAGAAATAGCCCCTAAAGGGAGTGGAACTAATGAGAGGTGTGGCCTTGTTGGAGTAGGTGTGGCCTTGTTGGGGGAAGTGTGTCACTGTGGAGGCAGGCTTTGAGGTCTCCTATGCTCAGGCTACACTCAGTAAGACAGACCATTTTCTGTTGCCTGCACAAGATGTAGGACTCTCAGCTATCTCTCCAGCACCATATCTGCCCGCACGCTGCCATGTCCTACAATGATGATAATGGACTGAACCTCTAAACTATAAGCCACCCCCATTAAATGTTTTTCTTTATATGAGCTGCCATGGTCATGGTGTCTCTTCATAGCAATAGAAACCCTAAAACAGAAACATTATAGTAAGAGAAGGAAAAATCATACATATGTATCTTAGTAAGAATAAAGCACTGTCCATTTCATGGTGGAAATACTTCAACATAATTATGTTGCCACCTGGTAGTTGGCTGATTTTCTCAATGAATGATGTCCTGTGATAGACCCACTGTTTGTCTTTGCTGTTGACAGCTTGGTACTCAGTAGGGATTGTAATCCAGTGGGCCTAGGTGAATTGAAGTGCATATTGCTGAGGTAGGTAATGACCTCCATTCTTGCTGCCATGACTTCTTTGTTCAATTGAGTATGGACATGGGTGTCAGGGGAAAGATGAAAGCTTATATCCATAGAATGCTTCATTTTGTCTTTGTGATTCTTAGGACTGTTTGCTACTGAAGTTGAGCTGGGTACATGGCCTATTTGGAGAAGGCTGTCCACATACTCTTCCTTTGCAACCCTGTTAACAATTTTTATTTAAGTTCTTTTCTAGTCTCTGACTATTCAGGTAAGTTTTTAGATACTGCTCATAAATGGACATATTTTTATATCTCTGGCCTCTTACTGTAGGAAAAACAATAGTCAAGCATCTACCAGATGTTCTCCCCATATTGAACACTTCTTACATTACTATCTTTCAGAGCCATTCTTGAGTGGGGTTCTAGTGCCCTTGTAGCTGTCTATTTTTGAGTGGTGTCAGCATAACATACCAAAAACACATTTGAAGTACATTTTACCCCCATTAGCCATCTGGAAAGGGGAACTTTCCAAGCATCCAGGGTATGGTTATGTTTAGGAAAGAGTAGACATAATAATAATAATTGTAATAATAGTAATAATAATAATACAATCTATAGGGTCTGTATACTTGCTCATGAAACTAACTTAGGCTTTCAAGATGGGGCCAAGCCAAGTCTTACATGTACCACTTTCACTTGATGACCAAGTGAAATTTATAGGTTGATGAAGCAGTCACCAACTGTTTTAGTATGGTCCTGCCAGGTCACATGGCACTTTGATGGCCATGCCTTTATTATCTGCTGACTAGTAGCAAGTCCAAAGTCACCTCTTAAGAGGAGAATAGCTATCTTTAGAGAATGGACTGCTGTGGGATGTCTTTCTGTATGCTGTGAATGTGTTGTTCTGATTGGTTGATAAATAAAGCTGCCTTGGCCTATGGCAAGGCAGGTTAGAGGCAGACAGAAATCCAAGCAGATAGACAGCAAGAGAAAGGAGAGGCAGAGGGACACCAGCCTGCCACCCAAAGAAGAACATGCGAGCAGACCAGCAAGCCACAGAACACTTGGCAAAACACAGATTAATAGAAATGGGCTAAGTTATAAGAGCTAGCTAGCAAGAAGCCTGCCATCGGCCATACAATTGCAAATAATATTAAGCCTCTGAATTATTATTTTATAAGCAGCTGAGGGTCCGCAGAGCCGGGTGGGACCGGAGGAACTTGGGACTGGAGAAAGTTGGAACTGGAGAAACCTTCTAGCTACAATGGACTGCTTTGCTCCAAAATCCTAAAAGTTTCCTCTTTGCTTACCAGACTAATCAGAACTACTGACTTAGTAAAAACTAAGCAGTGTGTAGGGTACCTTCTTGGATAGAAAGTTGGTCAGTATTTTTATAGACGAGGTTATGATACAGAGCTAGAAATGATGTATTTCTAAGGTAGAGAAATGAAGATTTATTATTTTTCCTGCCAGCTTAAAGAAATTGGTTTCGGTTGCCTGTAGTGGAGAAAGAGAATGAGTTACTTAATTCTAGCTGCCAGGAAATCTATTACTTAGTGTCTTAGTTAAGGTTTTCTATTGCTGTGAAGAGATACCATGACCATGTTAACTCTTATAACGAAAACATTTAATTGGGGTGGCTTGCTTACGGTTTCTGAGGTTCAGTCCACTATCATCAGGGTGGGGAGCATGGTGGCTTGCTGGCAGATGTGGTGCTGGAACTGAGAGTGCTGCATCTTGTAGTCAACAGGAAGTAAACTGAGGGTCACACTGAGGGAAGCTTGAGCAAAAGAGACCTCAAAGCCTGTCCTCACAGTGACACACTTCCTCCAACAAGGCCACACCTACTGATCTTGCAGCTCCCTTTGGGGGCCGTTTTCTTCCACACCACCGCACTCGGACACTAACACTAACACCATACCTCACTGCAGCTGCACAAATTGGCGTCACTTGTGGTTGTGCCCATACCAGCTCGTGCTGTTTCCTCAGATCTGCTTGTATCCCGTGCCAGTTCAGATATGCCAGTTGGATGCTGATGTGTCAGGAACCACTACTTTATTTTCCAGGTTGTCTGTAGGCACTGATTTTGACATTCCCACACCCTCAAACATAGTGTCATTTTTTCATTTATATTTTAGTAGGTACAAGTTCTAGTAACTCCCACCTGACTTTTCCCACTTGGCTGTCATCCATAAAACCATCCCAAGTCCAGGATGGACATTACCCTGCTGTTCCCTTTGTCTTCTCCAGCTCCGTATTCCAAAGGAAGGAGGTAACTATGAGGTGGGTTCAGGTACCGCAGATCCTAGAAACCTTAGCCAAATCTGGGCTCCCTTCACCTCTGTAAGCTCCTGCTCTGTTGACCAACAAACTGGTGTCCACTTCTTCTAGATAATGAAATGTCCCAAAGTGGCTCCATCTTCCTTGTTTCAGTTAACTCCATCTGATGCTTCACCAGGCTGCTCCCCAGCCCCCAAGCACATCTCAGTGAGCAGCACATTCTCATGCAGCCACATCAGAAACTTAGGGGCGTTCACTGGTTTACACCATAGAACAGAACATGAAAGCCTAGGTTAGCTTCTGTGTGGAGAGACATGCACTGGGAGAGGAAGAGAGAAAGCCAGGTTACTTTGAATTGAAATAGAAAGTATTACTGATGTAGCCATTTATTTGTTTATTTTTTAAGTGCATATTTGTTGTGTGTTACTATAAAAGCTGGTATTAAGTTATTCACAGTGATCTTAAACTTATTTTTCTTACTTACAAAACTAATCATGAATATCAAGTCAGTATGGACAAATAACTAATTTGTAAGAAGTACTTAATTTTTCTTTGTTTATATGTATGTATAAAATTTACTCAGTAATTTTACTTGATGTAGCTATTTTTTTATTTTGAATTTAACTTCTGAAAAAGCCAGTTATTACCACTGTTCTAATATTTTTCTTTATTGCTCCTTGTGGGTTTTTAAACCTCTGATTGAACAGTTTTACTTGTGTATTAAGTTTTCGGCTGTGGTGCAGTGATTAGAATTTTTGGTTAGATCAGTTCAGTCAGTAAGATCCTTGTTCCTGGGAACCTCCCTACCCCTCCATCCCCTCCCCTCCTCTCCCCATCCCTCCCCTCCCCTCTTCTCCTCCACCTTCCCTTCCCCTTCATCTTCCTTTCTTATAAGTGTTTTGTCATGTTAAGGATAGTTTTTCACTTTATAATAGATATTGGTAGGAAAATACAGAATAATTTATACTTCAAGGAAACTTTATTGTATGAACATTTTTTAGGCAAGAAAATTGAATTTTATGTAATATATAAATGTGTGCATAAGTCAGTAAGGAGAGGGCATATTGACCTGTAAATGTTCATATTCTGATGATTTATTCTTCTGAATTTCTGAGAGTAAGTTCTCTTACTAAAAACTAGCAGATTTTCTGGCTGGTTTTGAATGACTTATTTACAGCTTACATTGTGCAGTGGCAAAATCATGCAATTTTTAATCTTGTTTAAGAGAGCAGTTTTAAAAAGTATATATTCAGTAAGATTGTCATGGCTGCCGCCGGAGGCCATGTTGGTGTCTGTGGTTCATGTTGCTGCCAGCAGCTGCATTGATGTCCATGATCCATGCTGCTGCCACCTGTTCCGGTCAGGGAGACATCTTTTGGAGTGGCATACATGACTGCAAACTCCTAACTGAGAGTGAGAGATATTGAAGGCTTCGGTGACAACCTCTTCCCCACTCTCTGAGAAAAAGAGAAGTCCCTATGTGAGGCTAGTGAAGAGCCCTTAAACACTGTGGTAAAGATGCTGAAGGGCAGCTCTCCACAGTTGATGGCTTCTGGCAGGCGGTGGGGAAGGACTCAGTTCTCTTCAGTGGGCTGGCCACTAGGAGTTAGACCATGCTCCAAGGAGCATATGGGCAACCCACATTGGACTTGGTGTATTGTTCTTTTTCTTTTTTTGGGGGTGGTGGTGGTGTGCAAGGGTGGGAGGGGAGACCTGGGAGGAATAGGAATTGAGTGTGATTGGAGTGCATTGTACAAAATTCCCAAATAATTAGCAAAAGTATTATGTTGGGGAGAATTGTAATGATTCATCTTTCCAACTCAAAATGGCTCCTAGCAGAGTCATTTCCTCTGCCATTGGGCTCAGAGCTTGTGTGTTTTTTCTGTTTAGAATAAGAATTGCTTTCATATTGCTTTTGGATTTTAGTTGAATATTTTAGTTTTATTTAAGAAAATCTAACTTGTATCTATACTTAGGATATTATTTAAATATACCTTGATAAATGTCTTGATTTTATCAATATTTTCTCTAAATTAAGCCATAAATATCAGCAATATTCTGAGATATATACAGTTGATTTATTATTGATGGAGAACTTTCTCCTCATCTTCTTTTTACTCTTGTCTTTTGTCCTGTCCCCTGAGTTCCAGCCTTTGAATACTTGAAAAATGCATGAATGATGTCATATTATTGTGTATTCACCACCTCTTCCTTATTACACTGTACATATTGTATGGGCAGACGCTACACTGACCTTACTCCTGCATGTCTAATGCCCAAAATTAATTCATAGTGGTAATTCAGTTAATTAGTTGTGTGAACGAATGAGCCATAAAACACGTCTTTCAAATGCTTATTTTATTTATTTTTTGTTTTTAGAGACAAGGCTTCATTCACTGTTTAGTCCTGACTAGTCTAGAACTCACTTTGTAGACTGGGCTGGCCTCCAACTCACAGAAATCTGTCTACCTGTCTCCTGAGTGCTGGGATTAAAGGCATGTGCTACCATGCCCAGCTCACAAATGCTTCTTTAAAAATTTTTCTTTACTGCAAATGTTTTTTATATAGTAAAGTATTTGGATTATAGAATATAATGGAGAGAAATTATAAGAGGACATGAAAAATACTTTTTGCATAAATGTTTTCTTTTTTCTTTAAGATTTATTTATTTATTATGTATACAGCATGTATGACTGCAGGCCAGAAGAGGGCACCAGATCTCATTACAGATGGTTGTGAGCCACCATGTGGTTGCTGGGAATTGAACTCAGGACCTCTGGAAGAGCAGTCAGTGCTCTTAATCTCTGAGCCATCTCTCTAGCTCCACATAAATATTTTCAAACTAAATTTGATATTTGTTTTTTAAAATTTAAAGAAAATAAAAATCAGCTTAATGCAGTATTTGAAACTCAACTTTTCATTCTTTTGGCATAATGTTTGGAATTATACTTGACCATGTAACCTTGATTGGCCCCATTAATTTGACTTATGTCATAACTACATTAAAGTAGTTTGAGGGTATATTATGGAAATATTCATATTTTTATAATGAATATCAGCCATCAGGATTTTATTCAAAATATGATGTGGGCTATGTGGCTAGTAGCATTTTTATTGTTTATTTCAAATTTCAATTTGAAAATTGTAGGTACTAAAGAGTATTTCTAAGCATAATAGAAAATGATATATTCTTGGTTCAGAAGTTATTGTTTAAGAAAATAGCTTAGCCGGGCATTGGTGGCGCACGCCTTTAATTCCAGCACTTGGGAGGCAGAGCCAGGCGGATCTCTGTGAGTTCGAGGCCAGCCTGGGCTACCAAGTGAGCTCCAGGAAAGGCGCACAGCTACATAGAGAAACCTTGTCTCGAAAAACCAAAAAAAAAAAAAAAAAAAAAGAAAATATCTTATTATAAAATGTCTGACTGATCAGAAACACAGAAAGTAAGCATATGTAATTCCTCTAAACAATACTAGGATAGATGATTTAATTGTTGGGTAGTAGGTACATATAAACGCTGATGTTGCTTAGGAGATATGGGAGAAGATAAGTGTCTTGATAAGATAGAAATAAATTTGAACTTGATATGTTGTGAGCTTTAATTTGGCCATTTATTTAGAAAGAGTATCAGTACTTGGCTGTATAGCCATGCACGTGGAGAATAAATTTCTGTTTAATGTTTCATGTCTTTTCGGCTTTCTTACTAATTGTAACATCTCTGTTACTGTTTGCTTAGCTTTTGAGCCTATGTGACTTTAAGGGTGTGTTTTCACCCCATATTTTTCTCCAGGCATCCACAAGGACAAAGATAAGCCTCCCAGCTTCTCTGTTGTCCTTGAGACTTTGAGGCGGACCTTGACAGATTACCAGAACAAGCTGGAAGATGCTTCTAATGAGGTAACACGTGGACTGTTTGGCTCCACACACGGCCTTCGGGCAGTACCAGTATGCAGCCTTTGCTTGTTACAAAGGTCAGAAAGATTGGGGATGTTGAATTGACAGCTTCACAGATACAGAAATAATAAACCACTTGTCACTGTTCTTTCTTCAAGTGTGGCCTAAAGTAGTATCTCACTCCCATTTTGTAATTCCTCAGACACACAGTGAAAGGGCCCTGTCACTTCTTGGCCTGTGTAACATGTCTGTGCAAATAATTTAAGTGAAATGTGCTCTATTTAAATGTCAATGTGTTCATGATCTGTGTGTAGCTAGTAGAAATTTAGGTTTCATCAAGAGTTTAAGAGTTTGTAAACCATGGAAATCTTAATAAAGAAGGGAAATTAATCTCTGTGCTCTAAAGGGAGTTAAGCGTTGTTAGAAGTTCTTAAAAACAAGTGTCTGTTTGATGTAGACTGGAATCTTGTAATTTGCAGATTAAAAAGGCCCATGCTTCTGTTTGTCATCTCATTTGTATTGTTTAATGTGTGAGTTAATCATTTTCTTGGGTATTAAAATATTTTATGAATTCATGCTTTAAAAATTGAAGAGTTTGTCTAGTCATATCTTGTCAAATTAGCATATGTAGTAATTACATTAGTTAGCAAAACAACAGATTTTTGTATGGCCATAGAGAAGTCACATGGTTGAGAGTTTATCTCTTTGTTTTATGTAATTCAAAGCCTGCAAATTCATTTTGTGTACTGTATTGGTAGAGGCCTATTTTAGGTATGCAGGACAGACAAAGAAGGATAAGTTTGTTCTTTAGACACTTTCAGAAGGAAAAGTAGTCATTAAAATAATTAAATTCTTTGAAGAACAGACATTGCTAAGTCTTTCCTAGAGAGACAAGACAACCCAGATTGTTAGTAGTTTGGAAGTTCTTCTGAGGCCTAGGCCTGGAAGCTGCCGAGTAACTAGGAACATATTACCCACAGCGAATTGTTATTTGGGAGGATGAATGTCACATGATCCTCAGCACAGTTGAAAAGTCGACTCAGCAGGCTTTGGCTTAGTAATGTGCTTTGTTGTGAATCAGTGCCAGAGACAGCAGTGGGGAGACCAAGGGGGTGGCCGCAAAGAAAGCAGAAAGAGCAGCCTGACAGAAAGAAGAATGAACTGTCAAAGACAATAAATCACAGGCAGTGCAGGACCAACTGATGACCTGCCACCGCCTTCCCAGTAGGACTGTGTGACGGCCCGAAGCTGTCATATGGAGTGAGCGACCAGTGGATGCCCTCTCGATGAAAAGCCAAACAGTCTCCTGCTTGCTCCCCCTGCTTCCGTATAGACGCCACTGCTCCTGGCATTCGGTCCAGCAGGATTTTGAGAATAAAGTTATGTTTACAGTAAGAACGAAATCCTTTATCTAGATAGTGAGCACAATAAGACCATCCCTGGCGTTTTCAGACTGAATGCTTTCTTTTCAGCCAGGTGAGCTGGGGACAGAAACTGCCTAGCCTTTAGCCAAAATAAGTGTTGTGCCTGAGACTCAATCACTGTTGAAATATTTATGCCTAAGTAATTGCATAGCAAGATTTGAAAGTTAGCTTTTGGGTCACTCCTTCTTGAAGAATGTCAAAAAGCTCCTTTTCTTTCATCAGCTGAGCAGTGTAAATGATGCCAAGGAAAAGACGTCCAATGAACTCGATTCTACCAAACAGAAGATCGAGTGTCACACTAAAAATATAAAGGTATTGCAACTTAAGTTACCTTTTCCCTTTGTTAAGAGACAGATAGCGTACGAAGGGATTATTTTAGAGATACCTAAAAATAAAGCTTCAATTTTTAAAGTATTTTTGAACGCACATTAACATTTTTTGTTGATCCTACTGTTTTGGTTAAAGGAACAGCTCATTTCTCTGATATAATTGTAGTGTTACAGACTGAAGTGCTTTGAGACTTACTCTCCTGCTTTAGCTAAGCAGTAGACACATTCTGCATAAGCGTGTCTGTCTGTCTGTAGAGTCAGTTTTGTCATTTGGGGGGGGGTGGCTGTTGTTTTCAGTCCATGACGTCTGGCCAGTGGCCTGAGACCACAGTTGGTCAAGGTTCAAGCAAATAGTTGATTTAGTTTCTGTGTTAGTTTTAGCTACAATGCTGCAAAATTTGAGTTTCTCAGTCTTCGTTGGGATTTCAAAGTGTTGGTGTTGAAGCGGAATTTGTAATGGAGACTGTAGAATTTTACATCTCCTTCTTGAGATTTCTATTAGTATTTGGACTGTCATTGGAGAGTAAATGTCCTTATATTAAATGTAAAGAGATTTATGGTTTTCCATGCTACTTAAGTGGTATTAAAGTTATTTTTTTAATTACCTTTTTAAAATAATGAGTTAAAAGGAAAACTGCTTTAAATAACTTTTTGGAATAAGCAGTTTTAATAAAATGTATGTGCTTGAACATTACAGATTTTCTAATTTTTGAATGAAAACATTCTACTTAGAAAACACATCCAGTAAAATACCCTAAGTGTTTAGCATCATAAGCAAGTGGCGATCGTTTTCCGCTGCCGGTTTGAAGGTTCTCATCACGTATTTGCCGTTTGTGTGCGCCGCCTCACCTCTCCATTCCTAGAGTCTCTTTACTTGGTGCTCCTGACAGGAACTTCAGGACAAACTGACCGAGGGCCATAAGGAGCTGAGTCATCTCCGCACCAAGTGTGCGGACCGCGAGGCCCTCATAAGCACGCTGAAGGTGGAGCTGCAGAACGTCCTGCATTGCTGGGAGAAGGAGAAAGCGCGGGCAGCGCAGTGCGAGAGCGAGCTGCAGAAGGTGTCCCAGGCCTTTCAGAAGGAGACTGAGGTATCACCCCCGGTGCCCGGGGACAGGAAGGCCTTCCATTGACCTCAGCTGTGTATCTTACATGCACCGATGACCGGTGTTCCTCATATTTGATTTAATTTAAAGAGTGTTCTGAGCGTCACACTTTGAAATGCTCCTCACAGCTGCAGACTCACCTCCTCTGTTCTGCCTCCTTGTCCTAATTTGTGAAAAAAAAGAAAAGAAAAGGTAACCCCATTCGACCCTTATGTCACTTGGGCCATCAACTTTCTTCCCTGCTTGAATCTGTCATATCTCACTCTGCCATGGTCCTTACTGTCTTGTCAAGGTTGGCCTATTTGCCAGTAAAAACATCATTTTTCATTAGAGTAATTCTACAGCGTGGCTTGATGGAAAGAATATTTTTTGTAACCAGATAGGTTTGGACTTGGATCCTGTTTTTTCTTTCTACACAGAGCCTGACTGTGGACAAGCCATGTAGGTGTGTCACCCCACATCTCAATCTCCTTAATTACAAAACAGGAATATCAACTCCAGGCAGTATCCTCCTTCTTTATAATTATGATATACTGATGAAAACCAAGAAAAAGAAAAGTTTCACAAAATGAAAACCGCAAGTTGGATGCTCTGATAGTTGTCTACCCATTTGTATTTATTAGTAACATATTAAACTTATTTTGAGATTTATTTGTTTTTATTTTATGCCTATGGATGCCTTGCCTGCATGTGTGTCTGTCTACCACATGGATGCCTGGTGCCCATAGAGGTCAGAACTAGAGTTACAGACAGTTGTGAGCCGACATGTGCATGCTGGGACTTGGACACCGGTCCTCTGCAAGAGCAGCCAGTGCTCTTAACTGCTGAATTGTCTCTCAAGTCCTATTAACGATTAATTCTTAAAATATCATGACAAAAATTTCATATTCTGTATGGGCCTGTTTTGTCTCTAGTTTTCTTTTACTTCTGGCGTTTAGAGCTCCTGTACTTGATGGATTCATTTATCTAAATTCCTGCGTATTGGATTCATTATTTCAACAAATACAAACTCCAATGCCAAGAGAGGAACATTCTTTCCAGTCTTGGAGTCTGGGATTTCAATTGTGTCCACATGAAGGGGTTGGAATTGTTCTACACAGCAGACAGAGAGGTTCAACTGAAGGGAACCAGGAGCCTGACTGCATTGTGAAGTCAGTGTCTAGAGTTCTGTGGCCCGGTTCAATGTGTGAACTGATTTTGGATCTAGTGATAATCTTTTCACACCAAATGGATGACTTCCATCCCTGGTTTGTCACGGCCTGAGCAAAAAGGACGTCATGGTGACACAGCTTCTTCCAGCAGAGCTGTAATCTCAGTAAAGATGTGGAGGATGATGGTTTTGTGCCTGAATTTACACTTGTATGGTGGTGGACTTAATCAGATTTTTGTACATATCACAACACTTGAAAGTGTAGAAGTCATTCTTAACTTCTTTTAAAGGAACAATGCACAGTACATTTGTATCAGCAGTTTTTACCTTTTCTTTTCTTTTCTTTCTTTCTTCCTTTGTCCCTCCCTCCCTTTCTCTCTCCCTCTCTCTCTTTCTTTTTTCTTTTCTTTCTTTTTTTTTTTTTTGAGACAGAGTCTTTCTCTATAGAACCCTGGCTGTCCTGGAATTCACTCTGTAGACTAGACTGGCCTCAGAGTCACAGAGATCCTCCTGCCTCTGCCTCCCAAGTACTGGGATAAAAGGCAATATACCACCACACCCAGCAGTTTTTTATTTCTTGATCCAATTTCTTTAGGTGTAACTATATTTACTTATTTGCTTAATTTTATTTTTAAATTACTGTATTTGAAAAAGTGAGATAGTATACAGGTGAATTACTGTCATTTACTTTGAAATGTTCAGGAAAACAGTTGCTACAATTTCCAATAACAAAACAAAGTCTTTAATATATTTAATATTTAAAAAATCTATATTATAATTTCCATTTTTTCTTCCAGTTTTTCTTCTTTCAAGTTATTTTCCTCCTCCTGATATATTAAGACATTTTGAGGGAACTGATTTTATCCACATAAAATGTTCATTTTGCAGCTTCACAATTACTTCATCTTTTGAGTTTCATGTTTTGAGATGAAATATCTATAAAGAGGGCAATTTGTCATCTTAGTAACTAAATCCTCCAAGTGTGCTCAAGATGAGTCAGTGTTACACTGGATTCTAGAGCAGAGTAAATATCTTTAGGCCATTCAGCAGGGGATAGTTAATGATTGTAATGACAATATGCTTTTAAAGGGCTTTTCAAACGTATTTCTAATTGGACAGTTTTGAAAATGTGTCTTGGGCAGCCTGTCCACTTTAAATTGTTCTGCTACTTTGTAATACTTAAACACCCACAGATGCCCAGTGTGCCGAATACAATATAAACCTCTAAGTGGGGAAAACAAATGAGCCCTGCTTCCTTGTCCTTCATATCACTGTGTGCTTCGCCTAAGGGCGTCGGGATAGATTTCCTATAAGTGGTGAGTAGAGTCGAATCTCGGGGGAGGAGGAACGCTGTGTGATTGTGGACATGTAAAGTACAGACACTGATACAGCGTGCCTTTCATTAGAGTAGAAGAACACTCTTATCTTGATGCCATTTTATGACTTAACATCTGTTTTTTAAAATACAAGTAGGAAATTATAGATTTACTATTTTGACTCTAAATGAAAGGTTCTTACAGAAAATTAACCCAACTACCTTGTGTTATAGATTTTAAAACTTAACCTAAACAGGTGCTCACATCTCAGCAGTAGCAAGCAGAATCACAGACCCTGTCTTCTGGATCTAATTACAGTTGTGTTTTGAGTACCAGTCTAAGGAGTCTAAGCAATTTAAAGTGGACATTAGTATTTTATCTAATGCTTGGTTCTGAATGTGAGAAAAAACGCCATCGAAATGATAAAAGCTGAAACTTGAGTATTTTCCTTCTAGAGTAAAAAAAAAAAAATGCTTTCCTACTTGTACTGTGTATTTTACTTCCTACGGTGTTTACATTCTGGAGTTAACGAGTCCTTTTTTCTTGCAGGAGAAGCTAACCTTCCTTCACACCTTGTATCAGCACTTGGTAGCAGGCTGTGTGCTCATAAAACAACCAGAAGGCATGCTGGATAAATTCTCTTGGTCTGAGCTTTGTGCAGTCTTGCAGGAGAATGTTGATGCCCTCATCGCAGACCTCAACAGGGCTAATGAGAAGGTAACTGTCCTCAGGCACCAGATACCTCTATTAAATTCAGTGACATTTGTCCACATCACAGTATCATTAAGAGAGGCTGACATTCATCTTATTTCAAAAAGAATTTGGATGTTAATAATTCAGTACCATTAATTATGGCTTGTCTACAACTCAGTTTGATGCCATTGCTGTGGGCATGTAAATGTGACTGAAGTCTGTATGAAGTCTCTAAGCTCCACTTTCTGTGCAGGACATGCTAATACTACTAGCCAGTATTAGCCACAGGGACCTAATTAAGAGAAAATAAATTAATCTTACTGATGAAGCAATTCAAAGAACTTAGTCATTTACATTAATAAACCAACTCTTTATGTTAGCATAAAATAGAAATAGGATGTAGTTATTCAAAAACATAAACTTAAAAGTCTTTGCTTAGGAAATATAAAGTATTGTTTTAAAAGTACTTAGAAAAATTTAAATGACATCTTGACTTGTTTCTTCAAATGTCACAAACTGCGAGAAAACACAACCCATATTTTAGATTGGGAAATGTGTATTTTATAATTAAAATAGTATACTTTACAGTCACTTCACTATTCTATTAAACCTAGGAATTCAGTCTTTTCCAAACAGAAAAAAGCCCTGCTCTTGCTATAGAAAGTTAAGAGGTGAGTAGGTCATGTATGCTGCCATTTAAGACACCATTACTTACCCTGGGCCTGGTGACTTCTCAGGACTGTGTTTGTGACAATAAAAACTGTAAACTGTGGTGTAATGTCTAGATCGCAGTTACAGTGACATTAAAGGATCAGAAGAGAAAAACAGTTCTGTGAGTTTAAAAAGATATATGTTGTATTAACGAAATGGCCCAACTTCAGGGTGAGCTCTTGTATTATTGAGCATTTTATCTTTAGTGTACTAACGGTACAACCAAAGACATTGTGAAGTAGGGCTAGAATAAACTGTGGGAATAAACTGAGAAGCAGATGCTGTCTGTGACTGTGAGTTAGTACCTGGGTTAAAACAGACTGATAATTAAATATGTGCATTACCTCTCTGAGATGATGTTTTTAATATCTGTTCGTAGCTTCAGAATATTAATCAACATGCATGTTAGAAGATACGGGTTTTCTTTTTAGTGTTTGTTAAAATGAAAACTGGGTGTAATTTTTCTGTGTTATTATATGTTTAGTGTTTGCTCATTTGTAAATCTCATTTAAGTATTTCCTTTCTCACTGAGACACCTCAAATAGCCTGAGCTTCGGTTCTAGAAATAAGAATAATTTCCCAAATTATCTCTGTAAAATTGATGATAGAAAAAGCTACTTTATTAGAAAGAGGAAAAATAAAAATTCATTGTTTAAGTATGAAAATGATACCTTTTTTTGATAAACTGTCTAACTTACCCCCCTCCCCATAATTTATGGTTCTTACTTTATTTACATTTTTAACTTAAAATATTTATATGATCTTAGGGATAAAATGTAGTAGAGAATATAGGTTTTATTGAGCTCCAGACGTGATGTCATGTCTCAGTCTGGATTTCATTTCCATTTATAGATAAGTCACCTGGAGTATATCTGTAAAAACAAATCCGATACAATGAGAGAGCTTCAGCAGGCCCAGGAAGACACCTTCAGCAAAGTGGCGGGACAGATCAAGGCCCAAGAGAGCTGTTGGCACAAGCAAAAGAAGGAGCTGGAATTCCAGTATTCTGAGCTTCTCCTGGAGGTGCAGAGGAGGGCACAGGTACGCTGCTCTGCAGAGAACTGGCCATAGCTGGGAGGAGCCAGGCGAATCTGAGTGAAACACTCTAACATTTGCAAAGGATTAATAAAAGTATCTTGAAAAATAGCTGCTTTGTTTAACCATTTCTATTTTTCCCCCCTCTTTTTGGGCAGAGTCTCATTATGTAGCCCTGGCTAGCCTGCAGAGATCCACTTACCTCTGCCTCCATAGTGCTGGGATTAAAGGTTCAATTTTTATTTTGTATCAACTCTAAATCAGTTTAAACCTTTTTGAAGACCTCATAGAACTTGTTTATATTATGATCATGCAAATACACAGTAATCATTGTGCTACTTCTTATAGGCAGGGATGATAGCTAACAATATATAAATGGCAATAATTTATATAGAGAAAATATGTTTAACTACCTAAATCTTCTGTTACCAATCAAACCTAGCATAGAAGATAAAATACATCTCATGATCATTTTACAGTAGGACCTGCAATTATAATTCTAGTTTCATGTAACGTTAGAAGGTATGTTACCTATTTCATTGATGTGACAAAATACCTGTGTCTATTTCTGTGTGTGTCTGTTTTAAGGATTGTCTTTTACTTGAGTTTGAAGATAATTTTGTTGTTGTTGTTAAAACCCTAATCTTTTTGGTTAAATGATAAAATCTTATATTTATTTTTAAAATAAAGCATTAGGAGATCTGGTAAAATATTGACAGTGTAAATATCCTTTTGTGCAGCTTATTCCATTTTGGGGGCTTCAGTTGAACTATCACTTAAGCACGTTTGTGGTTAAAATGTGTTATACTGACTTAGGGGTTGAATATGACATTTTTTCCATGAGCTCATGAGTTGGGAGTTTACTTGCTAGTTGACAGGCTTTGGGGGAGGTGATGGAGCCACTTGCATCCCAACCTTACAGATTAAATCTGTGTTGGATATGATGGCATTACTGGGAGGTGGCAAAAAGTAGGAGGTGGAGCCTGGCTGTAGGAAGTAGCTTACTCCAGGGGTGTCAATAGAAAGATGTGTCCTGGCCCCACACCTCCTCCCTTCTTGCTTCCTATCCACCATGAGGCGAACTGCTTAGCTTTCCCATCTTCCTGCTGTACGTCATTGTGTTCATTAGTGACAGAGCCAAAGGACCACAGGCCAGAGTACATCGTTCCTGCTTTATACTTCCTCAGAGATTTTTGTCATAATGGTGACATTCTCATATATCAACTAATATGAGAGGTAGAGTTATAGTTGTAAAATAATTCTGAGGTGTAAACTTTATTAAGAATAGAAATTATAGGCGCTATGTGAACTTAGGCATTTCTATGTGGATTTGAATTAATCAGTAAACATATTTTCTGAAAATAGCCATTTGTTCATTGTATTCAAGTATTAATATGATGTACTTTATATTTTCAAACTGAAGTAAAAGATCCAGTGTAACATGCATTCCTAAATGTAATATAATATAATAAAATATAATAAAAAACCCAGTACCAGATATTGGGGTAAATGCTGAGAGATCAGAGAAACAAAGGAACAAAGCACCTCTTACCTCTAGGACTCTTCAGCCTGAAAAGCTTTCCTCAGCTGAAAGTCTGTCTCCTCACGCCTTATATACCTTTCTCTTCCCACCTATATCATTTCCTGTCTCAACTTTCCTAGTGCTGGGATTAAAGGCATGTGACTCCCAAGTATTGGGGTTAAAGGTGTGTGCCACCACTGCCTGGCTCTGTTTCTCTCCTAGACTGAGTCAATCTCATGTAGTCCAGGATGGCTTTGAACTCACAGAGATCCAGACTGATTTCTGTGTTTAATTTAGTGGCGTGTTCTGTCCTCTGATCTTTAGACAAATTTATTAGGGTACACAATATATCATCACATTTCCCCCTTTTTGTCTAAAATAATAAAAGAAGGTTATAACTAATATAAGAAAAAGTATATAAAATAAATACAATAAATATATACAATATATACAGTCAAGAATTAAATTAACAATGTCCAGTCCATAAACATTTGACAAATTCAGAGAAAATGTTCTATTATTTATTCTATTTTGGTGAGTCCAAAATGTTGTACCTAATTCACTTTCTATCCTAACTTGTATTACCAACTAAATACTATCTTTTGATGTCTTTCAGATTTATACACTTTACACCTCTTTTGTGAGTTTCTTTTCTGAATTTGTTAACAAGGAAAACTATAACTATAACTATCTAGTCTTTAACTCCCTCAGAGACCCAAGAAGGAAATAATATTAACTAAGTAAGCAGGAAGTACAGGCAAGTGACTTCCAGAAATGTGAGAAATGACAGGAACAGCTGGCTGCCTGGATAGTCACTCAAGGTTCCTCTGCAACGTTAGAGCATCCATCTTCAGCCTACAGGCCTAGCATATCTGACAGACTCATCTGTAGAGCAGGATTTTCTGCAGGGCTGTCCTACTTTTTCTTGGTAAGGTTCAGCAGTCCTTTCTTTTGTGTCCTGCTTGCCCATTTGGACAGCATACTGTCAGTAGTCGAGGCAAGGATACTTTCTTGCCCAGTGGCTACTTTTGCCACAAAGAAAGTAAACTCCATAAGGAGTTTCTTTGATGCCCATCATCTCTGAAGTAGATTGGTACTGCCAGGAGCAGACATGTTTCATTGTCATTAAAAAAAAAAGAACTGTATGTTATTAAAATATCTTTAATGCTGTATTTCATAGATCTCTGAAGTGTTTGAAGATAGACCACTTGTCTATCTCTCTGGATCTCTGCCTCCCAAGTGCTAGGATTAAAGGTGTGTGCCACAACTGCCTGGCTTCTATGTTTAATCTAGTGGCTTGTTCTGTTCTCTGATCTTCAGGCAAATTTATTAGGGTACACAATCTATCACCACAATCTAGTTCAGTGGAAGGAGCTCACAAGTGTACAGTTTTGATTTTTTTCGCCCTGGAGACAGAATGTCTTTATGTGTTACAGATTCACAATCTTCCTGCATCAGCCTTTCTAGTGTTGGTATTGTAAGGGTGTGCCTCCAAGCATGGCTAATTTGGTGTTTTGGCTAATGTCAGCGCTCATAATCTTACGCTGTGAAGGCTTCATACATTTCTGTTGTCAGAAAGTTGTGTGCCCTCTGCAGTCACTTTTCACTTCACGGGCAGCTGTCGTTCTCCTGTTCCTCATTACTGATCAATTGCACAAGGTTTGGATTTTGTACAAATGGAGTCATTCAGTATTTATTCATTGGAAGTTGGCTTATTTCACTTGATGTTGATGTCGAACATAATATTACTTACGTTGTTATGTATTAGTAGTTTATTACTTTTTATGGTTTAATAGTATTCCATTTCATAGTCACATCACAATTTGATTGAAAATGGGTGGGCGGATATGTGGTTTATTTCCAGTTTGGGACTATTATGAATGGACTTTATGCAAAAACTGTTGGACAAGTGTTTTGTCAACATGGCTTCACTTTTCTTGGCTGCCTCCAAAAAGTGCAGTTGTCAGTTTGTTCTTAGTTATGTGTTGTAAGAAACTGTATGAAGGACTCTTCTGAAATGGTAATACCACTTTATGTTCTCACAGATATCAAACTTTTTTTCTGTTTTGGTGTTTTATTTTTATTATAATAATCTTTCATTACCCCAAAGCAATGAAGATAATAAACCCTTATTATTATTTTCTAAATGTTTTGTGGTTTTAGTTTTTATGTCTGTATGGTCAGTCATAATTAAAACCTGTGTGATGCCCAGTAGGGGCCCAGGTTCATTTTCTTCCTGTGTTTGTTGTTCCCATGTAATTTGCTTCACTATTTCCTTGCTTCACTGTGTAGCCTTGGGAGTTGGTCATGCTTAGGACACACGGGAGGCACAGACGTGGTGGCCGTCTGTGTAGTCATGCCCTTGCCGTAGTGCCATGCAGCAGTGAAGCGTGCCGCCATCCAGGCCACACCTTTCACCTAGAAAGACACATCTCTGTCCTCCGTCTTTTATGCACATCAGCAGTTAATTGCTTTTCATTCTGGGGTACTGTTCCATTTTGTGACTAGATCATTGTTTTCTTATCTCTGGACACTTGCTAATGGGCCTTTGGGTTCCTTATTTTGTAGCAGTTGTGGTTAAATATTTATGGAAATGTTTTTATGTGATCATAAGGTTTCATTTCTCTTGTATAAATACCTTGGAGTCTGATGTCTGGGTTATATGCTAAGTGTATATTTAAGAAAACATTAAATTGTTTTCCAAAGCAACTTTATAATCTCTTTTAAAATTCTTCTTAGCAGAGTTGTATTTGATCTGCCTCTGTACATGGCCTTTCATTCTTGTTTTCTTTCAAACTTTAGTCATCCTAATTGGTATGTAGTTCTATGACATTTAGTTATAAATTAAAATTAAATCAAGTTTAGTGTTCCCTAGTGAGTAATAAAGTTGAGTACGTATTTAAATGCTCATTTGTCATTTGTATATTTTCTTTGGTGAATTATCTGCTCATATTTTTTTGTTATTGTTTGTTCATGTGATACAGGTCTTGCTGTGTAGCTGTGGCTGGCTTTGAACTCATGGCAGTTTTCTTATCTCAGGATTGCAGGCATGTGCTACCACACCAGGCTGATAGAGCAGTGAAATTGCTCAAGTAGGAACAAACAATTCCACCTGCTTTCCTCTCCTCCCTTTCACCTCTTCTCCCCTTTCTCTCCCCTCTCCTCTCTCCCTTCTCTCTTCTCTCCTCCTCTTCCTAACCCTTCGCATCCCCTCCCCTTTTTCCTTCTCTTCCCCCTTCCCTCTTTGGCTCTGTGTGTCTGTCTATCTCTGTCTCTGTCTCTCTCCTCCCGTGTGTGTGTGTGTGTGTGTGTGTGTGTGTGTGTGTGTGTGTGTGTGTTGTGTTTTACTGAATCCAGGAACTTGTACATGGTAGGAAGCACTTTTACTACTAAGCTGTATCCCCAGCCTTGTTCACATTTCCAGCCCTGTTCACATTTCCAGCCCTGTTCACATCCCAGCCCTGTGCACATCTTTTGTCTAGTATGTATGTATGTATGTATGTATGTATGTATGTATGTATGTATGTATTCACACAGGTCTCATTATGTAGCTCTGGCTGTCCTGGAACTCATTCTGTAGACCAGACTGGCCTCCAGCTCACAGAGATCCTCTGCTGCTGCCTCCCAAGTGCTAAAATGTTGAGTCACATACTTGACTTGGGTTCTTTTCTTAGTCTGGATTTTCGAGACTTAGCACACATTTTAAATTTCTCATTTGTTAACTACATTGTTTACAGATGTTTTCTCCTGTTCCATTAGCAGCACCTAATTTACAGAAGAAGCATTTTAATTTTTTTCTCTTAGTGTTAGATATTGAATGCAGGTCTTACACATTCCAGCCAAGTGCTAGTCTACGAGTTGAGTTATACCCCAGAAACATTTGTATTTGATAAAGTTCCTATTTTCAATTTTTTGTCTTATAGATTGTTTTTGGTGTTATGAATAAAAATTCTCAAAGTGCATAATCAGGATTTTCTCTTAGTTTTTCCTTTCAGTCATTTTACCTTCTAAGTTTTGTAAGTAGGCCTATGTAAATTTGAGCTAATTTTTGTAGAAGTGTGAGGTATGGGTTGAGGTTGGCTTTTTTTTTTGCATATAGTTGTTCAGTTGAAAAGGCAATACTTCCTTTTTCTTTTCTCCTCTCCCCCCCCCCCACCCCCGTCCCCTTTCTCCCTCTCTTGACAGTTCTTACAATGAGCCACTGGAATTCCCTGTGAAGACCAGGCTGGCTCAAACTTGCAGAAATCCTCTTGCCTCTGCCTCCCAAGCCAGGCTACCCTATGTGGCCAATAAAGAATGCACTTTCTGTATGGAATTGCTTTTGTACCTTTGCAAGGTCCGGATTACTATATTCATATATTCTGCACTTTATTTCACTCACTTCCGGTTTTCAATGCTACACTGATTTAATTCCAATAGCTAGCAGTTTCTTAAACACACTTATTTTATTCCATATGTGTAGGATGGCGTAGAAAATCACAAACATTTATTTATTTGGTGTGTGTGTGTGTGGGTGTATTGTCCACAGGGCAAACACTGAAGTCAGAGGACAAATTGCAAGAGTTGGTTCTCTCTTCCCACTGTGTGAGTCCCAGGGATTGTAGTCGAGGTGTCAGGCTTGGTGACAGGAGCCCCCACACACTGAGCCATCTCACAGGCTTGCAGTTTACTTTTGGAAGTGAGGGCTTATGTCATCATAAATGCTGATAGCAAACAGTTTTTAGGAGAAGTCTTGAATACTTTTTTCTAAAGAATTTGTTACACTTAGGTTTGGTGCATGTGTATGCAAATTAAAACTCTTAATTTCATTATTTATAAAAGTAATTTAATATTATATATTGCATAAGGCCTGTATTAAGTTTACGTTTGCATCTTCATCAAGTATCAAATATAATTGAGTATGCAGGAATAATTCATTTTGGCTTCATATTAAGTTCAGAACTGTTATGATATACATTACCTGATCTATGAATTTTATTTTAGAAAATTTTGCTAGAATCAATTCTATGGAGTTGGTTATCATAAAAGCTAAATGTAAATAAGATATTTTTATTTGATATTACTTAGTGAGTTTTCCAAGATTATGCTCATAAGAACATGGATGGGGCATAGTCATCGCCTAGATTGTGGGTGGTAGGGATTGGTGATGTCAGATGGAAATGATCATAGAGGGGATTTGTAGGAAACAAAATAGTTATGGACTTGTTGAATGTTTGCTTTTTATAACTGAGTGGTTAGTAAATAAATAATATTGTAATTTCAATTGCTTTTATTTGAAAGAAATGATAGTGATGTATATAAATACTGTTAGATAACTGAAACCTGTAGAGCTGGTTTCAACAATAAAAAGAGTTTTGCTATCCCAGCATAGCTTTAGTTGTAGGTGATTTATGCTAGCTGAGTGGTAGGAGACTTCTTGAGTTTAAATACATTTGAAGCATCCCACAATATATCTTAAGTGTCTGTTCAGCTAAATAATCTGGGTAAAGTGCATACTCCATTCCATGGATTAACTTTACTTTGTAATCTTAGTGTTTATGGTCTTTTTTCCTTTTTATCTGAAAATATTAAATTAGTGGACCAAGAATGTCCATTCTGGAAGTAAAGATTTTTCATTCTCAGTTGAGTCAGGGTAACACTTGATGCAATGTTTATTTCAGAGTTAAGCTTTGAAATTTCTGTACGCTCATGTGGCTTTAAAATGGAGATCACGTGCATGTGCGCGCGCACGCACGCACGCACGCGCACACACACACACACACACACACACACACACACTATGGCATGTGTGCACCCCACCCCCACCCAAACATACAAAATAAATAAATAAAATGTTAAAAATAAAATGGAGTAAATAATGAAAGAAATTGGGGATTGTGGTTCTACATTGCATTTTAAATTTATGTATATATGTATGTATGTATATTTTTTATGTATGAGTATTTTCTGTGTATGCCTTATGCCAGAAGAAGGCATCAGATCCCATTATAGATGATTGTGAGCTGCCATGTGGTAGCTGGGAATTGAACTCAGGACCCCAGGAAGAGCAGCCAGTGCTCTTAACCTCTGAGCCATCTCTCCAGCTCCTCTACATTGCATTTACCCCCTCTCTTGCTATTGAATTCATTTGAGAATCTTAGTATAAAAGGATTGTTAGATATTAAAACATTTTTCTCTATAATTCTAAAAAATATTTAGAGATGAAGTGGAACTTGCTGCTATAGTTGGAGGTATGATCCTGAAGGTGTATGTGATGGCATGATGCACTGTGTTCATGCTTGTCTAGGGACTGAGTCATGAGTGGGTATCTCTGATGGATGCTTGAAAGTCTTTTCAACATAATCATTTTCTTTAATGATAATGCTATTGAATTGATATAACACTTGCTAGACTTGTGTTCAGTGCTTTTGCATGCCTTTGCAAGCTTCCTCCCCCAGAGAACCACAACCATATGAGACAGGTAGGCCGTGTAAACATCATTTCTGTCTCACACATGAGGAAAATAGTTTGGACAGCTGTTAACGCTTCATTTGTGTTGGAAGGAAGTTCTGGGAACGGGGTCCAAATGGAGGTGACCAATGTAAATCACTGAGGACACTGGCATTTAGAAGTAAGGTAGAAGGTGAAACGTATGGACTGGTTTAATGCATTGTTGCCATCCTTAGCTTCCAGTCCTTTTTACAGTGTTCTGCAACACAGTTTCTTTTAGAAATACATGTGATTTTTATATGTGGAACAATGTCTGAAAAAAATCTCTTGACATGATTTTTGGTAACTAATATGCATGATAATATATGAAGAAGCTAAAATAATCCACACATCTCTACATGATTTTTGGTAACTAATAATCAAGCATGATAAGATATGAAGAAGCCAAAATACTCCACATTGTTACCTACCCACACAAGTGGTAGTTCTCCTAATTCATATTTCTCTTAGTTTGTATTACTGAGAAATAGAAGATTTAGTATAATACACTATATTTTAAAGTTACTGTTGTAGGTAAGAAAATCAAGATGATTTTATATAATTTAATTAAAATTAATAAAAACACTTTCTGTACTGTATGCTCTATGTATAGGACACTGTGTTTGCTGTGGAGGCATTAAACAGAAAGGTATAATGCATAGCTCATTTTTTAACCAATAGAAAATTTATTTGGAGAGCCACATGAACAGTTGTACAGTATAAGGTTTGTTACAAGGTAATATACATTTATTAATTACCCAAGGAATGCTGTAAATTTGTAAGAGGAGGCCAGAGTTTGAGAAGGAGAGGAGCCTCCTCTTCACAGAGGAGTGAGAACCCAGCCATTCCTGTCTTCAGTCTGAAAGCGGAGGAATGGAACAGGTTAGAACTGGGGGTGAGGGGAATACTGCTAACTTTATGAATACTGTTTATCTTTTAACAAAACGTCAACAAACCAAGCATCTTTTGTATCAATGCCTTTACTCTGTCTAATGAAAAGGAGTATGTCTCTCACACACACCCCCTCTCCCCCCACCCCAGGAGGATCTGGTTGAGCCAAAGGGACTTTTATGATTTGTGTTGCATTAGAAATAAAAGCATAAACTTAAGCATATTTCATTTTTTGGCACATGTGTTTGACATGCTAAATTTATGTGATGATAATAGTTTAAGTAATTAATCCTTACAGAGTTTGAGGGTTCATGTATGTACATGCACACATATAGTACGTATTTGATACAGATAATTCAATTGCTAGATCAGACAGTGATTCTGTTTAGCTTGTTGAATAACGACCAAACTGTCATTGAAAGTGACTGTACCATTTTATCCCCATCATCCTTGTGTGAGAGATCAGTTTACACAAAATATGCTTTGTTTTAAAAGACATGTATTTGTATCATACGTTCGTGTTGGTCATTTTTCTTTCAATACTGTCATTGCGTGAAAGGCAAGGTAAGTAACTTACACAAGATGTTCTGACTGAAGTTCCTAGTGTCTGAAAGCCGCTTGTGGTTTGCACTGTCAGAAGGAACAGCACACCGTGATTAAGACCAGTCTGCTTCCCGGGCTTCTGGGCCAGCATTTCAAAGCTTGCAGGGTTCTACAAGCTGAGCAGGCAGTCCCGAAAGCCCATGCTTGAGGAAGCACACTCCCACAGGGAAGAAGGTGTCCTTTTTCCAGATTTTGGACAGACTTGAATTATCAGTGAGAAAAGGCAAAGTAGTCAAGTTACGTAATAGTTTTGTTATGCTAAAGATGTTTGGGTAAAAGATATGCATCCTGTATTTTGAGTTATTAAAAGTTCAAGATAAGAATGGTTTTCTAGAAGAATTTGAGATTATTATTGTTATTATTATTTTTAAACTAAACACCCTAAGGTAGGGCAGGTTATTTCAGTATGAGGAATGCTTTTGCCCCATATGAAATTGATGTGTGTTATGTTTGTTTTTAAAATATTGGCCTTTAATATCCTTGGGTGGAGAACAGTGGATTTTTTAGGGCAGATTTGCTATACAGCTGATTCTAGCCTGACTATCAAACAGGCTTTGTTCTTCAAGAGAACTTCATAGTAAATAATGTATATCTCTGAGAGTCCCTGTGGAAAGTCAGAATCGATTTAAAACAGAATTTTGACTTGTAAGTTCTCAAAGATATGTGGAAATTACCTTGTTTTCACTAGATTTTCCTTCCCTGTTCTTTACATTGTAAAGCTTTTTTCATCAATTAGGCTTTTATTCAGTTGCTGTCCTGGACAAAACTCTGTGCTAAGCCGAGGGATGTTTTTTATAAAGGGTTGCTTAATTCACTCACTCAGTATTTGTTAGATAGCTGCAGGCTATAGAGCACCGTGACAGACTGCATGGTAAGTCATTCTTGTCCTCGAGGAACAATCAGTCCCAAGTATTCAGGACTGAGGAGATATGGACACATGGAATCGGTAGGTAACGGTGTGGCGATTGAATGCCTAAGTGCTCTGTAAGTTCAGAGAAGTCTCGATCACTGTGAATGGGAATGATAGTAACACATGTCAGAATAGACAGCTGAAATGGGCTGTGAAGATGTTCTGATGGTGTGAGGGGAGATGGAAGGGAGCTAGAGAACATTTGAAACTGTGGCACGAAGCAGTCAGGTTAATGTAAAGGAACAAACCAAGCTCTCCATTTTCATTAGCTGGAGGACAGCCTCACAGGGGAAGCCTTGTGACTTGAGGGGAAAGTAGAATACTTCAGATGGGAAGGCCCTATAATAAGATAGGTGAGGAAGGCCCTATAATAAGATAGGTGAATCCAGTCGAAGGACTTGGGTTTAGTTTCCTTATTTATGAAATGAACCTATCTCAGATGTGCAGTTGTGTGCTATGCAGGAGTTTGAGATTCGTCTGTGCTAAGATGAACTAAGTTGTTTTTTTTTTTTTTTAAAGTTTTTTACTTTTTAGCTATTTTGTTGGCATACAAAGTTTCATAATGGCCCTTTCTCTCTTTCTTCCTTTCCTTCCTTTTTTCTTTTCTTTTTTTTTTTTTTAAAGATATGGTTTCTTTGTGTAGTCCTGGCTGTCCTAGAACTCACTCTGTAGACCAGGCTGGCCTTGAACTCAAGAGATCTGCCTGTCTCTTCCTCCTGAGTGCTGGGATTAAGGCATGTGTCACCACCAAGGTAGCATTTTCATATATATGTATGTCATTATATTTGGTTCTTGTTCATTCCCTGAATCTTTTCTTTAATGAGCCTGCCTAATTTTTAGCTCTTCAACAATCTAGTTGATTCATGCCAGCGGCAATGATGTTTTATATATTTGAAATAAATAATAAAATTAGCAAATGATATCTTTTCCCAGATTTTCTTTTTCATTGGCGACACATTACGCATTAAAAGCCTGAGATACAGAGCTCACTTTGCTTCTCCTCGTGTGGCCGTTCCTGGGCAGCCTCTTTATCCTCATACACCGTCTCAGTTTTTTTCCTCCTTGTGCTTTGCCTTGAACAGGTGAGCCTGATTCTTGGTGAGAGTCTAGAGTTAACCTTCAGGACCTGCTTTTCTGACCACGTGCCATGCCACTCTACCATGACTTAGCAGTTGTTGTTAATGTTTCTCATTCTCATGTTCGTTTGCGCAGTGTGGTAATATTCTGGGGTCTTATGTCCTCTTCCTGCTTTCCTGGTGGAGTTAGATTCCTTAACTCGCCGTGCTTGTCTCTCACCATGTTCTCTTAACTGCTCGGATCCCACCATTCCCCTTTTTCTAGGCATTTTGAACTATTCGTACTATCATAGAGCCTGGTGTCTTACTTTCTGGCTCTTATTTTTCCAAGTACCTACTTTTCTGATTCATCTAGCCATACTCAGAGTGCCACTCTCTCTTTTCTTAGAGATTGCGTCCCATATGAGGCTATGGACCTGGAAGCAGTCCCCTTGGGCATTGCTGCTCAGATGTTCTTGTATGTTTTAAGTAGCCATCCCTCCTGGGGCACTGCCCACTTTGCTAATGGTATTTGTGTGGAGCCACGGGGCATAGTTCAGTTACACTGGTAGAATAATGCTGCCACAGATTGACCCTCAGTGGAGATGTAGGTGGGGGCAAGATACAATATCTTTATTTCCTCATTCCTTCATTGCTTACCATTTCTACCACAGGCATGACTGGACCGGGCCTTAGAAAAGGAAGATTGGAGTAAATAAAAATAGTTGGCATGTGCTATGGAAGGAGAGAAAACTGTTTTCTTCCCCATTTCTAGTGCTAGTACATGTTTAGTGCTTATTTCTTTATTTTATTATTTGACAGTTTCATAATTTCTACAACATGCTTGGTCATTTTTCTCTCCCCATTGCCCTATTCCATTTCCCTCTCTCTCTTGCTAAACTGCCTGCCTCTCTATCCTTCCTTCCTTCCTTCCTTCCTTCCTTCCTTCCTTCCTTCCTTCCTTCCTTCCTTCCTTCCTTCCTTCCTTCCTCTCCCCCTTCCTACTTCCCTCCCTTCCTCCTTCCTTCTTCCTTTCTTTTTTTCTTATGACTTAATAACTGTAAATGGAGGCTCTTGTTATTTCCTGGAGCAACAATACTAGAGAAAACGACCCCCCTCCCACCAGCATCCAGTAACTGCCAATAGCTTCTCAGGTGGCAGTGGGGTCTCCTGAGCGACTCCCCTGTTGCTGATGGAATTTTGATCTTGTGTAGTTCTTGTGCTGGTAACCATAGCTCCTGGGAGTCCATGAGTGCAGTAGGCCTGCCATGTTAAGAAGATAGTGTTTCATAGCACCCTTCCACATCCTCTGGCTCTTCCGTTTTTTCTACTCTCTTTTCTGTAATATTCCTCGAGCTTTGGAGGGGGACATTATAGAAACAATGTCTTGTTTAATGATAAACACTCAACAGTCAGTCTCAGCACTTTTATCAGTTATGAGTCTGTGCATTAATTAACTGTTGTCCACAGCAAACAGAATATTCCTAAGACTGATCGCGCATGAATCCATGGGTATAAACATAAATATTTGGAAGGCAGTTTGACACCATGTCTATTTAGCAAAACAGCAGTAGTAGCTGTTCCCTATACCTCAACCTCCCCACCCCACCCCCCTGCTCAGGGCCCATGACCTCCTAGCCATGGGCTTTTGACCATATTTGCAGTATTGGGCATGAATTCCCTTCAATAGACTGAGGTGTCAAATCTGAGAAAGTGGTTGGTTGGTTACCCCTACAACAGTCTTGTAACTGTTGCACCGGGAGCTGTATCTTACCTAGCAGTTCCCCTCTTACAGCTTGCAGGGTTCACAGCCGGCTGTGACTATTGATGTCTTTTCTCTCCCAGCAGCCTGCACATAACCTTCTGGCACCAGGAAAGCTAGCCAGCAGGGGGAACCTTCCATTTCAGTTCCTGAAGACACCACAGTCTTCAGGGATAGGGTCACTACTTGTGGTAGGCAATGAAGAACAAAGGTAATAGCTTGTATTCCTGTAGACACCCTTGGGGTCTCCTTCACTAACAACTCATCAGGAAGCAGCCCACGTCTGGCACCATGAGCTCTGGAAGCAGCATTGTCCATCTGTACAGGGTGCTTCCTTTTAAACTTTTTAGATGTTAGCTTGTAACGTTTTCACATGACCTTTTCATGCATCCTTAGTTTTTTGCTAACAATCCCTCTATACCCTCCGCTCTCCTGTCCCTTCAACCCTATCCCTGCTCAAATTATCCTGCCTCCAGTATTGCCCACCTCTGCTTCCTATCACATGCCTTCTACTGTCTCCCCACCCTGCTTCTTGCTCCCCAGCCTCTACTGTTACTCCCAACAATCAACTCTAAAAATCCTAAAGTAAGATCTGCCTATGAGAGACTCCGTGCTATCGGTCTTTCTGGGCTTCGGTTACCTCACTTGATAGACAATTTCCAGTTCCATTCAATAGAAAATCCATTTCTAAAATTCTATTTTTCCTTTCCTGAAGGGAAGGCACACGATAAATCAAATCCTTCAACCAGTGACTTCTTTTATGCCTTCCTTTCCCTTTCACCCGCTTGCCTGCGCCTCTGAGTGTCTCCTTCCACACTCTGTCTTTGGGAAACTATCTCCTAGGATTTATTTTCCTCGGTTGTCATGTCTGCCAGCTTGAAATTATTGTGCTGTTGCCTACCAGCACTGCCCATGATAGCCTTTGACACCACATCTTGCACTGTGGCCGAGCGTTTGCATGACTTGCCTTAGATGTTGACGTCTTTTGAGGCTCTCCTGCCAACGTGAATTTTACAAGTGCCTTTTGTTCTTCTGGGTGTTCACTGGGCAACTCTTGAATAAGACATCATATACCTCTCCCAAAGATCAACTTTAAATTTTTCACATAGTACAGTTTAAACCAGTAGTACAAAGAGAAATAGTTCCTTTAATGTCCCGAAGGAGTCTCATTATGAAGACAGAACTTGACTTTGCCATGCCGATACTAAGGATAATATTTCTCTGTTTCTACATGACTATTGTACTAGAATTGAACTCCCTTAGTTTTCTATTTGAGAGAAAGAGGTTCATGGCTATGTCATGAAGGTTCACTTTGAAAATAAAATCTAACTGCAGCTGTTAAATCATGGTTGTTTGCAAGGTTAGATTAAATTATTAAAGGGTTCCTATTGTCTAGCCTCCTTATTAATGGTGTAGGTTTAATTTTTTTCTTTTGCATAACTCATACCCCTTTTCCCTTTAATTGTCATATCCCTCCAAAAGCTTGTCAACATCATTTCATCAAGTGCCCTTTGGTGCTCTGACAACCTGGCATGTATCTACTGTAGCACTGCACCATAATGACGATTGACCTCTCTGTTTTCATAGCATATTGAACTCTGAGTAGTTTCCAGTATTTACTGAAAGATAAGTGAATATTGAAGCGGAATCTATCAGTTTAAAACCATTTCTCCTTTACCTCCACAAACCATAATGACTGCATATAAGATCTCGTAGATAGACAGTTTATTTCTAGTTACCAGCTAATGTTCAGCTTTGGGTTCAAGTTCAAATTTGAATTCTAAGGATGTTAATTAGGGAAAGAGGATTAGAGAGCTGCTGAGGCCCGGCTCTCTACCGTCCTCTCCTCCTGCTCTGGAGCTGCTGTGTGCTGCTCTGCTTGGGAAGTTAGGAGCTGAAACAAGAGGTTGTATTCAGCATCAGTCTCTTGTAGTCAGAAACGGCAGACTGTTGATCGACTGCTGCTTCTCCCATCACTAATTTAACTCTTCGTTTGTTTTGGCAACAGTAGTATCTTTTACTATACCTTCCCCTCCCAAGTTTCCAGTGTAGTTTCTATTTAAGAGGAAATAATAATTATTGAGGAGTGGAAAGGAGAAATTAGGCCCAGAAAGCATATTTCCCTTTCTACATATGTGTATTCATATGCAAGTACACAGGAGTTCATGAAATGCTAGCAAATTTATGTGTCATGGTTTATGTAAAGCTTCTGTGTAAGAGATTTTCAAAGTCAATGTGCACATTCAGATCTAAGCTGTCTGGCCCGCTGCTGCCCGTTTGGATATTTTATAACAGATTTTTTGAAGGGAACTAGTAGTTATAACCAAAGTATATTTCTTTGTATTAACAAAAATTAGTAAAATGCTTCTTCGTTCCAAGATTATCTATATTATTTGACTTCTTTTATAGAAATTTCAAGAAATTGCAGAGAAAAACATGGAAAAATTGAACCGTATTGAGAACTCACATGAACAACTGGTTCTTGAGAATTCACATTTCAAAAATGCATTGGCCAAGACTCAGAGGGAACAGACGTGCTTGCTGGCGGCATGTGCGCTGATGGCTGGAGCATTGTATCCCCTCTACAGCAGGTCATGTGCCTTATCCACACAGAGAGACTTTCTCCAGGAGCAAGTCAACAGCTTGGAATTGTTCAAACTGGAAATTAGAACTCTAGCCCAGGCATTGGCAGCAGTAGATGAGAAGAAACAAGAAGAAGCCAAACCAAAGAAAAAATCGTTCAAAGGACTGATTCGTGTGTTCCGGAAAGGTGCGATTGCCATTTTGGCAGCAAACAGACTCAAGATCTTGGGCCAATCCTGTGCCTCTCTTTTTACCTGGATGGAAAGCTGTAAAGAAGGCATAGGCGTGCTGGTGTATACGGGAGAGCCCAAAGACAAGCGCAAATTTCCAAGTAAGATAAACTGTGCTTAAAAAAATCTGAGTTATATGTAAGTGAAGTACAATGTATGTGTGGTTGGCTGTTATACCAAACCTTCAAAGAATTATGTAATACATCAAATCATGTAACAAAGTCCAGTTTATCTTCAGATGTATGTGTGTATAAATGCTTATTTTATAAAAATTAGCCTTGCTTTTTTTGTAAATTGGTATTAAGAAGCAAATATGTATAATTTCAGTATTGTGTAGCTTTATTATGTTTGAATCATCTTTTTTTTTTAACAGTATAGTGTGAGTTTATACATCAGTTTTTCAAATTGTGACAATCCAAAACAGACACTTAAAAATTATCAGAATAAGTTATCATGCTTTCAGTATAAAATCAGAATAAAATGATGACAGTTAAAAATATCTTGAAGAGTTGTTTAAAAATGAGGCAAATGTAAGTTTCCAGCTGACATTTCTTTTGTATGTTTTACTATTTTTGAGGAAATGGTAGATTTAGATGTTAACTTTTTAAAATTCGTGCCTGGGGATGAAGCCCAAGGCTAACTTGCAGGAAACAAGTGCTCTGCCATTGCACTCTCAACCCTGATGCAACTACTAAGAATCAGGCTGCTGTCATATAACCAAAAAGAAGGAGACGGCGTCTGTCCTTTCTGATGCTTGTTAGTTAGTGTTAGGTTAGTCAGATGCAACTAGATTCTCTGTACGAGGGAGCCGTAGGCAGACAGTCTGATTTCCCTAAGCACCGGAACACTGCTAGGAAATTTAAATGTGCACTTTAATAACTTACAGCCATTTCATAATGGGTACTTACGTTTCTGCAGAGCATCAAAGGGAGCAGTTACGTTGTTTACAAGCACTCACTTGGTTTACCAGTTCTGACCTTCTTGCTGGGATTGTCAGTTCTATGGTCGAGCTGCAAGACGTCATTAGTAAAACAGGTATGATCACTTTTGATGTCTGTGCAAAGTGCACTTAAAAACAAAAGCCTAGAAATTCCTTATTGTACAAATTTTAATCAGTTGTCTTGGAGGAAAATACATCTGTTTTTTTTTTTAGCCACAGAGAGATTGTTAAATTTGTATTTAATGACACAGTAAATGAAAGTAAATTTTGATGACAAACTTTGTCTTTATTTATAAAGGAAATTTTTGGCAAAAGTATCTACTCCATTCTTCCCCCTTTGTGATTTGTTTTTCCTATGAAAAGCAAACCATTAGTTTTCTTTTATTTATTTATTTTTTTAATTTTAAATTTTTAAATGTGTGTGGATGTTTTGCCTCCGTGTATATATCTATGCACCATGTGTGCCAGGAGGGCCCAGAACAGAGTGTTGGATCCTCTGGAGTACAGACAGTCGTGAGCCACCATGTGAATGCTGGGAATCGATCCAGGTTCCTTGGAAAGAGCAGCCAGTACTCTTAACCTCTTAGCAATGTTGTCAACCCAGAGTTTCCTTTTTTTTTTTAGACAGGGTTTCTCTGTGTAGCTTTGCGCCTTTCCTGGAACTCACTTGGTAGCCCAGGCTGGCCTCAACTCACAGAGATCCGCCTGGCTCTGCCTCCTGAGTGCTGGGATTAAAGGTGTGCGCCACCACTGCCCGGCGAGTTTCCTCTTTTTAAAGTAATGGAGACACTGTTACTTGGTTTTGGTCTTCTGGCCGTCAGTTTCAGAAGCTTGAGCAATAATAGCTGAGCCCGTGGGAAATGTCACATCTCATTTGGTGATATATGCATTTTTAAAATTTGTTTGTTTTCCCTGACTCAGGTTGTGTTTATTTATGTGCATGTGTGTGTTAGGAAGGTGTGATGATGACTGTTTTTTTCTGAGTCTTAAGAAATGTTGCCATGCTCTGGGTGAGCTGTACCGTAGTCATTATGATGCATTAGCAGTATCATTAGTGTGACTTGACCTGGTAAGACTTCCCTGCTTAGGGAAGTATAAGCACAGAGGGATGATAATGTGAGATATAATTTAAATTTTAAAGATAAGTCATTTCATTAAATGAGAATCATTTCATTAAAATTTCAAGTATCTAAACCTAGGCTCCTCTCTTAGGAAGCTTATGATTCTCAGATTATTTTTAAGTATGGCCACTGATGTTGGTAGTCCATGAGCATATTTAATATTTAGCCAAACATTAACAGGCTGGGTTTGAAGTAGAATTAAAATTAAAATTTTAATTACTTAAAAAGACTAAATTAAGACATAAATAAATATTACACACATATATAATTTTAGATAAATATAAAATAATAAGATTCCTTCAGGCTGTTTCAAATAAAATTAAATTAAGAATTTTGGTTTTATAGATTCAAAGCAAAAATGTAGATTTTTGAAAGAACATAATAATAGTGCTTGGATTCAGTGTAATAAATAGATGTGATAGCCATATTATTTTAAAATTAATTTTTAAAAGTTATTCAATGAGTTTCATTATGGCAATTTCATGTGTATATGAATTATACTTTGTTATTATTCCCCTCTCTGACTGTCTTTCCTAGCCTTTCCCACACCCTGTTTTGTTGCCCCCCCTTCTCAAATCCATATATAAGAGAAAAAACATGGTATTTGTCCATTTCCTGTAACTATTGTGATTTCATTTTTCTTTGCAGTTAAAAATAATTCCATTTTGTGTGTGTTCCACATTTTCTTTTTCTAGTCATCTGTTGATGGCTATCCAAGCTTGTTTAAATTCTTATCTATAGTGAACAGTAGCAGGAACAAAGATGTGTAAGTACCTCTGTGGTATAGCCTGTCACTCAGCAGTCCTATTTTTAGTTTGCTGAGAACCGCCACACTGAATTCCATAGTGATTGAATCAATTTCTAGTCCCAAAAACATGTAAGGCTCCTCTTTCCCCATGTCCTCTCTAGGATTTGTGGTAATCTGCTTTCTTAAAGATAGCCCCTGTGCTCTGGCTGAGATGGACTCTCAAATTGGTTTTAATTCACATTCCTTTGATGGCTAAAGATAATGAATACATTTTCTAGTACTTACATTTGTATTTCTACATTCGAGAACTGTCTATTGAGATCATCAATGCATTTATTGACTAGATACTTTTTTGGTGGTTAATTTTACAGTTCTTCATAATTCTAGATGTTAGCTCACTGTCTCTTTGTAATTGACACACCAATTCTATGAGCCGTCTACTCTGGTGATTATTTTCTTTGCTGAGCAGTAGCTTTTTATTTGTAAGTAATACAATTGATCAATTCTTAAAATTATTTCTTTTGCCACTGGGATACTTTTCAGAAAACCCTTCCTTTTGTTTAGATCTTGGAGTGTTTTTGCCAATATTTCCCTCTACTAGTTTCTAAGCTTCGGGTCTTACTTACATTAAATTTTTTGATACATATTTTTTTGTGCAAGGTAAAAGATAGGAATCTAGTTTTATTTTTCCACATGTGGCAATTCACTTTCCCCAGCACCATTTATTGAAGAGGCTGTGTTCTCTCCAATGTATGTTTTTGAAATATTGTAAAAAGTCAGGTGGCTAGGCCTACGTGGGTTTATATCTGGGTCTTCTGTTCCTTGATCTGTATGTCTGTTTCTATGTCTGTAGACAACTCTTAAAAGGTCTTATTAATAAAAAACCCAGAGCCAGATATCAGGGTTAAAACCTGAGAGATCAGAGGAATAGGAAAAGCCATAGCTAACCTCACTTCACCAATTCCACAGCTTCCAAAGAGACCTACTTCCTGTATACCCATGCTTATATGCCTTTCTGTTCTGCCAACTCATTTCCTCTCTCTGCCCAGCTACATCACTTCCTCTTTCAGCCCAGCTCTGTCACTTCCTGTCTGTCTGTACAGACCTCCAGATCTTTATGGTTAACTAGTGTTGGAATCTAAGACGTGTGCCACCACACCTGGCTCTGTTCCCAGTGTGGCCTTGAACTCACAGAGATCCAGACAGATCTGTGTCTCCCGAGTGATAGGATTAAAGATGTGTGCTACCACTGCCTGACGTCTATGTTTACTATAGTGCTGACTTTTTCCTCTGATCCTCAGATAAACTTTACTGGGGGACACAGATAAAATATCACCACACTTTATCAGCACCATGCTGTTTTGTTACTGGATCTCTGTAGTGTAGTAAGGGTTAGGTATTGCGTTGTCTCCAGTATTGCCTTTTCTCTTTAGAAGTGTTTTGGCTATTCTTGGTCTTCTGTGTTTCCATATAAAATTTAAAATTGTGTATTATAGAATATAACTGGACATTTGGTGCATTTTGCTTCCTGGCTTGCATGGCATAAACTGCTTTGCTCCACCAGGCCCTCCTTGCTATGATGTAATCACACTTTTGAAACTGAGATAAGCAAACCTTTCTTCACTTTAGTTGTTTCTGTCAGGTGTTTTCCTTATAGAGACAGGAAAGCTAGTGCAGGATAGTAGAAGAATTTCTCCAAATATAATGAGGGATTAATATATTTTTTATGCATTTTCAAGTGTATTAAAATAGAAACATCAGATATTTCACTAGAAAAAAGGAAACATTTTCAGACAGCTAAAGGTAAATGGTTTTCATGGAATAATGAGTGTAATAAATGTAATTAAAGTGTTGAAAGCTAATGTAGCCATGTTTATAATGAAATGCATATATTTAAGTTTTTGCATTTTAATTTTATTTTATGTGTATGGGTGTTTTGCCTGTGTGTATGTTTGTGTATCATGTGTGTGCAGTGCCTGTGAAAGCCATAAGAGGGTGTTGGACCCCTAAGTCTGGAGTTACAGACAATTGTGATCCCATTATGGACTTTGGGAATCAAACTTGGGACATCTGGAAGAGCAGTCAGTGTTTAGTTCTCAGCATCCATGTTGGGCAGCTCATAGCTCCAGTTCTGGGGGATCCAACGCTGGCTGTTTCTGGTCTCTATAGGCACTACACTCATGTGCGTACACTCACATGCAGACATACCTAGTTAGAAAGAAAATAAAATAAATCTTAAACCAAGAATTTACTGAGATAATACCATGGAACATCTTATTTAACACTCACCCTATAAGTGAGATTAAATTGTAGTTTTTCCCTTACCACCATGAGAATAGTGTAAACATTAATAAAAATATACCCACATATCTTTGTACACTTAAGATACAGATGATCAATTTTATAGTCTAAAATTGGTGGAGTTTACCATAACAGAGGGAGTGTTTTAGATGTAAATAAGACTTCTGATACCAGCCATGTGGTGCTGGAGAAATTATTTATTCTGTGCTGTGTGCCTGGTGCTGCAGGCCTGTATTATCAGTTTCAGAGGAGGTTAAAACAGGATAATCACAAATTCAAAGCTAGCCTTGACTACAGAGTGAGTTCAAGGCCAGCCTGGTCTACTTAGTGAGACTTTGAAAATAAAAAGTTAAAAAATTCTGTGTTTAAACTCAGTGGCTTCTACCATACATGGGGCCTTAGGTTCAATCCCCAGTATGACAAAAGACACACCCAGAAAAGAAAAGGAAATTGTGTTGGTTTCTTTATGTATAAAGTAGGGATGGTTGTATCACCTTGATCATAGAGTACTTTAGCAGACTGAGGAAATTTCTGAAGTACTTGAAATAGTCTTTATCTTCTTTTGGCTTTGCTTAGGAAAATATTTTATTCATTTTATTAGTGCATTAATAAATAATAGAGAAATGTATAGCAACTTACAGGAAGAATTTATTGGTTTAAAACTTCAAGGCAATTTGCAGGTTAGATACAGTTTTAACTCTAATTTTTAAAGATTTATTTTTTTTTATGTGTACGAATGTTTTGTCTGCATGTATGTAGGTACAACACGGGTGTGCTGGTGCCTCGGAAGTTAGAGGAGGGCTTCTTGGTCCCCTGGTGTTAGAGTTATTGTGAGCCACAGTGGGTGCTGGGAACAGAGGCCAGGTCTCTGCAGGAGCAGCAAGTACTGTTCACTGCTGAGTCATCTCTGCAGTTTTAGCACTTTCAAAGATAGTTTGGGGCTGGGGAGAGAGAGGTTCAGTGGGTAAAGCACTTGCCCGTGCAAGCCTAGCGACTGGAGTTTGGATCCCCAACTCCCATGGAAGGGCTGAGCGGCTATAATGGCCTGCCTGCAACACCAGTGCTTGAGAGGCAAGTTTGCTAGCTAGAGTAGCCAAGCCAGACATCAACCTCTGACTGCCGCCTGTGTGCATACAGATGCATGCGTATAAACATGCAACTGTGTACACATGCCATGTATGTGCGTACACATAAGTGGAAAGGAAAGCTGGTTTTATTTTAATTACTATGTAAAGATCAAGAGGAAATTTCATTTTTAAATAAAAATACTGTATATTTGGGGCTGCCACAGTTTTACTTTCTGTGTAGTTTATGGAAGACCCACTTAAAGCACTGTGATCAAATTGGTTATTTTCTCTCTTCTAAGAAGTAGGAAGTCTAGAGATCTATAAAAATTCAGAGTATTTCTGCTCTGCCATCCTTATCATCTTCACATTGGTGCTTGCCTGCTCTACAGGACTGTGTTTGCTCAGGAAGGGAGAAGAGAAAGGTAACATATGAAAGCATTTATATATTGTTGGAAGGAATAACAATGAAGAGCTGCTTTGGACCAGAGTTTTGTGGTTTCTTAAAAGGTTAGCATTGAGCTATATTATAAGCTAGTAATTCCATTGCTATTTATATATTTAAGAGAAATGAAGACACGTATCTACATAAAAATGTGAGCATAAATGCTCACAGCACTAATAATAGTAAAAAAAAATGTGAACACACATTGAACTATCCCCAGCCCATGAGTGGAGGGACACACACATTTGGCCACAAGAAAGGAAGCACTTGTATGTGCTGCAGCAGGAAGAACCTTGACACCATAGTCAAAGAAGCCACTCACTGTAAGTCACACATTATATCATCTGTTCATCTGAAGTGTGCAGAGTAGCAAAATTGAAAGACAGAAAGGAGATTACTAAAACCACTCAGGAATATTTATTTTAGTGCTTATATATTTTCTTACATGTTCTTCCAGACTCTCCATACTCCCTCTCTCTTCTTTCTCCTCCTTTTTTTTCAGTGCTGGGATCAAACCCAGGGTCTTGTCCATGTGAGGTAAGCACTCCACCACTGAGCTACTTCCCCGCTGTTCCTCCCCTTTCAAGAGCTTGCTGGAAATTTAAACTCCTGTAAACATCAGGATTGTGTATTGACAGCGTCACTGTGACTTCCTTCTGTGCAGACCCAGGAAGTCTGTGCTCATGTATGCCAACATCAAGCAGTACTTCTTAGCACATTAAATAACTGTATTGCTTGTGTTTATTCTTAGGTTAAAGGCGATTCAATTAGTGATTATTTTTAAAAGTTAGGCATTTAGAGTGAATTCTGAATTATATATAAGCTATCTTCTAGGAGAGAGAATGTGCTCTTGACCGTGTTTGAACATTGACTAAGAATTTGGCATCTGAGTGTGTGCTATTGTATGCTATTTGTATGACTCTGCCCCCTTTCAGACTTAACATTCTCATGTGTAAATTCTGGCTGTGCTGGATAGTTTTATGTGAACTTGATACAAGCTAAAGTCATATGAGAGGAGAGAGACTCAATTAAGAAAATGTCTCTTTAAGATCAGGCTACAGGCAAGCCTGTAGGTAGGGCATTTTCTTAATTAGTGATTGATAGGGGAGGGCCCAGCCCATTGTAGGTGGTGCCACCCCTGGGCTGGAGGTCCTGGGTTCTATAGAAATCAGTCTGAGCAAGCCATGTGAGCAAGCCAGTAAGCAGCACCCCTCCATGGCCTCTGCATCAGCTCCTGCCTCCAGGTTCCTGCCCTATGTGAGTTCCAGTCCTCACTATTTTCGATGATGGACTGTTATATGGAACTGTGAGTGAAACAAACCCTTTCCTCCCCAAGTTGCTTTTGTCATGGTGTTTATTACAGCAACAGTAACCCTAACTAAGACATTGGCTAGTAGGAGCTCCTGGCTAATGTTTGTTAGAGAAAAAAGTAACTCGCTTAGACATATCTTCTGAGTATGTGAATGTCCTCTTAATGTCCGTTGTTTTATCTCTTTGTTGTGTACTGATGGAACTAACTAGTCTTAATGGAACTAACATTACTTTTTATTTTTTCACAAAACTGGAAGTTTAATAATGAGAGCGTGAAGTTACATTTTAGGAAGTACTTACAGTGTTTGACCACTGCTTTCAGAAACTTTGATGATGTATTCATAAGGCAGTGGGCAGAGACCCCAGTTTTCATGTTGCCTCTCTAAATACTGGACAGGTGGCAACCTTTTTGCTTTTGCGATAGTGTTTGCCCACTTGAGATAAATTACCTCTTCTAGATATCCAAATGGTATGCCTGCAAGAGATCATTTACCTCAAACAGGGGAGGATGCTACTTTCATTGAAGGGCTGAAATATCAATCATTATGGGAATAGAATGTAGGTAGCTGAACGTTTTGGTATGACTGGTCTAAAATAAAAATTTAAAGATAGAAACAAATGTATTTGATTTGATTTCTGAATATATCTCTGAATATATCCAACGGCAAATGAACACCAGTAGAATGTCAGTCTATTTTATTACACATCTTCTCTATAATTTAAATTTAGTTGTCATGAAGATAGATGACTCAAACACACCCTTGCTAGTAAGCTGCTACTCAACTTACTTCCTATTGCATACTGCAAAGTAAACTTTGTAGAAGTCATAGCTAAAAAGGGCCTAACTCAGAAGTCTAATTATGTTCATATCAAGACCCATGTTTCATATTTGGAAGGTTAAAACACTGAGAAATTGTATTTCTGTTAATAAGAAGTTATTGCTGTATATTAAGAAACTAAGACTTTAGCCAGGCCTGGTTGTACATGCCTATGGTACCAGCAGCTGTGAAACAAAAGCAAGAGGATGATTCCAGGGCAAGCCTGGCCTACACAGTGAGTTCTAGTTCAGCCTGGGCTACGTTGTGAGACCTTATTTAAGAGAAAATGTTAAGTTAGCAATGTTACTGGTGTTATTAACATTACTCATTGTTGATGCTTTTGTGTACTTTATTGTTAATTCACTCTTACTTTCTTACTTTTGCTTAAAGGTTTCGCACGCTTTCTGAGCAGAAAAGCTCCATTTTAATTAGAAAACACACTGTAGACTTCTACTTTTTATACAGTGCTTGTATTTTTGGTAGCAATAGATTTCTGTAATGCTTTCTAAAGACTTCTAGTTTTAGAAGCATCACGGACATGTCATTCATGTCTGTATTTTGTCATGACAAATAAAGGTCAAGCTGCTGTGCTTGCTGCAGCTGAAGGACAGGACTCCTGCAGGATCCCCTGTCCCCTCCGGGAGTCCTGCAACCTTCAGGGTTAGAATTGCTAGGCCAATTGGCTGTTTAGGAATTTGTTTTGAAGATTTGTTTGTGGATGTGAAAGTGTGCCTGTTCTGTTGGGGAAAGTAATTGTGTAACCTGTGATCTGCTTCTTATAAAGGTCACATTCTCTAAGTTGGGAAAATGACTAGCAAATTCTTTTAACATAAAGAAAAATTGTTTTTAACAGGTATAAATTTTAAAATAGTTGGGACAAGTAAATAGGAGGCTTTCTAGTGACTTTTGTTTTCTGTCATGCAAATAAATATGTAATTCTGACACTACAGTATCTTTTCCTTTTTTATTAAAAAATTTTATTTCGTATGATAAAATGTGGGCTCTATTATAAAAATGCTTCTTAAAACATCAATTATTTAGTGCTCTGACTGTAGTTCATGATGGTCAGCACTCAGGGACTTGGAATGTGTCCTTTCCTAACTTCTTAAAAATTCAGAAGAATGCCTTGTGGAATTATATTGTCATCTAATTTTCTCTTTCCTAGGGGTTGGTGTCTACCAAACACATTTCAGTGATACAGTAAAAACAAACCAACCAACTACTATGTATTATCATTTAATTGTAGTTGAATTTTTATTTTAAAGTTCTTTTTATTGAAAGTACCATTACTTTTGTATTACTTAAAAATTTAAGATCAGATTTTATATTTGCTTAAAAAGTATTTTTTGATATAACATGAAAATTAATATTATTTTTCTTGGTATTTTTGGATGCATTGTTGAATTCAGTATTGTTGCAGCTGCTATGGAAGTAAAATGGAATGTGATTAAGCCAACAAATCTATAAAAATATCCATCTATGCTGGCCTGGCATAGTGAAGATGGGGCAGTTGGAAAGGAAAGGGGACAATTAAAAATACAGTGCAACTGCAGACACAGAGAATATGTGTATTTGATGACGAAATGATGTGCTATATTGAATATTAGGAGAAAATTAAATTTCCCTGTTTATTCATTGTGCAGTGAATTATTTAATATATTTTGTTTTTAGTTATTTAACTTAACTGTTCTACTTTATGTGTTGAATGCCATCTAATTGTGCTAGTAAATTTTTTGTCATTCATTACTTACTAAATGACTCATTATTAACAAAAGAATTATGTATTCTAATTAAAATTTGTATGACTTTGTCCATGACATTCTTTGAGAATATGTTCATAATAAGTATCATATAGAATGAAAGTACATTAAATTGTATTCTCAAAAGTCAATGCACTAACAGTTAATAGAATAAAATTTACTTGCGCAATAATATACACAATAATTTATGTATGCTCTGAAGCAGTGTGATTTTCAAATTTTGACTGTTACGAGGCATATAAAGTTTGTCCTTCCATTTATACACTGAGGAATAGAAGAAATAGAATACAGTTCAAGTTTTAGAGTACAGAGTATCCATAAGGTAGAATGCAGAGTTTTGGCGAGGCAGTTCTTAATGCTGTAGGAAACCTTGATTGCCCTTGGTCATTGTTGTTCTTTCGTTTTGAACTGTATATAATCCCACAATTAACACAATACAATCTGATTTGGTAACATTGCCCTTCTGATAGAAAGGCAAAATTTAAATTAACTCCAGTAGTAGAGACTCTTGAAACGTAGAATGTACATGACTAGATTTGGATTTGAAGACTCTCTCAGTGCTGGTCATTTCACATGAATGGCATCATAAGATAAGTAAGGACAGATTAAGACCTGGTTAGAATAGGGAAAATGAAATTACATAACCTTTATGAAGGCATAAATAAGCCTATTAACCATATCTGGAATATCAGTTAGTAGGAAGAGTAGTGACGGTTTTGTTTATCAACATTTAGCAGAGTTATTAGTTACAGATCTAATGATCTGGTGGTAATCAGGTTGTGTAGCATATACAAGGACCCTCAAGTCCATTAGACACAGGATGATTACTGAAATCCCACGGGGAAATAAGTAATTATAGTTTTAGAATTTTAACTCTTCTGAACAAAGAAAATTGTGTTTTCTTGTCTGAGAATTTAAGTATTATGGTCCCATTTGATAAGCAGCCATAATTATGACTAGAAACCAAATTTATATGCAGTTTTAGAGAAGGAAAGGGAAGGTGACTTTCTGAGTGATGTTCCATGTGAAGGTCAGACTGTAAATTGAGGAAGTTTTCTGCAGAAGTACTGTTCAATAGTGAGCCAAGCTTGTGTTCAGCTTTTTATAGGAAAGCTTGATGGGGACGGGACTGTAAAGGCATGAGGACTATATAACTGAAAAATTCTATTGCGATCAGTAACATTATAAAATTAACATGAGGCAACTCATATCTTGTGCTTTTTTTTCCCTTTGAAGATCCAAATTCCAGAATTTGTGGACATTTACTCATAGGTGCAGCCAAGAGTTCTTTTGCAAAACTAATGGATAAAATTAGTTTGGCAATGGAAAGCATACCTCTGCGTAGCAGCCGGAGCATAACATATGTAGAAAAAGATTCCCTGGTTCAGAGGCTGGCCCGTGGACTTCACAAAGTGAACACACTGGCCCTGAAGTGTGGTTTGCGCAGCCATGTGCCCATTATGGTATGTGCTATTTCATTTAGTAGTGACTTTAGGATTTGTGGATTAGAATGTGTCTCAGACTTATTTATAGTTTAAATCAATTGTATATGAATCATTTAGTTTCACATAAACTTTTAATAAAATAATTAAAGCTCCTTGAGTAAGTTTACTTGGTTTAGAAATAGCTAGTATTATTTTTTGTGTAATGTTTGAGTTAAATTTAATTTAGTAAAGTGCTCATTGCTGTTGATTTATTAGTAAATCTGTAGCTGATGTTTGGAAATGCACTCTCATTTAACAACAGAAAAGTACTGCATCATTACAAAAGCAGATATTTGGATTTACCCAAAGGCTGCACGCAGCTGAGGTAGAGCGCCGCTCACTGCGCCTCGAGGTCACAGAGTACAGACGGTCCCTGAATGAAATGAAGAAGGAGCTGGACAAGTCACAGAACCTGCAGATGCAATTAAATGAGTTCAAGCACTCTGTAAGTAGATCTGGCTTAGTAAGCTATGGTTTGGATGCCTCTTTCTATGTCTTTTCCTTAACGGTGACTGGTCAATAGAAATCATTCAGAGTCCCTTCAATAGGGTTGTTTTGTTTTGAAATTTTCTGGTATTTATTTTTTCCAATTTTATTTTGTATTGAAAAATTTTTTTCATACAATATATGCTGTTTAGTTTTCCTCCCCCCAGCTCCTCTTAGATCCTTCCTATCTCCCCTTCCACCCAGTTCTACCCCCTTCTTTCTCTCTTTCATTAGAAAACAGGCCATCTAAAAATTTACAATAAAAACAAACAAACCAGGATAGGACCAAACAAACAAACATGCAGAAAAGTACCAGCCAAAGAAAAAGGACAAGAAACACATATAGACACAGAGAGACACATGTTTGCACACCCAGGAATCCTATACAAACACAACACCAGAAACTATAATATACATGCAAAGGACCTGTAAGGTTAAAAACAACAACAACAACAACAACAACAAAACCTCTAAAAATGCCATTGAGTTTGTTTTGTTTTGGCCATTTGCTGCCCTTAAGAGTGGATTATATACCCTGTATTTTTTCTTTTTATATATGTATGTATGTATTATTACTGTGTGTGTATATGGATGTGTGTGTAGTGTGTATGTGTGTGTGTGTGTGTGTGTGTGTGTGTGTGTGTGTGTGTGTGTGTGTGCGCGCGTGCTCACGTTTGTACCCCAGCATGAGTGTGGAAGTTAGAAGAAAACTTTTAGAAGTTGGTTCCCTCTTCCACCATGGGTTCTGGGAAGCAGCCTCACACCATCAGGCTTACATGGCAACAGCTACTTTTACCTGCCAACCTGTCTTGTTTTTCCCAGATTGCCATTTTAAAGTATATATTTTTATTCTAATTAAAACTTCTTTTGATACAGGCATGTGATTAACAAACCTAACAGCCCTAAAAGGTGCATGATGAAATGTGGCAGTTAAGTAGACTTGCTTTTGCCTCAGAAAACATCTCTCTTAAAATGCCTTCTACTGAGAAGCCTGCTGTTTGTGGAGGAGACAAAAATCTTCTCTCTTATATTTTGAATAATTTTTATTATTTTACTTTACACACTATTATAATTTGAATACTAGTATAGTGATATTTAGTATTATATATGCTCATGCTATAAATTTATTCTTAAATTTTATTCAAGCAAAGTTTTCTCTTTCTGTGAGTTGTTTAATTTCTGGACCCTGGAGAAACTATTTTTGTGTTATTTGTCAGGAAATTGAGATATTAAAGAGCTTCATTAAAATGGCAATAGTTTATGTTTTCTAGATAATTCAGTGAAGTAGACTTTATTCTACCATTCCTAGATTTTTTTAAAGAATTCAAATCAGGTTGTGTTATGTTTGTGGTGAGTTACATGAGTCTACTTCAAATCCTCTTTCACAGTGGAGAGCTCTGACTCTTAAGTAACTACATGTAGAGCTAGACTGATGAAGAGATCTGTGTGTCTCCCAGTCTCCACATGTCCTTCATGGAATGAACCCTTTGTGAATCATTTTTCTCTTTGCACTTCAGGATGACAATGTCAGGTGTCTTGTAACTGTGTCTTACTCACTCAAATGCCTTGAAGAGGGGATAGTCACATGGTCTGGCCTAGATCCCACGCGCCTTTAAGGCATGGTGGCCTGTGTAGAGCTCTTGTTAGTTTTCCAGAGCAGTGTCCTGTCCTCTGAGTAGTCACAGTATTGGAAGTCATGTTTTATATCACAGTGTAGTTTCATTAGCGGGTGTTCTCATAGGAATATCTTGAATTCTTCTCTGTGTTGGGTGAGAAAGCTAACCAAGTCCTCAGTTCAGTGCTGCTTTCTCCTCGAAATGTGTGTGTAGGTAAGAAAACAAGTAATGCAAATTTTGGTACTACGATGGCTGTGGGAAAATAAAACAAGACAGCATGAGAGTGTGAGCCTGGGTAGGAATTGCTAGAGAGAGGACACAGGGCCAGAGAGAGCCGAGTAACGGCACAGTGACCACAGAGTCAGGCAATCATTTCAGTCCTTAAGGTTGTTGGAATATTTTTCCAGAATCATAATCTTTACAAAAGGTTTTTTATTTGGAAGCCAGGCGTGGTAACACACGCCTTTAATCTCAGTACTACGGAGGCAGAGGCAGGCAGGTCTCTGTGAGTTCAAGGCCAGCCTGGTCTACAGAGCAAGTTCTAGGACAGCCAGGGCTACACAGGGAGACCCTGGCCTGAAAAACCAAACCAAACCAAACCAAACCAAACCAAACCAAACCAAACCAAAAACAAAACTTTATTTGGAATTTCAAATGTTTTCTAGGATTTTGTTTGACAAAAAAATAACTTTGAAAGTATGATTATTTTACTTTAAAAACAAAAGTAATAGTTTATTTTGACTTTTATTTTGAGTAAAACGAATTTTATGTTTTGTTTTATAATAAATTCTTAGAAATGGTTGCCATTATATTATTTTGCAAATTTCTATTTATGTATAGGTATCTGTGTGAGTGTATGACATGTGTGTCCAGGTATCTGTGGAGGCCAAGAGAGGGCATCAGGTTCCCTAGAGCCGGAGTCCTAGGTGGTTGTGAGCCATTCCCCTTGTGGGTGCTTGGACCTGAACTCTGATCTAGAGCAGTCGATGCTCTTAAGCACAGAGCCATCTCTCCAGCCCCTTGCTGTGATCTTTATGTTACCAAATACAGCTCTGATGAATAAATAGCACGGCAATACAATTGGCTTGCAGCCGATTTGTTTCTCTTCTTCTTAAAGAAACTGATCACCCACGAGAAGTTTGAAAGTGCATGTGAAGAACTAAATAATGCGTTACTTCGGGAACAGCAGGCACAAATGCTGTTGAACGAACAGGCCCAGCAACTACAGGAGCTGAATTACAGACTTGAGTTGCACTCCAGCGAGGAAGCTGACAAAAACCAGACTCTCGGAGAAGCTGTTAAGGTAAAGCATCTTTTGTATAATGAGTTATTTGTTGCTTGTGTGGATCCTGGTGTGCTTGTGTATGTCATGCATAGCTCCTGAACAGAGCATAGGGCCAAAGGTGTGAAGTCTTTCTCTGTAAATGGTTTGTAAGGATGGTGTGAGGTGTCATTCTGTCCTCACTTACAAGCCTTCATGGATACATCTAGAAAATGTAAAAGTGGGTTTTACTGACAGGTTGAAAACAAAGCATGTATTTTATTTTATTTTTATTTTTTAAGTAATTTATTTTTATTTTATGTGCATTGGTGTTTTGCCTACATGTATGTCTGTGTGAGGGTATCAGATCCTGGAGTTATTGACCATTGTTAGCTGTCATGTGGGTGCTGGGAATTGAACCTGGGTCCTCTGGAAGAGCAGTCAGTGCTCTTAACTGCTGAGCCATCTCTCTAGCCTCCAAAGTAGGTATTTTAACAGTAATAATTTTCTAAAATGTATTTTTTATTGAAAATAATTTTTTCATATAATATATTCTGATCATTGTTTTCCTTCTGCCAACTCCTCCCCAATCCTTCCCATCTACCTACCAACCAACTCCACACCCTCTCTCTCTCTCTCTCTCTCTCTCTCTCTCTCTCTCTCTCTCTCTCTCTAATTAGGGCTTTGTCTCCACCATTATTTGGTGACATCATTTAGGTTTCTTTCATATATGTGTATAATTTGAGAAGTTTATACAGTAGTGGGTTTTCATATGACCCTCAAATGGCTCTCAGTGTTAGTTGGCCTTCCCCATATTCCATCTCTTACCCTTCTCTCCCTCTCCCCATTTAATCCTCCCTCTCCTGTCTCCCCACTCTCTCCATAACTGCATATTCTATTTCTCCTTCCCTGGGAGGTCCCCCTAGTCCTTTATTCTATACCTAACCTCCATGGTCATATGGATTGTAGCATGCCTATCAAAAGCTTAAGAGCTAACATCTACATATAAGAGAATACATAAAATACTTGTCTTTTGGGGATCTAGGTTACCTCACTCAGGATGATTTTTTCCTTTGATTTGGGATTCTTTTCTTTCATCTATTCCCATTTTCTTAGATTTGGTCTTTTCATAATGGCCCAGATTTCATGGATATTTTGTGCCTGGATTTTTTTAGATTTAACATTTTCTTTGACTAAGGTATTCATTCCTTCTACCTGGTCTTCAATCCTGAGATTCTCCCATGTTTTGTAATCTGTTGGTGAGGCTTACCTCTGAGGTTTTTGTTTGACTTTCTAAGTTTTTCATTTCCAGTTTTATTTTTGTTTGGGTTTCTTTTTTTTAATGTCTTTTTTTTCATTTTTCTTTATTAAGAAATTTCTACTCATTCTACATACCACCCACAGATCCCAGCCCTCCCTCCCAAGCCACCCCACATCCCCACACCCCCCAAATCAAGGTCTCCCATGGGGAGTCAGCAGGGCCTGGCACACTGAGCCTAGGCAGGTCCAAGCCCCTTCCCACTGCACCAAGGCTTTACAAGGCATCACACCACAGGCGCCAGGCTCTTGTTTGGTTTTTTTAGCGACTCTATTTCTTTGTTACATTCTTCTTTCATGTCATGAATTGTTTTCACTATTTTATTCTACTGTTTGTGTTTTCACACACTTTATCAAGGGATTTATTCTATCTTCTTCAAGGTCCTTTTCTTTCCCACCCACCAGTTCCCAAATAACTGACACAGGCCTGGACTTAATATTAATTATAAATACTTGACTGATAGCTTAGGCTTGTTACTAACTAGCTCTTACAATCTAAATTAACCCATATTTCTTATCTAAGTTCTACCACGTGGTGAATGACTTGTTACCTCATTTTGTACACATCCTGTTACCTCTGCTTCTGACTGGCGACTCCCGAGACTCCACCCTTTTTCTTTCCAGTGCCCTCCTAGTCTGGCTCTCCCTCCCAGTCTCTTCCTTCCCAGCTATAGGCCAGTCATCTTTGTTAACCAATGAGAGTAATACATATTTACAGTGTACAAAGATTGTTCCACAGCAGTCTTTGAACATATTCATGATTGTTTTGAAGTCCTTGTTTTGTGCTTCAGCTGTTATTACACTTCTCAGGACCTACTGTATTAGTTGGGCTACTGGCTTATGGTGGAGGCATATTGTCTTGGCTGTTAATTTTTGTGTATTTTGAGCTGGTGTCTAGTCATCTGGAGTTAGGATGACTGAGGTGATTCTAGGAGTTGATGTCTGGTCTTGTCTTTGGTGAGTGGGCATTCTGCTCCTTAGTTTCTGTTGCTCTCTCTGGATCTTAGGAAAATGTGGTAGCTCTGAGTTGCCTGGTAGAGAATGCTTCTTCAGGTTGGTGAATGGCAGAGAGGGATAGAGATGGACTAGGAGGAAAGACTGAGAGGGGCTTCAGGAAAGCACTTCGGGGATCCTGTCCACACCAAGAGCTGGAGTCCCCAGGGAATTGGAGATGGGATAGGAGGAGAGGCTCCTATAAGTACATTGCAGTGTAACTAAGAATCATCTGGTGCTATAGGGATGAAAGGGCCAAGGGGACTCTAGGTCTCGCCAAGAGTAAGAGTTGGGAGTCTCCAGTGAATGGAGTTGAGGGGGAGGAGGGGCCCCGCAAGTGGGTTGATAGGGCTGAGAGTGAGAATGGAGATACTGTAATGGAGGACGGGAAGGAGAGTGTGATTCACCAACCTGAGTCCCAGCCTGTTGTGGCCACTGGGGGTCCAGGTAGATAGTGTTTCTAGGCATCAGGGTGGCACAAAGAAATAGGGATGGGCTGGAAGGGAAGGCTGAGAGGGTCCACACCGAGGTTTGGAGGAGTCTCCAGGGTATGGAGGTAGGGTGGGAGGAGCGGCACCTGTAAGTAGGCTGCTGCAGGGTGGCTGGTGAGACTGGAGATGTAACGGAGGACAAGAAGGGGAGTGAACATTCCCCACCCGAGTCTCAGCTTGCTGTAGCCTCTTGGGGGTCTGATGTAGAGACTGTCCCTAGGTACTAACAGCTGACACAGTGGAATGGGAATGGGCTCTCAGGGAGGGCTGAGAGGGTCCACAGGAAGGAGCAAAGCTGGTTCATACCAAGGCCCGGCGGGCGGAGTCCCCACTGATGGTTTCATGAGTCGGATTCCTTTGGATATATGTAACGTTCCCCTTTCTTCCTTTTTGATTGACAACATTTATGTATTTAGGGTTGGAAAGGACGGATACTACCGTCCAATTTGGTGAACCAGTGAGGTTTTTAAGGGTTATTTTCAGTAATATGGGTAGGGGTTACTTAAACAGGAGCAGAAACAAGTCAAAGACAGCTGCATCACCAAGGCCCTCCTTCAGAGACCATGTAATTTCTGTTAGCATCTGCTCTTAACATTGCATACAATAGCTAAGGTAGATTTTTCTAAGATTTAATTATGCTAAGGAGTTTTCAGGTAATACCTCATTTAATCCTCTGTGATTTCTTTTTTTATGTGTGATTTCTTAATTAGGATTAATTCCTAGATGAGGAATTACTTGGTCAAAAGCCACAAACTATTTTATTTTTGAGACAGAGTCATGCCATATAGTCCAAACTGACCTTGGAGTCACGATCCCCATGTGTTAGTGTGTTAGCCTTCCAAGTTCTGAGATCACAGGCAATGCCGCCACACCGGCTTCCCACAGACATTTGAAAGTGCGTATATGTATCAGTTGGCTCACAGCAAGTTCTTAACGAATTCATTAGCTCCTAGATGTTTGAGAACTGTATGTTTGCCCAACTTGGCAGTTTCTATTTACAGAATTTTTGCTAATGTAATACATGTTTGTTATTTTAATTTGTATTTCTTTGATTATTAATCAAGGTCAGCATTTTAACAAATATACTGATCATTAAATATGTTTGTGCTTCCTGTCCTATAAATAGGTAACATAGTTAGCAGGGTCATGCGGGAGTATTTCTGTAAATGCTGGCACTTGTGTTTAGATACCATATCTTCCAGATGATAGAGTTGCTTGTGTTAGTTTCTTTAAAATATGAGTAGCTTAAATATTGTTGTCAGGAGTGGAAAATTGTTTAATTACTCTCTCTTAATTAGAACTAGCAGGTGGTAATGTAAAAATGTTCTCTTGTGGGAGGTAGCATGGTTCAGTGGAAAAAAAAAGCTGGCCTTGGCACAAGGCTTCTCTATTTAAATCCCAGTTCTGTCGCTTGAGCAAACGACTTAACCTTCTCAGCCTTACTTCCCTGTGCAGAGATAGGGCTAATGAAACCCACAGCTCAGGGTTTTCATGAGACTAAATGAAGACACTATTTGAAAGCAATTATATGCTTGATAAATATTCTTCTGTGGCTTTCATAAGACTTTAAAACAATAAGATTTATAGGTTCGTATTTATAAAATAAAACACATTCATGAATAGAAGATACAGAAAATAGAGAAGAGTGAAAATTTTACCCATGACTTTTTATCTGAAACAGCCACACTTATGGATTTTAGTTTTAGTGATTTCTTTACATTTATTTATTTATTGATTGTGTGTGTGTGTGTGTGTGTGTGTGTGTGCGCGCGCGCGTGTCACATGCTGGAAGGAAAGAATGACTCTCACAAGTTGTCCTCTGACCTGCGCATTCATGATGTGGCATGTGTGTACCCTCACACATGTGTGTATGCCTACACACAATAAATGAATGTAAAAGAGATGGAAATTTGCCTTTGGTTTTTGGTTTATAATCCTTAACGAATTAAGGGAGTTTTATTTCTAGATTACTCTTATTTAAGAAAAATGAATTGATATTGGATATTGAAAAATATATTCTAAACACCCATTGAGATGATTATATTGTTTTTCTTTCCAACTATATTAGGCTATGTTAGATTATATCAGGCACTGGCAAACTATGGCCTGTGAACAAGCTAAAGATTTTTTGATATATATGATAAATTGCAAACAAGTAAACATAAAACAAAAGAAAAAGTAATAAAGCCTGTACATGGCACAGTCACACATGGAGTGGTATCTCAGTCCTTTCTTTGGCTGCTGTAACAGAATACCATAGACTCGGTAATTCATACAAACAAATTTATTTCTCCCTGGTCTGGAGGGTGCAAGAATACCATCAAGGTCCTGGCATCTAGTGAAGGCCTTTCTGCAACATCCTGCCGCAGACAGCTGAGTGCAAGACAGCATGGGTACCTGAGAAAGGGAATGTAGCTAAACTTACCCTTTTATAAGGAGCCCACTTCCATAACGACTAACCTGTTCCCTCAATAATGACATTAATCCATGAGGGTAGAGTCTTCATGACCCCATACCTTTAAAAGGGGTTTCAGTGTTTTAACATGGGTGCATTGGAAATCAATTTTCTAACACATTTAAATCATGGTAAATGGAAGCTATATACTGTATAACAAGTGAACTTTGTGGTAAACAACCGAGCTTAAAGAGAGCAGATATTTCAGTACTAGAAATAAAGATGAAGGAATGGAAGTCTAAATAGCTCATTGTAGACCGGTTGGAGGCTAGAGTTGATAATCAGAACAGGAAAATTTGGGCCTTGTAGCTCATAACTTAGAGAACATCTGCTTGCTTGAAGCTGGGAGTCAGGAAGGGCTACTGTGAAATGGGTACTAGAGAATACGTCTGCTAGACACATGGCAACATGGGAGCTGTTCTGGAGAGTAGGTGGGAAATTTTACTAAAGAACAGAAACCTCAAGTTCTTCACACATGAATAGAGAATCTTAGTGTATACTCCTGTTATGATTCAATTTAGCTGAGAAATTATCTTGAAAATGGTCTAGTTTTTGTAGAACCAATATTCTTATAGAAAGAGCTTGAAAATCATTCAGCAAGGAGGTTACTGTAGGGTAGAGAACACAGGGAAGGCTTTGGGGGAGTTTAGGATTACAATTCATATGATTGTACATCAACTAAAAAATTTGTACTTCAGGTGGTACAAATATAAAATGTGCTAAAGTCAAGTATTTAAATGTTTAAAATGTAACAATAATCTTCTTACGTTAATTATCAGGTATTGAAAAACCTAGGAAAATAAAGACCATTGACTTTCACCGATACTTTTGGTTTCTGCGGCTGGTGCCATTCTTAGACTTGGTTTATCTGGATATCCATTTCACTGTCCCAAAATGAATTGATTTCCCTGTGTTACTTTGTTATAATTTGATGGTTTAGTGTATATATGATGTTGCATAATATGTTAAAAATAAATGCTGATAGGATTGGGAAATAAGAGTAAATGAGGCTATGAAGGATACTCATGAAATGGCAATAATTTTAGCAGAAGTGGGAACAGTGCAGAAGACTGAGCATCATCATAGTATTTTCCTGAAATGACACTGCTTGTATGAAATGCGGGTTTCCATTTTTCTCTCTACTAAGTTTGAGGTTAAGAATGACAGGATAATCTGAATATAGTGGCACATACCTATCATCTTAGCACTCAGGAAGCAGAAGAATAAGGTTTCAAAGCTAGCCTGAGTTACACAGTATATCCATGTTCCCACCACCCTTCTCCCAAAGACTGGATAATTTAGGTTTAGAATAGCTGTATTTGTATAGATTTATTTCTTCCTGAAAATTTGGGTATTTATTAAATTCTTATAATTTTCAATTGTAACTGTAACATACTAAATGCTTATTATTTATGGAAGATATAAAATATTTTGTATTCATAGGATCACCCAAAAAGAGTCTTCCAATTTATCTTCCTTAAAAATAAGAACTGACCATCTAATTTATCAATACATGTATTGTTAGAATCTTCAATGTTGGGAAAGTACAGTACTTATCTTTGTGGAGAATATCTACTGAATTTAGTTATAAGAATACCTACATCAAAATGGCTAGTGAGAATTTAGTAATGGCAGCTGAAACTATTATGAAACCGTATATTCTCTATCATGGTTTTATAATTTTGTTCATGAAAATCCTGGAATGGTGAGATAGAATGGTTTGGGGCAGGGGTAAAAATAAAGATTTATTCATAGTAAACGATTCTATACATAAGAGACCCTAGGTGCTTCTCTTGCCATCAACCACCCATCCCTTTAGGACTTGGCCTCTTGATGTGGACTCAAGGGTACCCCTAGTTCTTTCCAACACCCCTTTTAGCCTTTCCAGCCTGTCACCATTCCTTTGGGACTCCCTATCAACTGACAGAACCTTTTTTTTTTTTTTACCATGGACCCACAGCCATCACACTAAGCTGACATTCAGGTACACTACCCTTATCCTTCCCCTCTTCCTTTCGAGTCTCTAGACTTATCTTAGACCTTCTGCAGCCTGGCCATTGAGTCCCCCGTCTCAGTCCACTTCCATTCCCTTGAAATTCAGCCTCTTGGTGTGGACCAAAGGTCATCCCTGATACTCCTTTCATCTTTTCCTGCTAGCCTGTCTGTGGTCCTTTGTGACTCTCCTAGGACTGTCAAAACCTTCAGCTTTCTACTAGGCTTTCTACTGGCCACACTTGACTTGGGTTCTGGGACCCATAGCTGCCACACTTGGGTAGGACCCATATTGGAGAAACAGCAACCAAAGAATGGAACACCCACCCATTAAAGGTGAGACCAGATATTTATATCAAGAAACACCTCAAACATTGTAACTCTAGATGCCTAGATCCCAGTGCAAAAATACAAATGTGGGCCATCAATTCAATATGCTTCCAGAAACTAGCAACTCTATAATAATAAGCCCAGAAAAAACAATTTAGCTGAAGTACAATACAAGGACTTTCAACTAGCAATTATGAATGTGTTCAAGGACCTTAAAGAGGACATGAATAAATGATCATGAAAACATATGCAGTTGAAATAAATAATGAAAACAATCCACAACATGAGAATAGAATTTAACAAAGGGAATCACTAAAGGAATGCCAAAGTGAAATAAAACTACATGAAAAGTTGAGGAAGTCAAACAAACCTCAGAGATAAGCCTCACCAACAGAGGACAAGGCATAGAAGAGTGGATCTCAGGTTTTGAAGACAAGACATAAAAGGTTAAATCTAAAAAAACAAAAATCCAAGCACATCCATTAGATCTGGGACACTATGAAAAGACCAAATATACAAATAATAAGAACAGAGGAAGGAGTAGAAAACACAGATCTAAGACATAGAAAACATTTTTCAACAGAATCATAGAAGAAAATTTCCCTAATCTAACCAAAGAGTTGCCTATCAAGGAATATCCTTTCTTTATTTTGTACATTTAGTGTTATGATTATTATGTGTCATGGTGTTTCTTTTCTAGTTCTATTTGGCATTTGGCAATTAAATAGAAACAAAACAAACAATTAAAAAATAGTACAAAGAATCAATGAAACAGATTTGGCTCTTTGAGAAAATCAGCAAGATTGGCAAATCTTTAGCAAGTAAACCAAAAGACACAATAAAACTGGGCATGAAAAGGGAAACTTTAAAACAGATATTGGTGAAATCCAGAGAATCAAAAGGACAAACTTTAAAAATCTGTGCTCTATCAAATTGCAAACCCTAAAAGAAATGGATAAATTTCCTAATGTATGACCTACCACAGTTGAATCAAGATGGAATAAACAATTTAAACTTAGACCCAATTTAGACCCATAACTCTATTGAAACAGAACTGTAATTGAAAATCTCCCTTCCCACCCAAAAAGCTCAGGGTCAGATGGATTCAGTGGAGAATTCTATCAGACCTTCAAAGAATCAATGCCAACACTCCTCAGATTATTATAAAAAAAAAAAAAGAAACAGAAGGAACATTGCCCAATTTATTTTATGAGGTCATGGTTACCCTGATAACTAACTCACATAAAGACCAAACAAAGAAAGAGAATTACAGACCAATTTCCCTTATGAATGTAGATGAAAGAATTCCCAATAAAACACTTGCAAACTGAATCTAAGAACACATAAAAAAGAAAGTCTACCCTGATCAAGTGGCCTTTATCACAGAGATATAGGGATGATTCAATATACATAATTGATAAATGTATTCCACCATATAAACAAACCAAATGATCATCTCATTAGATTCAGAAAAGGCGTTTGAAAAAATCCAACATCCCTTCGTGATAAAAGTTCTGTGGATACTGGGGATATAAGGGACATACCTCAATATAATAAAAATTTACAGCTCACAGCCAGCATCAACTTAAACAGAAACTTGAGAAACTCAAAAAATTTCCCCAAAAGTTAGGACTAAGGTAGGGTTGTCCATTTTCTCCATACCTGTTCCATATAGTACTTAAAGTCTTAGAACAAGCAATAAGACAACTGAAGGAGATCAAGGGGATACACATAGGAAAGGAAGAAATAAAAGTATGTTTTTTTTAAAGATATAATTGCATACATAAATGACACTAAAAGCTCCACCAGGATACTTTCAAAGCTGATAAACATTTTCAGCCAAGTAGCATGATACAAAATTAACTCAGATCAGTAGTCTTCCCATATACAAATGACAAATGGACTGAGAAAGAAATTAGGAAAACAGTGTCTTTCACAATAGCCTCAAATAATATCTTAGGACAATCCTACCTAATCAGGTGAAAAACCAACACATGACGTATGGGCAACACTAACTGGACTCAGTATGTGTTATATACACATATATGTATATTTGTGTATATACATGTAACAATAATAACTATACAAGAAGAGAACAAATTCAGAGTAGGTGGTAGGTGGGATATGGGAAAGAGTTGGAGAAGGGAGGGGGAAAGGTAGAAATGATGTTAATATAGTGTTTTCATATATTAAATTCTCAAACAATTAAGAAAACATGGTATGTATCTATGCTGAAGTTTGTATCAGCTATAAAGAACAAGGTCATGTTGTTTGCAGGATTATGGATGCAACTCAAGATAATCAGTAAGTGAATTAAGTCAGTCTCACAAAGACAAATATCATATACTTTTCTTACTTGTGGTTCCTAGATTTCATACGTACATAACACACACACACACACACACACACACACACACACACACACGAAATTAGGAATGAAACTGCACATAGAAACAAAGGGGAAATAGTAGGGAGGAGAAAAAAGAGGGTAAGAGAGTATGTACCCAAGAGTAATTTATATACTTCTGTGAAAATATCCTATGTAACCCAGTACTGTGTACAATGAATATATGCCAGACAAGAAAAATAGATGAAGCAATTTAAGCATTTTTTAATGGGCACACCCCAAGTATAATAAAAATAACATCTGTCATATAATTCATTTTCTCAGAGTAGGATTAGTAACATCATTACTTAATTTAAAAGTTTTATCATTTTTACTTTAATCCCATATGTTTCTATCTTCCTAATGGGTTACACTATTGAGACCTCCAGGGTAGTCAATTATATATGAAGGTCAAGGAAAAGAATAAAAAGGCAACAGTGTTCATATCCCATTATAAATAATAGCTTAGCAGAAAATTCAATTTAGAAGCTAAAAGATTAATAAACTGTCATTCTCTTTTTTCTTAGCCTGATCAATGGAAAAGCACATACTAAACTATAACACCTACCTTTTAGCTTAAGCTTAGGACATATGTTGTCGTTTTCAAAGTGCACATTTTCATAGGTAAATAGTCTTTTCATGCTTAAACTTGTTCTCAGTCAGTTGTTATCTGAAGTTAAAACTTCTTTCTTTTTTTCTTTATTTTGGTTTTTCAGGATAGGGTTTCTCTGTGTAGTCCTGACTGTCCTGGAACTCACTCTGTAGACCAGGCTGGCCTTGAACTCAAGAGATCTGCCTGCCTCTGCCTCGGAGTCCTGGGATTAAAGGCGGGTGCCACTAGGCTAAACTATCACTTCTTAACTGAGTACTTTGATTAGATTACATTTTAAAAGTTATTTAAAGTATTTTATGTTATGTCTTTCAACTTACTTTGCATAATTATTTTACAGGCATCTAAAATTGTCTTTTGTAACCAAGCATGCTTATTATAAACTTAATAAACAAAACCTTTTATACAATCCCATTTATCTTTTGTATATAACCATTATTAAAAATTTCACAGATCAACCTAGAAGTATGCTATATTTTGTATTCTGCTTTTTTAAGTAGAGGAGGTATTGTTTTCATTTTGTACTGTCAAAGCCTTATTCCAGCACACTTTAGAATATTGAAAGGAAGTATGCAAAAGCAGAAACAGAAAGAAATCGGGTTACAGTAGAATCCTGATGGAATATGATAGTGGCTTAGACCAGAATAGTAGGAGTAAGGATGCTGAGGTTTTGGTTTGTATTTGGAAGGTAAAACTTAGAGATTTTTCATAATGTAGATATGAGGGAGATAAGTTAAGGGTGATCATTTTGCAGCTGGATTTATGGGTTTGCCATTTAGGAACAGTTATTAGGATTACTTAAAACATTTTTTTTAGAACAAAATAAAAACGTAAGTACAATCTGCTCACTCTGTATAGTGTTACTTGTATGTATGTTTGTATGTATCTTTTTAGGGCTGACCATTTGATATTGGATAATCAAAAGTGTACTCTTAAGTTTTAATAGTGAAAAATGCTACAACCTGAATATTCACCAACAGGAAAATGATTAAATACATTGTAGTACATTTATGAGACAAAATATTGCATAAATGTATTTTTAAAGGGAATTTTTTTTTTTGTTTTTTTGGACCAGTCTATTGGTATTCTGTAAGCTTCTTGTACTTTCATCGGCATGTCCTTCTTTAAGTTGGGAAAGTTTTCTTCTATGATTTTGTTGAATATATTTTCAACAGTGCCTTTGAGCTGGAATTATTCTCCTTATTCTATCCCTATTATTCTTAGGTTTGGTCTTTTTGGTGTCCTAGATGTCCTGGATGTTTTGTGTTTAAAATGTGCTGGATTTAACATTTCTTTGATGGATGAATCTATTTCCTGTATCCTATCCTCAAAGCCTGAGATTCTTTCTTTCATCTCTTGTATTCTGTAGTTCCTGTTTGTTTACTTAGATTTCCTTTTTCCAGAATTCCCTTGATTTGTGTTTTCTTTATTGCCTCTATTTCAATTTTCAAGTCTTGAACTGTTTCCTTCACCTGTTTGATTGTTTTTTCTTGCCTTTCTTTAAGGGATTTATTGATTTCTTCCAATTTTTTTGTCTGTCTTTTCCTCCATTTCTTTAAGGGAATTTTTCATTTCCTCTTTAAGAGCCTCTATCATCTTTATAAAGTTATTTTTAAGGTCATTTTCTTTTGCTTCTTTAACATTGGGGTGTTCAGGTCTTGCTGTTGTAGAACTACTAGTTTCCAGTGGTGCCATATTGCTCTTTATGTTGTTGAATGTATTCTTACACTGTCTACCCATCTCTTCCTCCAATCAGTGCAGATGGGGCCTGTGCCTTAGGGGGGGTCCCTCTTACTCCAGGTGCAGATGGGACCTGTGCCTTAGAGGGTCCTTCTTCCTCCAGGTGCAGGTGGGGCCTGTGGCTCTGGTGATTGGTGATCACTGATTCATTGGGGGAATGTTTGGGAGTGTGGGGAGGCTGCCGCTAGGTGGGTGGTAGTGAAGCAAAGGATGTGCCCTTGGAGGCTAGGGTCTAGAGGGCAGGGCTGCCCAGTCAGGAACCCAGACCCTCATGTCCTCCTCCTTACTCATATATTTTTATGTAGTTTGTTATTTTAGGGTTTTTTTTTGAGAAAAGCAAACTAATGCCATTGAGTGTGTATACTCAGATCAACACAATACAAAGAGTTTTCATTATTTTAGTTGAGTATTATAGCTCCATAAGTGAAAAAAATAATTTCAGAGAACAGGACAGTATACATGAAGAAGTTGCCGTATACAGAAGTTAAACACTGGCTGTGTTGCTTGACAAGCTTGATTCTCTTTCAGTTCTTTATACCTTTAAGGACTTTTATGCTGAAAAATATAATTCTGATTTATTATTTCAACAGACCTTCATATTTTACATTTGAAAAATAATACTTTACAGTTTTTTAAAGGAAAACTTGATAAACATAATACATTAATTTTTAAGTTTTTTTTAAATTAACTTTTTTTCATTTATTTTACATACTGGACCACAATTTCCCCTCTGTTCTTTCCTCCCATCCCCCCACTACCCCTGCAACTCCTATCAACCCCCTTCCCCATCCACTCCTCCTCTGTTTTCATTCAGAAAGAGGCAGGCCTTCCATGGGCTTCTTCAGGAAGACTCCTGAGTGCTGGGATCTCTGCATCTGCTTCCATCAGTTACTGGATGAAGGCTCTCTGATGACAATTAGGGTAGTCACCAATCTGATTACAGTAGAGGGCCAGTTCAGGCACCCTCTCCACTATTGCTAGGAGTCTTAGCTGGGGTCATCCTTGTGGATTTCTGGTGTTTTCCCGGGCACCAGGTTTCTCCCTAACCCTGAAGTGCCCCTCCTGCAATCACATAATATATTCTTGCATGTTATAGGAATATTTGCTTGATAGAATAAGGAAAATATTTGTAACTGGAGTTACGGATGATGGTGAACCACCATGTGGATTCTGGGAACTGAACTCAGGTCTGCTGCAAGAGCACAAAGTGCTTTTAACTCATTTCTCCAGCTTGTTTGTCCGGTTTTCTATTGGTCACTTCTAACAGTTAGTGGTGTGCTGCCCCCAGGGAGTGGCAGGTATTTTTTTTATTATTATTCTCTCATGTATTACATCCTGACCCCAGTTTCCTCTTCTTCCTCTCCTCCCAGGCTCTCTCCACCACCTTCCCTCTCCCCCAGATCCACTCCTCATTTCCTTTCAGAAAAGAGCAGGCCTCCCAGGGATATTAACCAAATATGGCATATCAAGTTACAATACGACTAAGCACATAGCCTCCTATTAAAGCTGGACAAGGCCACCCACTAGAAGGAAAAGGGTCCCAAAAGCAGGCAAAAGAGCCAGAGACAGCCCCCATTCCCACTGTTAGGAGTCCCACAAGAAGACCAACCTACACAACCATGACATATATGTAGAGTACCTAGGTCCGTCCCATGCAGGCTCCCTGGCTGTTGGTTCAGTGTCTGTGAGCCCCTGTGAGCCCAGGTTAGCTGATTCTGTGGGCTGTTTTCTTGTGGTGTACTTGACCTTTCTGGTTCCTGCAAACCTTCTTTCCCTTCTTCCCAGGGAGTCTCTGAGCTCTGCCTGATGTTTGACTGTGGGTCTCTGCCTCTGCTTCCCTTGGTTGTTGGATGAAGCCTCTTTGATAACGGTTATGCTAGACTCCAGTCTACAAGTGTAGCAGAGTATCATTAGGAATCATTTCATTGACTTTTTTTTTTTGCCAATCATGTTTGGTTCTCTTTTAGGTCTGTGGGCTGTCCAGCCTCTGGGTCCTGGCCTCCAGGCAGTGTCAGGTGTGGGCTCCCTCTCTTGGCATGGATCTCAAGTTGGACCAGTCTTTGGCCACTCTAAGTTTGTGGCCTCACCTGGACTTACAGAGCCTGTTTTAGTTGAGGTTTAGATAAAAATTGTGACTATTACAGAATTTTTCTTTTTCTGTAATTAAACTATACCTTTTATTATACAACAAAACAAATTTTATGCATGAAACTGATTGATTTCTTATACCAGTTCTACAAACAAAACAACAACAACAACAACAACAAAACCCTTGACAATGTATATGTGTGGCTTGGTAATTTTTATGAATCATTTATTGTTCTCTGTAGTAGACTGATCTTAGTATTTTAATTAGAATAATTATTTCTATAGTCTTTCTGCTCTCCCTCTTCCATGATGTTCCCTGAGCCATAGGTGGAGGAGTTCTGTTGTAGATGTTGGTGCTGATCTCCACACAAACCATTGACTTATGCATCATGACCTACTATGGTTTTCTGTAGTAGTTTCTGTTTGCTGTAAAGAGATACTTCTTTGATGAGAGGTGAGAACTGCATTCACTTCTGGGTATAAGGATGAGTTTTAGAGTGTAGCTAGGAATTATGCTGGTCTTGTAAAATGATTGTGGTAGATTATCTTCTGAGATCCATGACCTCACTCACCCTGGGTAGTTGGCTGTTTCTAGTACCAGAGATGATTTGCCTCCTACCGAGTGTGTCTTAAGTACAATTAGATATCTGTTGATGATCATAAAGATGTGCGTACTACTACTGCACCTTTAGGTAGACTTTGCCACGCTGGTCATTGTAATAATTCACTGGCAGCATAGCTTGTTAGGACTACTGGTTGCTTCCCTTCCTTAAAACTTACTTAGTACTTTCTGGAACTCTGAAAGCTATACTGTAGGAAGGAGACTTTCAGGTTAGATCCAGCTTGAATGTTCTGAGTCCTGTGTCCAAAGTGTGTGGTGTTTTCAGCAATAGGGGATGACCTTCAACCTCCGAAAGGTAAGCAAGGACAACAACAAAATCCTGTACTGTTTTCGGAGTCATTTGGACTAAACAACTCTGGTTGAGGTTTCTCGTGCCGGGTACCAGGGGAGGTGTTGTTGGACTGTGGCTCTAGTGAGGAGCGTTTCAGCTCAAGTGGAATAATTTCATTAAAAATATATGTACACACATATATTATGTGTAATTTTACAAAATAATAAAATGACATGATCCCTTGAGGCTTTATTAAATGTCCTTGGTATTATTGTCTCTCTTTGCCCATTTCCTTCTGTATTGACCTCCTCCTTCCTCTGCAGTTAGAGCCCCTTCCATTTTGTCTCATTTCACGCATTTTCTCACTGGATTCCGCTATTCTTCTCTTTAGTGTCCCTCACAGTCACTTTTCACTTTCCGGTTTCCTTTTCTGACTAGCACAGGAGAGGTTTGAAGAAGGTCACGGACATGGAAGGTGCTGGAGGAGGACAGTGAAGGGGGAAATGATGTAATTATGTTTTAATTAAAAAATTCAATAAAAGAACAGTTCCTTCTAATGTACTTTTTCTCTGATGCTATTTCCTCTGAGTGGTCAAATCATTGCCAGGATTCCAGCGTGGCTCAGAAAACTGTTCAGGGAGCATCATAATGTACTTGACTTTGAGACTTCAGACTAGCTGGATGTTAAAATTTTTCCTTTTTTCTAGGATAGTCAGACTTGAATGATAGTGATCTGTTTATTATTCTTGGAGAAGTAATATTAATTGAATAAATTTGATTTTTTTCTCTGTTCCACTTAACTCTCTCAAAATTACTCTTTTGGTATCAATTAAATTGAGTGTTTCTTCCCCTTCTATGCCTGAATTTCAGAGAATACTTTTCTTGCTTATGATATTAGAAATACAACTTCTAGTGTGCCATGTTAGAATTCAGATTGCTAAAGCTTTTTGCCTTAAAATACCAATGATATGATTGACAGCTTAAAAACACAAAGAGTGAAGAGATCTGGTAGTAGGCCTGTCAGTCATCCTACCATGAATTCAGAGAATATTTATTTGATGACACAAAGGTAAGGTGGCCATCATCCCCGTGGATAATTACCTCACATGTAGTAAATATAAGTTGTAAATAGTATCATGATGTGAGTATGAAATATTCCCTAAAGGCACATGTGTTTGAGCACTTGTCTTCTGTGGATCTTTTATGCCTTTATGTTTTCATATTCAGTTCTTTTGTTTTAGATTTGTAAAATCTGAGTTTCTCTTTATGATTTCTACTGAGATGTTTTATTGCCATCTTTTACTTTTTTGGTTGCTTTATATAGCATTTTAAAAAATAGTTGGTTTCTTCTTAAGTTGTAGTCTGCCACTCTGTGTTTAACAAACAGTGGACAAATACATTCTCCTCCTCAGTTCCTGAACACTCTTTTTTTTGAGATGCCTTTATCTACGTCATCTTTCCCATTTATTTCTGTTGATCTTTTTCTTTCACGTTGGATGGTATGGAGATGATATTCCAAAAAACCAACCATAGCAATTATTTGTGGTCCCACAAGAGCTTCCAGAACTTTGCAACTTCCTTTCATTACACACAATCTATTTCCCTTTCTTTGAATTTTTGTATGTTTTAATAAAATAACCCAGCATGGCTTTTGAGAATTTATCGAGAAAGCTTAATTCATCTTCTCACTATTTGACCTCCTTCCCCCTTTCCATTGCTCTCTTCCTATCTTTCTCTTCTCCCATCTCTCTCTTCTCTGTTGGGATATAGCTATAATTCTCTGAGAATGCCTGGGTCACACACACAGTGAGCTATGAGTGCACGTGTTCAGCTAATAGCCGAGCTAAGGTCTAATGCAACAAACCACCACCAACATCCAGATGTGTGAGTACACCTTCAGATGACTGTGCACTCTGGCCTTCAGCCAAGCTGCACGTACCAGGGAGCAGAGTATAGCAGTCTCTGTATGCTGTGCCCTGTGTTCTGATGGATAGAGTGTACATGATCCCAACAAACACTAGTTTGGCACCATTACATTTTGGAGCAATTTGTTACATAGATCTAGTAACTGGAACAATGGTTTTCATCAAATTTATTGAAAGGTTTGTTTGGGCGTTCACACTTGAGAATGAAGGGAAAGGAAAGCTAATTAAGGGTCCTTTGTATGGAGGCAAGTCTTGGTGACTGGTTTGCTTTAGAGTGAATGGACTGGCTGTGAGTTTGCTTGTAAGCTGTAAGTGACCCCTAATGAGTGTGCAAGTGTCCCCCTTTGCATTAGCATTTGGCGCTAGTTACTTTTTTTTTTTTCTTTTTTTTTGGTTTTTCGAGACAGGGTTTCTCTGTGTAGCTTTGCGCCTTTCCTGGGACTCACTTGGTAGCCCAGGCTGGCCTCGAACTCACAGAGATCCGCCTGGCTCTGCCTCCCGAGTGCTGGGATTAAAGGCGTGCGCCACCACCGCCCGGCCGCTAGTTACTTTTTTTATCCCTGGAGAACTCGTCCTTCTTTTTTGGTTCTAGTTTGTTTTGTGGTGTAAAGCCACCCTCAACCCCCACAAGTTCATGTGTTTGCGGGGAGTTCTCTGTGAGTGGAATGACAAGTAGGTGGCTAACTATTCTCTCAATTCATTTTTGTTTCCTGTACCTTGATTTACTCCTGTCTTATGCTGTATCCTTGTTTTCAAACTCTTCTAGATAGAAAGTTTTCTCTTTCTGTATAAATCTTCAGCATATACTCCAGTTTGAAGATAATTTCCCTGCTTCTGACATAGAGTTTGGTACAAAGAGGCAGTGTCCATTGTCCACTTGAACTGGACTTCAGACCTTCTTAAATTAGTTTCTGAATTACAAATGTTTGTTTATTTAAAATTTTATTGTTATTTATGTGTGTATGTATGTATGTATGTATGCCATGTTATGTGTGTCTGTGGAAGCCAGAAGAGGGCATCAGATCTTAGTGAAAGATTTTGATTTGAGTTTTCATTTTAATTTGGGGTGATCATAAATTTGAATTTGAGTTGGTGATTGTAGTAAAATGTGAAAAAGGTAATAAATGTCCTGAGGAAATGAAGGAAGGATCAGATGTGTTTGGGAAGCCTGGGGATGAGGAGGAAGTGAAGAAAACAGAACTGAGGGAAATCTTATGGATGCTAAGAATTCATGGAGACTACTCAGGAATGTCTTAGAACCAGAGATTGTAAATAACGGGTTTGAATTTATTGGAATGTTGTTAAAAGGTTTCTGTTTATTACATAGTCTTATTTTATATGTAGAAACTCTAAAAGAAGATTAGTTTTCAAAAGAAAGACTTTAAGAACAGAGCTGTTCCTGAACTGGGAGAAACAAGCATTTGCATATGTAAGTAGGGTGCAGAAGAAAGGGCTTAGAAATGAAGAGAGCTGCAGAAGCCCAAAGAATATTTGTAAAAAACTATAGGTTGCTGCTGGTTAAATTTTAAAACACAATTTCTTTTAAAATTACTGAGCAGGTAAGAGAATTGGTCTCTTTGGCTACACATGGATCCATAGTTTACAGGTGGACTTTCTTCTCTCGATTGGCATGCAGAAGAAACTGGGAACCGTACCCTGCTGTTCAGATCATTGGCTCTACAAGGAGAATCACGGGACTAAAGATCAGATTTCGTGTGACAAATAATGGGAAGCATTTTTGTTTACCAAGTGTCCGCTTTCTGATGGATGGATACCTCCAATATATTATTTACAGTATTCACATGGACAGATCATGTAGGCAGAAGAATTTTATTTTCTAGGCTAGGAAAATAAGTGAGACAGGGATTTTTATTAATTTGACCAAGTTCTCTCTGCTCATAAATATTAGAATAGGGACATGTATTCAGATGTGTGCACTCTAAGTTGCCTACTCTGTTAATTACATTCATTTAATCATTCATGTGTGGATGGAAAGGGAAAGTAGTAGATATGCATTTTTTTCTCTTGAGAAATTAGCCAGAAAAAAGATTCATGATCACCTGAAGGAGCACTGTGGTCAAGTGCAGCTTGAGGAAAGAGCATTGAACTATGCCTAGAGTGAAAAAGTACATCCTGAAATGCACTAAAATGCTGAGAGAGAGATAAGAAAGAGCCGAAGATTTGGGCTTGGATATGGGGATATGAAAGTTACCTACTATATATAGTAAGGTCTAAAACACTGAAATATAAGGTGCTAAAAGTCTGTCTATAATATGTTTTCTCTGGTGAATATCTAAACATTCACTTCAAAACTCTCTAGAAAAGAGATTTGAGGGATGCATGCCAAAATGGAGCTCTGTCGTGATAGCAGCAAATATGGCAAAAGGAGCAGCCTACCGAATGAACGAGACTGTGCAGTCCTGAGGTCATCAAGGGTTGCCCTTGCAGCCTGCTTTCCTGGGCTGAGGGCTGCTACCCGGGTGCCCTTCCACACTTATTACACCAGTGCCTCTCACCAGCCCTGCTACCCTGGTACCTTTCCACACTGTATCACACCAGTGCCTCTCACCAGCCCTGCTACCCGGGTGCCCTTCCACACTGTATCACACCAGTGCCTCTCACGAGCCCTGCTACCCGGGTGCCCTTCCACACTGTATCACACAGTGCCTCTCACGAGCCCTGCTACCCGGGTGCCCTTCCACACTGTATCACACAGTGCCTCTCACGAGCCCTGCTACCCGGGTGCCCTTCCACACTGTATCACACAGTGCCTCTCACCAGCCCTGACACCCTGGTGCCCTTCCACACTTTAGTACGCAGTGCCTGTCAAGCAGCGTCAGGACTCCCAGTGAGAGAGCCTCTCTGGAAGGCTGCTAGACAGTTTGTGCATTTCGTAAGTTACCAAGACATCAGGAGAAGATCTAATTTAAGCTAAAATTCTTAGAAGAAAGTGTCTTTGTTGCTTTAAGGGGCAAGACATGCAAGACTCAGTAGCTCTGGGTTACCTGTTGAGATTTACCTTAGGCTTAAACACACCAGATATGCTGTAACCAGCAAAGGTTTGTGAACAGTCTCAGCAGTATTTTTTTTTTTTTTATTTTGGTTTTTCAAGACAGGGTTTCTCTGTGTAGTTTTGGTGCCTGTCCTGGATCTCGCTCTGTAGACCAGGCTGGCCTCAAACTCACAGAGATCCACCTGGCTCTGCCTCCCGAATGCTGGGATCAAAGGCATGCGCCACCACCGGGCGTCTCAACAGTATTATAACTGTTATTTCAGTGAGAAAACCGAACAGGGTGTCTTTTTCTGAGTTCTTTGTTACTGTTTACTGCTTACTAAAAGAAAAGCATACCAAAAAATAAACTTTCCCCAAACAAACAAAAATGGCACACAGCTGTCTGGACCAGGCCATTCGGTTCTGGTGGTTGTAAAGATCTCACTGAAGAAAGTTAGTTCAGGTGCCAGGAAAGTTCTCATCCAATGGCATTATCTTTCACAGGGACACAGCACACCCGGGCTTTGACCACAATTGCAGCTTTTTCTTTGAAGTTTGGATTCTCTTTTCATTTCTAGGGACCAACACATGAAGCCACTGTGGACGGGAGGCCAGTCAAGCTTGTTGCTATTGTATATGTTTACAGTTTGGACAAGGCAGATGTCCAATGCTGTTTAAGAATTGTGTGGAATCTTGAGTACTTAGAAATTGAACAGAGATCCTGTTGAGGAGATCCTTTAACATTTAGGATTCAGTATAGTCTAAGTGAGTTCTTTCCCATTGTTTTACAATTTGCTGTTTTCTACCTCTGCCTTAGGCTGTATCTTAATATTTTTAAATTTAAAATCATTTAAAATATACTTTATGTATAGCAATACAGTTTACATATTAAATGATACTATAATAGAGTCATTTAGCATAGTTTTACACAGCAGGAAAAAGGGAAATATTGTAATTTTTTAGATTACAAAACTGTATTTGGCAAGTATTTTTAGCAATATTGAAGGCTAAATGTGAACAAAATTGGAAGATCCTATAGAAGGAGAGAGCCCTCTAGGAATGCTGTAGTGTCTGAGAATTAAATGCTACTTGGCATTTTCCTTAATCTTCTATTTCTATTAACTTATGAAACCTGGAACTGGAGGCTTAGTGGTATTATTTCTACATTGTAATTATACTAATAAACATCTTTGGCCATGACCTTGGAATCTATAGTTCAGAAGAAAAGATTTATTGACTTATGTTTGGAAGAAAAATGGGACTCTTGTATAAATAGTTGCACGTTACACACACATACCTGAATACAGTGTATTCCAGTTAGATTTCAGCCTTGTCTTCTGATTTTCTCTCAGAAATAGAGAAGGTTCTTATAAAATCTCGATTCCTGAGAGATCTTTGTTATATTATTGAGTCAACTACAAAGTAACCACTTTACTTTGAAACGTGCAAAAGCAATCAATAGGCCTACAAAACTGCCTTTAAAGATGTTTGAAATCATATTTTCCTGGTAGTCTGAATGTCGGTGTATAGGACTTCTCTGACTAGCTTGTCTATGCGTCCTTCCCCCCTCCCTCCTTCCTCCTAGATTATTTTTTTCACTATACAAGTCCTTTAGAGTTAGAGGCATTAGCGTATTTGGGCTTTGATTTCTTCTTTGTCCGTGGCCTGGGCCTCTCATGTTTGCCCTGCTTCCTGTAAAGAAGTTCCATGTTTCTTAGGAAATCTCTAGTCAGCTTTCCCTGGGATCTAGAAGTATTTTCATTTTTTAAACTTTTGATTGTGAAATGTAATAAGCCCAATGGGTCTATGCTGGGCTTCCATGTGTTTTTGCCAACTTCTCAGTTCCTTTCTTCAATTTGACTGACTTAGCTGTGGCTGGCATTTGACCTCTGAGTGCCAGCCATCTTTTAATGAAGTTATATTTTAATTGGAATTATACATTTCTGTCTGAACATCAGAGTTTTCAAGTTTCTGCAAATGATATGGTTTTACCTTATTGCCGCAAATAATCTATAAGATTGAATTTCATTTCTTAATTTTTATTTTCTTTAAAGAATTTTCTGTGACTAATAGAATTAATGATATGCTAAAATAGTTTATGTATTATGAATATGTATTTTTTTTTCGAGACAGGTTTCTCTGTGTAGTTTTGGTTCCTGTCCTGGATTTCACTCTGTGGGTCAGGCTGGCCTTGAACTCACAGAGATCTGCCTGACTCTGCTTCTCGAGTGCTGGGATTAAAGGCATGTGCCACCACTGCCTGCCATGAATATGCAATAATAACTTCTTCCATTATCTTGCATTTGCTTAGTGGTTTGTTTTATCTTCAACCATAGTAGAGTCTCTTTGTAAACTTAAACTGTGAGGTCAAAGCTTCAGAGACCATGTAAATTCTGTTAGCATCTGTTCTTAACATTACATACAATATAACTAAGATAGATTTTCTAAGTTTTAATTATGCTAAGTAATTTTCAGGTAATATCTCATTTAATCATTAAAATAATTTCGGGACAAACAGTGTCACCTATAGTTTTAGGATGAAAAACCAAAACACAGACTACCGCAACCTCAGGTTGCAGAGCTAGGAACTGACCAAAGAGATGTTTATTGAGGAAGATAATATTTTTCTTTGTTATAAAATTATTTCTTTCAAACGAATTGAGAAGTGACTCAAATAATATGGTTTAATTTAAATAATCTACTGCTGATTATGAAGGTATTTCATGTTTTAAAATTTTATTTACTTATTTTGTATGTGTAGGTGTTTTGTCTGCATGTACGTCTGTGTACTACACGTGTACCTGGTACCCACAGAGGCCAGAAGAGGGTGTTGGAGTCCCTGGGACTGGAGTTACAGACATTTGGCTGTGAGCCACCACGTGGGTGCTGGGACTCACACCTGGGTCCTCTGTAGGAGTAGTGTTCTTAATCCCTGAACCATCTTTCCAGCCCCTAATTTTAAATTAGAAACCACTACATTGCAAGTTAATGGGTTAATGAAAGTTTAGTCACTATCTAAATATAATTGTCTTAGTTCTCATTAATTAATTAATTAAGACTCAGCAATTATTGTTTTATCTATTTATTTATTTAGTTTTGAGATAGTCTCACGCTGAAGACCACACTGGCCTAGAATTTGCTGTATAGTGAGTGCTGGCCTTGAATTTGAGGGGATTCTGTCCTAGCCTCTTGAGTGCTAGAATTACAAGTCTTAACCACTAATGCCCAGCCTCAGTGATAGTTTTGTCTCAGAATACTTCATTTAATTGTAGTCCATTATTGTAACTTTAGAACATTGCATTTCTAAATGGAATGGGTATAAATTTAAGTATCTCAGACTCTTGGGTAATTATCCAATTATATGTTCATAATTCTAACATGATTAAATGACAATGTTTAATTCATCTTAGAGGTAATTTTACCCCTATGTGGAGCTACATATTCTAAGTAATTATACTTCTCTGTTTCTAGGAAAAACTTAATTAACATCCTCAGGTTTTATTTGGAAGTTTAGGCACACTGCACCATGGTCTCACTCCTTGAGGAGCTGCTGACTAATCTTAGCACACGGAGATTGCAGCATTTTAAACATTAAGTAGTTATACAGTGAATGTGACTTCAATACTTTGAGCTTTGAACACTGGAAAGAATTATTATCTCTTTTATTTCCAGAAAATACCATGCAAATATGGGGAATTTTCCAAAAAATTATATTAAAAAATACAGGATAGGGGCTGTAATAAAAGTTATGTAATTATTTACTAAACTTCTGTGTGGTTGAAGACTTTTTAAAAAATATTTATTTATTTTATGTATATGAGTGACCTGTCTTCATGCACACTGGAAGAGGGAATCAGATCCCATAACAGATGGTTGTGAGCCACCATGTGGGTGCTGGGAATTGAACTCAGGACCTCTGGAAGAACAGCCAATGCTCTTAACCACTGAGCCATCTCTCCAGCCCCTAGTTGAAGACTCTTCAATGAGTTTTCATTACCATTATTATGATGTCCTATACAGGAAGGTAAAATTTTGTGATAAAAGTTGAGGTTGGCAAAACTGTGTTTAATATACTTTCAGTTACACCAAGTTTACACATGCTGTATTGAAATTACTAGGAATAAAGGGGTGCCTCTATGATGATTTTGGTATATACATCTAATTTTAAATGCATGCATTTAATGCACATAGTGCAATGTGTATGTCATACATGTGTTTAAAATACAGTATTATGCTTTATACTCATGCTATAATTTTAAGAAGGCAAAGAAAAACTTCCTATATATGCTTTCTATTTATATCTGTATGGATAAAAATGACTTGAAAATATTGGCCGGGTGGTGGCGGCGCACACCTTTAATCCCAGCACTCGGGAGGCAGAGCCAGGCGGATCTCTGTGAGTTCAAGGCCATCCTAGTCTACAGAGCGAGATCCAGGACAGGCACCAAAACTACACAGTGAAACCCTGTCTCGAAAAACCAAAAAAAAATTATTGCATGTATTAAATATAAGTTAAGGGAGATTTGGAAAAGCATGCTGTTTATGAATTGTAGCTGGACACATAAATTTATTTTGACTATTAGTGTACACAGTCAATGTTTTTGTGTAAAATAGCAGTAAGATCATATATATGTCTTTATACTACCTTGTCTCGAGTTACAATTTTTTGTTTGTTTTTCAAGACAGGGTTTCTCTGTGTAGTCCTGGCTGTCCTGGAACTCACTCTGTAGACCAGGGTGGCCTCAGACTCAGAGATCTGCCTGCCTCTGCCTCTTGAGTGCTGAGATTAAAAGTTTGCCCCACAACCACACAGCAGGCTTACTACAGTTTTTAATATTTAATTAAAACTCATTTCTTTTCTTAATGATTCATTATTAAATCAGCTTAGAAACTGATTTTCTTTTTTCAATTATTTTATAATTTAATTTTACATATCAGCCACAGATTCTCCTGCCCTCCCTCCTCCTGCCCTCCCCCCAACACCCTAACTCCCCCCACTTCCCATCTTCTCCAGGGCAAGGACTCCCCTGGGGATTCAGCTCAGCCTGGTAGATTCAGTCAAGGCAGGTCCAGTCCCCTCCTCCCTTCACCCAGGCTGAGCAAAGTGTCTCAGCATAGGCCCCAGGCTCCAAACAGCCAGCTCATGCACTAAGGACAGGTCCTGGTCCCACTGCCTGGGGGCCTCCCAAACAGTGCAAGCTAATCAACTACCTCACTTATCCAGAGGGCCCGGTCCACTTCCATGGGGGCTCCTCAGCTATTGGTTCATAGTTCATGTGTTTCCACTAGTTTGGCTATTTGTCCCTGTGCTTTTTCCAATCATGGTCTCAACATCTCTCGCTCATACAATCCCTCCTCTTTCTCGCCGATTGGACTCCCAGAGCTCCACCTGGGCCCTGGCAGTGGATCTTTGCATCCGCTTCCATCAGTCATTGGATGAGAGTTCTACCACGACAGTTAGGGTGTTTGGCTATCTGATCACCAGAGTAGGTCAGTTCGGGCTTTCTCTCAACCATTGCCAGTAGTCTATTGTGGAGGTATCTTTGTGGATTTCTAGGGACCTCGCTAGCACTTTGCTTCTTCCTATTCCCATGGGGTCTTCTTTATCATGGTCTCTTTTTCCTTGTTCTCCCTCTCTGTTCTTGATCCAGCTGGGATCTCCCGCTAGAAACTGATTTTCTAAATTATCTAGATTTTTTTGAAGATATGTAAGCTTCAGAATTGCCAAGTGTGGAAATTTGTCAGGGTGCTTTGTATTCCGTTGAGGTTACTGATCACTCTGAAGTTTCAGTGGCCTTACAGTGATGACTGTTCCTTTGCACACCACACACCAGCTGCGTTCTCCACTCTCTAGGCTGATAAGGCAGGCGTTCTTTAACTGGGGCAAGTTGGTTTTGTGGTAGACATTTCTGGGTAGTCACATTGCTGTTTTGTGTCTTCTTGGAATCAACATTTTCCTTATGAACAAAGTGAGTACTACGCACACTTCTGATTTTAGCAGGACAATCAATATACAGGTTTTTCTTTTCAGACAAGGTATTGCCATCTTATGTAGGTTAAGCTTGAAATCAGTAGGACAGAAGGGTGTATGTTCCTCTCAGGGAGTGAGCAAATAATTTGACTAACTACACAGTCTATTGAAATAACCATTTTCTTCTTTGTAATGCATACAAAAACGAATATATTTTCTGTTCAGCCATACTGACCAAATTTGATCAAACTTTACATTTTAATATCTGGGTTCTCTACCTTTTATATAGGATTGAAAGCAGTTATATTAGGAATCCATATGTCTAGTGATAGTTTTCTATAAAGTCTCTTAGTGTTAAAAATGATTCGATGTTGTGTTAATTACAAGTAAATTTGAGTATGTGTGCTCTAGGTTAGACACATCTCATTATGCATCTTCTGGGTTCCAGAAGCCATGTTGTTGACATTTCAAGATACCACCGCTAGATGGTGACCTCGCTTATTTAGAAGGCTAGAACTGTGTTTTCTTCAGGTGAATGGGTTGATTGCAGAGGGATCAGAAATATAAAACATGCTAATTTTATTGTGAGTGTTTTATGATTCCAATGATACTGTTTACTGAGTATGTAAATACACTTGTATGCAAACACACAAATCCAATCTGAAGCAATCCTGTATATTTTGTTATACCATTACAAAGCTTCCTTAGAATAAATGAAACACACAGGCATATACGCACACACCTGCACACATGCACACACACATGCACATATGCTCCTACTCATGTACACATGAACACACATGCATGCATACACTCATATGCACACACATGTACATATGTATCCACACTCCCACATGGACATGCACAAATGTACACCCGAGTGTACATTTGTGTGCGTGCGTGTGCGCACACGCACACACACACACACACACACTTTATTTTTCAAGTATTACTCTCTGAACAAATGGAGGGGTGTTTTCCCAAGCACTGTTTCTATAGCTACTGCAACAAGGCTTAGATCTATCACTAGTACATTGCTTTCTTGGGGCGGTGTGTGAGTTTGCTCACTGTTGTTGAAACAAGGATGGTTGTAGGTGTGGGCCTTCGCTCTCCCTCCATCCCTCCCTCCCTTTGTATTGGAGCTGAGGGTTGAACCAGGACCTAACACATGCTAAGCACGTGCTGTCCTACTGATTGTCCCTCCAGCTCTTTCTATAATTAGTGGCAGTAAAGAGGGAAAGTGAAATTCTGCATTTCACTCAGGACTCTTAAAACAACTTTAATGATTTCTTTCACACAGTAGGAAACAGTATAGACCCATCAAGGTAGTTCCTCTCAGAAAACAGAGTTAAATTGTCTGCCTGCAGTTTTGGTTTCTAAAGTAATATATTCTTTTCATTGTTTATTTGTGCTTTGACTCAGGTCTTAAGGCCTTCGTATAATTTAAATAATCTTCAGGATTTTGTGTTATTAGTAGAAACAGAATCTATACCTGTTATGCTACATTTGTGGAAAGTGAATATTAAGCACAGTCCATCTGGATCATAAAAGTAAGTTTTGATGAAATACTCTTTAGCTTATTAAGGAAATTGTTTATTTCAAAATATGTATTTAAAAGAATCCTTCAAAATTTATTATACCTATGAATCTTTTTTCTCAAAGGAGAAATCATGTTAAACGTTGCTTAGAGTTCTAGCAAATAGTCAGATGATCTGCTGTAGTGGGTCCAGCATGATCTCTAGTGCTTACTCTCATTGGCAGTTACAGTTTGCACGTGTGCTCCCAAGACAGCATGGGCATTCTGTTTCACAGCCTGGAATCCTTTCCATGCCTCCTGTGACAACAGTTGTCACACTTGGATGTTGAACAGACTCTTACACAAAGCTCACAGAAAATGTTGAGACAAATCTGGCTGAAAGGACAAGGGATGGGAGCCTGCGAATTCAGCATCACTATCAAAGCACCCCTGCCCTGGCCTCCTTATGCAGTCCCACAAAGTGCTGTGTGCAAATCATGTGCAAGGAAACATCCAGTTTCTCCATCATGTCTCATCTTTGTCCTGATTCCACCCATTCTTCTGATATTCTCACAGTGCCCTGTCTTCCCCGTGGGTTTCAGTGGACACGCCACTTGTATCTGCTGAGGATTGTCTTCACATCCCTGAGCACTTATCTCTAATGCCACCTGCTTTTTAAACCTCTTCATTTTTTCCTGATAGTCATTTCTAGAAAGAATTTATTATTAGTATACAAGTATATATTCATTTATACAATAGATGGCCTGGTTTCAGACTCTGTACTATGCAGTCATTTGAACTCAGTGGCTTAGCTTCCCCATTTGTAAAGTGAGATAGTAGTAGTCTTCTCATGGAGTTACTATGAGAACTAACTGTACTAATGTCTGGAAGAAAATAGGAATTCAGGAAACAGTTCTGGTATTATTGTTCTCTATGACTTTGTCAGGTAGAGAAATACCATATATATGTTAGATGAATAAAACTATATTATAATAATATTCAGCATTTAAGTTAGGTTTTCAGATAAGTATATAAAACAAAACCCACACAGGCAAAAGTATCTTTGATAATTGCTTATGGAAATTTTACAGAGAGTAACATGAGGCTGTTAATGGAAAAATGATAAAGTTACTTCATTTTGGGGAATATCCCTTTTCAGTATAACCAAGTCAGCAAACTGTATTGCTTATACTCTTTTTAAAATGCCTCTTGTTTAGAGGGTTAAAACTAAAATGTAAAACACCCACAATTTTTTCAGTGTTGCACATGTGGACATCTCTGTCCTTCAGTGTTGTAGTATGTGGACGTCTCTGTTCTTCAGTGTTGTAGTATGTGGACATCTCTGTCCTTCAGTGTTGTAGTATGTGGACATCTCTGTCCTTCAGTGTTGTAGTATGTGGACAACTCTGTCCTTCAGTGTTGCACATGTGGACGTCTCTGTCCTTCAGTGTTGTAGTATGTGGACGTCTCTGTCCTTCAGTGTTGTAGTATGTGGGCATCTCTGTCCTTCAGTGTTGTAGTATGTGGGCATCTCTGTCCTTTAGTGTTGCACATGTGGACATCTCTGTCCTTCAGTGTTGTAGTATGTGGACATCTCTGTCCTTCAGTGTTGTAGTGTGTGGGCATCTCTGTCCTTCAGTGTTGCACATGTGGACATCTCTGTCCTTCAGTGTTGTAGTATGTGGACATCTCTGTCCTTCAGTGTTGCACATGTGGACATCTCTGTCCTTCAGTGTTGTAGTATGTGGACATCTCTGTCCTTCAGTGTTGCGTATGTGGACATCTTTAGCTGGACATCAAGTGAAGAGATTAGTTTGTGTTCAGTGGTCATGTTGACAACATATGTTTTCTGTAAGGGAGAACCACAGTCTCTTTGACTTCCTTTTCAGAGTGTGTGCAGCATCAGAATTATATGGGACATGAGCAGTCAGATGAAACAGTAGGTCATCTTGCTGCTCTTCACCTATGTCACCTCATTTAGCCCTGCTGCAGGAGAATGTTTATGACATGGAACACCCTAGAGTTTCTTAGTCAATTGTTGATCTCCCATTCCCTTCCCTTCCCCCATTTTCTCTTCTTTATCTGTGTAGGGGCAAGGATAATGACATCCTTTTAAGTCTAATATGATTCTGTTCTTATGTAGCGATGAATACATTTTGGTATGAATTCCTTTATTGTTCCTATTACTGTAACCTTGCAAGCTAGTCTATGTGACATAAGTTACTTGAAGGTGACATTTTGAATTAATTTAGGCAACAAGTGTCTTTCAATAGCAGCTAAGATTTCCTTTTCAGGGGGAGGGAGCTACAGGTACTGAGTTACACAAATCAATATATTGATTTATTGTTTCTAGTACGAGGCATGGTTTCCCTCTTGATGAGTGGATCGTAAGTCCAATTAGAAAGCTGTTAGTTACCACCAAGGAATGTATGCCACTAGTCATTGTTGGAGTTCAGTCAGAGCTAGGTAGGATTATTGGTTGCTTCCCTCCTTTGGAAGTTTCCATGGTATCTTCTGGTACCATGAAAGCTAGCCCTCAGGTGGGAGGCATTCAGGTCAGTTCTAGCTCAGGGGCCTCTGTGCCCTGTACTTGAAGTGCATATGTCTGCCGTAATAGGAACTTTCCTTCTACCTCTGAGGAGTAGGGCATTGGGTGCAATAGCAGTACCCAATAATGTTTTTGGAGTCTCTTGGACAGGAAGTTTGCTGTGAAATTCTTCTAGGAATGTTGAAGCTCCACCAACATGACTGCCTAAACCTAAACTGAATGAGGAGAATACCAATGGACATGCTGTTATGTATTGGGGGAAAGCTCACAAGACTTCAGTCCTACATGAAGAACTACAGGCAACTAAAGAATTCTGAGAGCAGGAGAAATGGTCTTCCTCAGGGACTTGTACACCAAGTGGTTATCCAATACCAAATGGTCAGCCCTGAACCCATATATACAAGTAACATTATACAGACTGAGCAGGTTGTATTTATGTATTTAGGAGAACACACACACACACACCTACACACACACACACACACACACACACACACACACACACACACACACACACAAAAGAGGAGGGCTGTATGGGAGGGTTTAGAGGGAGGAAAAGGAAGGGGGAAATGATGTAATTATAATCTCAAAAATAAGTGAATTAAAAATGTATGCCACAGGGGCTGGAGAGATGGCTCAGAGGTTAAGAGCACTGGCTATTCTTCCAAAGGTCCTGAGTTCAATTCCCAGCAACCACATGGTGGCTCACAACCATCTGTAATGAGATCTGGTGCCCTCTTCTGGCCTGCAGGCATGTAGGCAGAACACTGTATACATAAATAAATAAATCTTAAAAAAAAAAATGTATGCCACAATAGAGTGCTGTATTAACCAGTTTTCTGTTACCATGACAAAACACTTGAGCTTAGAGGAGGAAAGCTAATTCAAATAGATTCCAAAACTTCTGTCTATGGTCCTGGCCCTGTTGCTTGGGTCTGTGGCAGCATAGTACACCATGACAGGAACTTGTAGCAAAGGAATCCTTTTCACCTGATGGTGGCTGAGAAGTAAAGAATGAAGAGCAGGAACTGGGCTTTCCGGTGTCCCCTTTGGATGCATTCCTCCAGGAATCTTACTGGTCTATTATGTCTTGTTTCCTAATGGTTCCACCAACTACCACTAGTGCCACAACCTAGTAACCAAGCCTTTTAGCACATGGGCCTCTCAGGAGCACTGATCCACATTATAGGCAGAGTTAGATTTATTTGTTTTGTTATATTTGTTTTATTTGCAAATATTTATTTTTTATCCTTAGTTTATTTACTATATAATGATAGTGATTTTTTTTCACACAGGAATCTGTTGTTGAGTTTTAGAGAGTTCATTATAAATTTATGTGTAGGAGCTTAACAGAAAAAGAGAGCTATGGCATTTGAATGAGACATAGAGATCAGCCATGTGGCAAACAAGCAGCCATGTGATGGGGAGGGGAGCTTTAAGAAGGACTGAAAGAGCCCCAAGTTGTCAACTTGACACAAGCTAGAGTCATTTAGGAAGAGGAACCTTAACTGAGAAAATGCCTTCATCAGATTGCCTGTCTATAAAAGTCTATAGGACATTTTCTTAATGACTAATGTGAGAGGGCCCAGACCATTGCAGGGGGTGCCAGTCCTGGGTAGGTGGTCCTAGGGTGTATAAGAAAGCAGGCTGAGCCAGCCATGAGGAGCAAGCCAGTAGATAACATTCATCCATGGCCTCTGCTTCAGTTCCTGCCTCAGGTTCCTGCTTTGAGTTCCTGCCTTAACTTCTTTCAGTGGACTGTGATTTGGGATAAGTAAGTCAGATAAACTCTTTTCTCCCCAGGTTGCTTTTGGCTATGTTCTTTATCACAGCAATAGAAACTGAACTAAGACAGCACCTGTGAAAGCATTTGTAGTCCCTGGCCAACATCCAGGGGAAAAGGGGAGGAAAAAGATGAGTTACACCTTTTCCTTTAGCATGGCTTAAGGTGAACCTGCCTCCTGAGGGGTGTTCCCTTGGCCAAGTGACTGGCCAGCCTGATTGGATTACTTCTTAAGGGTCACAGAGGATTCTTAAGTTATGTATTCTTTGACTTTTGATGCCAAAAGGATATAATTAAATCATGTTGAACCTCTTACTAGACTTCATTTCAACATGGTAGAAAGTAGCCTTCTAGGTGCTGGAGAGATGGCTCTGTGGTTAAGAGCACTGGCTGCTCTTCCAGAGAATCTGGCTTCAATTCCCAGCAACCACATGGCAGCTTACCACAGTCTGTAACTCCAACTCCAGGAGTTCCAACATCTTCACACAGATACATATGCAGGCAAAACATCAATGTACATGAAATAAAATTAAGTTAAAAAAAAGAAAGTAGCCTTCTAAACAGATTGGAAGGCTTTACTGATTTTGTGGAATTTGATAAAAAAGCAAATTACTGGTTTTTCATTTTTATTGTATTTTCCCATTTTATTATATTTTATTTTAAAAAAATATTTTATGTGTGGAGATGTTTTTTTTTGTGTGGAGATGGTTACTAATATCATTGTGGTACTGGAGGAAAAGAGGTTTAGTTGGAAAGGGCTCACATTTGACATAAAACTATAAACCAGTTATATGACTGAGTTGAGTACTTGACTTCTTTGATTCTTTTTTTTTTTGGTTTTTCGAGACAGGGTTTCTCTGTGTAGCTTTGCACCTTTCCTGGAACTCACTCTGTAACCCAGGCTGGCCTCGAACTCACAGAGCCTGGCTCTGCCTCCAGAGTGCTGGGATTAAAGGCGTGCGCCACCACCGCCCGGCGACTTCTTTGATTCTTAGATTCCCCTGGTGTAAAGTAGAAATGAGTATGTTTTCTACTTTTTACTAGTTTTTACTTTCCTAGTTTGTGAGTAATCAAATGAGTTGATGTCATCAGAGTAACTGGATGATGATGGTGATGACGACGATGACGATGACGACGACGACGATGACGACGACGATGATGATGTTTGTGACATTCTTTTCTCATTGAAGTCATGTTTTCTCCCAGGAGTGTGTGTGTGTGTGTGTGTGTGTGTGTGTGTGTGTGGTATTAACGGTAATCATAATGGCAAGGATTTATTGAACCCTTAGGACGGACATTGTTGCAAGCATTCTGTAAGGGTAGACCTAATTCCTTCCTGTCAAAGCAGAGTGCTCAGTGTAGTGAGAGCAGATTCCTAAACTAAGGGATTGTCTAAAATTAAGAAATCAACATTTAATACACTAAAATTTATTCTCAGATTTTTAAAGTAATGAACATTACTCAACTATTACTTATTTTATTTAATGAACCAGTTGGAATTTATTAAAACATACTTGAATCAGATTGGTTTGAGCATGAGGACTGAAATAAAGAGGAATTTAGGAAAGAAAGAAAGACATACTTGAGTTTGGCTTCTCCAAAGAGACTTGCTTATAATGATTTTCTTTCCTCTTTCTCCTTCTCTTCCTCCTCCTCTTCCTCCTCGTCCTCCTTTTAAAGAAAGGTCTTTCTCTGTAACTCAGGGTGACATAAGTTGATGTCCAAATGCTGTTAGTACAGCCATGACCATTATGGCTTTGATTTACTTTTATTAAAATTAGCTAGTATACAGCATATTTGAATTAAATTATAATCATTTAAATTCTACACTGTAATGAAAATGTGAATGTAAGGATATTTAAATGATTAAAGGCATATTTACTCTATTTAGTTATATCACCAACAATTCTTGAAATTGATTCTTTCAACAATAATTTCTTTTAATTTGTGTTTAGAACTCAACTACATGAGACCTTTGTAAATTACTCATATTTTAAAAATTCTTGGACTGGAGAGATGGTTTAGTGGTTATAGTGTGTCGTTCTTTTGCAGAGGAAGGCGATGGGATTCCTAGCCACATTTAACTCCAGCTCCATGGCTTCCAGTGCCCTCTTCTTACTCTAGGAGCACCTGCACTCACATGCCCAAAACCTGTTCTCCAACTTTATGTATTATGTGAACACATAAATAAAAATAAAGTCTTTAAAGATTACTCTTAGACCGTTATTTTAGGTAATTCTCAATTTTAAATCAGCACTTACATTCACAACTGACCCATTCACAGTATCGTCAAGGAATTGAGTATTTCTGGATGTCTTGACTCCCTCCCCAGCTTGCTTTTTGAGGCAGGGTCTCTCTGTGGCCCACACTGGCCTTGAATTTGTGATCCTGCAGCTTTCCCCTTCCCAAGCATGGGGAGCAGGTGTAAGTGCCAGGCCTGGCTCCACTGTCTTCAGTTGTGTAAAGATCTGGAGCCTGCTGGGAAGTCTGGAGTTGATGAAGTCCAACAGAAGAACTAGTATATTCCATCCCCTTGCATTTCTTAGGAGTTAAGAACAAGCAGAGGTCGTGTAAGAGCTAATTTTGGTGTAGCAACAGTATAATGACTGTCACATGCAGGGAGTTTCCAAGTGTGATTTGTGGGAGACAGGAAAACATGCCATGTGTCATGGTGGATGTCGTTAGCTACCTTTTTTATCGGTTTTGTTCCTTTTTGAGTGAATTTTTCAGCTGAGAGGGCTTATGAGTCTCTTTACTATACTCCTTTTTTTTGACATGTAAAGTATGTTTTAACCACTCCCCCCCCCCCCCCCCCCCCCAGCTTTCACTATTATCCACCTCTTCAGCCTGTCACAAAGGGTTCTGAGGTTTGCGTGTGAGGCCTAGGACAAACAGCAGCCAGTGCATTTTGAATACTCTTATGAGGCTTTTCATTTTACTGTTGGCAACTTTCATGTTTACTGGGAAGGATTTTTTTTCTTTATATACGAACAGAATTAAAAAGCTATTTTCAAAGAATGATATGAGAATATAACAATCACCATAAGATATCTTAAATGGGAATTTTCATTGCTCATTTGCTCTGTTTTTTTGTTGTTGTTCATCTAACACATGGACTATTTATAAGAATGCTTCTATAAGGCATTGTTTTCTTTTAATACTTTTCAACTGTGTTAATAAAGTAGCTATTTTAAAAATTAAGTCTTGGGTAGGTGGGGGGCTGGAGAGATGGCTTGGTGGTTAAGAGCACTGGCTGCTCTTGCAGATGACCTGAATTTAGTTCCTAGCACCCACATTTGGGATGCTCACAACTGCCTGACTCTAGCCCTAGGGTATCTAGTACCCTCTTCTGGCCTCTGTGGGCACTGCACTTATGCATAAGCCCGCATACAGACATATATATATATATATATATATATATATATATATATATATATATGCACATTATTTGAGTTTATATGTATCTGAATATACTTATGTAAATAATGAAGTAGAAATAACCTAGAAACTGAGTTGTTGCATGCAGATTTAGATTTATTTATTTTTAAAAATTTATTCATTTTTTATTTTAAATTTAATTAACATTTTTTCATTTATTTTATATACTGACCACAGTTTCCACTCCCTCCTCTCCTCCCTTTCCCTACCCCCTACTCCTATCAACCTCCCTCCCCATCCATGTCTCCTCCGTCTCCATTCAGAAAGGGGCAGGGCTCTCATGGGCTTGAACAAAGCATGGCACATCAAGTTGAGGCAGGACTTAGCTCCTCCCCCTGTATAAAGGCTGGGCGAGGTAATCCATCATGGGGAACAGGTTCCCAAAAGCCAGCTCAAGCTCCAGGGATAGGTCCTGATCTCACTGCTAGGAGCATTACAAACAGACCAAGCTACACAACTGTCACATAAATGCAGAAGGCTTAGGTTGGTTCCATGCAGGCTCCCTAACTGTTGATCCAGAGTCCATGAGTTCCCATGAGCTCTGGTCAGCTGTCTCTGTGGGTTCCTTTGTCATGACCTTGACCCACCTTCCTCATATAATCCCTCCTCTCTTTCTTCAGGAGGACTCCCAGAGCTTGGCCCAGTGCTTGGCTGTGGATCTCTGCATCTGCTTCCATCAGTTACTGGATAAAGGCTCTCTGATGACAATGAGGGTAGTCACCAATCTGATTACAGTAAGATGGTCAGTTCAGGCACCCTCTCCACTATTGCTAGGGGTCTTAGCTGGGGTAATCCTTGTGGATTCCTGAGGGTTTCTCTGGCACCAGGTTTCTCCCTAACCCTGAAATGGTCTTCCCTATTAAGAGGTCTCTTTCGTTACTCTCCCCTTCCATCCTGCCCCCAACCCAGCTCCCATGCCCAGCCAGCCCAACCTGCTCCTTCAAGTTCCTATGCCCCCATCCTCCCCACCCTGCCCCCAGTTTACCCAGAGGATCTCTTCCATTTTCCCTTCCCAGGGAAATCTATGCTCCCTCTTTGGGCCCTCTTTGTTATCTAGACTCTCTGGGGCTGTGGATTGTAGGTTGGTTATCCTGTACTTTATTCCTAATATCCACTTATGAGTGAACACATACCATGTTTGTCTTTCTGGGTCTGGGTTCCCTCACTCAGAATGATTTTTTCTAGTTCTATCCATTTGCCTGCAAATTTTATGAGGTCTTTTTTTTTTTTTCAGCTGAGTAATACTCTATTGTGTAAATGTACCACATTTTGCTTATCCATTCTTCGGTTGGGGGGCAGCTAGATTGTTTCCAGGTTCTGGCTATTACAAATAATGCTGCTATGAACATAGTTGAGTAGTTGAGCAAGTGCCCTTGTAGTATGATTGAGCATCTTTTGGTTATATGCCCAAGATTGATATAGCTGTGTCTTCAGGTAGATTGATTCCTATTTTTCTGAGAAACTGCCATATGAATTTCCAAAGTAGCTGTACAAGTTTGTACTTCTACCAGCAATGGAGGAGTGTTCCCCTTACTCCACATCCTCTCCAACATAAGCTGTCATCAGTGCTTTTGATCTTAGCCATTCTGACAGGTGTAAGATGATATCTCAGAGTAATTTTGATTTGCATTTTCCTGATGACTAAGGATGTTGAACAATTCTTTAAATGTATTTAGCCATTTGAGATTCTTCTGTTGAGAATTCTGTTTAGACCTGTGTTGTTGGTTGTTTCTGTTGTTGGTTGCTTTTGCTCTTTTGGGAGGCCTGCCACCCAGCTCCCAAATAAATCGCACATGGAGGCTTATTCTTAATTGTAAATGCCTGACTTTAGCTTGGCTTGTTTCTTGCTAGCTTTTCTTATCTTTAAATTAACACATATACCTTTTACCTTTCCTTATTTCTGTATTCCTCTCTCTACTTCTTACCCTGTGGCTGGTTGTGTGGCTGGGTGGTTGGCTCCTAGCATCCTCTGCTCCTTGTTCTCTTGCTCTTTCTTCTTTTCCTCTCAGATTTCTCCTTCTGTTTATTCTCTCTGCCTGCCTCGCTATTGGCCATTCAACTCTTTATTAGATCATCAGGTGGTTTAGACAGGCATAGTAACACAGCTTCACAGAGTTAAACAAGTGCAACGTGAAAGAATGTAACACATCTTTGCATCATTAAAAAATTCTACAGCATAAACAAATGTAATACATCTTAAAATAATCTACAACAGATCTGTACCTCGTTTTTAAATTGGACTATTTGATATTTTGATGTTTAGTTTCTTGAGTTCTTTATATATTTTGTAGATCAGCCCTATGTCAGAGTGGGGTTGGTGAAGATCTTTTCTCATTCTGTAGGTTGCCATTTTGCCTTATTGACAGTATGGTTTGCCTTACATAACTTTTTCAGTTTCAGGAGGTCCCATTTATTAATTTTCAACGTCAGTGTCTGTGCTACTGGTGTTCTGTTCAGGAAGTAGTCTCTTGTGCCAATGTGTTCAAGACGACTTCCCACTTTCTCTTCTATCAGGTTCAGTGTAACTGGATTTATGTTGAGGTCTTTGATCCATTGGATTTAGTTTTGTGTATGGGCATAGATATGGATCTATTTGCATTATTCTACATGCTGCCATCCAGTTATGCCAGCACCATTTGTTGAAATGCTTTCTTTTTTCCACTGTACAGTTTTGGCTTCTTTGTCAAAAATCAGGTATTCAAAGGTGTGTGGATTTATGTCAGGGTCTTCAATTCAGTTTCACTGATCCATGTGTCTGTTTTTATGCCAATACCAAGCTGTGTTTATTACTATAGCTCTGTAGTAGAACTTGAAGTCAGGGATGGTGATACCTCCAGAAGTTCCTTTATTGTACAGGATTATTTTAGCTATCCTGGATTTTTTGTTTTTCCATATGAAGTTGAGTATTGTTCTTTTGAGGTCTGTGAAGAATTGTATTGGGAATTTTTTTTCAGAGTTAAAAGCCTAAGAGGTCAGAATAATAGCTAAGAGCTAAAAACCCTTTCTTACCCTTCACTGCCACTGCCGTCCTTCCCCTCAGCAAGAGGCCTACTTCCTGTGTGTCTGTCCTTTTATTGACTTTCTGTTCTGCCTTCTCATTGGTTGTAAACCCAACCACATGGCCTCCTTGTCACTGCCTGTCTATACAGACCTCCAGGTCTTCTAAGGTTGGTATTGAGATTAAAGGCGTGTGTCTCCATGCTGGCTGTATCCTTGAACACACAGAGATCCGCCTAGCTCTGCCTCCCAAGTGCTGAGATTAAAGGCGTGTGCCACCACCGCCAAGCTTCTGCTATGGCTTGCTATTAGCTCTGACCCCCAGGCAACTTTATTTATTAACATACAAATAAAATCACATTTCAGTACAAATAAAATATCACCATATTTCCCCTTTTCTATTTTAATAAAAGGAAAAAAGTTATAACTAATATGAGAAAAACTATATACAAAAGTACAATAACTATATACCATATATACAAGCTATAAATACCTAAACAATGTCTAGTCAATTTGCATTTGATAAATTCAGAGAAAATAATTCCATTATCTATCCTATTTTGGTAAGTCCAAAATGTACCTGATTCACTTTCTTTCCTAACTTATATTACTAACAGAACTGTCTTACAACGTCTTTCAAATTTATACACTTACACCCTAGTGAGTTTCTTTTCTGAAATTCTTAATAAGAAAAACTATAACTATAACTATCTAATCTTCAACATAACTAATCTTCAACTCCCTCAGAGACCCAAGAAGGAAATAATATTACCTAACAAAAATAAAAATAGGAAGTGCATGCAAACAGCTTCCAAAAAAAATGTGAGTTGACAGAAACAGCCAGCTGCCTGGACAGTCAGCTGAGGTTTCTCTGCAGTGTTGGGGCATCATCTTCAGCCTATAGGCTTAGCGTATCTGACAGACTCATTTGTGAACTAGGATGTACACAAGGTCAACAGTTCAACCTCACATTGGGTGAGAGCAGTCCATGTACCAGAAACACCTGAATTCCACTAGTGTCATGTCATGATTCAGGATTTAAATTCTGGAAATTGTTGATGTTTTTTGAACTCAGCTGTCCATTCTTCTTGTCTGTGTGTGTGTGGCTTCATCTCGGCATCCCGTTCTTCTCCACATCTCTTTAAGTGCCAGTCTACAATTGAGAGGTGTGAGCTTAGTTACTCTTCAAGAATGACTGTTTCAGCTGCTGTTCCACTGCACATCAGAAGTCATCAGTCCACTGCCTGTTCAGCTGCCTTCGAAGAAAAGGGCATAGTACCTTTTCCGGATTGCAAAGGCCACTTCAGAGATGGTGCCATATTGTCCTGGTCTCAGAAGATGCCTTTTGATAAAGCCACAACCACACTTGTCTTGGCAAGAATCAGTAGTCCTTTGTTTCGTGTCCTGTCTGTCCATTTTGTCCTGTTTGTCAGCAGTTGATTCGAGGATACTTTGTTGTCCAGTGGCTAACTTTTGCCACAATGAAAGTTAACTCCAATTGCAGTTTTTTTTCAATGCCCATATTTTCTCTGAAGTAGATTGGTACTGCCAATCACAGTCATAACAAAAAAGAAAAATTTTCTAAGTTATTAAAACATTTTAAATGCCATATTCTGTAGATCTCTGAAGGGTTTGAAGATGACCTGTCTATCTAAAATAGATCTGCTCAATCTTGAAAACATACCTAATATGACTACAAGTTCTATTGTAATGTCTAAGTGCTAACTTTCATTTCTTTATATCCTAATAGTTGGTAATAACATTCAAGGATCAGCAAATTGCATTACATTGTTAAATGAATGGCACAAGTACAATATCTTGAACAAGATTAGAAATATATGTATGGCATTTTCTAATAATATCAATCTCAATATATATAATTTGTATACAATATAAAACAATCTAGTCCAATGTAAAGTATTTAAAACTTGTAATTGTCTTTTTCTTTTTCTTTTTTTTTTTTTTTACACAATAACCTTAAATATAATCTCCTTTGCTTAGCCCTTTTCCTAACCCTTAACAACAACTTGTAACCAACCCTCCTAAACAATGAAAATTATCCCAGACCCAAAACTCATTAAAAGACCAAAAAACCACCCGCCCCACACCACCTCTTTGGGAATGTGGGCGTTGTATTCTTAAAATTGCTTCCTGCTGGGTATGGGCAAAGGTATCTTTATTCTGAAAAGAAAAAGTTTAGGTTAAATGTCAAATTCTAGGAAAGGTAACTATATCCTTTTTTGTCCCGTTTGAACATAATGTATTGGGATTTTGATGGGGATTGCATTGAATCTGTAGATTGCTTTTGGTAAGATTGCCATTTTTGCTATGTTAATCCTACTTATCCATGAGCATAGGAGATCTTTCCATTTTCTGTTATTTTCTTCAGTTTCTTTATTCAAAGACTTAAAGTTCTTGTCATACAGCTCCTTCACTTGTTTGGTTAGAGTTACCCCAGGATATTTTATATTGTTTGTAGCTATTGTAAAGGGTGTTGTTTCTCTGATTTCTTTCCTAGCCTGCTTATCATTTGTATATAGGAGGACTGCTGATTTTTTTGAGTTAATCTTGTATCCCGCCACATCACTGAAGGTGTTTATCAGCTGTAGGAGTTCCCTGGTAGGATTTTTGTGATCACTTATGTATATAATCATATCATCTGCAAATAGCCAAAGTTTGACTTCTTCCTTTCCAATTTATATCCCATTGATTTCTGTTTGTTGTCTTATTGCTGTAGCTAGAACTTCAAGTACTATATTGAATCGATATGGGGAGAGTGGGCAGCCTTATCTTGTTCCTGATTTTAGTGGAATCACTTTGAGTTTCTCTCTATTTAATTTGATGTTGGCTGTCGGGTTGCTGTATATTGCTTTTACTATGTTTAGGTATGTTCCTTGTGTCCCTGATCTCTCTAAGACTTTTATCATGAAGGAGTGTTGGATTTTTGTGGATGTAATTCTAAACAGTCTTATTAAACGAGAAACTCAGAGCCAAATGCAGAGTTAAAAGCCCAGAGATCGAGCAGCAGCCTAGGGCTAAGACGACCTTCTTACCCCTCACTGTCGCTGTCGTCCTTTCCCTGAGAAAGGGACCTTCTTCCTGTGTCCTACATTTTTTATTGCCTTTCTGTTTTGCCTTCTCATTGGCTGTAAACCCAACCACATGGCTTCCTCATCACTGCTTGTCTATACAGACCTCTAGGTCTCTATGGTTGGTACTGAGATTAAAGGCATGTGTCACTAAGCTGGCTGTGTCCTTGAACACACAGACTCTGCCTGCCATGTGATTGGATTAAGGGAATGTGCTACCACTGCCAGACTTCTGCTTAATGCCTTGCTGTTAGCTCTGATTCCCAGGCAACTATATTAACATACAAATGAAATCACATTTTAGCACAAATAAAAAATCACCATAGATTTTGTCAATGGCTTTTTCAGCACCTAATGAGATGATCATGTGGTTTTTTTTTTATTCAGTTTGTTTATATGGTGGATTACATTGACAGATTTTCATATGTTGAACCATTCCTGCATCTCTGGGATGAAGCTTACTTGATCATGGTGGATGATTTTTTTTTTATTTGTTCTTGTATTTGGTTTGCCAGTATTTTATTGAGAATTTTTGCATAAATGTTCATAAAGGAGACTGGTCTGTAATTCTTTTCTTTGTTACATCTTTGTTTGGTATGGGTGTTAGGGTGACTGTAGCCTCATAAAAAGAATTTGGCAATATTCCTTCTGTTTCTATTTTGTGGAACAAGTTGAGGAGTATTGGTATTAACTTATCTTTGAAATTCTGGTAGAATTCTGTGCTGAAACCATCTGTCCCTGGACACTTTTTGGTTGGGAGACTTTTTAATGACTCCTTCTATTTCCTTGAGGGTTATAGGTCTATTTAAATTGTTTTCTGCAACATAAGATGTCTTCAGTGTTTTTGATCTTAGCCATTCTGACAGGTGTAAGATGGTGTCTCGGAGTCATTTTGATTTGCATTTCCCTGATGACTAAGGATGTTGAGCAATTCCTTAATTGTCTTTCAGCCATTTGAGCTTCTTCTGTTGAGAATTCTCTGTTTATTTCTATAGCCCATTTTTTAATTGGATTGTTCAGTATTTTGATGTCTAGTTTCTTGAGTTCTTTATATATTTTGTAGATCAACCCTCTGTCAGATGTGGGAAAAGGTCTTTTCCAATTCTGTAGGCTGTCGTTTTTGTCTCATTGACCGTGTCCTTTGCCCTACAAAAGCTTCTCGGTTTCAGGAGGTCCCATTTATTAACTGTTTCTCTCAGTGTCTGTGCTACTGGTGTTATATTTAGGAAGTGATCTCTGGTGCCAATGCGTTCAAGACTACTGCCACTTTGGAAATCAATGTGGTGCTTTCTTAGAAAATTGGGAATCAACCTCCCTTAAGACCCAGCTATACCACTCTTGGGCATATACCCAAGGAATGCTCAATCATACCACAGGGACACATGCTCAACTATGTTCATAGCAGCATTATTTGTAATAGCCAGAACCTGGAAACAACCTAGATGCTCTTCAACTGAAGAATGGATAAATAAAAATGTGGTACATATACACAATGGAGTACTACTCAGCAGAGAAAAACAACGACATCATGAGGTTTGTAGGCAAATGGATAGAACTAGAAAAAATCATCCTGAGTGAGGTAACCCAGACTCAGAAAGACAAACATGGTATGTACTCACTCATAAGTGGATACTAGATGTAAAGCAAAGGATAACCAGACTGCAACTCACAATTCCAGGGAGGCTACCTAGTAAGAGGACCCTAAGAAAGACACAGAGATTACCCAACGACAGAGAAATGGATGAGATCTACATGAGCAAACTGGGGGTGGGGGTGGGGTAATGGAGGGCAAGGAAAGAGAGCTTAGGGGAGAGGGAGGTCCCAGCTGGATCAGGAGCAGTGTGGGAGAATGGGGAGGGAGATACCATGATGAATGAAGACCCCGTGGGAATAGGAAGAAGCAGAGTGCTAGAGAGGTCCCCAGAAATCCACAAAGATACCTCCACTGTAGACTACTGGCAATGGTCAAGAGAGTGCCTGAGCTGACCTGCTCTGGTGACCGGATGGCCGAACACCCTGGCTGTCATGATAGAACTCTCATTCAGTGTCTGATGGAAGCGGATGCAGAGATCCATGGCCGAGCCCCAGGTGGAGCTCCAGTAGTACAATTGGCGAGAAAGAGGAGGGATTGTATGAGCGAGAGATATTGAGATCATGGTTGGAAAAAGCACAGGGACAAATAGCCAAACTAGTGGAAACGCATGAACTGTGGACTAATAGCTGAGGAGCCTCCATGGAACTGGACCAGACCCCCTGGATAAGTGAGACAGTTGATTAGCTTGAACTGTTTGGGAGGCCCCCAGGCAGTGGAGCCAGGACCTGTCCTTGGTACATGGGCTGACTTTTTGGAGCCTGGGGCTTATGTTGGGACACTTTGCTCAGCCTTGGTATAGGGAAGAGGGGACTGGACCTGCATCAGTTGAGTCTACCAGGCTGGGCTGACTCCCCAGGGGAGACATTGCCTTGGAGGAGGTGGGAGTGGGGGGTTGATTGGGGGGGAAGACTGGGGGTGGGAGGAGGGAGGATGGGAATCCATGGCTGATATGTGAAATTAAGTTAATTATAAAATAAAAATATTAAAAAATTGTTTATCTGGTCTTGATTTAATTTTGGTATATGGTACCTATCAAGAAAATTGTTCATTTCTTTTAGATTTTCCAATTTTGTGGAGTACAGGCTTTTGAAGCATGACCTAATGATTGTCTGGATTTCTGTGGTGTCTGCTTTGTCCCCCTTTTCCTTTCTGATTTTGTTAATTTGGATGCTCTCTCTCTGCCTTTTTGGTTAGTTTGGATAAGGGCTTGTCTATTTTGTTGATTTTCTCAAAGAACCAACTCTTTGTTTCATTGATTCTTTGTACTGTTCTCTTTGTTTCTATTTTGTTGATTTCAACCCTGAGATTGATTATTTCCTGCTGTCTACTCCTCCTGGGTGAGTTGGCTCTTTTTGTTCTAGAGATTTCAGATGTGCTGATAAGTTGCTAGTGTGAGGTTTCTCCAAATTCTTTATGTGGACATTTAGTGCTATGAACCTTCCTCTTAGCACTGCTTTCATAAGTCCCATAAGTTTGGGTATGTTGTTCATTCATTTTCATTGAAATCTAGGAGGTCTTTAATTTCTTTCTTATTTCTTCCTTGATCCAGTGGTAATTCAATTGAGAGTTGTTCAGTTTCCATGAGTTTGTAGGCTTTCTGTAGTTTGTGTTGTTGTTTAATTCTAATTTTAACCCATGGTTATCTGATAAGATACAGGGAGTTATTCAAATTTTTTTTGTATCTGTTGAGGTTTGCTTTGTGACCCAGTATGTGGTCAGTTTTAGAGAAGGTTCCATGAGGTGCTGAGATGGTATATTCTTTTGTGTTTGGGTGAAATGTTCTGCAGATGTCTGTTAAGTCCATTTGAGTCATAACATCTGTTAATTCCCTTATTTCTCTGTTAAGTTTCTGTCTGGTATACCTGTCCATTGGTGAAAGTGGGGTGTTGAAGTTTTCCACTATTAATGTGTGGTGTTTGATGTGTGATTTAAGCTTTAGTAATGTTTCTTTTACAAATGTGAGTGCTCTTGTATTTGGGGCATAGATGTTCAGAATTGAGACTTCATCTTGGATTTTTTTCTGTGATGAGTATGAAATGCCCTTCTCCATCTCTTTTGATTCATTTTAGTTTGAATTCTATTTTGTTAGATATTAGAATAGCTACTCCAGCTTGCTTCTTAGGACCATTTGATTGGAAAATATTTTCTCAACCCTTTGCTCTGAGGTAATTCCTGTCTTTGAAAATGATGTGTGAAACAAACAAACAAACAAACAAACAAAGAAACTCTAGACCTATAGACTGAGGATGGATGCCCTAAAATTGCAGAGGAACTTTGGGTAACTGTCCAGGCAGACAGCTGTCTCTGTCATTCTAAATTTTTGGAAGTTGCTTTACAACACCCTTCCTGTGTACTTAGGTAATATTATAACCTTCTGTGGTCTTTGATGTAGTTGAAAACTAGATAGTTATAATTTTCCTTGGTTATGATAAAAGATAAATTAGATATGAAACTTTAAACTCACAAATATAGGGTAGATGGTAGAAGATTTTCTTTAATTTTGAAAAAATACAAATAGACTAGATATTGTAACTGTAATTCTTGCTTGATAACTGTTCTATTATATGTAATTTTACTTTGTTAAAAACCTTCCTTTTTGACTAGAAAGAAAAGCGGAAGTTCTATGGGATGTTTTTCTTTATACTGTGAATATGTGTTGCTCTGATTCGTTGATAAAATTGCATTGGTCTATGGCAAGGCAGCTTAGAGGCAGGAGGAAATCCAAGCAGATAGACAGGAAGAAGAAGGCAGAGGCAGGGGAGATGCCAGCCTGCTGCCCAAGGAACAACATGCCAGCAGACTGATAAGCCACGGAACACGTGGCAAAACATAACAAGAAGCCTGCCATATGCCATGCAACTGATAATTAAAAAAAAAAGTGATGTGTTTTTTGTATGCAGCAGAAGGATGGATCTTGTTTTCACATCCATTGTTAGCCTGTTTCTTTTGAGTCCATTGATATTAAGGAATATTAATGACCAGTGATGGTTAATTCCTGTTATTTTTTGGTTTTGTGTTATTGTTGGTAGTGTGTGTTTCTCTTTTTTGGGTTTTGCTGGTATGAGTGATTATCTATTGCCTGTGTTTTTGTGGATGCAGCTAACTTCCTTGGGTTGTAGTTTTCTTTCTAGTACTTTCTGTAGGGCTGGATTTGTAGATAGATATTGCTTACATTTGGTTTTGTCATGGAATATCTTGTTTTCTCCATCTATGGTGATTGAAAGTTTTGCTGGGTATAATAATCTGGACTGGCATCCGTGGTCTCTTAGTGTCTGCAAAATGTCTGTCCAGGACCTTCTGGCTTTCAGAGTCTCCATTGAGAAGTCAGGTGTAATTCTGATAGGTCTGCCTTTATATGTTACTTGGCCCTTTCCCTTTGCAGCTCTTAATATTCTTTCTTTATTCTGTATGTTAAATGTTTTGATTATTATGTGGCAAGTGAACTTTTTCTGGTCCAGTCTATTTGGTGTTCTGTAAGCTTCTTGTACTTTCATAGCCATGTTCTTCCTTAGGTTGGGAAAGTTTTATTCTATGATTTTGTTGAATTTATTTTCTGTGCCTTTGAGCTGGAATTCTTCTCTGTCTTCTATTCCTATTATTCTTAGGTTTGGTCTTTTCACAGTGTCCCAGATTTCCTTGATGTTTTGTGTTAAGAATCTTTTGTATTTAACATTTTATTTGACTGATGAATCTATTTCCTCTATCGTATCTTCAACACCTGAGATTCTCTTTTCCATCTCTTGTATTCTACTTGAGATGCTTGCATCTGTAGTTCCTGTTCTCTTACCCAGATTTTCCATTTTCAGAATTCCCTCAGTTTGTGTTTTCTTTATTGCCTCTATATCAATTTTCAAGTCTTGAACTGTTTCCTTCACCTGTTTGATTGTTTTTTTTCTTGGTTTTCTTAAAGGGATTTATTGATTTCTTCCAATTTTTTCTTTGTCTTTTCCTCAATTTCTTTAAGGGAATTTTTCATTTCTTCTTTAAGGGCCTCTGTCATCTTCATAAAGTTATTTTTAAGGTCGTTTTCTTCTGTTTCATCTGCGTTGGATGTTCAAGTCTTGCTGTTGTAGGACCACTGGGTTTTGGTGGTGCCATATTGCTCTTTATGTTATTGAATGTATTCTTACACTGGCATTTACCCATGTGTTCTTCTAACTGCCTATAGGGTCTGCTGATGTTACTGGAGAGGGCTGTTCACAGGGAGGATGCTAGGGTAGGTGTGGTTGGGTGGCAGAGTGGGTCTGTTTTTCCAGCTGGTGTAGGTGGTGCTTGTGCCTATAGGGGTTGCTGCTGGCTGACTGCTGGAATCTGTTCTTCCAACTGGCATGGTGGTGCCTATGGGGTCTGGTGATATTGCGTGAGAGGGCTGTCCACAGAGAAGATGCTGGGATAGGTGAGTCTTGTGGTGACAGAGTCCAGTGGTTGGCAGGTATGGTGGTGCGCAGGTCTCCCATCTGCTGGCCGGCTGCTGAGGTCTGCTTAGATTTATTTAAAGAAGACTATAATGACGTAAGATCTAGAAACATAATTATTGTATTAATTATATTTTAAGATGTATTTAGTCTTCTGGTTATAGGATACTTTCACATCTCTTGTCTTACTGGACACATGAGATCTGACAGGCATTCCCATCCACTCAACACTGAAAGTGGAGAAGTTGTTCATTTCATAAGTGTGTTGTCTACCTTCCATGTGAAGTTCATAGTAGAAAATGATAAAAGATAATGTAAAGCAGTAAATTCATGGAGTCTGCTTAAAGGGCAAGAAGTTTATTAGGGATAAAACTCACTGTAACATGGGAGATTTATCGTAGGGTCCTGGAAAGCCGAGCTATGATCCACGCTGTTCTTCCACCTGGTCTGTCTCAGCATCCAAATAACCACCAGGGAAGAGAGAACACCAGGTACATGCATCTCAGTTCTTAAGGGTCCCCAAAAGGCCATGCCCCAGGGGGATGTACTTCAAGGTTATAGGCAGGTAGAGCAGTTACCTGCTCCCTTTCTAGGGGTGATGCCTCAAGGTCAAAGCCAGAACAATAATGCCCTCTGGAAAGCTGCCTTAAAATTGCATAAAATATCTGTTAATTCTATAAAATAAAGATATAAAGGAAAAGCATATAAATTAATGTACCACATAGTGCCATCTCTTTTCATTGTGTATTTGTTATAAATTACCTAATTGTTCAGTTCACAGATCGTTGACTTAATTGTAGACTATAGTGAGTATTAGCTTTACTCCTGTTTGCCCTGCAGTGAACTTGATGGTTATATCATGTACACATTGACCCTTCTGTGAGCTTGCAGTAGCCACTCAAATTAATTCTTGATTAATACAATTTTTTAGTTGTCACGCTCTAACTGGCTGAAGATGGCATTATTTCCTTTTCTAGTTTTGAAAGGTTTTGCTTAGTTTACTGCTAGCCAGGAATGTTTGTTCAGAAGTCACAGTTGGGTAGCAGTAAGTGTATTATTGTAATTGCTCGTATCAGAATTGCTGTTTGCAGTGCTGGGGATCCAACCATAACGGTGCAGGAAGGGCTACTGAGCCGAGTCTCAGCACTGCAAACTTAGTTTTAAAAATTGTTACATTTCCCCTTGACCTCAGAAACATAGTTTAAAGGTTTTTTTCTTGTTTTCACTTTGAATGACTAACTTTTTCTACCATATTGAATAGCCATTAGCTTTTAGTCTGGAGGAATGTGGATCCAAAGATAGTCCCCATTAGATGAAAGAAAATCTATAAGAGCTGTATCTCCTGGGGCTTAGTTTTCCTAGTGGCCTAATGATCTAAAGCACAAGACTGTACCTCCATGAGAAAAAACTGTAGGCGAGTCCCTCGGCATGCAGAAATATTATTTAGAGAAATGTGTACAGCATACAGATAACTTTAACTTTTGTGCTGAACAACTATTAATCAAATACTCTGATTCAGGGAATTCATTTTATGAAATCTTTTGTTGTTGTTGTTGTTGTTTTGAGACAGGGTTTCTTTGTGTAACACTGGCTGTCCTGGAACTCACTGTGTAGACCAGGCTGGCCTTGAAAAAGATCTTGTCTGCCAGTGCCTCCTGAGTGCTGGGATTAAAGGCGTGTGCCACCACTGCCCTGCTAAATTTTTAAGTTTTAAAATCACTTACCAAAATTATAAACCTTATATATTTTGTGTATCTTTAAATTAGAGTTTGCTGAAATAATTAGACATATTATATTTAAAGCACCATTTTAAAAAAGATTTTCTTCAAAGAAAGAGTATAAAAATGACTTACATTGGTGATGGCTGCAAATCTCTGTGAACATACCAAACCCTCATAAATTATACAAAAATTAATTGAGTGACACGTGAATTATGTCTCAATATATCTGTTTTCATTACACAAAATGTGTTATTAGGGCAAAACTATATAATTTCAATTTGTAGTAATAATTAAAGGAATTATTAGCATTAACAAACATTTAAAGATTTAGAAATACAAAATTATGAATGGCTTAAAATAATTTGTGTTCTTATTCAGTAGTAATATGTTTATTACAGAAACTTCAGAAACCATAAGTAAGATTATTTAAAAATGCGTGAGGTGTTTAATAGCCCAGCCATATATTTATCCCCAAATCTTCGTAGTATCTGTTTTCTTTGTGTCCATCCTGTGCTTTGCTAACTCTTATTACTAGTAAATCATTTTTTGTGACTAATTTAGGGAACTAGTCAAGTGTAAATACCTTTTTGCAATAGTATTTTACTAGAAGCATTTGCTTTTCCTCTCCTGGATCATGAGAGGTATACATTAAGGCGAGTAGTAACTGAAAAGAAATACCATAAAGATATGTGGTAGATGGGATATAATTTTAAAAATTTGCTTTCAAGCATTTTTGGATTTAAAATGAAAAGTAAAATTTTTGAAAGTATTGACACATGAGTTCTTGGGTCAGTAGAATATTTTTCCCTTTTAAAAGACTCTTATTATAATATGTAGCATTAACTTTTTAACAGCTCAAATTGTTCACAACACCATTTAAAGATAAGTTCAGTATCAGGCTTTGAGTTTTCTTTTCTTTTCTTTCTTTCCTTCTCTTTTTTTGTAAATATTAAGACCTGAGTACAAAACGAGGGCTGTATTGTGGATTAAGTGAAGTATCTCAAGGCTGTGCCGTTCTGATAACTGAACCCGGAGTGACCTTTCTCAGACACAATTACAGAGCTGTATGTTTTTCCTTTAATTTCATCAGGGGTTTAATTAGTATACAAATAAAACTTCCCTTATCTTCCTTTCTACCTAATTGGCTTGTCTTCGCTTATATATGAAGTATGTGAGAGTGGGCTGTAATTAGGGTGACCGTGTTAACCTTTTTTCCTCCAATGCACTGTTGCCTAAAGGCCTCAAGGCCTAAAAACAGCTCTTTGGATTATTGCTTTGCAATCACTCTGGCTGTCCCATAGGTTTTCTCATGAGCAGAAGGGCTTTGGGTGCTGCAGGTTCCCACTGCTTAACAGGATCTTCATTCTTTTCCCCACTAAATGTTTATTGATTATCTCGCTGTTCCAGGCTCAGCCTCCAACAACTTAATATCAGGTGACAGTCAGGAGAGTTCTCCAAGTAATTAGAGTTGAGCATTGGGGGAACAATTAGGAGCAGAGTTATTAAACTTGATTTATCCTATTCTCTCCTGAACAGTTTCTTGGATATCAGAACATCACACTTTCACAATCTACCCTGGTTGAGAAATTAGTGGCTAACCTGCTGCTTATCACTGCTGCCTTGCTGCCCAGAGGCACACCCTCTTGGTTCCAGTCATTCAGCTGGAAATATTAGAGTCCATAAAATTTATTGTGGGTTTTAATTAGGAAATCTGAACAAGAGAAGAGAAAAGCACAACTTAAAAATTCACAAGTAGGGTGTGTATTTTACATGTGAGATAGATTTATATGCAAGTATATAGTATATATAAAATTAGTTTTCTTTAACTGAACCTCAGAATTTTTAAAAGGATCACAATTTTTGATCAGAAAGGTTAAGAAGACATTTTTGATCCACTTTTTATAATTTTGTCTTTTATACACATTTGCTTGAACTTTAGGGCCCATTGATATTTATACATTCCTTGGTTAGGTCCCCCAACTCTTTAAAACAAGAATTCTATGCCTAAAAGTAAAACAACAGTGTTCTATTTAAAAAAAACTTTTATGTTTTTATTTTCACATGCAAGGATCTCTGTAACTTTGTGTTTCTTTTCCATACCTTTATATGCTTTAGAGGGGTCTGATGGCCTGTCATAACTCTTCAGAGATGAACTGGAAAGCACAGCCAGGAGACAGTTGGTATATAAAGCACTGATGCTGGGTTCTGTCTTCTGTCAGTGTATAACATAGATTGCTGAACAGACCATTGTGTTTGAAAATGAAGCAAATGGATGAGCTCAGATTGGACAAGCCAGGCTGGAAACAGTATGTTAAAGCCCAGACAGCCAGCCCCTTCACAAGTGGGCACTCCAGTCTTAGGACTTACTGAGCAAGGCAATTTTAATGGATTAGCAAACATTTATCATTTCCTTTGGAAGAAGAGTTAAAGCTTTATGCTAACTGGTGGTAGAAAAGTGGCCTTTTTTAATTGCTTGGGATAGATCAGAAATACTAAGTTTAAACCAAATAGCTTTTGTTTTTTAAACAAAGAATCTCTTGATAGTTCAATGCCTTTAAGTATCTTAACAAAATTACTAGAATTGGAATGTTTTTTTAAAATCTGTTCTTTGTTGTCTTTAAACATTGTTTGAATATTTCCTTGGCAGAACATTCTTTTTCAAATTTTTAAGATAAATTAATTTTTTAACATCAAAAATAAAGACACAGCTTCTATAGTAATATATAATGTTTCAATACATTTATACATTATGTAATGCTTAAATCAGATCAAACACATCTGTCTTCCAAGTACTTATCATTTCTTTGTAGGGAAAAAATATTCAACTCACTTTTTAGCTTTTAAAAATATATGCTATATTGCTTTTACTTATGGTCACCTTCCTGCACAGTAGCCCACTGGAACTTCTATGTAACCATCATGCAGTACCCATTGATCAACTTTGGGGTGTTCTTAAAGGTCCATTAATATTAAAGTTTGAAAATAAATTTAAGTATCTAATACATAACCATTGTTGCTTTTTACTTATGTTTTGATGCTTGTATGTGAAGTTATTGATTGACTGAAAGTAAATTACTGAATTTAAAAGCTTGCAGCATTTTTAAACACCTGATTTGACTGGATTGCTTTAAATTTCTTGTCATTTGGGGTGAATTGCTTTAGCTCACATAAGTGGCTTAGATTTATAATATCTTTGTGACTACATTAAGAAGAGAGTTTCAGACATGAAACTGAATGTATCACTTCTTCATGGGAGTTGTGAAACACAGCTGTGGATATTCATGTGTGGCTAAACTAGTAAAAGGAATAAAGCAGAAGTGTGTGCAGTCAGTTGTTTGGCTGGCTGGTCAACCAATTTAATTGTAAAATCTGTTCAATAAGCTTATTTTAGAAATTTTAGAAGGCAAAGGATGAACAGATTTTTGGTGATCAGGGGATCCTTTGATTCCTATACCATTTTACAATCTAGAATTTTAAATGTGGTCTAGAAAATACTCCTTAAAATTGTTTCTGATTCTAATACTTTCTCCATCAACCCTTTAAAAAAGCTGTGCAATTGCATGCTGGAATTCCTGTGCTAAGTTGATGTTTAAAGAACTCCGAATCCACAGTTTGTAATTTCTGTGATTAGGAAACATTTGTAAACCCTAAATCATTATGAACGCCTGTATTGAGTGTCTCGTTAGTTAGAACATGCTGATCATACTTATGTAGTTGTCCTTGATGTGGAAGTTATTTGTTAGGAAGCAAATAAAAATTACTTCTGAGTCCTATTTGTCTACTGAAATGTGTAGAACAATCTGTCACAGACAGAGTTATAAAAACATGAGCCTACCGTTTATAAAAAAAAAATGAGCCCACCATTTCCTCTGGTTCCCTTCCTTCACCCATGCACTCCTGGGGGAATCTGAAAGCTCTTAGTTATGTCAAGAGTTAAATAGAATCTAGCCATCATGTGCTTTGTCCCATCAATTCTTTACTTTTCATCATTAAAAGCAAGCATTTATGGCTTCAGATTTCTATAATAAGAAATTTTTAGTAATAATATGGTTTGTTTGTTTTACTTTGCACAATAAAATAGAGTTGCATTTTGTAGCCAAATATTTCTCAGAACAGTGTAGTTCTCATGTCTGATTAGCAGGTATGTAAAATTTTGCAGAAAATTTGTTAAACCTTGCTGTGTAATGACCCAGCTCTCCTTCTCAGTCAGGCTGTGTTCTTCTCTGTCTAATAGCCTATGGCATAAATTGAAGTTAATTATCAGGACTGACAAGTAGCTCTGTTTTCTGTCTGCTCGCAGAGTCTCTCCGAGGCAAAGATGGAGCTGAGAAGGAAAGATCAATCTCTACGTCAGCTCAATAGACATCTTACCCAGCTGGAGCAGGACAAGCGTCGACTGGAGGAGAACATCCATGATGCCGAGAGTGCCCTCCGCATGGCAGCCAAGTGAGCGTCTGGACCGTGGGGAGATCACTTAAAACAGACAAAAGATCAATTCTTGCTTTCATGCTCTGGGTTTTAGCCCTGGATAATACAGTGCTAGAAAGCAAAAGTGCAGCTGTCTGTCTTTGAAATTCTCTGATATACCCTCAAAAAGAAAACTCTTAACACACTAAGTGTATATTTTATAGAGAAGCCTCAGAAAGCATAAGCTTCTGTTGTATAGCCTCAAATTATGCGTATTTGGTGCTCAGTGTTGGTATTACACGTTTGCAACCACATTTTCATTAATGTGGAACGTAAGATTGTTTATTTAAAAGTTTCACATAGGTATGTTATTTGTTTCTATTATTTATTCTTTATCACCTTCTGCTCCACTGACTCCACCCCTGATTTTGCTTTGTAGAGTCTACTGATATTAAAAGTAATATTTCCATGAGGAGATGTTGATATACAGTCAACACGTGCATCATAGCCTTAAAATGCAGCTAAAACAGGTTGATCATGGGAATCCATTTAAGCTTATATATGTACATGCTATAGTATGTTTAATAGAAAAATACCATTTCAATGTGGACAGCTGTGTAAATGTAGAGAATGTTTTATCCCATTACCATGTAACAAGTGGACATACATACACTTTGAAGTTCAACAGTTCTCTTAAGCTTTTTATTGTTCCCTATAACAAGGTTTGTGAACTAATTTAAGACAGGCTATTGTTCAACATCATAATGAAAAGAATTAAAGAAACATGTGATTCTAATTGCTTCACTGCTCTGTTTGGAGTTTTTAATTCATGAAAATGAAAAAACATTAATTAAATTTTTTGAGACAGACTCCTGTTAGATACAAACTGTGAATTGTGACTATACTCTATAAACTGCAGGGATAAGCCTGTAAATCATGGAGTAGGCATCTGCAGTCTTAGAACAGCAGTCACTATTGCTTCTGGGTTGATGACATCATCTATGCAAGACGAGACAATGAATTCCAAAGTACAAATATTGGCTTGCTTGGATAAACACCAATAGTTTTTTTTTAATTGTGCAGTTATATAACATTGCAGCTCCATATTAAATGTATATGGCTTTTATTTCTAAAAATATAAGTTTGGCTAACTTAGATTTTTTGCCATCTTCTCTGTCTCCTCGCATTGAGTGAAGAAAGACAAGGCGGTTAACCCTGAGTCTCACAGTACACTGGGGTTCTTGGGTGTGTGGGGACAGGGTTGTAAAACCTCTGGATTTCTGTTGTGTTTTTACAGTGCTGCGCTTAACTCAGGATTCAGGTGTCTATGGCTTGTTTCCATGGGCATGATATGTTATACAACTAAAGGAGACTGATTAAAACCTGGGATGTCACTATATCATTTACATTTCCCATTCCTACATTGCTATTAAAATCTAGTCTTTAGCATTTTCACTCAGAGTTTGATTTCATGATGAAAGCTGAATTAAATACACAGGCTAAGAAGTGAACTTGTAACTGCACAAGTGTTGTTGGTCACAGAGGATTGAATTTCATTGTGGCTGCATGAAGAGACTGCAAAGATAGGCGGTATTATTATTATTATTATTATTATTATTATTATTATTATTATTTTTGTTTTTTTGAGACAGGGTTTCTCTGTGTAGTTTTGGTGCCTGTCCTGGATCTCGCTCTGTAGACCAGGCTGGCCTTGAACTCACAGAGATCCGTCTGGCTCTGCCTTCCAAGTGCTGGTATTAAAGGCGTGTAGCTAGATGGTAGTATTTTACACAGCATCACCACTTACAGTATTTTGCTACCAATATGATTTAAAGAATGTCTTATTTTTTCAGAAAATTTTAAATTGTGAATAATGAATAATGTAATCATGGTTTCTTTATCTTTTCCATTCTTTTAACTTTTGATTTTTTTCCCCGCAGTTTAGGACAAGTGAGCACAAGAATTAAGTGTATATGTATCAGTGGCTATGGTTATGTTTTACACTTTTTTCACATGTGTTTGGTGTGTGTGTGTGTGTGTGTGTGTGTGTGTGTGTGTTGTGTATGACGGCCATAAGTTGACATTGAATCTCTTTTGTGATTGGCCCCGACTCTATTTGTTGAAACAAAGTTCTCACAGAGCTTGGAGCTCACCAGTTTCATGCTAGCCAATTTGCTCTGGGAGACTGTGTTTGCCTTGTGAAGACTGGGATTATAGCCTGGCTGCCATGGCTTCCCATTGTGTTCTGGGGATCTGGACCCTGTCACATTTGCCAGTAAGCACTTCATTCAACAGGCCACCTCCCCAGCATCAAGTGCTATGCTTTTAAAGGGAGATCAAAGACAGTTAGGAATAGTGACTAAAATGGAAACAAATGTAAGAAGATTTGAGTTATACTCACACTTAATATTTTCTTTCTTTTTTCTAGAGACAAAGAATGTGTTGCTAATCACATGAGAACAGTAGAAAACATGCTTCATAAGGTATTACAAATTTTTAAAATCATTCAATTTCTGCTCTGATTATTCTGGTCATTTTTTTATTAAGTGCAAAGTAGTTTAATTATTTTTGACCATCTTTTAAAGTAAATTAGCAAAAACATACTTTGGAAATGACTATGTACTATATTGTCATTTGTTTTCTAGAACTCATTTTAGGTACTTGGTAAAACTATGAAAATTATGTTTTCTCCAAACTGGTCTAAATGCACTGCAGTTATTTGTGGTCTTTATTGAGTGGTCCATAGGCCACCACCATTCTCACCTGACACAATATTGGACTGTTGTCAAACAACTGTCCATGCATGTACACATGAAGAGATAGGATATATTGGCAATAGTTGTGTTCCTTAGCTAGGTAATAAGTTATTCAAATGGAAATTTCTTACTTATATGAATGTATTCTTAAAATGAAAAATCCATTTAACAACCTATTATTTTCAAAACTGATTGCTTTTATATTATAAACTATGACTTAATATGTAGTAATTAGCAGCACAAATGTGTTGCATAGTAAAAAGTTGTTAGCTATTCATTGTGTAAGCACCTTGAGTAAAATATATGTTCATTATTTCATTAAGAATTTTTTATACTTATTTGTTTATTCATGTACTTTGTGTGTGTGTGTGTGTGTGTGTGTGTGTGTGTGTGTGCGCGCGCTTTTGTCCACCAAGTCATCTTGGCAGCCCCTCATTATTTAAAAGTAATATTATTTACATATTTGTGTTATTATCTAACTGACAATATTTTGGAAATGCAGATATCTAATACTTTTAAGATATATGGAAGTAATGAATGACTAACAAGAATTTTTTTTTTTTTTTTTTTTTTTTTGGGTTTTCGAGACAGGGTTTCTCTGTGCAGCTTTGCGCCTTTCCTGGAACTCACTTGGTAGCCCAGGCTGGCCTCGAACTCACAGAGATCCGCCTGGCTCTGCCTCCCGAGTGCTGGGATTAAAGGCGTGCGCCACCACCGCCCGGCCTGACTAACAAGAATTTTAAAACCCTAAAATTAATACTTTTAAAAAATTCTTCTCTCATATATTACATCCCGACCTCCTTCTATTTCCCTTAAAAACAACAACAACAAAAACAAAACAAGGCAGGCTTTCCAGGGATATCCAAACATAGCCTAACAAGATACAGTAGGATTAGGCACAAACCCTCATATCAAGGCTGGACATGGCAACCTACAAGGAGGAAAAGGGTCCAAGAGCAGGCAAAGGAGTCAGAGACACTCCCCACTCTCATTGTTGGGAGTCCCACAAGAACACAAGCTACTCAGCCATAACATATGCAGCGGACATAGCTCAGACCCATACAGGCTCCATATTTGTCCCCTCATATAACTAATACTTTTAAAGAAATGAAATAATAGCGAACTAGCCAGGGGTGGTGGTGCACGCCTTTAACTCCAGCACTCAGGAGGTAGAGGCAGGTGGATCTCTGTGAGTTTCAGGCCAGCCTGGTCTACAGAGAGAGTGCCAGGACAGCCAGGGCTACACAGAGAAACCCTGCCTCAAAAAACAACAAGGACAACAACAAAAAACAAAAACAAAACAAAAGAAAAAATAATGAGCTAATATTTTAATACATTTTAACACTTAAAAAACACTAATCCACTGTATTCTTTGAAGTTTTGAAAATGACATTTTTAAATCACTAAAAATATTCTGGAAAAAATCTAGTAGTCTGAGTTCTATTTTCATTTAGGATTCTTTAAACCGTGGTCTCTTTCTTTCCCCAGAGAGTTTAGCCAGTAGTATAGTTTAATACTCACACCAAGTAGGTGTGTGCTTCAGATCTGAAATTTAGATTTTCAGCTAAGTGTGTCTTAGATATTATTTTTATCTGCTGTGTCTTAGGATGGAAATGTCATATGTATAACATGCCCCTTATATAGTTAGCGTTGACTTTGAAATCTAATTGTTCAGCTCTCCAGATGGAAGAGAAATGTTAGGTAGAGCCTAACTTGTCCAATTGATGTGGATTCCAGGGAAAGCCATTGTCAATGTAAAGTGCAAATATTAGACCCTGTCCTTATGAAAATGGAAAGTGTCTATTTGAATATAAGACTAAAGGTAACAGGACAACTATAGCCACACAGTTCTTCAGTTTTTTTTTTCTTTTTGTCACACAAAAGAAGAAAGTCTACAGCACTGGTCTGATGCCTCCTACTTCAGAAGCCATAGATAACTATTTTGATTTTTGGCTTTGGCTATTAATGCAGTGGTGTTTAACTTGTCAGTTACTCTTCAAACTTGAAGTAAAAAAATTTACAAAAGACTACTGATAATTAGGGATAGTTATCTTTTTTTGTGAAGTTCTGCATGAGAATGATTGGTTGGCAAGAGGGTCTTGAAGCTCTCAGAGAATTAGCCATACCTGTCCTTAGGTCACAGTGTGCCACACAGGTATTTTTCTCGTGTTTTTGGAGACTGTGTGGTATAGCTTTATTTACTGTCTTTAACACACGGCTTAAGAGTATCAGTTATTATAGAATAAAACTAACTATAAGTTGACAAAATGAATTTAAATATTACTTCTAATATAGTAAATAATTTGTTTCCATGAACATTTTTCTGCATTTTAAAATATTTTAATGATATTTGCTAATTCCTAAACTTGACACACTCCATTAAACTTTTCAGAATCTAAAACCATATTGTATAAAGCAGTTGTCTATCTACTATTTTTTAATCCCACTTGGGACTGATGCTGGTATTAAATAAGAAAAATAATGTCTTTTATTTAAAAGCACGTGCAGGGCCAGAGAGTTGGCACTTACTGCTCAAACCTGATGACCTGAGCTTATCTCCAAAACGTGGATGGAAGGAGAGAACTGAATCCCAGAAGTTGTCCTCTGACCATCACGACTGCTCCCCCTCACCAGGCAAACACACACATGTGTACATGTGCACATACACTAATAACATAGTTTTTAATTTAAAAGAAAAGAGGGAGAAGAATGTACACAGTTGGTTCTTGATACTTAGCAGTTTTGCACCTGTAGTTTTAACTAAGTACAGATTATCTCTCTTTCTCTCTCTCTCTCTCTCTCTCTCTCTCTCTCTGTGTGTGTGTGTGTGTGTGTGTGTGTGTGTGTGTGGACATGTGTCATGTGGACATGTGTGTTAGAGGTTGGTGTCAGGTGTCTTCCTCAGTCTCTGTCCACCTTATTCTTTGAAACAGGGTCTCTCACTCAGCCTGGGGCTCATTGATTCAGCTAGCCTGCCTGGCCAGTGAACTCCAGGGAACTGACTGACCTATCATCCCCACTGTTATTTTGTATGTGAACCACCAATCCTAGCTGGTAGGTGTGGTTGGTGATCTGGAACCAGGCCCCTGTGTGTGTAGAACAGACCCTTTACTAACCGGCCCCTGTGCGTGTAGAACAGACCCTTTACTACCGCACTGCTTCTCTAGCCACCCCTACTCAGATCTTGGAAAAGAAACATGCCTGTGCTAATTAAACATGTGGAGACTGGCTTTCTTCTCAAACAGCACAGATAATAAATAAATGCAATTCTATAGCATTTTCGTTGCTTTAGGTAGATACAACCTAGAGATGATTAAAAAAATGTGGGAGGACAAGAAAGACACAGGGATCGCCCAATGACAGAGAAATGGAATGAGATCTACATGAACAGCGTGGACATGAGTGGGGGTAATGAAAGGCGAGGGTCGAGGGAAAGAGAGCTTGGGGGAGCGGGAGATCCCAGCTGGATCAACAACAGAGAGGGAGAACAAGGAATAGGAGACCATGGTAAATGAAGACCACATGAGAACAGGAAGAAGCAAAGTGCTAGAGAGGCCCACAGAAATCCACAAAGATACCCACACAACAGACTGCCGGCAATGGTCGAGAGACAGCCCGAACTGACCTACTCTGGTGATGGGATGGCCAAACACCCTAATTGTTGTGCTAGAAACCTCATCCAACTACTGAGGGATCTGGATGCAGAGATCCATGACTAGGCCCTGGGTGGATCTCTGGGAGTCCAATCAAAGAGAATGAGGAGGGTTTATATGAGCGAGAATTGTTGAGACCAAGGTTGGATAAAGCACAGGGACAAATAGCCAAATGAATGGAAACACATGAACTATGAACCAATGGCTGAGGGGTCCACACTGGATCAGGCCCTCCGAATGGGTGAGACAGTTGATTGGCTTGATCTGTTTGGGAGGCATCCAGGCAGTGGGACCAGATCTTGTGCTCATTGCATGAGTTGGCTGTTTGAAACCTGGGGCCTATGCAGGATTGTTTGGCTTGGCCTGGGAGGAGGGGACTAGACCTACCTGGACTGAGTCTACCAAGTTGACCTCAGTCTGTGGGGAAGGCTTTGCCCTGGAGGAGATGGGAATGGGGGGGGGGCGTTGGGGGGAAGGTGAGGGGGACAGGAGGGGGGAGAACAAGGGAATCCGTGACCGATATGTAGAACTGAATTGTATTGCAAAATAAATTAAAATAAATTAAAAAAAAAAGTGGGAGGAAGTGAGATGGCCACTCTTTGATAGACTGTGCGATTAGCATGCATGAAGATTGAGTTCAGTACCTAGCAGCAACAAGAGAAATAACACAAAACACATGGGAAGGTGATCTAAGTTCTATACAAACACTGCATCACTCGATGGGGAATTGGTATCCTTGAAGTTTGTGTCTTGAGTAGGCCAATGTCTCATCCTGCAGCCAGTCCTTGACAGGAACAACTATTTTCCTTCCAAAGAATAATTTTGATTATTTTAAAACATATATTTATTGGGTTGGAGAGATGGCTCAGCCATTAATAGTGCTCTTTCAGAAAACCTGAGTTTGATTCCCAGCACCTACAACAGGTGGTTCACAACTGCCTGTACCTCCAGCTCCAGGGGATTCTGATGCCTCTGGCCCCTGCAAGCATGAACACTCATGTGCACATACCCACATGCAAACATATAATTAAAAATGATAAAATTAGCCGGGCGGTGGTGGCGCACGCCTTTAATCCCAGCACTCGGGAGGCAGAGCCAGGCGGATCTCTGTGAGTTCGAGGCCAGCCTGGTCTCCAAAGCGAGTTCCAGGAAAGGCGCAAAGCTACACAGAGAAACCCTGTCTCGAAAACCCAAAAAAAAAAAAAAAAAAAAAAAAAAAGATAAAATTAAAAACCATGTATTTATTGAGGCCTCTTTTTTGAAATAAGGTCTTGATTTGTAGTATAGGTTAGAATCAAGTTCACCATCCTCCTGCCTCAATCTCTCAATTGCTGAGATTATAGGCATGTGTTCCTATGCCTGGTGATGTGAATTTATGATGGAGGTCAGAAGTTAATTTTTTATTGATATTCTTAGGGGATCAATTTCAGGATTGGTGTTAAGAAAAAGGAAAACAAGAAGGAGTCATTACAATGTTTCATGATGTACATTTTTAAGATACATTCATTTCTCTATTGAGTTGAATTCCTAGCTGGCTTTATATTTTGGAAAATCTATATCTATTGAGCTTTTCTTCTGCAAAAAGTTAATCATTTTAACCATTTAAAATGCATAATGTATAATTCAGGTGCTAGAGAGATGGCTCAGTGTTTAAGAACCCTTGCTGCTCTTGCAGAGAGGCCATGAGTTTGATTCTTAGTGCCCACATTAGGCAGCTTACAACCACCCTTAACTTCAGCTCTATGGAATCCAACACAGACACACAAATAGTCATAACACATAAACCTTACAGTGCAGTCTGTTGATTTGAATACATTAACACTATTGTACAGTGATCATATTACCTAATTGTATGACATTTAAATCACCTTGAAATAAATGCCTTGTTCATGAAGCAATTATTTCTTGCATACCCTTCATCTACTTTGACAAACATTTGTCTGTTTTCTATCTCTTTGATTTTTCTATTCTGAATAGTTGAAATAAATACAACCATACAATATATGACCCTTGTTGTCTGGCTTTTTTCATTTGGCATATTTTTGTCAAATTTCAGCTACTTGGGGAGTGTATTAATGGTTCATTTCTTTTTGTGGGAGAACATTATTCCATTATATTGGTATATTACATTTCAATAGTGTCTGGACTAACTTACATTCCTACCAACAATGTAAGTGGTTCCTCCCTTTCACTCCCCCGTTTTTTTCAGTATGTAATATTTGTCTTGATAGTAGGCATTCTAACTGGCGTCAATTTAATTTTTATTTCTGTTTCCTTTACTGCCAAAGATATGAACATTTTTTCCGTGTATTTATTGGCCTTTTGTATTTCTGGTGAGAAGTATAAGTTCAACTCACTTGCCTGTTTGCTGATTAGATTATTTGTTCTTTTGCTATTTAATGTTCTGAGTTGAGTTCTTTGTATATTCTGCATATTAAACTGTTGCCAGATGTATAGCTGGCAGAGAGTTTATCCTATTCTGTAGCCTATATTTTCACTCAGTTATTTCTGTTGCCGTGCATATGGTTTAGCAATTTTTTTAGTTTTAAAAATTTCATACAATATATTTTGATCATATTCTCTTCCCTCTCTTAACTCCTCCCAGATATTCCCCATTTCTACCATCCAGCTTCATGTTGTTTTTCCTCTCTCAATCAACAACCAAAAAGAAACAAACTCCAAACCAAATCAAATCCAACCAACTATCCAACCAACCAACCAACCAAACACACAAAAAAGCATGTAAAAAAACATGGAGCCAAGTTTGTGTTGGTCAACTACTCCTGAGGATGAAGACTGCCTTGCAGTGTACCTAGTGTTACTCCATTGGAGAAAACTGATTTTTCCCTCTTTTAGGGGATATAAACTGCATATAGCATCTTGGCTATGGGTGGAACTTTGTGCCCACTTTATTTCTTCATGCTGGGATTTTGTATGGCTTGATATTGTGCAGGTCTTGGGCATGCTGTCACAGTCTCTGTGAGTTCATGTATGCATCTGTAGCAGGCTTTCTTTTACTGTCAGCCCCCAAATCATGACATAGAGACATGCTCAGCCTTAGCTTAGGCTTGTTTCTAGCTAGCTTGTTTTTAACTTAAATAACCCATTTCTATTAACCTATTTGCTGCCCCAGGCTCGTTTATCTCATCTACATATTGTCCATCCTGCTTTCCTGCTTCTTCCGTGTCTGGCTGGCTGGCTCCCCTTTTCTCTCTGCCCACCAGTCCAACCAACCTCTCTCTCCTTAGCTATTGGCTGTTCAGCTTTTTATTAGACCAATCAGGTGCTTTAGGCATGCAAGGTGAAACAGCAGCACATCTTTACATAGTTAAACAAGTATTCTGTTCCACAACATGCATCAGCCCTGTTGTATCTGGAAAACATAGTTTCCTTGGAGTCATCCACCACTTCTGGCTCTTACAATCTTTCTGCCTCCTCTTCTGCATAGATCATGAGACTTGATGGGGGGAGGGGTTTGATAAAGGCAGCCCATTTAGAGCCTAACATTCTGGTGTTTCTTATTCTGTGGTCTCTGTGTTAATTACCATCTACTACAAGAAAAAGCCTCTCTAATGAAGGCTGAACAATGCACATGGGTGTAGGAATAGTTCATTAGGAGTTATTTTATTGCAATGTTTCTTTATCAGAGTAATAGTAGTAGGTTTTCCCCTATGGACAATGGTCTATCTCATTGAAGGCCTTGGCCTCATTAATATGTCAGGTATGGGTTCTATCTCATGGAATGGGCCTTATATCCATTTAAAAAGTGATTGGTTATTACCATAACCTCTGTGCCACTGTTGCAATACTCTGTCTTGCAGGTACCTACCTGCATTCTCATATCTCACAGGGTTTGTGGCTGTATGAGATTGGTGATTTCTTATCTGGTAATGTATGTATATAGTAACATCACTATGGATGTTAGTCAGCAGGAGTAAAGCTTTTTGTTGGACATGGCTCCATTTCTCCAATGACATAAGTATATGGTCTCTTCAGCAATAGAATTGTGCCATCAGGTTCTGGTAACCAGTAGCATTAGCATGTGATGTTCTCAGGTGGCAGCTCTGGAAACCCTTTGGCCAATGACTCAAGAATATGTAACCCATCCTGGAGGCTTTACTTAGTGTGTGATGCCTAGTTGGGACATTGTCTTCCTCATTATATTGTAACTCCATTTAAATTCCATATATATATATATATATATATATATATATATATATATATATATATTAGGAAGCTTCATAAGTTTTCATGTGGCTTTTCAAAAGGCCTGCATTTGTTAGTTGTCCCTTCTCATAGTCCCCCCTTTACCTAGCCCTTCCTTGCCCCTCATTTAATACTCCTATTCAAGTTTTCATTCTATCTCTTTCTAACACTATATTCTGTCTCCCCCTTTTTCAAAAATCCCCTCCTTCCCACTAGTCCCTCACCACATTCCTAGCCTGTGTAGATATTCTAAATGAAGCACATGTATCTAAGGCTGAAAGCTAACACGTGTAAGAGAAAACATGCAGTGTTTGTTTTTCTGGGTCTGGGTTAACTTACACAGGATGATTGTTTCTAGCTCTATCCATTTACCTGAAAATTTCATTTTTCTTAACAGCTCTATTGTGTAAATGTACTACGTTTCCATTATCCATTCATCAGTTGATGGGTGTCTAGGCTGTTTTCAATTTCTGGCTATTATGAATAGAGCAGCAGTGAACATGGATGAGCAAGTGTCTCTATAGTAAGATAGAGAATCTTTTACCCAGGAGTGATATAGCTGGATCTTGTAGTAGATCTATTTTTACCTTTTTGATAACCTCTATATTTGTTTTCTATAGAGGCTGTATGAGTTTATACTCTCACCAGCAATGAGTAAGTGTTCTCCTTTCCTTGTATCTTTGCTAGCATATGCTGTCATTTGTTTATTAATCTTAGTCATTCTGACTGGGGTAAGATGAAATCTCCAGGTAGTTTTAATTTGCATTTTCTTGATGGCTGAGGATGTTGAACATTTTCCAAAAGTTTTTCTCGGCCATTTGTGATTTACCTTTTGAGAACTCTGTGTTTACTTATATACCCCATTTTTTTGAATTGGGTTATTTGTTTTCTTGATGTTCAGTGTATATATATATATATATATATATATATATATATATATATATATATAAAATTAATTTTTTTTCAAGATAGGGTTTTTCTGTGTATCCCTGGCTGTCCTAAAACTTGCTCTGTAGACCAGGCTACCTTGAACTCAAGAGATCTGCCTGCTTTTGCCTCCTGAGTGCTGGGATTAGAGGCATGCACCACTACGGCCTGGCTTCAGTTAAGTTCTTTGATACTCTTGATACTAATTCTTTGTCATATCTATCTATCTATCTATCTATCTATCTATCTATCTATCTATATGTCATATATATATAATTGGTAAATATTTTTCCCCATTTTTAGGCTGCTGCTTTGCCCAAATGATGTCCTTTGATGTACAGAAGACTTTCAGCTTCATGAGGTCCCATTTATTAATTGTTGGTCTTAGTGCTTGTGCTATTGGTGTCCTGTTCAGAAAGACCTTTCCTGTGCCAATGAGTTCAATACTGTTTCCTACTTTCTCCTCCATCAGATTCAGGGTGTCTGGTTTTATGTTGAGGTTCTCAATCCGTTTGGAATTGAGTTTTGTGCAGAGTGATAGCTACAGACCTACTGTCATTCTTCTAAATGCATACAAGCTTTTAAATGTTACAATATCTTCTTTATCAGTTCTTGCTCTTATTTTCCAAGCTGTGGTGTTATATTTATTGTCTATGCCTAGATCTTGAAGTATTTTCTGTATGTTTTTCTCTACTAGTTTTAGATCTTAAGTTTTTGGCTCACTTTGAATTAATTTTGTACAAGGCAAGACATAGGGATTAGTTTCTTCTTTTATATGCAGTTTTTCTAGCACCAATTTTTAAAAGACTTTTGTTAAAGTATGTTTTGGCACGATTATTGAGAATCAGATGGTTGTAATTGTATGAGTTATTCCAGTTCTTCTATTCTATCCTATTGATCTATGGGTCTCTGTTGGTCCCAATAATACACTGTTTTTGTTACTGTGGCCCTGTGGTATATTTAGAAATTAGTTATCATGATACCTCAATGTTTAGCCTTTGGGTTCAAGATTGTGTTGACTGTTGTAGGTAATTTTTTGTTTCAATATTAATTTTAGACTTGCTTTTTTATATATCTATAAAAAATTGTCCTTGTAATTTTGATGGAGATTATGTTGAATTTGTAGATCTCTTTTGGTAATAAGGCAACTTTCATAATATTAGTTCTTCTCCATGAATATGGGATATTGGGCTGGATAGTTTTATGTCAACTTGACATAAGATAAAGTCACCAGAGAGGATGAAACCTCAATTAAGAAAATGCCTACATAAGATAAGGCTGTAGGAAAAGCTGTAGAGTACTTCCTATATTAGTGATTGATGGAGGAGGGCCCAGCCTGTTTTGGGTGGTGCTATCCTTGGGTTGGTGGTCCTGGGTTCTATAAGGAAGCAAGCTGAGCAATCCATGTGGAACAAGCCAGTAAGCAGTACCCCTCCATAGTGTCTGCTTCAGTTCCTGTCTCCAGGTTCCTACCATGTTTGAGTTACTGTGCTAACTTCCTTTGATGATGAACAGCAATATGGAAGTGTAAGCCAAATAAACCTTTTCCTCCCCAACTTGTTTTTGGTCAGGTTTTTTATTTTGTTTCTCTCTTTCTTTCTTTCTTTCTTTCTTTCTTTCTTTCTTTCTTTCTTTCTTTCTTTCTTTCTTTCTTTCTTTCTTTCTTTCTTTTTCTTCTTTTTTTTTGGTTTTTTGAGACCGAGTTTCTCTGTGTAGTTTTGGTGCCTGTCCTGGATCTCACTCTGTAGATCAGGCTGGCTTTGAACTCACAGAGATCTGCCTGGCTCTGCCTCCTGAGTGCTGGGATTAAAGGCATGCGCCACCACCACCTGGCTTGGTCAGGTTTTCATCACAGCAATAGCAACCCTAACTAAGACAGATGTCTTCTTCAGTTTTTTCCTTATAAGGTTTTAAAGTTGTCATTGAAGAATTATTTCACCATCTTGGTTAGGTTCATTTCCAGTAACCCTTTTGAACACTCCTTGCAAGGCCATTGTGAATGGAGCTATTTTCCTGATTTCTTTCTAATCATGTTTTTGGTTTGTTTGTTTGTGTATAGAAAAATCACTTTAAAAAACTGTTGAGTTTATGCTAGTTTGCTGATGTGTTTATCAAGTCTAAGAGTTTTCTGGTGGAGTCTTTAGGGTCTTTTAAGTATAGGATCATATTGTCAGCAAATAGGCTTCCTATTCTCATATCCTTTTATTTCTTTCTCTTGCCTAGTTGCTCTCACTAAGACTTCAAACAGTATCACACTAGAGTAAAACTTCCAGGGTGATGGCTCACTCAGCCACTGGAAGGAGAGAGGCCCTGAGAAACTAAAAGGCAGATCTTTTGCTCTCCCTAGGTACGAGGTTTCGTTGTAAAAATTCCTAAGCCAGTTTCTCACCACTGCTCCAGTGAGTAGCTGAGAAATGCAATAGCCCTTTCTGTGGCATCCCTCTAGTATACATATCCCCATCTTAAGCTTCATGTTTTCATAGTGCTAGCTGGTGCACCTGTGGGTCTTCCTAGGACTTTGTTTTTCATGGGGAAAAGCCAGTAAGCAGTGTTCCTCCATGGCCTCTGCTTCAGTTCCTGCCTTCAGGTTCTTCCTTTGAGTTCCTTCATAATAGACTGACCAAATGTATAAGCCAAACCCTGTTCCCCCTCAAATTGTTGTTGGTCAGTGGTGTTTTATTATAGCAGTAGAAACCTAACTTTGAAAGATGAGTAGTGAGGAAAAGAAGGAAAGGAAAATAGTAAACAGCAGATAGAAGCCTGGTAAAATCCAGAAACTCTGAATTTTAGAGTAATAAAAGAAACAAGACAGCATAACACAGAGCCATAAATAAATAGCTGGCCCATAAGGAAAAGAGGAAAACAAAGCTTTCTGGCGCTAGACTTTTGGAAGTTTGTTATACTCATTCATTCCCTTCTGAGATCTATTTAAAATTTGTGTTTCTTTGTGAATTCATTTTGATAATTTATTTTATTCAAGTTATCTACTTTGTCAACATGTAAATATTCTCTTAGCATGGAAAGTTAGAGTCCTCATTTAAAAACTTTCTTCTGGAGAGAAAAAAGGGTGTGGATTTGGGTGGGTAGGGTGGTGGCAAGAATCTGGGGGCGGGGCGCAGTTGGGCGAGGGGAAACTATAATCAAAATATACTGTATGAAAACATCTATCTTAATTAAAAACATAACTTCTTTTTTAATGTAGTTGTTGACAGCCATACATTTTAATAAATAGTGCATAAGTTTTGATTCTTTTGTGTATGTATCTATATCAAAATATTTTAAATGTTGCTATCATTTAGTCTTTAAGCTATTTGTCCTGGTTAGTAGTTTTCCAACTTGACACAAACTGGAGTCCTCTGAGAAGGAGGAAATGAGAAACTCATTGGAGAAAATGGCCTCCATTTCCTATAGGTAAGCCAATGTAGCTCCTTCGTGGTTAATGACCCAATAGCTAATATCCACACATAAGTGAAAACATACCATGTTTGTCCTCCTGGATCTGGGTTATATCACTCAGGATGAGTTTTTCTAGTTCCAACTATTTACCTGTGAATTTCTTTCTTTCTTTTTTTAAATTTAAATTTAACTTAATTTTTTTTTAGTTTTTATTCTTATAGTTTTCTCTCCCTCCACTCCTCCCAGTTCTTCCCTATCTCCCCTCTCCTCCAGATCCAATTCCTTTCTGTCTCTCATTAGAGAAGAACAGGCTTCTAAGAGATTACAACCAAGCATGACAAAATAAAATGTATTAAGAAAACGCAAAACCATCACATTGAGTCTGGACAAGGCAAGCCAAAAGAAGAGAAAGAGCCCTAAGAGCAGGCACAAGAATCAAGAGAACCTACTCATTCACACACTCAGGGTCCCATAAAAATACTAAGCTGAAAGCTATAATATATACGCAGAGGACCTGGGGCAGACCCATGTAGGCTCTGTGTTTGCTGCTCCAGTCTCTGTGAGCTCATATGAGCCCTGCTTAATTGATTCAGAGGGCCATATTCTCTTTGTGTCCTTTAGCCCCTCTGGCTCTTAGACTCTCTGCTACCTCTTCTTTTGGGCTGACTGAGCTCTGAGGGGAGAGATTTGATGGCGACATCCCATTTAGAATCCCTCTCCACATAATGTCTGTCTGTCTGTTGGTCTCTGCATCTCTTCTCATCTGCTGCTGGAGAAGCTTCTCTGCTGATGACTGAATATGGTACTGATCTTTGAGTATAGCAGAATATCATTAGGAGTCATTTTATTGATATGTTTTATTTTTTTTTAGACCAGTAGTATTTGGTTTTATCCTAGGTTTCCAGGATATCTAGTCTCTGGTTCTTGGGTATGGTTTTCATCTCATGGGGTGGACCTTAAGTCAAATCAGACATTGGTTGACCACTCCCACAAGTTCTGTGCCACCGTTGCCCTATCATATCTTGCAGGCAGACAGACTGTAGGAAAAAGGTTTTGTGGCTAGGTTGGTATTAATGTTTTTCCTTGGTAGCCTGCACAGTACCTTCCCACACTGAAGACACTAGAAAATATGGGTAAAGACTCAGTGTAGGCTCTAGCTTGACCTCTCAATGTTCAATGAGTTGTGTGGGTCTTGTCCTCAGCCATGGGGCCCCTTGTGTCAGTTTGTGGAGAACAATCCATTGTCTTAAGCAACAGCCTGGGTTGTTTGGGGATTTTCATAGAAGCCCCTTAGCCAACAACTCAATTGAATGCAAGTTAGTCACACCACTGGAAGCCTTGTTTGGTGACAAAAGATGGCCGGTTGAGACTCTACCTTATTAGGAGACTTCACTAGGATCACGTTCATGTATTTTAAGAAGTTTCCACTGTACTAGGTTTACATATCATCCCTCAAATGCTCCTCAAGTCTGTCTCTCCCTGCATTCTCTCCCTCAACTCTATCTCCCTTCCCCCACCCACCTGAACCTCCTGTTCCTGTCCCACCCATAACATCTATTCTACTTCTGTCTCACAGAATGATCCACGTGTCCCTGCTAGACCATCCATCTATATCTAACCTCTCTGGGTCTACGGATTGTAGCTTGGTTACCATTTACTTGATGTCCACATATAAGCAAATGCATACCATATTTATTTTTCTGGGTCTGGGTTACCTCACTCAGGGTGATTTTTTTCTAGTTCTATCCATTTGCCTGAATGTTTAATGATGTTGTTGTTTTTTTAACAGCTGAGTAATACTCCATTGTATAAATGTACCACATTTTCTTTATCCATTCTTAGGTGTTTCTAGTTTCTGGCTATTGTGAATAGAGCAGTAATGAACATGGTTGAGCAAGTGTCATTATGGTAGGAGGGAGTGTCCTTTGGGTATATACACAAGAGTGGTATAACTGGATCTTGAGGTAGATTGATTCCCAACTTTCTGAAGAACTGCCTTATTGGCTTCCATAATGGCTGTACAAGTTTGTATTTCTGCCAGCAATGAGTGTCCCCTTATTCCACATCTTTGCCAGCATGAGCTGTCACTTGTGTTAATGATTTTAGCCACTCTGACAGGTGGCTGAGTACTATTTCATTGTGTAAATGTACCACGTTTTGTTTATCCATTGCTCTGTTGAGGGACATTTTGGTTGTTTCCAATTTCTGGCTATTATGAATAGAGCAGTAATTAACATAGTTAAGCAAGTGTTTCTGTGGTGGGATGGGTCTAAGCACAAGAGTAGTATAGCTGGATCTTGAAGTAGATCAGTTCCCAGCTTCCTGAGGAACCGTCACACTTGATTTCCATAGAGCTGTACAAATCTGCAGTCCCACCGGCAATGGATAAGTGTTCCTTTTACTCCACATCCATAGCTATCTTTTGTTTTATTGACCTTAGCCGTTCTGATGGGTGTAAGATTAAATCTCAAAGTAGTTTTGATTTGTGTTTTCCTGATGGCTAAAGATGCTGAACATTTCTTTAACTGTTTCTCAGTCATTTGAGTTTCCTCTTTTGAGAATTCTTTTTAGATCTGTACCCCATTTTCTAATTGAGCTATTTCTTTTTTTGATATTCAGTTTTTTCATTTCTTTACGTATTTTGGATACTAGTCTTCTATTGAATGGGCAGTTGGTAAAATCTTTTCCCATTCTGGAGGCAGCTGCTTTGTCCAAATGACAATGTCCTTTGCCTTACAGAAGCTTTGTAGTTTCATGAGGTCCCAGTTATTAATTGTTGATCTTAGTGCCTGTGCCAACAGTGTTCTATTTAGAAAGTCTTTTCCTGTGCCATTGAGTTCAGGACTATTCTACACGTTCTCTTTTATCAAGTTTAGTGTATCTAGTTTTATGTTGAGGTCTTTGATCCACTTGGACTTGAGTTTTGTGCAGGGTGATAAATATGGATCTGTTTGTATTCTTATACATTCAGCTATCCAATTTGACCAGTACCATTTGTTTAAGATGCTGTCTTTTTTATCCAGTGTGTATTTCTGGCCTCTTTATCAAAAATCAGGTGTCCATAGATATGTGGATTTATGTCTGGGTCTTCAGTTTGAGTCTATTGATCATGTTTATTTTGTGCCAACACCACACTGTTTTTATTATTATAGTTCTGTAATACAATTCAAGGCTGGAGATGGTGATACCTCCAGCAGTTCTTTTATTATTCAGGATTGTTTCAGCTATCCTAGGTTTTTTGTGTTTCTATATAAATCTGAGAGTTGTCCTTTCAAGATCTGTGAAGAATTGTGTTGGAATTTTGAGGGGGTTGCATTGAATCTGTAGATTGATTTTGGTAGGTTGGCCATTTTTACTATATTAATCCTATTGATCCATGAGCATGGGGGGAATCTTCCCATCTTCTAATACCATCTTCAATTTTTTCTTCAAAGACTTGAAGTTTTTAATCATAAAAGTCTTTCACTTGCTTGGTTAAAGTTACCCCAAGATGTTATATATTTTTGAGGCTATTATGAAAGATGTTGTTTCCCTGATTTATTTCTCAGTCTATTTGTCATTTGTATATAGGAAGGTTACTGATTTTTGTGTGTCAATTTGTATCCTGCTACTTTGCTGAAAGTGTTTATTAGCTGTAGGAGTTTCCTGGTGCAGTTTTTGGAGTTGTTTATGTATACTATACTATTGTCTGCAAATAATGATACCTTGATTTCTTTCTTTCCAATTTGTATCCCCCTGATCTCCTTCAGCTGTCTTATTGCCCTATCTAGAACTTCAAGAACTATATTGAAAAGATATATAGAGAGTGAGCAGCCAGTCTTGTTCCTGATTTTAGTGGAATTGCTTTGAGTTTCTCTCCTTTTAATTTGATGTTGGCTATAGGCTTGCTGTAAATTGCCTTTATTATCTTTAGGTGTGTCCCTTTTATCTCTAATCTCTCCAAGACTTTTATCATGAAGGATGTTGGATTTTGTCAAAGCTTCTCCAGCATCTAATGAGATGATCATTTTTTTTTTCTTTCAGTTTCTGGTAGAATTCTATGCTAAAAATATCATCAGGCTCTGGGCTTCTTTTGTTTGGGAGACTTAATTAGCGTTTTTGTTTCACTAGGGTTATTGGTCTGTTTAAATTGCCTATTTTATCTTCATTTTGGTAGGTGGCATCTATTGAGAAAACTCTCCATGTCTGTCGTTGTGTCTCCCCTTTTTATCTCTAGTTTTGTTACTTTGGATCTTCTCTCTCCACCTTTTAGTTAACTTGGATAACAGTTTGTCAGTCTTACTAATTTTCTCAAAGAACCAGCTCTTTTTTTTTCATTGATTCTTTGTATTTGTTTGTTTGTTTCTGTTTTATTGATTTCAGCCCTGAGTTTATTTATTATTGTCTACTCCTTTTGGTGTTATTTTTTCTTTTTGTTATAGAACTTTCAGGTGTGCTGTTATGTTACCATTATGAGATCACTTCTTTTGTTTTTTGTTTTTGTTTTTATTTTTATATATATATATATAGGTACTTAGTGCTATGAAATTGCCTCTTAGAACTGCCTTCATTATGTCCCATAAGTTTGGGTATGTTGTGTCTTCATTTTCATTCAATTATGCAGTCTTTTATTTTTTCATTCTGGTGGATTTTCCTTACTGTCCAGAGTCCTTTCATCTTAGTTGGGAAGATTGCCTTGTCATTGTTGATTGTACAGATCTAGTGGCAATATACTCTCAACTTGTTTTTCTTGGAATTTAAAAGATTTTCCATCATTAAAATAATTACATTTTGTTGTGATAAGAATGCTAACTAGCTGGTTGGTAGGGCACATGCTTTTGATCCCAGCACTCAGGAGGCAGAGGCAGGTGGATCTCTGTGAGTTCGAGGCCAGCTTGGTCTACAGAGCAAGCTCCAGGACAGTCATGGCTACACAGAAAATGTCTGGCTTGCCTCCCCCCCCCATCACACACTAAAGGAATGCCAACATTTTAACTCTCCAGATAGATGTAATGTACAGTACTATTTTGTTAATTGTAGGAACAATGAACAAAAGACTTCCTGACTTCCAGATGCATCGTAATAAATTGATGCCTGGTCCCATTGAATAGCAGGTTATATATCTTAATCACAGTTCATCATAAAGGGAAGTCAGGGCAGGAACTGGAGGCAGGAACTGAAGCAGAATCCATGAAGGAGTGTTGTTTACTGGCTGGCTTCTCATTCCTTGCTCAGTTTGCTTTTTCAGGACAACTTAGGACCACCTGCTCCAGGTTGGGACTGCTCATATCAATTGTTAGTCAAGGAAAAGCCCCACAGGCTTGCACACAGCCTAACCCAATGGAACTTTCTTAATTAGTGCTCATGATTCTCAAATGACTCTAACTTGTGTCAGGTTGACAACTAACCAGGACAATTGTCACCTTGTCAACTTGACACAGCTGCATAACTGTTAAACCACGATCTTTTCTCTCTTGTTCATCCCCAAGCTCTCGTATTAATACCTCTTACAGTCTTTAAAGATCCGAACACTTTAAAACATCCACAGTCTCAAAGGACAAAGCCTCTCTAAACTACCCACAGCTTCTCTAAGGTCTCTAGAGTCTATAATATTTCCAAGTCTCTAAAATTCCAGAGCCCTAACTATAGGTTCCTGTAAAATAGAATGAGTTACCTACATTTTTACTCAGAGAGGGAAAAAGCAGAGTGTGCTCACAACCTAAACAAAGCAAAACCAGAACTCAGCAGCATTTAAAGTTCAGTGCTTGATGTCTGGGACCCACTCGTGATCCTCTGGACATCAGTGGGCTCTATTGCTCCAACTCTGCTGTTGGCAGGACACAGCCGCTTGCCTCAGTCTCAGGCTGGCTCCACTATACAGCTGCTGTTGTCCTTGGTGGCCATCACATTGTTATCTCCCAAATTCTGGGCTCTCAGCTGCAACTAGCCTGTATTGTCACCAATAACTTCTCCTGGGCTCTCTCAGTGACTCTGGTCCTACCACTTGGTGCCAAGCCTCAGCTTCTCCCCATGACCACTTCAATCCTGGGGCTTCTACTGCAGCTGAGGATATACCTTTTCTAAAGGCCTCTTCTGCCCTCTCACATGCCAAACCTCAGCTGCTCTGTATGACCCCTTTATGCCTTCAAAACCAGCCACCTCTGACATTATTACACATTACCAAATTCAGCTGCCAGGACATAGTACAACCTTGGCCCCTTCTGGACCCTTCTGTGTGCTGACCCTCAGATAAGGAGCACAGCCTCTGGGTGCTGACCCCAGAGAAGGAGCACAGCCTCTGGGTGCTGACCCCAGAGAAGGAGCACAGCCTCTGTGTGCTGACCCTCAGATAAGGAGCACAGCCTCTGGGTGCTGACCTCAGAGAAGGAGCACAGCCTCTGTGTGCTGACCTCAGAGAAGGAGCACAGCCTCTGGGTGCTGACCTCAGAGAAGGAGCACAGCCTCTGGGTGCTGACCCCAGAGAAGGAGCACAGCCTCTGGGTGCTGACCCCAGAGAAGGAGCACAGCCTCTGTGTGCTGACCTCAGAGAAGGAGCACAGCCTCTGGGTGCTGACCCCAGAGAAGGAGCACAGCCTCTGGATGTTGACCCTCAGAGAAGGAGCACAGCCTCTGGGTGCTGACCTCAGAGAAGGAGCACAGCCTCTGGATGTTGACCCTCAGAGAAGGAGCACAGCCTCTGTGTGCTGACCCCAGAGAAGGAGCACAGCCTCTGTGTGCTGACCCTCAGATAAGGAGCACAGCCTCTGGGTGCTGACCTCAGAGAAGGAGCACAGCCTCTGGGTGCTGACCTCAGAGAAGGAGCACAGCCTCTGGGTGCTGACCTCAGAGAAGGAGCACAGCCTCTGGGTGCTGACCCCAGAGAAGGAGCACAGCCTCTGGGTGCTGTTCCTAAGAGAACACACCTAGAAGATTTCACCTCAGTGTTACTGGTCTCATGTTAACCACCACTAATTTCTCCAGTTATTTGGCATCAATTGTCCCAGCAAAGCAAAGATTTTACTTCAGTGGCTCTTGTAGGGAGAAGTTTCTCAGGTCCTACCCAGCCCCGTGATCCGGACGAATCTCTCCCACCATCCTGCAGCCATTTATAAAATAATTACTCAGAGGCTTACTATTAATTACAAGTTGTATGGCCTTAGGCTCAGGCTTCTTGCTAGCTGGCTCTTACAGTTAAACTCGACCATTCCTATTAATGTATGTATCGCCATGTGTTCTGTGGCTTTACATGTGTTGTATTACATCTTGCTTCCCTGGGGCAGTTCTCAGTGTCTCCCCCGACTCTGCCCTTCTTTCTGTATCTCTGCTTGGATTTCCCACCTGCCTCTAAGCTACCTTGCCACAGGACAAAGTAGCTTATTTATTAGTCAATGAGAGCAACATATATTCACAGCATACAGAAAGACATCCACAGCACTTCCCCTTTTCTGTCTAATCAGAAAGGAAGGTTTCAGCTTTATAGTAAAATTATATATAATAAAATAGTTATCAGGCAAGAATTATAGTTATAATATCTAGTCTATTTGTGTTTGGCAAAATTAAGGAAAATACTCTATCATCTGTCTTATTTTTGTGAATCTAAAGTTTCATATCTGATTTACCCTTTATCATAACCAAGGGAAACTATAATTATGACTATATAGTCTTCAACTCCATCAAAGACCCCAGAAGGATATTATATTACCTAAGTAAACAGGAAGTGCATTGTAAGCAACTTCCAAAACTCTAGAAATGACCAGAGACATCTGTTTGTCTGGACAGGCACCCAAAGTTCCCCCACAATGTTGGGATATCCATCTTCAGCCTATAGTCCTAGAATCTCTCAGTTGCTTCTCCCTGTGCCTTGTAGAATGTTTGGCAGTCGCCTCTGTGAAGCAGGAACCTGAAGGACCATCTTGCCTTGCAGAGTTCAGTGGTCACCTTCCTATGGGTCCTGCATGTCGCGTTTATATAGTATCCTGTCAAGCAGTCAGAGCAATGACGGTTTTTTGCCCAGTGGCTAACATTTGCCACAAAGAAAGCAAACTCCATAATGAGTTTCTTCAATTGCCCATCATCCTCTTTGAAGTAATTGGTGCTTCCAGGAGCAGATGTGTCTCATTGTCTGGAAAAGTTTAAATTCTTAAAACATTTTAAATGCCATATTATGTAGGTCTTTGAAGTGTTTGAAGATTATCTACCTAATTGAAATGTATCTATTTATACTTAGAAAACTTAACTAACATGACTATAAGTTTGATTATCATAGATGACTAATTATTCTGTATTTTTTAATTATATATTACAATTTTAAATGAGTTGTATAAACATAAAACCTTAAACAGAGTATATGTATATATACAGTATAACAAAATTAACATTAAATTTGTATCAATAAACCAAAATACATATCAATGTAAAATATGTAAGATTAATAGTTGTTTTTGGATTAAAATAGATTAAAAATCTACCCTTTTATCCTATCATTTCTATATCATATATTCCTTTCTTCTTTTAGAAAGAGATTGACTGTGACCAATAACAATTTGTAACCAACCCCCTACAAAACATCAATAATCCATTTTTGGGGAATGTGGGCATAGTGTTCTAGGCCACTTCCTGCTGATTTGGGGCACTGTTAATCTTATGGGAACCCTGAGAAAATTTAGGACTATGGTCAAGTCCTGACTGGAGTAGTCTGTGAGGCTGGATCATCTCAGCCAGTACCCTTGAAGCCTTTCTGGATGCAGAACCCAGAGGAAACTGCAGCAGAGTCATTCTGAAACGTTGGATCATCTGGGCCTTCTCTTTTCATGGGTATCTGGTCCCCTCATCCTGAAAATACATAAGTTTTTTAAGGTAACATATATATCTGCATTAATACAAGTACAGACTGTGCATTGTACACAAATCAGCCAAAGATAACTTCTTGTTATTTGTTTGAGCAGGTAAAATATACATCACATGTCTTGAAGTTCCTTCAGGTTTATGTTTTTATGTCTGTAGTCAGGATTTCAGGGAGTCTTCCTCGAGCAAATCGGATCATCTTTAATTTTGAATGAATCTATAGCCTCGCATTTTCTGTGGAAACAAAAACATAACCTCTCCCCCAAAGTGGCGTACCTTTTGACTTAAGTTTTGGAGTTAAGATGTTTTTAAAATATGTAGGTTGGTTTAATCCAGCAGCTTTTATAATCAAATGTCTCCTAGCAGTCAAAAATTTTAAAGACAACATAATAATATACATGATCCAGACTTTCTGTGCATTTTCCATCCTCACATGGCTCGTTTTCTTTATATTACTTCACTCCCCTTTCTAAGGACTTTATTTTACTATTTTAAAACTGTATATTTATTTTTTATGATTGTCTATACCTTCTCTTTACTCTCCCAAACCTATGTATATTTTTACACTTATTGCAAACCATTTAGAGCTTTTTTTCATCGGAATCTGTCCTATTATGTATCTGTAATCATTTTTTGACCAGGAGAGATTTTAAACTGCTAAGATGTGTGGCTGGGACAAAAGCAGCAGCCTTGGCTACTGGCTCCGCCCCTCTTGGCTTTTTTTTTTAATGTTGTATTTTATTTTATTTTATAATTTAATTTAATTTTATATATCAGCCACAGTTTCCCTTGTCCTCCCCCCTCCCGGCCCTCCCTCCCCCGCCTTCCCCCCAGCCCACCCCCCATGCTTACCGCCATGGAAGCTGTGTGGTGTATGTCATCGTGGAGTAGCTTACTGCAGTGACTGGAATGCCTTCAAAGCATATCTCCGTCACTGCATACTGCATGGTAAGCTTCTTTTTAAAACCTGGATGATATTCTGTTGTGCATATATGACATTTTCTCTTTCATTAATCTGTTGATAGAATTTTTGGTTGCTTGCACAGCTTGACTATTGTAAATTGTGCTGAAATGAACATGGGAGTGTAAATATTCTGACTCCCATTCCTTTGATAAACTCTCTGAAGTAGGGTTGTCGGATCATGTAGTAGTTCTGTTTTTAATTTTTGAGAAAAATTATTGCCGTTTTCTACAGTGGCAAGCAGAGATATGGTGTATCGTATCCTTGAAAAATTTCCTGTGTCAGTGATACTGAGCACCTCTTCAGATGCCTGTTGGTCATGTTTGTGCCTTTTCAAATTGTTGGCTTACTTTTAAATTAGGTTATCAAGTTAGATTTTTTCTTTTGTCATCAAATTGTTTGTATTTAAGAAATTAACCCCTTGCCAGTTTTCGAGTTTGTAAATATTTCCCACAAGCCATAGATTGCTTTTTTACTTGTTGCTCACTCCTTTAGTTTTGTGCAGTGTTTTTGTACTTGATGCAATCTAACTGCTCTGTTTTCCTTCCTTTGTTCCTTCCTTCCTTTTTCTTTTCTTTCTTTTTTCTGGGGACAGTTTATCAAGGCAGGGTTTTTCTGTGTAGTCCTGAAGCTCACTCTGTAAATCAGGTTGGCCTCAAACTCACAGAGTTCCTCTGCCTCTGCCTCCTGAGTGCTGAGATTAAAGGCGTGCGCCACCACCGCCCGGCCTCTGTTTTTCCTTTTGATCCCTGTGTTTTGGTGTCAGCTCAACAAAGTTATGGCTAACATTGAGGTCATTCAGCTCGCTGAGGTTTCTTCTAAGAGAAAAACATTTGGTATGATTTTAATATTCTCCAATTTCTTAATATTGGTTTGTGACTTGATGTGATATAGCTTAGAAAATTATATATTATATATAATTATATATGTGATTATATAAATTATACACACACACACACACACACACACACATATATATATATGAGAAAAATGTGTGTCTGTTGCTGTTTGGGAATGTTCTGCTTGTGTCTGTTGGGTCAGTTTGTTTATGATGCTGCTCTTATTTGCTGTTATTTTGTTAACCTTCTGTCTGTCTGTCTGTAAGTGAGATATTGCAGTCTCATATTATATTGGTATTTTCCCTTTAGCTTTGTCAATGTTTGTTTTATAAGTACTTTCATATTAAAGGTGTATATATAAGGTATATATGTTAGATATATATAACAATGTATATATATATCTTGGATGACTAGACTCATATTATGTCCTGTCTTATCTCTTTTGAACATTTGACTTAGTCTATTTTATACAGTATATTATTTTGTTTACCATTTGTATAGTTTTTTTCTATTTCTCCCTGTTCAGCCTGTGTGAGTGTAAATCTAAAGTGAGTCTCTTGTAAATAGTGTATGTTGTATAATTTAGGAACTTTGATTGGCAAGTTTAATTCATTTGCACTTGAAGTAATTACTGATGAGAAAGGATGTCTTATTATATTGTTAATTCTTGTTTCTTGTGTCATTCATTTCTGTTTCTTCTCTTGCTCTCTTCCTTTGTCTTTGTTGTTTATTTTTATATGTTTTGATTATTTTTATCTTCTTATGGATAGCTTGTGGGTATTGTATTAGTGGCTTTCCTATTGCTGTGATAAAACCCCATGACCCCCACAGCTTATAAAAGAATGTCTTTAATTGGGCTTATGGTTCCGGAGCATTGGGTCCATGATGGCAGAGCAAAGGCATGGTGGCAGGAACATCTGAGAGCTCACATCTTTTTTTTTTTTTTTTTTTTTTTTTTTTCTGAAACAGGGTTTCTCTGTGTAGCCTTAGCTAAGGAGCTATTATAATGTTCTTTAAAAAAACTAAAATTTTCTTTTAGATTTACTTTTTTATGTGCACAAATATTTTGCCTGCATGTATGTATGTGTACCATGTGCATGCCTAGTAATATTTGTGAGTCACCATGTGAGTTCTGGGAACCAAATCTACATTCTCTGTAAAAACAGCGAGTGATCTTAACTGCTGAACCATCTCTCTAGCCTGTATCCTCTTGTTTCTATTGAAGAACTTTAAAAAGCACTTATTGTAAAGGAAGTCTAGTGTTGATGAGCTCCCTGAGTTTTTGTTTATCAGAGGGGTCTTTGTGTATTTATGATTTTCAAAGGACATTTTTGCCAAGGCTAATATTTTGGGTTAGCATTGTGAAGATATTATTCTGCTCCCTCATGGCCTGCAAGGTTCTGAAGGAAAAAATGTGTTGCTAGTTTAACAGATATTACCTTGTCTATGATAAGTCATTTTTCTCTTGATGCTTTTAACATGCTCTCTGATTTTGGATGGTTAGTTATAGTGTGCTTTGTTGTGGATTTATTTTTGTCAGGTGTTTGTCTCCCTTAGTCAGGATGTCTTTTTCCTCCTCCAAACTTGCAAAGTTGTCTACCTTGAAAATATTTCTCCTTTGTTTTTGATAATTTTATACTGGTATACAGTGAAATATGACCATCACTGCCCCCAACTATTATATCTTTGAGCAGAATTTCAAACCTTCCTGGCACCTTTTCTCCCTAGTCTTTTTGTTGACCCCACATCTCCCTCTGTTTCTCTTTGTCTGTCTGTCTCTGCTTCTGTCTCTCAAACACATGCGTGCACACACACACACACACACACACACACACACACACACACATGCACACGCACACACACACGCATATACACACGATAGTGCTCCGTAAGTACTGTATATTATCTTCATTCTTTTTCGTATTATTTTCTTCTTCTGAGCTTCTCTTGAGTCTTATTTACTGGATTTAATTCAGCCATATACAAATCATGGCATCTCCCTCAACAATGAAACACAGATAATTCCAGCATCCATTGATAAATATACATCCACAAGATGTGGTCTTGCACATCCATATAGTAATTCAAATATGGGGCATACTTAGAAAACCCAGGGGTTACTTGAAGGTTTGTTAGAAGATTAATATGTGAATTGGTTGCTGGGTCCTTGAGGTATGAAGAAAATGAAAAAGACACACTAATGTTAGTAAGTTCATAGAAGCATAAACCGCCAGGTATTTTCAGTGCAATATCATATGCAAGGACAGTATAAGAAATGGGCCTTAATGGAGTTGGTTTTGAGAGCTGCGCCTCTGTGAATAGAGAGTTCTATTAGGAGGCTGTACCATTAGGCTAGATGAGTGCTGTGAAGACATGGATCAGGCTATTGATGGTAGGTGGTGTCAGAGCAAAAGATACAAAACTTAGCAAAATGGCACACTGAAATGAGAAAGTGGAGGTGCCATTTAATGAAAGTATCCACCTTTAAGGGGGAAAATGAGTTTCACTTTTTAAGTACCTAGTTTAAGGTAATGTGGAATAACCAGCAGGATATGTGTTTTTGAACCTTAGGGGAAAACACTGCTAGATAAAGGTTTAGGATTGATTAGCATAATATTCTGGCAGAGAAGGAAGGTGGGAGAGCAGCTGACAGGGGAACACACCATTGTGGATAAATGAGAGGCTAGAAAACACACTCTGAGAGATTAATTATGCCACTGGAGCTGGAAGTCATTGAGGGATGGAATTCTGTCTCCTGGTTTCTGTATCCTCAGCATCCATCACTATCCTGGCACTTAACAGATGCTTACTGAATGAGTCAAACTTTACCATCCTCTAGTCTCTAAATAGAACAAAAGCTATTTCCACATTCCACTCTAAGTCTTGATGGTACTGCTATCTATTTTGTTTATTTGATTGCTAAACATAGCATCTGTATTTACTTTGCCTAATCAATAGCTAATGGAGAAAGTCAGTGGTGAGTGTACCTCTAGGAAAGAGGTGTGCTGACTAACATACAGGTGACGACCAGTTTGACTATGCTGAAGTAAAAAGACACTCATTGCTATTTAGAGTATACTGGAGAATAAAAGGGAGCCAGTCCAGACATGACTGAAGAAGATATTGCATAGCTAGACCTTTAAATGTGACTGCATAATCTTCTCATTAAAGTGTTGACCCGGGATATATTATGATGCATGCTTATCTTTTAGATGTGTCTGCCAATGAATTAAAGGGAGTGAAAGACCATGAGATCATTATTTCCGTATGGAACGGATTGTATTGTAAAAGTTGCCTCTAAAAAGCCAGTAGTTAGTGGCTCTTCAATGATTGTCTACATGTTACTTGTGGTCTTTGAACTCTGTAGCCTCATTTTTTATCCTGTTTCCTGAAGATCAGCTGTGAAAGGCATGTAGGTGTTAGCTCAGCCAGCTTGACATTGACAGCCCTGTCCATATAGTCTTCTTGTGTGTTGTCATTCATGTTGTTCAGTGTCATTCTGAACTAGCCAAACTAGAAATGGCCTGCCAGCACAGGAGGTATTTAGAACCTTGACAGCTAAGGCTAAGACAGTGCACAGTGCCATGCACATATGCTTAGTGGCTTTCAGTTTACAGAAATCTAATTGCATGCGTCTCATTGAAACAATTTATTTTAAGAAAGAAAGTATTTTGTCGGGCGGCTTTTCTTTTTCTCTCCTCCTCCTCCTCCTCCTCCTCCTCCTCCTCCTCCTCCTCCTCCTCCTCCTCATTCTCTTCCTCCTCCTCCTCCTCTTCTTTTTTTTTTTTTTTTTCGTTTTTCAAGACAGAGTTTCTCTGTGTAGTTTTGGTACCTGTCCTGGATTTCACACTGTAGACCAGGCTATCCTCGAACTCACAGAGATCTGCCTGGCTCTGCCTCTCGAGTGCTGGGATTAAAGGTGTGAACCCCACCCCCCCAACCCTCCCACCCCAGTCGAAGGAAAGTATTTTAAGAAAGGACTTTAACACTTTGTAAAACATATTTGTCTGTTCTCAAGTTTGGGTTTTTATGTTTGTTTAAATTGTTCAAGGCCATGTTAATCTGTGGGAACATTGTATGGCATCCTAAAGATTTTCTTGCTCTCTAGTACCCATATAAAATATGAATGATTAAATCCCCTGACTTTCCATCTTGATAATTTGATCTGAATGTTCAGTTTTTCAGATCTTTAATTGGGATGTAGCCAGCTTGCTGGTTTGATTCAAGAGATCAGTTTTTTCTATCTGTAGCTGGGATGTAGCTGTACAGTGTGGTGGTTGAGCTGTAATGTAGCTGTTCTGTAGGATGGTTGAGCTGGGATGTAGCTGTACAGTGTAGTAGTTGATCTGGGATGTACCTGTACTGTAGGATGGTTGATCTGGGATGTAGCTGTACAGTGTGGTGGTTGAGCTGGGATGTAGCTGTGCTGTAGGATGGTTGAGCTGGGATGTAGCTGTTCTGTAGGATGGTTGATCTGGGATGTAGCTGTACAGTGTGGTGGTTGATCTGGGATGTAGCTGTACAGTGTGGTGGTTGAGCTGGGATGTAGCTGTACAGTGTGGTGGTTGAGCTGGGATGTAGCTGTTCTGTAGGATGGTTGAGCTGGGATGTAGCTGTACAGTGTGGTGGTTGAGCTGGGATATAGCTGTACAGTGTGGTGGTTGAGCTGTAATGTAGCTGTACAGTGTGGTGGTTGATCTGGGATGTAGCTGTACAGTGTGGTGGTTGAGCTGGGATGTAGCTGTACAGTGTGGTGGTTGAGCTGTAATGTAGCTGTACAGTGTGGTGGTTGAGCTGTAATGTAGCTGTACAGTGTGATGGTTGAGCTGGGATGTAGCTGTACAGTGTAGTGGTTGATCTGGGATGTAGCTGTACAGTGTGGTGGTTGAGCTGTAATGTAGCTGTACAGTGTGATGGTTGAGCTGGGATGTAGCTGTACAGTGTGGTGGTTGTGGTGCTGAATTTGCCTCTTTTTGGTGACAACAGCTGGCTTTGCAAATTGCAGGTCAAGGCTAGTTCCTCACCCCCGTGTTGCCAGTTATGAAAGTCTGTGCCTGCTCCAGTGCCAACAGAGTGCCTGCCTTTGCTGAGAGACTTCCAGGGTCTCTTAAATAGATTTGGGCCAGGGGACTGTGTGCTTTCTGGGACATCAAAGTTTTTCATATAGATAACTTTTCTTTCAGAATAATTACTGTGTGTGTCTGTGCACACACACATAGGCACCAGGAAGAATGGAGAGCGAAAGGGGATGAATGAGAATGAGTGTGGTCCACTGAGAACACAAGGATGGTTCACATTCTCCATCTCTGTTTCTTATCACAAAACTAGTTTTAAAAGTTATGTATTTTTTATTTAAAATTTTTGATACAGTATATTTTGTTCATATTATTTCTCCTCCCCAACTCTTCCCAGATCCGCCTCCCTCCCTCCCTACCAAACTTCATGTTCTTTCTAATCTTTATTAAAAAGAAGCCCCATAAAACAAGCAAAAAACAAAATTTGAAAATAAATACAAACAAACAAAAAAACCCAAGAAAACAAAACAAAACAAAATAAAAAGCACACAAAAGCCCATGGGACCCACTTTGTGTTGGCCAGCTACTACATGGGGCCTGCCCTGCAGTGTGGCTGATAGACCCAGTGACACCACATTGGAGAAAAGTGATTTCCCTTTCCCAGCAAGGTATCAATTATAAATAGCATCTTGGTAATGTGTGTCCACATCTCCTTCTCTATACTGGGATTTTGTCTGGTTTGAGCTTTTACAGGTCCTGTGCATGCTTTCAGTCTCTGTGAGTTCATGTGTGCATCAGTGCTGTTGTGTCTGGAGGACATGTTTTCCTTGGAGTCATCCATCCTCTCTGGCTCTTATAATCTTCTGCCTCCTCTTCCATATAGATCTCTGAACTCTGATTGGAGGGGGTTGATAAAGATGTCCATTAAGGACTGAGTGCCTCAAAGTCTGTTACTCTCTACACACTGTCCAGTTGTGGGTCTCTGTGTTAGTTCCATATTCTGCAAGAAGAAGTTTCTGTGATGAGGATTAAGCAATACTCTGATTTAAGGCTATAACAATATGTCATTTGAAGTAATTTTGTTCCTATTTTTCTTTAGCAGAATAATAGCAGTCAGTTTTCCCTTAGACCCATGACCTATCAAGTCTCTGGTCCTTGGCCACTTTAGCAGTATCAGGTATGGAGTCCATCTCATAGAGTGGGTCTTATTTTTATGAAACACAAACATTATGTTTTATGAAACATAAACAAGATTGCCAGATAAGAGACAGAGAAAAGGAAGAGTGTTTTTTTGTTGTTGTTCAGAAAATGAGAGAAGTGCTGAAAATTTAAGCAAGAGTATCAACTGTCTATGTGTAGCAAGAAGAGACTTTTTGGAGGAAACTAAAGCACTGGATTCATTCTTTTTATGTTAGAGATGGCCATAGCTAGTTCACAAGGTGAAGACACACAATGAGTAGGGAAGGGTACTTTAAAAGTAAAAAGTACTTCTACAAGTTCTAAATAGGTATTGTTATAAATATAATATTGCAATATTATATATGATATAATTGCTGAAACTCACTTCCATTATATTGACATACTTTGGTTCTTCCTTCTGTTAGTGATCATGTATCAGAATCTCCAAGCAATCTAAATATCTTTAGTCTTTCCCTCTTCTACGTTGTAGAATTCACGGATTTAGATTGATGGCCTTGTCACATATTATGTCACTGGGTTTGTAGTGCATTTCTTGCTATTCATGTTACTGGCAAGTAAATAGCAAACTGCGGCTGACTCCCTCCTTTTATGCACGACAAACTCTCCATTATACCTGTTCACCTTGTTTTAACCACATTTTCTGTTGATTAGATACTAGAAGGTATGGTCAGTGGTTGTCCCAGAAAACTAAGACCCAGTCAAAGTTGTGGTAGACCTTGGGAAGCTTGAAAACAATTGGCAGTAGTACACTTGTTTTATACAATTCATTATTCAAAGGAACCCTAAAATGTTTTTGAGATGGCACTCTGTGTTGGTGACATAAGGTTGACTCAATAGACATCATTTGTACATCTCTGGTAAAATAATTTTGAAAGATTTTATAGCTATTATAGGAGGTAATGATAGTACATGGTGAGGTTGAGCTCCAGTAAAATCTTGTGTACAGTAAAGGATGCATTTGGTACCTGGGCTAGAATGTGCTCTTATACACGACTCTCTAGTAGTTAGTTGTAAAGTAGTGTGTAAACCACTGTTGTGTGTAAGGTGAACAGTGAAGAGAGAGAAAACTGTGGGTCAGCAGAAGTGGAGGGATGTTTAAGGAAGGAATAGCATAAAGGTAGGCTGGAGGATAGAGTGCATCATGGGCATGGGATGCTAAGAATAAAGCATTTGTATTGGAATGCCTGTAGTAAAAGATTTATTTTGAAGCAATGTTGGCCATAATATATTGGAGTAAGTAAAGTTTTAGGCAGATTTTAAGTGTGATTTAAAGTCCTAATATTAGTTGCTTTTACCAGGCATTCAGGATGGCAGGGTGTCTGTATACATCTTCTTATATGTGGACTTAAGTCTATTTCAGTTCTTATTTATAATATCTTTTTTCCTGTCTTGTTTTGACTTTCTATAGCTGTGATAAGACATTATAAACAAAAGCAACTTAGGGATGAAAGAGTTTATTTGACTTATATATCTAGGTCACAGTCCATTAAGGAAAGCCAAGGTAGGAACTGAAGCATCGGCCGTGGAGGAACACTTCTTACTGGCTTGCTCCTTCTGACTTGCTCAGTTTGTTTTCTTACATACTCCAGGAGCACCTGCTTTGGGATTAGCACCACCCACAATTGACTGGGTCCTCCCACATCAACCATTGATCAGGAAAATATTCCACAGGCTTGCCTATAGTTAGATTTTATGAAGGCATTTTTTTTTTCATTTGAGGTTCCTTCCTCTCAGATGATTCTAGCTTGAGTCAAGTTGACATAAAACTAGCCAGCATAGTAGCTATTGAGTCCAGAAGGATTTATAGTTGTGTATGATAAATAATGAGTTAAGTAATTTTCTAGAAATGACCAATCTTATAGTTGATATCTGGCAGAAATGACTTTTTTTTTATAGTAAGATAGAAGTGAAAGAAGTTAGAAACCACCTTGGCAGTTTGCATCTAACATTTAATCAGAGGAGTGGAAATGGATTAGATGAATCTCATGAGGCTTCTAATCTCACAAATAGAAGCAAGTTATTACAATAGTTTAAAAGACATAGTTACATACAGACAGTTTTTCATGACAATCTTGAGTTTCAGAATACTGTTTCTTTCTCTCTAGCTCTTGTGCCTTATGACTTATCTATTGGAAATACTTGCTTTTTAAAGATCAACAGTAAGAGAGAAAGTGAATTTTTCTTACTAAAAATTAAAATTCCAGAGCAGAAGTAATGCAGCTACTTTATTCTTTTTAAACATACTGAGAAACTTGGGACTGGAGAGATGGTCCAGCAGGTGAGAGCTCATACAGCTCTTGCAGAGGTCCTTGTGGGACACTTTCTTATGGATTCTATGGGTACCTATACTCACACATGCACAGACACACAAAATACATATAATTAAAAATAAAATAAAACAAATCTTTAAAAATATTAGGTATTGCACCATTTTAAAAAGTGTTATGGAATATATAAAATACAAAAATTCACTCAGCATTAAAAATGAATCATTAAGCAGTTTGAAGTAGAAAACGTCGTATATGCTTTTATCACTGATATCTGTGAGTGAAATGGAATATAGTTGTGATCACAGTACAATCAATGAGGTAAACAGAATGCAAGATTGACTTGGAATTCTATCTATCATCTATCTATCTATCTATCTATCTATCTATCTATCTATCTATCTATCTATCTATCTATCATTAATATCTATCTATCTATCTATCTATCTATCTATCTATCTATCTATCTATCTATCTATCTATCTATCTGTCAATCACAATCCATCCATCCATCCATCCATCCATCCATCCATCCATCCATCCATCTATCTATCTATCTATCTATCTATCTATCTGGTTTTTCGAGACATCGTTTCTCTGTGTAGCCCTGGCTGTCCTGGAACTCTCTCTGTAAACCAGACTGGCCTTGAACTCACAGAGATCTACCTGCCTCTGCCTCCCAAGTGCTGAGATTAAAGGCATGTGCCACCACTGCCTGGCTTGAAATTAGAATTTAATCTGTGGACATGTGACTGATTTTTAAATCTCCATTTATATTAAAATAGAAACTTTAAAAAGTGAAATCATTTTAGAAAAAATAGTTTTATTTTTCTAATTTTCTTTAAAAAAATTTAGTAGTTAGGAATTTGCTTTAGACTCTCTTTCTGGAAAAGAGGAATTTTGTGTCCAGTGGTCAGTGTTCCTAAGGAAATGCCACATTCTTTCCTTTGAAAACGTCTCTTGTTACTTGGTGCTGAGCCTTTTTGTTTGCTCAGGAGCAGATGCTGTGGCAGGTGAGAGTCCTCTCGCGCTGTTCTGAGTCAGTTCCCGGGTATCCAGAGGTTCACATGGCCTCTGCACTTTTCTCAACAGTCTCCTTCACACCCCTGTGTCTTCTCTCCCTTTCTGCCCTTCCGGCAGCTCCTTTCAGCATTTCTTTAGCCTGTCCACGTTCAGTTATTCATACCCTCTCAGCTTGATGGTTTTACTCTCTTTATCCATTAAGATAAAAGAAATTTTACACAATCCTTTTCCAAGATTTTTCTAAAAACTTTTCCTACAGCTATTTGAAGAACATTTTTAGACACCTTTCAAAGTTTCAGTATAATTTAAAAATGGGGAAAAATCTTTCAGAATTCTAGTGGAACTACTTGTGATGTGGTATCTATGATTTGTCTAGGTTACTGTCTCTCATTGGCACTGCCAACTTTCAACCGAGTATTGTTTTAACTGATTAGAAGTATTTCACATGAAATTTAGGCCAGGCATGATAGCACAGTGGTTGTAGGCCCTCAGGACTGGTGGAGTCTAGTCATTAAAGACCAAACTGGGGAACAGAAAGTATCCACATTATTAATGTCAAGAGCACCAGCTTCTGCTCATAGGCTTTATTAGTGAATGTAGGATATGACTGCTCATTGTAACCAAGCCTTCACGGGTACAGGCTGGTGTCCAGTGCCACCCGGGTTAAAGACACCCCCATTTTTTCTCTGCAGTGGGTTGCACCTGCATTTCATGGTTCCCCCTCTTTGCCCATATTAGCAATCTGCTTTTGTACTTTGACATCTAGGAATTCCCTAGTGAATTTTGTCACAGAAAAAAGAGAATCATCAATATCGCAGTTAAACTTGACTTTCAAAGCTAATAGTATCTCATTTGGGGGCTTAAATTTAATAAATTTTCTTTGATTCTGGGTGAGTTTTTAAACATCAAACAATGAATTGGCCAGGGTGCAGTAAAATATTTAGATCTATTGACTATGGTTCAGAAGGGTAGAAGGCAAAACACTAGTGGTTTGATGTTGATAAATTCTCAGTACCTTAATCCACATTAATGTTTTCTTTTATCTGAGTGATCGCTGGTGACAAACAGGGAAGAGAGAAAGTGTCCATACAAAGAAATGTACAACCTGAAGCAATTATATTTGTAAAATATAGTTTATTGTGTCATGCTAAGTAAGTTCGGTAGCCTTTTCATCCTGACACATTGTGAATTAGAACTCCAGGGAGCAGGTAATATCCACACTTCTGTGAGACATTACCCGCCATGTTTGCAGCATACCCTCTGACATTCTCTTAGTGATAGAAAATCTTGGGACTATCTTGGAACTCTTCATTTTACCTATATATTAGCATGGACAATTAAAAATGTATTTGCCTGTTTATGGGTGTTTTCTGGCTTAAGAAAAAACCTATGGAATATGGCAATCTGGGAGATGTTTATATTTCTCATCTAACTGATTTATATGGTAATAAATAATTCTAACAGTTTTACAAGTTGCCCAAGTAGACTAGAAAAATGGAGAGTTTATTTATTTCATTGATTGATTGATTGATTGAATCAGGGTATCTCTGTACAGTTCAGGCTGACCTTCACCTTGATATGTAGCCCAGGCTGGCCTGGAACTTGTGATTCTCTCGCCTCAGCCTCGGTGTACTGAGATTACAGGCATGAACTACAATGTTATAGCCAATATTGTTCAAATAAAATAAGATATATAAATGTATTCATTTTGGCAGTTAATCTATTTTTTTTATACTTAACACCATTCTTGATGTGTGCTTCTTCATAAAAACTTTGCCATAAGGCTGTTAGACTTTGTGTGTGTGTGTGTGTGTGTGTGTGTGTGTGAGAAAGAGAGAGATCTTTGAGATCTTTGTGTGTTTGTGTGTGCACATGTATGTGCAGATGATCACATGTGTGTACATGTGCATGGAAGTCAGAGATTAACATCAATGTCTTCCTCTGTTGCTTTTCCACATTTCAGGGGACAGGATCTCTCACTGAACCTGGAGCTCTGGATTGTTTGAACTGGGTGGCCAGAGAACCCCAGGATCCCCCTGTCCCTACCTCTAGCATATACCTTGTTTTTCCATGGATGCTGGGGATCCAAACTCAAGTTCTTATGCTTTTGTGATAAGCTGCTTAACCACTGAGCCATCTTCCCAAACCACAGAAGGTGGTTTTATAGTATTTAAGTATATGACAGCAAATTAAAAAAAAAAAACATTTAAAGACCTACCCAAGTATATGGAAAGTTAGAAAATATGTCTGTATAGTGAAAACTCATCTTATTCAGCTGACTGACTAAAAGTGAGAACTTTATCTTAAATGCAAACTGGATTGTAGGACTCATAAGGCTAAATCTTGGGGCCTCTTTGTATTTGTTGTGTGTATGCCGATTTGTCCAGAAGGTGGCAGTGTGATACCAACTGCCTTCAGCATCTCTGAATTAGAGCTGCATCTGGATGTGCTTGTATCCTTACCTTTCGGAATACTTGAAACTACAGCACAAACGCTGCTGATTTTATTTCCGTTATCTTATTTAGAGGTTTTGTGACCAAGCCGGTTTCTATGTATTTATTGTTAAGACATAAGTTTAATTAAGTTCTACAATTTTAGAAGTATAAGAGGGCTAAACAAACCTCTTACTTGTGTATTTTTGAGTTTCCTTTTGTGTTGAGTGTATTTGTTCTTATTCCAGAGTCTGTATAGTGAAGTTTTCCTTTTAAAACTCAGTACCTAGTAACTGTTGTGTACAACACACATGATCTAATATCAGTTAAACACACTTTTAAGAAGTGATAATAGGGGATTGCTGCTTGCTTTTGATTTTGTTATCCACCCCCTTTCTTTTCTGAGTGGAATGGAGGAAGAATAATTCAAAGCGGCTTGATCAGAAGGCTCCTGCGCCTCCTCTCCCCTCTTCATTTCAAGCAGAAGGATGCTTTTTCTTCTTAACATTCTCCCCCAGCACTCTGAATTAGAGATTTATTTGCAACGAAAAATCAATTAGTCCTAAATTTATTCATGGATTTCAGGTCCAGCGATCAATGCAAGTCCACTCAGTGGGCTCAAGGGGACCCAGTTCATCCCAGTTAATGTGTCTGAAGGGGAATTACCATTGATGCTGTTTTTTTCCCTCTAGGTCAGAGATCAGATCTCGCTGTCACGGACTGCAGCAAGTAGGAATGACTTCACCCTGCAGCTACCCAAACTGCACCTGGAGACCTTTGCAATGGAGGGGCTCAAGGGTGGGCCAGAGGTTGTAGCATGCCAGGTTAGCATCTAAATAACATTGTTTGCTACTGAAATGTATAGAAAACTAAATTGTACTAACTAGAAGAGAATACAAGCCTCCAAGTATTGTGAATAATTTAGATGAGATGCAAATAAATGTTTTCTAGCATGTAGCATAAAAACATGTTTCTTTCAAGCCAGAAATAGCCTATTAAAATAACGTAGAAAAGCATTTCACAAAGAAAAGTATGTGTTTATGTCAAAGTGCAATATTAAAAGAACCACTTTCCTATCAGTGGGAGATGGTAAGACATTAGGCTGCTACCTTTTCAAGCTATTCTCTATTTGTCGCTTTTGTTGTTTTAAAACAAGTTACTTCACATCAAATTTTCAGGATATCTGAAAAATTTCCATGTTAATTCTAAAATATATCCACATTTTAATTTCAGAAAAACTTAGAGCCTAGCTGCATTTTGCATTCAAGAGTCCTCTTAATATTTAGTTTTATTGAGCATTGCACTACAGTGTGCAAACTGGGCCATTTCATTTTAAAGCTCAAAATACCAAGGCATGAAACCTTGGATAGCTTTAAACTTAATTCAGGAACTTATTTCAGAATCATTCATTCTCAAATGTTGTAGCTAGCCTGTTCTGGCATGATTGCGTTTTTGTGATCATTTTCCTTAAAGTTCATGTTACATTGTAAGTTGGAAAAGATAAAATTCAGCACATGCTTTGTTTTTCCTTTAGTGCCCAAAGCCTTCATTTGAAAATATTTATTAGTATTATGTAAATTATAGGAAGCCTGATATTACAAAGGAGATTGTCCTTACTTAACAGTTCTCTATGTTGCCCAATATATTTAAAAGCAAAATGTTTTTTTTAACTCACTATTAACATTTACACGTTTAATTTTAATTTTGGACAAATGTTAGTTCATATAATCTGTATTAACTTTTGCATGCTCTACACAGTAATATAACCTGCTATTAGAGCCTGGGTCATCCTCTGCAAACAAAAATATTCATTGCTTCTTTACCATTATTTAGGACAAGATTAAATGTGTGTTTTAAATTTGATTATCAATATTTACAAATTTATTATAGACCTGAATACGATATGATGAGATTTTTTTTTTTTTTTAGTAAGTGTAAAGTAATCCTGTATTTGGCTGTCTTGATTCACTCTTACAAGGCTTAGTTCTTGTCAAAATTCACAAATAAAGATCTTTTCCCCTGAACTAGATCTTATTGATTTAAAGGAAACTTATTCTAGGAATGCTGTTTTGGGGGTAAAAGCATTAATTCTCAATGGTTCTGATATATAGAAATAGCAAGAAAGAAATGTAAGGGATTTATACTTTAACTCTTCTAACGGTTGTACGCGTTACCACATACCTAAATGCTCAGGTAAGTTTTCTGATGCTGTCCACAGGACACATTGTAGTTTAGTAATATATGGGTAGTTAGAAAGTTGGGGAGACAATCCAATTGATGATGCTGATGCCGATGTGGTGAGGATGATGGCAGCTTCCGTTTCAGTGAACTTTCCATGTACCAGACCTTGTCAACCCATTCAGTTCTCTAATGTGACTGCCAGACAAGTGGCAATCTCTCCATTTTAAAATTAGAAAACAACCACCCCAGCAGGTCATTCTCCTGAGATCAAAGTCTGGTAGGAGGTAGAACAAATGTAAGTCTCCGAGTAGCTGACTGTGAAGCTGACGTGCTCAGTCTGACGCCGAGGAGTTAAACAGCCGTGAAAGAGATGATAGTAAAACCTTGGAAACTTATCTAGTCCATTTAGAAGGTATTAACTATATATGTGTGTAGGTCATAGCTATGCTATATTGTAGACAAATTTACAGATCTAGTTTTCCACTCAATAACCAAATAAAATGAAAAATATACTTTTCAACTTTTTACAGGATAATGTATGTGTTCACTCTAACTACATCGTTTTAGGAATTCAGTATTTTAAAACTTTTTAATTGACACATAGTAATTGTGAGTACAGTATTTTCATGCATATATACAACATGTAGCCGTAGAGAACAATCAAATAAAGATAGTTAGGGGCATGTCATCACCTCAGACCTTACTGTTTGTGTTGGGAACATTCAGAATCCTTTCTTCTAGTAATTTGGAAACAACAAACTGCTAGAAACTACGTCTACCACACTGTGCAGCCGAATTCTGGCACCCACCCTCTTCACTTCTCCGGTTCAGCAGTCAGTTTTCTCTCACCACTGAAAGCATCTCATTTAACTTCCACACATGGATGAGAACATGGGGCTTTGGTTGTCTGTGCCCAGCTTACTTCATCTGTGTTGCCAGGACATTAATCCTTTCTATTTGTGGATATTATTATTGACAAGATATTACTTCATATTGATTAATAATATTCCAACATGTGTATGTGCTGCACTGTTCATCCATTTATATGTTATAGAACCCTGGGTTGATTCCATATCTTTACTTTTGTGAGTAGTGCTAGAAAAAATGAAAATACAGGTATGTTTTTAATGTACTGATGTAGAAATGCTAGCTTTTTCTCTCAATGTCTCTTTACAAAGTGGGTTGTACCAGTTTTCCAGGCCTGTGATAGCAGTGAATGGGCAGTGAATATAGAGTGGTAAGAGGTCACAGGCAGGGCCTGGTGACTTCATCCCATCCCCCTGAAACCCCCTGAGGGTGAGGGAACAACAAGGCTCATTTCACTACTGAAAGGTGTTTATCCGTTCTGTTTCAAGGGATGGTTATTTACGATCCTTTCTTCATAGTTTCTTCAAAAGCTGAAGTACTTTTTCAAGTACAGTCTACTTTAACTTCCTGTTTACTTTTTATGCCAGGTGATTTTCCAGGGAGGTCATGCCCTCCGTGAAACTTCTTGTCCAAGTGCCTATGGCAAATTAAAAACTGTGCTTTTACATTCCAATTAATAGCCTTTCAAACTTTCACTGTAATGCCAAGAAAAATTAAACCACCCAGACCAAAGCTTTAACTAAAATGGGCAGTGTGAATGCAGAGGACTTTGTAATAAAAAACATTCTGTTCACACTATGTAAAGATAATACCCATTTTTTATCTTATCACCCGAAGTATGTTTTTAAGTAATTTTAATCTGTAATTGCTGTTAATATCTAGCAGATATTGACAAGTAACCAATAAATGTTTGTATTCCTTACGGTTCAGTGATAAGCAGCAGCTGGACAGTAAGCACTCCAGGAGCTCCCGTGCGGTGTGGCTTTGCTCTGGGCAGCAGAGCGTCTTCAGAGTCTGTGACTGGCCAGTACTCTGACTGCTCCCATTTTACTCCTCTCTGACCTAGCCCCATGCCCAGGAGCAGTTGGTTCTGTTTTACAAAGGACTAAGCTGGAGTTCACTGAGATGATGTAAGGTATTAGCAGACTAGACACCTAATGATAGGGTGGTAACCAGACCATTCTGCTCTTAATCATGCCCTTTACTTTCTGCAAAGCATGGTCCACTGGCTTGTGCTTGTATTTTAAGATCACAAAGAGAGAAAAATAATGAGAGTAGGGTTTTTGTATAAAATAGTTTTGTTTGTGTAGAAACTGTGGGAAAACAGAAAACCAGAAGAGGGCTAAGTAAGTAAGTTTCATGACTTGTCTATTTTAGTCTTCATCTCTAAAGAGAAGAACAGCAGTTCCCGGCTCAGCACTGGCTGACGGTTAAATGGACTCCTCCACTCTGACTAGTGCGGAGTGACAGATACATTGTAAATACTGAATTTTGGTCAGAGCTCCCCAAGCATGCTCGCTTCAAGAATCGGGAACTCAGCCTTGTTGATGCTGCAGCCTCAGAGCTCTGAGCAGAAGAGGCTCACAGTACACATGGGTGAAGGACTTTCATGTGCTTGGCAAGGTCACTCAGGGCGAGGTTTTTGTCACAGTTGTATATGCTCCTAAGGGACTCGATGCATAATAACTATACCTCTGGAAATGTGGTATATTTCATAACTATGTATTCGTAAGAAAGTCTTCATTTGCAACCACTTATTTAGAAAGACTTTTAAACAGCACAGCCTTCCCCGTGAATGCAGTAATCATTGATCACACCTAAACCATCGTGTCATAGCAGGCCTTGCTCACACAGGGTTTGTTCTAAGCTCTACTCATGACTTCCGGGGTGCCATCCTTTTTACATTTCTATTTGTTACCAGGTCTGTCAATTTCTTTGAGCTATTTTTGTATCACTATTGATGAGTCATAAAGAACGTTCTGAAGGAAATATTTTAACTTTTTATTTGAAGAAGGATGAAATAAATACTGCCTGAGAACAGAAATACCAGCCATCACCTACAGAACATCTTTCCATGCATTGTCTTGGCATTCTCAATGCTGCAACTGTCTAATCGCTCTGCAAGAAACTTCTTCATTCTTGGCATTTCCTTGATATTTTCCTCTTATGTCATCCCATCTGCATACGTGAAATTTCAGAGAACTATTACCTTTTTAAACATGAAAATGAGTCACTTTGAGTGAAAATCTTGTTAAACATAACAAGCACTACTTTTTAAAATAAAAAAACCATATCTGATTAAAAATGTTATTACTCTGTTCATTAGTTTTATAACATATATTGTAATATTATGACAGTATCATATACCTTGGTGTATAGTGACATTTGTCTCAAATAACGTAACTTGCCATAAAACTTGCTAACATTAAAAACTGAATTTTTTTTAAAAAATTATGCATTTTGTACATGAAAGACAAAAAAATCATACCCCCAGTGAGTCTAAAAGAAAATTAAGATCACCTAAAATTTGGCATCCAGACGGCCAGAGCTAACTTTTATATATCTTTCTTGTTCTTTTTAGCCATAAATACAAGCTCATAAGAAAGTATCATTTATTTATAATGTATTTCCATATGTAAATAGTAACCAGACCACACATACTATTCTGCAAGTATTCTTTTTAACCCAGTAACACATGGTTATCTTTTTGTTTGGGCATGCCCATTTTACAAGACAACATGCTCTCCTTTCTCCCTGAGTTTCTGTGTTTTATTTCAAATGATTTGTCATGATAAGGTGTTTTTCTTTAACGCAGTTGATGAGATGTAGTCTTGGACACTGCTAGCCAGAAACTGTCTGGTGAAAGCTGCTAAGTTTGTGCTTTAAAAAATATTTCATGCATATGATATTTCACATCTCACTGTATGTGTTGTTCCGGTCAGAAGTTTGACCCCTTCCCCACACTGGGACTTCTCATGTCTCCTTGCCTTTGAACGGAAAAAATGAGACCTGAGGGCAAATAATGGAATCGCAGAAGCTTCTGCTGCAGTTTTGCGGACTTCACAGTTCCATGACTGCCGCACACGCACATGCTGAACTGTGTCATCTGGGGGAACAGTCTGGTACCAGTGACCTGAACTAACACTGTGTAGAATCTGCTAGGAGTACTTTAAAATGGGTACGACTTACAAAGTAATCTTTCTAATTTTGTAATTACATTTTTTAAGGAAAACATACTCTGGGAGAAAGTAAAACCTTAGCAGAGTCAGTATTAAAGGAAATTTGAAGAGGCTGTGTGCCTCTGCTGTGGAGCTGACTCAAGCCTTCCTTCTGAACACAGGTTGTATGTAGCAGGGATTTTCATTCCTTTGTACAACACTGTCCTTCTGATGGGATATAACTTTATCCTCATTTGGAAAGAATAAACATGGATTATCATTCTCTGGGTGCCAACGGTGCAGCTGGGCTTCGGTGCCACAGTTACCATTTCCCAGAGCTCTTAGCGCTTCCTTCTTCCAGCCCATCAGTTTTTTCTTCTGTGAAATGGATCCCCTTCTGGGGCATTTTGGGGTGACTGTGAGGAGCATATGGCACGTCTGAAATGGTTTTCTTTAATGTTTGGTGCATGTTCCTGGGTCAGGTCTAAGATGCTTTGGTGTCCAGCCACGTTAAGATGCTCTTCTCAGACAGAAGCAAACAAACCAGACGCTGCAGATGTTGGAAGTTTCAAGAATTCAGGTTTCTGTTTGTCACCAAATGTGCTAAAACATCATGTTGATTAGGATGGTAGTTTCTTAACAGATGGCATTTGGAAAGGATAAAGTCATTCCATTTTCTAAGGAGCAAGGCATCAGGGTATTAGAAAGAACACGTGGAGAGGCAGAACAATCATGACTGAAGTCCTGGCTCTAACTTCACCACCTTGGCAACTCCATCAGCATCACTAAGCTTCCACTCCCACCTCTGGAAGGGTGAGGAAGCCTGTCTTGCTTTGGCTCACAGGACTGTGGGAAGATCGATGAGACGATGTGTGTGTGAAGGTGCTTTCCACATCAGGAAGTGCTGTATGAGCAGAGGCTTTGTTGGACTGGGCTGTGAGAGGTCTGGGTCAGGAACAGTGACCTACATACGTTGAGGAATAGTTTAGTGATTTGACTCGGCAGTTTTTGATTGAGGATGTGTTCACATGTGCCTTCAAAAGAATAAACGATTAACAACTTCAGTGTTCCATTCCAGCGTAGTCTAAAGTCATTGCCAAGATGTGGGTGGGGGATACTCACCATACACTTGTATCTAAATGATGAGTTTTTCAGCCATTATTGTTCTTTTTGTATTTTCCTTTAAACCCCTTTTGTTGCTGTTATGTACATTATTTACATTTTTTTGGTTTGGACTTCACATTCCAACTCTGTGGAATGGTGGCAATATTTGCCTCTGTGCAAAATATTTGATATGCGCTTAGCAAAAAAGGAAAATGACAAAACAAAAAGCACAGATTTTTTTTAATGTTACACTTTTCAGTTGTAGGTGGCCCTAATAGAAAAAAGTGATGTATGATGCAATTATTGCCATTAATGTAAAAAGGTAAAAACTAAATCCTAAACTTGATCTTTTCTATTTTTTCTCATCTTTGAAGCCAATTTTAAGCACAAGTGTAACCTTGCTAGCTAACACCTTTTGTGGCTTATTATTAAGAGACCGGAGTCTGTGAGCACTTGAACTTTCAAGTGCTACAACCAGAATTGCTATTCATTTTATCTTCCTGTTTGATGGACTGCCTAGGTGAAGACCTGGACCGGGAAGGGTTATCTGCAAATTGAGTGAGTTTATTATGGCTTAGTGATTTGCTGATTGATTTCATTTGCTGTCAGTTAAGGCTCTCTTAATGTCAGTTTTCTTTGCATAATGCCTTGAAATAAAGACTGATGAAGTTCTTCAGATTGATGGCGCTTATATAAACTGACCCTGATTTGCCCTATTCTCCATGACAATTGAAGTGACAGCAGTTAGAGGAAAATACAGCAATGAATATGCAACTTAAGGATTAAGGGAGGTGCAGTAGATCATTCAGTCTAAAACTCCTACAAAAGCCATTCCTTTCTGGGGTTCCACAGACGCCTTCAGTTTTCTGAAGTAGGTTATCACTCTTCAATATATGTTATCATATGTATGTATGTATTTGAATTGAAGAAAACTAAATGTGATCCTGAATCTTCTCACAGTGGTTAAATGTTGAGTTGCCGGAATCATAGCTTAAATATTTATTTTGAATGCATACATGCAAGGGAATAAAGTTGGAGCTGAGAGCTCAGTTGGGAAAATGCTTGCAAGAGGACCCCAAGTTTGATCCTCATCACCCACTTAAAACAGCTGGGCTTGGGGATAGATACTTTTTTTTATTAATTAATTTTATTCATTTATTTTACATAGCGACCATAGTTTCACCCCCCTTTCCTCCCCCCTCCCTTCTATCCTTCTCCCCATTCACTCCTCCTCTCTCTCCATTCAGAAAGGGGCAGGCCTCCCATGAGCATCAACAAAGCATGGCACATCAAGTTGAGGCAGGACCAAGCTCCTCCCCCTGCGCCAAGGCTGAGCAAAGGCAACCCAGCAACTTGTAATCGTAGCACTGAGGAGACAGAAGCAAATGGATCCTGAACCTCCACATGCTTAAGCATCCACAAATGCACACACATAAAAGAATAAAGAATAAAAGGGACCTTTATCTTAGGCTGCAAACAAAACCAACTCAAAACGGTTTCAGACATTAAACTTTAAAACCCCAAGAAGAAAAGTTTTAGAAAAAATGAGAAAATCTCTTTGACGTTAGTCCAGCTAGTTATGTTTTGAGAATGTACCGAACGCATGGACAACAACAGTAAAAATAAATACATGGGACTTGATCGAAGAACAAGGCTTCCTAGGGGCTGGAGAGATGCTCAATGGTTAAGAGCATTCACTGCTCTTAAAGAGGACCCGGGTTCAGTTCCCAGCACCTACATGGCAGCTCACAGCTGCCTATAATCCAGTTAGAGGGGATCTGATTCCTTTTTCTGACCTTCACAGGCACACACCTGGACATACATTCATGCATACATACGTGCATCTAAACACACACACACACACACACACACACACATATACACATACATATATAAAATCTTTCAAAGAATTTACTCTTTGACAGTTTTATACAAATACACGATGTATTTTAATCATATCTACCCTCATTTTTTCTTCCCTCCACTCCCTGCACATTCTTGTTATAGAACTAACAGTCAACTCTCAGCTGACTCCTGAGACCATGGTTTCTTCTACAACCTTCTTGGGTCGATCTCTGTGCTGTGATGAACACTTGAAACGATTTGAAATGAGAACAGATGTATTTTGGGTAGCTGTTGGTAGACTGCTTGCCTAGCATATACTTCAAGTTCTCTATCTAGTACCATATAAACTAGGTATGGTAGCACAGGGACCCAGGAGTTGGACACAGGAGAATTAGCAGTTGGAGGTCATCTTTGGCTACTTATTGTGTTCAAGACCAGCTAGAGATACATGAGACCATTTCTCAAAAATTTTGTTTTTGAGTATTGGTATTTATGAAGAAATACTTTGCGTGGTGATGCCATGTACTTCCTGTCACGTCACTTCAGAAGGTACACTGTGTGTCTGTCTTTTAGTGTTCAGATTCTTCATTATGTCTAGGTATTGTAACCCTGATTCATCCATCATAAAGCATCCCATGAGGTATTTTACCTAAATGTGTTTAGAAGTCATAGGCCATAGTTGTTTAGAACTGGCGTTCACTGGAGGTTCTAACATTCTGACTGTGAGATTCTAGCATTTCCTGTATTTATTAGCTAGACTTCTAGGGAGGACTGTGTCTTCTCACTTTTCTTGTTACCCTGAGATGACACAGATGCTGAATTATAAAATAAATAAATCTTTAACAAATTTCTGTAAGGAAAGCCAATCAGCAAAATGAAAAGTCAACCTATGCAATGGGATAAAAAAGTTACACACCTGCATACAATAAGACATTAATGTTCAAAATATACAAGAAATTCAGAACTGTGTAGCACCAAAACCTGGTAACCCAATTTAAAAATGTCCAAAAACCCAAATGGACATTTTCCCAGAGAACACATACTGTGGCTAGTAGATGTATGAAAATTGTTTAGTATCCCTAATCACCAGGGGAATAAACATCAAACCACATTGCCCCATTCCTCACAACTTTCGAGATGACTATTATCAAAAAGTCAAAAGTTGATTAGGAATAGAAGGAACACATCTCAAAGGAATAAAGGCTATATACAGCAGCACAGGAGCCGTCATTAAGCAAAATGGGGGAAAAAAAACCTCAAAGTATTTCCATTAAATTAGGAACAAGACAAAGATGTCTAGTTTTTCCACTAATACTCAGTGTTGTCTGGAAGTCTTAGATACAGCAATAGGTCAAGAGACAGAAACAGGGATGCAGATAGGAAAGGAAGAAATCAAAGTATCTTTATATATAGATGATATGATTCTGGATCATAAGAGACCCTAAAGGCTTCACCAGAAAACACTTCTAACTGATAAACAACTTCAGCAAAGTGACACAATAAAAACTTAACATAAAAAAATCAAATAACCTTCCTGAATAACACTAACATGCATGCCAAGGAAGAAACTAGGGGAAAAAAAATCTTGTTCAAAATTGCCTCAGCAATTCCTTGGAATAAACTTAAACAAGGCAGTGAAAAGAGCTCACAACAAGAGATCTAGAATGCTGAAGAACTGAAGGCCCGAGAAGATGGAAAGGCCTCCATGTTCATGGACTAGAAGCATTGTGGGAATGTTTGCCTTACAAAGGCAATCTCCACATTCAGTGCAGTCTCCATCAAAATTCCAGTGTCCTGGGTGTGGTGGTTTGGGAGGCAGAGGCAGGTGGATCTCTGTGATTTCAAGGGTGATCTGGTTTACATAGTGAGTTGTAGGCCGGCAAGGGGCTACATAGTGAGACCCTGTGTCAAAAAGAAAAAAAAGTTAAGAAAAAATGCTGGAGAGATTAATCAGTGGTTAAGAACCCTTGCTGCTTGACGAAAGGACCTGATTCAGTTCCAAGTCCCCATATTGGGTGGCTTATCACCATCTGTAATTCTAACTCCAGGGGATTTGAGACCTCTGGCTTCATGTACTCACACCCACATGTGCAAACACGTGTGCCCACACACCTCCATAGAGTTAAAAACAATAAAAATAAGTCCTAAAGATGCCAATTTTTTTTTTATAGAAATAGAAAAAAAAGTCTTTAAAATTCATATGGAAACACAAAAGACCCTGGATAGCCAAAGCAATCCTAAGGAAGAAAATCATGCTGGATATCTGACTTCAACTTACACTACAGAACAAGACATAAGAACAAAAGCAGCGTGGTATTGCCACAAAAATAGTCATGTAGGTCATTGAATTGAGTAAAGGAACTGCCTCTAAGTCCACACAACTATAGCCACCAGATTTTTAACCAAGGTGCCCAACCCACACATTGGAAAAAAGATAGCCTCTTCAATAAATGGTTCTGAGGAAACTGGATATCCATGTGCAAATGACTGACAGTACATCCTTATCTGTCCCTCTCTGCAGAAAGCAGCTCCAAATGTATCAACAATCTTGATGTGAGAGCTGGAGCTGTTAGGGAAAATCCTTATTGGGACATCCTGCATAATACTATGGTTGCTCAGGAAATAATGCCCACAACTGACAAATGGAACCTTATGAAATTAAAAAGTTTCTACACAGCAAAGGAAAGAGTTAATTGAAGGAAGAGACACCCTGCATAATGAAAGAAAATATTTTCTAGTTACATACCAACCAGAAGATTAATATCTAGAAAATACAAAGAACTCAGAAAACTAAACAAAAAAACCCCCAAAACAATTCAATACACTGGCCAACGAAGTGAACAGTGCTCCAAAAAATGAAGTACGAGTGGCCAATGAATGTTTGTTCAACTTCATTAACAATCAGAGACATGCGAATTAAAACCGAGGTGAGATTTCACCTTCCAAGAGTCAGAATCACAGTCATGAGGAAAACAGCTAACAGGTTGGGGAGACGAGTTGTGAAATGTAAGCAGAGTTCATGGTCAAAGCCAGGCATGGCGGCACATACTTGTAATCCCGGTGGTGGAGAGGAAAGAGCATCCCTGGGCCTAATTGGCCAGCAGGCCTAGCCAGTTGCTGAGCTCTAGGCCAATAGAGCCACTGTCTCAAAACTGCTCCTTTGAAGTGACACCCAAGGCTGGCCTCTGGCTTCCACATGCATGTGCACACACATGAGCATATCCACAGGCACACACATAATTCATTTAATTTAAAAGTAAAAATAAAAGTATTTTTAATAAATTATTTTCTTAATAACATCCTTTAAAAAAAGCAACACTTACACAAACTTGAACTAAACAGTGCGAGACAGTGAATCCTTTCAGTTTTAGAAAACAGGAATTGGATATGGACAAATCTGGGCTGTAGTTGAGATGACTTGATGCCCTTGGCCTGTTTTCCACCTTTCCTAGTCCCTGGTCCCACCCCCAGGATCTGAGCTGGAGTACAGGACAAGACAACACACTGCTCAGTTCCAAAGTGAGGTAGATGGGTGACCATGGAGCTTATAGAATGTGCTCCTTGCTGTACCCTGTGCCTTTCTGGGGACTCCTTTGAACTTGTCGCTTCTTGTCACTGAGGAAAGAAAGGCCCTTGTGTGGCAAGCAGGTGCTGTGTGGCTCAGGCTGTTCCTTAACTAGTGATCATTCTGTCTCAGTCTCCCAAATTCTGGGATTTCAGGCATGTACCCCAGGCTATTTTAAAGGAGTACTCCTTCACTTAATTTGTTTGGTTGTATTAATTAGCACACTAATTGGCAGTTAGGCACATTTCTTTATATATATTTGCTGTGTACTTTGAGTAACATTGAAGAAAGTTTTTCACTTATTCTTTAGTTTTATACAATGTATCTTGATTATACTCCTTCCCTTTCCAACCCCTCCCACATCCCCCCTCATCTCGCTACCACCCATCATCATTCTCATTCTCTCTCTCTCTCTCTTTCTCTGTCACTCTCATTTTTTGTTAGAAAAAAAAAGCAAAAACATAACACACCAAGTCCAGTTTGTGTTGGCCAACCACTACTGGGCACTAAGTCTGCCCTGGAGTGTGGTTGATATACCAGGGTTCACTCTACTGACTTTCCCACTCCCATCAGCAATCAAATACCAATTCCCACTCCCATCAGCAATCAAATACCAACAGTTCCTCAGCTAGGGGCGGGGCTTTGTGTCCTACTTCCCTCCTCTCTTCCATGCAGGGATTTTGTCTGTCTTGAGCTTGGTCTTGTGCATGCTGTCACAGCCACTACATGCATCTACCCTGTTGTGTCTGGAAGGCACTGTTCCCTTGAAGTCATCCACTACCTCTGGCTCTAAACAGCCTTTCTGCCCCCTCTTCCACTTAGATCCCCAAACCTTGAGGGGAGAGATGCCTATTTATGACTGAGTATTCTGATATTTCTTATTTTGGGTATATTGATCAATGTGAGATTCTGTGTTAATTACCATCTACGGAAAGAAGAGGCTTCTCTGATGAGGGTTGAGTGATAACCCTAATCTATAGGTATAGCAACATATCATTAAGAGTCATTACTATGTCCATTTAACAGAATAAGAGTAGTAAGTTTTCCTCGTAGGGCCTTTGACTTATCTAGCCAACAGGCTCTTGCGCATATTGACAGCGTTAGGTTCCATCTCATGTAGCATGCCTTAAATCCAATTAAAAAAGTGATTGGTCACACCCATAACATTCATGCCACTAATGCATTAGTGACTGTATCTTGCCGGGCAGAATTCATAGCTGAGTGAGACTGATGATTGCTTTTCTCCTTAGGTAGTGTTCATAACACCTTCCAGGACAATAAAAGCTAGTCAATAGAGATGAAACTTCCAATTCAGTACATGCTAGATTTATCCATGTTCTGTAACTCACATATAAGTAGAGGAGAGTGTATAGGAAGGGATAAGTAACGCTAAAGGTCTTTTGAACGAGCCTTATGGAAACTACTGAGGAAGGGGTGTGTGTGTGTGTGTGTGTAGTTTCAGTGGACTTACCCTTTAAAGGGGAGAGGCAATACCAAAACTAGATGCCATATGCTACTAAAAAGCTCTCAGTATTGGGAATGGGTTATCTTTTTTTGAGTTGTTGACCAATGGGGTTCCATAGACCTCCCAAACGTTATAAGCTTTTGACAGTATTCTTGGTTACCATCCAGAACTTGATGGTAACACTATATTTATTGATATATAGCACATTTAAAACTAGATAAATACCATGCTAGATATTTAATCATGAATTGCGAAATGATTTATTACAATTCTTTTAATAATAATAATATGTGGATTTGCATATACTCCACTGAAACACACTCCTGTATAATGATTATGTATATCAAGTCCAAATGATACATTTTGTTTTAAGAATTATTTTCATCACTCAGGCCTACAACCTCACATCAAAAACTGTAAATGTCAGACACTCTCAAAACTATATAGGTGAAATATCTAAATAATTACACTGCATAAAATGTGATGATAAAGATTTTCCTTCAAAACTAATCCTGGCCAGGTTTCCAAGTTTTTATTGAGAATGCTGCCCTATCTCCTAATGATGATGTTATTCACTATACGGTATATTCTCATGTTCCCAAACTCTGAGCAGTCTTGAATGACCGAGTATACTGACTGTAAGCACTTTGGGTGAGGCATCATAAGAAGGGAACTTGGTTACAAAGCAGACTCCACACAGTGACACACATTACTGTTTCACCCTCCACTGAGCTACAGTGTTCTTGTTCTTCTGCTGAAACTCTTCCACCCTGTGCATCATGAGCTTACGTGGGATTTCATAGCAGTCTTCCTGTGTTTTTCTTTCATAGTGTACAGAAAGTAAATGTGTTGCTTTAGTTGGGGATCAGAGATACCTTAGAACCACTAAGTCCTATACCAAAATGGTCATGCATTAAATTTATTTCTAAATAGCTAGAAGAAAGAATTTTGAAGTTTATAGGAGTCCAGGTAAGGGGTTTCTTTCAGATAACTCAAAGGTAGCTGCATCAGTGAAAAGCCCACTCCAACATGAATGGCAGATCATAAAAGCTGCATCCTTGAAGGCAACTTTATTTTTTTTTTTTTTTTTTTTTTTTGGGTTTTCGAGACAGGGTTTCTCTGTGCAGCTTTGCGCCTTTCCTGGAACTCACTTGGTAGCCCAGGCTGGCCTCGAACTCACAGAGATCCGCCTGGCTCTGCCTCCCGAGTGCTGGGATTAAAGGCGTGCGCCACCACCGCCCGGCGAAGGCAACTTTATTGTTTGGAGAGTCCTCCACCCCCAGCAACTGTCACTGCTTAAGTAACCTTGAGAAGAGACCTTGTAAGCTTTGTAAGTTTCAGGAACATCATGAGCATTATAAGTTTCATTTACTTCTTGACTCTTCCCAGTCTCCCCTCTTGATCTAAAGGAATAGTGTCTATGCTTGCTGGCCTCTTTATTTTGTATGTCTGCCTTCACCCCAAATCTTCATGAGCCTCTGTCCTTCTGTTAATGTCTTGTTTCATGATTAATTTAAGAAACTTCTCATTACTTAGTGAAACAACCTTCCTTTTTCTTTTACATTGTGGTAGGAAACAGCCTTCCTTCTCTATTTTACATTGTATTGCTCTTACCATGATTTACTTTCCTACAGAGCAATAATCTATTTGCTTATTACATGTCTCACGAGGATGCCCAAGTTAGCAGGGCTTTGGCTGACTTAAAGCACTCTATTAGCACCTAGAACCTAGTGGGTACTCAGGGTTGTGTACAGATAGAGATTATACATGGTGTCACAAAACAGGCTATGTTCGGGCTTATATGTGCGCTTTATTTAATGTACTCAGGGAATGTCCTTGTGAGTGAGTAGTGTAATTCATCCCACACAGGTGTATGTTACTTACTAAAAGTTGGAAAACAAAGTATATGATCTCCAAGGAGCAGACTTAGTTGTCAAAAGTTTGTGTTGCATTTCTATATATCACCACTGTGTGTTATGATTTTGACATTTGAACAAGGTTTAACTACTCTAATTCCAGATCACACCATTACAATGGAATAAAACTTATATACTTTTACACAGTGTGTCTTATCCACATGTCAATGGAATCCCACACAACTTTAATAATCTCCATTATAAAATGCCTAATGCTGTCAAAATGTGGCAGGTGCTTAAAAATGGTGACTATGATAATTTGAGAGCTAAAGTAATAGAGTTAGGTTTCTTCTTTACCCATCACAATTCTGTGTCATCTGCTGGGTGCACCATTCTCAGCTTATCACGTTCTATTTGCAACACACTAATAAGCCCGCTGGCAACCTATACCTTATCTAGATAATAAGCATTTTGTAGATACCTAAAGTTCGAAGTTCCCAAAGCAAGGTAATTTATTATGACTGTTGTGTTGCAACTGAGGCTGCTATTGATCTGGCAGTATCTTTTGAGAAGCATACTACTCTGAATTTTTCCACTATTATTGATGCTTTTCATGGTTTCGTGTCTCTGTGCAATGGTGTCCAATAGGAACTTCCCCCCAGCCCTCAATCATTCTTCAGTCCCTCTTCTGTACTCATGTAGGAATCCAACTTGTGATTTCTTCTCTATATGTCATTAACCCTTTAGTACTCCATTATGTTAGCCTCCAACACAGTAAGAGCAGTAATCACCATCAACCTAGCATCTGCACTTAGCCTTAAAATTGGCTTTGATTCAATTCTGATTGAAAATAACATATTTGAAAAAGAGTTGGTTTTATTTTTGGCACATTTAAGTTGTATATGCCACGGTTGAGTGGAAGCCAAAAAAAAAAGTTTAGAGTCTGAACAAGATAAAAAGAAAACATCGTTCTAAAAAAGTCTGCTGCAAAAGTATTCTGCAACTCTGCTGAACGTGGTTTCCCACGAGGCCCTTCTCATACCTGAAAAGCTACTATATTTACATCCTTCAAAGAGAGTGCCAGGAAAAAATCTTGAGTGATGAGCTAAGTCAAGTCTGGGGCCATTTCAAATGCCAAAAGAGGAAAAATGAATTTGGATTCACTATTCACTTTCACGTGTGTGTGTGTGTGTGTGTGTGTGTGTGTGTGTGTGTGTGTGTGTGTGTGTGTATGTAGAAACAAACCAAAACACAACTGAAATGATACAAGTTCTGTGACTTGTTTGCATGGAGAAGCAATACATTAATTGTTTCAATGTTTTTTGAATGGCTTTCACAGAGTAAATGGCATTACCAGGAAAGCACCATCTTAAGTTATTTTTTAAGTGAAAACTTTATTGTAAAGAACTTGAAAATAAACACCACAAAGTGAAATTAACTAGACCCAAAGTCTATATACCTCAGTGAACTTTTATATGGCTAGAAGAGCCAGTCCGAAGCTGGGATGCTTCATACTGAATTTATGCTTCCTGTGCACTTTGTCTACCACCCAAACAGAAAAACAGAAGGTCAGTTATCTTGATTAATATTAGAATATTGTAGATTGCTTTTTAGTTTTGAGATAATTATGGATTCACAGGAAGGTGCCAAGGTAGTGACAGACATTCCTGTGTCCCCTCTGTCCGTTTCCTCAGTGCTGTATCTCATGAAGCTTTAGGACAACCATCAAATGAGAAAACTGACAGATATGGTATAGTTTATATGTATATTTCTCAACCACATTATCAGATGACTGTGTATGTGTTAGGGATATGACCTTTTCATACTGGCTTTTTAAAAATCAGTTTAATGCTTTTAAATTCCATCCACAATTTGACATGTCCCAGTAGATTATCTTGTTCACCATTACTCCATTGAAGGATATTTTTGTTGTCTCCAGTTTCTGACTACCACATATAAACCTGCTATGAACACTTGTGCACTGATTATGTGGTCCCAGGTTTTTCTCTGTGGTAAATGCTCAGGAATGTGGTTGCTGGGCCATATGTAAGAGTATGACTATTTTTCCAGAATGAGTGTACTGCTTTTCATTCTCACCATCAATGTGTGAGAATTGTTGCTGTGTTTCCTCATCAGCCTTTGAGGTCATAACCGTGTTTCTTTCTAGCTATACTCATAGATGTCAGTTTCTAAATATATATAGATATATAGATACCTTATTGTGTGAGTCTGCTTTGCATGTCTCTAATGGCTAGTGATTGTGATAAGTATGGGATCTTATCTGGGTCCTCAATTATATTCCGTTGAACATAATTGATTTTATGTGTCTATTTTTATGCTAGTACTGTGCAATTTTTATTACCGTAGTTCCATTACATAACTTAAAATAGAGATGGTGACAATCCTGGCAATTCTTTTATTTTTCAGGATTGTTTTGGAAATCCTGGTTTTCTTGTTTTTACCTGTGAAATTTAAGGTTATTTTCTCGATTTCTGTGAAGAATTGCATTGGAATTCTTATGGACATTGCATTGAATCTGTAGATTGCTTTTTGTAGGATGACCATTTTTACAATATTAGTCATACCAATCATGAGCATGGGAAGTACTTCCACATTCTAGTGTCATCCTTAATTTCTTTTAAATCTTGTATCTAGCCACTTCACTGAAGGTTTTATCAGCCGTAGGAGTTCCCTGGTAGAATTTTTGGGGTCACTTATGTATACTATTATATCATATGCAAATAGAGAAAGTTTGACATCTTCCTTTCCAATTTGTATCCCCTTGATCTCCTTTTCTTGTTTTATTGCTCTAGCTAGAACTTCAAGTACTATATTGAATAGATATGGAGAAAGTAGACAGCCTTGTCTTGTTTCTGATTTTAGTGGAATCACTTTGAGTTTCTCTCCATTTAATTTGATGTGAGCTGTCGGCTTTCTGTATAGTGCTTTTATTATGTTTAGGTATGTTCCTTGTCTCCCTGATCTCTATAAGACTTTTATCATGAAGGGGTGTTGGATTTTTTCAGCATCTAATAAGATGATCAAGTGGTTTTTCTCTTTCAGTTTGTTTATATTGTGGATTACATTGACAGATTTTTGCATGTTGAACCATCCCTGCATCTCTGGGATGAAGCCTACTTGATCATGGTGGATGATGTTTTTGATGTGTTCTTGGATTCGGTTTGTATTTTATTGAGTATTTTTGCATCAATGCCCATGAGGGATATGGTCTGTAATTCTGTTTCTTTGTTGAATCTTTGTGTGGTTTGGGTATCAGGGTGACTGTAGCCTCATAAAATGAACTTGGCAACATTTCTTCTATTTCTATTTTGTGGAACAATTTGAGGAGTATTGGTATTAACTCTTCCTTGAAAGTCTGGTAGAATTCTGAGCTAAAACCATCTGATTCTAGTCTGATTTTGGTTGGGAGACTTTCTTCTCTTTTTACTTTCTCTTTATTTATTCTTTGTGTCTTTCACATCATGCATCTCTATCCCATTCATTTCCCCTTTCCTTTGTATCCACCCTCTGCCATTGCAACTTCTCCCTAAATAAAATAAAATTTTAGAAAAAAAAAAAGAAAAAATCAGTCTCATCATGGAAGCTGTAGTGTGACACAGTGAATCAGTCATGCAGTAAACCATTTTGTTCATATATCTTTATTTGCACGTGTTCATTACAAAGAGTCATTGGTCTGGTTGAGGCCTCTGGTTTCTGCTCCACTATTGATGCTGGGCCCACACTGGGACTCCTCTTGGATATCCTGTTGTTGCCCCATGTCTTGGAGATCCTGCAGCTTTGGGCCTGTAGGATGGGTCCCTTCACATGCTCCAGCAGATCTTGAATGGAATGGACCAACTCATAACCCTGGTTCTTGGCCTGGGTAGTTGCAGGGTTGGTCAGCTTACCAGCTCTCCCTTGTCCTCACCACCAGGGTGAGCTCTCCAGCCCTGGCTAGTTCACCCCTTGCAGCAATGAGCAAGGAGCGGGGTCAGATCTGCTGCTTTTATGCCCCAGGGTGGGCTCTGCTACAACTACACCATCAGGGCCAGCTCTACTATATGGCCCAGGCGAGGTGCATGGGCCACTCTCCCTAAGTGCTGTAGGAAATTAACTGTCTACCACATTGAGTGTAACTTGAGCAAAAGAGACCTCAAAGGCCACCCCAACAGTGACACACTTCCCCCTTTGAGGCCACACCTACTGCAATAGTGTCACTCCCTTCGGGGGACATTTTCTTTCAAACCACACAGGCCCACTAACATCTTCATAAAGTTGGTTTTAACGTCATTTGCTTGTGCTTCAGCTGTGTTGGAATATTCATGACTTGATGTATTGGGATGGCTGGGCTCTGGAGATGACATGGCTTTGCTGATTGTGTTCTTACACCAACATTTAGGTATCTGGATTTCGAGTGATTATATGTGTAAGTGCCCATTTCTGGGTTTGTCTTTGTTGGATGAGTGTTTCCTTCCTTGGTTTCTGTTTCCTCTCTGGTCTTTTGGCTGGAGTGGCCTTGAGTTCAGGATGCTGGCATGGCCTCTGGGAGGGTAGGAGGCTTCCACCAGAGATGTTCTTAATTTCTCTCTTTTTTTTTCTTCAGTCTTTTAAAGTTTTTATTATACATGTCTTTGTCTTTAGATTTGTTACTTTTTTGAGGCAATTGTGAATGGGATTGCTTCCCCGATTTCTTTCTCAGTATGTTTGGTTTTTGGGTATAGGAAAGCTACTGATTTTTGTGTGCTAATTTTGTATCCTGCTATTTGCTGAATGTGTTTATAAAGGGTAGGGTTTCTGATAGACTCTTTAGAACCTTTCAGGTATAGAATCTTATCACCTGCTAATGAAGATTCTTTGGCTTCTTTCTTTCCTATTTTAAATCATTTCATCCCCTTCACTTGCCTTATTGCTCTAGCTAAATCTTCAAGTACTATATTGGGTAAGAATGGAAAGATTGGGCATCCTTGTCATGTTCCTGATTGTAGTGGAAATGCTTTGAGATGTTCTCTATGTAGCATGATTTTGGCTGTGGCTGATTGTTTATTGCTTTTTATTATGTTGAGTTATATGCCTCATATCCCTGGATACCCCAGGACTTTTATCATGAAAGAATTTTGTATTTTGTCAAAGGCCTTTCTGCATCGAATGAGATAATCATGTGGTTTCTGTCCCAGATTTATTTATGTGGTGGATTATATTCATTTTATATTTATTTGTTTACATTTGTGGAACTATCCATGCATCTCTGGGATGAAGCCAACCTTATCATGGTGGGTAATTTTCTGATGTTTCTTGATTTCAGTTTGAAAGTGTTTTATTGAAAAATTTTACGTCTATATTTATTAGAGAGACTGGCATATAATTGCTTCATTTTGTTGGATGACTGTCTTGCTTTACAGAAGAATTTGCAGTTATTACTTGGCAAATGAATTTGAGGAGTATTGGTGTTAGGGTCTCTTAGAATCCTGTGATATATTGATCCATTCACCTACCACTTCCCCTTTTAAGCTGGAAGATTTTAAATTACTGCTTATAATATCTCATTGGTGGTTATGGTCTACTTAAAGTATTTTCATCTTGATTTAATTTTGGTAGATCATTGTTCTGTCTAGGTTTATGTCAACTTGAGTTGTTGGAAAGGAGGGAGACTCAATTGAGAAATGCTTCTATAAGATCCAGCTGTAGGGAATTTTCTTAATTAGTGGTTGATGGGGGAAGGCCTAGCTTATTGTGGGTGGTGTCTCCTCTGGAGTGGTGGTTCTGGTTTCTGTAAGAAAGCAGTTTAAGCAAAGCATGGGGAACAGACCAGTAAGCAGCACCCCTCCAGGACCTCTGTGCCAGCTCCTGCCTGTAGGTTCCTGCTCTCTTTGAGTTCCTGTCCTGACTTCCTTTAATGACAAATAGTGATGTGGAAGTGTAAGCCACATAACCTCTCCTCCCCAATGCTTTGGTCTTGGTGTTTCAGCACAGCAATGGTATCCCTAAGATAGCCCTGTACATTTAGAAATTCATCCATTGCTTTTAGACTTTCCAGTTTATAGTTTTAAAGTATGTTCTTATGAGTCTCCGAGTTTCCTCAGTATCTGTTGTAGTGTTTTCCTTCTCACTCCTGATTTTATTAATTTGGGTCTTCTCTCTTACTTTTGGTTAGTTTGGCTAAAGGTTTGTCCATCTTATTAATCTTTTCAGTGTACCAACTCTTCATTTCATTGATTCTTTATATTGCTGTTTTCATTTGTGTTTCTATTTTTTGATTCATTCCAGGTGTCAACAAATTTGATATGAAAAGTTATAAGTTACCATTGTAAGACTGTCTTCCTTAGGTATGGTATCATAAGTACTGTCTTATTGTCAGCGAGAAGTTTTGTTGTAGCAAATAACTACTGATTAGACTTTAGATGTTTCTTTAGAAAGGACCTATTTTACTATCTATAAAAATATATTTAAAATATTTTACCTTATGTCTAATACTGACACTTCTCAGAAATATTTAATCTTTCATGATTTGCTACACTAATTTTCCTAATTTGATATGGTTATTATAATAGATAACATTTACTTGAGTGTCTTGTATGCATGGTATAGTTAAGATCTTTTAATGTATTAAAAGTCATTTAATTTACATGAATTCTTAAAACAGTAATTATTTTTGTGGAAATTAACTATATTTAATATGTTTAGTGTTTTTGGCATATTAGTTTTACCTGGTGTCTTTTAGAACATAGAAATGAAAAATATTTATAAATTTAGGTGAAATGTTAGAGGTTTTTGTTTCCCAGTTACTCAACAGTGTGACAAAAGGTTCACTATTTTAGTGTTCAGATTTTAGGGTATTTTTCATTAATTTCTTCTCTTAGGTCAGGACTCTAGTGATTGCATTTTCTCTGATGTTGGTTTGGAAGTCTGACTGCTACATAATCTGGAGTATAGAAGTAGTAGAGGAAACACTTTTGTCCTCAAATGACATTCACTTCTTGTGTTACAGAATATTTTGCATTCTGAAGTACACATATTTTTCCTTACAATGAATAGATGATGTTCTGGCTAGCTATTTGTCAGGTTGATCCAAGTTTCAGTTATCTGGGAAAAGAACGTTTTCTTGATTAATGATTGATGTGCGAGGGCCCTGCCCACTGCTGTGGTACCATCCCTAGGCAAGGGGACCTGGATGGTATAAGAAAGCAGGCTGACAAGCCATAAGAAGGAAGCCAGTGAGGAGCCTTCTTCCATGGCTTCCACTTAGTTTCTGCTTCCAGTTTCCTGCCTTCATCCTCTGTCCTGACATCCCTCAGTTATAGATTATGACCTGAGAATTCTGAGATAAACTAAGTCCTTTCCTCCCTAAGTTGCTTTTGGTCATGTTGCTTTATCACAGCAGGAGAAAAGTAATGGAGACAGAGGGGCATTTTACATGTCTGGCTGCTCTCACCTTGCTAATGTCAGTTGTTAACACTACATTTTATCTATAAAACAATGTTTACCATTTTTTGGTCCAGAAACTTTCCCCCTGTTTCTTAGATAGCTATGTGAACTCCTCTGAGGTACAGACTTCATTGCAGCATATAGACTAAGTCCCTGGGGTGAATGATGACATAGGACACTCAGATTCTGGGCATGCTGCACAGGGTCTCTTGCTGTTCTGTTTTTCCTCGTGTGAAACCGTGGTAACTGGATATGGGAATAGGGCATGTAGTGAGAGCGTCAGCTCAGAGGACTGGTCAGGAGTCATGAGATGCTTGTTCCCTGTCTCCCCCCTCCACTTAGTTAGTTCAGATCACCATTTTTATGTCTTATGCCAACGGGGCACCCTTCTCCTTGTCAAGGAACTGGCTTTTCACTGGCATCCTGTACTTCATCATTTGGTTCATTTTGAGGTATTGGTTCAAACCCAGGACCTTATGGAAGCTGGGAGAGCTGTTTTCTAAGTCCTTAAATGTTTTATGTTTTCAAAACGAGTTTTGAAGGATCTCATATTACCTATTCCTTTTACATCCAAGAATTCAGGAAATACTTTTTTACAAATTTAGGAAACAGAATTGCTTTTAAAATATTGAACTGTTTCATCTCAAAATATTAAAGGATGTGACTTTTGTGACTTAACATTGAAATGATTAAGAGCGTTTTGCTGATTGAAGAATAATTCCCATTTTCATTCAATAAGCAGTTAGGAATGTTTTCAGTCATTTATACATTTTAGATCCTTATATAGCAAGAATATATTCATATGTACTTGTGTTTACATGTGTGTACGCACATATGTGAATCACCTATCAGAGCTTCTGTCATTAGGATTTCACTGCAGAAGTTAAAATAGAACAATAGTATTACCGTGGGATTCAGGAGTTTATCACTTTAGAAGCCTTTCTTGTAAGAGATACAATACAATTAGAGGGTTAGGAGAAAAGCTTTGCTTTACACGTTCCTTGGTTTGAATCTCATTGCCACATTACTAGCTTGGTAATGTCCTTCTGCTTTACCCTGAAAAATTAGATTGAAGACACTATCTGCCCTGTATGATTACTATAAAGAGATTCAATAAAGCTTCTACTACAGTTCCTGACTGTAGTAAATAGCTAACAAACATTATGTGTTTTAGTTGTATGAGTCTCACAACAGTTTGGAAGTAGACAAGAAAGTTACTTTTATTCCTATTTTATGTAGCAAGGGAGGAGATGAAGGCCCCGGAGATTGTGTGGTATTTCCTGAGAACACAGTGCTGTGTATGTAACAGAGCAAGAACTGGGCGGATTTAGTATCTCATTGGAGAAGAGAAATGAACTTAGAACAACAAAGAGAGATTGGACATAGGAAGAAACAGATGCAATCACATGTTTTTGCCACCTTGGGGATAAATACACTCGACCACTGAAGTACATCTCCAGCCTCATTTGTGCTTGAGTTTTACATACTTTTGACACCCCAGGAAATACCTTGTTAGTATTAGATATAAACTTATTTTAAAATGACTCAGGGTGGGGGTAGGCTAGGACATGGGATATCTACCCACACCCCAGGTTGTATCGTGATTTACTGTTGGGCAGAGAATTTACATTTAGGTATTCTCTTTTATACATGTAATGATGCTTCTCCCCTCCAACTTGAGAAAAAATGTGATTAATAATTTATCCATTAGATTGGACGTGAAGATGGCATTTCCCAAGTATCTTTATTCTTTTTATAAGGTAATTTATACCAATAGGTAGATTGCAGTTTTTCATCTCTTCTAATTTTTAATTAATACATTCTTCAAAAGTTGTTACTTCACTCATTTACTCAAATACCCACTGTGGACTACCCTCTCGGGGATACAGACACGTGTAGACACAGAGCCTGGCCTCACAGACTGCTTGTCTGGTAAAGAAGAAAAACATGTAACATAATAAATATCTCCAATGAACGCGACAATCAAAGCCAGTGTGAGCAGCCCACAGGGAGCGAGGACAGAAGCTAACTACCGTTTTTGGGCTTTGTAGATGGTTCTTGAAAGAGCTGCTGTCTCAGAGGGATGTTTGAGGGCGAATAGGAATTTCTTAAGGGAAACCTGAATTTTCTAGTAACTGGCCTGCTTCTGCTTCTCAGACACTTAACACTATTTCTTACTTGTTCACTAAATTATTTTCCACATGCATTCAGAATTGCTAAAATAAATACCTGGTCTCTCAAGGCTGTTTCAGTCCAGACCATCAGACTGAATGTAATTTGCACATTCTTAGCCTCTGTCTGTCATTGCACGGCGTGTCTGCAGTAGGAACATTTCCTTCATAAATACTATAATACTGTTTTTGGACATATCTTTGAAATGTTTGAATTAATGTTGATGTACTTGAAGCATTTTGCAAGATTAGTTGAAGAGGATATAATAGAATCCCTTTGGGTTAAAATTCACTGAAGGTTTCTTTTAAGGAAAAGTCTATAGACTATGGTTCAGCCATGTTGCAGAGCTCAGCATCCCCCAGTCTGTACTGTGTAGGGAAGATGGTAAGTTATCCAGCACCTGCTTCTACTATTACCACTATGCAGATTGTGTCTGAGGACACCTCTGTGCTATATGGTGGACATAATGACTCTTTTCTCTCAGTATGGGAATCAGCAGTTAGTCACAGGATTATTTGAGCTCTTTTGTTTCAAAACATTTGTTAGGTAGATTGCAAGTTTTACTAACTCAGCTCATTATGAAATATTAATATGTTATTCATATACCCATGTGTTGTCTCTTACAAGATTGAAATTTAGGTCAAATTACAACCTGAATTTAATTTTAGTACAGAAAAGAAGTGTGTCATATTTAAAACCTGTGTTCTAAATTTTAAGCACAATAGATCAAAGTACATCTCATTTAAATAAATCCTCTGGAATAAAGACTCAATTATTATTTTCCCAAACCTGTTTATCTTTCTGCACATGTGTGCATCCCTGTGTGCAAGTATGTATGCACATGTGGAGGCATATGTGCACATGTACACATGTGGCAGTCAGTATTGTTCCTTAGGGGCCATTCAGCTTGCTTTTTTGAGACAGAGTATTAAGGTGGCCAGTGATCCTCATGAATCCTCCTGTGTCCCCCACAAACCAGGGCCATACATGGGCACCACCATGCCTAACTGTTTACGTGGGTTCTGGGATTGAACTCGGCCCCTTACACAGCAAGGGCCTATCCCCCACCCCATCCTGGAGCTTCCTCAGGGATTGTTTGCCATATAGAATGGGAGGTTTATCTTTATTTTCTAGAAACTATAAAAATTGTTTATTTTTTATTTTCGTGATTTTGCTTTCAAATGACAGAAATTCTGCTTTGGGGACAACTTTATGTGAATTGTAAGTGACATTAATTTTATTTCTTAAGGCCATGATTAAAAGTTTCTTGGATGTCTACCAGCTTGCAAGTGCTAGAATCTCTACATTAGAGAAGGAAATGACGTCGCACCGAAATCACATTGCAACTCTGAAATCCGAGCTCCACACAGCTTGTCTAAGAGAGAATGAAAGTTTACAATCAGTAAGTTCAGACCAAAATGCTTTTGTCTTCCTTGGGTCTTGGGTCACATGTATATTCATGTTTTTATTGCCCGCAAGATCATTTGGCTGTATCTGTGTGTGAGTGTGTGTTTATGTAATTTAGGATAAGTGATCAATCAAATAACATAAAATTAGTATGGAGGAACATTAGAGAGGAGAAAAAGCGATTAATTTTTCCACTGTATCATGTACAGAGGTATGCATATTGTTCTCACACTCCAACACTACATCAGGACTCCTTTGTTTGGCAGCGTACTGACGGCTGGGTTTGGCAGTATGCATAGTTAAAGCTTATAACTGTCTGAAGATTCAGTGTGTCCCATTAAGATGGAATATTATTAATTATGCGTATAACCAAAATGGTAATTAGAACATGTGATTATTCTCTGTAGAAAACTAGACTTATTCATAATACATGCCTAGCTAAAGATGCATGTTGTGATTCATCTATATGATTAAAATTCTGTTTCAGTACTCATTTTATGTCTTAAAATTTTAGCCATGATGAAATTTGGGCTAATTTAAAACTAAAAATAAAATAAATTCTACATTTGGGATATGCATTTGGGGAATTTTATAAAATGAATATATTCGTGATGTAGTGGAATGTAACAGACATTCAGAGGGTTGTTAGTAATTGGACTGTATGTTTTCCTTTTTTGATTTGGTTATGATGCATGGGGGTGACTTCTGAGTAAAAACTACAGTTTCGAGATTCAGCTGTGGGCCTGTTTCAAACGATGATGCTTAGCGGCCCAGGAGCTAACCTGGCTGACCTTAGGTTGGTGACAGCTGTGGTTTGGCTCGGCTTTTTCCTTCCGGATTCAGCTCCATTGCCAGCATTTCAGTGACACCTTTGGGACTGTGGTGTTTGGAACAGCAGCCAGCAACCAAGCCCTCCCTCCTGTCCCACTCCTCTCTGCCTCTCTTTGCCCCTCATTTCTACCTTTCTTGCTTTCCTCTTTTTGCCATAGCCCCCGTCATCCACTGACCCATGAGGTATTTCACGGGTGTGCATTGTCTGTTTGCTCCCTGCGCTCAGTTGAACCCCAAATACACTCTACAAATACAAGTACTTTTGAGGTGTTCTTCATGGCCACAAAGACACCCTGGGTGGGCCAAGAGCAGTCTGGCCACAGTCGATACCTAATATTTAGGAACATGCATATTAGGAATTTACCTAATAAATATCAAAAGCCAGTTACTTGGGACCTAGGGTGTCAGTTCAATTTTTTTTATCCTTTATTAGATTTTTAATGAGAGCTTAATGATACTTTGACCTCTACTAAGAGAGATTAAGATTAAAGAGGGAACATTGCACATTTGAACATTTGAATTTACGTATTCACCTTTCTTCATGTTTATTCTCTGTTATAATTGTATTATACTGTTTAGCTTATGTTAACTGGGTTGGGTTGTACCAATCCTTATTGCTTGTTACTATTAGTCACAGAAAACTAATTGCTTGTATTTTAAGAAAGGCAAAACTTGATGAACAGAATTGTTTTTCTAATTGTTACTTTTTTTAACCATTTACTTTTTTGATGAAATTGTACTTACTGTTATACCCAAACCACCTTTCTGGTCTAAACACACTTGGTCATCACCTCACACGTGAGATGTGTTCATTCTTGCCATGGTTCTCATGAAGGGAACACATTCACTGTGAAGACTCATCCTGGGATGTGATCTATCATCCTGGGAAGCACAGGGTCTTTATGTGTGTGTGCTCTTTTGTTGATTTCTCTCGTTGAGCATCACTATCTCTAAAATAGTAACACATCTTCATGATGATTTTGTTTGTCAAGGCATTTGCATGTGCTCTTTCTAATTTAAACCTCTCAAGAACTTTGAGGGAGGGAGACAAGCAAGCCTTAGACTTCGTCTGATATGGATATGAGGCAATAGTTTTTGGTGGGTTAAGAGCATGAGCTTTGAGTGTGTCTCCATTTGGAATTCTACTAAGTATACATTACAAAAATTAGCATGACTTTTTATAACAGAAAATTATAGTTATGAATTATAACCCATATAGTAAGTGCATTTCTGTTACTTTTAAAAATACAGTGTTTTTATTTCATGGGTTCTTATTATAACAGTAAGAAATCTAGATGTAGGTGGTTATTTTTGCTAGTTTAGTGGTTCATTTTATAAATGCAGTTCCTAAACTGCTTCCTTGTCCTTGGATGTAGTAATCAGCTTTAGGATTTTAAGTCACATCTAAGGTAGAAGGACAGGTTGCCTCAGCAGCATCTGGTACATGGATTCTAGTTCTGTCCATTGCTAACAATGAGGTTTGGATCTCCGAATTTTCAACTGCAAGTGAGAATGATGATACTACTTCCTAATGCAGATATTGGGAAGTCGACTGAGAAATGTTCAGCTGTTTTGGACTTTGCCATGTACTTATACTTATACTTAGTGAGTAGATAGGTGGTGTGTGTGTGTGTGTGTGTGTGTGTGTGTGTGTGTGTGTGTGTGTGAGTGATTAGTTTAATAACCTTTATTCAGATAGAAAATTGAGTGCATCACCTCAGGAAGGTTATCTGCTAGCCTAGCACTTTCAGTGGCATCATTTTGTTCTGCTTTGTACTGTAGCTTGTGTGTTCTTTTCTGTCTATGGCAGCATCAGTTTATTCCAAAAACTGAGCTCACTGCTCTTTCTGAGGCCTGTCTTCTTCTTTTTCATTGACTAATTCTTAAAATTCAGTCTAAAAATGCCTGAGGATAAATCTTGGAAAATTCAACGTATAATTCCTGAGTGATAAAGGTTATAAAGGAGGCTGTGAAAGAAAAACAAAAAATATACCATGGGGACAAAATATTGCAAGAAGAATCTGTAGTCAATAGTGTCAGGGGCTTTGGAAGTACAGTAGAGCAGAGGCTGAAAATGTCCTTTAGACTTGACCTGTGGAGGCCACTGGTTACCTTAACAAAACCTCTTCTAGCAAGGTGTTGGTGGGTATGCAGGAACTGACCCTTTCCAAACCATGGTGATTTTATATTTCCTCAGATATTTAGCAGCTGGATGCGAGACAGAGGCAGTATGTTCTGAGGGTCCAGAGAATTCTGAGATAGGAGTGATTTCTGTGGTCTATTATCTTGAGACCCCTAAATATAGCCCCCCCAAATTCTATCCAGTACACTATACTTTTACTATTTTAGTCCATAGCATGTCTTTTTCAATCCTTTTCTTTTTACCTTCCTATGCTTTGTATTTACTGTGAGTTTCTTCTAGAAAGGAATGGTTTGGTTTTCCTTTATGCATTTTCACAGTCTCTGGTTTTTAATTAAGTAATTAAGCCATTTATAATTAATATATTGCTGATAGGCTTGCATTTTTCTCATTTAAAAATGTGTTTCTTCTGTTTTTGTTTCTCTGTGTTCCATTTATTTTTTCTCTTTGATTATTTGAATTTATTTCAGCATTCTGTTTTAATTTGTCTACTGGCTATATCTATATCTATATCTATATCTATCTGTATTCATTATTTTAGTGATATATAGATATATCTTAATATTGTTATTGACCCCATCAAGAAAAGTATAAAACCTTACAAGGAGTTCTCACCCCCATCAAGAATCATTATAGAAAACCACGCCCATCAAAATGCTGGATTGTGAAGCTCAGTTCTAATGGATACAGCTACAAAACACTTCCTCACCTAAAGCTCAGGGAACATTGCAGAAGAGGGGCTGAAAGATTGTAATAGCCAGAGAATCATGGAGTTTGCTGTGAGACTGTGTGTCCCCTAGTAACGTCGTATATTACAGCCCATAAAGTCTCACCAATGTAACTGCTCAAGTGTGAGCTGAACAAGGACAACAATAGATATGCCAAAGTGGATAGAGATAGAGAACTACAGACAACTAAGAAACGCGGAGAGCAGGAGTAGTAGTCTTCTCCAAGGAAGCGCACACCAGTTAGTTATCCAATACCAGTGATCAGCCCTGAAAACATACATACAAGTAATGTTGTCTAGACTGAGCAGGTTTATTTAGGAATATATATTTATATACTTAAACATAAATGTGTGTAATAACAATAATAAAAAAAGAGGTAATGAATTTGAAAGAGAAATAAGGAGTGGTATTTAGGAGGATTTAGAGAGAGGGATAAAAAGAGGGAGAAATAATGTAATTGTATTATAATCTTAAAAATAAAAGAAAAATCCTTACTAGGATGTAAGTTATTTGTTCTCCCATGATTATATCATAATTCACACACACATACATATACACATATATATATATATATACACACATACATATATGTACATTCTTACTCAACTTATATACATGCATTGAAAGGGCCACCAGACATTTTTCTTTCAACAGCTATGCATAATTTTAAAATGTATTAAGGCAAATCTTTTATAATTACCTAGACTTTACCTTTTTCAATTTCTTTATCTTGAAGACCTAAATACCTGTTTACTATCATTTCTTTTTAGTGTAAGGAAAGCTCTTAAGTATTTTTTTTAGAGATTCAATATTATAGTGGATTTTGTTAGTTCTCTTTCGTTTTACAATGTTTTTATTTCACTTTATTTTGGAAAATACTTTCGTTGAATATGGCCTTCTGTATTGACAGTAGTCTCCCCGCTGTGAAATGTTTTGCCATTTCCTTTACTCCTACAGGATTTCTGGTGGGAACTGTACAGTCACTCAGAGGGTTACCTCCCTAACCTGTTACCTCATGTTTTTCTCCACCCTCATTCAAGATTTCTCTGTCATTTTTTTCCAGTTTGATTGTAACATGTTGATGCACATTAGTTAGTTGTCAGATGTTTGTAGGGAGTGGAGTTTGTCCTATTCAGTGAGTTTCTTGAATCTGTGCGTTTACATCTTTCCCTGGATGTGGGAGGTCTTCAGCCATTAGTTCTTAGAATCTCAAGGTTTCTTTCTCTTTCTCCATTATTTATTTCCTGTTGTTTGATTGGATGGACTCCGTGAATTCACACAGGTTCACTATATATTTCCTCTGTCATAGCTGCTGTGAACACATCTAATAAAAATTTAATTTCAGTACTGTATGTTTTTACTTCTGAAATTTCAATTTGTTCTTTTATAAATATGTCCTGAACAATTTTATGCTGTCACTCATTTCAAGAATGTCTGTAACAGCTTTGTCTTTGTTTTATAGTTCCACTGTCTGCTTCCTTTGGGGAGTGCCGTGTGCTTCCTGTCTTCTTACGTTTTCAGTTGTGACCCTGCCTCTAGTTCCTGAGTCATCTCTCTAGCCCTATTGTCTCTTCTAAGAATGTGACAAAATTTCTTACTTTTGGTGTGTTGAGAAATTTTAGATTATTTCTTTTTTTAGACTTTTTTTAAGATTATTTCTTGAACATTTTACACATTGTATGGTTTAAATTATAATTCTTATTATAATCCTTAGAATACTTATATTTTTCCAATGTATCATGGATTTTCTTGATTTTCCTGCTGAGAACGGTAAGACTGTCATTTCTTCGTTTGTTTTCTCTGGTAGGCGTTCTGAAGTTTCCCTTGTCTTTCTAGGCACATGGGTGATTGCGCTTCTCCTAGCCTTACAATTTAGGCCTTACTGGGTGAGTTGCTTAACCAAGAAATTATAAATGGAACTGACATGTGTTATTTCCTTATGCAAATATTCAGTAATTCCTTCATGAATCCATGTATGCTCTATATTTAAAATTATTTTTTTATTTTTGAGATTATAACTACCCCATTTATCCCTCCTCCGTTCTTCTTCCAAACCCGCCCGTATACTCCTCCTTGCTCTTCTACAGCTCATGGTCTCTTTTCATCAATATATGTATATATATTTATACTTCTGAATACAATAACATATATAATTTCTAAATACAACCTACTCAGTCTGTGTAATGGTTGTCTGGGTGGGCAGCCAGCGGGTGCTCTTCCTTGGGAAAACCATCTCTCCCTCTGTCGGGGTCCTCAGTTTCCTTGTTCTCTTTGTGGGGTTGAAGCCACCCGGCCTTCCCCTTCCCCGTCAGCGTGTCTATTGTTGGCATGTCTGTTGTTGTCTGTGATCAGCTCATGTTAGGCAGCCATGTTGATGCGACTTTATGGATGTAACTTCTGACATTACTAGGAGACACAGTCTCAGAAAATTCCCTGTCCCTCTGGCTCTTAGGATCTTCTCACCCGGATTCCTCGGTGACCCAAGCCTTAGAGGCAGGAGTTTTATTGCAGATGTATCAGTTGGGACTGGGCTTCAGGACTGTAATTTGATTACTGTGGTTTTTGTAATGGTCTCAATCTACTACATCAGAGAGAAGTTTCCTTCCTCCCTTCCTCCCTCTCTCCCTGTCTCTGTCTCTCTGTCTCTCTGTCTCTGTCTCTCTCTGTCTGTCTCTGTCTCTCTGTCTCTCTCTTTCTCTCTCTCTCTCTCTCTCTCTCTCTCTCTCTCTCTCTCTCTCTCTCTCTCCTCCTTTCCCCTGAAACAGCTTTTCTCTGTGTAACAGCTCTGGCTGTCTTGGAACTTGCTTTGTGGACCAGACTGGCTTGAAACTCAGAGACCCGCCTGCCTCTGCCTCTGCCTCCTGAGTGATGGGATTAAAGGCTAGAATTTTATCTGTCTATGCTGCCATACAGTTGCTGAGAGTGAGGCTCCCCTTAGGACAAAGTGGGGAAAGAGAGGAAAAGGAAAGAAATGGGGATTGCCCTCTACTCCAGCACTGGTTCTCAGTACCCCCTGTAGTTATCTGGCCAGACAGGTCTCCATGTAAGGAAGTAAGAACAAAGGAAAGGAAACAGGAGACCCACAGTTCTACTGAGCACATGCCGCTCTCTTCTCTAAACTCTGCTCACTTTCCTTTGCTTTTCAGAGCCCTCAGCAGGTCCTTCTAGTATTTCTCCAAGATATTTCAGTTGTAACAAATTCAAGAGATAGCCTTTAGGGGTTTACTTTATTGTAGGGAGTAGCATGGTGCATTAGGAATGATAGTGACCACAGTGGCCAATCATGGCATCCTAAATTCAAATTTCTTTGTCTTTTTGGGTAAGATTTTTAACCTCAGTGAGCTGCTATTCCTTATCTAGTATTTGGGAATATTAATGCCTGCTGACATAGGTGTTTCAAAATCAGAGAAGTAGTTAGTACTTTGTACCATTTTGTCTGCAAAGCACTTACTGTAGACATGGTCTCCATTGGAATTCATGCACGTCTGTGTCTGTTCTGCATAGATCATTTTATATCTTACTTTCTGAGTGGGTGTCATTTGAAGCATGGGGATTAAAACAGATAAGACATGATCTCTGCTTTTGTGGTTTCCTGTTCTTTCCTGGGAATATAACAGACACAAAAATAGGCATAGAAAGTCCATGGGAACAGAGGTGAGGGGAGGTCATTCTGCCTAACGTTGTCAGAGGTACCAAGAAGGTCAGAAATGTCAGTGAGAGTCTCTGTAATGATTTGATAGCTTGTTAGAAGGGAAGAGCAATCCAAATATGTTTTTTTTTCCAATGAGGGATGAGCTTTCTGTATAATAGTCTGTTTAATGAATGATGTTATATTGTGAAATTTGAACACTATAATAATATACTACTGCATTGGTTACATATCCTCTCTCTGTTAAAGTCACTGCACTCAAACAGCTGTATACAATAGAATCCCAAACTGCTTGCTCTGGTAGTCCAAGCCCACCTTCGTGTTTTGCACTCTGTTCTTAAACAGTAAGTTCCTCTTTTATTTTATGATCTGGTTTGACTGTGCTCCTAACCATCATGGCCTTGATGCCTGTGTTTGGTGTCGCTAGTGTTTAGCTTGGTCATTTAAGAATCCTATTAACTAGTCCAGTCTTCGAACATACACCTCACATGTCATCACTATTTTCTCACAGGCCCCACATGCGAAGCTTCCCAATGATGCAAATGTTTATATATCCTGGCACTGTTGTTATTCATACAAATACTCTGAACATCAGTTTTGATGTTTTTAATATATAGATGGAAGTGCTTACACTGTAAGATTGTTTAAAGAACAAAATAAAGACAATGTCTGGCATATTAGTAGGTGCACAATAAATATTGATTCTCTTGCCTATGTACAACCATATTTTTTTTGTTAGCTATGCATTTCCTGAAGCTAAGCTTTAAAATATGTTAATTAGGAGGAAATCTTTTTTGTGTGTAGGCAAGAAAAAAGAACAAGCAACTGTTAGCCATGAAGTCATGTGTTAAGAGAGATCCCACTGTACACTGGTACAGAGTGCAGATTCTGAGTCCCATTCTAGACTTGGGTAGCACTCACCTGGGTCACTCTGGTTCTTTGATGCTTTCCTGAGACTGCAGTGTGGCACATGCAGCCATCACCGGTACCATAGGGAGAGAGGAGCATGAGGCAGCTGTGGCTGGGGAACTGAATTCAGGTGTGGAGAGGAAAAACCTCCTTCAGGAACTGAAATCTTAGTGAGATAATGAAGATTACTTAGGAGCTGATAGAGAAAAGCACTCTATGCTTACAAGCTGAAAGACGTCCAGTATGACCTGAAGCTTGTGAGAACCGACCCTGGAGGATGGAAGAACTTGAAGGAGCCAACCCTGAAAGATGTGGGGCAACTTGTGAGCGCCAGCCCCGGAGGATATGGGGAGCTTGTGAGAACCGGCACTACAGGATGTCCATAAGCAGTGATAGGCTCCACTTTTGAGACTTAGTTCTCTCTGGTAACTGTTAAAAAAACCTCCTTCCTTTGCTTTAGTTCTTTTTCCTGCTCTAAATTTATTTATTTTTCCTGTTTCTCCTCCAAATTCACCCATATTTTATGCCAGTCAACACTCATTTTACATTTTGCTGAATACTGCTTACTTTCTAAGTGAGTCAATTGAACCCCTTATATGTTTAGCATAAGCTCCAGCCTTGGCCTTTGGATATTAATAGAACTAAATAAGAGCAACATAACATACTCATGGTGACAGCTTGGCTGATACCAAACTTTATTTTTGATCTTGGTTATCATTTCTAAACTTTGAGAGTTTTTGCATGTTCTTAAAACTAGAGGGTTCTGTGGCACAGTAAACAGGGTCGTGGAGGTAACAGCTCACGTTGCACCAGCCTCATACCATCGCTTCTAGAGCTTTGCTTTCTGATGCTTTTAAAGAAGATCCACTTTTGGATCTGGACAGTTGGCTTAGTAATCAGCAGCCCTGGCTGCTATTCCAGAGGACCTGGTTTGATTCCCAGCCCCCACATGGTGCCTCACAACTACCTGTAACTCCAGATCCAGGGCATCTGATGCCCTCTCTGGCCACCACTGGCACCAGGCATGTGTATGGTGCACAGCTATACAAACAGGAAAAACACCCATACACATAAAATAATAGCATTTTTTAAAAAGTAAAAAAAAAATGTAAGATCCACTTTCATGATGTGTTACTGGAAGAGTGACTTTTGAGTATGATATTATAAATTTTATATTTATATAATATTTAAACATTGCACATTATTTTGCAAATAAATAAACAAAAATGTATACATAATAAATACGACTTTGTAAAGTTGTGTCCTTCACTAAAGTGTTATAAGGATGGATAAACAAGTATAAGAATGGTATATAAGATGGTATTTTGGCACCTAGACATTTTAATTAATTCTGTCTGTTGTTCACAGAATGGTAACAACTAAATTGGCTTCTGAACACCTCTCTTTCTTCTGTTTTCCTTTCTAATTAAGTTATTGAGAGCATCATTTGCTTGATAGATATCTATACTTAGATTTTCTGAAGACACTTCAAATTCATCAAGGTGCTAAAAATTAGTATTGTCCAACCCTGGAAGGACCCAAACTCTGCCTTCCAAATTCTACCTTTACCAACATGCCTTGACCAGTACATAACCCTGGCCATTCTGCTTCACGTTTCCTCTAATGCCACTTTTACAAATGCTAAGTCATACTCTCAACCACCAGATTTACATCCTTCTCCCTATTTTCTACCTATGTGGATATGAGTTTCCCTGTATTACAGAATGTACATTCAAATAAAATAACATTTCTTTTCTTCACTACATTTTCTAAAAATTGGATAAAATTCCAAAACTGTTCATGGCAAAACGAACATTCTTTTGGCATAAATGTTCCTATATCTGGTCTTCACTTTTCCATTCTATCTGCCATATTAGTGCCAGAGTTACCTTTTGAAACACAGATGCAGCCGGGGTATAGCTCCACTCAAAATATATTTTTGTTCCATTTACTTTTCCCAGTAATGTGCAAGATCTTTGTCATGGACATTCAAAGAGATTCTGGTTCTGTCTGGCTTTTGAACCTAGCTCCAGCTGGCAGAGCCCTTTTATCCCTCTACTTCCTGTCCGGGCACCACGTGTGTTTGACTACACAATCAATTACTGTGTGTAGTACCACACTGTGAGTCTTTGAGGTGCTGCGCTATCTGATTTTATAATCTGTTTCAACCACCTGACCTTAAGAAATGCTGATCTATTTGAATTAATATTAATTGGAGGAGGCTTCCTTCTGTAATACTTGTCCAATACCTACTTATTGTTTATTACGTCCTCTGCACAAACCACAGGTCCCCTGAACTTGCCTGTACCCCATTTTCCTGATTAATTCCCTTCAAATTATGTGTCATGGTCTTCCCTAATGACAGCAAGATTGAGTATTATAATTTACATATTATTATGTCTTTGGTAAAATAAAATGAATTTGGTACTTTTCTTCTTTATTAATCTTCATAAAAAGGGACAAAATTCCAAGCATGTTTGTGGCCAAGCAGAGCATTGCTTTGACATACCGTTTAAATAATTTAAGCTTTGTTGAATGTTCTATGGCTCTTGCCTCTACACAGATAAACTGACTAGTAGTACCTTTTACTCACACGCTGGGGCTCAGGAAACTCGTGTTGATGACAACTTAAAAAACAAATTAATATTAACTGTGCCTCGGCCCTACAACAGCTAGGCTATGAGAGGATTATTTCAGGTGGAAATTAATTTACACAAATCAGTAGAAAGTTCTTTCTTAAAAGTGTATTTTGGGGGCTGGAGAGATGTCTCAGCAGTTAAGAGCACTTGTTGCTCTTCAAGAGGACTCAGGTGTAGTTCCTGCCATCCACATCAAGTGGCTCACAACTATCTTTAACTTCAGTTTGGGGAGATGATCCAGTGTCCTCTTCTGGACTCCATGGCACCAGGCATCACGTGGTGTGCATACATACACACAGGCACTCACACATCCTTTTATCGAGTTTGCGTTTATTCAAACCCTTTATGGAGCCCGATGAGTTGCAGTCCTGTAATATACATATGTCAGTAGGCCCTGGGGCAGATTTATGTATGGAAAAATAAAGAACCTTGTCCTTTACCTTACCAGGAAAAATTCTAGACTAGGAGAGATAACAGAATAATCTGCAGAGTTAGGTACTTAAGGAATCGGAGGAAATTTAAGAAAAGATATTTTTACACTATTTTTTGGCACACTTGCATACAATTTATATAATAGCATATTTCACAACCAGGAGCTTCAAATTACTGTGCGATTAGTAGATTATATTTTATAAAATGGAATAAAGCTATTATATTTTAAATTATATTCTCTTTTTAAAAACTGTAGTTAAGAGTTTATTTTTTAAATTTTTTCCTTTTATTGAAAATAGATTTCTTTTTCATATTATATCCTGATTGCAGTTTCTCCTCCCTCTACTCCTCCCAGTTCCTCCCCATCTCCCCTCCCATTCAGATCAGCCCCCATCTGCCTCTCATTAGAAAATAAGCAGGCTTCTAAGGAATAATAATAGAATAGAATAGAATAAGATAAAACAAAAACTAACACATCAGAATAGGGCAAAATAAACAGAAGGAAAAGAGCCCAAGAGAAGGCACAAGAAACAGACTTCTTCATATACATATTCAGAAATACCATAAGACAATAAACTATAGGGTAAAAAGAGAATAAAAATAGAAATAAAATAAAACTAATATAACAGGAAAACAGTGACATAACATTATGAGATAAAGAACCTCCAAAGATGCCATTGAGTTCATTTTCTGTTGGTCGTCTACTGCTGGGCATGCAGTCTACCAAACAAGAGTAGCTGGTTCCCTCAGTGAGACTCCTGGAGAAAACTAAAGTTTTATTTGTAAGTGGTTCAATTGGAGATTGCGTCTGGGTTAGAAAGGTGGGCATGTGTCCACTTCTCCTTTCAGCTCTAAAATCCCATCCGCTACAGACTCATGCAGGCCCGGTGCCTGCTGCCTTAGTCTCTGTGAGTTTATATTTGCATCAGTCTTGTTGATTTCTTGGTGTCCTCCATCCCCTCTGGCTCTTTCTGCCTCCTTTTCCATGGGGTTCCCTGAGCCCTGAGAAAGAAAGAAATGTTTTTAAATTGTATTTTCTTGGACACTTACCGGCTATCATACAAAAAATTAACTCATAATGGATCGAAGCCCTGAGTATAAGACTGACAATGAGAAAATCCATAGAATCCACAGGTTTAAATACTCAAGTGCTTGGATTTGGTAATTGATTCATAGATATAACTGCATAAGGGTAAGAGCTGAAAGAAACCCAAATGTACTAGCTTTCTTCAAAATTTAAAACTTTTGTGCATGAAAAGACAAAGCCAACATAGTGAGAACATATTCAACAGATGGGGAGAAAATATTTATAATTCTGTATCTATATAAGGTCTAATGTAGAGGATATTAAGAGCTCTTTAACACAATGGGTAAATGATAACCTAATTTTAAAACTGGACAAAGGATTTTACTAGCCACTTTTCTAAAGAATGTAAATATCCATCCAACACTTAGGAGATACTTGACATCTCTTGATGACTCCTTGGTAAGTTAAATGTGAAGTTTCCATTTGACACAGCAAGGCTCCTCCTAGGTAAATATCCAGAGGAATCCAAAGCAGTTCTTCAGACAAAATACCTCTGCTTAGCAGCAAGTGAATGTTCACTATAGCCAAGGGGGTTTGCTCAATGCACGTGAGCTGATGAAGGGATAAAAACACACATTGTATCTAGACAGGAGTATGTCATTTAGCCATAAGTTTCAATACATTTAAAAATATATTTAAGGCCAGGCAGTGGTGGCGCACGTCTTTAATCCCAGCACTCAGGAGGCAGAGCCAGGGCTACCAAGTGAGTTCCAGGAAAGGCGCAAAGCTACACAGAGAAACCCGGTCTCGAAAAACTATATATACACATATTTATATATATACATATTTATATATATACATATTTATGCATGTGAGTATTTGCATGAATGTATATATGTGCACTGTGCATGTGTCCAGTGGGCATGGAGCCCAGAAGAGGGTGTTAGATCCTTTAGAACTGGAGTTGCAGGCAGTTGTGAGCTGCCATGTGGGTGCTGGGAACTGAACCCAGGTTCTCTGAATGAGCAGCAGGTGCTCTTAACTGCTGAGCCATCTCTTCAGCCCCAAAGTGCCCTGGCATTTTGATCCATGTTGCAGTATGCACAAAACCCCAGACTCACCAAAACAGACCGCTTAGTCTTCTTCATGAGGCCACACTTGCATGATTCCATGTGTATGAAATGTCCCCAACTGGCCATAAAGATAGGAATCAGCTTAATGGTTGACAGTCGTGGTAATGAGTACGGGGTTTCCTTGGGACGAGGAAACTTTCTGGAAGGAGATAGCTATACAGAGTCGCGGGTGTACTTGACGACTTAAAATTAAAGAGATGGCAAATTCTCTTGTGTGTGTTTTACTACATTAATTTTTTTTTTACATTGAGTTTTTGGCTGGTGTGGGATTCTTACACAGGATGGCCAAGTGTTACACTGCAAAGTAACACGACACAGAGAAACAGGAAATTTGGCTTCTGGAGAAAACTTGCCTACTGACTCATCTCAAAGCTTTGGGAAGTAAACCATACAGTCTCCATGGGTCTTGGTTTTCCTGGCTATAGAATGAAGAGTTTTAATTAAATGAAATCTGAATTCCTGTATAACTCTAAAATTATTTTATTTGAGTTATAAATAGCAATTTAGAATTGTGAATTCTGTGTTTTATGTTGTTCCTGCTTCAACTTATATCAATAAAATGAATATGTTTCTAAACTTGGTTATATTCAGCACCAAGAAACCATTCACAAAAACATACTAGGTATGTAAACCTCAGAATATAACTTATAACTAGGTAGTCAAAAAGTCCCCAAAGTAATTGGAAAATGGATTAGTATACTTGTAAGAAATATTTCCTTTTTAATGCACAGTTTTTTGATATTTAATATGTCAGGAATGTGAACTTTTAACTTGTCAAACTATTGTAACATATTTGAAAATTATAGTAATTTGATTAAAATGTTGCCTATAAGGCATAAGGTTTAGTTAATGGGATCCATATGTAATTAAAATGCAGAACTAAATGTAATCAGACTCCAGTGACTAGTGCCTTCATATTGATAGTTTTACAACGGCCTCTGGGGTTGAAAGTTTAAATGTTACAGAATGCAACAGTGCTGGAGAAAACGAGCTGGCTGTTTAGTTGGGTTAACGTTACCAATGCAGTCACTTAATGACCTGTAGCTCTGGAGTCCTGGATTGTCATTGTTCTAGTGGCATCTTCTGTTGGCAGGTGGCAGATGCACATGGCTGCTGTGCCACTGGAAGAGCACAGCACCTCAGCATAGGCAGACCAAGATGAAGGTCCCTGCTGCGAGCCGACCCACACTCCTTTTTAATAACAGAGTTGCTTAATTTGGGTGAATTCACTTGGATCATATGAAAGTAATAGACACAACACTATGCACCAACCCACAAAAAAAGCTATTTTTTTTCCCCTGAACTTAAAAAAAAAAATATGATTTTCTCTGGACCATTTTAAGAGTCGACATCCTGTGCTAGAGTTCTCTAATCATCACCAGCACAATTTACAATCAGAACACACAGAGAGCCGTTCAGACCAGCTCATCTGTTGATCTTGGCAGCAGTCCTTAATCTTACTGTGTCCAGCTGCCACTTAAGAGTGGGGGGGGGGGGGGGGGCTCAGCGGAGAGCCAGGGAGGGGGGGCTGCAAGGCTGGTCAAGGCAGGAGCACACAGACCTGCTTCATCTCAGTGGTCTTTCGTATTTTAGTGCCCTCCACCCCTTTTTAACCCAAAATTAAATGCGGACCTCTCCTGAGCCACTGCGCTCCAGGCATAAGAAATTGTAATGTCTGGCTTCCAGAAACTGTCCCGTCAAAATGTGCTTCTGATTAGGTGGCTTAATTACAGCTGTGAAAACAATGTTGATTTAGGCCTCAAGATTCCAGGCCATGTCAGCTGCTATTAGCTAACCTTGGACTGAGTCCACCGTTTAAAAACTATACCACTAACGTCACCCTGCTTGACAACTTTTTATTTAAGTGGAAAAGTTGCCAAAAGCAGTACATTTTAATCAATGTATTGTTCAGCACACAATTTCATTTGTTTCACCATTAATGACTTTATCAAGAGTAAGGAAGCTCTGTTTGTTCAAAACAGTAAGTTTTGAGAAGTATTTTTGTAGGGTCAACTGACACAAGAATTACTTTTAATTCCTTTAATTCAGTCTTATTTTAAATCTAACATGTTGGTTTAGCCACCCAACTTTATTACACCTAAATTTTCCTGACAGTTTCATTTGCTGTTAGGAAATAAAATTGCATTTTTTCAACATGGGAAGTAATGGCTAGTTTTTAAAATGTTATGTTTGAAGCTTCCCTTGCCTGAATCTTGTTCAAGCCCAAACTCGGTTTACTTTTGGGAGGAAACTAACCTCATTAAATAGTTTTTAATATTTTAATATTGTCCAAGTGTTTTTTTTTTCCTGTGGGGAGAAGGGTGATTAGACCTGTCTATTTCCACCTGCATGGGAACTAAAAGTTGTAATTATTTGATGGCTCCAATACTTTGGAGTTTTGAATACAGTTGCCATAGATACTGCCAATAGCTATGTATTTTAGGTAGTTATAATTCTGTTCAATATTAGATATGTAAACTTACTCTTTCTTATATGACATGAATGACAATATAACAATTTAAAAAATTGCCTGTAATTAAAAAGAAAGCAGTATCCCAAAAACATGGTAGGAAGTTGAACAATAAATGTGAAAAGCATAATTCTTGTAATAATTTTGTGAAAAACTTTTGCTGAAAAATTCAGTTTATGCCAAGCTGAAAACTTGAGAGAGACCCAAATTATTTCTTTAAAATGAAACCCCTCATTAAATTCATTGATATGTGTGGTCAAGAGGCATCTTCCCTGCTGATCACACTCATTGAATGTTTAGTGAGCTAACTCCGCATTCGTTCAAGTTGAATTAAGAGTCTGCACATAAGTAGTTCATCGTCGGAACGGACTCGTGTATAGATAAGTGGATTTGTGTTTTCAGAGTTGGGCTCTTGACTCAAAATAGAGTTGAAATCAGTATTCCTGTAAGATCCAGTAACAATCAATAACATCTTCATATTACCAGATTTTTATGAAGACACATTTTACAACTGTTCTTATTTCAACTATTATTTGAACGAATCTTCACGTCAAACTTATAAAAGAAATACTATTTGTTCATCCTTTGATGAAGGAACTCAGCCCCAGAGAGGGATGTAATATGCTCAAGCTAACAGAGTCTGGGTTGGAGCTACTGACTATTTGCATAAAACCCATACCCTAAAGATGTAAATGGATATTCTTTCTGGAAAAAAGAATTTCAGGTGATGCAGTGGTGGAAAAATATTAAGAATGACCAGGTTCACATTGGTCATTAAGGGACAAGTACATTTAAGTCTGAATCAAAGTTTTATAGTATTCTGTGTAAAAGAAAAAATAGCCTAATTTTTTCGCTTCAGTTTAAAGCGGCTGTGTATAAAGACGGACAGATTCTCAGGTCTTTCACCTAGAACAAAAGGACTTCCTCCTTTCCTTTTGAAGCTGCTTTCATGCACAAAGAATTCAAGGTGTGTCCTCTCGGGTTAGGCTGGTTTGAAGTTTCAATATCTTGCGTTTGTTCTTATGATTCTGTGTTAGCTGAGAAACTGCGAAGAAATAGCGGTCTTGGTTTTGCAGAACTTTGGCTTAGGGCATGCTTTGATAGGCACTGACTTCGGCTTACTCTTGTGGTTACCCTCTGTTCTCACTGCTTGCCTGACACAAATTGGGATAATACGCTTCAAGAAGGTAAGGGGCCAGTGAAGGTTACAGGACTTTATTTTCCTAGTCTTCATCACTTTATTTCTGTTGAAATCTAGTTGAAACTAATGAATTTGGTTGAAAATGTGTCATATAGATTGTATGCAGTATAGATTTTACTTTCCCCATAGTAAAATGATTATTTTGATACAGCCTTGCTAAATCTTACTGGTGTCTTAGAATTCACTTTGAAAAGGTATCTTATTAAGTAACATTGGCTATGGTAGATTCTTATTATTAAAATTATGTATATCCTAACTGGTTTTGCCTTTTTTTGATAATATAGTATTTTCCTTTAAGGAAGTACAAGAACAAAAGAGTTTTGAAGAATGAATATATTTCTACTAATGTAGGTATTTTCCTCCTCATTTTGTGGTTGTGAATAATTTGGCTATGAAGTAATCTTTTGTGAAATACAATGGTTTCACATACTTATGTTTTCTGATACATATTTACTGTGATTAATCCACTCGCTCTGTTACAGATGCTATGGGAGAGCATTCTTTTCTGTTAGCATACCTTATGTTAGTACAGGATGTGAGGAATCGTTTACTGAAAGTTACACTACAAATTCCAACTTGTGTGTACAGTTTATAGTTCTCATCCTACTTGGAAATTTAGATGACCAAAGCAAAGTTTCATGGTTGAACTTGTCCCTCTTCCTCTGTGGGTTCAGAATTTTGTTGCTAGCCAGGTCGCCTCCTTTGTCACACTATTACTGAAAGTCCTATTTCAACAGCCTTCCCATGTCCCTTAAGAGGAGGAGACAGAAAAGGAGAGAACTTGCTGATGTGAATGCACTGACTTGTCCACCTTAGATTAGGGCTTGAGTCTTTATATCTTATTCAACGTGCACCCCCCACGCTATTAATAAATGAAAAAATTAAAATAATATGTGAGATACATATGGAGCATGTTTATAGAGGAGAGTAAATTGTACATGCCTTATTTATGTAATTGGGGAGAGTACTGTATGCTTGACAAGACCACCTGATTGACATGAAGTTATTTAACAATGCAATGACAATGAGTTAATATTTATTAAATTAATAAATGTTTGCTGACAAGCATCGTATATTTATTTGGGAATCACATAAAAGAATTGAGATGTATTTATGATGACATTTATATGCATTTGGATATAAAATTCAATGTCTCTGTTATTAGACGACCTAATTTCCAGTCCAAGTTCCAGCCTGGTCCCGGGACCATGATTGGTCATGAAATGATGATGTGAGCATTAGTAAGCATTTTCCTGTGGTAATCCAAGTTTCCAGAATCAGCTCGCCATCTTCAGTGTGTTCCAGGTCTGCTTCTCATTCAGCTTAGACCTCATGTCTAGGACCTGATAAAGACCTCGATCTCCATACCTTGCCTCAGCTTTGTTTCTGCTGAGCATAGGGTCTGGAAGTTAGGTATTCTGCACCCATGCTGCGCCTGACTCCCATTACTAAGTGGATTATGGAATCAATGGATTCTGCTTCCTTTTGAAGAGTTCTAAAATCTTTTAGAGCTCTTTCTCTTCCTATCTTTTATGCAAGAAAGATAGTTGTGTCTGCACATGAATAGAATACAAAGATGTAATGAGTTGCTGATTTGATGGAATTTATAATCTAGTTGGTGAGTCAGGACAGACACATAATGCAATAAAGTGATAAATGCTCATGGGGCTTAAATATGATTTATTTGTACTGGAGTGATTAGGTAATATTTTTTTGAGCACTTCAGCTTTATTTTGAAGCAAGGATCGAGTTAGAACAAGGAATTTCAGGCAGGGGAAACTATGTAAGCCGACAGTATATTATAAGAAATTAAAGCCAAATTGTGAATTCTCTTTCAGTGTTGTTGACATTTTAAACTATTTTTGCAATTTTTGTAGTTTTCTAAACACACTCACTGTGTACACTCATTCTTTTTTGTGATAAAGGTATTATTTGTGACATTAGGAAAGCAAGATGATTTCTTTCCAGCCTCATCCTGTTTAGTAAGCTAAGAGCTGAGACTGTTAGCTCTTTGCAAACCACCGTGGCTGCCTTTTTCTTTTTTCTACTAGGTCATTTATAGTTTTCCATTGAAGTTACTTCCTCCCCGCCAATGATCAAATGATCAAGGGAGATTATTTTCAAAAAAAAAGTATAATCGGTGAATATGAAACAAAACAGATCTTGTTGATACATTTATATATATATGTATGTATATAGTTTTCAAACCAGAGGCTTGGTGAAGGGCAGGAAGGAAAAGAGGAGGGGAATGAGCTAACGTTTGGTACTTTCCTTGTATGAGACCCTGTCATGGCTTTATATGTTTCAGTGTATTCAATACTTGCAATATTCCTATACAGACACATTACTCTGAGGTATGACCACTACCCTGGAATCATAGGTGGTGAAACAAGGATGTGAATGCTGCTTGTCCAGTTAAGTAGCTCATTCATGGTGCTACTCATGTGGGCTCTACATTCTGTGTGATCCTGGTTTGACCTATTCAGGAATGCTTCAGTTTCCTCACATGTTGAGAATGAAGGTACCAATAGCACCTCCCTCTGGGCTGTGTGATGGTTAATTGAAAAGGATGCTCTTGTGATGTCCTTGCATTAACACCCCTTTCATTCTGCTCTAACCAGCTGAGGATAGAGTTACAATTTTACTTGTTCTTAAAGTAGAGGTTACTAATGGCCTTAAATTCCTGTCTTGAAGGAAAAGCATTGTTTTCCTTGGATTAGATTGTATGAAGTAGAATGCTTTTGATTGCACTTTGTTTGTCTAAATACTTACTTAGTTAGATTTTCAAATCTACTATTAAACGTCTGACTTATTGATAAGTAGTAGTGCTTTAATATATTATGATTTTCCCCTGAATATAGAGATTATTATTTTATAGGTTGTACAGTTAGCATTATTATCTACTTCAATTTTACTACATCAATACAATCCATCACAATAAAATAAAGTTCATGGAAAATCTGGGAAATATGGTCCTAAAAAATCAAGCTACTTGGGTATCTCATAGAGCAGCAGATTGCTCTAACATGGATTTGAAAATGGAACAACTCAGGGTACAGATTACTATCGTTACAAGCCACTCCTACACATGTTCATTGCAACATCTCAGTTATGCATATGTTAGAGACATTCTGAGATGTTACCATTTCATAGACATTAACCTTCAGAGTATTTGGTGGAATTTTTGGATGAAAATTTATGTCACAATACCATTTAGTATACTTTTAAGTCATTCCCATTGATTTCTGGATATTTGCTTTATTGTGAATGTAAGATATTTAGCAAATGGAAATGAAGGGGAAACATACACTTTATGATGTAAGCATACATAAAAAATATTTGATCTATTTGTTTGGTCATGTTTAAATACCAAATGCTGTTTACTAACAATGGTCTTTCAAAGCTAAGTTAACTTAAAAAGTTTGTAAGGTTTTGCTAGACTAGTCTATATATTATCTTTATGCAATGGTTTCCACTGTTCCACCTTCAGGCTTAATGACTCTTCTGCCTGCTGTGATGTTCAAATTTACCTTTGAATAACTGTCATGGATTCCTTTTAATTTTTATTACTGTCTTCTTCTTCTTCTTCTTCTTCTTCTTCTTCTTCTTCTTCTTCTTCTTCTTCTTCCTCCTCCTCCTCCTCCTCCTTCTCCTCCTCCTCCTCCTCCTTCTCTTCTTCTTCTTCTTCTTCTTCTTCTTCTTCTTCTTCTTCTTCTTCTTCTTCTTCTTCTTCTTCTTCAGTTTCTTGTAGGTTTTTCTCTTTATTGATATTTCTGTTTTGTTCAGACATTTTTTTCTTTGCTTTCTCATGCCAACCATTAGTTCTTTAAGCATTGTCCGGACAGTGGTTTTTATCTTATACACCTGCCATCAATTTCCTGTTGATTGGCTCTTTTCCTTGGAATGGGCTGTTTATTCCTGATTCTTTAAATTCCTTGTGATTTGTGGTGTTTTTACACTGGTCATTTGCACTGAACAATGTGTGGACTTTGGAACTCAGAACCCCACATCCTTCCTGGGGTTTTCTGGGCTTTGTTTTGCTTTTGTTGTTGTGGCTGTCTCTGATGCCAAATATCACCATGAGGTGTAAACTGTAATTTTCTCTAATGCTTTCCGACTACCCCTTCCCACCTGTTTGTGTGATCACATATTCGAAGAAGATTTTGAATATTCTAGCCTTATTGTCTGACTTCTGGAAAGGCTAATGAATGCAGAGGGAGACATCCCAACTTGAAGCCTCCTGGCTGTCACTTCCACTAGGGGAAGGGGTGTGGAAGGTGCATAACAATAAAACCCCTTCCTCTGTACTTCTGTGATGGGTCCTGGTTCTTGGAGGGCAGGGTCTGTGTTTTCCATTCTAGCTGCTGCAAGCGGCATCGGCATCTTGAACTTGTACACAAGATTGGTCTTGAGGATTGCTGAGGCAAATGGACAGCTGTTGCTGTAGTAAATGCTGAGTTGACCAAAATGGAAAACAGCTGTCCCAGCCCCTCCTGGAGGTTGAAAACCTTTAGTAGACTCCAGTGTTCCAAATAGTTATGTTCTGCCAGGTCAGTAGTTGTTTAGATGGCTCTTGGTGCTTTCTCCAGTATCTTTCCAGAATTCTCTAAGTCCTTATTCTTGAGCACCATATTGTATTATGCCACTGGCAGGATGAAATGATATACCTTTACTCACAGATCTGATAGTTTTTTTTGTGTGTGTGTGTGTGTGAGAGAGAGAGAGAGAGAAAACACACATATGTACTTCTTTAATTATTATTTAGAATGATTATTTTAGATTTATTTTATTTTATGTGCATGACTCTTTTGCTTGCATATATATACACACATATATGCATATATACACACATATATATTTGCACCACATGCATGCTTGGTACCCAGAGAGATCTGAAGATAGTGTTGGATTCCTTCGAACTGGAGTTACAGATGGTTTCACAGTATCTCATGAATGCTAGAGACCAAGCCCAGGTCCTCTGCAAGAACAGTAAGTGCTCTTAACCACTGAGCCATCTCTCTGGCACTGTACAAGTATTTTTAACAAATTATATAAATGACAATAAATAATGCAAGTCAGAAGTGACAATTATCTGTGTGAGGATAATAAAAGAAGAGATGGGGATGAACTAAATTCTAGATTTAGATGGCTCTATGCGATGAACAAAACAGATAACTGGGTAGTTTCTAAGTTACCCACTAATTCACTTCACATTGCTTCCTACCGTGAGCTTCAGTTAACGTGAGCTGTGTTCAACACGTGCTAGTTTTATGCAGAGAAAGATTTCAGTTTGAAGAGATGTCATGGGAACACAGATTCTTAAAGGCCTGATGCTAAGAGCTGCCGAAGTCTACTCACACTCAGACTGGCAAGTCATTGTTGGACCACTTGGCCTGGTATGGAGTCATTTCCGCTGGCTTAGCCCTGCTGGCGGAGGCTACAACTCCCTGTCCTTTAATTGGCTTTTCACCTTTGATTATGGATAGAATACTTGGAATTGAAATCATAAGCCTGCCTGTATCGCTACTGGGATCTGCATTTGAATGTCGATAATGAAAAGCCTCATCTTAAAGTAACAGCCCTTTGTGTTGTTTTCACTGTGTAGCTTTAGGAATATAGGTTTGCAGAGGTCATAGGGTTTACTGTTACTTTTCTTTATTTTCAATGTAACATTTATTCTTTTCATAATCTTCAGATTCTCAGAGCACATAAAGGCAAATTGATGATATGCTTAGGTCTAAACATAAGAAGATGAAAGAAAATGTATGAACAACTCAGATTATTTTTCAAAATTTTACAAAAATTCTGCATCTTAGTCAGAAATACTTGAAAGTACAATGGCTTTCATCCAAAAATTTGAGTAGTAGTATAACAAAAATTTCCAGAAAATTATTGATTTTCATTCAGTTTTTACCAGAGAAACCTATTTTTAGAGCCACTCAAAGTATTGTTGTAATATTTCCCAGATTCCTGTCCAGTTCCATCCATGAAATGACTAAATTGTATCATCCTCGTTCTGAGCACACAGGCAAGAAGGAAAGTAGTTAAACATTTTGCTGTGTGTGAGCAGTTCGAGGGCAGGCAGACACCACGCACCCTGACCACCCATTATGAAGCTCTTTGCTGCTGTGGCAAGTGAAAGGGAGTTAATTGGGTGAAGCTGCGGAGCATGTTAGGGGCCTGGTAAAGGGTTGCTGCCTGACAGCTGCATGTCAGCAAGAGCCAGTCAAGTGTGGCTGAGAGACAGAGGCCTGCCATGAAGTGCCCGCGGACTGGAACACAGTTAGGAAGCTGAAATACGGGTCCGTCTCACTTTCCCCCTCATTGAATCCAAGCACCTTCAAAGGTTTGCCACTGTGGGTGTCAACTCTTGTTCTCTAAGCTGTTTCCCTCTGACTGTCCTGCATTCAAATGATTGAACAAAAGATGCTAATGTTTAGCAAAGCGAATGGAAATTCCTTCTTTTCCCCCTTTCTGCCCAAGCAGATAGACACTCACCTCAAAGCAAACTTTGAAGGTTTACATCAAACAATTACATCACTCCCAAATTTAGCTCAGAACAGGATTGTCCTCAAGAGGAGATAAAAATGGCTAATGAAAGCAGTGGGAGCGCTGTGCATCTCTGCTGTAGGATGTCCTGTCTACGTGACCTGAGAGTGGACTCTTGTCCATGACTTTTCAGTCTTGCCTTTTGTCACAGGCTTCGTTCCCTAGCTCTCTGAGAGATCCAGGCAAAGTGCCACATAGCTACCAAAGGTCTAAACAATGAACAGACAGGAAGTGTGAGGTCCTTGAAACCTTAAGACACTTCCAAAGGAGTGGCTGAAGGAAATTGGAATTCAAGAAAATAAAATCAAACTCTAAAATAAAGATGTTTTCAGAAAGGGTTTGATATCAAAGCATGACATATACCTGACTTTCTTTACACTGGAAGTTATTTTATCCATCATCCACCCAGTGCTAGGCAGGCATGCAGAGGACCCATTCTGTGTTACACTGCACAGGGCCCTGTTCATGTATCCACCATCCACCCAGTGCTAGGCAGGCATGCAGAGGACCCGTTCTGTGTCACACTGCACAGGGCCCTGTTCATTTATCCACCATCCACCCAGTGCTAGGCAGGCATGCAGAGGACCCGTTCTGTGTGGCATTGTACAGGGCCCTGGAAAACAGAAACCAACAGGCCCACCCACGCCTGTGTCCTGAAGGAATTGTCACAAGCCAGTGCTGTGCACTAGGACAAGAAGTGATGATGACAGTGTGGCATTTGAGCAGTGGGGACATGGCTCGTGTGAGAAGGAAAATGAGCTTCAATTTTAATTTGGGTTCTAATGAATTTAAAAGCACTGCTGTGACGTGAGGCCACTGTATTACATGGTGGAGTCTAAGCAAGCAGAGCATCATTAGGATAAAAGGAGAGGCACCTGGCCCTACAACAAGGCAATGGGTGGCAGGTAAATGTTGCAGGAAAGGGGATACCAGAGCTGAATCTTGAGAACTGGTAGGACTTAGCCCAATAAGGAAGCCTCTTTCTGAACAGCGAGAGTGGGAAAGCTGCTCCAAGTCAGGGGGAAGCAGGACAAGCTTTGGGATCATCACTCTGCTGAGCAAAGGTGATGTTCTGTGGGAGGCTACCTTACGACAGCAGTGTGCGCTGCTGAAAAGTTTTCCCTGAGACGTTAAACCGAAGATCTCGCAGGCCCCAAGCCGCATGGCTTCCTCAGTGGATCAAAGCATACTGTGGAAAGCAGAAAGAGGCGATAAGGAGCAAGCTAGGGAGAGCTCACAGTACCTGACTTTTAGCTAAGTGTTATTCATAGGACCTACCTCGCTCTACTGTAGCAACTTGCTCCGTTCTGAAGGTTATAAGGACCAGGGATAGAGTTTGCAAAGGAGGAACCTGGAATCACTTACACAGACATGCATTCCTAGAGAGACTCAGGGGCAAGCTTGCTTGCCGCATAGGTGGTGTTTGCCACGTAGGTGCTGGATAGCTCTGGGTCTTAATTGCAGCTCTAGGGCCAGTTTTAGAACCGCTACCCTGTGTAGTCTTCCATCACTCTCTACAGAGCAGTGTGTCTTATAAGCTACTTACTTATCCTTATCAGATGGATTCTGTCTGTGTCTTGAAAATTACTTGCTGATTTGTTATCTGTGCTTAATACTTCTTAGGAGTTTCATTTATCGCATTTTATTGCTCATCTTTAATAGTAAATTTAAGTATTCTCAAGTAATTAGTGGGTATACAATAAAGAAGAGATAAGGTGGGAAATAGTCTGAAAAAAATGACTTGTTTAAAAAAAAATTGAAAATGCATTTAGGGCACTGGGGATGTAGCTCGGTTGGTAGAGAGCCTACCCAGCATGCATGAGGCCCTGGATGCAGTCCCAGGCATCTCCCCAAACAAATGCCTTTAGAATGGGGGAAGCGAAGAGGCACACTGAAGAACTGATGGAAAATTCTAGCTAGAAGTTGTGAGGCCCATTTGAAATTATTGTCTAGGGGACACCCTATTCTGACTCCATTCAAACAAGTGCAGAGCTTTCTTACAAACGGATGTGCAGTAGTTAATTTGAAAGAAAGCCCTGGGGGTTTATGAGCAACTAGTGGCATTTTTTTTTTTTTTTGCAAGCATATAGCCAGAGAAAGAGATGGACAGTGGAGAGGGTGGCCTTGTGTGGTTCCTCTATGCAGCTCTAGGAACTGGCACTGGACTTTTAGGAAAGGAACCCACAACTGGCAGCTGAGAAGGTTTTGAGACAGAATCTGCTAACACCGGGTTCCAGGCAGAGTTATCACGGTTCTCAGCAGACAGAGAAGGGATTGTGAGGTATGGCCAGTCTGTATGGCCCAGTGAGCCCCCCAGGACTCTCGAGGCAGGGCCAGATGCAGGGATTGTAGACCTAAGAGTGGCAGAACATGGTGCTCTGGATGGGGACTGCACAGGGGTACACAGGTTTGTGTAAGTAGTCAGGGAACAGGGCAACCTGGCTCGTTCTGGAATCTCCTCTGAATCCACAGAACAGTGCATAATGCTGGGACTCTTTCAGCTCCATTATTCTTTAAAGCTTGCAGGAGGAAAAGAGCAGTTGCGTAGTTACACAGTTAGTTACTTTAGCAAACTGTGATTCAAAGAGAGCTAGTTCACGGATATGGCTTAATTAAGGTCTAGTAATTAATTCTGAAGATGGGGAATTTTTTTTGTATAGGACATTGTTGCATCTTCATAGCTGAAAATACTCTCTGGTACATTGTGGGCACTGAATACCTTCTGCACAGCAAAGGAAACATTTAACACAGCACAGAGAAACCCCACAGACTGAAACAAAATCATCCATCCAAGGAGGGGCTCATGTCCAAAACATGCTAGGAAATCAAACAACTGAATAGAAAACAACCCTGGTGCTGGAGAGACAGCTCAGCTGGTTCTGGTGCTTACCTCTCTTGTAAAGGACCCGAGTTCAGTTCCCAGCACCCACTTCAAGGAGCTCACAGCTGCCTCTAACTCCAGCTCCGGGGGAACCAACACCTCTGGCTCCTCTGGCACCGACTCCTGTATGCACACATGCAAACACACACACACACACACACACACACACACACACACACACACACACACACACACACACGTTTTATAAAGATCTCAAAGAAAACAACCCTATTTAAAATTGGGCCAACAACTTGAATAGCAGTTTCTTAAAGGAGTATACTCAGACTGTAGGGAGTGTGGCCCTGCAGGTTACCCGTTCTCCAGAGGATTGCTCCACACCAGTGCCCATATGGGCAACATTAATTGGACTCAATGGGCTAAAATAAAAGAAGAAAGGGCATGATGATGAGAGGCAGACATGTTGCGGGTGGTTTGGAAGGAGTTGGAGGGGTGAATTAGGGGTTGTAGATACGCTCAAAATCTATTGTATTCATCTATTGATTTCTAAAAGAACAAAAATATCCAAAAGGGACACACAGAGGATTGGTCTATATAATTGTCTGTCTGTCTGTCTATCGGTACTCAACATCAATACTCATCAGGGAAATGTAAATTAAATCCCTAGGAGAGTTCCCGTTATAGTTGTTGGAATGGCTGTTATCAAAAGGATGGAACACAAAGAGTGTTGTCAAGGAGGTGGGGAACATGGGACCCTTGTAATCTATTAGTGGGGATGTCAATCAGTGTATCTGTTTTGGGAAACAGCATGGAGATTCAAACAGAAACAATAAAAAACAAACAACTAAAACAGCATTATATGATTCAGCAATCCCATTTTATAGAATTTACTCCAAAGATCTGAATCAGCTTGTCAGCACAGAGGCCTCAAGTTCATTACTGTTTTGTTCACAACAGTGATGGTTCAGGGACCACCTAGCTGCCCAGCACCAATGAATGGACTAAAAAATGTGCTACATGTACTCAATCTTACATAATGCAGCCATTAAAAATGATTTTTCTGCCATTGTAACACCCTAGGTGAGTGAATAAACCAGGCACAGAAAGCCAGGTGACATGTAACTTCAATTTAGACATGGCATCTATAATTTGAACTAATGGAAGTATAGACTTGAATGGGTAGGCTGAGTTATGATGGAGAATGGGGAAATGCAAGTCAAGAGATACAAAGTTACAGTTAGATACAAGAAATAAATTCTTCTGTTCTGCTGCACAGCAAAACAGCTATGGTCAATACAAATTTATATTTCAAAATTGTTAAATGTGGATCTAAATGTTATGATCATAGGAAAAATGAGAATGTGAAATATAATAAATGCTAATTAGCCTGGAACTCATTCCACAGTGTTCAAAATCATTACATTTTACCCCATAGTGCAGGCAATTATTTTTGTCAATAAATAAGGTTCTAAAGAAGAATTCATAAATAAAGGTAACTTAAGATACCTAGCATCTATGGGCTTGGTTATATTTTGTACAGAATGTAAGCATGGAGAACTTATTACACAAGGTTGGTAATACTTACGTGTAACTGTATGAATATTATTTTATAAATTGGTGGTTGTTACATTCTTCTCAAAGGTCTTGCCAGATGTTCTCCTAAGAGATTAATACGGTTGGAAACGCTTGTCTGCCTGTATCAGAAATAACATCCCTGCATATCACATAAGAGATATCATGCCATCATTAGCTAAGCAATTTGTTGTGGAATATACTCTTCATTGCTTGTGATCTGAAGATACTCCACAGACATGGCCCCAGATAGCATGAGTGCTGTTTATCTGAAGCGTACTTCCCTGATTCACAGCAAGACCCCATTCTCTCACATAAAGACAGTCCACCCCTCCTACAAGGCCCCCTGCCACACTAAAAGGGTCCACAACCCTGGAGAACACAGAACTTTGGCTGTAGGTTGTCACCAGGGAAATCAACACTGTGTGCAGCATCTACAAGGAGCTTTGGGATCTTAGATGTGAGAAGATGGAATGATGAAGGACTATGGCCTAAAGCAGTGGGAAAGGAGGGCACGGAAATCTGGGTTTCAGACTGTAAAATTGGAGCTCATTGCAGAGCTTGTTGTGATGCATGGCCGACTGACATGTATGTCGGTAGGAAGGTTTAGGAAAGCCACTCTAGGTGACTCTTCACCGTGCTGCCCTTCTACCTCAGACAGCATGTTACTAAATGTCCACATTACACCTCACAGACTATTACCAAAGTCTGGCGTTTAAAAAGGCTTATAACTTCAAGAGGAAAGTCTCTAGTGATGAAAAGGTGTTCAGACAGCTTTTCCTAATGGTTCCCAGAGAGGGCATGGTGTGTGTGTACATTTTGACCACAGAAGCCGCAAGTTGGCATAGGGAAGTGCTATTTGGGACCAAAAGAACATGTAGGAGTGGTAAGTGCCACCCTGGGTATGGAGTTGCCTTGTGCAGGGAAGAGGTAGGAGTAATCAGTGTAATCATTTGCATTTGCATATTCCCAGTGTTAGTGAATGTGTGGATGACTGAACGGGTTGAGAATGACCCTTGGCTAAAAAAAAAAAAAACCAAAAAACAACTTTTCAGAATCTGTAAAAGGAGTGTCCTTTGAGACCTGTAACTAACAATTACATTTTCCCTCTGACCACACATTTCAGTCATAACTCTTCCAGAAACATTTCAGTACATATGTAATGTATAGCTTCAGCATATATAATATTAGTGTTTTAATAAAAGATTTGTAGGTATAAAAGTAATTTATATTGCATGTGCATAATTTGGAACTACAGGAGACCAGAAAAACGTCCCAACAACTTCAGTACCTCAAACAAATCCCGTATGTAACTCTGTAAGCCGTTCATTATTTCTTCACGTACATTGTCTACAGTAGAGTGCAACTTTGGGGCCAAATCCACCTGCCACTTCTTTCTCTGCGATCCATGATCTCTGTCTTAGTTGGGATTTTATTGCTATGATGAGGCACTATGACAATGGCAATTCATATGAAGAAAAAAATTTAATTGGGGCTGGCTTACCGGTTCAGAGGTTAGTCCGTTATCACAATGTCAGGAAACTTGGCAGCATGCAGGCAGACATGGTGCTGGAGAGGAGCTGAGAGTTCTACCTCTGGATCAGCGGGAAGAGCAAGTGAGCTACTGGGCCTGGCTTGAGCTCCCAAAACCTTAAAGCCCACCCCTTGTGACACACTTCCTCCAACAAAGCCACACCTACTCCAACAAGGCCACACCTCCTAATAGTGCCACTCTCTATTAGCCTATAGGGGCCGTTTTCACTCTAACCACAATCTTAGAATGGTCCCAATATTTTAAATTGTAAGGAAAAGCCAAAGAAATATTTCATGAATCACAAAAATGATTGAAATTCAGATTTAAATGCCCACTAACATTTATGGAGATATAATTAGGATAATTTATTTACATATTTTCTATGACTGGTCTTTGAATAAAACAACACATTCTAGGTATAGTAGAAAATATATAGCCTACAAATATTATCTGTGAAATATTATCTGGTCCATTGTATAAAATGTTTGCTGGCCCTTGTTCAGGACTAAGCTTTTGCCCATGTAGCCCAAAGGTGTAAGCTGTAAGGTTCATAAATGCACAGTGCCCTCACAGGTGAGTGTAGCTCTCTATCCTGTGCCTCGGTGGTTGAGTCATTTCCAGAGTTGGTCTGCCATTAATAGAAGGAACCTAATTGTAATGGAATTGTTGAATCACATGCATCAGTCATTCAGGACAGTTGCGCAGTCAAAGTCACCATGGTTCCATCACAGTGCACAGTCACTGCAGTTTATGAATGTCTCTCTACAGTGATTTCACTAACAGTACCATCATCTTTAAAGTTCCCTTTTCATTGGCATCAAATATCTCATTTATTTCCCATCTTAACTGCTAGTAGGGGTGTATTATTCCCCCAATTTATTTGTTAATCACCTATATTTCTAATTTTGTGGACTCAGTTCACAACCTTGACTAATGAGTCAAATAATTTTAAAGATAAGAAATCATGGAGAAATGTAAACATTTAGTGCTTTTTTTTGTGACCCACATTCCACAGTTAATTTCTTAATGTTTCATTTCTAGAAAAAAAAGCTATGCATGCATAGTTATATCTTTATGTTTGTTTTTAATGAAAAATATATATGCATATTACTGTATACCTTGTGTGTACATACATACACACACATATATACATATATATACATATATATGTGTTCACATAGACACATACACACACACACACACACACACACACACACACACACACACACACACACACACGCAGGCACAGACAGACCTGAGTTACCACATGTATACTTAGGATTTTTCTTTTACCATCTTTCCTAACCAGCACTTATCAGTAGGAACTGTACTTGTGTTTAGATTTTGATCTCCTGGGATAGCCACATGCCCTAGGACGTTTTCCTGTGATGTTGAGTGGCAGCAATGAGCTGTGTCCCCCAGTCAGCCTATAGTCACAGGAGTAAAGCTGCACCGAGTGCTGTGTTGTTGAGCTGTGCTTGGTAGATGTATTAAAGTGCATGGTCACCTTATGATAGGTGTATGGGGTGTGATCCATTGTAAGTCAAGGAGCTTCTGTGCATATGTATGTGTGTATATCTACATACAAAATCTTGTTTGAATTTTTTTCACATGAAGCTATTCCTATATTAGCATTAAAATATTTACCTCAGATTTTAAAATTATTTTGTTATTTGACTATGTCATATATCAATTCAGTGGACATCTATTGGTGGAGACTTTAGTTTCCTTTTTGGAGGTTTTACATGAATTGATCAATGATTAATTGATTTTGAGACATGATCTTTCTATGTAGCTCAGCCTGATCTCAAACTTGGAAGACTCCTGCCTCAACCTACCAAGTGCTGGGATTACAGGCCTATGCCATGGTGCTTGACTTATTTTTCTTGGTGATTTGTGTGAGGTGCTCATAAAGGAAATGCCTTGTGGCAGAAATGGTTAGTGTACAGAGTGAACACAGAAGTATGTGCTTTAGAAAGTGCCACCAGCTTCATACCTGTGTGGGACGAGCCTTCCCCTCCTTCTCTAGAGTGCTCATTGCCAGGCGTATGTGTGGTTTCCGTCTGTTGGGTGAAAGTCATTTCTCCTTGGCGTATTTGTGTTGCATTTCTTTAATCATAATGATGAAACTTACTACCTTCCCATATATTCATTGGCTATTGTATCCCTCCTACCCCAACCAAATAGGCCATTTGTGCCTGGGATAGAGGCTACCATGCCTTCTTCCTATGTGCTTTTCTTTCTTAGAAATAGAGCTTCTTAATATTATCTGTGAAGTTCAAGGGAAAAATAATCTACTTTGCCTAGACCCCTCCCCCCCAAAAAAAAAACTAAGTTAGCCATATGACCTAAGCTCAAGCCAATGAGATATAACTAAGAATGCTCGTTTTAAGGGGTTGGGGGCATGTTCAGTTGGTAGTACTTGCCTTTAAAACATGAGAACCTGAGTTGATCCCCAGAACCCATGTAAAAAATGAGCATGGTATTTGTATGTATAACCTCAGCTGTGGGAAGGCAGATATAAGTGGATCTCCTAGACCCACTGGCCAGCTAGTCCAGCCTACTTGGTGAGCTCCATGCTAGGAAGAGACCCTGTCTCAAACAAGATGGCATCCTAGGGGTGGCACCCGAGGTTGACCTCTGGCCGTCATGTGTGCATGTGTACACACACACACACACACACACACACACACACACACACACACACATGCACATGAGTGCTGTATTCAGTTTCAAGAGCTATCTTCAGAAGGAAACAGCTCTTCTCTCTTTCTTTCTTTTCTTTCTTCTTCCCAGAATACAGACACAGTAGCCAGTTCTCCAGCAGTTTTTGTCACGAGCTAGACCATGCAGTGCACTGGAGAGCAGGAATTCTTAAACTTTTTCCAATCAGGACCACTTTTTACCCAAGCAGCATTTCTGCAATCCTGGTAAAAATAGGTATATAAACTAAATACTCAAAGCAAACATTTACTGCTAAAAATCATAAAGAAATTTCTTCTAAAATAATTCCTTGGTATACATATCATTTTAGTATCCATTAAAATAAAGTTTCATTCTAATAGGATGGATGATTGTTTATTTATACATACAGAATTAAACAATGGCTAAATATTTCATGTTTCAGGACATAAAACATCTTTAACATTTTTCAGAGTTGACTGATATTTTGGTTATATAATGGTCAATACTGAGAATGCCACTCCACCTAAATATGTACATGGCAGAAGTATGTTTAGGGCCATTTCAGAAACTTCTGGAAGTTCTCTCCTAATCTAAAGCTAATAATGATTTTTTTTTTTTTTAAAGGAACTCAAGTCAGCAACTTCCTTTTAAAAATATCTTTATGTGTGTGGGTGTTTTTCCTGCATATATGTCTGCACCACATGCATGCAGTGCAAGCAGAGGCCAGAAGAGGGCGTCAGATCCTCTGGGACTAGCGCTGCAGACAGTTGTTAAGTTACCATCTTGGTGCTGGGAATAGAACCCAGGTCCTCTGGAAGAACAGCCAGTGTTCTTAACTGTTGAGCCATCTCTCCAGCCCCTCAAATCAGCAAACTTTATTGTCAAATATTCTAACACAGTATAATTTGAAGATGCACTAACTGCATGTTTGATTTTGAATTAAGTTTTGGTGATTTTGTGTTAAGAAACTTTTTTTTATTATTAAAAAACTTTTTATTCATTTTATATAACAAATCACAGATCCCCCTCTTCCCTCCTCCTGCCCCTCCAGTCTCCCCACCTCCTACACACCCCCATCCCCTCCTAAAAGAAGGTAAAGCCTCCCATGGGGAGTCAGCAAAGCCTGGTACATTCAGTAGAGGCAGGTCCAAGCCCCTCCTCTGCATCAAGGCTGTTCAAGGTCTCCCACCATAGGTAGTGGGCTCCAAAATGCTGGCTCATGCACCAGGGATGGATCTTGATCCTACTGCCAGGGGGACCCTTAAGCAGATCAAGCTACACAACTGTCTCACTTATGCAGAGGGCCTAGTCCAGTCCCATGGAGCCTCCACGGGTGTTGGTCTAAATTTCATAAGAAGAAACCTCTTATTGTTGACAGACTTTCATAGCTTCCATGTTCAGTTATGGGGTTACGACCCGCAGTTTAAGAAGTGAGTTGTAGACCACCAAGACAGAAATGGCCTGGATTCCACTTCCTGTCCTCAGTCCCACTAGAGAGTGATAAGTTCTACCTTGCATAAGAAAGCATTTGGGGTTTTCTGTTATAACTGAATGCTGTTATGGTAAATATACGTCCTTAGCTTATTTCCCAGTTAGATTTTTCTTTTAACTGCATAAGTCTTGTAAATTAAAAAAGTCACTCCCATGGTTAGCATGTGTGTTTCACATTTTTAAAAACCAGTTTACCCAAGGATTTCTTACATTGTATTCTGTGTTTATTCAGTGCTTGTTCTTTTTGTATATTTGATTGTGTGAATATATTTACATTTCGAATTATCTTTCAGTTGTTTGGAAATACAGGTTTCTAAGACAGGGAAAAGGTGGGTTGTTTTTTTTTTTTTTTTTTCTGCCCATTTCTGGATCTCTCCCCTCAGGTGTGTAGGAAATGAGAAGTCAGAAACACACAGAGTGTGGGATGTAAAGGAAAGTGGGAAAAGAAAAAACAAAACGCTCTCCAGGAAAGTTCATTTCCTTTTCCAACCCTGATCACATCAGGAAATTGAAATATCCAAGAGCAGATAATGGGAGCTGTTATCTTGTCAGGCACCAGACATCTTTAAAATAATTTAAAATTAAGTCAAATGTTCTGGGGTAATTTCAAACTTCAGCTCTGAATTTTACATTGGAGCCTAACGACATCTTAGAGTCTTGGTGGAAGGACTGGGACATTCATCCCATGTAAGTGTTGTCTAACATTTATTTATGGCACTGTGGTGGACACGCCGACACTAGATCGTGCTACAACAATGCTTCCCCAGATAAAAGCATTTACTTCTGCCTCCAGCACTATGTATGCATCTTTACTTTCCAGTCATGAGACTGCTGAACCTTTACCGTATGAAATGGCTCTAGACGTGAAGTAAACCAGGGCAGTCTCTGCTTTAGGTGGCATGAGAGGACAGTGGTCAGTGATGAGCGAGTGAGCCAGATCAAGATTCACATCTCTCTCTGCCATACCACGAAGTTACTTGCGGCAACATAATTTTACCCCCGTGAGCCCTAGTTTCTTTAACATTAAGATATGGGGACTTCCAGCACTCGGGAGGCAGAGCCAGGCGGATCTCTGTGAGTTCGAGGCCAGCCTGGGCTACCAAGTGAGTCCCAGGAAAGGCGCAAAGCTACACAGAGAAACCCTGTCTCGAAAAACCAAAAAAAAAAAAAAAAAAAAAAAAAAAAAAAAAAAAAAAAAAAAAGATATGGGGACTCATGGGATTTTTCTCTTTGAGTCATGAGAATTCATGGAAGGGCTACCAAGCTGAACCTACCATGGTGCCTGATATACAAACCCAATACACGGTAGCTGTAAAAATGAACTAGGAACTTATTATCACTAAGAGCAGAAAGAGAAGTCAAACACATTATTGCATTTTTGTGTGGATTTTATTTCATTTACTCTTTGTAACAGTCTCAAGGATTCATAGATAAAGATATAGGATGAAAATAAGTAATCGGTCAAAGGTCACATCCTTACTAAATGACAGAATGAAATAGAAATGTGTGTGAGAAGGCTATAGCTTCAAAGCTCATAGCTTTCTACTGTACTGTGGTACTTCTGTGTGAGATATAATCTGTTACACATGAAATAACCCAGTATCAACATGAGACCCAAACCATAAAGTTGATAATATTGGTGTTTTGTTCACTTACTCATTCATCAATCATGAGTCTTCTTTAGTCTTAGCTAAATGACCATGCTAGAAATACAGTCATGATCTATTTCATCATATGGCATGCTCATGGTTTCATAGGAAAAGCAAAAATATACAAATAAATGCTCACAAGGAAATACAAATTCTGGTTGGACGTTTGCTGTCCATGTAGTTGGAAAGGGAGCAGTTCTGGAAAGCCCTTACCAGAGAGGGAAACCCTGACCAGAGTCTGAAAGGTAAAGAACTCACCTGCAAAGGAAGACGTGGATAGATCAGGGCTGAGGATGCACTGTGGCATACATACGTAGTGCTAACTGGATTGCACAACATCAGGGAAGTGGAGATGAGGCTGGACAGGGGAGCAGAAAGCTCAAAAATTGCACAGCGAAGGGCCTGGCTGTGTGGAAGCACAGAGATGCAGAATCATTAATCCATCCATTTCCCAGGTCAGGCAAACTGTCGAAGCCGGATTCAAACCAGCCAGATAGACCTGAGGTTTGGAATCTGCTGGAGGACAAAATTGTGTGCCAAGTTTGTTGGTGTCTCTACCAGTTTTCTGATTTCCTTTTGATTTTCATGATTGTACTTTCTAAATCTCTAGGTACGTGGGGCCTTTAGGGTGTTTGTTGACCATAGAGAGTTCTTCCTAACGCTCCACGGCCTCTCGCTTCCCCCATTCCTTCATCAGGCAGCTCAAGAGTCGAGCTGGTCTGTACTAAGGGTTAGTGACTTAGAGGGAGAAGAATGTATAAAATACCCTGCAAGGCTGGGCACTGCGTCTGAGAAGTTAGAATTAGTAGCTAAACAAAGGTAAGTATTTTAGTGTAATAACAGATGTATGTGTGAGTGTATATATAATGGATGCGTGTTTGAAGGTGGATGTATATGTGCATGCTTACATCTCAGGGAGGCGAATATTCCACAGGAAGAATTTCCTGGGTTGTTTCCAATTCTGGCTGTGTAAACTGATGTGTCCTGTGACTCCACCTTGCTAGAACTGGAAAACAGAGAGGCAGAACACAATGCACACGTATTTCTGGAGGAAAGAAAACTTGGTTATGCTAAGTACTGAGAGTCTGGTGCTGAGAACACATTAGGAACTGGAGTGGAAACAGTGAGTCTCGTTGTCGTCGTTCTCTCTCGTGGCTGCTTCGCATCCCTCATCAGCAGAAACACAGTTGTTGCACCTGTGTAAAAGCAGCCGGCGGCGGCGTGTGGGCGTGAAATGCCGGCGTGGTGATGGCAGCAACGAAAAGTGTACTGCAGAATTTGACTGAATGAACCTTTAGTTTACACTTGAAAGCCATGGACAGCACACATCCCTTCTGCCTAAGAATCAGTCACAAATGGGACGCCTCCTTCCCACCGCTCAGGGACCATCGCAACCAAAGGGGGCGGAAAGATTCTAAGAGTCAGAGGCCAGGGAGGAGAAAACCATGTCTTCTGGACATGACAAGACCCCTGCCCTCAGGAACCCACAGCAGCTGTGGTTGTCTGCATAAAAGCCACTCAAGATCAAGCAGTCAGCAGTCTAGCATGGAGCGGGCAGGGGCTCATGAAGAGCCTCGGACATGGTGGCCTCTGTGGGAGGGAGAGTCCATTGCTGTAAGGTTTGGCTCCTGGTAGGCTGCCCATGCTTTAGTGGATGGGTGTGCTCCATACCCGGAAATATATGGAAAGCACAAATACGAGCCAATGGATATTCAACTAAAAATAAGAGTGGACAGAAAGTTAGGGGGTTGGTAGGGAGGTGGGAGCCGAGCTGGTAGGGGTTAAGGAGAGGCAAATGACCAAAACATATTGTATAAAATTCTCAAAGAATCAAAATTTTTCTTTTAAAAAGAGTATATATCTAATCCAAGAAGAGTGTCAGTGAGGCCCAGTATCCATAGTGTAGCAGAAGCCAGAGGCCTGGAACCAGACCAATGACCCACGGCAATGAACACTTGCAAGTAAAGGTGAATGGACTAAAGGGTACACTGTGGCCATGCTACAGCTTCCATGCTGAGATTTTTTTAATGTGTTTGTTGTTGTTGTTGTTTTGTTTGTTTTTGGTTTTACTTTTAAATTTTGTTGTCGGGGGGAGGTCACAAAGGCAGAGAGCAGAAGCGAGAGGATGGGGAGATGAGTGGGATCGAGGCGCATGATGTGAAATTCACAAAGAATCAACAAAAAGTTGAATTAAAAAAGAATATGTATTTAAAGAAGAATGATCTATCATGGTCTATCTTACCTCTCAAAATCTTAAATATTAAAACTCTTGAGTATTGTATCTAGAAATCCTGAGTTTTTAAGTTAATGTCACATAGAAGTTAGATACCAATACTTTTTCATATACCATCACACATGGAACTGTAACACACTGACAGTATCGCAGAGTTGAAGAGTCCAACCCTTGTTTTATAGACAAAGAATTCAAGACTTTGGCAGGCTGACTTACCTGCCCCAGTGGCTGACTTCCACTACAGCCGAGTTGGGAGGGATGCTGCAGTCCCTAGCAGTCGCCAGCCTCTGCTGTACTGGGTGCTTAGCGTGGTCTGCACGTGGGTAAATCATGCTTTTCCTCTCCTTTTTAACCATAAGTCCTGGAAAACAGAACTGGATCATGGATGCTGCACAGGAGACATACGGGCCTGCTCTAGCTGTTTAGAAGCCTTGGCTGGCAAACTGGCTTTGATTTATAGACAATTTATTGTCTGATTATTTTATTATTAGATGAATGCTTTATTTTTTTGTGTGAAACATTCTTAGAAAATCATAATTTTAAAAAATGGCTACTGGGTGTATTCAATTACTGCATTTCACAGTTTTTTTAAATGGAGAAATTTAGTAGGTACATTCTGTATTGTGAGTATGTATTTACCTGATCAACTATAACAACTCTAATAGAATCATTTACAGCTCATTGAGAAAATAAAAGTGCTTCCATAAAGATTCACATGACACCTAGCTCTTATTTCAGGTAACCAATTTCTTTTTAAAAAATTGCCCAAATTTAGAGTTATATGAGACAGCCAGAACATCTAAGCAGTTTATGAAGAAATTTAAATGGTCATAGGCTTCCCAGACTTAGAGTGTAAGATCAGATAATGATATTAATTCTTCCTGATCTCTGCTACAAAGTTATTTTACTATCCTTACCTCTTTGTTACATTAAAAAAGCATTTCCATAGGTTTTTTGATATTATTTGCAACAAGAAAAATACTTAATATTTAATTGTTACTTAAACATCAAATTCTCAGATCAAACTTCACTAGAAATTGTGCTGGCTTTTTTTTTAAGCTAAGTAACTTAAAATCAAATTTTATCCAATTTTATGAATAAAACATATTTTCTAAGAGTACAGCAAATGATTCTAATAGCAGAAGCAGCATTTGTTTTCATTTCCACAGATATAAGCCTGACTGCTGGCTGGAACCTTTGAGGAACAAAACTCTTGAAGGAAATGTGTATTCTCTTCCTTCTTACCCCCTTCTCTCTCTCCCGTCTCCCTCCTTTCCCCTCCTCTCTTCCCTCCATCCCTCCCCTTTTCCCCAAGGCATTTTGATGGTTTTCTGTGTTAAGAACATAAGGTCTGAAGAAAATGTGCAGAAGATGAGCCTGATTTAAAATAGTACAGAAATACTTGACACCACAGTTCAAGGTTATTTAGTCAAAACCACTCTATTAGAGAGAGAGTATTTTCACACACATGGAAAAATAGACACATACAAAGAAGGGCAAGAACAGGTGAACCTGAGCCTTGCAGAGCATGCCAAGACCTGCAGAATCTTCAGACTGCAGCGCTTGCTGGAGCTCCTCTCTGAAGGGCAGCCTTCCAGCTTGTCAGGTCCTGGGCTGGTGGGCTCACGGGAACGAGAGGGAGGCTTCAGGTGCAGTGTGTTTCAGGAAGCTGTTGTGCATCTCTAACACTGGCAAAACGGACTCTTGATCAGTTTGGTGAGCTTGCTCTTCTGTAGCGCAGAACATCAAGAAGACCCCAGGGGGATGCCGGATCTCTTGGTCTGATTCTGTTTGCCCTCCCTTTCACATACCAGAACTTGAAGCACAGAGATGTAAACTCCTTCTAAAACAAAAGCAGTAACAACAAGAAGAAGAACAAAAACCCACCTGAAGTAGTATTACCCTGTGATCTCCCCCACCCCTGGCGCTGTGGCACTTCTGTGTATTTACCCAGAATATTTGAAGTTGGTGTGTTGAAGGGATGTCTGCATGCCATGTTTATTGCAGCATTTTTTTACAAGTCAGGTTATGGAATCAACCCAAGTGTCCACCAGCCAGTTAACAGACACATTTTGGAGTATCTGCACAATGGAATACCGCCCAGACTTACTGAAGAAAGAAATTCTGTCAGCTGTGACAACACTCCCGGAAGTGAAGGACGCTAGCCCAGGACACATGCCTCATTTCTCCTCACGTGTGAGAGGGCACAGCTGAGGATCTACTGAACTCACAGGAGCAGAGAGGAGACTGGTGGTCACCATTGGGGTGGGGCTCAACTGGAGAGAGAACAGTGAAAATGTCCCACGTCTTAGGACAGACAGCGGAAGGTTGATGAGTTTAGCTCTCTTGTACATTGGTGACGGGAGCTCACAGTTATGCTAACAGGATAAAAGAGCAGTGTTCTCGAAACAAACATTTGATGTAATCACTCTACATTATATTAAAATTACAGTACACATTACTGTAACTTACCAACATTGTAAAATCCTAAAAGACTTAAAAACAAAACTTGAAGCTTCGCCCAACCGCATTGAAAATCATTGCTATAAGTGAGCTAAAGATAGCAAGGAAGAGAGTCGAGTGCCACTGTCCTCGGCCCTTCAGCATTCTCCCAACCTCCAGGTCTGCAGGGGAGAAGTTAGGAGGTGACATACAGCGCTTACAGCTACAAGCTCAGTTGGGTAGTGAAGCCACCACCTCACATGTCATCCGGAACAAGCTCTGGAAGTGGTTCTGGTAGCCGAAAGCCTAGGAGGGTGAGGCTGCCTGTGGTACACCCTCTGCCTGTCTGTGGTACACCCTCTGCCTGTCTGTGGTACACCCTCTGCCGGTGGTAACCCTCTGCCTGCCTGTGGTACACCTTCTGCATGTGGTACACCCTCTGCCTGTCTGTGGTACACCCTCTGCCTGTGGTACACCCTCTGCCTGTCTGTGGTACAGCCTCTGCCTGTCTGTGGTACACCCTCTGCCTGTGGTACACCCTCTGTCTGTGGTACACCCTCTGCCTGTGGTACACACTCTGCCTGTGGTACACCCTCTGCCTGTGGTACACCCTCTGTCTGTGGTACACCCTCTGTCTGTGGTACACCCTCTGCCTGTGGTACACCCTCTGCCTGTCTGTGGTACACCCTCTGTCTGTGGTACACCCTCTGCCTGTGGTACACCCTCTGCCTGTGGTACACCCTCTGTCTGTCTGTGGTACACCCTCTCCCAGTCTGTGGTACACCCTCTGCCTGTGGTACACCCTCTGCCTGTGGTACACCCTCTGCCTGTGGTACACCCTCTGCCTGTGGTACACCCTCTGCCTGTCTGTGGTACACCCTCTGTCTGTGGTACACCCTCTGCCTGTGGTACACCCTCTGCCTGTGATGCACCCTCTGTCTGTGGTACACCCTCTGCCTGTGGTACACCCTCTGCCTGTCTGTGGTACACCCTCTGCCTGTGGTACACCCTCTGCCTGTGGTACACCCTCTGCCTGTGGTACACCCTCTGCCTGTGGTACACCCTCTGCCTGTGGTACACCCGCTGCCTGTGGTACACCCTCTGTCTGTGGTACACCCTCTGCCTGTGATGCACCCTCCGCCTCTGCTCAGGTTCTGAAGTGAGGTGCCCAGGACCAGAATGACAGCTCTGAGGGAGCCCTTAGCCACGATAACCAGGACTGACACTTGCCTTTGGGTGTTCCTTCCATGGGATCCAGTAAACCCTGTGCTTCATGGAGATAACTGAGTGGTCACTGTAGGTGATTTTTTTTAACTTCCAGCATAAGAAGAGACGATTTCCATCAGCTTGCAGTGGAGTATCAAGAAATCAAAAGAACAGAGATCAAAGAAAATTGCTGAACTAGGTGTTAGATGCAGGCATTGATTTTCTCCAGTTGTACTTTAAAAAAATCTACAAAAATGGTAACACATACAGCAGTAGAATTTCTAATATGTTCCTAATGCTAGCCATGGTTTCCTCCTTGTCTCTACATGTAGGGATAGCTTTGTATAACATAACACAGTGAAGCAGACCCTTAAACTTCATCTTATTTTATTATCAAAACTTAAAGAGAATCCAAGAAAAAGAGGTGTTTAAAACTCAGTAAACTGGAATGTTTTTAGTGGGCACTCATAACTGGCCTTGTTATCTCACCAACATTCATTTGCCAAGAATCTGGAAAATTCTGATAAAAAATTGATCATTATTTTCTTATATGTGTAGATGTTTTAAAATAGTATTTGCTTCATGACTAAGACTTCATTCACATTAAATATTAACTACTATTTAATGGTATTTTGTTTCTTAAGCCTTAAATCATAGCTTTACCAAATGTTAATTTTGTTTTTAAGTATTTTATGAGTATGGGGCAGTTTTGAATATTGATTTTGGATTCTACCAATGTTTTATATATCTACATATGAGAAATTGATTTTACAGTATAATCTCTATGTTTATAAATGATTCCCAGATGATTAAAATAATCTTCATCAAAACAGGTACTGGCATTGTTAATGAAAGTATAACCTAGGTTCTCACTGGACTTTATTCATAGTGTATTATTTTCTAGAAATCACTGGGATTTGCTTATTTTTCTTTGTGCTAAACTTGCAAATTAAATCATTGAAAGTAATTTAGAAATGAACACCATAGATCATTTCCTGAACAGTCATTATAGCACATTGTAAACTAATGGAATAAATTCAACTAGGGCTTGTTTCTGCATATGGCCAAAAATTGGAGCTAAACTGGAAAATGCCTAGTTGTGTTGACTTCTTTGTTCCTCCGTCATTCTGAAACAACTATGACATAGAGTGTTGTGGGATATGTGTACATTGTGTGAAGATGTATCACTGTGATTGGTTTAATAAAGAGCTGAATGGCCAATAGCTAGGCAGGAAGAAGTTAGGTGGGACTTACGGGGACAGAGAGGCTTCTGGGAAGAGAGAGGCAGGAGATACTAGCAAGACTCTTAAGAAGTTGGACATACAGTACAGAGCAGAGGTAACCGGGCCATATGGCAGAACGTAGATTAATAGAAACAGGTTAATTTGAGCTAGTTGGGGACAAGCCTAAGCTAAGGCCAAACTTTCATAATTAATAATAACTCTCTGTGTTATCATTTGGGGCTGGCAATCCAAAGATAGTCCAACAAGAAAGCTTGCTATATACAGTAGGATGAGTTGATTCAGTTACAGTTGGAAAATTGCTTCCATAAAGTTTCCTGTAGATTACTTAATGGCAAGCTCCATCCTACACCTCAAGCATTACCAACCCACTTCCTCATTTATGTTTGTAGATTCTATTTAAGAGTTTAAAATTCATTGTGCTTCTTTCTTCCCACAGACAGGATCCCGAGACCATTCCAATGTCTCCATCCCTTCCAGACCTGTTCTCCCTGGGAATACAGTTGGGGACTTCCTTCCACTGCAAGCAGAACTTGATACAACCTACACTTTTTTAAAGGAGACATTCATAAATACAGCACCCCATTCTCTGACGTCATCCCAGTCCTCTCCAGTGATCCCTGCTAATGCCAAAAGACCATCTCAGATTGGATTATGACTTTATGAAATAAAATAATGGAGGACAAGTTAATTATACAATTAAAATTGTTTTGAAGGGGGATTTTCTTGAGTTTTGTTTAATGCAAGTGAGGGTGGGCTTTTGAAAATTGTGTAATATCTTGATGTGTACAGGGATCTCTGTCTCCTTAAATAATGAAATCACCCACTTTTCCTCTCTAAGTTTTATTTATTATCACAGTTGCTCATTTTTATGTAACATATTTTTAAATGTTAAAGAATGACACATTTTGGGTAATTTCCCTCAGACTTAAAAAAATCAATAAGCCATTTTAGTCTCTATCTATCAAAGTTGTTTCATACTTGTCTATTTTAAAGCAAGGCTGCAATACTTTAATAGGATTGAGAGAGCTATTTGAAATGTATGCCAATGATTCCTGTCATTTCATGGCAGCCCTGCCATGGTTCACTGAGCCCCTCTTCTCTCCTGTCAGCTCGACTGAAGACAAGCATTTAGTTGCAAACTTTAAGCAGGTTGTGCAAAACAGAAATGATGTGAGTGCTTCTCCTCCTGCACAATAATGTCACTCCTGGTCAATGTGAGAAGGTCAGGTTGCTCCTTGTAAAGCTACATGATACCACTTGCCCATTTGAACAAGTTAAGTTAACTGCTGAATCTGGTCCCTGTAGGCATTGAAAACCTTGTCCTTTTATCAAGTCTGTGTTTGATGGGAAGGCAGAGCAGCTCTGCTGGGAGGGTTTCCATGGACTGCTCAGGCACTTTATAAGGACAGTTCCCACGCCAGTGTAGCAGGTGATATATTTAGTATAAGCTGAAAAACTTCAAGGTAACGGCCATTTTGACCTTCAGAATAGACTCCTCTTTTTGTTTTTGTTGTTGGTAAGACCCAAGAGTGACGACCATCTTTGATGCTGACAGAATTTAAAACAAGGCCATTGCCCTGCATTTTCTGCCTTGTAGCACACAAAAGTAAAATTGTATGTCAGGCCGAGATGTCGGGGAGCTGACAAGATGCCCCAGTGACATTTCAGCTAGAAAGAGCAAGTGTCTTGCAACCAAGTGGTCAAATATCAAATAATAGGTCAAGCAGGAAGGAGCTGAGTCCTAACCACAAAGAGGTTTCTAGTAACTTACTTGACAAGCTTTTGGGCGCTCTGTGGCTTGACAAAGTGATGTTCTGTTGGGTACCGCTAGACAGACTGTTCTTTATCGCCGTCAGAAGATCAGGCATTGACATTGATTAAACTCTTTAACCCTTAAAGGTTAACTCTTTCAGTTTGCATCATGGTAAGTGAAGAACAAAAGAATACTTGTAATGTGCGTTTGTTTTTGTATTCATCACTTAACTCCCCAGTGACACTAACTTCTAATGAGAACTGTAGTTTTTGACAAAGAATTTTGCTATAAAATCTATATTTGGTATTATCTTTCATGATAGAATTTTTCATTATGGATACGTTAGAAAATAACAGTTTGTATTGTGAAGCCTATATTGTGTTTTGTGACATTTGGCCTTGGGAAATAAAATCTGTGTACTACTGTTTATTGTGCCATCCAGATCAGCCTGTGATGTGTGCTGTCTGATGTGACATGGCATCATTGCTGTCATTTTGTGTCATACTCTTTCTTAAAACACTGGGCCAGGGTAATTAGCTTTGTATACAACTCTAGAAAGCTTTATATGAGGAGTAAAATTCTATTTTTAACCAAATTGCTCTTAATTCTTTTTATTTAATTTATTTTTTATTTTATTTTGGAACTCTCAATGTGCTCTGAATAAAGTTACCTGTGAAATTCAGCTTGTATACAGAACACAGAACGCGCCGTGGTTTTCATGATGACTGTAGACTAATTTCTTCACATGTCAAGATGCTTCCTTAGCCATTTCTGCAAGCGATGAAGGTGTTCTGCATAGATGTTGACACACAGGCTTGTAGTTTACATGTTCTCACTAAACTTTCAGCCCTCACACTAGGAGGACATTGCTACCCTATGTAACCCATGTGCCTCTGTGTGTGTGTGTGGGGGGGTCTACTTTCAGATCCTAGCAGTTTAAGAGGAATGAGTGCTTTTGTAAAATATGCCCTGTGCAGGCCTTAGTCTGCTTACTTTAATTTCACAGTATTAATGGGAAACCCAAAATTGTGTATCTGTATATGCTCTTACACACAGACTATGCACAGAGAATTCTGAGCTATAAACTAAAAGAAAGATTATTAAATTAAATTGAAGCATGTCACATTTATAAGCAACTGGATGGTAACGGCCATAGGAACCAAAGTATGGGCCTCCTGAGTGATCATTAGTATTCATCACCAAGTGCAGTAATATTTATACCATATGCTTCTCTCCCAGAAGTCAGACGCAGCAGGAGGAGGAGATTTAATGACATGTCCTATGGAGATCTGAGGAACTCAAGACTGCTCTGAGCACCTCAGTGACCACTTGCTGCATATTTGAGATCTGTATCTCCATGGCAAGGACAGTTGCTCTTCAACTTCTTCAGCTCTTTAGGCGTGATGCATGGACTTGACGTTTCTCAGGAGAATGACTTCAAATGCTTTTGTAGGGAGGGGAATTTTGCTTTACATTTCAGGATGTGGATTCTCTTACTAACTTTCTGTGATCTAGGAAAGTACCAGCCTGGCCTGTCACTATCAAGGGGATGCTGAAAGCTATTGTTGCGACACCTAAACCACATGTACTTAACAAAGGTTTGTCAGCATTTTACATTCATGCTTTGGGATGACATAACACAATGAAAAAGCAAGACGTGCCAATGAAGTGATACTTTACACAGTAAGTTACCCAATGTGTACCTCTTAGGAAACCTAGCCAATCTGTTTCTCAGTTCACTACTGGTGGATTTTTAATGCTACCATCAACCGTTTTGTGCTACTTTATTTCCAGGTCTGAATCCATTCCAAACTGGTGGATTGAGCTGTTTCACTGTACAGGTTTTATAGATAAGTTTCCTAATGTAGCAGTTGGAAGGTCATTTTTATTCAGCAGCCCTTTCAGCCATATAGAAAAACTCTAATGCTATCAAAACAACCAACTGAAATCTGCATCACATCTTACTCATGGACAACAGAGCATCTAAAATGATGGCATTTTGCTACTTAGTAACAGGTGTAACAGGAAGTAAATATGCCTGGGATTGTAATTCTAAAGTCCACAGTGTTTCTACTTTGTTAGGCCTGCCTTCCAGAAATATTGAATGCTTTTTAAAGATAAATTTTTAAAATTGTCTTGTCCAATTAGAAATTTTTTTTTTTTTTTTTTTTTTTTTTTGGTTTTTCGAGACAGGGTTTCTCTGTGTAGCTTTGCGCCTTTCCTGGAACTCACTTGGTAGTCCAGGCTGGCCTCGAACTCACAGAGATCCGCCTGGCTCTGCCTCCCGAGTGCTGGGATTAAAGGCGTGCACTACCACCGCCCGGCAGAAATATTTTTAAAGTAGGTTATTGTTTGAAATCTAGAGTGTATGTGTGCATGTGTATGTGTGTGTGTGTGTGTGTGTGTGTGTGTGTGTGTGTGTGTGTGTGTATGTGTATACATGTTGAAGGGCACAGGTAGACAGGAAATAGAAGATAGGCTTCGTGAGCTGGCAGTTATCCAAACAGGTCCAGTAGGGGAAAGTGGAGAACCCAGGGCCTATGAAACACCCAAACCTACTTCCAACCTTATGGTCCTTCCCATACTGAAGGGATAAAAGTTACAGTGGCTCTGTCTTTTATCTTTCTGGGATGTTCAGCTCTGTCCACACCAAGGAAGAAGCTCAATGATCCCAATCATCCCATAGATGAGCAGTAACTACCCCCCTCCCTGCCCTGTTGCAGCGTGGGTGTGGCTATACATGCATGCAAGTGGGTGGGCAGGCTAGAGGTCAACCTGAGGTGCCATTCCTCAGGAGCTATGGCCTCTGTTTTATTCTTAAAATGGGTCTCTCAGTAGGACCCAAGGCATGGTAATGAGGCTAGGCTGGTTGGCCAATAAGCCCCAGGAGTCCTCCTTGTCTCCACCTCCCCAGCCATAGGAGTCCAATCATGTGCCACCATGTCCAGTTTCTTACTTGGCTGTTATGGAACCAAGCATGGTTCTTCATGCTTCCATGACAAGAGCTTTACCAACTGAGCTATCTCTTCGGCCCTATTGGCTAGACACAATGACATGCACACATACTAATCAATATTGCATGTCCAGCTAGTAACTGAAAGAATGGTAAGGTTTCAGCTCCAGAGAAGATATCCAACAAGGAAGACCCTAAGAAGGATGCCTGGATCACCCTGGGAAGGGGAAATAGATGAGATCTCCTGAGTAAACTGGGGGTGAGGGGGGCAATAGAAGGTAGGGTGTGGGGGATGAGAACATAAGGGAGTGGAATGGTCGAGCTGGAACAGGAATGGACTGGGAGAGCAATGAAAGAGATACCATGATAGAGGGAGACATTATGGGGATAGGGAGAAACCTGGTGCTAGGGAAGTTCCCAGGAATCCACAGGATGACCCTATATTAGACTACTAGCAATAGTGGAGAGGGTACCAGAGCTGGCTTACCCTAGTAATTAGATTGATGAATACCCTAACTGTCATCATAGAGCCTTCATACAGTAACTGATGGAAGCAGATGCAGAGATCTACAGTCAAGCACCAGGCTGAGCTCTGAGAGTCCAGACTAAGAGAATGAAGAGGGAGTCCATGAGCATGGGGCGGGGGGGACTCGGTGGTGGTCAAGATCATGTTGGGGAAATGTACAGAGACAACCGAGCCAAGCTCATGGGAACTCATGAACTTTAGACCAACAGCTGTGGAGCCTGCATGGGACTGGACTAGGCCCTCTGCCTAAGTGAGACAGTTGTGTAGCTTGGTCTACCTAAGGGGCCTCTAGCAGTAGGATCAGGATCCTGGTGCATGAACTGGCATTTTGGAACCCATTACCTATGGTGGGACACCTTGCACAGGCTTGATGCAGGAGGAGGGCTTGGACCTGCCTCAGCTGAAAGTACCAGGCTTTGCTGACTCCTCATGGGAGGCCTTACCTTTTCAGAGGGGGATGTGGGGGTGGGTTGGGGGGGGAAGGCTGGAGGGCAGTGGGAGGAGGGATGAGAGGGGGATCTGTGGTTGGTATGTAAAATGAATAAAAAAAGTCTTAATAAAGAAAAAATTGTGAGGTTTGTACCTATTTTTGAAAGGAACTCACAACCTCACTATGTTGTCCAGTGTGTCTAGCTTGGCCTGGGAGATCGCATAGATACTGTGAGCAACAGACCTTCATAGAAGATAATGATGGGTAAGCATCCTGAGAAAGCTATTCAATCCATTCAATGTGGCTGATCAAGAAAGAGTTTACTGTATAACTACTAGGGTATACAAATTAATTTTTTTTCTGGAGTAAACAATATTGGCCCCAAAGATAACCATTTTAACCTCTGGAACATGTGAATATTCCTCTTGTGGCAAAAGTGTGTAAGAATGGTTCTGCGTTTTCTGGATGGGACCTAAACACAGTAAAAAGTGCCTTTTAAGAGAGAGAGAGGCTCATAGTTCATGTGTTTCCATTCGTTTGGCTATTTGTCCCTGTGCTTTATCCAACCTTGGTCTCAACAATTCTCGCTCATATAAACCCTCCTCATTCTCACTAATTGGACTCCCAGAGCTCCACCCAGGGCCTGGCCATGGATCTCTGCATCCAGATCCCTCAGTCATTGGATGGGGTTTCTAGCACGACAATTAGGGTGTTTGGCCATCCCATCACCAGAGTAGGTCAGTTCGGGCTGTCTCTCGACCAATGGCTGAGGGGCCCCCAACTGGATCAGGCCCTCTGAATGAGTGAGACAGTTGATTGGCTTGATCTGTTTGGGAGGCATCCAGGCAGTGGGACCAGGTCCTGTGCTCATTGCATGAGTTGGCTGTTTGAAACCTGGGGCCTATGCAGGATCACTTGGCTCGGCCTGGGAGGAGGGGACTAGACCTGCCTGGACTGAGTCTACCAGGTTGATCTCAGTCCTCGGGGGAGGCTTTGCCCTGGAAGAGGTAGGAATGGGGGGCGGGTTGGGGGGGAGGGGAGGGGGCGGGAGGGGGGAGAACAAGGGAATCCGTGGCTGATATGTAGAACTGAATTGTATTGTAAAATAAAATAAAATAAAAAGATTATTAGAGGTTAAAAAAAAGAGAGAGAGAGGCTGAGATGCATTTGGCTGCAGAGAGTCTCGAGAAGGCGCCATGGTGACAGATGCAGAGGCTGGATGGAGATGCTTTGAAGATAGAGAAAAGAGCCAGGCTTGAGGAGTCCAGAATCTAGAAACTGAAAAGTACAAGGAAAAGGATTCTGTCAGGGGTTCCAGAATTGTAAGAGAAGAAATATGTTGTTAATCCATGAGTTTGTGACAATGCATTGATGTGTCCTTGGGAAATTAATACAAACAGTACAATTTCAGATTTTTAAAGAATTATATATTAATTGCTTAATTTTAGCAAAAAGAATAATTCCTTCTTTTAAATCCCCTAACTGTGCTCATGACTTGAGTTTCCACTTGTTTATTTTTTCAGGCTTTCATTCCATATGCCTGGCTTTTGCAGAGAATGGACAGCAGCTGTCTATACTGGATCATCATATAGTTACACTCCAATGCCATCATTCTGGGTAATTCTCCAGTTCGCCTGTGATTCCAATATGCATTCAAATGTCCATCAGTTCATAAATGCATCAACTTAGAATGTATTTAACTTAAGGGTCTATAGTAAATGATTTGTTATTTACTGGATCATCATATCTTTGTTGGCATATTTTATAGTATTCTTAAAAAAGAAGTTCAGCCTTGAAAGAATTTATATTACATGTTGCTTAAAATAAAGGTTTGGGGTTTACAAGTGCCCTTGCTGGCAGGATGGCCCCTCCCCGCCTACTGTGTACTCCTGAGAGCAACATATCACTTATCAAAGCATTGGTTACAAATGATGTTAATTAGTTTTAATGATTTCCCTCAATTATGAAGTTTTCTAAAATTTTCATTGTTGTAATATTCAAAATCTTTTTCTCTTGCTAATTCAGCAAAACCGTATATGTATATATTTTTTCTCTGTTTAGTTTAGGGAGAGAAAGAAAAGTCATTTGAAATAAAATGGCTGTGCTCAACATTGTGAAACCTAAAATATTGAAATTGTAAATGTAAGGTGTTAAATAGAGAAACACGAAGAGAAAGAAGTAAGGAAAACCACAAGTCTCTGGTTGTACAAGGGCAGGCCCCACCCTCATGGCTGAGAGGCACGTGTGTATTGAACAGTACAATTTCCCTCTAAGACTGTCTTCTGCTGTGCAGTGTGTTGATCGACAGACCAGACAGCCTATGAATTCACACCATTGGCTGCTTATGTGTTTTTTTAAAATTTAATTTAATTTAATTAATTTATTTTATTTAATTAATTTATTTATTTTGGTTTTTTGAGACAGGGTTTCTTTGTGTAGTTTTGGTGCCTATCCTGGATCTCGCTCTGTAGAACAGGCTGGCCTCAAACTCCCAGAGATCCACCTGGCTCTGCCACCCAAGTCCTGGGATTAAAGGCGTGCACCACCACCGTCTGGCACTTATGCATTTTTTTTTAAAGTACCCCCTGCATGCATGACCTTTTGTAGTTGCTTTAAACACATTTGACCCCAAAGGTCATCTTAAGTGTATCTTATCCACAAGTTACATTCCATAGGCACTGTAGTAGATGGATTTGTTCTTCATCTGGAAAGTACTAATACCTAACTGATACTGCATGCTGGGAGTTGCAGAGTCTCTGGATACAGTCTAGGAAGGAGATGAAACACAGTTTCTTTCTTTCAATCATCTTGCACGGGGAGGTATTGGATCCTTTGGCACACGTGTTCAAAGCACTGGCCTTATAGTTAATCATCTGGCAGGAGCTGTGAACACTACTGGCTTCCTGTTAGCTGAAGATCATCTTCCTGAGGTTTAACTGGATCTTTTACTGCACATAATACTGGAGAGGTGACTTGTTGACAAAGTCTTCCCAGTGAAGCAGGCTGCAAGGTTATGCTGCTGTGGGAATCTAGAAACTAGAGCCTCCTTTAGATCGGGTAAGACTCTGATGACAGGGAAGAGCTATCCACAAAGGTATCCACAAAGATTCAGCAATGGTAAGATTTTAAGGTTTTGGCCATCACCACAAGAGAAAAATCTCAAATGTGACCCAGAATGAGTGAAATTTAACTGGATGTCTAGAAAAAGAAACATGAAAGAAACAAATCAGAATCTGTACTAGGACATCTCAGTTTTTGACTTTTTTTCTTCAATCAGAAAAATATTTCTGTGTACTTCGGTTCTAAAAGCGAGAGGCTTCCACCGGAAGACTGGGCAGGAGGGCTTGGGAACATGGACTGCCCTTGCAAAACACTTAAGGAGCCAGGGATTAAAGGCAACAATTCCTTCCAGGAGCCATGATACATAGATGGCTGTGGAACTGACTGTCCATGTGTCTACAGTTGCAGAAGCTCAGCTGTGAATGGATGTGCCTCAGTGCATCCTGCACGGGCCTGGAGCACAGGTGTGTTAGGAAGCAGGCAGCGTTCACATTCCCAGCCATGGTGTGTGCTGTTCACACTCACAACTAAGCAGGGTATTAACACTGTGCTTCCGCTGCAGTGTGCAGGAGGGTGTGTTGCTCATCAGAGGCCAGTGACTGGTGGGGACCACTGCACAACACAGCACAGAACAGTCCTGGGATATGGACACCTGATCAGCTCCAGAGTTACTTGTCTGAAGGGCTTCTTCCTTTCTTTAATCCTCAGGGAGACAGAATCTTAGAATCCACATTCTTCCTAAAGCACCCCAGGAAGCCCAGCAGCTGGACCTCCATACAGCTGTTCCTTTATGCCAGGTTCATCAGTGGAGAAACCGAGTGTGACTTCAGCATGAACAGATCCTTGCTTCTGACAGGCACCCACTGGTTGGGCCCGCCCACTTTGCAATGGTTCAAATAGGAGTTTAGACAACTATATTAAAGCACGTACATATCCATTTTAAAATTACAGCTATATTGAGATATAATTAATTCACATACAATTTTGTTTTGAAGTGTACAACTTATAGTTTTTAGAATATTTGTAAAATATTTATAAAAATGTACCACTACAAGCACCAGTTACAGAACATTTTCATTGCCCCTAAAAGAAACTTCATACCCATGGCAGTCGCTTTCCATTTTCTATTACCACATCTCCTGATGATCAAATTTTATTCCTACTTCTGTGGATTGGCTTATTTTGTGTATTTATAACTCCCACCTTTTATATTTAACTTCTCTCATTTTTCCTTTTTTGTTTTTTTGAGACAGGGTCTTTCTACATATCCCTGACTGACTTGGAACTCACTATGTAGAACAGGCTCTCAAATTCACAGAGACTCATCTGCCTCTTCTGTGGGATGTCTTTCTATTTGCTGTGAATGTGTTGCTCCCATTGGCTAATAAATAAAGCTGCATTGGCCTATGGCAGGGCAGGATGGAGCCAGGAGGGAAAATCCAAGAGAGATAGTGAGAGGAGAGAGGAGAGTAAGGGGAGACGCCAGTCCAGTGCCCAAGGAACAACATGTAATGGGATGCAGATAAAGCCACAGAACATGTGGCGACACATAGATTAATAGTTATGGGTTAAGTTATAAGAGCTAGCTAGTAAGAAGCCTGAGCCATAAGCCATATAATTTGCAATTAATATCAAACCTCTGAATGATTATTTTATATGTGGCTGCAGACCACAGGCAGAGTGGGACCGGAGAAACACAGGCCTGGGGTGGGGATGGGGATGGGGCTAGGGGGGATCAGGTGTGACTGGAGAAACTCACGGCTCCATGCCTCTGCCTCTTGAGTACTGGGGTTAAAGCCATGGACCACCACGCAGCTTTTCTTTCTTTTTCAATGTTTCTGTTACAGTAAAGTTTATGTTTATTGTAGCACACATCAGTGTTTCAATCCCTCAAAGTGGAGATCACAGTTGACTGTATGAATGGACTACATTTTGTTTACTCATTCATCTGTTGGCTGACATTTCTGAAGGGGGATTGTGGAGAATACTGATATGCATATTTTCATTTACAAGCTTTTGTGTGAGCATTTTTTCATTTTTCTAAGGTATGAACTGATGGAATTTGCAGTATCATATGCTAATTCAAGGGTTCTGAGAAATTTTGAGGTAATTTTCCAAAATTTTACATTTTACCCCATGATGTCCCCTGATTTCTTCAGGTCCTTGTTGGTGCTATGGTTATCTGTCGGATGGTAGCTATGCTACTAGGTGTGAGTGAGTAGTTCGTGTTTTTGATCTGAATTGTATTAATAAACAATGATTGTGAACATCTTGTTTATTTTGTTTGAGACAGTCTTGCTCTGTAGCCCAGGCTGACCTTCAGATGCTGCCATCACAGTATAGACCACCACCATGCCAAGGCTGCTGAACATCTGATATTGATAGTTATTGAGGTAGAGAGACAAAGGAACAAGTCACTGCCACATCTTACCTCTAGGACTCCTCGGCCTGAAAAGGCCTTCAGTTCCTGTCTCCTCACGCCTTATATACCTATCTCCACCCAGCCATCACTTCCTTCTTAGTGCTGGGATTAAAGACATGTGTTTCCCAAGAGAAGGCATGAGATCTCAAGTGCTGGGATTAAAGGCATGTGTGACTCCCAAGTACTGGGATTAAAGGTGTGTGACCACCACTGCCTGGCATCTATGTTTAATCTAGTGGCTTGTTCTGTCCTCTGATCTTCAAACAAATTTTATTAGGGTACATCATATATCTATGTATATATATACATATATATAATATTTTCATATTCTGTATTAATTATATCTTTTGAAGCATCAAGATTAAACATTCTGATGAAATTTAGCTTACAAAAATACTTTTTTCATTTATGTTTTTGGTGTCCAGAACCAAGAAAACATTTATTTTTTTAAATAAATCAGAAAAAGCAGTTTTATTTTATTTTTTATAGTATTTTTATTTTATAATTAACTTAATTTCACATATCAGCCATGGATTCCCCTGTCCTTCCTCCTCCCATCCCCCAGCCCTCCCTCCCCAATCCACCCCCCACTCCCACCTCCTCTAAGGCAAGGTCTCTCCTGGGGAGTCAGCCCAGCCTGGCAGACTCAGCCAAGGCAGGTCCAGTCCCCTCCTCCCTACACTAAGGCTGAGCAAAGTGTCTCAGCATAGGCCCCAGGCTCCAAAAAGTCAGCCCATGCACCAAGGACAGGTCCTGGCTCCACTGCTTGAGGGCCTCCCAAAAGTTCAAGCTAATCAACTGTCTCACTTATCCAGAGGGCCCAGTCCAGTTCCATGGGGGCTCCTCAGCTGTTGGTTCATAGTTCATGTGTTTCCACTAGTTTGGTTATTTGTTCCCGTGCTTTTTCCAATCATGGTCTCAATAACTTTCGCTCATACAATCCCTGCTCTTTCTCGCTGATTGGATTCCTGGAGCTCCACCTGGGGCTCAGCCGTGGATCTCTGTATCTGCTTCCATCAGACACTGGATGAGAGTTCTATCATGACAGCCAGGGTGTTCGGCCATCCGATCACCAGAGCAGGTCAGCTCAGGCACTCTCTCGACCATTGCCAGTAGTCTATAGTGGAGGTATCTTTGTGGATTTCTGGGGACCTCCCTAGCACTCTGCTTCTTCCTATTCCTCTGGGGTCTTCATTCATTATGGTATCTCCCTCTCCATTCTCCCACACTGCTCCTGATCCAGCTGGGACCTCCTGCTCCCCCAAGCTCACTTTCCCCCGACCCTTGCCCTCCATTAACTCCCCACCCCCAGTTTGCTTATGTAGATCTCATCCAATTTCCCTGTCGTTGGGCTATCCCTGTGTCTTTCTCAGGGTCCTCTTTACTAGGTAGCCTCCCTGGAGTTGTGAGTTGCAGTCTGGTTATCCATTGCTTTACATCTAGTATCCACTTATGAGTGAGTACATACCATGTTTGTCTTTCTGAGTCTGGGTTACCTCACTCAGGATGATTTTTTCTAGTTCCATCCATTGTCTGCAAACCTCATGATGTCATTGTTTTTCTCTGCTGAGTAGTACTCCATTGTGTATATGTACCACATTTTGTTTATCCATTCTTCAGTTGAAGGGCATCTGGGTTGTTTCCAGGTTATGGCTATTACAAATAATGCTGCAGAGCAAGAAAACATTTCTTTTTTTTTCTCTGTGTAGCTTTGCGTCTTTTCCTGGAACTCACTTGGTAGCCCAGGCTAGCCTCGAACTCACAGAGATCCTCCTGGCTCTGCCTCCCAAGTGCTGGGATTAAAGGCATGTGCCACCACTGCCCGGCCAAGAAAACATTTTTTAACCCTAAGTCCTAAGTATTAACTCTACTGTGTCCTTTAAGGGTTGACAGATTTAACTCTTACATTATGACATCCATTTGGGTTAGTTTTTCTATACTGTATGAGGAGGTCTGATTTCATTCTTTATACAATATCTGCCTTCCCTGATTACTGTCTGTTAGCAGGCCCTTTTTCCTCATTAAGTTGTCTTTGCACACTTCTAAAAACCCAGTTGACTCTAAGTACTAGGGCTTATTTCTTTACTGTAAGTTGTATTTTACTGCTCTATATGTCTTCTCTTAGTACACACCAGTTTGATAACTGTAGGTCTGAAATATGTTTTTAAAATGAGTAGTGTAAGTTCTCTACTTTTCTCTTTTTGTTCTCAAGATTGTTTTGGTTACTGTGGAGTACTGTTGGCCATGCCAGAGGAGCAGCAGCCCACCAGGAAGCAAAGTACTGGTGGGCAAATCTCAGCTAGGCAAAGCCCCAGGGGCTTGAGCTCCAGAGTCTCTCTTGCTACTGCTGTGCCTTTACACGTCGGCTGCCGCCATTTTCCTATGGTATCTGGCATGGTGTGAATGCGTGTGTGCGGATCACCACTGCCTGTAATGCAGTGTGATTATCTCATGGAAATTTCCTGTTCCACTGGGCAATTTTTTTCTGTGGAGTATTATGAAGATGATTTTCTCTTAGCAATGATTTTATACAATAATAGTGCTAGTTTAAATAGAATTTTGATAATTGAGGGTTTTTAATAAGCATAGAAAGGAATTATGATAGAGGTTATTTTAGTGGGGAAAATTAATGTAGGTAGGAAAATTGATGTAGGTAAAAGCAAGATGTGGTGTTGCCCCTGCCCCTGATAAAGCAGGGGCTGCAGAGAAAAGAAAATAAAAACAGACCGAGACTCATGAGTTCCTCTTGAGGAGCTGTGCAGACTATGGCTTAGGTTAAGGATTAAGGAAAACAGTTGTGCCCCAGAAGCTAAACTAGCTCAAGCTCTTCTAATCTTAATGCTGAGGGATGTGTTCACAGGGTTTGCTGTGCATAATAGCTGAAACAAAGCTTTAAATGTACCTTGAGACTAGGTTAAGATGTTTTTGTTAATGGCTTTGAGGTAGAAAGTCTTGGAAAACAATTTAAAGTTTAGAAAGGCATACTTTTAAAAGCTGAGTGAGGGACTCCTTGAGGTCAGGGAGGAGGAACGGATAGGATGGGTTGGTGACCAAAGGCGGTGATTAATTCCTTGTACCCACTCCTGCCCTCGGCTTCCTGATATGATTTAATAAAAAACTGTTGAAGAGTGAGTATGCACCCTGAGGATTGAAAGTAGAAATGACAGATTGTTTTTCGTATATAAAAGCTTAGATCTGTGACTCTTTTAAGATTTTTTTGTAAGATTACCTTTTGAGATTAAATAGTAAAATGATTAATCCTTTCTTTGTAAACACAAAATGCAGCCTGCCACCAAAAAAACTGGCTGAGAAAAATACCTTGCTACCTTACACTCCTTTAATCTATGACAAGTGTCTTGGTATGTGGGTTCTTGAGATGGTTTTGTTTAATCATGTAAGGGAAATGAAAAACATGTTGCTTTTCACCTGTATTCATTATAATCATCCACTTGAAAAACAGAATGTAACCACACTGTAATTTTTATATTGCCTGAAAGGTTTTATTAGGATATATAAGCTGTAAAGGAAAAATGAATGGTAGATGGAAGGGATACATCTGGGTAGAAGATAAGAAATAAAGAGATGAGAGACAGAGACCCTAAAAGTGTATGTGTGTTTTCCCCTTTTGTTGCCCACCCCAGAGAATTAAATTTTATTTCCTCAGATAGAAAAGTCAAGTGGAGTGATTAGTTTGCTGACTCCGTGGATTCCCTTGAATCCCTGAGCTGCTGAAGGCTGGTCCTCATGGCAGCGATAGTGGAATCCCTGAATTTCTGGATAAATTTTGGACTAAGCTCATCAATGTCTTAGAAAACACCATTGACATTTTTATATGGATTGTATTGGATCATGGGCTGATTTGGAGAGAATTGTTATCTTTTTTTTTTATTCTTGTATACATCACATCCTAACCATAGTTTCTCCTCCCTCCCTTCCCCTGGTCTCTTCCCACTACCTCCCCTTCCCCACAGATCCGCCCCCCTCTGCCTCCCCTCAGAAAAGAGCGGGCCTCCTAGGGACATCAAGCAAACACAGCATAGTAAGTTACAATAATACTAGGTGCATACTATCGCATCAAAGCTGAACGAGGCAACCCAGTAGAAGAAAAGAGTCAACATAAGTAGGCAAAGGAGTCAGCAACTGCCCGGGTCCCACTGTTAGGAATCCCACAAGAACATCAAGCTGCTCAGCCATAACATACATGCAGAGGACCTAGGTCGGACCTGTACAGGCTCCCTGGTCTCTGTGAGCCCCTGTGAGTCCAGGTCAACTGGTTCTATGGGATGGACCATGTTCTCATGATGTCCCTCGTTCCTCTGGTTCCTGCCATCCTTCCTCCCCTTTCTCCACAGGACTCTCCAGGTTCTACTCCACCTAATGTTTGGTTGTGGGACTCTGCATCTGCTCCCATCAGTTGTTGGATGAAGTCTCTCTGGTCTCTTTGATGAGGATTCTGCTAGGCTCTGGTCCCAGGACACTCTGCAGGCAGGACACACTGTAGGTGGAAGGTTTTGTGGCTGGGTTGGTGTCCTAATCCCTCCACTTGCCTGATTACAAAGACGGCTGGTTCGGGCTCCATGTCCCCCATTACTAGGAGTCTTTGCTAGGGTTACTCTTGTAGATTCCATGGAGTTTCCACTGCACTAGGTTTTGTAGCAGCCTGTCTCTTTGGGCTGCCAACCAGCTCCCAAATCAAGACCAGGAGACTTATTATTAGTTATGAATGCTTGGCCTTATCTTATGTTTGTCTCACTAGTTCTTATAACTTAATTTAACCTGTTTCTCTTCAGCTTTGTTTTTCCTTGGGGCTTTTTACCTTTCTTTCATTCTGTATGTCCTACTCCATGTCTGTCTGTCTGGCCCTGGGCATCTCCCTCTCCTTCTCCCTTGTTCTTTCTCAAGCCTAGGTTCCTCCTCCTACCTATTCTCTCTGCCTGACAGTACCGCCTGTCCCTCTGCTGCCTATCCATTGGCCAGTCAGCTTTTTATTAGACCAATCAGGTGCCTTAGGCAGGCAAGGTAAAACAGCAACACATCTTTAAAACAAATGCAGCATAAACAAATGTAACACACCTTTACATAGTTAAAGTGATATTCTACAACAAGGTTTCCCCCATAAGCCCCCAATTCTAGTTGTTGCTCCCAATATCCCCTGTCACATCCCTCCTGGAGAAATGTTGTCTTAACCATATTTTTAATGTGTTGAACTAGAGTGTGGGCTGTCTTTGTCTTTCCTTTTCTTTAGAGCTTATTTCATGTCTTAGTGATTTTTTTCTTTTCCATTGTCAAGTCTTATTCTTGTTAAACTTACTCTAAGAATTATTTTTGAAGCTACTGTAAATGAATTCAACTTTTTTATTTTGGAGTTGTTTGTAGCTAGTACAAATAGCCAACTTCATGATTTCTGTGTTTTGTCCTATTTTGTTTAACCTTGCTGAGCCTTTAAGAAATTCTGGCAGGGTTTTAAGGTGTGGGTTCTCTTGGATTTTTCTGTATGCTGGATGATACCATTTGGGAGATAGATACTGCTTGACTTTTTCCTTTGAGTCCAAATACCTGTTATTTCTTCTTGCCACACTTCTCCGACTATAACATCTAGCATAATGTGGAATGGTAGTTGCTAGATGGGACATGCCTTTCCTACCCCTGGTCTTAGTTGGTTAGTTGGAATCATAAACTCTTATACAATCAGTATTATGAAGTATTATGCTAGCAATGTGGTTTCATATATTCCCTTTATGAAGTGGGCGACAGTCTGTTCATTGTTAAATGAGTGTTTTTAACATGGAAATGTGTTCATTTTTCTCCAAATGCTTTTTCTGTATCTTTTGAGAGATTCTGTAACTTTCACCCTCTATTCTATTGATATGTGTTACAATGGTTTATTTTCTATTAGCAAACCAACCTTACATTCCTGGGATAAATCCTGCTTAGCACTTAGTCATGGTGTAGTGTATTGCCATTTTTTAAAGGTTGCTGGCCTCATTTTCTGGGATTTGCTGACTATTTTACATCTTCATTGAGGAATATTAGTCTGAATTTTCATTTTCCTGTGATTACTTAGTATTTGGAGAATGCTTGTACTGCCTGGTTTAGTGTGTCAATCTGACACAAGCGGGAGTCATCAGAGAGGAAGGCGCCCCGGTTGAGGAAATGCCTTCTCGAGATCCAGCTGTAAGGCATTTTCTCAATCAGTGATCAATGGGGGGGTCTCAATTGTGATCAGTGGGGTGGGCCCATCCTGTTGTGGGTGCTTCCATCCTTGGGCAGGTAGACCTGGCTTCCATAAGAAAGCAGGCTGAGCTTGATGCAGTGGGGAAGGACTTGGACATGTCTAGGCTCAGTGTGCCAGGCTCTGCTGACTCCCCATGGGAGACCTTGATTTGGGGGATGTGGCGTGGCTTGGGAGGGAGGGCTGAAGGGTGGGAGGAGGGAGGAGGTGGGATCTGTGGGTGGTAGGTATGTAGAGTGAGTAGAAAAATTCTTAATAAAGAAAAATTAAAAAAAAAAACAAGAAAGAAAAAGAAAGCAGGCTGAGCAAGCCAGGGAAAGCACCCCTCCATGGCCTCTGCATCAGCTCCTGCCTCCAGGTTCCTGCCCTGCTTGAGTTCCTGTCCTGACTTCCTTCAGTGATGAACAGCGATGTGAAACTGTAAGCCAAATAAACCCTTTCTTCCCAACTTGCTTTTTGGTCACAGTGTTTTGTCTTAGCAAGGGAAACCGTAACTAGGAAAATACTAAACTGGTAAGTATCGGTTGGGGAATTTTACCTCTTCAAGAACAATTGGGACAGATTGATGTTATATAAATTTAGGATCCACTAATGAAGGCTTCTGGGCTGGGCTTTTCTTTATGGGGAATCTTTGGGTGCTTAAAGATTTGTTAAATCTTTGCAATTCATATATACGTAGCAGTTTGCAGCATACAGCTGCTATTTGTGGTTATATAACAATATCATTTGATTGATTCAGTCTCTCAATGGAGACTCCCTGTCCCTCAGGGTCTGAACCATCTCCAGGTACTTCGTCTACAACCTGCTCGAGTGACACAAGGTCTCTGGTGCTTGTCAAGGTTTGCCATTCTGTTTGCACAGGCTCCTTGTGGCAATGCCATGGATGATATTCATGAGTGATATTCATATAGTTATACTGATTTCTAAAATAAATTAGTTCAGAGCATCTGCTTTGGACTTAACTATGCCCCTCAAAACCCAAGTTCTGGTGAGTGGTAATATTGTGAATTACTTATATTTTGATCACAAGAGATAGAGATATTAAGCTGATACTGACCTGGGAGGTCGCTTTTATGGTTCTAGAAGGTGCTGTGAAGGCTATTGTGGCAGAAGTCATCAACAGTTTCACCCAGTGGTGAACCCTGTGAATTGCAATAATGACCAGCTTGGCAAGACATGCAATAGTAACAAGCCTGATATGGGGATAACCAGCAGCTTTCTGATAGCATCTCAGGCCTGCTTCTTAGCAGGTACTAATGACTAGGACTGTGTGTAAAGTTGGCCAAGAACCCTTAGCTGGTGAAATCAGAGGCCCAAGAGAAGAATCTATTACTATTGCGTTGCTAAAGGGACATAGTCTCACACCGCCTTCTAAGCATTTGTCCTTGTACCTCGAGATTAGCACAGCTCTCAGCCCTCATCAGAGATGCTTGTTTTTGAAGTGGATGGCGATGAGTACAGAGACTCTGGTCAAAGTGTAGAAAATAAATGACAGTGGAGTGCTTAACCTTAAGTGGGACATCTTTTTTAACACACTCCTTTCTTCCTGGCTCAGGGAACATCAAGGAGGCAGAAAGGATTGTGAGCAGAAGTCTGGGAGGACTGCTGTGAAAAAGTATCTTAGAAATCACAGGATTGTGCACTCTGCACTCTTTAACTCACAGCAGGTGTAGTTGCCTGGACATGATCTGCATGAGGTCGAGGCGGTGGTCAACATTCTAGCACAGACTGGGCATGGACTTACGAGACCTTATGAGACCCTCACTCCCCGAAGTGAGGCACTATTAGCAGTTGTTAAGATGGGAGAGTCAGTGGACAGCCCTACACACGTGTGCATATGGGCAGAAGCATGGGACTCACCAGGTTATATAAAAAAAATGAGAACAAAGTTAGGAAGGGTGTGGAGGGAGACTGGTAAGGAGTTGGAGAGGGATGTGAAAAGTAGATATGATCCGAATACATTGTACACATGTGTGACATTCTCTAGGAAAAAACTCATAGGTTGAAATACGAAGTTCTTTGAGGGAGGTAATTAGGGTCAGATGAGTTACAAAGGTGGGGCCTTTGTGCTATGACCAGTAACTTTATATGGAGAGGAGGAAAGAGAAAGAGACTATTATAGCTTGGAGCTGCAATATCCTTAAAGTCCATGTATTCAAGGTGTTGTCTCCAGCCTTCTGCTTTTTGGAAGTGGTGGTATCTTTAAGAGACATGGTCTAGTGGGAGACCTTTAGGCCATCGGGGCATGTACTTGAAGGGTATTGTGAAACTCCCAGTCCCTCTCTTCTCTTTTTCCCCACTTCACAGGCATAAGTTGACACTTTTGTTTGCCAATGTGTTCTTCCCATGATGTGCTACTGCTGTGGAACTATCCTTTTCTACACTATGAATATGTATTACTCTTATTTGCTAATAAAAAGCTGAGTAGTGATATCTGGGCAGGAAGAGATTGAGTGCAAGAGCAGACTAGAAGAATTCTGGGAAGAGGAAGGATGGAGTTAGAGTCACCAGCAAACACAGAGAAGCAGGATGAGAATGCCACACTGAGAAAAGGTACCAAGCCAGGTGGCTAAACATAGATAAGAATTATGGGTTAATTTAAGTGTAAGAGTTAGCTGGTAACAAGCCTGAGTGATTGGTTGAGCATTTATGTGTAATATTAAGCCTCCTAGTCAATTATTTGGGAAGCGGCTGCCTGGTATTTGGGAACAGGTAGACAGGAGAGAAACATAGGATTACATGCTACCTTGCTATAGGCCCAGAGCATTTGATGGTTTTGAATGGCAAAGGCTCCCCCCACCCCAGGCTCATATATTTAAATGCTTGGTCCCCAGATGGTGGAACTGTTTGGGAAGGACTAGGAGGCATGGTCTTATTGTAGAAGGTGTCACTGGGGGCTGGCTTTGAGAACCATTCCCAGTGTTCTCTCTGCCTCCTGCTTGTCAATCAAGACGTGAGCAAGGTTACTGTTTCCGTGTCTGCCACCATGCTTCACGCCACCATCAAAGACGCTAATCCTCTGGCACCATAGGCCCATCCAACCTTTTTTTTTTTTTTTAATAAGTTTCCTTGGTCACGGTGTTGTCTCACAGCAATAGAAAAGAAACCAATACACTAATCGGCATGGAATGGCACCTCTGTGGGGCTGTGAGGCATAGGAAGCCTTTCTCTTGAGGGTGCCATCTCAGGCATTTATTTTAGTAACATTTGTTTCCAGAGCAGCAGACCCTCTCTCTGCCATGAAGGGACAGAGGGGAAGGAATCTGTTTGCAAGTCAGGAAAAGAGCTTCCCCTAACCCCCCCCCCCCCCCCCCCCCCCGCCTTGGGAACCATCCTAAGGAGGAGCCTGCTTCTGCTTCTCCCACTGTCTAAACCGTCAGACACAAAGGTGTGATGCTTAAACCGCCCACTATACAGCATTTTGTCACGAACCCCAGGCTTTCTGAAACAGTGTCCCGACTTCCAGTGAGTGGGGACGACAAATAGGTGGGACAGTCTTTCTGGAGTAAAGAAGCAGAAGGCTCTGAAAGCTGAAACCACCTAAACAATGGCAGTCATTCTCTGCAAAGAGAAATGTCCGGCTCATTTGAAAGTAGGCCAGAAACATGGGGGAGTTTCACACTTCAGAAATGTCACACCATTTTCTCTCCCAGGCTCTCCCTTCCCCACCCCCTTCTCTGCCTCTGTCTGTCTCCTTCCCATATACTCTCAGCATGACTTCCTAAAGGTATAGATTAAATGGTTGGGGTTATTTGAAAAAGTGTCTGAAGTTCTGCTTCGAGCCAGAAGGAATTGTACTATAAAGCGGAATAATTTGAAAGGGAGGAGTTTGCCTTTTTTAAAAAATGAACAATGGAAAGTCTCCATTCTTCTAATAACTGAAAAGGCTTATACTTCTGTTACAGACTCTGAGAACTTCTGATGAAGTTCACATTGTAGTTGTAGTTTATCCAGGAACAAGGAGAATGCAGACTTCTGAGAAGACCCTGGCTCCTCACGCATGCTTCTTCTCTTGGAGCACATGAATACCCGTGCGCGAGTGATACAGATGTGTTGTGGTCATAGTTCAACATGGAAGAACATAGCCCTTGTGCACTTCTGAGGGCCTATCAACAGGCAGCAAGTAGGTTTATGCTCAGTGTTTATGGCCCTGGGTTAGAGGTATGAGAATTTAGAAGCAAATTTGCTCAGCAGCTGCGTGACCTTCGGCGAGTGATTTAACCTTATGAACCTGCGATTCCTCTCAGGGGAAGGGGGACAACGAGGCCTTCTTTTGGGAGCTCTCCAGAGCATCCTGTGAGAGTATTAAGTGCACAGCTAAACAGCACACACTAGTCACTACCCCGGTGAGGCTGATGTGATTAGGAGGTGGTAATCCCACTCACAAGTTACTGGATACAATAGGGGACTGCGGAGCACAGCCCAGGTCTGGGTGGAGCAAAGGGCCTGTTTCTTGCAATGTGGCTTCCTCCTGTTTCTGGGGCTGTGTGCCTGCTCCTTGCTGCTGCATTCTGTACTTCTCCATCCCCTCTCTGCTGACTGCGTCTTTCAACTCCAGTCCCACCTGGTCCAGGGCATGGCCACTTTGCAGCTTTAGAACCTAAAGGAACTTAGCTTAAAGACTCAAGTCATGTGGTCCACTTCTCTATGATCACATGTATCTAGAGAGAGAGGACCCTGCTGGTTGTTTCCTGCTCAGCAGACACAAGAGAAGAAAGAGACTGAGGTAGACTCTGAGAGGTGGAAATAGGGCATCTGCGTAGGACTCACTCAGGACTCATCAACTCTGCACTTACATCTCACCTACATATCACTCTTGCCCCTCATTGCAGTCCTTAGCTGTGGACTTACTTCTGCTTCTTGGAAGAGTTGGCTCTTGTGCCTGATGCTGGTGACCCTCTCATGCCTGATACTGGTGACCCTCCTGTACCAGATGCTGGTGACCCTCCCATGCCTGATGCTGGCGACCCTCCCACTTTGACAGATCCTTGTCCAGATCCTCTAACATTTTCCCTCCTTCTCTATAATTAAAAAGTACCTTTTAAGGCCATACCTTCCTATTTTCTGGTTCTCCTGTCTCTTGTTAAAATTAACCACAGAGTATGGGAATCCACTTCTCTTTTTCTCTCATAGGTTTAGTTTTCCAGAAACATCTGTCTTTTATTTTGCATAAACATGATAATATTACTATTTTACTTCATTTTCTAGACTTCACTGGATGTTCTAAGACCTGGAAATATGCAGTGTTCCCTTTATTATGTGATCCGTTTGTAGGGTGTGGATTGATCTTTGAAGCATACACAATGCATAGAAAAGTCCTGAGAGTCTTCTTAGGGTATCTTTATCCATGCTTCCAGCTGTTCCTAGATAAAAATTTGTTTCTAATATTGTTTGCTGTTCTCTTGAGCTCTCTTGAAGTGTTGCCAGAGAACTGGATGAGGTGATGTAACGGCCTGTGCTGTTGGGTGGCTGTGATTGTCTGCGATGAGAATGGCCTGTAAGAACCATATTGGGTTTATTCACCCCGAGATTGGAAGTAAGGATGTGTGCGTCTGTGGGAGAGGAGGGCTGTGGCATGGTATGTGTCTGTTTGACTTTTGAAAAGTAAGTACTCTGGTGTCTTTTGTCTTCAACTGAAAGATATGGAGGACATTTAAAGTTAGGAAGCCAGAGCTTCATCTTAGAAACCGTTTTCTCATCCAGAACCACCTCGGGCATACAGAGACTGCTGAAACAATGGAGTGGACCAGGGACTTGGCAGTTTTCGGCATTGAGAGAGGCCAAAGTACAGTTCCACGTCAAACAAAACTGGCCATTTGGTTTGGGAATAGTAGATACCAGTTGGGTCACAAGGCAAGAGAGAAGGCAAAGCCAGATATGACATGGGTCCCTGGCCAAACGGGTATTACCACAGGGAATTTGGAGCCCGTGAACTGACATGGTTAATGAAAGAGAACATACTTCCAGCACTCAGAAAGCATGGTATATGAAAGATAAAGTGTAGCCTCCTTCCTGTTTAGACAGGACCTAAGATAAGTACAACTTTGTGCAAGTGTTAATGCCTCCAATATTGCACAAGTATTGTGTTTCTGGAAAGTGTGTGTGTGTGTGTGTGTGTGTGTGTGTGTGTGTGTGTGTGTGTGTGTGTGTGTGTTAGCGGCTCCTCTTCCTCTCTATCTCCTCCTCCCCATTCTCTTCCTATTCCTGGTTGCCATGAGATTGACAGCTAAAGGGTTAACTGACTCTGCACCAAAACCTCCAAAGCAACGAGCTAAAATAACCTTTCTCCCTCTTATCTCAGGTGCCTTGTTACAGGAAGCTGACTGTCACATTTGTACACACAGTTATAAGAATCACAACTAAACTGACAGAATCTTATCGTTTGGTATTTGATGTAAAGGAGGCTAAAACAAATCTGCTCTACTTATAAACTCTCCATTCAGATTTTCATAGGTCTGAATTCAGCTCCACAGCACAAAGTTCCATCTGGTTTAACTGCCCCCACGACAAAATTTGCTAAGTTTAAAGTCACCATGGCCATTTAAACAGAGGGATTTCCGTTTCAGAACCAAGCCTGTTTTCAAGCACTTTGATAACAGTTTGACTCATTTGAACATTTATATAAAATGGAAATACCCATATTTAGAGAGAAATAAAAAACTATTATCAATAATAAAACTATCAAGAGTTTGTTTCCGTATTTTTAGGCATTTCTAATTTTCTGAAATGAAGTATATGCTCATAAGTTTGGATTAAAATGGGGGCAGGCTGCTTTGTGGATATAGAGAGCACACAGGAAGGAGGGCTCCTTCACCTTGTGCCAAATGAACATGGTTTTCCTTGAAATAGTGCAGCATGGTGGATAAAAAGATGATTTTTTTTTAATGACTGGTCATACACATTCTCTTCCTTCCTGAGTCCCAACTGGTGCATCCACACATGAAGACTGATGACGTCTGTCCACCAGTCAGCTACCTTTCTTTAGTCCTGAGAACGTAATTATGCCAACAAGGTTTGCAGTGCTGGGAACTCATCCTTCCTATGGTTCAGAGCTCTTCCTTTAGCCTGGCAGCAAGGCTCTGTGCAAAATACATTATTCAGGTTTCCTCAAAAGTCCCGGAAATGGCCTATCATAATCTCTCTTTACTAATGAAGTTATCACAGAGAACTGGAGAAGACATCCCAGAGACCTGAGCTAGGCAGTGAAGACCGGAAGGGCCTCTTGTCTCTTCAGCCTTTGATATCATAGAAAACACTGACAATTTAGAAAGAAACAAATTACGCTATGCTTGCAGCATGGTAGACGACCCAAAGATAGTTCAGCACTTAGATGAGAGAGAAGAGAAAAACCTATGAGCCTGCTGCATTGGAAGAGGTGTGCAGTGTCATGAAGTGCTTGGATGGCTTGGGTTTTGTGTGAAGTGGTTGAAGTTGCATGCTAGTTGATACAGAATTCCAGGGCAATCTTTTTCTTCTCCTTATTGTCCAGTTGTGAACTCTGTACTTGGTTGAAAGACACGCCAGGAGCAAGTGATGAGCAAGAAAGGGTAACTTCATCAAAGAATGGAAGCAGGAACTTACGAACCTGCTGATGTTTAAGAACTGAAAGGGGCTGATAATAGCAATTAGTGATTGTGGAATCTCTGCTTCTTTGCTGTGAGTCTCAAGACCAGTTCTAAAACAGGAAGATTAAAATACGTATCGATTTGCTGATGGGCCAAAGGTAATGTTTAAAAGCAAGGAATTGACCAATATGTATTATGTTAATTAAACCCTTCTCTGGGATGTGAATAAACACGGCTGATAATAGTAGCTGTGAGTTCTTGAATTGATTCTGCATTGAGTAAACTTCAAAGATGCAGGGTCATGTCTGTCTGCAGTCACCTTCAGGAAGGCTGTCTGGCTGCAGAGGGATGCAGAAGCCACAGTTCTCGCTGCAGCCGACCCCCTTGCTGATGTTCTTGATGCTGCTAGTGTAATAGCAACAGGCTTTGAAGTCTAAAGCCCCCTTCAGTTACATGCTAGTTAAAACTGCCATGCTCTTATGAAGTCCAAGAGCTCTGATGGGAAAGATTTTCTGTCAAGAAGAGGGCACCAACCAGATCGCTTCAGACACATGCCATCTCATTTTTATGATGACCACTGGAGGTGTGGACCATATGGCTGATCTTTGGACGGAGCACTAACAGTGAAGTGGCCCCCAAAGAACATTCCTACTTGACACGGCTGTGTGACTATTTCCATTCTGTTGTTTATTTAATTTGTTTTTCACATGTGGCTGATTAATGTGGGGCCTATAAGGATCCTTAGGGATGGAAAATGTGATAATTAAGAGATACTTTGGGAATTTAGTGTATTTCAAATTGGAGGGGAAAGATGTATTGCTTAATACATGACATTAGAATTACTGGCAGCTAGTTCGGAAAGGACAAAACTCCACTGTTTGTGTTGAAACAAATTCCCCAAAGTCAAGATTTAAATACTTAAAATGATGAGTGTGCTAGGAATATATAGAGGTTTGTTTTGTTGTAATATTGATACAGAAAAGGCCTTTTAAAGCTATTTTTAAATTTTTGTTATTAAGATTTTTTTTCATTCATATTACACATCAATCAAAGATCCCCCTCTTCCCTCCTCCCACTCCCCCAGCCTTCTCCTCCCAACCCACCCCTCACTTCCCCCCAACTCCCCCCCACAAGAAGGCAAGGCCTCCCATGGGGAGGCACATCCAGTAGAGGCAAGTCCAAGTCCTTCCCCCTGCCTCATTGCTGCATGAGGTGTCCCATCATAGGTAGTGGGCTCCAAAAAGCCCGCTGATGCACCAGAGATGGATTCTGATCCTACCACCAGTCTCCCACCCCCACCCCAAGCAGATCAAGCTACACAACTGTCTCGCCATGCAGAGGGCCTAGTCCAGTTCCATGTAGGCTCCACAACCATTGATCCAACTTTCATGAGTTCCCAGTAGTTTGGTTTGGTCGTCTCTGCAGGTTTCCCATCATGATCCTGATGCACTTGCTCATAGAATCCCTCTTCTCTCTCTTTGACTGGACTCCTGGAGCTCTGCCTGGTGATTGGCTGTGGATCTCTGCATCTGCTTCCATCATGCTTCATAATATGGCAGCCATATTTGTGCAGGTGCCTGAGAGTCAGAAGACAGCATCAGATTCCCTAGAACTAGAGTTACAGGTAGTTGTGAGTCACCCCAGGGGGGTGTTAGGAACTGAACTCTGGTCCTCTGGAAGACCAACAAGTGCTCTTTATTGCTGAGCCATCTCTCCAGGCCAGACAAGGCCTTTAAAAGACTCTAAACCTAAAATCTGTAACATTGGCAAATCTGAGTATTTCATACTGATAAATACTTAAACTTTGTAGAGGAAAAAAACCCACATCAAAACAGTGTCCATAGATAACCAGTGAAGAGAAATATTTGTACCACACATACCAGAAAATGAGTAATTTTTTTTAACATCTTAAGACAGAGACTCATTATGCTGCCCAGGATGGAGCTCCTGGGTTCAAGTGATCCTGTTTTAGTTTTCCAAATAGTTGGAACCCCAGATGCATGTGACCACACCTAGCTAAAGAACTACACAGGACAAGATGAACATTCTAATAAAAAAGTATACAAAGATCTGGAGGGTCACTGATGCCTTGCTTTAGTAGACAGATCCTGGATATACATGTTCCTCGATGATAAAACTGTTGACAAAACTATGATAGCAGCTGCTAAAAAGAATGAGGTGTATTGATACACAAAGATGTTCCTATGTTCAAAGTAATAGCTTTAAGTTAAAAACACTTGAAGGTTGTGAAACAACATTTCCTCACCATCTGTTTGTAAAAACACATGTCAACTCTGGAAGGTTATAGAAGCACTATGAATGGTTAACTCTGGGGATTGAAATCAAAGTTTTAAATATATATGCTATTTTTAGTTTGTATGGCTTGAATTCTATGTCTATTATCCAGAACATTAATTAATATTAAGGCAAATTCTAATAACCATTCAAGCAAGGCAATGAAAACGAGAGGCCAGACAGACATATTATACGTTTAGAAAGAATGCTCGGGCGAGCCTTGTTTTCTGTTGGTAGAGGGTGAGAATCTTGCCACTTGCCTCTTGACTTACATGTATTTTATTATCTATGCCATCCAGGAAGCAGATGCTGAGACAGGACCAGAAGAACACAAAGATGACTGAGTAGAACCTGTGAAAGGCAAGGAAGAAAATGCCTTCAGGCTGTGGTGCTGATCTCCACCTAAGGAGCCAGAAGGGCTGCATGAAGAGGCTCAGCAGGAAGGCTATGAGACACCGCCAATCCAATGTGGAGCTCACAGCAACGATGATCCATTGGAAACGACCTCTTTGAAGTAGAAATGGCCAGACCCTGGCACCCTGCCATGCTCTACAGTTGGCTAGGACAGCCCAGAAAAACATGGCCTCAGGTCCTCCTCTATGTGTGCAGCCAAAGATGCTGTGGCAGTGGTGGTCAGTTAACTGCATCCTTTGCAGAGTTCACTGTATCTTTTGCTAGAGGAAAAGCAAAATTTTCTTGGAAGGAGGTGGGCAGCCACCTGCTTGGCTGCTGGAGCCATACAGGGCTCCAACAAACCTTTCCGAGGATAAATTTAGACAAGGAAGGACAGGGGTACAAACTACAGCCCTTACAGCATTTGATCTCAGCACTTATAAATGGTACTCATTTTCTCCTAGCCACTCCCCCTTTTAAAATTCTCCTCATCCTAGCCTCAGTGGGTAAAGAGGTCTGTCACCAAGCCTGATTAACTGAGTCTGATCCCCAGGATCTACATGGTGGAAGATGAGAAGTGACTTTTTCAAGTTGTCCTCTGACCTCCAAATGTTGGCTCGGCATGTGCACCCCACCCATATACATGCACACGCACACAAAAATGTAATAGTGGGAAAAATTCCCTTTGCTCTCTGTTATTCCCTCTGCTGGTCTCAACCACTTGGAAGCATTACCCAAATCCCTGTTCCTGAGACAGTGCAATCTCTGACAAATAAAACCTTTCAGACCCTTACTATTCACTATCAGAACTGGGAGAAGACATCCCAGGTTGTGCCCAGGTGGATCATCCCTTGCATTCTTGCCACACCATGTGACAGAGTCCCTTCCATCCTCTGCTGACTACATCAACTTCCTCTGACAAACTGGGAACTCCTCCTTCTTGCTGTGTCCAGACACATGGATTCTGCATGCTTGGGTCACAGCTGTTGCTTAGAGTCCAGAAAGATCCTTAATCTCTTCCTTGGCAAAAGTGTTTTTCCTTTGGGGTCCATTACCTCCAACATGGCAGAATGCATTTTGTATTGTGGGAACAGGACACCGAGGCAAGAGTGTTGTCACAGTGACGGTAATAGACTCTCCTCTGCTTCCCCCTTTGATCCTAGAGCTGTGTAGTCTCCCTGTAACACACACCTATACAGAGCTCTCTGATTCTGCATCCCAGAGCACAGCACCTCATCTTGGCAGATCCCAGTTTTCCTCCATGGAGAAACACTGTATTGTGTGGCCTTCCACATCTGTATGTCATTAGCCTTCTGAGAATAATGTTTATTGAGGCACCGGGCAGGAAAGGCAAAGGCATACCCTCATCAAATATCTGCTGTCTATTCCTCTGAGACAGACCACTGGTTTCCCTAGCACAGCAGGGAGCCGATGCAGTCAGTTCCTCAGCAAATGGCCAGTTGTGCCTCATCCTTAATTTGGTGACAGGCTAGACCTTCAGAATCAATAATGACTAGGCAGGTAGCAGTTCATGCAGTTGAGTCCAAACAGTCTTCATCTACTGCCGTGGTTACTCTGTGTGCCACCATACCAGGTCTGCAGTAGTTGATAAAGAGGAATAACGGCATTTGCCCAGTTATTTCCTTTATTTGGCTATCTATCACCCTCTCTAAGGCTGGTAGCTTCTAGTGGGCTCTGTCAGGTGGTACAAAATCCCTCACATGTCCTACGTCCTACATACTGGTTCATGGCTCTAGCCCATGTTTTTGTATCATTGTCCAGTCTTTCAAGCCTGTGATAATCCAACCAAAATATCACCACTGCCCAAGTCCAGGTATATGTATTTTTCTTTTTAAAGATTTATTTATTTTTATTTTGTGTGCATTGGTGTTTTGTCTGCATGTATGTCTGTGTGAGGATGCCAGATCCTATGGAACTGGCATCATAGACAGTGTGAGCTGCCATGTGCTGGGAACTGAACCCGAGTCTTCTGGAAGAGCAGCCAGTGTTCTCAACTGCTGAGCCATCTCTCCAGCCCTCCATCTATATTCTTATTTAGGGCTACTCTTCCTTCTGCATAAAGTGGCTGTAACCCCTGGGTCTCTGCTTCCACTGGAGAGCTTTCCACCTCGTCATTGTCCCTCTGGTCCACACCTGAATGTGACCACCATGCACTTTTGGTATGCACCCACTACTGATCTGACTTGTACGTGGCAAGCTCTAGGTTATTTCTTCTGCATATGACTCCAGGGGTGAACTGAGAACGCAGGTGCAGGTGCAGCTGTCCCCACTGTCACAAGAACCTGGATATCAGCTCAATATTCTTGCTCTTGTCCTTTGGCTTTTGGATCAGTCCTGAGTATTCACTTTACTGCTGGGTCTCCCTGTCTGTATGATAAGGTAAGGCTAATAGAATGATCATAGTGTTCTCACAATCTATTTAGTCCAGTGGGCAGTGCCTGATCACAAATTACCTGTTGAACAGCAGTGGTTAGACTCTAATACCTGCATCATTCCCAGTTAGTGCTGGGAGCTGGGAGCTGCCAGAGCGGAGCACAGCATGAGTGTGAACAGTGAACAAAGGTGCTCCAGTTAAGGCTGTCAACTAATGGTCCTTTTTTACAGCTGATAGCAAACTCCTCTGGGGAGGTTCAGGCAGCTTTTGTGCATGGATGCCACATTTACCCATTTACTTATTGGATGTTTACTCAGGGTCTGCTGTTCAGGAGACATAGGAGTATAGCTCTAAACTGATAAAAGGGACACAGCCCTCTGGAAAGTTGCCTTTTGATAAACACAAGCCAGAACAGAAACAACGACAGGTAGCAGTAGAAAGGACTCGCGAGAGCTGAAGGTTTCTCAAGGCCAGTCCCGCTGCAATTAGGGTGGGAAGGTTGCGGAGAACTAAGAGCACGGACAGTGCTGCTCAGTAGGAGGCCCTGGGGGAGCTGGGGGGGGGTGGTGGCGGCGGCGCACGACTTTAATCCCAGCACTCAGGAGGCAGAAGCAGGAGGATCTCTGTGAGTTCAAGGCCAGCCTGGTCTACAAAGCAAGTTCTAGGACAGCCAGGAAACCCTGTCTCGGAAAAAAAAAAAAAAGAGGCCCTGGGGGTTGCATGTTCAAGGAACTGTTAGCTTAGAAGGGTGATATGGGTGTGTGTGTGTGTGTGTGTGTGTGTGTGTGTGTACATGTACACATATACCTGTGTAGAGAGTCCTAGGAACTCACGTTGGACTTGCATCCCTGCCAGGGCACATTGGTTAGATTTGACTTTAAGGGAGTTAGGATGCATAGGGTTTTCAGCAGGACCAGTAGATCAAGTGAGAAATGGCTATGGCTGTATCCAGGTGTGGTACCCGGGCATCTTCCAATGTGGAGAAATGATTACCTTCATGGTGATGAGCAGGACAGCACTCCATGCTCGCCCTCTTAACTCCAGGTCACTCATCCTATGCTGCCCTCTATGGTCCCGCCTCCCCCATGTTATAGACACTGCAAACGAAGAATTGCTGAGTGGCCTCCCGCTGCAGAGGGGAAATCCCTGCCCTGGGAACCGCCCCAAGGTAGCTGAGAAGGGTCCTGAGATACTTGATGATATATGGGAGGTGAAGTGGGAGAGAACGGAGGAAGATGGGTGAGACTCCCATTTCTCCAGTTAGATGAGTCCATAAGGAGGAAAAAGAGAGTTAGAAAAGAGGTTCAAAGGAAGGCCTACGAGACTCTTTCCCTGCCTGTCAGTGTGGCCCTTCCCTGGCAGTGGAGTCAGACTCCCTTTCTCCTTTAAGAGCTTGATGAGGAAGTGATCCAGGGTCCCCTGGGTGCTGGACACAGCTCTTCCTCTTTTCCCCCTTTTCTTTACAGGAAAGAAAGGAACAGCACAGACAATGGGTCTATACTATAGCACCGTGGACTTCACATTTTCCAGAGCCAAGTCTGCAGAATGTTGAGCTGGTTTTCCCACAACAGACCTCTATTCTGACTCTGTTTCAGCATGAGCTGGAAACTCGGTGTCCACCTTCATGGTTCTCTTCCTCCTTATGCTCGTATATACCCCAACAGGGTCTCACATGGTGCCCTCAGTTCACAGTCAGGCATCTACAGCTCAGCCCATCATGAGACCTCACCAGGGCTTCAGCCCCCGGGTGTAGGTGTAAAAGTAATCATCATAAAGATGTTCAACTGTTGTACCCAGAGTAGGAGCCACATGGAAAGCTTGTTGGCCCCCTGACCCATCAGGGCATCATGTAGCTATTTTAACATCCTTTGCTCCCACAGCACTTCCAGCTCCATATACCACCCCACCTCTTTCTGATGTTGCACCCTGGATTGAAAGTAGTGCTTCTTGGCTGTTGGATCCCACACTTACATATGGGCAGTTAGTCCTGTCACCTGGCTCCTGAGTTTCTATCTGGGAGAAAGGCCTTAGGCTTTTTCTCAGGAGGACATTGACAACTAAGATATCTTTTTCTCTTCTAGCTCTTATCCATCCATCCACCATCCATCCATCCATCCATCCATCCAATGAGGATTTTTGAAAGAGATCTAATATTTATTGTGGCAGAAGCATAAATCCCTTAAGGAAGTATGTCTTAGCTGCCCACATTTGCTTCAGGGCAGGATAATCCCTCCTGGTAGGAGAGCCCCATCTTGTAGGCCCTGTGAGTGTGTATGCGTTCATTTCCATACGCCCCTGGCTAAAATCTATGAAACTCCGAAGTGTGTAAACCTGCAAACCCAAAGCCTTTTTTTTCTCCAGAGACCTTTTTGCTCACTGTGTTTGGCTACAACTTGAGGCAATCTGTGTCTTCCAGATTGCCGTTTCTATGGCAAAGATGGGCAGGTGGAAAGCTGCATTACCACTGAAGGTTTGAGGTAGAAAAATGGTCTTAAAAGTTACCTTTAAAGCTTTCCAGTTTTAGTCAAGGGGAGGCCACCAGCAGTCTAAGAGCAGAGAACTGCAGAGATTTGAGAGGAGAGCTAAGGATGTGAACAGCATTAGAGAGTGGGGGAGGAACACGGAGAGCATTCTGTCAGCTTGGCTGGGAGCTTTTGTTCCAGCGCATGCTCAGAGGAAGATGTCGGCATTGCTGTGCCCATTTTGGAATGGGGTTTGTCCCAGACACAAGGTGTGCCAAGGAGAGATGGGAAGGAGAGAGTGGTATCCATGGAGAGGTGGATACAAGGAGATGTCATAGCACTTAGTCTTGACGAAGACTGATGTCCTCTCCTCTTCATACTTACCATCTTGCTGCCACCTGTCTCATTTTAGGAGGCCTGAAACCCTCTGGTCTTCAAGTCATCCTTTCCTGACTCCACTCAGGTCACCCCCACCCTGAGCTTTAGTCTATGTCCCACCTTTTCTAACTGGACAGACTTCCTAAGTGTCTATCTGTGGTCTCAATTTCCCCACCCCTTCCCACTCAATTACTTCAAACTGGATTCTGTCTTGTTCAAATCCTGAACAGACTCATAAAAATCACCTGAGATGTCAATGTTACTTGGTCTAGAGGATGCTAGAGCCCTTGTCAATGTGACCTTGCTATCTGGCAGTTTAGATTATTCACTCTTTTGTGGACCCCTTTTCCTCCTTGGCTCATGTGGCACAAACACCATCACAGTGTCCCTTCCCCAGTGGCTGCTCTTATGGTTCTTCACTCTCAGCTTATCCTTTTCTGCCTTACATCTCCAGTTAGGATTTAGTGTGGTTGCATTTAATGGAAAACAAAATTTGCAGTAGCTCAAATAAGACAAAGCAGTATTCCATCAGACACCAAGGTGATCCAAAGGTAGTGTGTCTAGGAATCCAGTTTCTATCCCTCTTCCAGTTTCCCAGCATCCTCAGGGTCACCTCACAGATGGCAGCCATCATATGTGTGCCAGGAACTATCAAAACAAAGGAAGGAGGGGAGAATGTTGGAACTACTAACTGAGTCATTAAAGAGGTCATAATCCCGGCAATTCAGAGGCAGAAATAGGACGATTGCAAGTTCAAGGGAGCTGCTAGAAGACCCATAGACACAATATGACCTCTTGTTTTGCATTCCTTTGGCCTCATAGCTGTAAAAGATGCTGAGAAATAGTGTCTTAAATGAGTTAGAACCTCAGTATTAACAAAGAGGTGTTATGGAATACTAGTTGATGATGTGTTATATTAGTTTAAGGTGTGGAACATTAATGATGCAAAGATGTGTTGCATTCTTTTATGTTGCATTTGTTTAACTCTGTGAAGCTGTGTTACTTTGCCTGTCTAAAACACCTGATTGGTCTAGTAAAGAACTGAACGGCCAAAAGCTAGGCAGGAGAGAGAATAGGCGGGCCTGGTGGGCAGAGAGAATAAATAGAGAAGAACAAGAAGAGGGAGGGGCAAAAAAAAGAGGAGAGAGGACCCCAGGGGCCAGCCACCCAGCCACCCAGCCAGCAATGGAGTAAGAAGTAAAGAAAGACATGGAACAGAGAAAGGTAAAAGCCCAGAGGTAAAAGGTAGATGGGATAATTTAAGTTAAGAAAAGCTAGCTAGAAATAAGCCAAGCTAAGGCTGGGCATTCATAAGTAAGAATTAATTTCTGTGTATTTATTTGGGTGGCAGATCCCTAAAGAGCAAAGAGTAAACACACACACACACACACACACACACACACACACACACACACACACACACACACACACACACACACACCAACAACTATAAAGAGGCCAGATACTGGGAAGCTAATTGGTCTGGTCTGTCTCATGGCCAGACAAGTAATATGCTCCTGGGACCCTGTCCTGAAAACCCCTTTTTCTCATTCTAAAATTTTCAGGCATGCCTCACAGCCGAGACCTTAATGCTGTGATATACAACAAACCCTCCTTTCTCCTGTACCCACTGCTTCTTCAGTGTGTGTGTGTGTGTGTGTGTGTGTGTGTGTGTGTGTGTGTGTGTGTGTGTGTGTGTGGTGTGTGTGTGTGTGTCTTCAGCTTTGGCATCCTGAATGAGTACCTCACAGTGATGTACTCTTAGATTTCGATGTGCTTATCATCTCGGATGGAATTATGGTTCGGGAGGTAATTCTTATATCAGAGTATTGTCAATATTGAAGAAGCTGAAAGAACAGGTAAAGAGGAGAGGCCTTTGCTTAAGACCCCCCAGCCATGTTGGGGTCTCGGTGAGCACTGAGGGTGAGGGAAAGCTGAACTGCCTGCTTCTCCTGCAGGGTCTCGGGAGGGACCGCAGGCCCTGGCTGCCAGCTTGCTCATCCTCCAGTGACACCTCTGCCAACATTCCCACAAAACCCTGGTGGGTTGAAGTACCTTGCAAGCAACCTGGGTTATTAAAAGCACTCAGTCTGTGAAACTTTGGTTGAACACTATAGAATTATAAAAATAAAGTTTGGGTAATGAGAACCACTCACATAAAACCAGCAAGAAGAGGGTAAAGTTTATCTTGCAGAGGAGTTTGGCTGGACACTGTGGGGAAGCAAGCAATCGTATCTCCACAAATCACAGCACTCTGAGTGGAGAGCATTCACATTTCCCCTCTACTTAATTCAGCAACAACTTGTGTGAGCTCCTCAGTGTTGGGTACTCTGCTAAGCACTTGGGATGTAAAGATGTAAATTACTCAGACTGCAAAATAGTTTTTTTTTTTCTTCTGAATTTTAACAATGAAGAAATGAGGAGGATCAATTCTTGTTTGGGAATAAAAGCAACATCATTTATTTTTAACAGAGTTGCCAGCATTCAATTTGTCCGTGATGTATTTTGTTCAGAGCCCAGAGATTACTGCCATTAACTGTCTACTTTCATGATTTATGTTTTCCTCAAATTTATTTTTATTGCAGCTCAAATAAAATATGTGCTGTTAAAAATTAGTTCCCTATCCTTTCTAAATAATATTGAACTAAGTAACTCCGAAGTAGGTCTGGGCTTTAAAAACTGAATTGTGTCACTTACACTCACATCACTCTTGTTCACAGTGTTTGGTACTCTCAATATTCTGCTACTTTGGCTGTTGCTGATATATGTGTTTGTCTCTCTGTTTGGGTTGAACAATATTAGAAGTACTAAGCGATTCTCATTTGCTCCCCAGAAAGAACTGTAGAGAAAATGAACACAAAGCATAAAGATAACAAATCCATGTTGCAAACACATTTCCCTAAAGCTCAAATTAGAAATAACAACATTGTTTTTTAGAAAAATTACTTTAGTGAGGTACTTACCAACTGCAGAATCAACCGAAGAGCAAACGCGAAGTGATCATGGTGCCCTAGGCTGATTAATAAGGTCCCCAGAACCCACACCCCATATTTGATGTCAGAGCAAGGACAGGAGGGAGGATCTACCGCTTCAAAAGGACCACAGTTTCCTTTCTGGCTGCTGGACTGTCCACTTTAGGACAGGCAGATCTGCGCTTTGGACTTAAGGACACTTTTATGAGCTTTTTAGTTCTGCCTTAAAACTGGTTGTTTTCTGGGAAAAAAGTAGTGAAGATAAAAAAAAGATCTCAACTGCTCTCTCCTCAGTAACACGAAGAGAACCAGGCGACGGGCAGTTTATATTTTTGTAAGATTGTGCTGATGGTGACTTGGGGGAAGAAAAGGTTTTCTTGTCCATTCAGTGGAAGGAACGTTGGGGGCCTGAACCAGTCAAGGTTACACTTTTTTGTCCCTTCAAGGAAAAATGTGTTAAGGGTCACTGCATGGTCTTGGCTGTGTTTTCAGGAATAAAAATGAAGCTTTTGAGAATGCTTGAGACCTAGCAGTCCAGAGGACGAGGCAGGAGTCAGTGGCAAACTCATGGGCCAGAGAGAAGGTGCTGCATTTTAGAACAAAGAGGCAACTGCACATCTTCAAGGGCTCTGAGAAAGACTGGGGTAAGCCTCACGGAAGGGAAGCAGTTTTGCCTCAGTGAAAGATGAGTGCTCTGGCTAGAGTAGATGAGCTCGAAAGAAAGGATGGACCCCACAGTTAGGACTGAGGGGATTTCTGCACTATAAGCTTGACATAAAAATCTATTAAGGGTGGCAACACCAGTCAGTGGAAAAATAAATAACAGTCTTTGGGGGCTGTGGCTCAGTGGCAAGCCCTTATCTGCTTTGCATGAGGTCCTAGGGTTAATCCCAGCCGTGTGAGTGTGTACACACATATATACACACACTGAGTATTCTTTTATTTGTCCTTCCTTTCTTCCTTCCTTCCTTCCTTCCTTCCTTCCTTCCTTCCTTCCTTCCTTCCTTCCTTCCTTCCTTCTTCCCTCCCTCCCTCCCTCCCTCCGTCCCTCCCTCTCTCCCTCCTTCCCCCTCTCTCTTCCTCCCTCCTCTTTCTTTCTTTCTTTCTTTCTTTCTTTCTTTCTTTCTTTCTTTCTTTCTTTCTTTCTTTCTTTCTCTCTTTCTGTGTGCACATGTTTGCTGTGGTGTGCACGTAGAAGTCGAGGAGAATTTATGCAACTCAATTCCACCATGCGACTTCAAGCGTCAAACTCAGGTCATCAGGCTTGGCAGCAAGCACATTTACTTTCTGAGCCATCTTGCCAGCCCCAGAGTAATCTTTTAAAATGAATAATACTGGGGCAATTTGGATAATCACATGCAAAAGTTTGAAATTTGACCTCTATCTCATATTGTACCTTATAAAAAATTAGTTCAAAGCAGATGGAAGACCCAAGATAACAACTCAAAGTATAAAATCTACAGAAACACCAGAGGGATAAGTCTTTGTGGCCTGCTCATTAGCAGTAGAATATTAAATATGACAACAAAAGCATGATCAAAAAATAGATAAGTTGGAGATCATCAAAAATATAAACTTTAAGAATATTATCAAGAATGGAAGAAAATATTTGAAAATCATACTATCTGATAAGGCTCTTAGTTCCAGAATGTATAAAGTATTAAAACTCAATAATGGAAGACAGTTCTATTAAAAAACACACAGAAGATGTGCATAGGCATTTACTTAAAGAAGATATACAAATAATAAATAAAAGGTGGTCTGTGTTATTAGTCACCAAGGAAATGCAAATCAAAACCAACAAATGTGGGTATGAATACAGCAGGAAAAAGAACCCTTTCACATAGCTGATGGAAATATAAATTGCTCCCACCATTATGGAACTTAGTATGCAGCTTCCTGCAAAACTAAAAATAGACTTTCATGTGCTCTAGCTACACAACTTCTTGGTTTATATCAGGAAGATTAAAATCAGCTTATTATAGATATTGCTTGCTTTCCATGTTCATGACTGCACTACGCACATTAGCTGAGTTATGGTGCCCATCAACAGATGAATGGATAAAAGAAATGTCACACACACATGTACACACATACACACACACATGATTATACACAAGTGGACACACACAAACTCATACACATAAAATGGTGTTTTATTCAGATATAAAGAAGGATGAATGGTGGTGTTGACTTGTAATCCCAGCTATTTGGAAGGCTGAGGGAGAGGATTACAAGTTTCAGGACTGCAGTGAGTCAAGGCCTTCTTAGGCAACTTAATGAGATCCTGTTTTAAAATAAAAAGAAAAGAAGAGAAAGAAGAAAAATTGTTTTTGCAAGTAAATGCACAGAATTAGAGATCATAATATTAAGGGAAACAAGCCAGATTCACAAAGACAAGAAGACAAGTATTATGTGTTTTATTTCATATGCAGAATCTAGATTTTTTTTAAGCATGAAAGTAAAGAAATGGGTGTTAGGAATCTGGAAGAAGGCTGACAAGATGAGTCTCTCTCTCTCTCTCTCTCTCTCTCTCTCTCTCTCTCTCTCTCTCTCTCTCTCTCTCACACACACACACACACACACACACACACACTAAATGCTTATAAAAGGAATGTGCAAGGGGAGAAGAAAGATGATGAGAGAAGGTAATAAAGGGGTTGAATTATGATCAAAGTACACAATATGCATGTATGGATATTACTTACTTTGTATAATTAATATGCTCTGGTAAAAATAAAACACTGTACACCACCTCACACTTACAAATGCTGGTGCTTAGAAGGTCAGATAATATCTGTGTTCTGTAGTGATTTCCTTTCTTTGGAAATATTCCCTCATGAAGGGAGGAGGGAGATGCATCAAGACACAAGCAGTAAATAAAACTCACAAGTCTCACGAGGCTCCTGAAACTTATAAGATTCATAAGGCCCCCTCACCAGGGTTAATCAAAAATAATTGCTTGGGGGTAGAGCAGACTCTCAAGTCAGCTAACGTGCCTGCTCATTGTGAGTCATCACCCATGCTGGAGGGGGCCTTTTGGTAATGCAGCTGACTTTGAGTTACCTGTACCACTGTAAGTAACCCTTTACCTGTTCCTCGTTAAGTAACCCCAATAAATTCATTGGTTGGTTAAACTGGACTTTGGTGGACTCATTATCTTAGCCTGTCATCGAGGCCCTATCTGGGGTGACTAGAACCAAAGATGAGTTGGGGAGAAGTGGTTCGATAGTCCCCTTCAAAGGTGCTGAGGTATGCAGCTGAGGCTGACCTGTGTGAGGGAGGAGCCTCTACAGGGTCAGTTCCAATATGGCTACCTTTCCCCAAGTTCTTTGGGATGATGTGCTTCCTTTCTACAGTGGAAGTGGTTGCAGTCTCTGTGATGGGTAGTAAGACTTGCAACTAGGCCCAGCCATCCAGAAGTGTAGGGGCTTTGTGGAGGTTGTCCTAGGGCCACCATATTCCTCTATTTGGTGTGGGGTGACATACTTCCTTGGTATACAAAGTCTATCATGTGAATATGGGGTGCGTCTAAATCACTGATGGGCTTGAGCATATATTACAAAGTTGGAAAGTAGAGGATATGTGGTGGGGTGGTAACAGAGCTACAATACAAGTCAGGCAACTGAGCCTCAACTATGTACCTAGAGATAATATGTCCCCCAAAAGGGAAGAATTACAATGCAAAAAAAAATACATGCAGATACTATCCACTACATTATTCCTGATTTAGCAAGGCAAATGGGGGAAAGGATGATGAGGAGGACTAGGCTTGCCATTTCTTACAGCTGGCAGGCTGTAATGGGAAGAGAACACAATTTAGATCTGTGGTAAAGAGCCCTTCTTGGAGTCCAGACTCCTGGAAACCATGGGAAGCATCAGACAGTGAGGAGGAAGACAGCAAGGCAAGGATGATATCAGGTCCCTGTAAGTCCAACCTTGAATACGGAGGGAGGGAAAATTCAGGATTTATCGTGCAGAATGGGGATTTAATAACAGACACGTGCAAGAGATCGTATCAAGGACTATCCACTTCTTAGCTGGCTATGTTGGGAAGGACTTCCAAGCAGAAGTGAAGCAAGTCACGGCCTGACTTCTGGGGCTGTGGTGGTTATTATACCCCACAAATGTGGTGTCACTGTCTTTGTCCCAGTATACTTTCTTGCAGAGGAGACAGGACCACATTTGTGGGGTATAACTGCCCACCCAAGCAAAGCTTAATCTTTTCGTCTGCATCATTTTATTATTTATGTCTTTTGTGAACTGATGCTCAAACTCAAAGACTTCTAGAAATGTATTAGATAAAAGGAGATTTGGCAGTAGAGTGACGGGCGCACATGAAGTCCGAGAGTCCAGACTTGAACATGAGGGGGGTGTCCTTTGGTGCTCATACTTTGCCCTCTCCTATTTCAAACTCTCCTTTGCTGAAGTGACTACTGCGGCAGGAGCTGAGTAAGCGCGGGCAGCATGGGACCCATTGCACAGCCTGAATGACGTCCAGTGAGCACCAAATTCTGCCAAGAGCTGTAGCTTTTTATCTCTCACTGGTGTGAGGCAGTGACCAGGTGAAGCAGCCCCAGAAATCAAAGTAACACCAATGAATGCTGTCATTGGGAACAGAGAGGGGCCGAGGCGCCTTGGAGAGGATGAACCCACAGCCAAGCTGCTCTGTACGATGGCTAGCTGCCTTGTCTGACCATTTCAACTTCAGATACCGCAAGGGTCACATAGCTCCTTCTATCTGGAGATCAGCAGCTTTGGGTCCAGTGTTAAATGATGAGGTAATGAAGACCTAACCTACAGCATTCGGTCCTTCTACCTCCATGGAATCCAAGTACTTGAAGGCCATTTTGGAGATCATAAACTCTTCCTCCACTCTCCACCTCCAACAGCTTGGCTGGTGGGTAAACATCACCAGCTCTGAGATGAATCAGGAACATCTCTTCCCAGAGGCCTCTTGCCTATGCATTTCCTGATGGCTCTTTTTCCAACTACCCCAATAAACTTTTGAGCAAATTCTCCACTTTCTGTCTGTCCAGAAAAAGTGAGGAGGTCATTGTGTTATGTGATCATGTGTGCTTTGAAGCAGAGGAACTCTGATGTCAGGGAGACAAGCCTTGAATTGTTGAGCTGGAAAGCTCTGCAATCACTGGTCCTGCCTCCCTCAGCACAGGCAGTATCCAGGGGGCACTGGCAGGTTGAGATATACTAAAATATACCAGACATCCCAGCTCCTTCCTCCCTCCCTCCTTCCCTCCTTTCACATCTACTAAGATGCAGAAGATTATTCCAGAGGTTATTAACATGATGAATGATAAATCTATACAATACAATGTCAAAATGCAAGCCATCAACCCTTTGAAAACTTTTGGAGCTAGGTGATTGAATAGAAGATTACCCTGTTTCCCTGCCACACCCTCAGATAAATAGAGAGCCTCCTAAAAACTCATTTAAACCTGTTTCCCTGCCACACCCTCAGATATACAGAAATCCTTCTAAAAATTCATTTAAACCTGTTATTAGGATGGTAGTGATATGAGAAGAACATAGAAAACATTTAGTTTGGTGGAGTCAGGAAGAGAGCTCTGTAGTTATTGGACTGAAATCATTAGGCCATTGATCAAATGAAAACAGAGATAATTCACTAGGCTTTTGAGAAAGTGGAGAAAATATCACATAAGATTGCTTAATCCCATATGTTCTTCTGTTAATTACCTGGTCCCTACCTTGACTTTCTATACAACTGGATTCTGAAAAGATGAGTCCTTTAAGATACACTTGACCTTTTGAGTCATTAGAATGGTCTCCATACCATTATAAATTCGGTTTTGTTTGTTTTGGAGACAGGATCTTATGGAGCTCAGGCTGGCCTTGAATTGATCCTTCTGCCTCCACCTCCCCAGTGCTGAGATGACAGTGTTCACCAGCATCCAGCTTGTACACCACCCTTAGTTAGCACACTAGGTTTGGACTTGCATATCAGTCCCTTAAATTCAGTTGCTATACAGTAGTCAGTCCTCTTCAGATCATGCAAAACTAAGAACCAGAGACTAGCCCATGAAGCTCCTCCCTTTCCACTGGTCTCCTCCTTTCTTTCCCACAAAAATGCTGTAACTCTAGAGGCCCAGCTGGAAACAGCCTCCTTGCTTATTATAGTTCCTGAAATGATACATAAGAACATTCAGATTTTAGCACATAAATGGAATAGAGAAAGATAACATTTATCGTGACACGGAGTCTTTGCAGTAGTTTTGTGTACATAGTAGGAAAAGTGTGGGAGATCTTCTTCTTACTAATTATTGAGATGAAATTCCTAGAGTGGGTTGGTGTGGTAGTTTGAATGCAATTGGCCCCCATAATCTCAGAGGGAGTGGCACTATTAGGAGGTGTGGCTTTGTTGGAGTGGATATGGTCTTGTTAGAGAAAGTGTGTGACTGTGGGGGTGGACTTTGAGGTTCCATGCTTGGGATACTTGCCCAGTGTCTCAGTAGATTTCCTGCTGCCTTCTGATCAAGATGTAGTCAGCACTATATCTGCCTGCTCCCAGACATGATGATAATGGATCGAACCTCTGAAACTGTAAGTGAGTTCCCTCAACGACATGTTTTCCTTATGAGTTGCCATGGCCATGGTGTCTCTTCACAGCAGTAGAAACTCTATTTAGGACAGATGTTTTAATGTGTTTAAATTTGTAAAGACTGTGGGACTTTTAAAATTATGATTTTAATGTGAGATCTTGGGGAGGAATAAGAAGGGAAGAGTTGTGGCTTAGTAGTGATGGGTTTGTGCGTTAAGTTGACAAGGGGTCAGTTGTACTGGCTAGTTTTGTGTATCAACTTGACACAAGCTAGAGTCATTAGAGGAAGGAGCCTCAGTTGAGGAAATGCCTCTATCAGATCCAGCTGTAAGGCATTCTCTCATTTAGTGATCAATGTAGGAGGGCCCAGCCCACGGTGGGTGGTGCCATCCCTGGGCTGCTCGTCCTGGGTTCTATAAGAAGGTGGGCTGAGCAAGTCATGGGAAGCAAGCCAGTAAGAAGCTCCTCTCCATGGCCTCTGCATCAGCTCCTGCCCCCAGGATCCTGCCCTGCTTGAGTTCCTGTCCTGACTTCCTTCATGATGAACAGCAATGTGGAAGTATAAGAAAAATAAACCCTTTCCTCCCTAACTTGGTTTTTGGTCATGGTGTTTTGTCGTAGCAATAGAAACCCTGACTAGGACAGTTGGTAAATCCAGGAAACAGAGACGCAAAAGACATGTACAGGGCTGGGGAGTCGGCTCAGTGGTTAAAGCACTTGACACTCCAAGTAAGGACTTGAGTTGTCCATGTGAAAGCTAAATGCAGGAGCCTGTCTCTGCAACCCCGGGTCTCCTGTGGTGAGACAGGATAATTCTCAGAATCTTGAGGGCCAGTTAGTCTAGTATATGCTTCATGGATGAGACCCCATTTCCAACAAGGTGGAAGACGAGGACCAACTCCCAAGTTTGTGCTCTGACTTTGACATGAGCACCATAGCACATCATATGGTTCATGGACACACACACACACACACACACACACACACACACACACACACACACACACACAGACACACACACACACAGACACACACACACACACACAGACACACACACAGACACACACACACACACACAGACACACACACACACACACACACACACACACACACACACACACACTGTACAGGTGTAAGCTACAGGGCACTTCATTCAGAGTCTGTCTCAATCTCCAGCCCTTTCCTCTGAAGTCCCTGAAGGGAATGTAAACAAAGAGGGTAAATCAAGGCAGTGAGAGTCACTATTGATTCTAGCTTTGTTTTCCAAGTTTAATCTAAAAGTTCAGGATCCACAGTGAGCCAGAGGGAGAATTCTCTTTGCTTAAGCTAGTGACAAAAGACAGAGGGAGACTTTTCCCCTGGGAGTTACTTAATTCACTTGCACTTACTACGCTAGGGTGTTGGGCCGAATAAATAAGAAAGACAGGAAGCCTCAGGAGACAGGTGTTCTAGTCTGTTCTTAACTTCACAACCTAAGTGTCATCAGCATTGAGCACTCCAGGAAGCAGGTTGGGGTACAAATGGGGGACAGCAGCTCAGAGTTGAAGAGTTTATGGATCTGTGGTTAGAAGACAACGGGGGTGGGGGGGGGGGTGGGGGGGCGGGGGGTGTGGGGGTGGGGAGGTAAGACCTAAGCCTTTGTGAGAGGTCAGTAATGGAAGGCACCTAAAGTAAAGATTCGCACCACCCCCCTTCCCTGCTGAAGTACCCAGGCCTTTCAAGTACATGGATTCCTTGCAGTGGTTCTCAACCTTCCTAATGCTGCTGCGAACCTTTAATACAGTTCCTCATGTTGTGGTGACCCCCACCCACAAAATTATTTCATTGCTACTTCATAACTGTAATTTTGCTACTGTTATGAATTGTAATGTAAATATCTGATATGAAACCCCATAGGGGTTGCAATCCACAGGTTAAGGACCATTGCCTTAGGGGCTGGTTGACACACGGAATTTAGACCTAAAATAAGGATGGATATGATGTGATTTAAGAAATGGATATTGGGAGTTTGCCTCAAGTTCTTACGGCCTTGTGATTTCCTGAGCCCTATGAGTGAGAGGAACATCTTTTGTTATTCCTATTTCATCCCTTTCAGATCCTCTCAGATTAGGTAAGTGTGGTCTTTCCTAATGAGGAGACTCTCTTAGTGGGCCCTTGAACAGCTCCAAGTTGGATCTGGTAGCCAGAGGAACCATCCTGTGATAAGGGGGTTGAAAATTTCATTACCATCTCCAACCTTGGAGGAAGGAAGGGGCTTGAGGCTGACCTAATTCCCAGTGGCCAATGATCCAGTCAATTGTGTTTAGGTGGGACCTGTAAAACCTAAGTGGTGAGTCAGATAACTTCTAGTTGGGTGGACGTCTGGTCCTTAACCTTGATTTTCGGAGGGTGGACCACTCAGCTCAGAGACGGCATGGGAACTTAGGTACTTTGCACTCTTCCTCCATGCCTGTACATCTCTTCTTGGGCTGCTCTGCAGCTTTATTGTTCAGAATAAAGTGTCAGTAGGAGATACACTGCTTTCTACATTCTGTGAGTGCTTTCACAAATCATCAAACACGAGAGAGGGCTCATGGGCACCCTGATTATAAATAGCTGGTCAGAAGCAACTGGAAGCAACATAGGACTCGTGGCTGGCATCTGAACTGAAGGCAGTGTGTACATTCAGACTCTGCCATCTGACACTAACCCCAGGGAGTCAGTATCAGAACTGTCTTGACTTGGAGGACACACAACTGGTACCCAGAGAGTTGGAGGTTAGTTGTTGGTATGGAAACAAACTCAAAATGAGAACCCTGCACATTGGTGTCAATATTTTGAAGTGGAACCAGAGTGAGGTGAGTGCATGGGCGGCTGGATGCCTGGGAAACATTGGTGGAAGCGAGTTATCCCCAGGCAACATATATGGAACTTCAAAGTGAGGATGTGGAGCCAGATGTGCTATAAATGTGACAGGCAGAGAAGACAAATTTTCACAGTGACATCGAGGAGCAATTGCTGGAAGACAGCCCTGGGAACAGAAATGAAAGATGCAATCTGAAGGGCAGTAGTGCTATGAAAAATTTGTGTTTTAGATTTTTCGCAATGTAATTCTCTTAGACATGAAGTTTTGATGATCCATGTGAAGTTATTACTCATATTTTTTTTTAAAGAATGACAGGCAAAATGGACTTCTCTGTTAGGAGTGACAACAGAGTCCTATTATGTAGAATTTCTTTTAATAATGGAGAAGAATGTACATACTTTACAGAGGCAGGGCTGCAGCCACTGTCACCCCTCCACGAAATAGAGGAGAAAAGCCACTCCATTTCTCTAGGTGTCACAGGGAACCAATATTTACTCCTGTTGAGCTCCAGGGCTGGTCAGGTACCAGGTCCAGTGACAAAAAGGCAGTCCCCATTGTCCAGAAGCTGACAGCTAATTGAGAAGACAGATAAGCTGGGGGAGCCACAGAGATCAGCACAGACAACAAGAAAGCCAGCATTACCCTTTTGAGGGCTGGAGGAGATGCTCGTCTCCCAACCACATGAACCAGAAGGTTGTCTCTGTCCTTCTCAAGGGCTGCTCTCCACTACTCACAGAGTGACACCTTCACAACCCAGAGCTGTGTCCTCAATGGGCCAGTGTTTATTTAAACTCTTTTATCTCAAACTCTTGCAGAATATAATAGTAATAGTTTTGGCTCACTGAGTAGTCACCCATTCCTTTGGAGTCATTCACTTCTGTTTCAACATGGTTCTCCTTGCTCACATTCAAGAGTGTCCATTGTCCCTCTGTTGTCTGATGATGGATGATTGGCAGGACCAGGGTACATTGGTGGAGGGTGAGCAGGCAGGAGACAAGAGAGAATCCTGGGGACTCTTATGTCCTTAAAACATGCAGGTTTTTAGTCCAGGAATGCAACTATGGCTTTCACATGCATGTGCTTGGATTTTCTAAGGATGTATTTTGACATCTCTGTCTCTAACAGTGTAGGAAATGGCTTCACTAGTCAGACCCAGAAGCACTTCCAGCCTCAGATGCCCATGCAACATAAACTCTTCCTTCATGACCTATTTTTCTACCTGGGTTTCCTATTTCTGACAGTTGTATTATCTTTCCAGTAATAAACCCCACAGCTTATCTTGAATGGGTTGTGTTCTTCTTTAGCCTGTTTCAGAATCCTGGAAGCTAACCCCTGCCTCCACCCACCCTCCTCTTCTAGCTCAGCCTCTTCAGTCAGGCCGTCATTAGTTATTCCTTGGAAAAATCCCAAGTTTCTTTCTAGCCTCCTGCCCCTCAACCTTCCTCCACCCAACTGCCAGATCAACATTTTCTAGACACAATTCTCTTAATGCCATTCTGCTGCATGGAATTCTGTCTCCTGCATATATTTGATCATCATTTTCCCGGTGTGGTATTCAACCCCCAAACTTCTTCTCCTCCAGCAGAGATGGCTGTGCAGTATGGCCTCTAGGACAGACAGCTACAGTGAGGTTGAGATTCTGACACCTCTAGGACAAATTCTTTGCCCTCTTTGAACTCTAATTCTGAGATAATGCATGCTTTGTGGCATTTTCCTTTAGTCATAACATGATGTTATCTTTGAGTGGAGAACACTTTGGCCAGGGAGCCATGGCTACTAAAAAACAGAATGATGCAGTCACAGCCAGTTCTATGGCAAGGGTAGTGGGGCCACTGACATTCCTTGGTGGAGAAAGGAGGAGAGGGTCATAGAGTCCTTACCTGGCAGTTCAGCCTTCACTCCATCTTGGGAAGATGCTAGAGTACATAAAAAGTGGAAGTTTAAATGAAAGCAGGACCCCCTTGAATCAGCTTTCAAGGGTCGTCATTGATAATGGGGTGGAGCTCTGCATTGCTGAAGTTGTTTGGGGGGTCACTAGTGCCCTGGTACATATCCCTTCACAATAAACTCATCAGCTTGCCAACTTGCTCTTTTGTGCAATTGTCCTTTGGTCTGTCCTTGGTGCCCCACTGGGCTGAATAGATGTTGTTCAGTCTCCCCAGGACAGGTTAATACAGCAAGTGTCTAGTTTGGGGATTGTTTGGAAGACATGAATGACATAATACAGAGAGATAGTGTAGGGCCTGTAACAGAACAAACACTTTCGAAATTTGTTGGCAAGTGGGTGCTGCCTTTGAGAGCTACCAGAAGTTTCCTGGTCTCAGGTGGACTTTTAACTCAGGAGTTTGGATGCTGGAAACTCAGGAACACACAAAATGAGTTAGTGCCTCTATGTTCTTGTATCATGAATTCAAAGAATGAAATTCACAGGCCACAGAGGGTGAGTTTTAGAAATTTGTTATAGGATTACAGGTAGGAATTTAAATGAAAAAAAGAAAAGAAAACTTCTGAATGGAAGGAATAAGTCCTAGAGAATGAGGCATTAGTAAGCTGCGAGTCCAGGAACTTTTTATAGATCTGATGGCCAGACCTGGGTTGAGGCCTGGGGAAGTGAGCTAGCTGGTCAGCCCAGCTGGCCCACCCATGAGGTATCCAGGTGCCTCTCAGGTTCAGTCATGTCTTCCATTCAGCTTCCAGGCAGCTGTGTAGAAGGAAAAGAAAGACAGCAGGAAGCTGAGACCTCTTCTGGTATTTCTGGTCTCTGGCCAGGACAGAACCAAGGACATTTCTGACTTCTGGAGAAGAGTCAAGGTCCCTAAGCTTCCTGCCCTGTTTCCCTCTCTTCTTTCCATCACTTTGGATGCTATGTTTATGTCTATTGGTGTTATTGCTGTTCACACTGTGGATCCAATGCCATTCTGCCGAAGTGGTTTCCTCCCCATCTCCTACACAGGAGCCCCAGTTTCTTGCTTTAGGACTCTGGCTTTGGCTATTTCTCTACCTCAAGTGCCTTTTCCTCTTTATACACTGTCAAGTTTTAAATGCTTTTTTTCTTCTGGTTATACATTTACAACATAAAACTGATCATTTTGGGTGTATGGTTAGTTGTCACTAAGTATATTTATATTGAATAAACATCACTACTATCCCTTTCTAGAAGGGTTTCATCTTTCCTAACTAAAACTATGAGTTTCCCATATAGTCTAACTTCCCAATAACTAACTCCTCAACTCCCTGTTATACACTGTTCCACTTTATGTATCTATGGGTTTTACTCTACGAAACTATGAACTACAGATTTTTACTATGATTGGTTGTATTCCTTTCCTGTTGCTGAAAAAAATCTCTGACAAAAGCAGCTTAAGGGAGAGAGGGCTTATTTTGGTGCACAGTTTAAGGGTATAGTCTTCCATGGCAGGGAGGCTGTAGCGGCAGGAACTCGGGGCAGCTGGCCACCTTATGTCTACAGTCAGGAAGCAGAGAGCAATAAATGCTTTCACGCTAAGCTGGCATCTTCCCTTTGACAAGTTCAAGACTGAAGCCCAGAGAATAATGCCACCCACTTTTAGGTTCTGTTATTCCACCTCAGTTAACCAGACTAAGGTAATGGCATGCCAAGAGGCTTATCGCCTAGGTGATTTCAGATCTAGTCAAGTTTGTAATCAATATTAACCATCATATAAATACTTCAAATAAGTGGAATCAGACAGTAGTTATCCCTCTGTGTCTTGCTTACATCACTCAGCTAATTTCACTTCCTGAATGTTCACCCATGTTATGTTGTATGTCAGAATTCCATTTCTTCTTAAGGCTGAATAAGTCACACACACACACACACACACACACACACACACACACACACACACACGCATATATGTATATGTCTCACATTATAAGAAATCTAGCCGGGCGGTGGTGGCGCTCGCCTTTAATCCCAGCACTCGGGAGGCAGAGCCAGGCGGATCTCTGTGAGTTCAAGGCCAGCCTGGGCTACCAAGTGAGTTCTAGGAAAGGTACAAAGCTACACAGAGAAACCCTGTCTTGAAAAACAAAAAAACAAAAAAAAAGAAATCTAGTGACCTCACTGGGTTCTTTCACTTTTGGTTGTTGTGAATAGTGTTGCTTTGGACATTGCTGAACAACTACATCCATTTGTATCCCTTGCCTTCGCTTTGGGGAAGCATATAACAAGAAGTGGGATTATTGGATCATATGGTAATTCTGTGTCTAGCTTTATGAGGATCTGCCATATCATTTTTCACAGCAGCTGTGTGCACTGCCAACTGTGAAGTGTCTTTTGAGGTCCAGGGCTGTGGAATGTCTTTCTGTATGCTGTGAATATGTGTTGCTCTGATAAACAACACTGCATTGGCCTATGGCAGGGCAGGATAAGGTTAGATGATAAATTCTAACTGAAGACAGGATGAAGGATGGAGTCGGGAGAGACTCCAGCCCGCAGCGCAAGGAGCAACAAGATGCCAGCAGACTGGTAATGCCAAGGCCATGTGGCAACATATAGATTAATAGAAATGAGTTATATTATAAGAGCCAGCTGACAAGAAGCCTGACCCATAGGCCATACAGTTTGTAAATAATATAAGCCTCTGTGTGTTTACTTGGGACCAAGAGGCTGTGGGACATGGGTGGGAGAGTTTTGTCCTGACTGCGGGGCCAGGCAGGACCAGAGAAACTTCTGGCTACAGTACAGTTCTGGTGCCACCTCTTGCATGCAGCTTTATAGATACTCTGCTTAGATAGCAGTTTCTTCCCAGAACTAGGAATGCATCATAATTGGGCTACCCCAGAGGCACAACCCTCTGCCTTGAGTCATAGTGTTTTGCATGGCTATCACTTTCTCTCATGCTCCTCTACTGGGATCACTTTGGTTTCCCGTACAGTCTTTCTTACAGGTGTGTGTTCAGTAAAGGACAGTGAGTTAAGGAATGAATGGAGGGTACAGCAATATCCAGGCTGGTTCTGAATCACCGGGAGATGCTGACACCTCACTAGGCAGAACACTGAGGAGGAGTACTTAAAACTCCCCACGGCTGGAGAGATCAGGTCCCAATATGCTTTTGTCCATGAGAGAAACTGACAGGGCTTTTTCTGCAGTCTTCCCATAAAGTGCGTAGCAAACCCTTAGCATCGCTTCCTTGGCTCCCTCACCTCCTTCACATTAAGACGCAGCATGTGTCAGTTGGCATCTGTCGGATTTCCCTAATATGGAAAACAGGTTGCCACTTGAGTCTATGGAGACACTTTGGATGCATTGTATTTAAATTTTGTTTTCATTGAAAATTTATAGCCACCACCTTGTACTCTAATGTAATGAATAATTAGATGCAATTACAAGGAAATTTAGCAAATTACTAATCCATCTAGGAGTAAAAATGAGTGTTTATGGTGTTCTTCCTCTGCTGTCTGGCAATCCAAAATGATATATGATGTGCATGCAGACATCATGCACAAATACCGCTCTATGCACCTAGCCGTTTTCCAGTAAGATCATAAAAATCGGTGCAAGGCACCAGAGTCCTGTGACACCAAAGGGCCTGCTCCATAAATATTGAGTAACAGGGCAGAAGGGGGGACAAATTCGAGCTGTGGAAACTTAACCACAAACATCTTTTATAAATGTAAATTAAAGATAACTTTTTTATTTAAGAAAGTTGGGTTTATGTGTTTTTAAAATGTAAATTTAATGAAGGAAATTAGAAGAGAAAACTAGAAAATGAAAGAAATGAGGAAAAATGCTATCTAGACTCTACCCAGAAGAGGCTATGCATTTGATAATTTGTTGTTTTCTGTGCACATTTACATGTTTATTTGTTATAAATTTTGTCATACACAAAAAAATACCTTTTTCTTTTAAAACTTACTTAAAATCATACAGATACATTTCAGTGCTACCCTGATCAAGTCACATTGGTTACAAATATTTCTTGTGATTATACTTTTAGCTTGTTTCTGTATTTTAGCAATTAAAAGTAATTCATTAGCAGATGCCGTAGTCCACAGAGCCTTTCCTATACTTTAAACTAGAATTCTGAGAAGGAAATAAACTTTTCAGAATTCTTGATCCTTACTACCTAACTAGTTTCCAAAAAGTTTGTGTTATTTTTTCAATCTATCGTGTTGGGAGTGCCTGCTTCATTGGCAATTACATCCATGTAATTTAGGGTCGTTAATGAATTTTTCTGGCCTGTGTGGCAAACTTCTTTCTTTGTAAGTGAAGCAGAGTGAACTTGGAGTCAGTCAAGGTCAGTACATGGAGGAGACCTGTGGTGATATTGTGTTCCCCAATATATTGTGCACCCTAATAACTTATCTGGGGTCAGAGAACAGAACAGCCACTAGACAGACATAGAGGCCAGAAAATGGTGGCACAGACACCTTTAATCCTAGCATTCTGGAGGCAGAGATCCACACTGGAAACAGCCTGACAGGGTGACACATACCTTTAATCCCAGGAAGTGATGGCAGGAAGCAGAAAGGTATATAAGGCATGAGAACCAGGAACTAGAGCCTTTTTAAGCCTTTAACTTTTAGCAGCAGTTCATCTGAGATCCACTGGGATGAGGATTCAGAGGCTTCCAGTTTGAGGAATCAGGATTAGCTGAGAAGTTGGCGAGGTGAGGTTGGATGTGGCTTATTCTGTTTCTCTGATCTTTCAGCATTAACTCCAATACCTGGCTCCGGGTTTGTTTTTATTAATAAGACCTTTTAAGATTTGTGCTACAGGGACCCATCTGATCTAGGTGACAGGGATTCAGTTTGTCGTAGGTTCTGCTGAAGAAGCAGTCTTCAGCTGAGTTTTGAATAGTGTCACAGGAAGAGCTCCTCCTGATGTGTGTGCAGCCACCACAGCTGGGGAGCCACCCTAGGAGAACCAGGAAGTCTAGTGCAGAGCTGCTGCTGCAGGTGACAGAGAAGCACAAAACATGGACAACCTCGCTGCTGTCTTTCTGTGACAGTGACACCCAAAGCCCCACTGTAAGGGAAGACAGGAAGTAGTTTCAGAGTTTTCATCTTCTACAGACTCAAAAGGATGGGCAGCACGATGCTAGATACTAATCAATCTCTCATTTCCACCTGAGCACCAGGCGGGTAGATTCCTCAGGGATGAATGGCCAGTTTGAAACCCAGTCTAGAATAACATGTGAAAGAAGCTCCTGAATAAGAAAGGCTTGGGCAATGAGGTTTATATGTTGAGAGGAAAATCGTTGACCTTACTATCTAAGGAAATGGCCAAAGGCTGATTCTAGCGCCTTCCATTCCCAGGAAGTCTAGATGTTGAAGATGGATTTCTTTGTATTTTCAGTTTAAAAATATTTTTTGGTATCTATTACACAACAGCATGGTATTTTTTACTCCTGATAATATCCAGACCTTATTTATTCATTAACTTTTAAGGCAACTTACTTCCTCTTTAAGTAAACTGTGATTATTTACAAAGTCAGTAGTAGGTCAAAGCATCCTTTATCCCACCTGGCTCACTCCTTGGGCTACTCTGTCATACAACTTATATGGATCTTGAAATGAATGACCCAATGGAGCTGTCTTCTAGTGCAGAGACCTGGTCATTCCTTCAGTCCTTTGAAGAGCTGATTTTGACTTCTTTGAATAGTGTTTAGAAACTTCCAGTTATCCAGGGTAACTACTGAGCATTCTGGGGAGCTGAACTCCTAGGAAAGAAAATGACCTATTTTCAAAGGTGGTGTGCATTCAGAACCAGTCACCCAGAGCCACCAACACTTCTTCCCAAGAACTCCCTTATTACTTTGCCTCTTGTCAGTTGAAGTTGGCATCCAAGATTGATGCATTTTGCCTACAGGTAATAAGGCTTTTACCCTCAGGGCTGTTTGGAAGACTGACTAAGGAGGTAGTGGATTAATTTAAGAAAATGGGGGCAAATTTGTCACAAAGTCAAAACATCAGAGTTCCTCTTCCAAGCCTTTAAGAGCTAACTTCTAAAATTCCTTTTTAAAGAATAGAATTGCTCTGTCTTGCCCATTTCCCTAGAGAAATGATCTGAGATGCATTTCCTCAGCTGCTCTCAAGAAGTGAAGGCAAAGATCCTTCAGCTGCTGAGAACCTGGTGTTGTGGGATATTTTGATCACACTCTGATAAAGTTAAACCTTGAATCAGGGGGTAGAACCAGTGACTAGCTGACTGGAATTGGTCATAAGAGAAGCCAGCAATTTGGATAGAGAAGACTTATAAGAAGGAAAGGACAAGGACTAGAGTTTGAACTTCCTCTTTGAGTTCTGGGACGAGGGAAGAGACACGTCTCTCATGGTGTCTCCAACCTAAAAGCAAGGTCAACAATCTCTGTGAGCTAGGAGGTTTTCACCCCAGCCTTTGACTCCTGAGTCTTACTGATAAATAGAACGATAGAGACCCAATTTAAACCTACCAGGAACCACATGAGGCCTGAGTGACTGCATTGACTGTGGAGCTGTAGGGCATCAGACAATAATTAAAATATCAGTAAATTCATATAGATTCATGTGCAGCAGCTAAGCTGACAGAAAAACATCAACCTGGCTTCATCCAGGTTCCAGAACTGACGCTTCTATCAAGCTCTTACTGAAAAGGAAGCTGATGCTCTCTGTGGGAGGATGGATAAGGGGCCATTCCAGGTAGAACTTGATTTCTTATGGAAAAGACATTGAATTTTATTGGTAGAAAGATAGAGGCTGCCAGATTTTAAATGTTTTTGACAACCACTGCTTCTGGTTTGCCCAAACACAAGGTCAAGAGTCCAGCTGCAAGGAAAATCTGGGCCTCAAGATTGAGAAAGAAACAGAGAAAGAAAGACATATTTGAAGGAATTTCACTTTTGTGTATGTGGGCTGCAGCTCAAACCTAGTGCCTCAGCATGAAAGGCAAGCACTCTACTACTGAGCACCATCTCCAGCACCCCTCCCCACCCACACACCGTGAGAATGGTTTTGGGGAGCCTATAATCTCTAATTACTGTATATCCTGCATTTTCCAGGATAGGTCACATTTTAAATGTTTGCTTTCGTTATCCATATAAAACATCAAAATGCTCTGCAAATGCAGATATTTTGACAAGTGGTAACTGAATCAAGCAAGCCATTAAGCATTACAAATTGTGCAAGTCCATCCTGTTGGTGCTGTACATGAAATCAAGGGCTGCTAATGCAAAGCTGGATATCATTGACTGATCTTTTCTAGGCAGCAGAGAAAGTATCGACAGGGTCTGGAACCATGGACAGTTATTCAGAGGCATGTCAAGAGATACTTGGGCAAAAAAAGAAAATAAACAATTACTGAACAAATCAAGTTTTCCCAAGTAGGACAGTATGCTAGAATTTTTTGCTAGCACTTGAATGCAAGGCTTCCACTAATTGTTATGTGTTCGCTGGATTTTAATTTTAATTAAATTTTCCTTTCCAATAAGACAATTATTTTAAAATAAAACTGTAACAGCTACAGTTTTCTAAGATTTCTCGCATAAACAAGCTCAGATAATTAGTCACTTCTCAAGTGGGGAAGGCAAATTAGTTCAAAGCAAGGATTTGGTAGTAACTGGACTAGGAATTGAGCCATTTGCTAGATTTATAATAAATTACTTAATCTTGCTGTGACATGACTTTTAGCAAAACAGGACAAATAAATTCATCATGAGCTTGATGTGGTGGAGAGTACATGGGCTGATGTTTATAAAGTTTGACCCACATAGATATTCAATAATGATAGCTACTGAGAAAAATACTTCTAATAAAATAATGTGAACCAAAGTCTTTGAGAATCAGTACAAGATGTGTTTTGCAACCTCTTTTCTCTACAATGTAGCTTAACTGTGTTTCAGATGGAGAAGGAAAGCTTAGCCTGGGTCCCCAAGAAGGACCAAGTGGAGTCCCCTGCTGATTCATGTTCAGCAAGTATGCAGAATGAGTGAGCAAGCCACATTTACCTTCCTAAGCCACTGTGATGTGGGGCTGTTTGTCACTGTAGAACAAGACACAGAGCGCTGTAGTGGGTGGCTGTTTGAGTCATGCCCTGAAGCACGGAGCCAGTTGTAGCTGTTACACTTGCCAATGACCTTGAGGTACCTACCCGTGGGGCATGGCTGCCTGGAACCCTTAAGACCTGGGATGCACATATGCCGTTCTCTCTTGGCTACCCCAGTGGTTTGGATGCTGAGATCTTGGACCAAGCAGATCAGTGTGGGACATAGCTCAGCTTTCCTGGACCCTATAATAAATCTCCCATGGTTGTGAGTTAACCCCCAAATAAATTCCTTTGATCATTAAGCTGACTCATGGATTGCTAGGGATTTAATCCCAATATTTGACGCCCAATGTGAGGCAAATTCCAAAGGCCCAGTTGGCTTCTGCCCTCAGCCTCCATGACTGCTGTGGTGTATGTCTAGGACATATGGTGCAGGGTGAGGGATAAGTAGGCAGCTGGGCTAAGGACAGAGTGTCCAGGCCTGGGAAAGGCAGGCACTTCAACAGTGACTGGTAGAATATGCATGGAACCCCACATGTTAAATGATGTGGAAACAGGGAAAATATTGTTCATTTGGAATGACATTGGATTCACTGGCTCAGTTTCAGGAAAGTCTCAAGGGAGGTTAAAGAGGTCTGGAGACCTCCTACATGCTTCTGGAGCTGGTGTCTGCTTTCCCTGTCAAGCAGGATGAAAATGCCGCGTTAATGTCTATGGAAGGAGAACCATGGACTGTGTGCCCAAGGGCTCCTAGGCCTTCTCACAAGGCCCACCGCCCTTGCCCCATATGTTTATGCAGATGTATTGCTGGCGGAAGCTGTACGCACCTTAACTAGATCTGGTCTTTAGAGTCTCCCAAAGGGGGACTGCTGGTCTGGGGTCTGGGTCTGGACTGTGATATAAAGATGTACTTTTAGGCTCTGAAAACAGCTCTTCTGTATTCTCTCTAAGAGGTACCCTGTTGCTGAACCCAGGGTTGATTTTTTTTTCAAACTGTAAGACATGAAATTTGTGGTAAAACTTCCCTCATCCTACTTTATTGTGTTTTCCAGGCCACTGTTGTCTCTGTAAAGAAGGAAAAAAAATGGGTATTCTCCTCCTAATGTTTTGATGGCTGTCTTAGTCAGCTGAGCTAGCAATCCATTTCAGCCTCATACACCTCTGTAGAGGGAAACCTTGGGATGGGATGGGAAGCATTTCACCCATGTCCAGGAGACTTCCTGTGAATTGCAGGTACCTCATCAAGCCTTAGACAGACATCATTATTTAGACGATCCAGAGTCTGATTCTTTTCCTAGCTCTGAAAACATAAATTAGGGTTCTGATTAACGTTTACTAAGTTCTAAGGTCAAAGTGTCTCGGGGCGTAGTATTTTGTATTCCTCAGACAGCTCTCTGTAGCACATTAAAGACACTGATAAGTTCCCATCTAAATTAAAAACTCTTTGACTCAATACATTTACTTAGGGTGGACCTTAACTCTGCATTTTTGAAAGTGATCTGAATTTGACTGTGAGCTGTGATTAGAATGGTAAATGACTATCAACCTGGGAAATAATAAACCTTGACACACTGACTTATGAATCACGGCCATAATTTATTCCTATGAGCAGCACTGCTTTCAGCCTGTCCAAAGGAATAAGTTTGAAAGGTTAGAGATGGGCTACAATTATCCCACCCAAGAGGACTGCGTGGATTCCTTCAAGTAGTTAGCACCTCTCACCTGGGTGGGGGTAGGGAGCTCAGAGGTAAGCAGATGTCCGTGAACTTGGGAGATCCAGTGGGTGTCACTCACAGCTCATTTCAATGTTTCATTTCTTCAATTACACCAGTAAATGAATGTCTGAAGGCGCGCAAGGAATTCCTCTGCCATTGTCCCTGCCCCTTTGGCTCAGTAAATCGGTAGTAGTTTGTTACAGCAGCAATAAGAAGTGAATACAATGCGTTCCTACTATCTGATCTCTAAGCTGCCTGGGCCCATCTATTAAAACATAGAGCATCTATCTGGAAGGAGGTTAGAGCTGAGGATGTGGCTCAGATGGTAGGGTGCTCATGCATAAAGCCCAGGGTTTGGTCCATAGTATCATGCAAACCTTGTGTGGTGGTTGGATGCCTGTCACCCAGCACTTGAGACGTAGAGGCAGGAGAATCAGACATTCAAGGTTCTCTTCAGCTCTATAGTTTGAGATAAGTAAGACCCTGTCTCAACAAAACAAAACAACAAAACAAACAGGGAAGGAAGAGAAAAATTTCAAGTTTGGAAGCCAAAATCTTTCTGTCTACTTCAAGAGTTGGGTTCCCTGTCAGAGCAGTTACCTCATATGGGAATAAGAGCTCCTGGTTGTTACCATACCTGAAGGCAAAGAAGGATCTAGGCCTGCTAGTCCACCACAAACAAGAGTTCTAGAAGGACATGTTGGAATGCAGTTCTAGGGCAGGATCTGGAGACTAGTTTTCCTTAACAGATTTGATCTTACCTTCTGTTGTGTGCCGTGTGGTTGTCTCCATGAACCACACCCTGCCTCTTCTGCCAACTATAGAACATGTCAAGAAATGGCCCCGTTACAGGGAAGTCCTGAGACCAAGGGAATCTGTGAAACCATTGGAAGTTGTTCCTACATATCTTGGATGTAACTAACGGAAACACTCTGATAAGAACGTACAGAGGGGTGAGGGTGCATGCAACACCTTGAGATTTGGAAGCACACCAAGATGTTCCTGGGAGTACTGGTGTGTTGGGATGCCTTGCCCTTTAGAACACCATGGACAGTCTGTGGCAAATGCAGTCTTTTAAAATACATTTTGCCTCCACACACTCCCAACTGCCCTTTATTCTCTTTAGTTTACTTTTAGGGATGTGGGAGGGCACTCTTTGTCTTGTCTCATCACTCGGTGAGCGCCCACACTTTAGAAGTCGCTTTTTGTTGTTGTCTGTTGGGTAGGTTTTGTTGCTGTTGTTTGTTTTGCTGAGACAATATCTCAATTTGTAGCACCAGCTAGTCTTGAACTCACAGTATTTCTGGCTTATCCTCCTGGATGTTCATATTTCAGAGCACGCCACCACACTTGGCTTACAAAAGATGCTTTCCAAAGCCTTTTATATTTATGTTTGCCCATTCATCCCCTCCTTCCTACAGATTATGGCCAGAGGTACTAGGCTGACATATTTGCAGCTATACATTCCTCAGATGACATGACCAATCCACCCTTTTGATTTTCTGAACCATGGTTTGTCAACCAGCATCATCAGGACCACCCAAGAGTTTCTAAGAAATGTAGACACTTGGGCTTCAGCTCAGGCTTCATGAATGATAATCTACATTTTAACAAGATTTTGATCACAGGAACACACAATAAAGTGAGAGACATATTGATATAGAAGGACTGAACCTAGGATGATGCCTCCGTTGGTAAAATGTTTGCCATTGCAGGTATGAGCACCTGTTTGGTTCCCAGGACAAAATAAAAAGTCAAATGTGATGGCATGTGATTGCATGTGCAATCCCAGAGCCGGGGAGGCAGAGACAGGCAGATCCTTGGGGCTCACTGGCCAGCCAGCCAAACATAATATTCTGTGAGATTTCCTCAGCGACAGTACACAAAAGGTGTGGTTTGGAGGAGGCTAAGGCAGCCAAACTCAGTAATGTGTACGAGTTTCCTGTGTGTTACTGGTTTTGAAAGCTTGAAAGGCTCACGAGAACAGCCGAGGCTTGGTATTGTATAGCAGGGCTGAAGAGAGTCTGGGAGAGGCCATTGGTGAGGGTGCAGCTCCAGCTGTATCGGAGACACCATCACACTGCAGATAACATTACCATTGGATGACGACCCAGGATAGCAGTAGCTGTGGAGCTGAGCCAACCAGAGCCTATGAGAAGAGGGGAAAACTGGAAAGCGGAGCTGCCCAGGCCTTTTGGAGCCCAGAAGATCATGAGTCCCAGACATGAGACACTGAGCTGTTTACATATCCGAGAGGAATTTGGTTTTGCTTTGATTTGATTGTGGCTGTGTCCCGATTCTTCCCTCTTGGTTTAATAGTGATGTGTTTGTGTGTGTGAAGAGAACGTGGGGGTAATTGTGTTGATTCATTTTTTGTCAACCTGACGTAAACCTAGACAGAGCTGGGTAGAAGGAATCTCAGTTGAGGGGCTACCTCCATCAGATTGACCTGTAGGCAAATTGTGGGACATTTTCTTGATTATTGATTGATGTGGAAGGGCCCAGTTCACTGTAGGTGGTGCCATCCCTGGGCATTTAGTCCTGGGTGGTATAAGAAAGCAGGATGAACAAGCTATGGAAAGAGCACCAGTGAGAAGCCTCTTCCTCCATGACCTCCTGCCTGCCTCCAGGTTCCCGCCCTGAGTTCCTGCCATGACTTCCCTGGATGATGGACGGTGACCTGTGAGTGAAATAAAGCCCTTTCACCAAGGTTGCTGTCCGTCATTGTGTTAGCGACAGAAAACCCACGGGGGCAGTTAGAACCCTGTGTAGCCCAGGGGGGCAGTTAGAACCCTGTGTAGCCCAGGGGGGCTGTTAGAACCCTGTGTAGCCCAGGGGGCTGTTAGAACCCTGTGTAGCCCAGGTAGCCAGCATCACTTGGATAAGGAGGGAAGATGAAAGGATCACGGGCACAAAGCTAAACTTCATGGATGTTTGGAGAGGATTGGGTAAGAGGAGTGATGTGGTAAGTGCTCTGTGGAAACTAAAGGTTTAGTGCTTCCTTCTTGGGAGACTCCAGAACATCCAAACTCTGCCTCACTGGAGCCAGGGCTCAGCAGGTGTGTGTGGTGTTGGGTAAACATGGAGATGACCAAGGGGAGCAGAGGTAGTTGGGTGTGGTACTACTATTAATACTTCCTCAAACACGGAGTTCCTCTGGTGTCCCTAATCAAGCTCTCTGGCTGGAGCCCAGATCCCCCGACTGTGTTCTCTGGCATGGAGATGGGCCAGTGACCCAAATCTCCCATCAACATCTGGGTTGTAGCCGGTGGGTTTTCAAGCCATGTCAGCAATGGCTCTTTGATTGCCCTGCCTCTTCTCCTGTTGACCTCTTGTCCTCAGACTGGCTTTCTGGTGAACCTCTCAGACCCTGATTCTCTTCAATATGCAACTTGAAGGCTTTGCTCACCAATGACTAAATGGGAAAAGCATACATTTCTATCTGTGATTGAGTTTTCCAAAACCATGCAGGCAAGTTCCTTGACTCCCAACTGCCAGGGATGGAAGACAGAAGATGGGGTGACAGTTCAGGAGTTAGTAGTATTAGGGAAATCTTGAAAGGCAACCTAATTGGGTAAAAAGGAAAAAAGATAGCAATGTGGTTTCACTGGGTAAAAAGCAGTAATAATTGATGTGTTCATGAAAGTGTTTATCATCTATATTTAATTGCTCTGTAGCATAAAATGATTATGTATATTGGTAAATATGTGTTATATTAATACATTGTCACATTAGATTTTCCCACTTAACCCTCTATGTGTTTACGCAGGCTTCATAATTCATTGCTTCTGTAGCGTGGTCATGTTTTTAACTTAGAAAATCAGTGGGCCTTCCTTGGTCTTACGAGCTAGCGGTTCTGTATCTTGACATTGTGCCTGGAGATTCAGGGCAGGGGCAGTCTGGTGGTTTCTCAGCCCAAGGTTGAGTAAACAGATGTCCCGGAGTTGATTTTCCCCAGAATAATTGCATACAATGAGCACAAATGTTTAATTAATCAGGAATCTTGTGCTTATTATCTTTTCACTGGGCTTCCACTGATAATGACCCAGAGGAAAATTCTTTTCCTTTGTGTGAATGATATTTTATTTAAAGGTTTTCATTTCATCATCTGAGCCCCTTCTCCTGCTCACCCCTGCCCCCCCACCCCAGGAAGGGATAGAGTAATACTGACCGAGGAGCCGAGTATTAGAGACTAACAAATGGCAGGCACACCCTGCCCACCTCGGCACCCTACCACCCTGTCTGGCTTGGAGCTGTGCTGAAGTCAGAATAATTTAGTATTTTATATTCACTCCAAGGAAAATTCCCTCCCCCCAAATTAAAGTTGGGAGGAAAGAAGGGCGTGAAGGAAGGCTTGATACATAAAAACACGAAAAGCCAGTTGTGTATGAAATCAGGTATGAGTTTTCAGAACGGAACATAGCAGTCCGGACTGGCTCACTAATGAAAGTCCTGGCCCCAAACCTGGTGCACGGCACCAAACTTTAACCAGGACATTGTTTGCATTAAAGGGCTGAGTTTGCCAGTGGGGAATCAGCAGGGAAACCCAGTCAAGGGCGAACAAGGACGACGGCCCTGATTAATTAAACATCTGCACGGGGCTAAGAGGGAGACTCCCCCTGTCGGTCGTAGAGCCATTGATATTAATGCCGCACGTGGAACTGGGCAAGGCTGTTTGCTAAAACCCACATGTGCCGATGGCTTGGCATTCAGGACACAGCAAGTTACATTTTTCTGTGTTAGATCAGCGTCCTCCAGTGTCCTTAGATGTCAGGGATTCCAAGCAGGACAACGAAGTGCATAACTTAACTTTTCAGGGAGAGGGCAGCTTGAAAACTAGTCTTGATGCATAGGGCAAGCGCAGCAGGTGGTGACGGCCATTGCAGGGAGAGGCTAGTCTGGAGCCCAGGCTGTGGGAGTTTCTCTGTCCTTTGTTTTCTTGTTTGCTTTTCACAGTGGTGGGTGGGGCTAGAACCCAGGCCCTGGGCACACTAGGCCCTTGTTCTGCCACTGACCTACCCATAGCCTCAGCCCTGTTTTACTGTTTTGTTTTTTAAAAAATGAACTAGGGTCCTGCTAAGTTGCCTAGGCTGTCCTTAAACTTGTGATTCTCAGTACCTGGGATTATAGGCATGTGCCACACTGCCTGGCTGTGGGAGTTAACACGATCACCATGAGTTTGGGTCTGATGGAAGCCAAAAGGTTATAAAGTTAAAACAATCCACGATGCAAAGATAAGCGTGGAGGCTGGGAAATCCAAGTTAAAGGCACTGGCAGATTTAATGGGGTCCGTTCCTCATGTTGGTGCTATCTACATGTTCTGAGCTGGCTGCAGGTTCAGCTAAGCCAGTCCCTGGGACTGTTTGGATACTGCAGCTCTCAGTCACAAGGGTAGAGCCTCCTCTGGCCTCATCCCTGGAATGAGGTTCTCACATATGAATGTGTGAGGTGGTCACACATGCAGACCATGGCAGACTGGTAACTGGGGTTGCTTTTAATACACCTAGTGGTGGCAGAAGAGGCAGCTACTGTCATGAGTAGTATGGTTTTTATGACCATTGTACTTGTAGGCCTGTTTTTATGTGGATGAACTGGGCAGAGAGTCACATTCAATTATAGCTATGCTTGTTTGTTATATGTAAACACGGATATAGTGGCTTCATCTGTTGTGAAGTGCTTCAGGAATTCCAACATGTTCTCTACTCTAGATGTGTTGGTTTCAGTGAGTTTAGATTAAGAACACGAACAACAGAGAATAGTGTGTGGGTGGCATGTTAAGGAAAAATGAAGGTCTGTTTGGCCCTGCTTTGCACCAGACACTTCACGTTTGGTCAGGGGTGTGCCCACAGACAGGGAAGAGGGTGACAGGCTGTGGGCTTTTCACCACAGGATTCAGGGGACTTGACTCACTTCCTTTTCTGAGCTGCAGACTGTGACGCTTGTGGTGATGGCTCGCCACACTGGTGTGGGGCTGCCCGCTCCTTCCCTGGATGCCCGATGTGATCTCTGCCAAGGTGGCCCCTCTTGCCTTTCCTTTTAGGGCACAGACAGACTTTTGAAGAGGATGGAGGGGAAATGGACATGAAGGTTAATGGACTTCAAAACAGGGAGCGTACGGAAATATTGGATTCCCATGCCTCAGATTCTGTTTTCTAGTGCTCAGTGGTACAATGCAGAAGAAGAACCAAATGCTGTCCTGAGTTTAAGAGGTCACCTCACCTTATGCAACCATCAGTAGCGGAGTTTTGCTTACAGTCTGTTCTTTCTTGATAGTGGCGATGGCTTAGCTTTAAAATAAAATTTATGTTGAAGAACATTCATTGAAAAATGGATTCTTTGGCCTGCATTTATAAAAATAACCTCCCAACCGGAACACAAACACATGGTCCACATATGTGGGCATCCTACTGGTCAGAGACTCCTTCTGAATTTCCACAGAAAGTAAATTATTAACCTAGTTTTAAGTAACATGGGAAATTTCAAATAAATAGTAAATTTAATATTTCACGTCGTAAAAATATCTTTTAAAACTGTTCGTTGGAACTAACAGAATGCGTTAGGTTGTGCTTGTACTGAGCAGCAGGCCCAGCTTTCATTGTATATGCTGGAAACATCTCTCCTAGCTACCCTTGCAGTGTTTATTACAGAATGCTAAATTACCTGGATCTCACGGCTTTCTCACTCAAACTCGATTTCTCCATTGCCAGAGAGCCATCCTCTCAACTGGATCTGTGCAGGGCTGGAGGGAAATTGGATGGCCAGGGAAGTCAATCAGAGGTGTAAATTCCTCACAGGCCTCCCGAGGACAGCCCAGAGAATGTGTTTCCCAGCTGCAAGAAATAGCCCGAATTCTAATCTCAACCACTTCCTGAGGACTGAGTATGACCTCAGGAAGCTTTGATGAGGCTCAGCTAGGAAAACTTGATGAGGTGGAATGGACCATGCTGACATCCTCAGCCCTCAACCCAGGGCTCTGGGAGAATATGGTGGTTTGTGGTGCTCTGCTATCTAGGCAGCCCACAGAGCAGGGCAGACCCCAGCTCGCTATACTCAACTCCTACTGCTTGCTCTCCAGGAGGGGCAGCATAGTCAGTACCATTCAGTTCACAAAATGGCACCAAATGGGCCCCGAGAGAAACATTCTCGAAAGCTTTCTTGTCTAGGAATGCATCTGAGCAAGCCAGGGGAATGTTATGCATGGCATGCATGGAAGGGCTTTCGCCCCATCAATAGTCTAAACCACATTCTTTCTCCAAGAGAAGGTGGCAGGAGGGAAAGGCAAAGTTCAAATGGGAAGGACCTCCCCTGGAGTGACCGGTTGGCAGGGAAAGTGGTTTAAGAATGGGCTTCAGGATCGTGGAAAACGGGACACCATATGAAGGACTTGTAATAATAGGCTGGTACCGGAAAATGAGACGAGCCTTGAGAGTTGACTAGATTATGGCTTGCAAACTTGGATGATGAGGAGCGTAAGAGAGTATGGAGGACCAGCAGTAGGGAGAGGGCTAGTGACTGTCTCCAGGAGACCAGGAAGTCTCAGGGAGAGGAGCCATGGCTTCCACGTTACTTCCCAGACCTGGGGACTGATTTCCTCATCTGTGCAGGGGAAGTTCAGTCACAAGGCAGAGAAATCCTGTTATCTCCAAGAAGCAAACAAGAGTTTCATCGTCAGAGCATGGAGTAGCTCCCAGAACCGAGGAAGAGGCAAGAGTTAGGGCAACAAAAGGAATATGGCACCACAAGGACAATGCCAGGAATTTTAGGGTATAGGTTCCAGGTTTAATCAGCTCTAAATGTTTTCTATGGTAACTCCACTCTTGCCCAAGATCCACAGTTTCTGAAGGGCAATTCCAGTTGGTTTAGCTCGGGTCATGTTCCCAGCTGTTGGCCAGAGGAGGGCTCCCAAACCTTAAGCAACGGGAGAAAGATTCTTCAGGACAAAATTGAGGTGCTGTTGTCAGAGAAGCTTGGGAAGCAGGAATACCAGGGTCTATTCTACAGAGTTAGGCCAGAACCTTCCAGCAGGCATTAGCTCAGGTTCCGCTGAATTCTGGGAGGAAAGGGTTCTGTGCGCAGTCAACACTGCTGCTGTTTACAAGGATCTCGTTTACTTTTCAGTTACCACCCCCCCCCCCCCCAAAAGGAAACTGAGGACAGAGAGAGAGACTCAGGAAAGCGGCTGCATTCTCCTAACACCCTGGGACCGGGATCCAGGTGTGGTGCCTCTCAGCAAACATGCCTCTTGGTTGTCTGTGGAGCCCACACAGAGAGCTCAGGGAGGCAGGAGCTGCAGTGGTATTTCCTAGCTTGATGCTGCCCCAGAATTATGAATGTCGGACATGAGCACAGTAGAGTTTTTTTTCACCTAACTAAGCCTTTTAATATAAATTTGAATTGGCATGCGTATCCCTCTCATATTTCAAATATTTTCAGTAATGCTAGAAGAAGGCAAATGTGCCACCCACCTAGTAGCATTCCCAGCAAGAATTACCTGGGCACAGGGACGCACAATATATGGTAATGGATTATTGGCTCTGCCGCCCCCTTTGGGGCCCTGCAGGGTGATGTGTCTTTGTTTCTGGAGTGAGGTGGGGTCGGGGCTCCAGATGCCAGGTTCCCACTGATAGTCTGTCTTTGAGACCCTCTTATGATGAGATGCGAAGATTTAACGTGTTAAGAGGGGAAGCTACCTGGTTTGATACACACACATTTGACACATTCCGCACATTCCTGTGCTTGAATAATGCCGCCTGTAGGCTGGCAAGCCGGTGCTTTGCATTGTGGTTAGCCTCTTCTTTTCAAAACCATATTGTGGGAAAGAGATCTCAGACATTTCTAAATCAAGTCTGCTGGACTCTACCTTTTGGTTAGCTGGCCCCTCCTGAGACCTTTCCTGAAGAAAATCTCGACAGTGCTTGAGAAGACTCAACTAGAAGAATTATAAATTTACAATAATAATGGTAATCATAATCATAAACTAGGCAGCATTTTGTAGGATGAGCTGTTTTCTTGGTTCCCATATCATCTTGTCTATGGCTCTCAAGCTAATCAAGTAATTCATAATAGCATTTGGAGATACATCCATTAGCTTGTGTCTTCAGACCAAAACCCATGAAGGGCATATTAAAAAAGATTCTATAGGATGATTTGAAGTTCATGTACTTTAATATATTATTGAATATAACATCCAAGTTCACAGATGGCTCCTTGCCCTTCCTGGACCACAGGCATATCTGGGCCAGGAGCATCTAGGGGTGAAGGTGTCTGTCCTCTGTGACCAGACTCTGATTTCTGAACGGAAGATCATTACCTGCTCTGGTCTACACGCACATTCAAAGTTCACTCCAAGTTCTGAGGCTTCATGAGGACTTTCAAGAGCGGTTGCTTTCCGCTAGCGGTTTTTGCTGCCTTGTCTGCCTCCCGTTTCTTGTTTCTCTGGGAAAGGTTTCTTTCTTTTGGCATGGCCTTGCAGCTTTCTGTCTCTCTTTGAACACTTTTTGCCTGCTGCCTCTGTGTGCTGCTTTCCCCCTCACAATAGGCTGGAGCAAATGTTTGATATTTTTTCAACCAACATTTGTTCAATATCTGCTACGTCAGTCACTGGGCTAGGCGGGGTGTGGATGAGCAGCCTCCCAATCTGATCAGAGTTGAAAATAAACTATACCACTGTGCAAAATCTGCTCACCCTGGTCTTTCTTGTGACACGACCAGTGTCCCTCTCGGTTATACAAGCTTATTCTTACCGTCAGTAATTTTATGCCCACGTTGGGGGGTTGACAATCACTGAAAGCAGGGCTCTGGATAGGAGCAGCGAAGAAGAATAATTACGGTTGCAGAGCTGCTGTGTCCTCTAACGATCTCCTCCTTCCTCTAGGCCCTCTTGCCATGTTTCTTTGCAGAACAAAGGGAATTTGTAAAGTACTGAGACTTTGTCTGCAGATGGCTGCATTAGACATGGATTCTTGACCCAAGGTGACCCACTGGGTCTGGAAGCACAGAAACTGTGTGAGTTGTCTAGAGAATTCGATTTGGAAAGGCAAGGGGTTCTGAATAATGAAAGCTACGTTTTGTAGTTTCCATGCCAGGCCAGGTGCGGGTTAAGGAAGGTAGCAGCACAGATCCAAACAAACAAAAATACAACAGGACAAAAGCCACCCCAAACCCCAAATTTATCTTTCTTAATTGGGTTTAAAAAGTGTCTCTTAACTCAACTAGAGTCCTCTGCATTACTTGGTCCTGGAGTCTGAATTTATGCTATGTATGTGATTCCAGACCAAATGCCTATATGATGTCTAATTTGTTTGTGTGGCATTTTATAGGTTATTCCCTCAACCCAAGTAACACTAGGTCTCTTCAGATTAAGCCCTCCCGAAGACAAGCTCATTTTCCAAAATTACCAAGAGTGCTCGGGAACAACCTTTTTTGTGCATCATCAGGTAGAGGCTATAGCAGAACTAGATAGAGCCTGAAGAACCCCAGTTAACAGACATATTACAGAAGGAGGTTTCAATATTCTTAAAATGTTTACAGGCATAAATTAATGGGTCAGAAATGTAATCAATGACTAAGATGCCATGTGTATCGGTTACTTTTCGGTTGCAGTAAAAAGACAACATGACCAAGGCAACATATAGAGAAAAGGGTTTATCTGGCTGATGGTTCCAGAAAAGTAAGAGTCCACTATGGCTGGGAAGCATGCAGCAGGGGCAGGAACTGGATGCTCCCATCTCAACTGAGAAAATGAGCAGGAAGCAAAAAGAGCAAACTGGGAGTCATGTGAGGCTTTTAAGTCTTAAGGTCCTCAGTCATTACTGTTTCCAGCAAGGCTGTACTCCCTGAACTTCTCTAAACAGAGCCACCAAACAGAGGCCAAGTGCTCAGATACCTTGAGCTTATAGAGGACATCCTCATTTAAAACACTATACCACGTAAAAGGAAAATACAGCTGAGATTAAAGAAATTAAACTTTTGGATATGGTAACTATACAGTTATCAACTTTAATGGAGTAGATATGGTTAAGGAAAAAAATCCAGTGGACTGGGAGATCTAATTCTAATTCAGGTAGCATCACAGAAATAAAAACCTAAGAAACCCAAAACAGTACAGAGACCAGGAGAGTTTCAGAAGATAGGAAACGAAGAATAAATACTCGGAGAAAAAGTGGTAATTTTATAACTATTAAAACATGAAAGTATTTAGAAATCACAGAAAGCCATGAACTGAAAAAGTATAAATTCAAACTTTAAATCCATTATAATAAAATTAGAAAACCATGAAGCTAAAAATCTTCTTAAAACAACCATAGAGAAAACTTCCCCTGGAGGAAATATGATTAGATAGGCAGAACAGTCCTCAGTAGCACTCCCAGAACCCCCAAAGTAATAAGATGATATGGCCAAAATGCTATTTAAAAACCATGTCAAACTTTTAATTCTATATCCAGCTAAAATACCACTCAACAACAACAACAAAATCAAGTTTTGTTTTCATAAAGACTTTTAGGAAGAAATCACTAAAGTATTTATTTCCAGTAGAAAAAAGTTGAACCAAAAAAGAAAGAATGAGATACAAGAAGGGAAATTAAATCTGAACAAGCATTTCCTATAGGAAGTGATAATGTTGGTTATTGTTGGTTATAGAAAGTGAATGAGATATTGGGTGCCAAATCAATATCAGGGAGATGGGAGGAGACAGGCATTCTGAAGATTTCTAGGTGAAGAGAAATGATTGATACTTTCAAAGTCAAGATGTGTGTTAAAAATATGAGAGCACAAATATACAAATGAGGTGTTAATTACCGACTAATAGAACAAGAGAAGATGAAATAATGAAAGCTTGGTTTGTTTTTTAAAAGTTTGGAAAAAATAAAGCAAAACTCCTATGGTGAGGTAAACACAAAATAAGGCAATACAAGTAACTCCTAGCACACATGAAATCGGACTCAGTAAACATGCATGAAAAGTTACAATTTATGTGGTTTATTAGAGATTCGCCTGAAACAGAAGGACAGAAAAAAGAACAAAAGCAGAAGAGTGAAAGAACCCTGTCAGACCAAGACTACAAGAAGGCTGAACACAGGGAAATTTATGCCAGATATAAGGCCAAGTTCATGATTAGGGATAAAGGCTAATTTAAAAAAAATCTAATATATACTATTATGTTGGTACAAAATGAATTATGGTTTTGGATCGTAATTTTAAGTCGTTACAACTAGGCTCAAACATATTTTTATTCATCAAAATAAGAACCATCACAGCCAACACAATTTTTCTCATGGGATATGGGATATACGTTTGTTTGCTCCTGTAGCATCAAATCCATGCTTCAGGATTCGATGAAGTCTTCTCGAAAGCCTTTTCCGCATCATGTTGCTTATGGAAGCATTTTTTTTTCCTGAAAAAAAAATTGTTCAGATGCTTGGAGAAGGGTTAGTCAGTTAGTGAGAGGTCAGGTGGATATGTGGTGGATGAGGCGAAATTTCATAGCCTAATCCGTTCAACATTTGAAGCTCTGGTTGGTGGACATAAGGCTGGGAATTGTCATGGAGAACTGGGCCCTTCACTGCTGGCCACTGCTAGCTACCTGCAGAGCAATCGTTGGTGCATCTCATGCCTTTGCAGAGCACACTTCTCAGATGTAACGGTTTAGCCGAGATTCAAAAAGCTGTAGAGAAGTGGTCCTCAACCTTCCTAATGCTGAGACCCTTTAATACAGTTCCTCATGTTGTGGTGACCCCCCACCATCAAATTATCTCATTGCTACGTCATCACTGCAATGTTCTAGGGTTGTGACTCATTATGTAAATACCTGATATGCAGATGGTCTTAGGCAACCCCTTTGAACCCCAAAGGGGTGGAGACCCACAGGTTGAGAACCAGTGTTTGGAGGCTCAGACCAACTACAGACCACCAAACAGTGGCTGTGGCTACCCCTTTCTGGTGCACATTTGGCTTGGGGAAGTACCTCTTCATCTAACCACAGAGCCGGTCATCACTGACTTTCATGAGTTTGTGTGTGTCACGTCAGTTCAGAAGTGTTTCCTAAGGAAGAATGACCATTTGAGAGAGTGGTTTTGTGTGTGTGTGTGGGGGGGCTCTGCCCATGAGGCACTCACTTACCAAGCTTTTTCATCTTCCCAATTTGCTTCAAATGCTGATTGCCATTGAATGGTCCACGGCAATTTCTCCTATAGTTAGAGGAGGTTCAGCTTTGAGACTGTTCTGAGTTGGTCAGCTATTGCAACTCACGTCTTTAAGACTCTTGTCTCTGGTCAACACTTCTTGAAACATTGCTGGCACTACACGCTCCTCAGGAGTTCCTGGGCCAAAATGCCTTGTCGCTGTGAATTGTCTGTGCTTTACAACCCATTTTGAACTTGAGTAAGGAAATTACTCAAATTTGCTTTTTGTCTAACACCATTTCCATAGTGGCAAATAAATACAAAGTAAACAGCAAAGTAATGAGTCATTAGCCAAAGACACAAAGCAAGAAATGTGCCTTAAAACTATGCACACCATAACCACGTTTATTACAAATCTATTCCAATATCAAATGACAAATTTCAACAATGTGGAAACCACAGTTACCTTTGTACCAACCTAATCATGTCACAGCACAAAGAAAGTGCACACTCAAGTCCCAGGAGGAAGTGTCAAATGGCAACCATAGTATATGCTTTAACATCTGTGTCTGTGAGGTAACGCGTGTTTAAAACGTTGTCGAGGAAGGTACTTTGAGTACGTCAGTTTATGAATGACAATGATAATTGCCCACACAGTGTTTCTGGTTGCAGCAGAGGGCTTGTTCTTGGAATTCCCTTCTTCTTGGAATTCATCTGTGAAGGTAGACGTTCCCCGAGGACACTCTTCCATGGGGGAGGGAGCCGGACTCTGTGACCTTCACTCTTACCCATGCAGGACTCAGGGAGGGGTGATCTGAGCCCGGGAATACTGCTGACTCTTAAGTAACTCAGCTATGGTTTTTCCCTCTTCTGCTTTTTAAATTGATGTGAGCTAGCATGGCCTCAAGATTCGTCGCAGAGCTGAGGCAGCAGAAAGTCCCATGCATTAGTTAGGACACAGGCTAAACTGCTGTCACAAAGACACTGAGAAATGCCACCGCTCAGATGGGATTGTTTAGGGAGTCATGTAGTAGCAGGTGGGCGGCACCTGGCAGGTAGGTGGCGCTGCTCCTTTAAGCCACCAGCTTCCTTCTGTGTTGCTCTATCTGCCTAGAGTGTTGATCTCCTCTTGTTTCCCACATCTGCATCCAGCCCACTCAAGGGAAGGACAAACACCTTCTTTCTTTTCGAACATCTCACCTAGAATTTGCACACATGACTTTCACTGCTCTGTCTCCCCTTGGAAACTGGTCACGTGGCCACTCTGAGCAGTACAGGAGTTGGGAAATACTGTTTCCCTCTGTACACCATTTTCTTGTTTGGTATGCTTGTGCTTCTGAGGGTGGTTTGGGAGAGTTCTACTGTCAGGAGGATCAGACTGTGTGACAGAAGGAAATGAGCAGTATCTGCCATATATTCCTAACCATAGGTCATATGGTACCTGTGAGGGACATCAGAGCCTCTCAGAACCTCAACATCGCCATCTGGAGGACTGTCTATCAGAGGTATTAGGAATAGCAACAAGATAAAGAGAGCAGATACAAAGGGTAGCTGGCTTCTCTGTCAGCCCCTTTGTCCTGCGACCCCTCCTCTGCATAGCCCAGAGGCCCCGGCCAGGCACACTAGCACTTGCAGGCCACTGGTACTGAGCCAAGATGGCCAGCAGTTGGCCTGATCTGCCTCTGGCTGCGGTTCCTGGGGTTCCCTTTCTTCCTCCTGCACCTTCTTCTCATTCCTGCACCTCCCTCGTGGAGGAACTCTGCAGATTGATGGCCTGTCACCTAGAAGATGGAGACAGACCCCAAATCCTGGGTTCTTAAAGGAGAGGATTAATGAGACCTCGGAGTTGTCTTGGTTCCTGTTTCAGAATGGCCCGTGGCAGGCAGAGAGAGCCAGGCGGCTGCGGGGCTTTGGTCGGTCACGCTGCCCTGAGTGTGACCTGTCAGGGTTTGTTTGAGATCTCCGTGCCCAGTGATGCAGGTCACAGTGATGCGGTGCTCCTCCCAGGAATCTGATTGTTTTCAGTTGTGAAGTGCAGGAGCTTGGATCTGTCCGAGCAGAGGGTTAAATCATGAAGTGTTTTACAAGGGCGGCTATAGGGAATGCCGGGTTTTCTCCTTATATGGCTATTTTTCTCAGTCCAAAATCCCGGGGTGTATTTTACGTGGCTGAAATACACAAATGGAGTCACAGTCTTAGCCAAACATGCTATGTGGCTTTAAAATTAACAAGCCTCTCTCTCCTTCTGTACCCTAAACACACCCGTGTGTACAGTTTCTATTGAGACCGAGGAAAGACTCTTTCCTTTTTAGCAGCTAAAAAGAATATTTGTGAGGGATGAATTTCTCTAATCTCATTGCTTTGTGCGTGAGGATATTTCTTTTGTGCAAGCATGTGGGGCAAATCTAAGTGTCGCAATTTCAATGAGTGGCTTCTGTGGGTGTAGCTAGGGGCACAGTAGTAGAACGGAGCACAAACGTTAAAATACAAGGGGAGATGTTTAGTCCTTCCTAAGCTGACGCTAGTAAGGTCAGGAGCAGCACAAGGTGAGTGAACACTGAGCTTGCCCCAGGTATGAAGAGGAAGGGGTCGTCACTGCATACTGTACCGTCCTGGACAGTTTGTGGGAGACACGGGGATTGTGCTAGCTGAATTTTGTCAAGCAGGTCAGGGAGAACAGGGGAGCATTCTTGGTGCAGAGGGAAAAGCCTCAGGGGAAAAAAAAGGCATAGATAAGCCACCTGAGACAATTTAGAAGTCAACAAATAGCCCCCGTGTCTAGAAAACAAAATGGTGGAAGAAAAGGAACGTTCCGTAGCAGAGTGGAGGTGTCAGGGTGACTTTAGTGCATATGACTCAGTCCCAGAAAGCCAGGCTGCAGTTAGTTGAATAGAATGATGTTCATATTTTGAAATGAAACGACTGCTTCACTTCCTCTTCCTGTTTCTTTTCTTTGTTGTTGTGTCATCGAACAGTGTCCCATGCCGTCCGTCTGGATTAGAGCTTGCTACGTAGTGGAGGCTGACTGTGAACTAATTCTTCCACTTCTTCCTCTCAAAGGCTAGGACTAAGGTTTGGGCTCCCATGCCCCGCCTCAGAGAAGATTTCTTAGTTGAGTTCTAAATCAGTCAGATAGCAAGACTTGTCTTAAATAAAACAAAACCAAATCATGACTCCTTATTGAAGTTTCCCTATTGGTGAGAAATGCCGTTTATCGCCGAATATTCTAAAACTCATACTGCAAACCCAGGTTTTTCTGGGAAAGGTGACAAAATTATACTCATTGTGGACAGGGGGAGAAAAGCAGGGTGACAACTTGGCCTTGGATGGAGATCATTTATAAGCTTGAATAAAAATAAAAATGTACATTTTGAGCCATTTTGGAAATCTGTGTCTCCAAACATCTACTTTCTGGGTCTCACTTAATGCAAGATAGAGCTGAGATTATTGTATCTACTTGGTGAAGGAACAGCTGAAGTGTTAATGACTGTCCCAGACTCACTCAGCTGGTTTGGGGAGAAGTGAGACTTTCTGGAAGCTGGAAGTATCCAGCGAGTGTCTTTGGGATAGTGAGCAGGCGGGAGGCAGACTCCAATGAGCTAGAGACACAGCCTGGGCCGAGCCCATCAGAGCCTGGAAAACATGAATTGAGAGCAAGAAGGCTGGGGATGAGGCAAGAGACAGAAAGACCTGTGCAGGCCTGGAGACAAGGTGCTACCAAATTGAGTGGCCGCTCGGAAGACCACCTAGCAGGGCCAGCTTCTGGGCAGGCCTTCCTGAGTAGTGGTGCTGAGGAGTGCAGGCGGTAGGCCTCCCAGGTTCCCTGAGCAAGTCAGTTCACCTATCTGTGCTGTAATTGCTTCCAGGGGGAAAAACCACGTGGACTACAGCTCCAGAGAGCAAGGTGTGGAGGTTGATCGAGGGGATCTGGAGAGCATGGAGCTCAGTCCCCGCTCAAATTCGGTATGGATCATGTACGGTTGCCACCAAGAACTGCCACTCAGGTGAGTAAGCAATGGAGACCTGCCCTGCCGCTTCTCTACGTGAGGCTGCTGCTGGTGATGAGGGCAAAAGGCTCCCAGGGAGGGCTCCGTGGACAAAGAGTCCCTTTATCATCACTGTGAGTGCACATTCACTCTGTCACACACGCCAGGTAAAACGGAGAGGTTTCTTTCGGCTACAGATGCACTATAGGTGAACAAAGTTTATCAGAGAAAGTATCTCCTGGCAGGTGTCCCCCTGTGAGCCTGACAAGGACCACTTGAGACTGCTGTGGCTTTTCCCTATTAAAAACCTCCTGAGATACCCCAGGGGGCTCCCAGGCTCTCAGGTTGCTTGCATGGGTGTTGAGTGAGTGTTCTAATTGGGAAGTGTGACCACCCAGATCATCTTTGGTGCACAATCAGCTCTGGAGCATTCTGAGGCCACAAAATGATGAAGCTAGAGAGATTGGAGAGAAAAATTGGGATACACATGGGACTTTAAACTTTTTTCACTATCAAAATACCTAATATATGCAAATGTGAAAGATAATTCATTCTTGCCTCTGGAGAACAAACCATTATTCTACGTTTCCACACTATTATGAATGCCATCAATGTGTCCTCTAGTTTTTATACCTTGCATGACTCTATAGTTAATTTATGGTGACTGTCATTGGTACTGTATTACCAACTTTTGTTTAGGGTGTCAAAAAAGCATCAATAAATTACTTTTACAAAACCAGTCACAGACATGAGTCAGTACTGATGTAGGAAGTATGGCCAGTCCTGAGAATGGCAGCCCCTCTCTCTGCCCTATTTGCCAGTGTTCTTCCAGAGTACCATTGGGGTGATTTTTTTTTTACCCATACATTTTTGAGTCATGCTTCTAATAAGTGGGGCATGGGTTCATAAAGTCCCATTTCCCTATTTGTCTTGTATTGTTTTTAAATGCATACGAATTGGGGTCAGCACTGTAAGGGCCACATAAATCCGTTTTTCAAAGACCAAAACAGGATCTTTCTGAGGACAGACATTGAGCTGGCCCTGCTGGAGATGTCTGAATATCAGATGTAGCTCTGTTCCAGGTGTCTCCTTTCTTGGACCCTTTCTCTAATTTTACTCCCAGAACCTCAGCTAGCTACACATCTCTTATGTGAATTTGAGGGCGCTTTCAAGGAACCAAAACAGACTCTTATAATGGAGCTATTAGGACAGCGAAGGTCTTGCTTGAGGTTTAGAGAACAATGTATTGCTCTGGAATGTAGAACTGTCCATTCTACCCGTATTAACCCGTGTTCCAGGGTCTAGGAAACTTGGTTAACATGGGTACACCTAGTGTGTGTGTGTGTGTGTGTGTGTGTGTGTGTGTGTGTGTGTGTGTGTGTGTGTGTGAGAGAGAGAGAGAGAGAGAGAGAGAGAGAGAGAGAGAGAGAGAGAGAGAGAGAGAGAGAGCCGTTGCTCCAGGGAAAATGGTGCCATTTATTCTGAGAATGTACAGAGACAGCGTCTGATTGGGAAGAGGCCTTAGGTCATTTATCTCTCACTTGTAAAATGAGGAGATAGGTGTGCTCCCCAGTGAGCTGTCTCCCTTCTGGTCTACAACAATACACCACTTCTTTTCACAGAGAAATGTGCTTCCAACAGGGGAAGGAAGGCACGGCTGGGAAGGAAGGGGATCAAGCGACTTTCATTGAAGGATTCATTTTTGATTTAAATATTTTGTTCTAATCTCCAACTTCCTTTTTAACTTGGCAGAATGACCAAAAGAAAAACAATGTTCCTCCCTAGCCCAGTTTACAGTTCGCCGGAGCAGAGGATCTGGTTACCGCTTTCAAATTGTATACGTTGGGTCCTTCAATATATTAGGGTGTTTTTTTTCTTTCTTTTTAAAATCTATTGCTTGTATACCCAGGGTTTTATTTTAGTGGCATGTCAGAGAGGATATGGTGAAAAAACCCAGGAGGAAAAAAATATAGATCAAATATAGCCAGCGATTTAATACCCTTTCTTTCTTTCTTCCTTTCCCTTTTTGTTTCTCTGAGCAGGTCATGGAAGTTCTCAGGAGTGATACATCCTGTAACTGTAAACAGATGTAATCCCCTGGCTGTGACACCAGCAAAAACTCCCCTTCACACTGGACCCATGTGCAGTCATTTTGTTCTGTGGCACCAGGGTGAAGTGACAGGGGGGAGCTGCTGTGGGACGGACTTAGGCACGCCTTCCATGCTCTGCAATGGTTTTCACTTGTTTTTTTTTTTGCAACTCCCATGCTGTCCTGGGAGTCTCTGGTTGGAAGGGAAAAAAACCAGGGTGCTGCCGCTGGAGGTTTGCCTCTGGGGTGGGGCCTCCTCTGAGAGACCCTAACTTACCGCTTCCAGCCTGAGGCTTCATGGTCACTTCGGGACCCAGGATGAGGATGACTGTGTCCAGATTTGGTCCCTGCTCTTTTCAGTGTTCATTACAATGGGTCCTGTGAGTCATGTGTGATAATCTCAGCCTCTAGAGAAGCTGAAGCAGAAGGACCACAAGTTCAAGGTCAGTCTGAGCAACTTAGATGTCTCAAAATAAAAAGTAAAAAGAGGATGGGGCAGAGAGCTCAGTGATGGGTATCCTGTGAGATCCCTGTCTGTTTCATATGCAACCGGACTTTCACAGTTTGTCTGCAACAATGTAAAAAGTGTATTTAGCTTCATGGTGTGGTTTTCCAGTGTCAATAGGAAATCCCAGACTAGATAATGTCTTGTTCCCATCTTCTGAGAAGCACAGACAGAGATAATGATTGGAGTGCAAGTGGCTCATTTAGGGACAGTCCCAGGAGAGCACAGCAGAAGCCTGGGAACGAGACAAGGAAGGAGAGGAGGCCATTGTGGGCAACTGGGTCTCAATACTGCCAGGAGGATTTCTTGGCCTCGGCACCACTGATGTTTAGACAGAGATAATTCCTTATCGAGGGGCTGTCAGGTAAACTGTGAGACGCTTAGCCAGCTGTTAGTCCTCAAGTGTGGGTGGTGCCCCCCTTCCTATGCTATGACAATTGAAAGTGTCTCCAGACAGAATTCTAGGGACGGGCACCATCTCGGGTTCAGAACTACAGGAACCAGGGAGACTCTGGCACGGGATATCTGCTGGGCATATACCACATGGCAAGGGCCACCAATGAGGCCTGGTGTGTCTACTGCGTTCCCTTCTGGAGTTTGGGGAGGCCAAAGAAAGTGTTGGTTGTAGTAGCTGCTAGAATGAGGCAGGCCCCAGTTCAAACCCAGGGAAATCGTTGGCTTTGGTGACTCTTCCCTATTGCCGAAAACTCCAGTTAATCTCGTGTTCTCTTACTTTTCACCCAAACTTCCATTCCAAGCAAAGTTTAGATGAGTGCAAGTCTCCCTCCCTGTACTATTTGAAAGGTCTGAGAGAACCTGAGCCAGTTGAGAGAAAGACAGTCTCCTCAGTGAATGCAGTGAAGCTCTTGTGAACCTATTTTGCATGGCGTCTTGGTCATCATCTAGAGACAGCTCAGAGAAGCAGAGAACAGATTTGAAGACAGCTCTCCCTGGACCTAGTAAGAAGAGTGGACTTTTTGCCATATGGTTTTACTCACAAAGTTGGGCAGAATGTAGGCAGAAGCATCTTTTTGGGGGATGAATGCTGGAAAAAGCTACAAACAAACAGGCAAAAAAAAAAAAAAAAACCAAGTAAGACAAAAAGAAAATAAAAAGTGCACAAACAACATGGAGTCCATTTTTTTTTTTTTTTTGGCCAACTATACTGGGCATGGAGCCTGCCCTGCGGAATGGTTGATATACCCAGTGACACTCCGTTGGAGAAAACTGATTTTCCCTTTGTCCGCAGGAATCAATTACAGACAGCTTCCTGGTTAGGGGTGGGATTTTGTGTTTCCTTCCTCAGTGCTGGGATTTTGTCTGGTTTGTACCTGTAGTGCCTCTGACTCTTACAATCTTTCTGCCTCCTCTTCCACATAGAACCCTGAGCCTTGGGAGGCTGGGTTTGAACAAGACAGCCCATCTAAATCTGAGTGCTCCAAAGTCTCCCCCTCTCTGTCCGTTGTTGTCCAGTTGTGGGTTTCTTTCTTAATTACTATCTACTGCTAGAAGAAGCTTCTCTGATGAGGTCCGAGCAATGTTCTACTCTATGGGCGTAGCAATATATCAATAGCAGTCATTTTATTGCTGTATTCTTTTGGCAGAATATTAGTGTTAGGTTTCCCCTAGGCCCGTGACCTATCTAGTCTCAGGTTCTTGGCCACTTTAGAAGTGTCACATATGGATCCATCGCATGGAATAGACCTTAAATTCAATCCAAATGTGGTGGCACTTCCGCAATGTTTGTGTCTTATTGTTCCTTCCAGCTATTCTTTACCCTGTCCCTTCTTGTACTCTCCTTCCATCGTTTATCTGTACATTTTCTCAATAAGTCCTAAACCTACCCCATTCACTGAGCTCTATCCCACCCACTTCCCACTCCTCAGGTCTCTTTCTGCCCTCAGTGTGGAACTGTCCACTATGGCCTCTTCACCACCTCCTGCCACCCTTCCATGCAGCCATCCTGGTACTTGTATCTGATTAATACCATATCCTCAGAACTGGCCTCCCTGTCTCTCAGCTTCTAATTCTTCATGCCCTACCCATGGCCATATGGCCAATCTTTTAAAAGGAATTATCATCATACTCCATTTGAAATTTCCAAAGAAGTGCCACTAATTTCATCATTCAATCAGAGATACCAAATCTGTTGTTGCTTGAGGAGTTAGAATATCAGCATGGTTGCAAATTGATCCTACTTGGATCCAAATCCTGTCCCTTCAGATAAATTATTTATCCCTGTTCAACCTCAGTGTGTAACTGGACATTTCCTGTCCTGACCACCCAGTCCCAAATAATCATTCAGAGGCTTTAATATTACTTATAAATGCTTGGTCAATAGCTCAGGCTTGTTACTAGCTAACTCTTAAATTTAAATTAACCCATAATTCTTTTAGCCACATGGCTTGGTACCTTTTCTCAGTACAACATTCTCATCTTACTTCTCTATGTTTGCCAGCAGCTCTCTGACTCTGCCCTTTTCCTTCCCATCATCCTTAGTTTGGTTGCCCCGCCTATACTTCCTGCCTGGGCACTGGCCAATCAGCATTTTATTAAACCAATTCGAGTGACAAATCTTTACAGTGTACAAGAGGACTATTCCACAGCATCAGTGTTGTCAATTGTGGATTAAGATCAACAGTACCTATGCTCAACAGTTTCCCCTCACCCATGCTTTCACTTTTTGTAGTATCTGTTTCTCACAGTCAATCATGGTTCCCAAATATTCCTATAGTACAACAGAAACCAAAAGAGTTCAGAGGGAATGATTCCACTCACGAGACTCTACTACAGTTACTGCAATAATTTCTGTCATTCTTATTTATTTTGTTAATTTCATAGTTTGTTCTGCCTAGTTTATAAATTAAACTCTACCATAGGTTTGAATGTGTAGGAATACACAGCATACACAGAGGTCAGGGTTGCCTGTGATTTCAGGCCTTCCCTGGAGTCTTGGCACAGATCCCTCACAGATGCCAGAGGAACTGTTGTAGTTGCATCAACAGAGTGGAGCTCATTAAGATGTCAGTAAGTGTTTTCTGCCATTATTGGAGACTGGTTTCCAGGACTGTCATGGGTATGCTGTGAGGTGGCATTTGTTGAAGAGCCCAACATATACATTTATAATCTGTTCTGGCCTGGGTAGGAGTTTGGGGCCCAGAAAGGACTAACACATTGCCAGAACCAGCAGGTGAGTTCAGGGAACAGAACCCCAGTTGAAAGGACAGATGAAAGGTGCCCAAGAGGAGAAGGGGTATAAGGCTGTGCTGTGCCTGATGATAAGCTCACAGGGAGCCAGACAAAGTACCAATTGATCTGTCAAGATTTGACACTGGCCGCTGAACTCGGGTTGCTTCCTGTCTAAAACTCATGGCCCTGTCCTGCAAGCCTTCTTGGGAGCATGGTTACAGGGCGCAGAACAGGGCCTCTTAAACTTAATCCACTCAATCTTTTTGAAAATCTGATAAAATTTGTGTGTGTGTGTGTGTGTGTGTGTGTGTGTGTGTGTGTGTGTATGCATGTGTGTGCGTGTGCATGTGCAGGCCAGAAGTTGAAGTTGGGTATTTTTCCTGATTGCACTACATATTTTCTGAGACAGCATCTCTCATTGAACTTGGAGCTTGTTGATCCAGCTAGACTGGGTAGCCAGAAATCTGCAGGGATCCTCTGGTCTCTTCCTCCCCGGTTCTGGGATTACAGTTCCTACTCAACTTAAACAAGAGTACAGGGGATTTGAACTCAAGTCCTTATGGTTATATGGCAAGTACTTTACCAATTTCGTATCTCCTCAGCCCCTTTACCTAAGAAATTTTTGTATGGTCTTGGACATAGAGCTATATAAAAGGAATATAAAGCAATCATTTACTAATAATAATTTATTCTAAAATAATTCTTTAGTAGATATGTAATTTTATGATTTATTAAAGGTAAAAACAAATTTGCATATTAATGAGATGGATGTGTGCTTTGCTTATTTTTCCCATAAGAATTGAATCATGGCTGAATATTTAATCCTGTATGATCTTTGCTGTTTTTCCCAGAGTTAACTGATATTTTGATTTTATCTTTCATGCTGAGAATGCTACTTTGTACAAATACACAGAACAAAGAGAAGATGTAAGTTCAGGATCATTTCAGAAATTGCTGGAAAATTTGTCAAAATTCTTTTAATGATCTTTTTTAAAAAAATGTTCAAGTCAAGCCACTCAAATGGAAATTTTTAAAATCAAACATTCTAACCCAAGGCAACCCAAAGATGAACTAATTTCATGTGTACATGCTGAAGAGTGATGGTAGGAAAATACTAAAAGTTTTTTTTCTATCAATTCTCCATTGCGTCGCTGTAAGATTAGAAATCTTAGTATGTACAGCCAAAGCTCTTCAGTTCATCACACACAATAGCCTTATATCTGAGGCATGGCATGCCACGCTGTGTTCTTTGGCATCACTGGGATGTACAGTACGTGCATGGTCTGGAGGAGCCACGTGTTGCGTGTTGAACACCGAGGGCGGCGGCAGTAAAGCGACGAAATGCAGCTCAGGTGAGCACTACTAGAATTGCTCCAGCTCTGTTATGCATTGATTGGCAGTGAACGCTTGGTCGTCGCTCTTTCAGAAACTTCGGACTGCAGTGAAGTCTTTCGTGACCCCACATTCACTAACCTCCTGTGGGGTTGTGCTTCATAGTTAAAGGAGCTGGGATCTAGTGCTTTACCAGGACATGCTGTCCGAGGAATAGACTGGAGGGAATGTGCAGAGCTCTTATGTATACAGACAGTGGTTTTCACGGCAGCAAGGCTGGGCAGGAAAGATAGGAGAACGGCGTATCATAGCCAGTGAGTTAGTTACCGCAGGTCCTGTGATCTCATTAACAGCTGCCACGCCACTCAGTTTCTTTGTGTCCTCCTGAAACACTTTAGAGGCCACAACCATAGGTTTGAGGACAAAGTTCCCAGGATGTAAGCCTCAGTTCTGTCTCTGACTAGCCAGATAAACGGTTGTGTATCCCTGCTCCCCAGGTTCCTCCTCTGTGTTGTGGAAGGATTATAGTACCATCTTCCTTACGGGCTGCTCATCAGGACCATCAGCAAGTGAGTGATGGTACATTCAGGCCAAAGACACCTATGGGTGCATATATACAATACTGTTTTGTCTTCACCTCATGGGGAAGGATTTTTTTTCTCCCTGTCAGAAATGAGGCCTATTGAGCTAACCAACTGATGTGGGTTCTATATACTGTGGCTTTTCAGATTTTAAAATGAAATTTGCCCCTCAACTCCACTCTCTGGGTCACAGTACTCTTTTTCTTTGTTTTTGTTGTTTGATTTTTTTTTTTTTTTCCTTTTCGAGACAGGATCTCACTGTGCAGCCCTGGCTGTCCTGGAACTCACTCTGTAGACCAGGCTGGCCTTGAACTCACAGAGATCCATCTGCCTCTGCCTCCCAAGAGCTGGGATTAAAGCTGTGCCCCACTACGCCTGGCCACAGTATTCTTGAGCTAACGTTAGCTCTGGGCCCTCCACCCCCAGGACCAGGTTGCTGTGTGGACTGCTCTCCAGGGGTGTTCAGGGGCTCCAGCGCTGAAGTCAGGACCACATTGCTGTGTGGACTGCTCTCCAGGGGTGTTCAGGGGCTCCAGTGCTGAACGTGTCCCATTTTTGTCACTTTCCTTTTCTTCCTCTCTCTGTTCATGCCACAAATCTTCTGTCTTTATCTGTCCCACCCACAACGCCCCGGTTACATTTTGAAAAGTCCTTAAAATCCAGAGTGAGCAAGCACATCCCATTAAAACCTCCCTTTCAAACAGAGTATGAGCCTTTCCAGACCCACTTCTCTCTCAGCTTGCTGGCCACTCAGCCACATCTAAGTCTGCCGCCGCCGACAGACAGGCCTCTGCTCTTCCTTGATACACTGTCCTGGCCAGGAACATTCTGCGCACACGCTGTTTCTGGAACAGCAACGTTTGCAGAGTCTTGACATTCCTCATCTTGTGTCTGTGGGAATACTTCTCTACAGAGTCGTAACTGGGCAAATCCTACCCGATGAGTGCAAGTTCCTGAGGTTATAGAATTCAGGCGTGGAGGCCTCTGAGAGGTCTGGGGGCAGCTCGGCTCCAGACAGATGAGAAACCTGAAGCCAGAGAGTCCAAGGGGAACTGCCCAGACTCTGCGCCCTCAGCTTGAGCCTGGACTTGTGTCTAGACCTGCAGAGCTGACACTTGTTGCTTGTCTCTCCTCCTCCTCCTCCTCCTCCTCCTCCTCCTCCTCCTCCTCCTCCTCCTCCTCCTCACCCCCACAGCCTGAGAGGTTTCAGGGCGGTGGAGATTTCTGTGAGCCAGGATTGGGTAGGGTGAGGAGAAAGAGCAGAAACTGAGGCCCCCGTGGTGGTTGAGGGGAGAGAGGATGGTGGCTCTACCAAGGCGGTGGAATTGGGAAAGGTAGCCTCTGGGATTTAACAACTAGTCGGGCAGGGACGATCCCAGATCTGCACCCTGCACCCGAGTAAGGCCGTTTTCAGACAAAGGGAAACTATACAGAGAGTAGAGACTTGGGTTACTGTGCCTGTTTGATGGGGAGAATGGGGTAAAATTGCATTTTAGTTTTGAAATGCCTGGAGAAAAGGTTCAGGCAAATATACACCTCTGGAGTTCAGAGAGGTCCCAGGAAGCAGGGAGAATCTGGGGTCTTCAAGGTTATGAAACTACAGACTTGGCTGGGACAGGTCAGTTGAGGAGGGAGAGTATGGTAGGTGGGAAGGCGGGGCCCTTGCTGTCACAATGAAGGGAATTAGAGGAACCTGCAGCAGAGAAGAGAATGAGCAGTCAGTTCTGCAGAAGAGGAACCAGCGGGCAGAGGATTCTGGAAGCCTTCTGGGGGACAGTGCCAGGCTCTGTGTGGGCTCTTTACTGTGAGTTCTCCCATAAGCTACTCACAGCAGCCTTGCCAGGCTCGGCGAGTATGGGGGAATGAAGGTCCCAAGAGGGCCTAATTCTCCAGTTTTAGCTTTTGGCAAATGAAGCCTGTAATTTCGTGATGATTCTCTCATTCTGCAGCGTGCTTAGCACTGCTGTGCACATCCTGAAGTGGCAGGAGATGGGTGTTATGGTGTGTGAAGACACAAATGTGGCTTCTTCCATGTTCAAGAGCTGAGAGAGGGGAGAGCCACCACCAGGTCAGGCGGGCCCTTCCAGAGCCTGGCACTTCTGGCATGTTCCTGGTAAAAAAGTGGACGTGGAACTTCTGTGGGATGTAGCCATTACATGCCCCCCGCCCCGCCCCCTTTAAGCTGGCAAATGCAACCAAATTACAAATTTTACCTTTAGTTTATTATTTTTTTGAATTCATCTACTCTATGTGACTAATAATAAGATAATGAAACACCCCGCATCTCAAAAAAGAGGTTTCTGAAATGTATTGCTTGGTAGTGTTACCGACTCCTGTGAGTCTTACTCATAGGCTAGGACCCGCTTCAAAGGTAAAAAAGGCAGACTATGTAACACTGAGTGTTCAATAGATCGTGACTATGGTACCCTAACAAAACAAGATGCATTCAGAAAAAAAAAGTGACAAATACCATGAGCAAGCTGACAAAATATTAGTATGGCTTCCACTGGGTCACGTGGGTAACTAAGAACTGTATTTCTTTTACCCAAATGTATGTATTTTCCAGTATTTGTAATGGGGGTAGATTTTCTTTTAGAGCATTGTTGCCCAATGGAACTCTCTACAATGACGTTAATACTTCTGTCTAATTCACTACTAGTCGCCACACGTGGATTGTGCCAAGTGTGACTGAGGAACTGGAATTTTGTTTGTTCTTAACTAGCACCCTACTGGCTTTTCCCTAGGATCTGTTTGGTTCTCAGTACCACTCCACCTTCTGAGGAGGACCCTCTTCTGGCCCCTGTGGGCATCTGTGCATACATGGCACTCTCTTTCTCTCTCTCTCTCCCCCTCCCTCTCTCATGCACAAATAAAAATTAAAGATTTAAATCTGAGTAGCTATTTGGGTCTAGTGACTACTGTATTTGATAAGGTAGTTTAAAAGTAATCATACATGGCAACAATGATTATATGTTAGTGAAACTGTTAAAATAATGTAAGTATTTGAAATATGGTAATTAGGACAGGAGAGATGGCTCAGCAGTTAAGAGCCCTGGCTTGCTCTTCCAGAGGACCCAAGTTCAAGTCCCGCTGCCTAAATGGTGGCTCACAACTCTGTAATCCCAGTCCTAGGGGATCTGATGCCCTCTTCTGGCCTTTTTTAAGCACTATACACATATGATGTACAAACATAAATGCAGGTAAAAATAAAATGAAAAAGGTTTTTTGAAAAGTACTAATTATTTCAAACTTTTAAATTTTATTGTAGTGTGGTAATATAATAAAATTTGTAATTTTATTATAATTTAGACTTTATAATAGAGAATGTAGACACAGCCTAAGCAATCACTGAAGCTTTTCTTTAGCTGATTTTTCTTACATAATAATAAGTGGTCCGGCATTGGGCTTGTTCATACCTGAGTTCAGTTGTGTACTATAAAGAAACAACCTGGATGCTATCCTCATATGTCAACTCTAGTTCATGACGGCATTTTACACGTTCGTGCTCTGAGTCTGCGAAGGAGTTCAGAGTGGGCAGTATCTCTTGAGGTGGGAACAAAGCATATTGTGGCCATTTATAGTTGAGAAAAATGAGGTTTGTGGAGGTTCAGTTCACACAGTTATAAAACAAGAAGCAGAAAATGAAAACCCTCTTAGTCTTGAAGCCCTGGGGATATTGTTGACCTTTGTAACATGGGGAGAATAATTTCTGAGAGGGTTATATGAAGGGAGCTTTCTGAAGGAGCTAGAAAGATGGAAGATTTGCTGATTTTGGTTCAGTCCTTTACCTAGTTCATTTTTGTGAGGATTTGCTCGTTGATCTGTTTTTGTCTTCTAGAACCGTCTTAAGACTGATCCTCAGAAGGCACAATGGGTCTGCCCTTGGTTACTTAGCATAATTGGTTAGCATCTCTATGCTTTCCATGAGAATGCCAGCCAACACCCTCCTCCATCTTTATATGGGAGCTTGCTCTAGGCTCCTTGTCCCACACATCCACCTGTTCCTTTCCTGCGTGGGGCCCCTGGCCAGGTGGGGAGTCAGTTAATGTGATTCCACATTTGAAAACCGTCAGGCTGTCCATGGGCCATGGTCCCTGGTCTACCGGGATGCGCCGGACATAGCCTTAGGGAGATGGCCATGGAACAGAGTTGGTCGCCTCCCATGTGCTCTTCACCTCAGTGGTCCTGCTGGTGTGCTCAGAGCAGTGGCACCTGGGTGGCCCTGCTGGTGTGCTTGGAACAGCGGCAGCTGCCTCTCACACCAGTGAGCCTCTGAGTGTTTTCAAATCTAAACTCTTAATTCTTTCTGATTCAAGTTCTAGGAAGAGGCTGGAGCCAGTTGTGATTTAAAAAAATAAAATAAAATAAAAATTTGGTCCACCCGTCTGTCAGTACCGCCAAGAAATATTCACACAAGTCAGCCCCTCCTGAAAAGGAGGATGGCTGCTTTCTGAGACAGATCTCTGGATCACTCCCCGCCTTGTTCAGAACCACTTCCTTTCCTCAAATCTCTCTTTAAAACCTTCCTGTTTGCTTTAGCCTGTGACTGACTCAGGCCCCATTCATCTTTCTCCTCTTTCTCCCCATGACCACATCCTTCCACCCTCCCCTCACTGTCCACGTGAGAGCACTTGCCTGCCTCCTTCATCCCTCCATTTCTCAGCCCCTTCGCCTGTCCCCCTGCAGCGACAGTCTGGCACATCCTGGTCCCTTGCCGCTCTGCCTGAGCTGCCCTTCTCCTGTCCAGATGTGTTTGAAAGCGCGGGCGCTTGGTCCACAGGGGCGCCTGCTCCTCTCCCTCATTTGTAGAGTCCAGTGGTATTCTTGCCTAAAGAGGCGCTTTGCAAGTTGTAGTTCACAAGTTTCAGATTCAGAAACTTGAGACATAGAACACAGAAAGACCTTGTAATAGACCCGGAAAGATTCCAATTCCCATCTGTGCTTTCCCCCCGGGAATACTGCAGGTAAAGCCCAAAGGAGAGGTGCAAATAAAACACAGGTCAGGCTAGGGCTGTTGTTCACCTCCAGAATAGAGTTATAATTGTCTCAACTGAGCCTCTTTTTTCCCTGAAGTAATGAGCAAAGTAAATTCCTCCAAAAGTTCTAAGGCTGGATTGACCCTGGGAAAACAATCCCAGCGCAAGCCCAAGTCTTTGAATTCTTTGTGTGCAGGGTGTACACTCAGTACTCACTCTCGGAAGCCTGTGCTTTCAACTCCGTTCTCTGGACAGCGGACAAGCTGTGGGTTTCACCACCGCGTATCACTGTGCTTCGTCCCAAGATGGAACTTTCTCCCACAGATGTGCAGGCAGGTCGGCTTGTTTCTGTCTTCTGTCTCCGCGGTGCTTCACTGTGAGTTGTTTTTTTTTTTAAAAGGAAATGCTTCCAGAACTAAACAACCCAGATTTTTATCCCACGAAATGCAAACTTGCCTCATTAAAATGCAATCTTTTTACATTTCTTTGTGTGTGTGTGTGTGTGTGTGTGTGTGTGTGTGTGTGCGCGTGCGCACGCGCGCCTCTTGTGGAGATGAGGGCAACTGTGAAGAGTTGGTTCTCTCTCCACGGAAAATATGGACTGCTTCATGATTTTGTATGTCATTCTTATGCAGGGCCGTGAGGATCTCAATGTCATTCCAATTTTAGTCTGTGTGCTCCCGAAGCTGGCAAAATCTCAGTGACCGTGATAATGTGCCATTTCTACACCACAACACTGATACGATATTCATATTGGTGAGGTGAGGCACACCGGGCAATTACAACTATAATATTCCCATTTACACACCAAGGATGAACGTCAAGGCAGCTTTCCTCAAGTCACAGCAGTTATGAATGGTGGGACCTGAGTTTCCATGAGTCTCCTCTGGGACCCGGGGCCAGCCACAGATACCTTGCAGATGAACTGTAGTGTTCAGCACACAGGACTTGCGTAGGGTGAGTGTAGCACTTACTCTTGCTTTCTAGTTGGGTTGCGGATTTCTTGTTTGACTTTCAGTAGCAGATTCTATTCATTTCTTTGTTTGCTTGCTTTATCATATCCGACTCATTGAAAAAGTACAAGCCAGGACTGGAAAAGGGCTCAGTATGTAACAGGGTCCGAGGCATGAACCTGAGATGAGTTCAGAGCACCTGAACCCAGGTGAGAGCTGGATGTGGTGGCGTGGGGGATCTAATCCTGATACTCCTACAGCGAGAACTGAGCAGAGACAGGGGAATCCCCTAGAAGCTTGTGGGCAGCTAGCTTGGAGTTCACAGTATAGCAACAAACAAGAGAGATGCAGGTTTGAAGGACACCTGAGGTTATCCTCTGATCTCTACACGTGCTGTGGCATGTGGGGGCTCTCTCTCTCTCTCTCTCTCTCTCTCTCTCTCTCTCTCTCTCTCTCTCTCTCTCTCTCTCTCTCTCACACACACACACACACACACACACACACACACACACACACACACACACAGATACAGATACATGCCCAGAGACACCCCCCCCCAACATGCATATATAAAAATGAAACTAACGGTGAATCCATGCTTCCCGTGTTCACCCAAACAGGTGGCAGTGTGACAGAGCTCAGAAATATGCTTATGGCAAAGTCAACTGAGTTTCAGTGAGGTGCAATGCAGTTGGAGTTTTCCTGCCTGGCCCACAGTCAGGACAAATCTCTGTCACCTGCCAGTCCCACAGCCGTCAGACCCAACCAAGTAAACACAGAGACTTATATCGGTTACAAACTGTATGGCCGTGGCAGGCTTCTTGCTAACTGTTCTTACAGCTTAAATTAATCCATTTCCATTAATCTATACCTTGCCACATGGCTCGTGGCTTACCGGTATCTTCACATTCTGTTTCTCATCGTGGCGGCTGGCAGCGTCTCTCTGACTCAGCCTTCCACTTCCCAGCTTTATTCTCCTTGTCCCGCCTACACTTCCTGCCTAGCCAATGGCCAATCAGTGTTTTATTTATTGACTAATAAGCAACACATTTGCCATACAGAACATCCCACAGCAGTGCAATAATTCTGCTTGCATAATACAAATAACAGCAATGTATTTTTAAAAATCTATAGTTTTCCCCTTTCCAGAGTCCGTGTTCCTCTGGAGGTTAGTGGCTGCTCCTACCCTTGTGTGTCAATGCAGATCCAGCCAATGAGATTTTTGGACAAATAAGATAGGTAATTATGGGGGCGGGGAGACAAGAGTTAATAATACGGTGCCAGGAACCGCCAGAGCCGTTTCTCAGTGGAGATGAGGAAGGGTTTTTGTGAGGTGCCTCTGTGCCACACCTGGGGATGGTGACTTTGGGACTGGCTCATGTGTTTATTTGGTGTGAGGATGGCTGTAGTTTGGAGGGCGATAACACGATCCCTATAAAGTAGAGGCCCCCATGCTGGGCTCCACCTGCTTGCTCCCTGATCAATGAAACATTGCTCTCAACTAGAAGGTAAATGGATTCCTTCACCCTCTGGATTGCAGCCTCTTGCTCGCCCTTCTGTGGGTCCAAATCGATCGCTTTATACACCTTCTTGCGTTGGCTGCTTCTCTCCAAAGAAGAGGAAGGAAAACTAGATTTGATTTCTGTGTCCACCTATTAACCACCCCAACAAAGAGTTTCATGGAGAGGGAAGTTGGAGCCGTATACAGAAGTTTGGGGGAAAGTTTCTACATGTAGGAACAGCCGAAAAAAGATCTGGATTTGAGTGGTCCACAGAAGACTACAAATTAATAATCACAGTTCCCTTTTGAAAAGCCAATTCAAAATGAGGACATGGTTCTTTTTTTCTTTTTTTTTTTCCTGCCAGCGCGGCTGCTCTTGCCACTGGGCTTAAGCCTGTCATTCTTTCATGTGTCACAGTCAGATCTAGGAAATTCCCTGGGAAGTCCCCTCTATCTCAACACCAGCGGGGTTTTTTTTTTTTTTTTTCTTCTTCTTCTTCTTCTCCTTCCCATTTGAGTGTGATTCTGTTCAATCTTGAAAGTTTTTTTGATCTTTTTTGTTATCACAAAATGGATCTTCCTGGAGGGAGGAGACAGCAGGGAGCCCCAGCAGAGGAGCGGAGTGGGTCAGAGGATGGGACTCTGGGTCCTAATTTCGGTTCTATCGTCAGCAGCCAGGTGGCTTCCGGCAGGCCCTGTCGTTCCCCTTGCCTCAGTGGCTGTAAAGTGGGTGCTGAAAGTGAAAGCAATCCCTGTGAACTTGTTAGTCTCCATACAGATCTTTGACCGGCCTGCCTCACTTTATCGTATGGCCTGAGAGATTGTGCTAGAACCTCGCAAGTCCTCTCTGCATCAGCAGTGATTGTGTTGGCCGTACCTAGAAACGTACAACTAGCAGTACCTCCACGCCTCTTGCTCTATTAGGCCCCATCCAATCAGGATAGCATTGTGATTTAGAGTCGTCATTTTCCTTCTTGCTGGTCTTTTATTTATGTGTCTATTTTTGTAGATTATTTCTTTGTTTTTCCTCGTTGTCATAAATTCTTTGGAAAACAAGAAAAAGTCTAGGGGGATAAAAGAATGTGCTAGCTGAAATGCAAAAAATGACATCACACCTACTAGAAATAGTAACTAGTTTTATTAAACAGTTTATGCAAAGAACTGCGCTAAGTACTTTACAAACGTTAATTTTTTCCCAATAGCAACCTTGTAAAGCCGCTCTCTCCACCTCTATCATATAAATAATGAAGCCCAATTTGAGATAACCAGTAGCTTGTCCAAGGCCACACACTCATGGGTGACAGAGCTGAACTACATATTGCTAATTTGTAACACTAATTTCTGTGGTGAAAATACCCTCACCACAACCCATTTCAACTAAAAAAAAAACATTTAAAACCAGCTTGAGAGAAAAAATCCTGATTATTTGACAATCTGCTCTGCAGAGCCAAGTGGAGACAAACTAGCACGTCTCAGAGAGAACTTCCATCGTTCATCTCTAGGCTGTACTGCCTCTGCGGGTCCTGGGGCTCAAAGGCGGGGTGAGGGTTAGTAGAAAAGAAACAAGAAAGGAGAGACAGTCATGGACAGGGAAAGTCAGGATATGTCAAATCCACCCATATATTCATTGATTTATGCATCCACATAGCTCATAGAGTCCCTACTGCTTAGCAGGACTGGGATATGTGCTTAGGACATAGACCTGGATGGGAGGCACCGAAGTTAAAGAGCTTGAAGTGTGTTGGGGTCAGAGAGGCACATAGACCAGCAACCAGTGCCTGGTGTAACAGAGTGGCCCCTGGGAAAGAGTGGGAGCAGCGTTAATTCTGTGTGCACTCTTGGCTTCCCTTCTACTTTGTAGGAGGTATTTCCTCACTAGAGGTGGAGTAATCAGCTTAGCTGTCTGCATTTTAGAGTGAAAAAGAGCTAAGCAGGGAAATCAAAGACAGGGGCAGGACTTAGATGGTGATGTGGCCAGTCAGTTCTCTGCACTAAGGAATTTATCCGAGTCTCCCCTGTCCTCTTCATACCTGTTCTGTGCTAGGCACGTGGTCAGTACTGGTCAGCACACAGTCAACTGTGTTGACTGGGTGAATCATTCCTAAATAAAGATTTGGGAACCATAAGCAAGTTTGTTTGAAGCAAGAGGACCAGTGGGTAGACAATAAACCATGGAAGTGATATATAAGGGTTGACTGTTAGTAACGGAGAGAGTGGAAGACAGAACCTGGAATGACGTCACCTGGTGGGGGGGTAAGATGGAGCCTTGCCATGATAGTCTGTGGATGTGGAAGACCTCTGGCCCTGAGAAATGAGAAGTTGCACTTGTCTTACACCTCCAGGTGTGTTGGGTGACTTTAGGAATGCCAGGGCTTACATAATTTGTTGTTTTCTTTTAAAGTTCCATGTGGAAGAAGCTAAGAAGTAATTGGTACAGTGAAGCTGGAGGCCAATACGGGTTCTATTCACATCTGTTCTCATCTCTTTCTTTGGATGGTCTGAGAGAAGGGTAGTTAAAAATTCTTCCTCGGGACTTAGAACCCACTGTTCCTGTGAGAAGGGGATCTACAGGTACATTTTTAACATATCTGTCCCCGTGATGATGCCATATAGTTGTGGGTGCTTCTTGATTCCCGAAGACTTTTTCCATAATGATTGTCTCTACACCATGCTACAGTCCCTTGAGCATGTTGAAGAAGACGCAAATGTACTTATTTTAACAAGGGGGAAAAGCGTAATGCAATCATTCCCCTGCCCAGGCAAATTCCAGTAGAGAAGGACCTGAGGTGCTTCAGGGGGCATGTTGATCTTCCCTTTCCTCTGATAATGCCAGCCTCCGATAGCGAGCAAGGCCTAGCTGAGGCCGGCAAGGGTCTTTCTCACCACCTCAAAACTTTGTTTTGTAGTGAAAATCTGAAGCTGCCTGCCCCAGTTTCCCAGCCAGCTCATGACTAGATGAACACCTGCTTTACCTCTGATAGAATTAGGCCACCTCCAACCTAAATGGAGCCCATTTTCTGAGTGAGACCCTGCGTGGAGGCGGCTTGTTCCCTGAAAGGATGACAAAAGCGTGCTTTTGTGTGTATTTCACTTGATGGGAAGAAATCCCCAGTGAGGCCATTTTTTCCCCCTGAATTCTCCCAAGTCCAGAATGTATCCAAGTTTCCAAGATTATCCCGAAGAGCCATTCAGCTATGAAGATGGGCCAATTGTCTTCCAGCTCAGTAGACAGGGTGTGTGCAGGAAAGAGGTGAGGGGGTGTGAGCAGGGATGCGGGCAGAGTAAGGGAGATGAGACAGCAGAAGTAAGACACTTGGGAAAAAAGTGTGTGCGGACAAATGTTGAGGGGCAAAAGGAGAGCCCCCAGGGGCTGGTTCTGACTCTGGGGTCCCACTTGCCAGGGACATTTTCTGTTGATTCTCTTTAGAACTTGTCAAGGACTGTCTGGTGAACTATCAGGTCTCATCACTTGGCTGTCACTGAGGATCTTTGTGTGATCACTGTCGTGAAGAGTCCTGGCAACTGGTGAAGAGTTTCCTGGGGTGCTACCTGATCTGTCCTTATTTGTCTCTTATTCATCTCATAGTGGCATAGCTCCGCTCCTGTCAGAGGTAATGGAGACCATGCCACGAAGAAAACTGGCCGTAATTTATTTATCAATTGTTTCTGCATACCACAAAAGCAGCCTTCTACTTTACAGCTTGGTCTAAGGTATCTGAGAGGCCCCGAAGTTCATGGTTTTCCGGTATCCTAAGGTCTACTTATGGCCTTTCCTGTATATGACACACAACACCACCCTTGTGGCTTGCAGTCGGTTCTCTTCTTTGCTTTCTTTAGTCACAAATCATCCTGAGGCATCCCTTAAGTGCATTTGTATTGTTAAGTGCACTGGCTTGATTTGGTGTTAATTCAATTTGAGTGCCCTTAATATCTTGTGGGGACGAGGCAATGCAGGCTGCCTGTACCTTGTAAACTCGGGTCCCAGGTCTGCCTGGGAGCAAAGCACCTTTCCCAAAGCCATTTACCAAAGTTGCTGATAAAATTTTCATAAGGGAACCTTTTTAGTCTGACCCCATTGTGTTATTTCACCGTTAAGTCTTGGAGAACCGAGACGAGCTGGCTTCTAGTGACAGCCTGTCACGTTCTCCATTACTGCTGCTGGCCTGGAGAGCTAACTGGCTGAGCAGGGTGAAAGCTCCCTCCCTCCCAGCCTCTTCTGGCCCATTCTGGGAAAAGCCTGCAGGCCAGCACCTAGGGGCTGATGTGAGGTTGTGTCTCTCTGGGTGCCTTTTCTCATAAGCTGGCTGCTTTCACCTCAGAGAGCTGGAGGGGCCCTGAAGGATGTTGTTGAACCTGAGGGAAAAGACCTAAGTGAGAGGCCAGCTGAAGTAGAACAAGGGTTACAAAGCACTTTACTTAAAACAACACGGAACGTAGCAATGGCCAGTGGGATACCACTGCTCTGAGAGTGCGGGTGAGAGGCTTAGGCTAGGCGTGTGTCTTTGGAGGGACGGCTTTCTGAACCAGGCAACAGTATTCAGTCACAAGGATCTCCAGGTTTGGTGGTCAGGTGTGCCTGGATTTGTGTCATAGCCTAGTGGCAAACTCACGTTATGAACCTGATCAAGTTGAGTTCTGAGGTGTCAGTTTTAGTATCTGTGAAGTGGGAATGTTGCCATTGACCTGCGGTGCTCAGTGTGGTGCTTAAATAAGGCACATATGTGAAGAGTCCCCAGAGTGGCGGGCACATTCTCGGCTTCTCTTTTGACTGTCTTAGAAACCAGGAGGTCATGGGAAGACAGCTGGGAAGCCAAGCCATTTTCTGGATACCTCAAGATGAGAAAGTAGAGAAGGCTGTGGAAATTTGGTCTCAATCCACGGCTTTTTCCTGTTCTCCACTATCTCCCCAAGGCCATCCGTGGCATGGATAGCTTAGGGTGCGTGAGGTTACTTTCTTACTTATGAGATTTCTCAGCTATAGACTAACCTCTTCCAGGTCATCCTTCCTTGGGTGTGGGGCTACATATAAGGAGTGGTCGAAGTGTGAACAGCGCCTCTGCCTGTCTGCTGCGTGGGTGGGAAGGCGTGGCGGGCCTGCTGAGAAAGCCTTCTTGTCGCTGTGTCAAACTGCCTGAATGATACAGCCCAAGGGAGGAATTGCTTATGTGGCTCCCATTTTCAGATAGTTCAGTATGTGTTCCATGCACGTAGGCCTAATATCGTGCCAGTGGGAGGGTGAGGCAGAGGACTCCTCATCTTACCACAGCAGACCAGAAACTAAGAGCAAGGCAGGAAAGTGCCACGAATAAGATACCCCCAAGCATCTGCTTCAAGTGACCTACTTCCTCCAGGTAGCAAATCCCATTTCTAACGTGTCCAGGACCTCCAAAATAGTGCCACCACCTGGGGACAAAGCCTCCAACATGTGACTATTTGGGAGGGAGGCATTCCATATTCAAACCATCCAGTGGTTTGCGAAACACAGATGAGAGACACGCTCTCATATGAACATTTTAGGATAATTTTCAAAGCGATACAGGTTCACCACAGGCCTTGGAGGATCCAGAGAATACACAGATACCACAGTAAAGGAGAAAAGGTCATTGAGAACCTGTCATCTGTCACTAGGAAATAAAGGGCTCTGTGTTCTTTCTGGGTACACCCGGGGCTCCTTGCTCACTGGCTTTCTCCCTGCAGCATAGTACATCTGAAAAAGGGCACAGACACTTGTACCTGTCTGGGCTCACATTCCAGCTCCTCTACTGCAGCACGTTGCTTCACGTTTCTGGCATTGCTTCCTCATCTGTGAACGTGGGCTTCGCAGCAGCTCTTTCCCTAGTGGAGGAATTACGAGAAGCAAGTGAGTTAATCCGTGTAAAACACAGTGCTTGGTGCGCAGTGACCACGTGGAGGCTCTACCTTCAACCTTATCATATGTCCCATAGAAACCCGGGTTGTGCGATCTGTCCTGCGCAAAGTGCAGCTTGATGGAGACAGTTTCAAGTCTGCTTATACCGAGCAGCTTCAACACTGTGCCTTCTCAAGCAGGTCGCTTGCACAGAGTCTGCAAGTGAAACTGAGCCCGGCTCATCTCGTGGTTCAACATGCCAGTACTAGGTAGGTGGTGGTAACCATTTCTTCATATTTAGGAAGGTCTGGATGAAATTAATACATGAGCCAATGCAAGTTCATTCCCACGGGGGGGATGTTAGACCCATTTTACAGAAGGGAGAATTAAGACCAAGTAAAGATCAAGGTAGGTGCATGAGGTCTCCAGGCAGAGGAAGTAGGCTTTGTGCTGCTGAGTAAATGTACGGTATGTGCTGTACAGGCAGCTGGACTATTCTTTGGGCTTAGAATATGCATCCGTTATAATGGAGACTTAGACCTATCTGTAGCCAGAGTAAGGAGAAAAGGCTAGTTCTCAGAAACCAACATCTTGTGAGAAAGCTTGAGTCTCTGTGTGTGTGTGTGTGCCCAGATGCACATACAAATGTACCCATGCACATGCTGTCGCTTCGAGGTTTTTTGATGCAGTCTTTTGTGGGATTCACACTGAGAGTGATAAGTGGTCTTTCCAAATCAAGCTGGTCCAGAGAAACTCAGGAACCAGGAAGACCAACTGAAGCCTTGTATGTATGTAGTGTGCGTGGGGTGTGTGTGTGTGTGTGTGTGTGTGTGTGTGTGTGTGTGTGTGTGTGTGTCACACAGAGGTGTTGGTATGTGAACTTCACTGGAGGAGCTGATAGGGGCTGCAGAAGGGAGCTGATTTTGATGAAATATTGGATAATGCTTTGGACACCAAAGGAAAGGAGGTTCCAGTCAGGGAGGTGTGTGCCACATTAGAGTCTGTAATATATTAGCTTATCTGCCCCTTGATTTCCAGGGCTATTTGGGGAGCTGAGAACAAGGCATTTCTGCCTTGATATTCACCATGACAAGTCTGGAACTGTATTCCCAGCCTTCCCTCTGAAGCCCAAGGCAGAGCTCTTTCTGTTTACATCCCCACTTGGTTCACTTGGAGGAGGCTGACAGTGCCCAGTAATGCTGACGTGCTTCAAAACATCACACACAAAAGAAGCCATCAGATTCCTAAGGGGAGCCACTGTAGTCCCCTCCAAGCTGGATGTTAACACAGGAGATGACTGTCATGACTCGCCCTCTCACAGCAGGGGCACAAAATCTACATTCTTTCTGTCTGTCTTGCCAGAGTCCCTCCTCCCTGTCCATCTGTCTGGCTCTCCCTTGCCCTTTGAGGGCTATCCTAACGTTCTGATGAGCTGCTGCGGTCCTGATTTAAACTCCCACGAGCTGCCGCGGCTGGGAAAGAAAGAGCCGGAGGTGAAGTCTGGTTTGATGTGCGCTGGGGGGATGATTCATATAACATGAGCCCTTCAGGGTCCTTGGTTAAATCCCAGCCCAGCACCCTGCCTGAAGAGGAACTTGGAAGTCCAGCCAAGGAGCGTTACTGGTCCTGTTTCAGCAAACTGGAGAGTCCGAGGGAAAGGGCTATGGGAGGAGGGGGTAGTGATGCTGTCAATGGAAAAATTACCTGCTGTGAAGGAAGGAATCTATGATGTGTACGGCAAGAAAGTCCAGCCAGGAAGGACCTGGCTCTCACATTACAAGGCTGCTTTCAGCAGCCAGCGTGACATTTTTTATCACCTGAGAGGCCAAAGGCCTCCTTAAAGGAAGCATGGCTCTTTCCAAAGGCCTGGCGGTGGGTGGTGAGGGGCTGAGAGCCAGGGCTGTGGATGCCAGGCTGGGAGGGCCCTTGTCCTGCTTCAGATTCTCTCTTTACAGAGCAGAGAGGAGGTGCTGTCTTGTTTTGTTCTAGCATGGTACAATGGGGCCTCCTTTTTTTTGGCCTCCTGCTCTGCCTTTGTAGGGCAGTTAGCATGTGGATGGTGCGATTCTACCCCAGGTTTTTGCTGCATTCCCTTATCTCACTGGCACCACTCCCAGACTCTCTGAGGACATCACATCCTCTCTTTGCTGCGGTACACTCTGGGACCGAGTGAAGCTCCTTTTCCCAATGCTTAATTAGGTAAGCCTGGGTCGGGAAACTTGAGACTTTCATCCAGGCCTGCCCAGAAAGATGGGTTGAAGGATCGGCCTGTGAGCCAAGTTGGCCTAATCAGAGCCAAACTGGAACTTCCAATGGAACTTTCCGGATAAGGAGGTGCTTTTTCATCTGGAGCTGACGAGACCACAGTCGGGAGCTTCCAGGCCCATCCCTGCGAGAAAGCTGAAGACTCTGGAAAGAGAATAAAGGGCTGGGTAGAGATGGGTTTCTGGTGGTGGTGTTTGAACACTGGGTTCCCATCCTGAGGTCAGGATCTACGGCTGGACCCTCAACTATGACAGCCAAGGAAATTTCCTCTCGTCTTCATCCACTGAACGTCCCTGCCACTGTGACGGACGCCATCGCACTTGTGTGCTAAGTCAATGCTTGTGTGTCTGTCCTGCATTCAGTATCTCCCCTCCTTATTTTGGAACTATGTCTTTCCCCCAAGTTAAGGCTCACACGCCTGACCTTTCTCCCCCGCCATCACTCCCCAGACTTTCTGCTTAATCTGGTTATCAGCTCTGACCTCTCTAGGGTCCCCGTGCCCACATTTGCATAGTTCTCCTTACACGTGCACCTGTATGTATTACGTGCACCTGTATGTATTACGTGCACCTGTATGTATTACGCACATACACCTCTGGATAAAGCCAACACGGTCTAAAGGAGACCACTTTGTGCCCATAGTTCAAAGTCAGGACTACTCGTCTCCTCTACTGAGTCACGCAGCAAATCTTTAACCGTCTCTGACCTCTGTTTCTTTCCCATCTCCGGCTGTCCTCTGGGCTGACCTGTTCTCATCTTCCTCCCTGTCCAACGCCTATTTCAAACTGCCTTTTCCCACCAGAATTCTTCCATGCATTTAACTTCTCCAAACACTCCCTCTATCTCACAGCGGCCCGCGGAAGCCGGATTGCCAATTGTCGCCCATATCCGTGCCCCACCAACACTGACCTTCGCCTGGTGTCAGAAGCCACGGGAGCACATTTTTGGAATATGTGTTGGTTGTCAGGCTTCTTGAGGTGTAGGAAGTTAAACATTTTTAACTAGAAGACCACTTTAAGCAGTATATTAATTTTAAAACAGACTAGTTTTTTAAATATAAAGTAGGATTCAAAACTCATGAATTCTGAAGATTAAACACAGATTTCCAAGAAGTTCTGATATTGTTGAGGCTCACTTCTGACCACAGCCTAAGAGTTGTTCCAGATTTCCTTTCCCTCTGCCATGAGGAAGGATGTTTGGACAAAGCCTGGTCTCACCTCTTCAGTTTGGGGTCTGTCTCTCTTGGTCCTACCTTTCATCCTTTACTTTGCCTTTCGCTGTATATCTGAGGGAGAGTGGGCCTGTTTCCCGAAGTTCTACTTCTGGCCTTCCCCACTCTCCCATGCAGTGGCCTTAATGATTCACACCAGTCGATGGATTATACACTGCACACGAATCTTCCTTTCTGGCTCAGGGCTCTTGAGGGCGCTCTCTTGTCTGGCTGTGGGATCACCCAGGCTCCATCCCATGGTGAGGTAGGTCTTTGATGATCTGGGCCTGCTGGATGTTTCATCCTCAGTTCTCCTTGACTGTGACCATCTAGCCTTTGATTTACAATTCCCAAAGCCTTGTGACAATGTTCACATGTATTTTGGTCTTCCCCATCTCTCTCTCCATCTCTCATTTTTTCCTATTGAGTCTCAGCACAAGCATAATATTCTTCTTGGCCACCTCTTTTGAGATACTGTGTCTCCCAGAAAGGCCCGTGTTAGCATCAATTTGAACACTTTTATTTAGCTCTCTGCCCACCAGATTGTGAGGTCCTTAAATGGAAGATTGGACTATTTTTGTCATTCCTAACCTATTTTGTTTTTTTTTTAAATTGAAAACTGTGTAATTTTTTTCATACAATATATTCTGATTATAGTTCCCCTCCCCCCAGATTCTCCCAGATCCTCCCCACCTCCCCACCCACCCAAATCCATACCCTTCCTTGCTCTCATTAGAGAACAAGCAGGCATCTAAAACAGAAGAAAAATAATAATAAATAAAATAAGATTTTAAACAAAACAAAAATAAACAAATAACAAAAACAAACAAACCTGAATAGAACAAAATAAACAAGCAGAACAAAAAAGGGCCAAAGAAAAAGCACAAGAAGCACATATAGAAGCATAGACACATATATTTGTACACACAGAAATCCCATAAAGATGCAAAATTGGAAACCATAACATATAAGCAAAAGACTTGTTGGGAAAAAAATGTCCACACAAAACATTATGAGACAACAGCAAACAAAAAAGAAATTCTCAAAAATACCATTGAGTTCATTTTGTGTTGGCCATCTATTGCTGGGTGCAGGCCTGCCCTTAAATGTAGTTTGTATACCCCGTGAGACTCCATAGGAGAAAACTAAGTTTTCATTTGTGTGTGGTTAGCAATTGGAGATAGCTTCTGGGTTAGGGATGGGTGTTTGTGTCCACTTTCCCTCTCAGTGCTGGGACTCCATTTGGCTTATGCTGGCCCTGTGCATGCTGCAACAATCTCTATGAGTTCATATGTGTATTGGTCCTACTGTGTTTAGAAGGCATTGTTTCCTTGGTGTCTTTCATCTCTCTGGCTCTTACACTCTTCTGATTTCTCTTCCTCAGGTTCCCTGAGCCCTGAGCAGAGGGATTTGATGGAGACACCCCATTTAGGACTGAGTGCTGGTGCCCCACATTGGGTGCCAGTAATGTGAGAAATTCACGCTGTCTGGGAAGAAGACTTATTTATTAAGGAATAAAATGAGGATCACACTCATGAATACAGAACAAGTAAACCCCACTGCTGATCCAGCTGCCATTCTTCCCAAGGGTGATGGAGACCAACTGCAAGCTGCTCTCAGCTGCTTGATCCAGCTCCGACCAGCCAAGAGAGCACAAACCCCTCTTCCTCCACTCTTACATGGTAGCAGATGCAGACAAGACCAGCCCTAGGGTGCCATTGGCTGAATGGATCAAATTCCCACAACCGAGTGCTCCAAGTCTCTCACTCTCTTCATCTTATCCAGCTGTGTCTGTATTTGTTCCTATTTGCTGCAGGAGGAAGCTTCTCTGATGATGGCTGAACAAGACACTGATCTAAGAATATAGCAGAATGTTGTTGAGTAGTTTTATTGCTACATTCTTTTAGCAGAACAGTAGTATTTGGTTTTCCCCTAGGTCTACGGGCTATCTATTCTCAGGTTATGTCAGTTTTATTTTTTGTCAGTGAGACCAAATCCTTAAAAAGGGCAACTTGGGGGAGGAAACAGTCATTTTGGTTCCTGGTTTCAGAGTCTCATCCATGGTTGGCTGGGGCCATTGCTTTTAGGCTTTTGGCCAGACACAAACATTGTGGTGGAAGGGCATGGTGGAGGGACTCTGCTTATCTCATGGTACCTAGGAAGAGGAGGTCAGAAGGGAGACAGAGATAGGGGAAAGAGAGAGAGAGAGAGAGAGAGAGAGAGAGAGAGAGAGAGAACAGGTAGGGTGAGAAAGAGATGGGGAAAGAGAGTGAAGTGAAGAGAGAGGAGAGAGGAGAACACAGGGAGAGGGAAAGGAAAGAGGGAAGAGAAGAACTGGGGACAAGATAAACCTTTCTAGGGCCAGCCTCCAGTTGTCTACTTTCTCCAATCAGGCCTCACCTTCCGCAGCTTCTACCACTCCAGACAGTCTGTACAATTATGAGTCCACTGATATCCGATGTTAATTATCCCATCGATTTGGTCAGAGCTCTCATGATGCCATAAGTTCCTTTAAGTCTCAAAAGTTCTAGAAAGGAAGGGCTTATTTTGGCTTGAGCTTTGAGGTTACAGTGTATCATGGGGGGAAGACTTGGAGGCAGAAGCATGATGTAGCTGGTCATGTGGCAACCATTCAGGTGGCATTTACAGCCAGGAAGCAGAGAGAGATAAATGCTGGTGCTCAGTTTGTGTTCTTCCCTCAGTCAGCCTGGCAGCTTAGCCCACAGGATGGTGCCACATTCGGCGAGTCCTTCCTCTTCAGTCCATCCTTTTTGGCAACATCCCACAGCTGCACCAGGGTAATGGTGCATCCCCATGGTTTTTCTGTCATCCAAGCTGATTAATTGTCACAATCACAACTATAAAACAATGAACAACTCTGCTGATTGGACAGATTACTTTGCTTCTCTAAGCTGTGTGTTATTTTCTAATCAAATTTGTTTAATGGACACATATCTCTTTTATTAATTTCTATTATCTGATGGCCCTTGGGAGGCTATCAAACAAGGCATTTTTTAAAATTTTTTTATTTTTATTTTGCAATACAATTCAGTTCTACATATCAGCCACGGATTCCCTTGTTTCCCCCCCTCCCGCCCCTCTCACCTTCCCCCCAGCCCACCCCCCATTCCCACCTCCTCCAGGGCAAAGCCTCCCCCAAAGACTGAGATCAACCTGGTAGACTCAGTCCAGGTAGGTCCAGTCCCCTCCTCCCAGGCCGAGTCAAGCGATCCTGCATAGGCCCCAGGTTTCAAACAGCCAACTCATGCAATGAGCACAGGACCTGGTCCCACTGCCTGGATGCCTCCCAAACAGATCAAGTCAATCAACTGTCTCACCCATTCAGAGGGCCTGATCCAGTTGGTGACCCCTCAGTCATTGGTTCATAGTTCATGTGTTTCCATTCGTTTGGCTATTGTCCCTGTGCTTTATCCAACCTTGGTCTCAACAATTCTCGCTCATATAAATCCTCCTCATTCTCGCTAATTGGACTCCCAGAGATCCACCCGGGGCCTAGCCATGGATCTCTGCATCCAGATCCCTCAGTAGTTGGATGGGGTTTCTAGCACGACAATTAGGGTGTTTGGCCATCCCATCACCAGAGTAGGTCAGTTGGGGCTGTATCTTGACCATTGCCAGCAGTCTGTTGTGGGGTATCTTTGTGGATTTCTGTGGGCCTCTCTAGCACTTTGCTTCTTCCTATTCTCATGTGGTCTTCATTTACCATAGTCTCCTATTCCTTGTTCTCCCTCTCTGTTCTTGATCCAGCTGGGATCTCCCGCTCCCCCAAGCTCTCTTTCCCTCGACCCTCGCCCTTCGCAAAATGCCTTGTTTGGGTGAGTGCCCTAGCTCGCCCAAACAAGGCATTTTTGATTCACTCAGCCATTTGTGCTTTCTGAGATTGAGTGTTGTCTTGTCTCCTGTCTCCCCCAGATTTATTATCACTATTTTATACACTATGAATTTGTATTTTGAGGTACCACATATACCCCAATAATGGTTATATAGCTCTTGTCCATTACTCCTAGTAGTCTTTTTCTGTTTATGTCTATTCTATTTCATTAGATATTGAAATGACATTTTGGCTGCTAATTCATATTTTTCCTTGAATATCCTTTGTTTTTCACTTCTTCATTTAAAAAAATTTTCCCCCTATATACAACATATTGTTGATATGCAGGCAAAAGCATAGTTAGCAAACCTGTCTCTCTTGTACTATATTTATTTATACCATAGACATCTGAGATCTATCATTCATATGTCTATTCTATCATCTATGTATCTATATATCTATGTATGTGTCTATGTATGTATGCATCTATTTATCTATCTACCTATCATCTATCTATTAATCTATCTATCTATCTATCTATCTATCTATCTTTCTATCTAACTATCTATCTATCATCTATCTACCATTCATCATTTTCATCCATCCATAATATTCCCTTGAACAAGGCAGATATTATCTCATTTTTATGTCTCCTGTGTTTCTACCCCTCTTTTGTTAATATTATTTAAAACATCTATCCAGTTCATTATTGATACCACTCTTTATTTTCAATTTATTGGCTTTTGCTTCTTTGGACAATAATAAACTGCACTAGATTATTTGAGTCCCATATTCCACCCCCCCCCCCCAGGAATTAGGATTTACTTCTTTTCTGAGTTTTTTAAGTAGTTCTTAGTAGAGAAAGCATGCTAATGTCTTGCACATTTGCGGTGTATCTGTGATACCTTTCTATTTAAACCATAATTCTGCTAGGTGCAGTATTCTGTATTCGAGTTGTATTTTCCTCATTGCTTTTGTGCTCATTATCTTTTTAACTTATTTTGGCTTTTACACTTCATCTTGTCTTCACAGCTGTTGTCAATAATTCTAAAGTCAGTAAGGTTATTTGCTCTTTCCCTCTGGAAGTTTCTAGAATTTTTCTTCATTATTGATGTTCTTACATTTCATTTTAATATGTCAAAGTATTGATTTTTCTCATTTGTCTTGTTTGAAACTTTCTAAGCTCTTTTGGTCTTTAATTATGAGAAATTGACTAATCATTGCTTTTCAAATGTATCCCTCATGGTGTCTGCTTGCCTCCCTCTTTAGATTTTGCTATCCAGGTGTTAGCATCTCTTCTAGGTTTTCTCTAATAATTTCTAGGTTTTTACATATTGGGTCTCACTCTGTAACAAAGGCTGACCTGGTACTCCCCATGCAGCTGGCTTTGAGTTCCTGGTGATCCTCCTGTCTCAGCCTCCCGAGTGCTGGGATTACATGAGTGAGTCACCGCACTCAGCTACTTTTTTTTTTCTTGTCCCTACTTACTTGTTTCCGGAGAGAGCTGCATCACTTTACATCATCATTTGACTATATCTTTCCTATTATTTCCCCGTGGTGTTCGTTATATCAACTGTTAAACTTTTCATGATTAAAATCACTGCTTTAAAAACTATCCTTTTTGTTTATTGTTTCTTCCAGTGTTGCCAATTTTATCTATTTGAGGATATTTATTATTTTTGTTTAACTCTTTTGATCTGTCTGTTATAATAAAGCTGCTTCTTGTGATACAAATTGTTTAGCCAGTAGTCTTTCCTTCCTGCTGGCTGAACAAGTTGGGTATTGGGTATATGGTCTGGGAACTCAGCTTCCTCCAGCAACAGCTGCTGTGCATGGTTATCTGCATTTTCAGAAGACCCCAAACTGAACTTTGAAAAGAAGGTCAGGATAAGCCACCAACATCAAGCTCCAAGTCCTACAGAATTATAGCCTAGATACTCAGCTTTTTGTCTTCTCCATTAGTCCACGACCATATCCAGGATCCCTCTTAAATGCTCAGAGAAAAGCAACCTGGGAAGGAAATGGTCTCTATAGATCAGTTCTTAAAACTCTGGGTAGAAAGCCATTAATGGGTCATGAAGTCAACTGAGTCAGTCAGCACTTTAAAAAATTAAAAAATAAAGAAAACCCAGTGGTAGGGAAAAACAGAACAGAATAGAATAGGTTGAAAGCTACAGAGGGCATCTCCCAAGTAAACACATTGTTTCATGAAGCACTCTTTCATTCACACACAGCTGTGTGTTTGTATTGAGTCATCAGATAAAATGTAGACCTTATTATGAGTCAAGTCAAAATCAGTTTGGAGAATTCGGCTTCTGATTGTAGACTACCAATGCTGACAGTCTGCAGGCGAGGAGACATGGAGGCGGCAGAGGAGAGAAAGCTGAGGGCCAGCTGGCCAGGCTGCCATTTCCATCAGCTCTTTGCCCCGCAGGATGTTGGCATGGCTGTTTAACTCACTGCATAACTACCACCTGGCTGACGCTGCCAGCTTCTTTTGCACAAAGAGGCCAACAATTACCCTCCCAAGGTAACGTGGGCAAGAACAGGACCGAGGGCTTCTCAATGTGTCCTCCATCACTGTCCCCACATCCTGCCACAAGGCAGCAGTTCCACTGCGTATCTAAATCTAGTCTTCTATTCTCCTGGTGCTTTTTAGTCCCATGGTTGATTGTGCTGGAGGGAGCCAGAGGCCCAGACTTGTTTTCATGTTGGCAGAAGCATAAACCTTGTCTGTAACCTTACCTAGGGCCGCCATGGTCTTGTACCATGTTCTGCAGCATGCTATGTCCCTGGCAGCCTTTACCCCTGCTCCACCCACTTGCCTTCTCCCATTACCATCTTCCTGCTGGGGTTCTCACTCTTCCACCATGAACCATCTAATTGGACATCTGCCTTTACCTGTGATTATTGGAACCTCAAGTCCAGCCAACGGGAACAATCAAAGCTAATCAATGACTTGCTGAAACCCTGACAAGTCCACCAAGGTTAATGGCTCTGAAAAGAAGAGAGGGTGTGAACAAATAGCTGGCTTCATATTGTGGGCCTGGGACTCCAATGGAAAGTTTTCCTTTTCCTTTCCTCTTATTATTGTTTCAAATGCTGGTCACACTCATCGTGAATTCATTGCCTGGAGAATGGCTTGGATATTCAGATAATCATCTTCTAAATAGTTTCTTTTTTCTCTTTCCTATTATGAGTTTTGGAATTTGGCCAATGACTATGCAACAGACAGGCAACTGACTTGGGGGAGAGAAAAAAAGTAAACGGTGCTGGGTTACATTCGTAAATTACTGTATATTAGATGCAGGTGGGATCCCTCAACTTCCCAGCCTGGTAGAAAGCTTTTAATAAAACAGCATGAGGTGGGAGGGGCTGCTTTTGACATAGTGTCATGGACTTTGGGGGTGGGGAGAAGGCCGGAGAGTTCAGTGGTCATAGTTGTAACTGCCACAGACTTCCGCCAGAAAGCCAGCTGTGTGGCAGATGGGCCATTTGTGGGCAACTTGCCCCATGGAGAGATCAAATTTCTGGTCCAGGGTTTTCATCCCCTTCTGTGCTGTTACACCTGCATGGCCCTGCCAAGAACTGCTGGGGGCACTCTCCCCTGCTTCTTGACAATAGACTGGACCAAGTGATTGACTTTGGCCAATGGGAGGTTAGTGGAAACGCCATGAACATAGGCTTGAAATAGAGATGGACCACCTTCTTGTGCTTCGGTCCTAGGAAAAACACATCTTAAATAAGTGCTGATCCAGGAAGATGGGAGACATATGGAGGAGAGCTAACCTGCAGGGTGGGGCCAAGCTCAGACAAGATCAGCCTACACCAGCAGCCTAAACCATCTTAATGCATAGATAGATAAGGAGGAAAGGACAGTAAAAGCTAGTCATGGATTCCCATTGAGGTTATTTTTGTGTGTAGATTTTTGTTATGGAGAGAATCTGACTGACACTCATTTACTGGTACTGCTCTTAGATAAATGGGGGAGGAGAAACATTCTTTTTAAAATGGTTTAATTTTTAATTATGCTATATGTGTGTATATATATACATATATGTATGTACATATGTATGTATAGGGTATGTGTATGTGTCTCAGTGGCCATGGAGGCCTGAAGAGGGCACCATTTCTCCTGGAGCTGAAGTTTTAGGCAGTTCTGAGTATCTAATGTGGGTGCTGGGAACTGAACTCTGGGTTGATGCTTCAGCTTAAGACATATAGCTGCTAAAGTGATGTTGGTACTCAGGAAATATTGGAGTTATTGTTTTCTGTGGGAATATGGTGACAAAGGGCATCCATGTGCAGTTCACAAGATGGATAAAACCTTAAATATAGCATGATGACTATGAGCACCCTAGAATGTGCTGTTTTCTAGAGAGCAGACAGTAAGTGTTCTCACCATACACATAGAGAAAGAAAGACAGCTGTGTGAGGGGATGGATGCTAATTGGATCGATTATGATGATTATTTAATAATGCACACCAAAGCCATAATATACATCTCGACTATAAATACATTTTGGCAATTACATCTCCATAAAACTGAAAGAAAAAGACCAGTCCAAATGCAGTGCCAAGCTCTTCAAAGCATGTGCCTGGCATGGGCAGTGGGAACGATCTCTGGCAGTGGCTGAGGGGGGCAAGGAGGTTTGAGGGGTGGGCTTTAAGGAGCAAAGAAGCAGTACTTCAAAGTGCCACAGTAGAAGGTTGAAGTGAAGACTTTGTGTGGTTTGCATCTAACTGTGCCTAAAGTGGGAAAAGTCCTAGGCATTTTATGGTCATGAACTTTATTAGGAATGAGCAGAAAACCCATGCTTCCTGGGCCGCTGGGACTCCTAAACCAGACCTACAAGTTGAAGTGATTTAGTCTGAGTGATATACAGCTCAAGCTTCAACACTTACCACAGTGCTAAACAAACAGGAATGCTCAGTAAACCGATCTATAATTGATAGACAATCAGGAAATTTAAAATAACCACAGCACTGCCATTAATTAATGAAGTAACCCCAGAATAAAACAACCTATTTTATTGGGTGGAAATGAGCCTGAAACAGTTCAACATCTCCAAGCTCCCTAAATGTTCTGCTGACAAGATGGATGCTGGCGGGAAGCATCTTCAGTGGTCCAGGGATAGGAGGGTGTATCATTTCTCCTCAGGAACTGCTGAATTCTGAGCTTGGTTTTTTTGAAGTAAAATAATAATAATAATAATAATAATAATAATAATAATAATAATAATAATAATAATAATAATAATAAAGCAAGAATGCCAACGATCTGGGACATAGCTGAACTCTAAAGGAGTCACAGCTAGCCTTGACAGGAAAGCTACAGGGGGAGTAACAGTGACATTGTTCTAGGCTTTTCCTGTGTGAATTTTTGAGGCCTAATCACTCTATTCAAAAAAAATCAAGCAATTGGTTGTACCCTGAATTATGTGTCAGATTCCTGATGTGACAGATAATAGTGTTAGAAAAAAACATATGTTCACCTGGTTGCATTGTAGGACTAGAGCCAACAATACCTCTGGTCAGAGGCCACCTGGCCTGCTTTTGTTATGGTTTGAACTGTGTTTTCCACAAATGCCTATGTGGGTCCAAGTCCTAACTGGGATACCTCAGAATGTGACTTTCTCTAGCAGCTGAAAGGAAGTCCTAATCCAATATGGCTGGTTTCCTTAGAAAGGAGGAGATGTGGAGACCGACATAGGCAGAGGAGGAAGCAGCCACACAAGGATGAAAGCCGAGATCAGTGTTGCTTCTGTAAGCCGGCAAACAGCATGGACTGCCAGCCAGCAGCCCCGAGGGAGGCCTGGGCAGATTCCCTTCTACCCCCAGGAAGCACCAAACCTGACAATGCCTAGATTTCAGATGTCCCGTCTCCGGAACTCCGGGACTACTGCTGGAGTTTTCAACCCCCGTTAGGACTTTGTAACAAGAGCTTTAGCATCAGCACACACATGGACTCACTGCCAAGGAAAACCCCGCTCTCTTGTTTTAGTACCAGAGACTTCAATATCTGTTATAATTCTGGACCCAGCTCTAAACACTTTACCTCTATAACATCGTGTATTTTTCATGAGAACACTACGAAGAGGGAGCCTGAAGTGTCTTATTTTGCAGCTGAGGAAATGTAGGCACAGAAGGATTCAATAACCCACCCACCCACTGTTAACAGTTATGTGTGACAGAGCCAGCAGGTGAACCCAGGCAGATTGGTTCTGGAGCCCGTGTACTGCTTTCCATACATGTGATACAGGGCACTTCTAAAGGGGTGCCTTGCTTTTAGAGAGAGCTAGAACCTGCGGGTCTCTTCTATCCGTGGAATTAGCAGAGTGACTTTATTTCTAAGCCCATAGGGTGACACTTTGTCACACTTAGTTTCCAGAGTTCTGTCTTCCTCCAGCGTTCCCTTATGAATGTGCCCTACTTTGTGTAAACCATCACTAACTACCACAGTATTCAAGTCAAAGTAGATCCTTGCATGTGGTCTGATTAACTGGAAAGTTGAGAAGTTATCACATTTGGTGATCTACATATATTGATTTTTTTTTTATGTTGCATTACACTAATGATCACATATTAAAAAAAATGTGGTCAACTAAAAGATCCAATCAAAACATACAGCCATTAAGCAGGTATCCCCTTGTCTATGCAGTTGGGTTTTTTTTTTTTTTTTTTTTCAGCTGAAGTAATGGACTTTGCATTTGTCCATAATCATCTTCTTTGGCTCCTCCCTTCCTAAAGCATTTTAGATTGTTAGCATTATTTAAATCTTGATTGTATAATCCCTGACCACTTATCATCAGACAGTGGGTTTCTTTATTGGGGTTTTCTGTGAGCATCTAAACTCAGAAGTTACGCCATTTCTGCTTAATTCAATGACTTAAATCAAACACTGATCTTCAAATGTGGACATTTCGGGCAATGGTGTGTGTGTGTGTGTGTGTGTGTGTGTGTGTGTGTGTGTGTGTGTGTGTACTAGAATATGAACTATATTGTAACATTTAAAAACTTTGTTTCCTATACTTTTCCTTGATTTTTGTTAAGTTCCTTATTTCCTCCCTCCATTTTCAGAATAGGGTTCTTGAAACTGCTAAGATCTGGCCACGCCTTCTTTGAGGCTCAATCCAATGCCACACCCATCTTTGAATCCCTGCTATGTAGCAGGTAACCAGTTCTAACTTACTCAACCTGAGGAGTTCTGAAAGATCCTCTTCTATGATAAAACCCCTTCATTCAGCGTGAGAAAGAAGGATTAAAGGGCTGTTCTTAGGAGTTTACAGGAAACTCGAATCATCCAGTTATCTCTACATGTCTGGTCTTGTGCCCTTATCAAAAAGAAATACTGAGTCCCACAACCATCCCCAAGTTTCCTCTTCTATAATGGGCGACTTTGGGGAACATTTGGGCTTTTCTGTTGTCCTGTGGGATGTCCCCCTTCGCAGCTTGCTGCCTGCTTCAGTTTGCTGCTGTGAGGAACGTCTTTGTTTCTCGTGATTACAGCACATACAACTGACTGCTATCAGGCTTTATCTGGGTATTTGGATTTCTTTGAGGCCATCTCTTTTGAAGAACTTAAAATCCATGTTTCTTGGACTAAAAGTACGTAGAGCTGTTTAGAGACATCTTCTTTTCTCTTACAGGAGGCCGAGATACTACTTAAATTCTAAACACACCATCAAAGTCAAAATTATTCTCCCTATTCCTGGGGAGCTCAGTGGGTTCTAATGTACATAGTGTCAGTTGTTTTTAGTCCATGATTCCTTATTAGCTATTCAACCTTCCATCCCCAGTGCAGCCCCAATGACTCAAAGTTTGTTGCGTCCTTGGTTCCAGGGATTAGTTTGATGGGTCCCAGGTACCTGATTTCCTAGTCAATACCTCTGGAACAAAGAATTAGGGCTATTCATACTTAGTGGATCCATGTTAACAGTAAGTATAGTGAAGACATTGCTCAAAAAGATGGAAGAGAAGAGATTTTACTCCACAAATGGGAAAGAATTTTTTTCCTTGCTTATTGAGCATGAATAAGGACAAAATGAAACCTTGGGTGACAGTCAGCCCACCCTCATGAAGGAGACAGCTTGAAGACAGAGCCAACACAGGCAGAGGAACCAGAGGGAGGGCAAGTTAGAGCAACAGTGTACCTACCACCCCCAGGTGAGGTAATAATCCCCCTACTGTCTGCACCTCCAGGGGTCAAACACATCTGAACCAGCACGGGTCCTGGAGACGACAGGCATCTTGTCAGGTGTGGGGACCCTGAGACAGGTTTGCATGGGGAAAGCCCAGCTTTTAAATGGTGAAATGTCAGCTCTGTTAGCCGAATACCACTGAAGAGTTTGCCTCTTACTGAATCTAAAAAAGAAAAGGAAACCAGAGACAGCTGCGGAGTCTCAATTCATCCTTCCCCGCTTTCCCAGTGTTCTCCCTCAAGTTTAGCCTGACGCTCCATTGATCTTTACTGCAGAGGAAGGCTGCTCATATGTTGTGCTTGCCATGTCTCCTCAGTGGGACAAACCTGCTGCTGATCTAGTAGAACTGCCTAATTACACTGGGGAAGAAACCATTGTTTCTTTTTGCATATTTTAGGCATATATGACTGAAAAAATAAAAGTAAAAGACCTCGGGACCTTTGGTTTGTAGATGACTACTCTTAGCAAGGAAAGTATTCTCCTCAGAAACATCTGTGTCTTGGAGAACTGGTTGAATTCGACCCTTTGTGCAGTATTTCTAATCAGGTACCTTATCAGCAGCAAGATTACATCAGGCTGAACTCCTTTGATGTGGAAGGGGCTCATTCATGTCTTCTTGGTTGATGTGACCAGATTTACATTTGAGACTTTCAGTCTCTTTGCCTTCAGGGTCACCTCATTTTAGTGTCCAGCCCTGGGAATCCTGGCTTCCGAATCTTAATTCTCTGGCTACCATAACCTGTATCTATCAATGTTTTTGACCACGGTAGAGGATGCTTTGCTTGGCACATGCCAGGTGGGTTTGAGGGGAGTGACAATTCTTGGAAACAATAAACTTCAAAAAGCCAAAGTAGAACTCTCAGGTTTTCTTTTAATAGAACACACACACACACACACACACACACACACACACACACACACACACACACACGTGTGCACAAGAGCATTTCATAAAACGGTAACAAACAACTCAAGCTGTGGTCACCGAATGGACTGAGCATCCTCTTGCTAAGTGAGAGCTAATAAATCACCCTTCTCAGGTGAAATCTTTTATTTATGCTCTGGGATTCCAGTTTACCGAGAAAGCTTTGGTTTTCCTTTTTGGCTTTGTCTAAGCTGTGCTTTAGTGAGCAATTCAAATCCAGTTGACATTTATTAGTGAGGACGTGGCCCGCTCTGATCTCATGCTATGGTCCAGCTGCTGGCACACCAGGGTTGCTGTGGGTGTTCCCATTTGTGATCACCTGTGTGGTGGCAAAGGGTGTGGCTGCCGATGTGCTGTTTGTAAGTCAGTGGTAATTGTGAACCATTCCTATGCCTTAGGAATTAGCTATCAGGGGTCTTGTTTTGTCATTTCAAGAAGTTACAACCTAAAATCTGAGCAAGCAGAAGGGGCTACTATAGCCAGGAATACAACAAGACTGTGGTAGTGGGTCCTGTGCTGAGAACATTCACATTTTCCAAGACATTTTCCCACTCATCGGAGCACAGGCTCACAGAACACACATGTCTCATTCTTAAAGCAGAGCAACGCAAGATTTCAGGGTTTCCCCAAAGTCACTCAGTTAAGATGTGGTCAGTCCTGCAGCCGAATTCCACTGGGTTCCACTCTCTCCACCACGGAAGACCCGGCTTTAAACTCTAAGATCGTGTCTTTCACTCTTGACATTGACTTTTATTTTCTTATTTTTACTTTAAAAGTTTAATTTAACTTGTTTTATTGTGTGTAAGGGCCATCTCACTAGCCTGACACTGACTTTTAAAGATAGATTGTGGAGATTCTGCATAACTTGTTCTGATAGAAACTGGTACTAGTTGCTGGGGGTCTACGCTGACTTTTAAAGATAGACTTTGGAGATTCATGTAGCTTGTTCTGATAGAACCTGGTAGTAGTTGCTGGGGGTCTTGGGTGGTATGCCTCTTAAATCCTTCTTAGCAGAAATGGTGAAGATCGTTCTGAAAAGAACTCCCATTTCTCTCTGTCTTCAGAGGTCCACAGATTCATATCCTCTCAGGGTGGAGTCTCTTTAGGGTCAGATCTGACAGGAGTTTGTGATGTTACTAGCTGTCACACGGAGGAGGAGTTTAAACGCTTCAAGGCTCTTTCTGCATCTAAGAAATAGCTTGTCCTGATAACCACATCTCCTGGGATTCTCCCTTGGAATTTCTACAAGTCATTCAGTTGACAATCTTTTGAGTGTTTATTCTGTGCTGGCAGGGCTTCACCCCAACTTCGGTGGTCTCACCATGTTTTTCTTATTTACAGACTGTGTTTGGGAACAAACAGTCAATTTTGCCGAAAACTGAGAGACGAAAGAGGCTGAGGCTCTGCTTGCCTCCCTGAGTTACGCTGCTCTTACCGACAGTTCCATGGAGTGAACGCTGGGCACAGGTGGTTCCTTTTAAACGGCAATCAATATGTTGTAGAAGTCATGCTATTAGCATTGGAAATCTGTAAAGCAGAATGCAAAGGACCCAGCCTCAAAGAACAGCAACAACTCCCACTTCACACCCCATGCTGCTGCAAAACAAAATAAACGAACAAACAAACAAACAAAAACAAAACAAAACAAAACAACAGGTTTCTCTTTGCTCCACTGGGGAAAGATCACGTTCTATTCAGTACTGTTTTATCTCCAACTGAAGATCCCCTCTTGGTGGCTGTGTTTGAGAGAAAATGGCCCCCAAAGGGAGTGACACTATTAGGAGGTGTGACTTTGTTGGAGGAAGTGTGTCACTGTGGGGTCTTTGGGCTTTGAGGTCTCCTATGCTCAAGCTACTCACAGTGACACAGGGCAGTTCCTGTTGCCTGCAAGGTGTAGGACTCTCAGCTCCTCTAGCACCCTGTCTGCCTGCACGCTACCATGTCCCACCATGATGATAATGGATTGAACCTCTGGAAGTGTAAGCAAGCCACTCTGATTAAATGTTTTTCCCTTATGAGAGTTGCCGTGGTCATGGTGTCTCTTCACAGCAGTGGGAACCCTAACCAAGACAGTGGCTCCATGCTTACTGACTCTTCTTGGCCACTGGCTCCCCGCTTCTATCTTTCTTGTGTATTGGGGGTACTCTATAAATTTCTTTAGAGATGTGGACCTTGCTGCCCTTCCCATTTCCTCTCCCTACTTGGTGTCCTTATTCCTATCCCCAGAGTTTCTCGCTGCCTTCTCTGTTCATTTTACATCCATGGTTTGGCTTGAGAACAACTGTACCAGCGATTGATGGAGCCACTGTGTTTTTGAGGTTTACATGCTCTGACCTAGCACTACACAGCTAGCAAATGGAGTGTTTGCAAACCACGTTGCTCATCCTCTTCCTAATTTCCTATGTGGTTCCTCACATTTCTCACTGCCTGGGCCATTCATAATAAACCTGTGCATTGTCAAGGTTGCCTTGGACTTCTGCCGGCTGGCCTAAGGCAGACTCTTTTCATTGACAGTCACAGATGTGGACTAATGTTGGGTGCTGACTAACCCAATTCTTTCTTTTCATACACGGCAGTGAGAGGCTATAGGGCTGGCAAAGTAAGGTCAAATGTCACAGAAGAATGAACAGTGATTCATAAAAGTCCAGAGCTCAAGTTCAAACTGGTAAGGAGCTGAAGTCTTTGACCAAATCTCTCAACCTCTTTGAACATCAGTTTCATTTGCTCTAATAGAACAATCAGAACTCCTACAACGTTGTGCACGTGTAGGGCCTACCTGATGCGGGTTTGTTAATGGATGTCTATTGTCATTAGGACTGGGCTAGGCAGTAGACTAGTCACCTTGTGTGGACAGAGAGTGGGCACTGTGAAGCTAGAGAGCAGCAGGTTAGATATGCCAGGGAAGGTACTGATGTGCTCCCGTCCCTCTCAGTAATCTCTCTGTCCCAATGGCTTTCATTGTCAGAGCTTGGGCAGGGATACGGAAGCAGCTCTGAGAATTAGTCAACACAGAGACATGGAGCTTTGTAATGTGGAAGGGCTGAGGAGCTGGGGTCCGGAGCTCCCACCGCTAATTTGGCTACTCTCAGCACTGCAGTTCCCTAATCGAGGTGTCACTGTGGATTCTAAGATTCCACGGGAAGCCAATACCACAAACCAACAGTTCCAGGGACGGTGACTCACTGAGACATGCCTGGAAACCTCTGTGGCTGCCCACTGCACAACGATGCTGACACTGGAGAACACTGCCTTCAAATCCTGTGCAAGGGCTCTGAGCCATAGCCCAGCTCACACCACGCTGAGAGGACTTGTGGGAAATGTGACTCCAAGACCCTCCCTTGTGACGTAGAATGTAACAGGAGGTGGCTTTGGGATTGAGTTACCAGCTGACAATGAAGAACATGGCCTGTGTGTATCTTTTAAAATATTTGCTCATCTTTCCCACATTCATGTACTATGACAACGAAGAACACGCGAGACCAGGTTTCCATGAGGATAGCAATAGATTGACCGTATGACCACCAATGCCAACTGGAAAGTTGCTTGTGTTCATGCTTTTTGAAATATTATTATTTTGTGGGGGAGCTGGAGAGATGGTTCAGCAGTTAAGAGCACTGGCTGCTCTTCCAGAGGACTGGGATTTGGTTCCCAGCACCCATATGGAGGCTTATAACTGTGTGTTAACTCCATTTCCAGGAGATTCAACATCCTTTTCTGGCCTCTGAGGGCACAAGGCCATAGTACACACACACACACACACACACACACACACACACACACACACACACACACACACGCATGTGTGCAGCGGGGGGGTGGGGGCAAAACACACACAGGCAAAATAAAATTTAAAAAATTAAATTAATCTTTTGTAAAAAAAAAAAGACATTAAAAAGGAGAGCAGTAAAGGCAGTAAAGATGAAGATAGCCACTCTTCTCTTTCTGGTCCCTACTTTCGAGGGAGCAAGTCTTAAAATTCCAGTTAACTGGTCCTGAGACAGCCAGGTGGAAAGCTCTGTTCTCATGTAAAGAGAGGGATCTCTAAACCAACCAACCAACAGTTCCCAGATATTTAGGGCAGTAAATTACTTGTAGGAGATTGAGGCAATGGAGAAAAATCCCCCCCCCCTTTTATTAAGTAAAAAAAGGATGGTCAGGACAATGGAAAAATAGCTCTTAAAATAGTTTTATCTGGATCCCATCCTTATCTTTCTTTTTTAACCCTAATTTTCTTTTTATCATTTTCTCAATATCTAGCCCCCCCTTTCTATCCTCATAATTGTGCAATTTCTCTCCCTTTTCCTTGGCCCCCACCCATGGGAGATTGGCCACAGCTGGTGGTGACCCTCTCCTTTATTGCCTGTTTGCATGTAAATCATGAACAGATAGTGTGAGTAGTTTGGGGAATTCCCCCTCCTCCCAGGATCCTCCTCCACCACATACATCTTCATCACTGGGATTTAAAATTCAGATAATGTACAGGAAGAGATAAGAACCAATTTTTTTCCCAGCATCCTTCCTCCCATCGAAGCCTCACCGTTCCACCCAATGGGAAAGGAATGAGATAATTAGGATTTCTTTCCCCCTCACAAAGTGTGCATACGGAGGCCCAAGGGGTAGAGCACACCAGATGTTGTAAGAGCGTGACTGCTCAGTCCCTTTGGCCACACATGCTGAAGTCAGGAAGTTGGGAAACCTGACTCAGGAGTCACCATCCAGTGTGGCTGCTGACAAAGCAGTGACCGCCCTGGGTCAATGAGCAACCCAGCCAATCCCTCACTCGAGTCTGGCTGACCATGTTCTTGAGTAGGGGTCAGTCAGAGGGGACTACAGAGTTAGGACTGTTTCCAGCTAGTCTAGAAAACACTGAGAGGCTAAGGGTTCTCGGCAGTGGGGGCCTTGTCTGCAGATGCAGAAGAAGGTCTGGTGAATCTGTTGTTCCCTGAGCATCTGACATCGATCCTGTGTGAATGGTGGTACCTGGGATGCACATTTCTGAAATGAGTAAGAGGAAGCTTAAAATGAGAGGAAACAAGGAAGGGTATGTATGGTTCTGTTTTTTGTGACATCTTTATGGACATTACAATGTGAATTAGTCACTGCTTTCTATAAAAATGAACTGAGACATAAGAGGGGGAACAAGATTTTTAAAGAGAGTCTCCAGGCTCAGCTTGTTCCTCGCCGAGACCAGTAACAACCAGTTCCTGCTCTGCCCTATGCTCTGGTTCCCGGCCTAAGTGGTGCATTTTCACATTTACACCAAGCATTAAAAAATAAAATAAGATTCAGAGGATTGAGTTCTATGCTCCTTGCCTTTGCTCTTGACACAGCATCCTCTCTCCCGACTCTACTAACAGTCCTGGAACAGTGCGGCGCTGCATTCATCCCCTAGAGACAGGAATACCCATCCTCTTGGGCTCTGGTAGAGTGCCAGTGCCAGGGACCTTGACCACTAAAACTGACTTCTCCCTAATAGCCTAGTCCTCAAGCAGGTTTGGCTGCAATCACCCAGGAACCTTGTTGTCAATGCAGACTCCCAGCTCCAAGCTCCTCGACCCCAGGTGAGACCACATTGTACTTTCAGCGAGTTTCCAGGTGAGGCAGCCAGTGGCTAAGTCATGAGGCTGCCCAAAACAGCTGCGTGGGAACGCCTTCTGCAGTCTGCTTCTGCATGGCTTCCTCCCCGCTTCCCCTACTCGGCAGGTGCAGACATTTGCTAACAGAAGTCCTTTGCTGCACGGCAGAGTGTTTTTACAGCTAGCTTTCTGCAGAACCGTAAAAAACAAAAGAGATGAACTTAAATATAGCCAAACAATTTTTACCAGAGCAGTAAAGTCATTTCCTTATTGAGCTCTGCTCTGGGGCAGATCTGAGAGGCTCTGTTCATTCTGGACTATTAGGCAAGTTCAGCCTCCACCTAATTCTTCTTCAAGATTTACCCTGCAAGAGACCTGAGCCACCAGGTGAGAGCTAGTGTCCCTGGCATTTTTCAGACCTGAGTCCCCAGGGTTGGGAGGCGACTAGCTGAGAGCCTAGTGCCCAGTTGCCTTTATGATGTGTTGCCTGGTGGCTTTCCCAGCTCTACAACATGGGTGGTCTGCATGCTGGCAAAGCCCAAGGCTGCGGGAGTTCACGGTCCCCTCTGGGGAACATGACGAATGGCCTCGCTGACAAAAACGTGGTCTGCTTTCCATCTCAGGGCCTTGAAGGGTTTCGTTTTCAAAGCAGGAAAACAAACCACAGGAACCAGACACAACACATGCAGGCCACAAACGATACAGCCATTTTCTCATCTCAAACAAGGGCCCCGCAAAGGTGAAAGAAGAACGGCTTTGTTAGAATTCTTTGATGAAAATCAAACACGCAGAACCCGCAATGTTGTAATGAGACCCGGTTCGCCTTCCATCGCGGTCCTTCCCCTGACCCCACAGACTCAGTCTCTGGTGGGATGGCCTACCTGATGTTGGTCTTTTCCAAGACTTGGAATTGTACTTCCTGCCTGGAGTCTCCCAGGGAGCCCAGGCAGTTGAGTGGGGTAGAGACTGGAGGACAATGCTCTCTGCTCCCTGCATCCATCTACCCTGTTCTAGCCAACCCATTATGCAGTTCCGATGAAATCTCTTTAAAATGTTGACGGCTAAAGAACATTCTAGATACTCCAGTCTACTCTGATCTCACATGCAGCCTATTGGGTGGTTCCAGGGAAGAAAGGAAGGGGAAACAGTATTTATCAGGAAGTATTGATTTCCACACTTTTCCTCTCTCTGGCATTGCCCACTATTTCTCTCCGTAGCCACGTGGCCCTTCCTTTAAGGGTGTGCCTGGTATCTTGATCTCAACTTAGAAAGAACTTGTAAAGATTTATATTTCTCTGTGTTGTCAATGGCAAGACAAGCCTGTCAGGAACTATAGCAATGAGTGCGCCACCTGCCTCTTCCAGTTGGCCAGCAAGTCTTTCGGATGTCCGGTTTCTATACTGTGTTCTTATAACAGTACAGGAAATGGAGCAGATAACTTGTGACGAGGTATGTGGAGCTGCCTGACTAATAATGGCGCACTGTTCTGTGCCCCTAAGTGCATGCTCCCTGATAGCTGTGTCGATTACAAGCAATGCTGCATCCCTTGCCAGGGCGGAGTCAAGCTGGGCTCTTGACAATGGTGAGGAGCTTGGAATCAGGAAGACGAGAAATTACGGTGAGAGGCAGGCAGTCAGCACTGTGGACAGAGAGGACTCCATGAGCAATCGGGGGAGGGCATTCATGGATGTAGAAGGCATGGTGGGCTGGAGGGGCACCTGGAAACAGGGGGGCACCTGTTGTCTGAGGCTAAGATGTTTGCAACATTCTTTCAACATTTGAAATCCATTAGAGGAGACATAGAGAAGGTAGACAGTTAAGATCTAGGGTTTATAATGTGAATTCTGGGGACCCAGCGAAGGCAGATGAACAGTAGGGAGACACGTGAGTCTCCCTCAAAATGGGTCATTAGAAAAACATCTGTGAAATGGTATTCACTGTGTGTCACAGGAAAGGGGGTAAGGGCTCAAACTATGGCAGTCACTGTAAGAAAGGAAGGGGCCTCCCATGTGGACCTCCTGGGTCTGAAGGCTGTCTTGATGTTAATGTGAGGTCGATTCAGGAGGTGGGGATTAGTTAGTGCACAAAGGACCTGGAGGAGCACTGTTCTCAAGATGTGTCCTAGGGAGAGAAGCTTCATGGTGTATGTGGGGATGTGTGTGGACTTGAGTTTTCTCCTTAAGTAATGGGACAATTCTAGCATTCATGGGAATTTGGGGAGGCTGAACAGAACCATATCCTCTACGTAACTACTGTTTGGGGGGGATATGGCTCAACTGGTAGAATGTTTGTTTAGGACACACAGGGCTCTGGATTTGATCCTCAGCATAGCATAAACTGAGTATGGTGGTGTACATGATTAGCCCAGAACTCAAGTAAAAGCAGGGGAGTGGAAGGTTAAGGATATGTCTAGCTTTACAGTGAGTTCAAAGCCGGCCTGAGTTAGAGACTGTTTTAAAAAAATGAACTTGTAATCCGAATTGCTAAACAGTCTTATGAATAAAATACCCAGAGCCAGATACTGGGGTGAAAGCTGAAAGATCAGAGGAATAGAACAAGTTAGCCACGTTCTTACCTCTACAAAATCCTCAGCCTCAAGAGAGAGACTTCCTGTTTACTCACACCTTATATCCCTTTCTGTGCCCTACCATCTTCCTTCCTTCCTGGTGTTGGGATTAAAGGCATGTGCCACCATGCCTGGCTCTGTTCCCAGTGTGGCCTTGAACTCACACAGATGGATCTCTGTCCCCTGAATGCTAGGATTAAAGGAATATGCTGCCACTGCCTGACCTTTATGTTTAATATAGTGGCTGGCTTTGTCCTCTGATCCCCAGGCAAGCTTTATTGGGGTACACAGTATATCACCACATGAACTAATTAAGTAAATAAATACATAAATAACTTAAAAAGAAGAAAAAACCCTACTGTTCAGGCAGATGGATGACAGGAGCAATTGTGAAGCACCAAGCAGGTTATCAAAGAAACCCACGTTTGAGGAGCATGACCACAACACCAATGAGGCAGGTCATACCTCGATGACTCAGAGCAGGACCAGGCAATGGTCTCCCTCAGTGAATACAGGACTCTTTGGAGATCTCAGATAAGCACCAAACCCACTGAAAATTGTGAGCCCAGCTGCTGTGTGTAGTGGGTAGCTGTTCCAGCTTTGACCTGGAAGTACTACCCCCATTGAGGCTTCTGTAATTGTCATGCCTACAAGGGGGCGCTGAGACAGGAGCCCTTAAGACCTGAGATCTGGATGTGCTGGCTCTCTTGGTTCCTGGATCCTGGACGCTGGAGGCAGACTGAGCAGAGTTCTCCAGAAAACACCACTGTCTGCACCTCACCCCTCTCAGACCCTGTAACCTATCCCTTTACTTGTAAGTTACCCCACAAAATAAACTTCCCTTTTAACTATGTGGAGTTGCCTTAAAACTTCCACCAATAGCTGTGGAGAAAGATGCTTAGGGCAGAGGGTTTTTCCTTTTCTTTCCTTTCTTCTTCCTTCTGTTTTTCCTTCCTTCCTCCTTTCCTCTCTCCTTTCTTTCTTTCTTTCTTTCTTTCTTTCTTTCTTTCTTTCTTTCTTTCTTTCTTTCTTTCTTTCTCTCTCTCTCTGTCTCTATGTCTCTCTGTCTCTCTCTCTGTGTATGTCTGTCTCTCTTACACACACACACACACACACACGTGTGTGTGTGTGTGTGTGTGTGTGTGTGTGTGTGTGTGTGTTAAAATGTAGAAAATTCTGTGAGCTCTTATGAAAGTTTTTTGCACCACTCAATTTCCCAGAGAAGTGACAGAGTGACCCAGTGGTGAGAAACTGGAAAGATCAGGGGTTTGGGTACCAGACAAACTTGATATTAAACTGTCCATATTTGCAGATGTTACCCAGGTGAGGTGATGGTTGTATTGCTCTGGACACAATTTCCTGAAAACTGTGCAGGGCTATTTGACTGTTGGGAGTGACATATTTAAATATGGAGTGCTCAGTGGGCATTTGATCATTAGTACTGTGAAGTCTGGAGTGTGCGACTGTGCCCCGAAGCTTCCCACTTCATCCCTCATCCTGGTAAACAGCGGGCCCAGCACATCCTCCAACAGGTGAAATTCTCTAGAAAGAGAACTTTAGCAAATATCAGTGTGGAATTTATTCATGTTTTATTTAATTACTTGGGGCATTTAATGAAAGAATGAATTATTAAATGAGAACATTGATTGTTCCCTGTGTATAGCAAGATGATCTCCTGTGTATGCTTAAAATAGCTCCATAAAATATAGAGCAGGCCACTGTAAATTAAAGAAAGGAAGGAAAATGGAGTGAGGATTGAAAATACAATTTAGTCTGTAAGTCTGCATGAAATGACAGCCACACCCCCAGGATGCTATGTCCAGGCCTTGCAGCTGTCTAGACCAGTGGTGAGTGCTGACCCAGCAAAGATTAGATGCTGCTGCAGAAGCTGAAGGCATGTAGTGCTGAGTGAGTGGGCCAAAGGAAGGCACACTCTTTGATTAGCGGATGCTCTGGGTCTTTGTGCCTAGCTTTCCTCTGAGCTAAGCCCCACCCCTGCTCTTTAACACTCACAGAATTTGTCCAGTAGAGATGCTAGAAAAAGATGAAAAGAACAGAGGACAGAGGATTCCTGTCATCCCAGGCCTTTCAGCTGAGGCTACTGCCCCTTTACCAGGGAGTCTCTCCATGACTCATTCCTCCCAGCTTCTGAAAACCTGTCTCCTTATCCCTTTTAGTCAACAGCAGTAACACTTCCCATGTCTCCAGCCTAAAAAGCTGCACCATCCTCCTGTGATTCACCCCACTCTTGATTGACAAATAGGTCTGTAGTGAGTCTTTCTCTGTCCCTCCAGCAAGCTCCCAAATAATGACTTCTTTTTAATTATGAAAGCTTGGCCTATAGCTTAGGCTTGCTTCTAACTAGTTCTTACAACTCAAATTAACCCATTTCTATTAATCTACATCCTGCTATGTGACTCGTGGCTGTTACCTCTCCTCCTACATGTTCTGCTTCTCTGTGTCTGGCTGGCAACTCCTCCTTCTTCTTCCCAGCATTCTCTCTTCCCTCTAAATCCTGCCTACCTATTGGCCATTCAGCTTTTTATTAAGCCAATCTGAGTGACACATCTTCACAGTTATACAAAAAGATCATTCTACAACATGGACCTTTTTTTTTTTTTATTAAATCCTCCTGGAGTTCTAGTTTGTGTGTGTCATCTGTCCTTGTCAAGACCTTCACTGAGATGGTTGGCATTAATGTGAGCAAAATATCTGTTATTAAAGGCTGAGAGCACTGGAGGAAAGGAGTCCAAAAGGGAAGATGGAAAACCAGAGAGGAGAGGCTGCAAGGGTTTCTGAGTGGCAGTGTTGGGCAGAATGGAGATGGCCAGATGCAAATCACCGTGATAAAATCAAAAGAGTGGATAAGTGGTGCAGAGGGAGAACCAGACACAGGCTGGGCCTGTGGGCCAGGCTAAGACACTGCAGCCCTGGAGTGTTTCGAGTGGCTAGGACGACCGTGGTGTTTAGGGCTGGGGTGAGCTGAGCTCCACTATATCAGAGAGCTCCTGCACTTCACTGTATTGAGATGATGGTGTCAGTCTATGTAGGCCAGTGTGTAGATGATAAAGTTATTAATAAGTCATATGCCACAGATTCCCAAAGAGAAAGCTTCGCTGCAGACCCAGGCTTCACTCAGAGTGCTGGGAAAGAGAATAGTGCAGATCCATTTTATACAGTGAGCAGTCATGTTCACCAAAATCAAGTAATTTGCCTGAAGCAGTAGCACTCTGTGTTTGAGGAGCAGAAGCTGAGCCCAGCCTTTCTGACGTCATTAAGCATTGTGGTTAGTGTTTTGTCAACTCAACACAAGCTAGAGTCATTTGGGAAGAAGGAACCTCGGTTGAGAAAATGCTTCCATTGCTGGCCTGTAGGCAAACCTGTAGGGCATTTTCTTGATGAATGACTGATGTAGGAGGGTCCAACCCACTGTGGGCAGTGCCACCTCAGGGCCAGTGGCCCTGAGTTGTATAAGAGAGTAAACTGAGTAAGCCATGGGAGCAAGCCAGTAAGCAGTAACAGTCCATGGTGGCTACTTCAGTTCCTGCTTCAGGTTCCTGCCTTGAGTTCCTGCCCTGACTTCTCTCAGTGATGGAGTGGGACCTGAGAGTTGTAACCTGAAATGAACCCTTTCCCCTGCCATATTGCTTTTCTTCATGGTGCTTTATCACATCAATAAAAACCTACACAAAGACACTGAGCAATAATTCTGTTTCTGAAAAGGAATCCTCTTCTGGAATGATTCGTGAGCATGTCCAATAGTTGAAGTGTGGTCATATACTTTTGTGTTCTGTTCCTTTTTCTGGGACAAACCTTACCAAACTGCACCTCTCACCAGGAGGCTGACTAGAGCAAAGGAGAGCGCCCCCTCTCAGAGGCCCAGATCTGAGTGGAAATCCAGGGGTGGGACAAGGAGCTACAAAGAAATAATAGTCCCCACCATTCTTACCCTTGTCATCATCAATGACACCGTAGCCCAGATGGAAGAATATTCAAGAAGAAGGTATTCATTCTAAACAGTGTGCCTGAAAAGGAACATAAGGAAGCTGGCTGGGGTCTCCTCCAAGGTCTCAGTAGGCCCCTCACTTGTCTGAGCTTCGGTCTGGGCACATGCATGGCAGGATTGCTACTGCGTCCATTCCTCAGCAAGGCTGGTGAGGAAGCAGAGGAAGAGGAGCCTTGTCCCTTAGACCATGGACATGCCAGGTGGCAAGAGTCTCTCTTTTTTTTAATTGAATTTTTTTCATGCAATATATTTTGATCCTATTCTTTCTCCCTCCTGAACTCCTCCCAGATCCTCCTCCCTCCCTATACCCCCAACTTCTTCATGTTTTCATGTTCTGTCTCTCCCCTCTTCCATCTCCCCCTTCTCTCAAACACACACACACACACACACACACACACACACACACACACACACACACACACACAAAATGAAAATCAAAACAAGCAAACAACCCCTCCTCCAAAAGACAGAAAATACTAAGCCAGAGCAAAACCCATGGAGTCTGCTTTGTGTTGGCCGACTACTTCTGGGCATGGGGCCTGCCCTGGGGCGTAGCTAATATACTCAGTGACACTCAATTGAAGAAAACTAATTTTCCCTTTCCTAGCAGGTACACTTGCAGATAGCTTCTTTCAGACAACATCCCGTCCCATAGAAGGGGACGTGGACATACAGTCTCCTAACTTTTAGTGCCATTAATTAGCCTCTTGCCCTCTTGAGTGCTGTCTCAGTGGCCATATTCCAGAGCCAACGTGCTAACATTCTCTTTCCATTTCCAAAAGCCATTTCTTCACCCACTTTCCACTGGAATGCTCATCCCCACCCTGGGAAGAACAGTCACACATGTTAGCCAGAGGCAGGGATAGTGCTGTAGGCTGTTCCTTCCAGTTCCACACTCTGCTTCTGTTCCTGCTTCCAGGTTCCTGCCCTGCTCGAGTTCCTGCCTTGGCGTTCCTTGATGATGGGCTGTGATGTGGAGTTGTAAGCTGAAATACCCACCCTCCACCCCAAGGTGCTTTTGGTCATGGTGTCCATCCACAGAGGAGTAAAGTAGGACAGCAGGCACAGGGACCCCAGCACCACAGGAGGAAAAAGAATTTGTCTCTTGCTGGCTGTAGATTTAGGGAAACAAAGCACCATAGACTGCTGGCATTCCTTAGACAGCTAAGGTCGGCATACCTTCTAGAAGGAGCTATCTTGCTGATAGGGTCACACCCTGCACTCATTCTCATCCCTCAGTCTCATTCTTTAGTGTTTCATTTTCATACAAAGAGGAAAGGGGGCAGCAGAGCCTTCAGACAAGATGAGTGGGTAGAAAAGCCATTTGCATGGACTTCCCAGAAGGCTCTGTTGAGTAGGTAGCTGCAAAGTCAAGACTTGTCTAAAAAATAAAAAGCAAAAGACTGGGTGATAGCACTCTTGTTCAAGATTCATGAGGCCCTAGATTCTGTGCCTAGTAACACGCGCGCACACACACACACACACACACACACACACACACACACACACACACGATAACAAGCAAAGGATGCAAGTTGGGTTATAGGTCAGTAGTGAAGGAAGCACTCACCTAGCATGTGTGAGGCCCCAAGATCCATCCTCAGTACCACAATGAGAAAGGCGCCATGTTTTTAGAGCTAGATGTAGTAGCACATAATTCCAGTACTCAGGAGGTGGGGATGGTAGGGTCAGTTCAAGGTTACCCTTGGCTACAAAATGAGTTGGTGTCTAGACTGGGCTACATGAAACCTTGTCTCAAAAAATACAAATCAGAGAGAAAGAAAGAGCTAGAGGCAGAGAAAAGTTCAGGTGGGCCCTCTTTTGTGAGCAGTTAGGGAACTCAGAACAGAAAGGAGACAACTTAGTGTGTGGTATCTGCCGAATGTGGAGATGGGAAGAAAACCTACCCGTCCTCTAGTGGCCATTATGTGGGCATGGAAAAGGCTAGCCGGCGGCAAGCTAGGCTGAGGAAGGGTGGGTCTGTGAAAATAGCATTCAGGATAAAACACAAACCTGACTAAGCCCTGCCTTGCAACACATCCACCAGTGTGTGTAACACCAGCACAAACTCAGCTTTCTGTAAATCAGAAGACAATGGACACATTGTCTGAACCTACCAAATGGCCCTTCGCTCCTGCAGCACAGATCTATCTCATCCATGTGCAGCGAAACTCAGCCCAATCTTATCGAACTAAATTGATTTATGAGAGGAAAAAACCTAAAAAGGGAAGCAGTAAAATAATGATATTAATTCTAATAATGCATTGACTGGTGCTTATATAAATCACTCTCTCCACTCAGATTGATTTCATAAGAGTATAAAGTCCACGCACAAACCCATCTCCAGCCGCCCAGACAGCCGCCAGGGCCTGCTTGTGCCGCTAGAGCTCAGGGGAAGAGTGGGGGGTCTGCTGGAAGTTCATCCGAATCTTGCCTGGGAAAAGCCTGTGGGATCAGCCCAGAGGTGCTGTGGAATTGGCCACACACGCAAACGCTGCCGCATCTGAACACTTTTGGCAACTCATGAAAGCCCCTTTCCTAGAGGCCACTCGAGTGTCCAAACAAAAGGGGATTTTTGTTAGTGAAAGCTGGAAAGAATAGCCCATCCCAGGATCAGGCTAATAGGGCCTGGCCTGTTCAAAGGCAGCGCTGAGCTGGCCAGGGTTGGAAGTGTTGCTGGCAGGGACCCGGAGTAGCGCGAGGGGAGCCAAGCATGGCTCACAAGGCTAACCGCCGGCTGAGGGCTGCTTTCTTCGTCTGAAGAGCCCGTGTGGCCCACCTCGAGGCCAGAGCTTCTGCTGAATCTTCCACACGGGACGGATGGAGAGAGCCAGGGCTTGTTTCTACCTCTCGCGAGCCCCCTTTCTCCCCTCCAGACACCACGCCCCACCCACAAAGCTAGGGCTGGCCTGGGAACAGCCATCACTCTAGTGAGTTTGCCGGGTGTTGACAAGCCTGGGCCAGGGAGCTTGAGAGGGAAGCGGAGAGGGCCATGCCGTGGAAACGAGGCCATGGAGGCCTTCTTTATCGCCCCGGGGCTGTTGCCTGAACAAAGTGCTTCAGCTGTCTGCTTCACAGACGTGCCTTGTAGCCCTGCAGGATCCCGCCAGTCTGTGCTGGGGCAGAGGACTGCAGACCCTGATCCAGGGCACCAAGAATGCCCAGTGATTTGAATTTCAGATAAACAATGGGTGATAGTTTAATATGTTTGTCTTAACAATTGTATAGAAAGTAATTGTTCTAAAAGATCCATCATTTTCCAACTGAGATTTGAATTGAACTAAGCAGCCGCTGCTTCTTAGGCTAAGCATAGCTCTTAGATCTTCCCCTTCTTCCTTCATTACTTCCTTCAGAGAAGGGCAAATGGGACCTGTGACTACGAAGCCACATTATTATCTTACATCACATGATGCTACGGGTAGACTCTGAAATGGCCCCGCAAACTAGTGTTGGGGACACTAGGTCCCCAGCTTGATAGCGCTATTTGGAGAGGCTGTGGAAACTTTAGGAGGTGGGGCCTATCTGGAAGAAGTAGGTCACTAGGCATAGGTCCTTAGGGGTGCATTAGTCCTGGCCACTTCCTGTCTTACTCTGATTCCTGGCTTGCTGGGAGATGAACTGAAATGCCCCACCATGCCTTTCCCACCATGATAGGCTCCTCCCGAGCCAAAATAAGCTTGTTCTCCTAAATCATCTGGGGTGGGTATTTTCAACACAGTGACAACAAGTCACGACTACACGGGGCAAAGAAGGTGGTTTGCAAATGTAATTAAGGCTACCAACCAGCTGCGTTTGAGTTCATCAGGAGGAGATTATCTTGGGGCCCTAACCTAACCACATCAGCTTTATAAATCTGCATCCAGAGACCAGAAATAGAACAAGTCAAGGGCTCCAAGAATTCGAGAATTGTTCTGGGGCCTTAGAGTCACAGGCTGCTGTGTTATGGCAAAGCCACAGGGTAGGGAACAGTGGTCAGCCTCTACCAGCTGAGAACTACCCCTAAAGAACAGTCAGGTACTTAGGTCCCACCTCAAAATGGGGTGGATTCTGTCAACAACCTGCAAGAGCCTGAAAGAGGACCCTGAACCCAGAAAAGCAGTTAGATACAGGTCTGGCTTCCACTTTGAGTTCATCTTTGGGGGAGCCCAAGCAGAGCACTCATCCAGACCACGGTGGACTCCTACACCTGGAAACAGGTCTAGACAACGTGTGTCTAAGCTGCTAAATCTGTGTTAGCATCTAATACTATAGTATTAATTAACACGTTTGCCAAATGTATTCCTCCATCTGTATCCTGTGGCTTTCAAAACACTTTTAGGAGTTCCTGGATTAGATCATCAGGATGGAAAAGGAAATGGAGGGAGATGGGGACCAAGATACAATAGATAAATTCATGGTAACCAAAAGCAAGGTTGGGGGCATCATCATATGGTCTGCTGCATGGCTTGTGCCTTGACACCTTAGCTAGACCTATGGGCTGGTAACTCTCTCTGTTTCTGTCTCTGTCCCCTCTGTGTGTGTGTATGTGTGTGTGTGTGTGTGTGTCTGTCTGTCTGTCTATCTCTCTCTCTCTTACGTACTTTCCTTTCTAGGAAACAGTGGGAAGGAGAAGCCCATCACGTTTCAGAGACAAGTACAACTACTCTTTTAGTAAGTAAACATGTTATCAGCCAGAGTCTGACTGACACGAAGCCATGAGAACGGGAGTATTCCGTGCAGGAGACACATGTGTGTGCAGGCCTGCGTTAGGGGTTGGCATGAATGTAAGCAGAGATGCTGAGCCTGCCAGCCTGGACCCTCCCTGGGCATAGATTCAGCTTTTGTTCTGGTGATGTAAATAAGCCTTTGGAGTGAAAAGAAGTCTGGCTGTGTTCTGAGAGGGTCAGAAGACCTTCCGGTAGTTTTCAGGTCTCCAAATCTCCAAATGTTCTTCGCTTATCGATTCCCCTCAACTCACCTCCCAGTGACTTCTTACGTCCCTCTGGCCTTGCACTGCTCTTGAAAGTGGCCAAAGAAAACTCTTAGGTGTCAGCCAGTCAGCATGGAGAGGTTCTCTTTCATCCCCTGAGTGTCTGGAGATGGGAGTTTAATGAGAGGCATCGACCTTTAAATTATACAAATGGACCTCTTTAGCAATCACCTCCCTCCTCAGTCCCCACCCACCCTCAGCTTTTAATCTTCTCAATTATATTTCCTTTTCATTGATTACTACTTTGCCAACTTTCAGGCTGAGCATGCAGTAAAACCTCAGCTGCACAGGTAATGCAATTTCTCTTCAAGCCTGACGCCTGCATATCACCTCCTCAGGGGCCCACAGCCCCCACTCTGACTCTTTTGGGTCTTGGCAGATCCATTGGCCTTCAATTGATTTTGCAAGATGGCTCCTTCCCTCCAAAGACCTGCGCTCGCGCTCGCTCGCTCGTGGTTAGGAAGACTTGAGCTGCAAGTCTCAAAGCTGAAGGGGATTTGCATGCTGGCAGGTGTGGGTGGGGCACTCAGGACCTCTGGCTCTGACAGCCAGGCCTGGAAGTGGGCAGGTGGTGTTCCTGGGAGCAGGGAGCCCTTCCTTGGTTCCTTTCTCAACTCTGCTCTGACATTTCCAGCGACCTTCACTGAACCACTTAACTTTCTGTGCTTTTCTTTGGTGCCATCTGTAAGGGCGAAGACAATGGCACTTGTCTGTGAAAAACGCTTTGAGGGATAGTGCATAAAAGACGCAATGTAAAAGCAAGAGATGAGCGCGGCTTCCCATAAATAGCCCCTTGTTTTCATCTGCAAGAGGCTGTATTTGAAGGCTAAGACTAGAAATTGAGAAGTTTCCTTGATATCTGAGGCCAGGCAGAGGACGTGGCTCAGGACCAGTGAGAAATCCTTTCTGTGGCTGGGGGCTCCTGGGAGGCTGCCGGGATGTGAGCTCAGCAAGGGGCATGCTGGGAATTGGCTGGCAGAACAAACAGCTCTGGGGTCTCTGCACCCAGGAGCACCGAGGGCCATATCTGGACTAGCCAAGCGGCCTGACAAGAAGCAAGGGCGTGTGGGAGCGGTTATAGGAGGATGGGGTTGTGGGGGTGTGTGTGGGCGCCTCCCTGTGATTTACCGGCATTGACGTGGGGACTCGGGAGGAGGAGGGAGAGTCAGAGAAGTTTGGGGACATTTTCAAAACTGGAGGTCGTTCAGAGGAAATTACTCAATAAAAACCAGGTTTCTTTAACTGAATAGATCAATTTACAGCTCATAAGGTGGAAAAGTCTGAGACTTCAAGATTCTGGCTGGGTGGGTCTCCTACGGTTTCCTCCCTTGGCAAAGGCGCTGTGGCTTTGGCTCTCCCACCCTGGGTACCCCTGCAGCAGCCAGCCGGGCCAGCATTTTTCTCTCATCTTGTTTCCTTCTCACTCTGCTACCTACTTTTTTTCTGGTTAAGATTCTTCCCCTCCTCTCTCCCTCCTCCAGGCTCGCCCCTCGCAGCTCCCACCTCCCGCAGCCCACTCCAAGAGGGCCTATCAGCTTTGCTCTCCTGATGACATGGATTCTTTTGGTTCCCCCTCTGCTGCCTCCCTCCCCACTGCTGAGCTCAGCATTCCTCTCCCCTCTGGTTTCCCTCCAGGTCCCTAAAGCCTTTCCTCCCCTCTGCCCACGATTGCTTTTCTTCGTACCCCCAGCACCTCTTTCCCCCCTCTCTGTCTCTTGCCCTCCAGACTTCCTCCCGGGCTCTTGTGGCCTGTCTCATCCGTTCGTGCTCTGATTCTTCAGAAGCTTCTGTAACACAAGACACCTAGAGACTGGACGTCTTTAACTTGGATGCTAACCATGTAGATGTCAGGAGGCAAGACCAGGGGAAGATGGGCAGGCCCAAGTGGACCATTCACCCATTCATGTATCCCTCATCTATTCACGCACCCTTCCATCTCTCCTTTTACCTACCCATCCATCCACCTCTCTAGCCATGTATTCATGTAGCCGTTCACTGGTGGCAATCAAAATCAGGCATAGTTTTGATCTACAGAGCTCAGTGGGAGAGGCAGAACATAAACACTCACACATTAAAATGCAGGTCTATGGCAGCAGCTAAGGAGAAGTATATGTACCCAGAGATCATTCCATTTGGGATTTGGCTTACTTAGGACTGGGGAATTAAATGGAAACCTGAAGGCTTTGAGGGAATTCTGCCCAGAGACTCCTTAGTAAAGATTACCCTGACTACCCCTAACAAATCTTCTCTCAGGGCTATTAGGCCACAGACTTTATATATCTTATCTTATGAAAAAACAAGAGTGACTTATAATATTCAGAGTCTGGTATTAGAGGCATCAATTCTTCCTTGGGCACAGACCTTATAGAGCAGTGGTTCTCAACCTTCCTAGGGTTGAGACCCTTTAATACAGTTCCTCATGTTGTGGCGACCCCCAACCATCAAATTATTTTGGTGCTACTCCATAACTCTAATTTTGCTACTGTTATGAACCATAATGTAAATATCTGATATGTACAATATCTGATATATGACTCCCAAAGGGGTCAGGACCCACAGGTTGAGAACCACTATTGTAGAGGCTAGACGGAAACACTTAGCATCTGGAGGGGAAGGTGTGAGGAAGTCTCACCCTTGGGAAGAGCAGCATCTTATACACTTATATACCAGGAGGTCTCTAAGGGCTTGGGAACACAGTGCATGCCCTGCAGTCCAGTGCTTCAGTGTCACCTGACTGGCCCGGAAAGCTGCTCCTTCTTCCCTGGGAGTTCAGTGCCTCCGTTAACTCAGGAGACCAGACAGCTGTGGAAACCTATCGCCTCTCTTTCCCCTCTCCCTTGCATCAGTCACAAATCCAAGGCAGCCCCTGGGTTTCACGGTTTGATGGCCTCGTAATTGTTATTGGAACTTGCCTTGGATGGATTTATGGTAATGAACTCACCTAACAGCAAAGCCACCACATGAGTCTTTGCAGCAGGATCTTTCTTGAGTGAAGATATTAGAAAACCACTCTGTTAAAGGAAAAGCAATACCCACTTGTGACTTTAAGTTTAGGACAAATACTGTTTGGGATTTGCTGTTGGCCTCTAACTTTAAATGCTACATTGGCCTGTTGCTAGCCTACAAGGATTTTGGCCAAGGCTTTGTTTATTTTGGCATCAAATTTATGTATCACAAGCAGTTTGTGTATCTCTGGGCATGTGTGTATGAGCCTGTATATGTTATAAACTCCAGAACTTTTGAACACAAGGTTTCATGCTCTTTTAACAGATTCTTCTGGCCCAGAATACTGGCAACTGGCAGGCAGGGCAGCCATGTGCATTAACGAATTGCTTTCAAGCCACCCCGCCCATTACAGCCACTCTTTGGCTTGGTCAAATTTGGCATTCAGTTCTCTGGCCTCTGTGGATTCCTGTCCTATTGAGTTATGGGCGAGGGAGGTGGCTCCTGCCCAGGAAAGGGGGCTCTAGGGACAGTGGGTACTTTCTGTGGCACCCCCACCTTTAGGCAAATCCTCAAGAACTTAGGATAGGGAGTTTGCTTCTAGCAGGGCAGGAAGGCTCCATGTTTTTGTGGCTTGGCATTAAGCAAACAACTGCTTTTTTGTTCTCTCCCCAAATGATTTGCCCAAACAAAAGGCAGCTGTCATGAGGAGAGAAGCACAATTTTTCCAGAGTTCGCCCCTTTCAGAGCCCCGTCACACAGCGTGCTTTCTGACCGTGCATTTTCACAACTCAGGGTCCGATTCCCTGCCTAGAAGGCAGGGCTTGCTGCTTTGGGAGGTAAAAGCCACCTTTTGTCTCTCTTAAGAATGTCCTTAACAAGGCACCATCAGAGCTAAAGGTAAAGTTTACAGGTTAGCACCTGCCCTCTCCCAAATCCCGAGGGGTTTCCCACCCTATGCGCCATGAGCCCAGCAACTGTCCTGGCATTGCCCTGAACTCTGAAGTTGGCTCCCCCCAAACTTCCATCTCTTTAGAAAGTTTAGTAGTCAGATTTTCTGTGTAACCAAGGAATGTTGCTGAATTGAACGTCATCTTTTAGAAAAGACATGGCTTATCAATTTGTATCTTATTAAAATATGGTAAAATATGCTAAACAATAAAATTAAATGATATGGAATTTAATCCTCCTTGGAAGCTTGTCAGGATTAGGCCATGTCCTTATCTAAGGAGCACACTCGCCACAATCTGCAGGCTTGGGTCAAATGTCAGCTTCCGGGTTGGGGATGGCGTGCCACCTGGCCTGGGCTGCGATACCCAGCCCTGCAACATTGGGACTGCCTGTCTGCCCTCTGGCAGTCTCCTCAGGGCTCACACACACACACAGGGTCTCATGTTTGCAGTTTGGATTCTGAATGCATTTCATCATTTCAGAAAAGTTGCAACAAGGGTACAGTGACCTCCTCTGTACCAGTGGTTCTCAACACTGCCGGGCATTTGTAGGCATTTTCCTTTATAATTGTCTTCTGAGATGAAATTTCAACATCAGACATACTGAATACCTGCTATAAATTCTAGGTATAGTTGAACTTCATAGGCAAACTGGGCAAGAATTTTCCACTCCCAGAGCGGTTTTCAGTCTCTGGAGTGTGATGGTACTCCTAGAGAATGCTGTGTTTCCTTTACACACAATTACCACAGCTGCTGGATTTTCCTCTCTCAACGTATTTGTGTATAGAACTCATATATATACACATATTAATGTAAATTCATAAGTATATGTATTGTGTATATAACATCCATACATATCTATAATTATTCTGAACCATTTGAGAAAAAAATACGATACTTTTTTATCCTTTAATACTTTTTAAAAAAGTATTTCCTATAAGTAACAATTCTTCTTACAAAAATATTTTAAACTTCAAATACTACATGGTTGTAGGTTCTCAAGATCAGGAAGTTAGGTTTTAAGCATCTTTGAAGACTGAGTATCAGAAGAGAGTCTAACATATAATATAAGCTACTATCAAAGAATAAAGTACAAAATAATATTGCATATGTCATACACTTATTATGTTTTATTTCCACATAAGATATATATGTATACATACACAGTGCACTGTGAATAATAATACAAAATAAGTTGTCACTGGCAAGTTAACGAAAATTTGCAGGTTGGTTATGTGACTCAATCACAAATGGTCCTCTTCTCATTTTTAGTAGATTAAAAAGAATTGGGTAGAAAGTGTGTAGACTTGGAGATTACTTCAAAAATAGTAAAAAACAACAAAAATCAAAACCAAGTGACTAGGAACTTGATACTATTTTTGTGAACAGAAAATATCTTTGCTCATCTTTCCAATGTGTTGGTCACAGTTTGCCACTCTGGTCTGCCTGTCTACGCTGTTTGCTAAGAGTCAGGAAGATTTTTTTTTTTTTTTTTTGGTTTTTCGAGACAGGGTTTCTCTGTGTAGCTTTGCGCCTTTCCTGGAACTCACTTGGTAGTCCAGGCTGGCCTCGAACTCACAGAGATCCGCCTGGCTCTGCCTCCCGAGTGCTGGGATTAAAGGCGTGCGCCACCACCGCCCGGCTCAGGAAGATGTTTTAACGCAAGCATTTTTTCTTTTAGGATTTGATCACAAATATGTATTGGCATATTTTGACAAGTAAACATTAGAACCTTGTGATTTTGTATTCTTTATTTTCTATGTGCTAAAAACTAAGTTAACTAGCCCCCATTTTTACTTGGTTTCTTGATTGAAAAATGATTGTCACATTCCCTGAGAAGCTCACAAGTCACTAGTTAATATGTATATGTTTGGGACGGATTTTTTTTTGTGGGTTGTAGAATGACAGATATAAATGAAGATTCCAGGAACTGGAATAACCTAAATTGGACCCCTCCAGGGACTGGAGAGTATGTGTATGAATATGCTCAGCATGAATAAATCCCCATTCCAAAAGACTGGTGATGTGTATGTTTATGTTACAGGTTAACTGACTTTCTGATAAACAATTTTGCTGAAGTAAATTCACCAACAACAGCAGAATGCCTTTTGATTGTCCTGAGCATACAGGAAGGAAAACCACTGGGCATTCTGAGCATTATTTCAACCTTTTCTTGACCTTCTTGTAGATGGTCAGACCCTGTTGTGTCCCTGTTAAGACTGTTTATCTCCCCACTGGCTTTGGAAGCAGCCCCTCACCAGGATATCGGAGGCGGTATGGTCCATGGGAGGCTGCTGGAATATGGAGGGGAGCGGCTGAGAAGAGCGCTGTGAGAGTTGGTGGACAGAGTGGAAAAGACTGCTAGCAATTAGTTTTGTCTAGATCACAGTGTTCACAATTGGTTTCCATGCTTTGTGCTGACAAGGGACAATTCATGGGAGGGCTGGAGCAAGTGACAGTTACAAGGCCTGGCCCCCCTGAATCCAAGGCTGTGAGGGACACCAGGGTAATGCTTCATCCCACAGCTGAGCACATGCTTAAAGACCCTGGGAAGGAAGGGATATGTTAAAGTCTCAGAGCAAGTTAGAGGCACAACTGAGATCCATGCTCAGCTTCTACTTTGAGAAGTAGGATCCTTTTGTGTTTACTGCTTTATTGGGAAGTTGGAGGATTAATGGGACAAGACTATGTTTTGTTTCTACTTCTTCAAAAGAATTGTTTGCATAAATTTAAATATTTTACACACCATTATTTGAGATGATCAAAGGGTCCAATTAAGAATCACATTAATCTCGAGAGGCTAAGACACAGAATAGGTGTCTTCCTCCATTTTTCATTTTCACACTTTTCAGACAGGTAACACAGGGTCTGGCTAAAGGTGATGTTGTCACTGCATGCTGTCCTTGAGGTTCTGCAGAGCTATGGCAAGAACTGATTTCCTAAGTCAGACACCCGCCCCGAGAAGCTTCTGTTGAATCAAACTGCTACTCAATGGTGAGCAGGCAGCCTGAGTAGGGGAGCTTGATTTTTACCTTCCTCTTAGGCTTCCAAGGCCTGCAAGTGCTGCGCTCTGGTTTCCCTTTCATTCCCTACAAATAGGATAACAATGACGCCCCCACCCTAGACTTTTTGGATCATCTCCATTGAGATCCATCTGTCCCTTTGTCCAACTCTGTAGTAGTCCCATTCCTCTGCTTTGGCAACATGGGTTCCCATAGATTAAGTATAAAAGTCTGTACCAATGGGAGAGGTAGGTGACGTGTTAATCTCTTAATGCAATGCTGTAACTAACTTACCTAATACACACATGGCTTTAAAACTGACCCCTTCTGTGTGGCAAGCTTAAATTTCTTAAATTTAATCAAATATAGAAGATATAGCAAAAAGGATAAGATCCAAGATAGTCAAATTAATAATAATGATAATAATAATGATAATCAACATAATGTTTTTCCATTTGAGGGAAGGCACAGCAGTCATTTATGGGTAGATACAATTATCTAGAGAGAAAACGTCTGAAGCATTAGGGTCTAGTCAGTGTTAGGGCTGCTTTGCCTGAAGTGAGTGGCAACAGCCAGGGGAATGAGAGGCCAAAGCACTAGGCAAAAGCTATGCAACAGGTCACATCAAGAGTAATTATGGGGGCTGGAGAGATGGCTCAGAGGTTAAGAGCACTGATTACTTTTTCAGAGGTCCTGAGTTCAACTCCCAGCAACCACATGGTAGTTCACAACCATCTGTAATGAGATCTGGTCCCCTCTTCTGGCCTGCAGGCATACATGCAGGCAGAACATTGTAAACATAATAAATAAATATATATATTTTTTTAAAAAAAGAATGATTATGGTTCCTGGCTGGACAATTTCTTAGCACAATAAGGCCCAAACCAGCAGAGTTCTAGGGACGAGAAGCAAATGCTGGAGAAGCAGGGGCCGGATGAAATTCTGGATGAATGTTTGCTTCCCGGCTTTGACCAGCAGTAGGTGTTCTCTAGCTGTGGAAGGAGTGATGCTAACTTCGGAAACTGGTCCACAGTTGTGCCGCCTCCTGCGAGACTCACGATGGATAAGCCTCCAGGACCTGCTGGCTTTTTACGTGGGTGCTGAGAATCTGAATTCTGACCTCCATGTTTGTCTAGCAAGTAGCTTACTCCCTGAGTCATTTATCCAGCCTGAAGGCCAATGGTTTGGTCTTTTAAAATATAGTCTTACTTCGTTGATACTATGATATAATTACATAATTCCCCCCTTCCCTTTCCTCCCTCCAGTCCCTCACATGCACCCCAACTTGCTCTCATGCAAACAGCCTCTGTTTCTTCAATTGTTGTTACATAGATATATATGAAATATATTCCTAAATATACGTGGATATACCCCTCATCAATAAATCCATTTTTAAGTGACAAGTTTTAAAAGCATTTCAAGATACTCCATCTCATCAGACCCAGAATCTCTTTAAAGACACTGATAAAAATACATTGAGGAAAATGGAAAATTATGTCATCTCCTTTAATGGCTCACACACATACGCCCGCAACACAGGTATTTTCCTTAATGTAAATCGGAAAAATGGTACTGTGATGTTTCAGTATAGAAGCCTTCTTCTGGGTTTTTGTGTTTGGCCCGTTGGACCGGGCTGAGCTCTGACTCCATTTTGGTTCTGGAGAATACAAGGTTAATAGTGAGGAACAGAGAGAATGGGCCTCTGCTTGAGGGAACTGCCTTGGACGGGTTTCAAAGGACCAGTCTCAGCAGATGGCAGGTATTGCTTCTGCTGGGGCAAGGAGCTCTGTTGAGCTTTAAATCCTCTCAAAGGGGGACATTTTTAATGTCCTCACCTTTCCAGATCAATACTCCAGCTTTCAGATAGGAGACAGGACGTGTGGAGAATTAAAGCTGTTTTGTTATTTAGCAGGATCGGGTCCTGATTCTGACTTTTAGCTACTTCAGCTGAAAAGGATAAGATCTCCCCAAGAGATAAGATGTTCTTTTTAGAGACTCTGGACAGTCTCTCACCTCTGAGCATGCCTTGAGCCAGGAATTCCAAGCCCAGAGCACTTCTTTCTCTTTTAACTCCCCATAAAACTGGGACTTAACTTTGTGACCTCTGGTTTTGAAAAGCAGGGAAGTGAACACCTCCCTGAGCGTGCTTGCCAAAGTGGCCCACAGAAACAGCAGAACAGCAGCCAAGCCTCCTAGGCATGCATTCACTGGAGGGGCAGGGAGCCCTATGGACCAGAGCTATAAGGGGGCATAATAGCCCTGACTTCTCATCCAGCAAGGCCCACTATGAACAGTTGCAATGGGATTGAATGAGCTAATCTGCAGGACACGCATGAACAGGAAGTCCTTAAACATCAGAAAAATTCACACAAACTCTGATGTTTGCCCTTTATCAGAAAGTCCAATAATTTCAGCTGGCAGACCTAGGTCGCGGCGATTGTAAAGTGCTGTGTGACAATTGCCAATTTAAGTGGTCTTCTGCTTTCCAATCTGCCTCAACGCTGGGCCTGCCTATTTGGTTTTTTACCACCTTTTGGCTTTCCACTGTTGGCCTTGAGTTCATGACCCCTGCTATAATCCCTTACTCGACCTTTGTCAGGGCCGAAGCCGGGTAGAACGTGGGACTGATTGGAGTAACTACCTTTGAAAGACAGACTCGTATATCCATGCTCCCAACCAGCCAAGTCTTCCTAAAGTGAATCTTTCCAAGCTCTACAGCCAGTAGGGAGGCTTACCTGGCTCCAGAATAAGTAAGCAATTCAGTAATTAACAAGAGGGCAAGGCAACCACCCTAGGACAAAAGCCTTGCAAGCCTTTAGGCTTGACTGGGCACCTGCTTTCCCAGAGAACGTCACAGTCTGCAGTAAATCACTTTAGGATCCAGTAACCTGGAGTCCTCTAGCTCTACTGTGACTTCTTCTCACCCCAAAACTCCACTCTGTTTTACTTTCTTTGGTTTGACCCAGATAAACACTAAAGAAAAGGCCCAAATGTTGTCTTCCAAGACAACACATACGTTTTTGGGGTGACCAATTGTTTCAGATGATAGCCTCTAGTTCTTGGATAGTTCTCCCCTTAAAGCGGAGCCTTCTTCTCAGGTGTGTGGGCCCAAGTCATCACCTCCTTTCCGAAACAGAGTGTAGTGGGAGTAATAGTATGGGGCCTTCAAGCCCAGGTCATCGGAGGCCCTATGGCTTCATCTTTGCTCTTTCTCTTGGACTGACCACTTCAGCGGAAGTCACGCACTGGGTTCTGAGGACACCCAAACCACATATGAAGAAGAACTGAGGTCTCCTGGCAACAGCCAGCTCCATGCCAGCAGTTCATCTTGGGAAGGGATCGTCTGCTGCCAGTAAAGCTTTGGCTAGCTGCGGCCCTGGCCCACGTGTAATATTAGCTAAAACTCGTGGAAGACCCTAAACAAAGCCTTTCCAAATTCCTGATGCTCACAAATTCTGTGAGATGATACATATTCACTGTTCTTTAATGCCCCTGAACCTTGGGCTGATTTATTATACAGCTATGTTGCTGGAGTTGTTAGGGTCAAAACCTGGGACCTGAGAGACTTAATAGCATAGACTCAACTACCTGCCCTAGTCTGCTAAGTAAAGAGACAAATAATACTGAAAAGCAGAAAAAGACTTATTTAGTGTGGCTACAATGTAAAAGGAACAAAGAAGAGATGTAGTGATCACCAAATTCATATTCCGGTGCTACATCAAGTTTGGGTTTAAATCAAGCAAAAGGTATGCATAATTTAGCAGTCCCGGTCAAGGGTGGTCCTGCCCATCACTGTCTCATTGTCTCTCTCCAGTCTCTCCTGCAAGGTGCCCTGACAACTTTTCAGAATTGTATGAGGCTCCTCCTCAAGTTGGTACAAGCCCCTCCTCTTTCCTTTGTTCAGGATTCAATCCCCACTCCCCACAGCACCCTGAGACTCATCGGAAGATTCTAGTTTCTTGGGTACCCTGTTGGCTAAAGGGAAGGTCTCTTAGCTCCTGTCAAGGAAGTTAGGATAACTAGTGTAGTGACCAGGTGACAATACTGCTTTTTACACTGCCCAAACTACTACTCAAGCCAGTCAAGAGAGTAATGAGATAGAGGAGAGGGAAATCTGACTGAGTGGAGGAGACACTCTGGGAATTTGATGGCCCCACTGTGTGATCTGGATGTTGACCTCATTAGAATTGTAAACATCAGGACTTATAAAGCAATCTCTTTACATTTTCTCTTCAGGACACCTAGAGCAGACATTGTTTCCTCCTAATTGGAAGATGAAAAATGCAGGCAATTCCAGCCGCATATGTGTGTGATAAATCCAGGATTAGAACTGTGTCCCTCTGATTCCACGTCTGCAGTATAGCCACATCTCTGTAAAGTGATGCCATTTCCATTAGAGGATTCAGTTCAGTTCCACTCAGCATATCTAGTGGTAAGAGACAGCAGTTACAGGGTACTTGGCACGTGGTAAAGCACACACTAGCGGGAGGTATTACTGTCACTGTGCTTAACACAGGCCAAGTCCCTTCCTTCCCGGGACCTCGGGCTGCAGAATGGAGCTCATCTCGCTGAGAGATTTGCTTTGACGACTTCCTCAAAAATGCAGCTGCTCTGATGAGAGAGAGAGAGAGAGAGAGAGAGAGAGAGAGAGACAGAGAGACAGAGAGACAGAGAGACAGAGACAGAGAGAGACAGAGACAGAGAGAGACAGAGAGACAGAGAGAGAGGAAAGAGAGGAATGAAGGAAGGAAGGAAAGAAGGAAGGAAGGAAGGGAGGAAGCAAAGAAGGAAAGGAGGAAGGAAGGAAGGAAGGAAGGAAGGAAGGAAGGAAGGAAGGAAGGAAGGGAGGGAGGGAGAAAGGAAGGGAGGGAGGGAGGATTCCCAATTGAAGTTTGGGTAGATGAGGGGAACTAAGGCCAGAGGTGGAATCCAAGGCTGCTTATTGGTCATTTCTGCCCCTTCTCCAGCAGATAGGTGAAGTTTACCACCTTAGTCAAGGTTTGCACACACGGGTTGATTGCTCAAGGGGGAAAACTTATTAGAAACATCCCATCCTTTAGTTTAAGACTACAGTAGAGCCCTCTTATCTGAGGAAATGTGTTCAGTCCATGATCATAACTTTCAGCCGACATCTAAAATCATAGAGTATCCAATGTAACATGTATTATGTTTTTTTTACTATATACCTATGTTAAGTTTAACTTTTAAAGTATCCATAGTAAAAGATTAACAACATAAATAAGAATAAAATAAAACTAAAATAGCAATATGCTTTGGTAAAAGTTATTTAAAACATAAAATGTTCACTTTTATAAATTTCCATTTAATATCCTCTCTCCTTGGTTGACCACTAGTTACTGAGACTGCAGAGCGATGCTATGGTTAAGGGTGGGGTGAGAAGGGAGAGGATCAGAATGTGTCTTAGATGTGCGAGAATGTGCCAGGACATCTTGGGAGAAAAACACTCTGGATGAGATCCTTCTGTGGAAATGACATAGGAAAGGGGTCTATTAAACCACTTCCCAGAGTTCACAGGGCAGAGAGAGGGTATCACTGGGTTAGAAGGAGACATTCTAACTGTGGCCCAGGGAGAGGCGGTAAGGACCTTGCTACTAGCGAATGGCTTCTATGATGCCAGGTGCCCTGAAACATGAATCTTAACTGTTCTTATTAATAAAATCAGACCTGAGGCCAGTTATTGGGGTCAATGCTGGTAAATCAGAGAGACAGAACAAGCCACAGCTAACCTCACCTGGCCAGCTTCTCAGCTGGTCCTGTTTCCTCAGACTGGAAGCTTCTGTGTCCTCATCCCAATAGCTCCCAGATGAACTGTGCTGCTCAAAGCCTAAAAGCTTAACCAGCCAAATGCTTAACCAGCCAAATGCTTCTAGTTTCTGGTCCTCACGCCTTATAAACCTTTCTGCTTTCTACCACCACTCCCTGGGATTAAAGGCTGCTTTCTGGGATTAAAGGCATGAGTCACCATGCCTGGCTGTTTCCAATGTGGCCTTGAACTCACAGAGATCCAGAGGGATTTCTGTCTCTGGAATGCTAGGATTAAAGGCGTGTGCTAACATTTTCTAGCCTAAATATCTTGTGGCTTTTCTGTTCTCTGACCCCAGATAAGTTTATTAAGGTACACAATATTTTGGGGAACACAATACCACCACAGTGCCCCCTTGAGGGTACCCAGAAACAGCCCCTGGTAAGGTCTACGAAAGGCTCCTGGCAGGTTACTGTACATACACTTGTTCTGTCTGATTCCTCTTCTCGTGTGTGTGTGTGTGTGTGTGTGTGTGTGTGTGTGTGTGTGTGTGTATTTTAAATCACCAAATTCCTGTCGGTTCTTTGTATGAAACACCCATTAAACCTAGCTGATTCTCCAAGACAAAGAAAATACCATGGTAGGGGACACTGGCCAAAAAGAAGTCCGTGACCCTGTCTTGCTGGGCGCTGGTATGTGTAAGGCAACAAATACATGCTATCAAGTGTCCTGCTACAGCTCCCTAACAGAGCAGATTTCAACAGTCATTTTGGAGAAGAAATAGACTGAGAAATTTCCCCCAAACAATTATGGAGTGCCCACAAAGACAGATAATCAAATTCCTTTCCCTAATCAGAAAGGAAGGGCTGGGGTAAGGGGTACAGAAGGAAGGAGGTTAAGCTGCTTGGTGAGCAGGGAGCTCACCATTATCTTTTGGGAGGCACAGAGGAGAACTGCTGGACCTTTGGTTTACCCTTGTAAATACACAAGGCAGCATGATTTCTCTCCAAGAACACATCGCCTCCTCCCTCAGGTCTCTCACTTAAGACAAGCACAGATGCTTCGGTCCCCATACAAGCCTTCTGGTGGCTGACACATCCTTCAGCTCTGGGCCCAGCTGTGCCACTCCCTGGGTTCAGAAGGTAAATCCGGGTGCCCAGCCTTGCAGCTAGGACCTTCACAGATGCTGCAGAGCCTACGCCCTCCATCAGAGCTACATTGCAAGGGCTTCTTTCTACATGGCCAGAGCTTCTTCTGAGTCTTTGTCTTCCAACATCACGTGGAGGCCAAGACTGAGGAAAGGGAAATGTGATCTCTAGTGAACTGCAATATTTTGCTTTCTCTAATCCTATTCAGGTGGCGACTGTAGCAAAAAGGAAAAGCAGGCCAACATGCAGGGTGGATAAAAACCCCTCATGATTACTCTCATGAATTGAATTTGTGGCCCAGGGATGCATTATTAATGGGCCTCCTGTTCCACCCAGGCTTGGAGATGGGGCCTATGTGAAATTGGAAGGGTGGCCAGGAGAGGGTCACTCCCTGGAGTGGCTGGGTCCAGGGAGCTGCTGCCTCCCAGCCTGGCCCCATCACAGCTGGCCTGGAGCCGGGTGGGCCCTCCAGGACTGCCCACTCTGCACCTGTGATGTGGCTCCTCTGCTCACAGGCCTGTGCTCCAGGTGATTTATTCTCCATCAGAGCCTCCCTAAGGCTGGATGTGGGGAGAGAGTGTGCTGAGAGGGTGTGGGGGGACCACGCTCTACCTTCCCCGGGGAGGAGGTAGAAAACATCGTCTTGCATGAATAATACGTCTTCTCCTTTGCTCTTTTGAGAGCTTGGAGCACCTAGCAAACAGGATGTTCTTCACCCCCAACAAACCCTTGAGGTTGAATCTGGTTTTGATCCCCCCTCCCATTTTTTATTAATAGACAAGGAAATGACAGCCCAGAGCAATGAGTCTGTGAGTGAGCTGGCTGCAGCCAGAGCTGCGTTGTCTAGCAGGAAGCAGGCAGAGAAGAGCTGGATCGGAAAGGGTCCTTCATGGAGGCAGGACTCTGGGGCTGACCCCATGCTCACTGACTGACACAGGCTCAGGAAAGAGGTACCAACAGTTAAAAAATGGTGACATAAACAATGTCTTGTCCTGGAGGCTAGAAACCTCTGTGAAGTTATGTGTTTCAACCAACAGGGGTTCTCTTCTGAGCTGATGCCACAGGGGCTTGGGGAAATGTCACTGCCGGCCTACCCACGCAGTTTCAAGGCAGAGAATGTTTTCTTCTTCCAGACTGCAGTCCTGCTAACCTCCAAAAATGTCTCAGCAATGATCCCTGACTTCCTGCCAACTGGAGGCAGTGGGAAGAGAGATCCAGGCCTTGGAGTTCTGCATTTCTTCGTGGTGGGAGGCATGCCACCCAGTGACAGTTGAGGCCCCAGACCCCTTTTACCTTTATATTTCCAGAGGTTCTTTTTAATCTGTCTCTCATCTTCTTCCACCACACAACAGCATGATCTTTTTGTAAAAAGCATGATCTGGGGTTGAGAGTATAGCTCAGTGGTAGAAGGCTTGCTTAGCAAATTCAAGGTTCTTTGTTTACTATATAAAACCAAAGCCAAAACCAAACAAACAAACAAAAAAACCCCCACTACCAACAACAACAACAACAAAAAACAAAAGTGAAAACTTACCGACTGACAAGCAGCTACCAACACTGACCATGCCAGACGGGTGCTGAAAATGCGCAATCGCCTCTGGCTTTCGAATGAGAGCCAAGGGCTTTAGCCAGCACGGCAGGCCTTCCTCTGTTCTGTCGGGCAGAAGGCCCTGCTGGCTTTTTACCTCATGCTCTCACTCCATCCATTTGTTCAGACAGGAAATTGAAATTTATTGAGTACTTATTATTTCCCAGCTATTAAAAAAAAAAAAAACTTCTTAAGATTACAATATAATTTGTTGTGGAATATTAGTTGAAGATGTGTTACATTTGTTTGTGCTGTGGAACATTTGTTTAATGATGCAGAGATGTGTTTCATTCTTTTATGTTGCATTTGTTTAACTTTGTGAAGCTGTGTTGCTTTGCCTGTCTAAAACATCTGATTGGTCTAATAAAGAGCTGAAAACGGCCAATCGCTAGGCCGGAGAGTGGGATAGGTGGGGCTGTCAGGCAGAGATAAATAGAAGGAGAAAAAAAAGATTGGGGAGAAAAAGAAGGAGGACTCCAGGGGCCAGCCACCCAGCTACACAGCAAGGCATGGGGTAAGAAGTAAAGAAAGACATACAAAATAGAGAAAGGTAAAATTAAGTTGCTCAGAGGCAAAAGGTAGATGGGATAATTTAAGAAAAGCTGGCTAAGTAAGAATATATCTCCATGTATTTATTTGGGAGCTGGGTGGTGGGCCCCCCAAAAAGCAAAGAGTAAAAAAACAAAACAAAACAACTACAATAATTATATCATTTCCCCTTTCTCTTCCCTCCCTTTAACCTCCAACCTGCCCCAATAAACCCCTTTTCTCTCTTCCAAATCTACTGCCCTTTTTTGTTAATGGTATTGTATGCATATATGTACATGTATATACATATACATTCCTGTTATACCTGATCAGTCTATATAATGTTATTTATATGTATGTTTTCAGGGCTGACCATTTAGTATTGGACAGCCAGTTGGTATGCTCTTCCTCAGGGGAGACTATTTCTCTAAGGATCTCAGCTTTCCTCAGTTGCCTGTAGTTCTTTGTGTAGGGCTGAGGCCTCATGGGCTTTTCCCCATTCACTTTGGTGTGTCCATTGGTGGTGTCTTTGTTTGGCTCATGTTTGGGGGGGGGTGTCATGTTGGTGAGAGTCTATGGGTGTAGCTTCTGACATTACTAGGAGACACAATCTCATAGAAAATTCCCCAGTCTCTGGCTCTGACAATTTCCACGCCCCTCTTCCACAATATTCCAGGAGCCTTAGGTTCCCAGCTAATTTGACAAGGTCTCAGAAGTTACCATAGCAACAGTGCCCAAAGCAGGAGCTGGACCAGGACTTACAGAATCTTTTATGCCTAGAATTCTTCCCTCTACCAGTTCTGTCCTTCTTGCCCATGACCAGATCATCTCACGCCTTCATCTCTCTCCCTCAATGCCATTCTTGAGTGACCTGAGAGTACACAGTGCCGTAGTTGAGTATGAATGCTTCTGGGTGTCAGATGTGCAGTTTCCATGGCAGGAACTGTTGTTCCTGGCACCTAGCACAGGGCTCAGCTATGGTCACAACCACTAAAAGTGTTGTGTTGACTTTGGCCAATGAGGTTTGAGAAAATGTTTGTTTGGGGCTTTGGGTAGCAAATGCTCTAGAAGGAGTCATGCCCATCTTTCTTGGGGTGACCTGTCTAAAAGCAAGAGCTGGACCTGCAGCCATCTCTGTGTAAGATGGTGTAGTGTTAGAGAGAAACCAGTAACAAAGCTGCAGGGCAGAGAGAAGGCAGAAGCCCCAGGGAGCACCCTCGCTCTGCCCTTGAAGTGATGTGCGGGCGGATTTCTCAGGGCTTCAGACAGCCCGAGCCAAGCTCTTCTCTTCCCTCCCTTTTCTTTCTCCAAATCTTCCTAGTGGATTAGGAACTCAGAACTTTTTTTGTTGGACTGATGCTCTGGGGCCCGCACCTGGCTCCCATCAGTAGCATCTGGTATTAATTGTCTTATCTGTCGTCATAAAGTATGGGCTTTGTAAGGGGAGGGAATCTGTTTTGTTCAAAATTGTCAGATTGCTCCCCTCTCCCCAGAGAGTCCTTGATCCCTGTTACAAAGCAATGCACCCCACGAATATTTGTTGGACTGAAGTCATCGACTGCTCCGCCCCGCTTCTGTTATCCCGACTTGTCACCTCTCTTTGTACCACCAGCTTTATTCTGTTCTATCCTTCTCACAGTGTTTCCCACTGGAAATCACACTTTGCCTAATCTGAGTCAGAGCTCCTGGGCCTCCCCCCAGCCCCCCATCTCTGCAATCCCACACAGCTCTCAGAATTTTTAGGTCTCATGGGAGTCCTCCAGTAACCTCCCAATGCACCAGCCTGCTGAAGCCTTGACTAGCCCTAGCACGCCCCTAAGTTCATACACTTACACTTTCTGCTCATGCCGACCACTGTTGCTTGCCCCAGGTCCTGGGGGTTAGCTCTGAACTCCCTCCCTGTTCTGTGCTGTGCCAGCTGTATCGACAGACGTGGTGATTAATGTATGAGAATACGAAGGTATTCTCTCTCTGCAAATCACAACCCCACAGATTACTTTGATAAAGTCAAGCCTCTCAAGGGCTATTTTGATGTGGGTGGAACTAACATTTTAAAATTCTTGGGGAGTGGGAGTAGGTTTTAGAAGTGACACGACACCCTGCCATTGTGCAGCCATGAGGTGTTTTGATGTTATCAGTGGGTAGTAATAGAGCGCAGCTTCCTTTCCCAGGTCTATCAGACATCACTGTGTTTGAACTTCTGCTATTAGGTGGGCCTGCAAAGAACTGAGAGCACACAGCTGCTGTTTTCTGAGAGGGCCCTTGGCATCCTGTGTTCTGTCCGTTAGAAGGACAAAAGGCTTTACTATCTGCTTTTCACCCAGCCATGGGACTGATACTCAAGCACGTGGCTCAGCCCTTTAAATTATTCACACCAAGTCCAACAAACAGCCAACGAGGGAGAGGTAAATACCGGCCCGTGCAGCAGCCTTTCTTCCCGGCCACCTTGAGCAGAGCCACTCTGGTCTCAGTGATAGATTTCGACCCTGGTTATCACACAGTGCCTCCCAGAGACAACATTGGAAAGCCTTAAAACCAAGAGAAAGTGGCAGTTGGCTGAGAGTCAACAAATCTGTCCTCGGTGTTTCTTCGCATCTTACATCCCAGGGCCTGGTGCCTCTGTGGGAACCTGATGATGTTTTCAAAGCAAAGAACTACCACGGTACATGTGTCGCTTTGTTCGGGCTCCGTGGGCGTCTGAAGCCAGCACTGTTCAGGGAGTGGTGAGGCAGGTATGTGCTCCTGTGTCAAGAGCATCTACCACATGCAGAAGGTACGGCTTCAGTTTTAGTTTTTCCTTGGTGTCTAGTCGGTGTGCACAGTGCTCGGTTTCACAAAGGCAGTTTCAAGTGTCCCCTGTACTTGGACCATGTTTACGCCCTCTTCCTCTCCTCCATCTTCCCCGTTCTTCTCTCCTAGTAGCCTCCCCACTCCCCTTGTCTCCCTCCTGCTTTCACAGCATGTGTAGATGAATGGTCTTATATAGATATATAAAATCTTAAGACCCACAGATGAGGGAAAACATGCTATCTTTGCATGTCTGAATTATTTCTCTTAATATGATGATCTACAGTTGTATCCATTTTTCCAGCAAACTACATAATTCCATCCATCTTTATGGCTGGATAGAACTCCCCTGTGTAAATGTACCACCTTTTCTTTATCCATTCATCTGTTGATAGACACCTAGGTTGACACTACAGCTAGGCTATTGTAAACAGTGCTGTGACCAACAGGTATGCAGGCTGAACAGGTGTCTCTGTGGTATGCTGACTTAGTATCCTTAGGGTGCATACCCAAAAATGGTATCGATGGGTCACATGATAGTTCTATTTAAATCTTGTTTTTAGGAACCTTTGTGCTGGCTTCCGTAATGGCTGGACTAATTTATATTCCCATCAACAATGCATAACTGCTCCCGTTCCCTTACATCTTTGCCATCATTTGCTGTTATTTGTTTTCTTGATGGCAGCCATTCTGACTGGGGTGAGATAGAATTTCAATGCTTTAATTTGCATGTCCCTCATGGCTAGTGATGTTGAACACTTTTTCATGTCTCTCTGCCATTTGTACTTCATCTTTTGAGAATTGTTTTATTCGCTCATTTATGATTCAATTAGCAGCTTTCTATTTGGGGCAGTGCTAGGGATTGGACCCAGGGTCTTGTGCATTTGAGGCAAGCATCTTGTCCCTGAGCGGTAGCGCTACTTACTCTAGATAAACCCTGCAGTTGAGCTGTGCCCCTACCTACTCTAGCTACTAATCCCTTGGCAGATGGACAGTTAGCAAAGATTTCGACACACTCTGTAGGCTGTCTCTTCACCCCATCAATAGTTTCTTTTCCTGTGTAAACCTTCATGTGATCGCAGTTGTTAATTCCTGATAGTAGAGTTCATTTCTGAACGTGTTTGTCCATATCAAGAATTGTAGTATTTCTTTGTGTTTTAACAGTTTCAGAGTTTTTGCACTTACTTTAAGGTCTCTGGTTCATTTTAGATTGATTTTGACCTCCTGCATCAGTGCTCTACGACCTATAGACACACCCTGGTGTAGTGGTGTGAAACGGCGTGCTGTCTGACCTGGAGAGAGCTGGGTCTGACACAGTCAGACCCTCCAGTTCCCACTGGACTAAACAAAAGAGGGGTAAAATAACCCTTTATTTATTTTAAAATAGAACTCCTTTTTGATAATAAAAAAAACTAGTTCATGGTCATAAAAACATAGTACAAGAGTAAAAATTTCAATTTCTGATCTCCAATTCCAGAGATCTGCATGACTTCTTGTAGACTTCCAGCTAAATATGCATATAGAAACTTGCCTTCTTTTATTTATTTATTTATTTATTTATTTATTTATTTATTTATTTATTTATTTATTTTTTAAGACATGGTCTTAGTCTACAACTCTGGCTATCCTGGAACTCACTATGTAGTCTAGGCTGGCCTCAAACTCACATGCCTCCCAAATGCTGGGATTAAAGGCATGTACCATTACACCTGGATGAAACATGAATTTTTATGTGACAGGATCGTATTATGCACTAATATACTCTAACCCATGTCATTACGCACCAATCTGCCTTGTTCTACTCGTTCTTGACTGCATAATACCACACTGTACCTCTCTCTTGCAATGTATCCTGCTAGACGAGGTTGCATAAACATTTTTACTCATTCTTTTGTGTACTCCTTGAACCCAATGCTACTTAGGGAACTCAGAGAAGATTCCAGTGAAAAGGTGGAGTCATGATAAGCTTTGGGGGTGGGGGGACTAGCATGGAAAGCAATAAAGCTCCAAATGTATCCAGAGTTTTGTCAGAGGGCTCAGGACATGTGTGTAAGCTGTGTGGGCTCATCTTGAGTAACTACCTTGAATGAAGGAGTTGGGATCGCAACAGTTTACATGAGAACACATGACCAAAGTTAGACATTTAACTAGGCAGTGATGTCAAGATGCCCCCATGTGTGAATTGTCTTGTTGGTGAAGGTTTATTTTGGTTCAGGGTTTGGGAGATACAGTTCATCTTGGCAGGAGGCATAGTGGTGGGCGTGGCATGCAGCTTGCGTGATGGGAGCTTACTGATGTATAAAGAAACAAGGAAGCAGTGAGGGGAAATTCTGTGCCCCCTCCCCCTCGTCAGACCCCCTCCCCACATACATCAGACCCCCCCACACACATCAGACCCCCTCCCCACACACATCAGACCCCCTCCCCACACACGTCAGACCCCCTCCCCCCCACACATGAGACCCCCCCCCCACATCTTATTCAGTGGGACCCACACTCAGGGTGGATCTTTCTTGGTCAAGCCTTTCTGAGAAACACCCTCAGAGATAAACCCAGAAGCGTGTCTCCTGGATGACTCAACACTGACAATGAAGATGAGCCATCATACTGTGTCTGTCTAGGAATGAAAGACCTGGAGAAGGTGGGAGCCACCAAAGCATGGAGGGCGTCCGACTCTCCAGTAAGCTTGAGGGACACTCGGGAGTAAGAAACACATTAAAGAAAGAGGACTTCACAGGGCTCCTAACTGACTGGTTTGGGAAGGAAGTCAGTGGGGGACGTAGGCACTCAGCCATAAAATAAAGCCTAATGTCACACCCCAGAGTTCTCACAAATATATGCAGTCCCTAACATTTAGTTCTCATTTAGTGTGTGGAGGAACTATCGCTATGGTTTCCTATGTCATCCTAACACAGCTTTCTGAACTGCTAGTTTGTGGTGTGAAGAGGGTGGATCACAGTGACCTTTTCACATAGCAACCACAAGTTCATTGAAGGGGATTGGCTGTATTTTCTTGGTGATTCATTGGAAACTTGGGGATACCGCCAAAGATATGTTTCGGAACTGAGGACTTCGGGGCACTGTCCTGTCTGTGGTTACCCAGTTAGTTTCTTTTTCATGCAAGTCAATTCCTTCACCAAATTACAGAGACTTGTTTTTGCTTTGAGAGAGGAAAGAAAGGATGGGAAGACACAGTCCAAATATTTAGTTAGTCTCCAAAGCATGTGTTCTTCAAAGTACCTTCAAGTGTGAAGTTTCTTGAAATAAGAAACTGTCATAGTGGTCTGCGTGTTCCCTCTGCCTGGGGCCTCAAACAGGAACCATCCACTTCAACAGCACATGGAGATTTACAGGAAAGAAGGGCTGCTTCAGCACCCCACTTGTCCAGAATGGCTTCTCTGGGCCTCACTTCCCAGTGAAACAAGAAGGTGATGAATGTGATGCCCCTAAACTCTTTACTTAAAGACTACTATCCAAGGCTCTCCGTGTGGCTTTCGGGAAACTCATGAGATTTAGCTATGGAAACCCACAGCTAAACCAAGTGAGGGACTTGGTTAAATTCGTTGACCTTTTCCATAGGTGAAACCATGACTGATGTTGGTAACAGGTGACTTCTGAAGGGTTCTCGGTGAACTAGACTGGGGGACATGGAGAAGAATGGGGTAGGGGGTATCTGATCTTATGTGGACAAACTCCTTCCACCTGTCAACAGCCCTAGCTCCTGGGAGATCACAGTTCTTCAGTCCATTTCTCCTTCACACTGTGCAGGTTCTCCCAACCTTCTCACTTGTCCCCTGGTCTTTCCCTAAACTGAGTTTGTTTGGTGGGCTTGGGGGTCTTCCTTGTTAGCCTTTCCCCTGCATAACCTGCCACCCTTTCTGGCTTTCCTTACTGCCTTGCCTCTTTCCCCTGAGGGAAACCTCTCTCGGGGCTGGGTTGGAAGCAGCATCCCTGGAACTCATAGAATTCTGCATTTCCCCAATCGTGATAGCAGTATTACCGGCTTGAATAGTAGATGCCAGTTTACTTAAGGCAAGACAACGAAGTACTAATGTCAGTCTCCAAATGACGATGACTTAAGATAAATGTTGAATTTTTTCATGTAATCTGAAGTTTGGAGATAGAAGTTCCAGAGCTGAAATGAGTATCTTTATGATCAACAGGGACCTTGGTTCTTAGAACCCCCAATCAGCCTTAGGGTTACCTCGTGGTGGCAAAATGGTTGTTGGTGTGCAAGCCATCATGTCCATGGAGGAGAGGAATTGTGTCCCAGGTGAGTCAGCTTCATTTAAGAAGGATTTGTGTAAATTCTATCAAAAGCTATCTATTTGATTGTCCTTAGCTGGTAAGTGTAGGCTTTTAGCACCCTGAAAGATACTGGCTTCCCTTTATAACGTAGCTGCTGAATCAGCTCTATCATCTAACTTCAAGTTCATGTCTGCCTGTGAGCAGATAAATGTATAGAAATGCATGCTGGGAGAAGGCTCAGTGGCTAGTGTGCTTGCTGAGTGAATATGATCACTGGGGTTTCGATCCCCCAAACCATTTAAATACACAGTAGGTGTGGCTGCCTCCCTGTAATTCTACGCTGGGAAGGCAGAGAGAGACGGGATCCCTGGAGTGAGAGGATTAGTCGGACTTGCTGTATCAGTGAGCTCTGGGTTTGATTAGGAGACCCTATCTCAAAGGGATAAGGTGGAGGAGTGAGCCTCCACATGCCCCTGCACACACATATGTGCCCACACACTTGCAGACACCCTCACATTCGCGTGTACACACACCATATACACGAATACATAAAAATAAGGAAAGGAAAACAAAACAAAACTGTAACTAAAGTTTCAACAGCACTGCGACACTCCATTGACAGGCCACAATGGAGAAATAAAATTGACTGTCTTGGCCGTGACTTTGAGGAGTCCCTTAGGCCAGGACCTCCCATTTCCCCAGAAGCATGCAAGCGTCCCGAGAGCAGGCCAGCCTGTCATTCTCCAGCCGCCATGGCACTCACTGAGGCAGCCTCAGTGGCGCTGTCCCGTGGTTGTCGTGCCCATCCGCGACGACACGTTCACATTTCTCTCCCTTGTCTCCATCCACGGCCTCCTTTACTTATTTTCAGTTTCCCTCCTGTTGCTGTCTCTCTGGTGCCTCTTTCTGTCTTGGCCATCTTGGAGGTGGGTGAGCTAGAGGCTCCACCCACACTCAAGGCTGACAGCAGCAGATGCCTGCTGAGAAGAGATTTAACAGCCACCCGTTAGATCCCTAGTGTTGTGATCAACACTACGACCAAAAGAGACAAAGAGACCGTGAGGAGGAAAGGGCCTGTTTCAGCTTACACTTCCAGGTAACACTCCATCTCCGAGGGAAATCAGGGCAGGAACCCAAGCGCGGTAGGAACCTTGAGGCAGGATCTGAAGCAGAAACCACTGCTACTCGTGGCCCGTTCAGTTTGCTATGTTGTACAGTCCAGGACTACCTGCCCAGGGACAGCACTGCCCACCGTGGACCGAGACCTTCCACATCAGCAATTAATCAAGAAAACGCCTCCATAGACTTGCCTATATGCCAGTCTAGTGGATGTGTTTCGTCACTGGAAGTTCCTCTTCCCAGATAATTCAAGCTCGTGTCAAGTTGACAGAGAACAAAACAAAAGAGAAATAGGCAACTAGTCCCTTCAGGGGCTTCGCACTTAAGTGACTTAAGCAGGAGAGTCACAGAATTTTCATTATCATGTTCTTTCCTCAGAACTTTGTTAAAACCACATGCCCCTGGACAACTCCACATCTCAGCCCTCCACAGTCTGATCCAGGCCAGTGAGCCCGTGAAGGGACTGTCTGCATCCTCCCTCCGCTTCCCAGGGCAAGCGTGGACCCCGCCTCCCATCCCCCAACTCTTTCCATTGATCCACCCTCAAGATCTAGATCTTCTTGGCAATATGTTGAACCCCTCCAGATTTGTGGAGTCAACAACACCCCTGAAGGAATGCTGGACCCTCATGAGGGGCCCTAGGATGCTGGTTCTGGCTCTGTTTATCAAATTATAGCTCTTTTCCATGTTGGAAGGAAGGACGCTGTTTGGAACACTTCCTCCGACATGATGCCTCTGGAGCACCTGGGTAGTTGCTCATTCTTAACAGATATCAGACTGACCCCACTCTGAGCTCACTCTCAGCTAACCAAGACTGACCGGGCCTCATCAGGTTGCCTCACAACCAGTGGTTCCAGAAAAGACATTTTTACTACGGAAAAGAAGCTGAGTATGTAAATCCCGGAGTGAGCTAGCATCCAATTTCCCGCTCCGTTCATTGTCCATCTGCTCTTTGCTTCTCTTTGCCGCTGATGCCCTTTCCGTGGAGACCTCTTCCCAGCAGGATCCTGTACCCACCCATGTGTCCTCCATGTGAACATGCTGTCTGCTGTTTTGCCTCCTCCCACCAAACCCAGAATTCTGTGAGCACCTTGGACACAAGACAGCATTTCCCTTGCGGTCCCCAGCATGCAGCAGAGGACTTGCCTCCTGATATGTACGTCTTGGACACTTTCAGTTTCTTTTTCTACATTTTTCCACTTCTTTTCCCAGCTTTCCTCTAGTCTCATTCTACTTCCTCAAGAGGAAGATTCCCAAGGTAGCCTGGGAGAAGAGGAGCTATTATCTGTCACAACCACAGGGACTTTGCGCATCCCCGAACACAAGGCACCCTTCAGATTGATTAGGAATCATGTTCTTGCTGGCCCTATCATCAGCCACAGCTGTCCTCTGGCATGTGTGTTCAACCCCAGGGCATCTCAGGAGCATGCTCCTTAGAGAGGCATTGGAAGCGTCATTTGAAGGCAGAGGAACACTGGCCAAAATGGTATTGAGACAGCAAAGAAAATGTGCCCACTGGTGATCCTTCCAGGAGACAGTCCCCATGGGCTACCTGTACTTTTAGTTTCCACCTTAACAACATATTTGTAATCTTGTACTATTTCAAAATGGGACTTTGGAGGTTGTTTTGGGGAGTTCTTTCTCATTTCCAACTGTTCTGTCTTCTCTTCCTCTGATATATTAAAGCAAGTGACACTAGCATCGTTAGGAATTTCTTCTGTTGGCTGCATTATAAAGATGACTCCTCCTTGGCACAGGTAAGTGCCAAGGCAGCCTTCCAGGGGCCGAGGGCTCTGTACTATTGCACAGGGTCACAGTAACCTCTGACCTTCCCCTGGTATGTCACAGTGTGCCTCTGTATAGAATCATCCTTCAGTCTTATCCTGAGGTCATGGTCCTGATAATGGTGCATATGTAAACTGAGGGATAACTCCACAGTCAGGAAGTCTGTCTGGTTGAATGCCCTGCTTTTCCCACTGGGCCACAGTGTCCAAATGTGAGCTGTGCTTTAGGGTGGCCATAGACACTATCTCCCCCATGAAGATGCCATTGTGGGAACCATTCACAGATGATGTCTACCCAACCTAGGACAGAAAGTCTGCTCCTTCTTAAAGACATGCAAGCAGCTGAGACTCCATGTGAAGGTTCCCAAGAAAGCTGCTGAGGTCACAGACAGGACCACCTGAATGCAGCCCCAGCCCTTGCTCTCCTGTGCGCTTTCCTCACCTCCAAGCCTCTCTCAGCAACCAGCCCCCTCCCCATCTTGCCCTCTGACTGACCAAAGCCCATTAATATCCGTTGTCTTGGTCAAAAATATTGTGCAGTTACTCTCCTGTCCCAACCTGGACTGAAAAAGAACCTGGTTAATTAACATTGATTACAATCCACCAACTGCAAGTAAAAAAATCGATGGCTGGGGTCCCTAATTTGAATGCTCTGCTCTCTCCTTATCTCTGGTGAGAAAGAAAGATGAGACAGTCGGGGAAAGGGGAAGAGATGAGGGGATGGAGGATATTTTTTAAGTCATGCAATTTTCAGAGTCTCTGGTGAGGGACATTAGTGATGTGCCAGTCCTTAGATCTTGTGCACTCTCCTTCAGAATGGCCATTTTTCAGAGTGACGTCTAATTGCCACAAATAGTCATTGTGCACATTTGGGCCTTGTTCCGAGCTCCCTTCTTTATTGAGAGAGGGAGAGCTGGTATTGATTCAGGACGGCCAGGGAGAATGCCGGCGAGTATTAGGAGGAGCGGAGAGAACACAGTACATAAACTTTTATGACACAGTGTCAAGCCGGATTGTGAAGACATAAATGAAAAGGACAACACGGTCTGTAATTACCACAAGCCCCCACCTTCCTTCTGCTGGGCAAGAAGTGGAGCTGGCCAGGGCAAATGGCAGAGAGGGACAAATTGCTCAGCTCTCAGGAATGGTGGACTGTGGCTGTTGCTCCTTGTTGTTGGAAAAGAATATATGGGGCATTAAAAAGCCCTGTGTGGTTCTGAGGAGTGTGCACGAATTCCAGTGTTGGTTCTGGTACTTACCGCCAGCCAGAAAGCATCAGGGACAGTCACTTGAGTTACCTGAACTGTAACTTCTCCTCCAAGACCTATGACAATGACTACCGAGGGGTTAATGTTAGCATTAACTAAGATAGTAAGTGCGAACTCTTATTCCTTTAAAATTGCTGGGCTCTTGATAATATTTTTATAATAGTCTTAATAGTGAACATCATAATCATGTGCTGCTGGTTTTTGGGGGCTTTCCTGTTGCTGTTTGTCAGGCTGACACAAGCTGCTGTCATCAGAGAAAGGGAGCCTCAGTTGAGCAAATGCTCCTGTAAGGTCAGGCTCTAGGCAAGCCTGTAGGGCATTTTCTTAATTAGTCACTGATGGGGGAGGCCCCAGTCCATTGTAGGTGGTGAACCCCAGTCCTGAGCTGGAGGTTCTGAGTTCTATAAGAAAGCAGGCTGAGAAATCTATGAGAAGCAAGCCAGTGAGCAGCACTCCTCCATGGTCTCTGTATCAGCTCCTGCCTCCAGGTTCCTGCCTTGTTAGAGTTCGTCTTGACTTCTTTCGGTGATGAACAGTTATGTGGCAGTGGAAGCCAAACAAATACTTTCCCTCCCAACTTGCTTTTGATCATGGTGTTTCATCACAGCAATAGAAACCCTAATCAGTAGAAGTCATTATTCATCCTCCCATGAACATTAATGAAGTGTTTGCTCTGTGGCAGCACAATTCTAGGGGCCAGGGTACTGCAGAGCCTCAGCACTGTGAGTCTTAGAGCTCAGTGGGGGAGCACATTGATGTGGAAAACTGAGCTTCTGTCTGGGAAGGGCAGGCAGGATGCTATCTGAGCAATTCATGTCGGGGTTTCTGCTCCTGCTGTTTCAACACTCACCAGGCCTGTGCCTTTTATATAGTGTGGTTTAAATCCAAAACGTCCCATGGAAGCTCATGGTCAGATGCCAGCTCATGGGCTCTGTGGAAATACCTGACTTTTAGGAGGTTATAGTCAAGTGGGGTGCAGAAAAAATACACACCGCTTAATACTTTATACAAATTGGGCCTGGGGACATATACCTGGAACCCAGCTCTTGAGGGCTCTGTCTTCATGAGTAGATGAATCCCTCCATGGATTCAGAATATGATGACATCATCAGGAGGCCTTAAAAAGTCAGAGGCCAGAAGTAGGTCACTAAAGTGTTTCCTGGCAACGTTCTTGTCTCTAGTGTCTTCTCTCTCCCTGCTTCCTGACTGCCCTGAGGTGAACAACCTCTAAGGCATGCTTCAGACACCATGATTGGGGCCTCTTCTCAGGCCCAAGGCAGCAGATGTGACCAACCATGGGATGAGATCCCTGAAACTATGAGTCCAACAATACACAGTCACGTTAACCACACTTCTCAGATGTTTGTCACAACACAAGTCTAATACTTCAGGCTTTCTGAGGCCAGTCCTGCTCTTCTGTGTCACTGTCCTATCTCCAGCACCTAGAATAATGAGTGGCCTAGTGTAGACGCTCAGTAAATATTTGTTAAATAAACAAATAGTTAAACTAGGGCATAGGGGAGAAATTAGCACCCGGCTTTCAGGAGTTTATCATCAAACAGGGTGCAGAAGAAATAAATAAAGCCCGTGGAGAAGGGACTGGTCACCCTTCTGTGAGTTGAGTTGCTTTGGTTCATACAGTGTTAGATGTAGTGTGATAACTGAGTTGCCAGGGCTCAGATCTCAGCAGAGAGGCAGCAAAGGGTTCCTAACCCACGTTGCATTCAGGATACAATGTGCAAGGCTACCCACTTTGAAAATTTTGGAGCCAAGTGGCAGGTGATGGAAGGAAGAAAGATCCAGAATATGGGGAAATATTCTCACTCTTTACTGCCTCAGCTGGCCCAGCTTATCCCAGTGGCCCATGGCCTCACTTGTGTGCTAATGAGCTGGGGACATGCAGACACCTGGTGTGTCCAAGCAGGGGGGTGGGGGTGGAGGTGGGGGCCTAACTTGTCTCCATCACAGAGAATTCAGTAAACACTCATGTAGGTGCAGAACTTCAGGATCCAAGGTAACCAGGGCACAGAGCCCTCCAAGATCATGCCATATAGTGGACAAATGCTCAGCACCTAAATAATCGCTCTAAGTTGTGAAGGGGAACCACAAGTGGGATGGGGCCATGGAGGAAGGAGGAATTCATTCCACACGGACCACAGACACGGACATTGTGCCAAGGGCACAGTTTCTGCGGTAGAAGGAGATGATTGCAACACCTGATGAGGTGAGGATGTTCACGCACCTGGAAGACTGGTACTCCCTTCCCACCCTCTGTCTAACGAGGTGAGGATGTTCACGCACCCGGAAGACTGGTACTCCCTTCCCACCCTCTGTCTGACGAGGTGAGGATGTTCACGCACCCGGAAGACTGGTACTCCCTTCCCATTCTCTGACTGATGGCTGGTATGCAACTATCAAGCTGACCACTGAACGGCTCAGCTTTGCTTGGCCCCGGGTGAGGCTGTGGGTGCCTCCCATCATGAAATGCTGGCTGATGGTGGGGAGGGTGGGCCACTTCTGGCCACTCTTCCACTCCTTTGGTCCCACCCATCAGCTGCCTGACTTGGGCATGGCAGAGCTGCCTATAGCTGATTCTCTCCATGGCTGTTTAGAATAACCCCTCCCCACACCCAGCAGACACCAAACTACTCTGAACACCGGGAATGGGGCGACACTTCAGTTGAGTTTGCGGTATGGTGTATTTTTAGTGATTTGTTTCAGACATTATTATATTGCTTGGTAAAGACGGTTTGGGAGAGGAGAGCCCGCTGGCCGCCAAGAGTCTTTGCGCGTATGGAAACAGTGAAGGCAGAGACGGGAAAACATAGTGTGTTCAACCTCTTATGCTGTGGGTGGAGCGTCAGATGGGAAACCCAGTCTGGGAAACAGTTTGACAATTTCTTAGAAAGTTCCACACTTCTCCTGTGTTCCAGAAAGTCTACTCCCAGGTATTATTTACCTAAGAACAGTAAACATATGCCAGTATAAATCCTTGTGTTAGACTGTCCACAACAGCATCATTAAAATTACAAAAAGATCATGTATCTAGCAACTACAAACATCATGGCATATTTACACTATCAAAGGCTACTTACCAAAGAAAAAGAATGATGTTCGTATATATGTAAAAACTTGCATGAACACCAAAACATTGCTATATGAAAGGAGACAGACACCAAAGAATGCGCACTATATGATTCTTTAAATAAACTCAGAGTCAGACAGCTTTTTCCATGGTAATATAAACGAGACTAGTGGTTCCTTACGGGTGAAGGGAGAAACCACAGGTGGTTGTGGGAACTTTTGAGATGTGGAAATATTGAAGAGGTAGTCAGACAGCTATGTATGTGTCAAAACTTACCAGCTTTTATATTCGATACCTAGGCACTTAGAGGCATGTAAATTTCCTGTGATTGGAATGTGTGTATGTTATTAGTCAGGGTTCTCTAGAGAACAGAACTGATAGAGTACACATATGGGTTTTGCTAGAGTGGCTTGCTGGCTGTGGTCCAGCTAGTCCAACAAATGGCCGTCTCCCAGTGGAAAGTTCGAGAATCCAGGAGTGGTTGAGTTCACAAGGCTCGTTTGGTGTTCAATATACGTCGGAACCCCGAGGAGTGACTCTAACGCCAGTAAGCCGAGAGCGAGGGGAAGACGGGAAGAGCAAAGTTTCCTGTGATCTTGTCCTTTACATAAGCTGCCATGAGAAGATTCGGGCCGCCCAGAGCTAGGGTGAGTCTTTGCGCCTCAAATGACCCAGTTAACTAAAAATCCCTCGCAGGCAAGCTTGGCGACTTGAAATTTTAGTTAATTCCAGCTGTAGTCAGGTTGACAGCTAAGATGAGCCATCGCAGTGTGGTGCGCACACCCTCGTGCATGCGTGGCTGTGGAAGCCAGATGACAACCTCAGGTATCGCTCCTAGGGAACCACTTTACCTCTTGAGACTGGTCCCTCACTGGCAAAGAGCTCAGCACAGGGGTTAGGCTGGCTGGACCGTGAGCTGCCCACCTGTCTCTGTCTCTGTAGTGCTGGGATTGCAAGCACTTGCCACGAGGCCTGGCTTTTTTCATACAGGTTCTGGGGATTGAACTCAGGTCCTCAGGCTTGTGTGGAGAGCATCTTACCAACCGAGCCAGGAGTTTAGGTCTTATTACCCAAAGGCACATCCAGCCGTTAACATTACAACAAACAGAACATTTTCATCTACAAAGTTCATGATCAAGAATAACACAACTGAGATTTAAAACACACACACACACACACACACACACACACACACACACACACACACACACACACACAAATCCCTAATGTTTTAAGTAAGTTTATCATTCATTCATAGCTAGACTGGATGCTCAGACTGCCTAGGCCTTGGGCTGGACATGCTTGAATGGTCTTGAGACAAGAAGCAAGTTCAGATGCAGGTTTGGGACAGAATGGTGGCAAGGTGGAGGAGGGAAGGGAGTCAGAAGGTGAGGGACACAGGGGAGGGGCCCCAGTAAGTGATGCAAAGAGGGCAATTTCCCTGTCTCCACCTGCACAGGCCAGCCCAGGGACGGCTGGGGATCAGCAGCCATGCTTGCCAAAGGTCGAGTCATGAAACAAGCGGTTTCTTTCACACGGAGTATTTGAATCCCCCTGACTCTATAGCAGGAGGAGAGCCCTGTGTTATTATTGGAAATGATGTCTATTATTAGTTCCCATTCCTCCCCTTGGATGGTGGGGTGCCAAGGCTTGGGAGGAGCTGGGCAGGACCCAGAGAGAGAAATGGTCTGTGAAGCCTGTATTTTCCAGAGCTCAGCAGACAGGCTCTCAGCCTCGCAGCTACTTACTTTATGTCCATCTACTCACACCTTGGCTGGGCTTTCCAGCCTGTGTCAGAACCTCTGGGAGTCTGGAAGTAGCTGTGAACAGGGGTGACCTACCGGGTGGGTGGTGGGTGGGAATTAGTCGTGCCAAGAGGGCCAGGGGGCAAAGCTAAGGTTCTCCTTCTCTAGAGGGTCAGGATGAGAAAGACAATGCCCAGGCTAGAGGCTGGTCACCCACGTCTAGGACTTAGCAGCTAGTCTGTCTCTCGAACGTTCTGGGAAAGACTTCAGAGGGCACTCTCCACTCAACCCTGACCCAGTGTTCCAGTATGCAGCATAGCCTTGCTCTTTCATTCTTTGTGTCTTTCCCTTTTTGATACAGGATTTTTCTATGGAACCCAGGCTGGCCTCAAACTTACCAACCTCCTGTCTCAGCCTCCTGAGTGCTAGGATTATAAACACGAGGCACCATTGCCTGGTGGTGAACCTAACCTCATTGAATTCTTTTCCAAAAAAGCAGTGTGAATTGCTGTAGCAGCTGAGAGAAACCTTGATGGTAAAGCCAGCCACTTCCCAGCTACTTCCTGACCTCCCTCAGTGCCAGGACAGACGGCATCTGACAGGACAGGCGGACCCTCCCCTCTTGAGCTTCGTTTTATCACCCTGCAGTGTTTCCGTGCTTGGTGTTTTTCAAGACAGTCCCGAATTCGTGTATTTTTTTTCCCTTTTCAACACGGATGATTCATTAAATGTCAAACCAAATGTGGCCTTGTTCAAATACTTTCGTCAGATAGTTCTTTTAAACATATCCAGCAATCAGAACAACAAATCCTTTGTCAGTCTCTAAGACAGTCTTGTAAGTAGTAGTAACCACAGACCTGTGTCAGCAGCAGGTGCAGAACAAATGCTTGGAAGGTGACTTCTGTAAGCTCCCTGGGTCCTTCAGGCAGTCAAAGCCAGGCAGCATCTTCCTGGGGTCCCCTCCTGGCTGTGCACCCTGGCGGCTTCCATCTAACTAGGGTAATACTGCTACAGCAAATTGTCACCAACATTGCAGTCCCCTAGCAGTGAGCATTTTGTCGCCATAGGGGTCTCAGTCTACCAGCTGTCCTGAGTGCATAGTCTTTGTCAGGATAAGAGTTCTTTAGGGTGAGAGGACCCCTGCTCTGTCCTCAATAGTGGGGGCTTGTACTCAATGAATCCATCTGCCTGGGAGCTGCAGATGGCCAGGCTTCATCCCAGACTTCCCTGGGAATGTGGCAGATACCACAGAACAGGCCTGCCCTGGCAGGGAGATTGTTTTCCCTTTCTGGGAAGCCTGCAGCCCTCAGAACCCTTGCCACACTGGCCTCTCTCATGGAAAGCCATCAAAGCTTAGAGACAGGCTTTGGAGACTGATGAGACTGGATATAGATTTCAGCTCTTCCATTTACCAGCCGTGGTACCTAATTCATGAACCTGCAGACCTCAACTTCCTTATCTCTAAGTGCAAATAGTTGTGGTGACTACTTAGATTAGTCAGGGGAAGCAATCCTGGCAACCAGAGCCAACAAACTCAAGTCCCACTGTCTCATGGTGAGGAAAGCTTATTTCTCCTTCATACACAGTGGAAGGAAGGGAGCGTGATCAGCAGCTCTCCTGGGGAAGTCCCCCCATGAGGAGTGATTCCTCCCATTGTGAAGAATCTTCTAGGGACCTGGACTCTGTTTTTTTTTTTTCTTTCAATGTGTGTGTGGCAGGGAGACTTTGAAAAATAGCCCAGAACAGTAGCTGTCAGTCCCTCTGCTCACAAGATGTAAATAAATCAAAGTGACCCAGGAAAAATTGTCCCCAAATATTCGGCAGTCTGAAATTGGCTGCATCAGAGTATTTACACCACAGACAATCGGCAAACACTGCCAGTCAGCCCTCCTTCCCTCCCCTAAAAAAGAACTGGTTGTTTAACATTTTCAAAACTGTCACTGGGACTCTCTGGTTGTGGGATTGTTGTCCCTGCAGGTGTCTTGGCTCCTTAGACCCCACTGTGAGAGATGGGCGGGGGAAGAAAGTGGCTTATCTCCGACCCTCTCCACAGAAGCTGTCAGTGGAAGCTCCATGAGGACAGTGACTCTGCTGGGATTCACATTCAGCTCTGCCAGCCTTGGACGCTGGCTAAGTTGCACCAAGTGTCCTGGTCCCTGGTGGGAGGCGGGGGTCCCACATGCGGGACACCACAGTGACATCTGGGTAGGTCAGAGGTACTCTCACCTGGTTCTCCCTAATCTTCGTTAAGCTTTCCTACGCTATTGATCCCCTTCCCAGCTGTGCTTTTGACCCAGAATGGAGGGCTTTTGTGGAGCAGTCAGAGCTTGCCTGAAAGAGGTTTTCCCTCACAGGAGTCCCATGTAGAAGAGCTGGCGCCTGAAGCCATTAATCCTCACACACAGTGCACCCACCCACGTACATGCCCAGTTTCCTAATATTTACACATCTGACTTCTGCCATTTCCTTTTCTGGGGCCTCTGGGAACTGTTAACAGGGTTTTCCTGCAATGTGGAATTTGCAGGGAAAGGCAGATGGGCCCAGAGTGGCCCAGGCCCAAGTGACATTTGGAAGGATGTGACAGAATTTGCTCCTGGAACCTCCGCTTTTCTTACCTGCAGGGAACATTTGCCATCATTTCTCGCAATCTGAGACCCAGAACAAAGGCTCTGCTGCTCAGGCCTTGGCAGGATCCCTGTGCACTAGAGGAGAGGGCCGGCAGCGGGTGGGGTTCACCTTGCTCGTCATTCCAGTGGAGGAAAGGCACGGTTCAGTGCATCTTTGTTTTTACAAACTCGTGGGACCACCTCCACACCACCACCACCACCACCACACTACCACCACCACCCAATTTGCAATCAGACCTTCCCCAGACTCTGGAACACAGCCCCACACGACCACAAGCTCTAAACAGCAGTGCATGAATGGTAAAGTCTGAAATGATGTCAACAGCTTGTGCGGGAGCCAAGGAAAATATGTGGGGGCCCTCGGTGGCTTCATCCCCACGCTTGTAGCCATGCAGCTGTGAGTCTTAAGTTTTCCTTCTGAAGAGACCACAGTGCATCTGGAAGGAGTCAGAACCTCGCTCTGCCTGTCACACCTCTGGATGTCCTCCCCTGCCCTCCAGCCTCCTTGAAGAACCAAAGTTTTTAAGCAGGTCCAAGAGAGACAGGGACCACAAAATGTGGCTAGAACCAGCAGTGTTCGACAAGTATTTGAGGACAGTGGTAGGCATGGGGAGGGAAGAATAGGCAGACAGAAACATCGGAGGTGTCAGAGAGGGAATTCCATAGCCACAGCGGCAGCTCTGGGAGCACAGAGCTTCCATCACTCAAATCCCAGGCCGGCTGTCTCCTGACTCACAGAGGTGCCGCCATCCTGCTTTGTGCCTTCAAGAAGCCAGGCTTAAGTTGCCAACAATCATCCTTCCAAAATTCCACTTGATCCCACCCATGGAAATGCAGCTAGAGAGCCTCCCCACACTTCTGCCTATGGCTACAGAGCTCAGGGATTCCGAGGACCCAGCTCATCCGGCGGGCTTTTTGATGGTGTGGTCATCTCCATGGTCAGTAACTCTGCTTTTGAATCTGAAGTGCACTGCCGCCTCAGGGGAAGTCTTAAGTGCCCCCACAGTACATTTTATGGGTCAAATGACAAGTCAGTGGAAGGAGTATTGTTTTTCTGAGTCTAGCAAGGCTGTGGAGCCTGGAAGAGGGAGCAGCTAAGCATAACTCCCTGGCCACTGCTGCTGCCTCTTCCTCCTCCTCCTCATCCTCCCCCTCCTCCACACTGCCTTTTCTTCCTTGACCCTTTCTAAATTGCTCCAGCCAAGTGAATCTGGGGGAAGAAGGGTCTGTGCATCTTGACAACATGATGGGACACAGGGCCTCTCCTCCTCCACATTGACCCCTGGGCTGGGCTGGGTGCAACTGGCCATCATTGACACTTGGCTTTCATTTTACAATTGTGTTTATACAGAAAACATACTTTAGGAAAAGAACTCTCCCATGGCTGCCGGCCATACCACTTGGTGATTGTAGAAGCCAAGTAGGGCTGGGTCTGTTTGCTAGGAACAGCAGAGCCCACCAAGAGGATGGATGCTCTGAGAAAGTGGGCTGGTGGCTTACATCCTTGCATTTCCTCTTCTGAGTCACCTTTGTGAGGAGATGGGGCATCAGGTCACCAGAGAAGAGGTAAAGTTGACCCTGAAGTCCACAACAGAGTGTGTATTTGCACCCCTTCTCCTTCACCAGCCTCCAAGCATGCAGTCAAGGGATGCTCCTCAGACTGTGAGCATCCTTATCACTGTATTTCTAGCTACTGTGCTAATGCTCTGTTTCCCCCCAATTCTTAGACCAGCCAAGCAAGAAAGGTACCATCATCCTGTCTTACAAAAGTTTGGCTCAGAGCAGCAACCAGATGATAGAACAGAGGTAATGACACGACGCTCAAGGCTGTCTAACCTCAAAACCTCAAACTGAAAGCTCTTTGTAAGGAGACCCCCAGTTTCTAGTCCTGGTTCTTTATCCCCCCCTCTTTTTTTTGTTCCAATGGACTATATTGGGATCTAACACAGCATTGCTGGTCCTCAGGTTCCCTGGGCCTTTGGCTTCTTTTTAGAGATATTTCTTCTTGCTTCTTCCTCCCCTCAACCATTGGCCTCTGTGCCTCTGTAGAGAACCCCTTATGTGCAGAACAGTAGCAGTCCTTTGGCAGAGTGTCTTCCAAATGCTCCTTCTGGAATTGTTGAAATATCAGTCAGGGGTGCGGCTGGCTTCCGTTACAGAATGTGGCCTCCTGGGAATGGCCTTCCCACCCAGCTAACTACATCTTCCAGTCTCTCCCACCTACACTGGGTGGTAGGTCCCCAGGACTCAGTAGGCTGAGTTCACACAGCTGTGGCGTTTGGGGAGGTCATGCACTCAGGCCTGAGGAGCAAGGCCAAGAGGGGGGAGGCATGGAAGACAGATGCCCACCCAGAGAGGAAGGAAAGAAGGAAGAAACAAAATAACTCTGTGTGTGTGTGTGTGTGTGTGTGTGTGTGTGTGTGTGTGTGTGTGTGTGTGTGGCAATAGAAGACTATTCAGTCTTAGACAAGAAGAAGAAAATCCTGTCATTTGCAATAGCACAGATGAACATGAAAGGCATGTTAAACAAAGCCAGGCACAGAAAGACTTTCAGGTTCATACATGTGATACAATTTATGAAACCATAAACTAAAATTAATCAGTTTTTAAAAGTGTGAACTGATTGTGCCAGGTGTTCTATCACAATGACAGAAGGTCTAAAACATAATTATTCTACTTTTTGCTTCTAAAGTTTGACTTTAAATTAGTCTTTTAAATTTCAGGCCATCATGGCTGGCTCTTGTTGCTGCTGAGGCTTTGATGAGGCAGGAGTGTGTGGCCGAAGTTATAGAGTGGGTGAGATGGGGTGAGAATATGATTTAAATACATTGTACTCACACATGAAATTATAAGAGGATAAACTAAACATCCTTCAAGGGAACAAAGTTTTACTGAGTTCGTACTGTGACCAGAAGTGGGGTTACTCAGTACTTTGTATCTACTGTATCAGAGAAGCAGAACCGATGGGGCTCAAGAGGAAGGTGGAAAAAGAGAGGGATTAATTCTAAGGAACTGGTTTATGAGATCACAAGAATGGCAAGTCCTAAGTCTGCAGAGCAGGCTGGCAAGGTAAAGACCTACGGAAATGTCTCTGGTGTAGTCTCAAGGCAACGGGAGGCTGGATTCCTTTCTCACTGTGGAACCACGATGTTTTCTCCTAAGACCTTCACCTGACTAGATGTGGCCAGTTTATATTATAAAAGGTTATCTGCATTACTCAAATATACGGATCTAAGTATTAATTATATCTACATCATACCTTACAGTAATATCTAAGCCGGCGAATAACCAAAAGAGTAAAGAACAGCACCCAGCCAAATGGGCACATAAAATCAGCCATCACACATCCTTTGCCCCTTTAATCCTCACAACGGCCCTGTGAAGTAGGATAATCCTTCTACTGGGGCTATAGGACTGAGAATAAAGAGCATTAACAAGTTGCCAAAAATAACACAGGCAGTTAGCTGGCAGAGTGGAGCCTTGGATTTGAGATTGTTTGACTCTGGAGCCCAACCTCAGTACTGCATCCCTGCCTCCCTAGCTTCATGCTGGACAGTGTACTGGCGGGTCATCAGCAAACCCTTTGCTCATGGCTCTGTGAGACCCTGGAGAGTCTGTGACAAGCTGTCAATGCTAGTGAAGCAGTGTGACCGAGCCTCTTACAAAAACACTCCCTCCTGGCCCCTAGTTCAGGGGTTTCCAGCACTTCCTGTCTGGAGCTCTACCTCTGACTGGTGTTAGTGGGCACACCCTGCATTAGGGGCAGTGCCCCCCACACTGCGGTTTCTCGACTCTTCCTTACCGCACTCCCAAAGCACTTCCCTTCTCAGAGTACAGCCTGGCTGAGGCCCCTTCCCAGAAGCCTACTCACTCAGAAGTCTCCAGGGGGCATCAATTGGAAATTGGGGTTACTGCTTTCTCCAACCAATTCCAATGGCTGTCTGAGAACCTGTTTCTCAGCCACTGGGAGCCAGGGTGCCTGTCCACTTCCAGAGGACCATGCACCTGCTTTCACCATTGTTAGGAGACAGGACTTTCTCAGGGTCCAGCGTGTGCTGGAAACACACTGTCGAAGATAAAGAGAGATAAGGAAGAGAAACAGGAATTCTCCTTAAGGAATTTGAGGGATGATGAGCTTGAATAGGGAAGTAGATGTTTCCTTAGCCTCAGGCTCCTGAGAGGAAGATGGAGATCCAAGAAAGTAAATCAGGGAAGAAAAGCTCATGGACTTGTTGAGGGTCTGGTGGTTGCGTCCTTGCTGGGTCTCTGTGACATAGGCATAAATGGCCAGCCTCAGCACTGGCTCCCTAGCAATGTCACAGCTGGAAGGAAGGGAGGTAAGGCAGGCTAATTTTGCTTCTCGGCTTTCAGAGTTCAAAGTACCTTGAGGACCATGAGATTCAACTATCACAGGTATTGCCTGGAGCCTAGATGGTCAAGTTACAAGGGAGACAGAGCCTTATTATATCCAAAAGAGAGACCAGAGTTTCTGTGTGGGCTTTTCCAAGTTGTCACTTTAGTCTGAATAAGTCAGATGACCATCTCATCCTCAGAATAGAAACCTGTAATTATTTTCTATTTTATCAGAGAACTGATTAGCACAGCATTGTACCCCAATTATATTATCTTTCCCTCTGATCTACTTTCATTTACAGGATAACTTCAGTACTCTTAAATATGCTGGTTTGCATTCTTTATGTGTGATTTTAAGAATCAGAATTTAAAGCCAAAGTGATCATGGGTAATTTGTCTCTCTTTTTCTTTCTCTCTCACCAAACCCACAGCTTTTCACATGCTAGGCAACCACTGTGACCTGAGCTATATTCCCAGCCCTTGGCTCTTTAAAGACAGGGTTTTACTATGTACCCCAGGCTGGCCTGGAACTCATTATCCTTTTGCCTTTGCCTGTTGAGCACTGGGATCAAAGGCTTGGCTCCCCAAGCCAGACCCAATCTCCCTCTCTTTTAACAAATGAGAAAAACCCAAGTCAGAGAAGTATAGATTGTTTAAAACCATCCTGTAGAGAAGGCAAATCCTAAACTCCGAGTCTGGGAAAGTGGCACCAGTTGTGAACTCGGGACTGGAGAGAAGGTCTTAATTTTCCTGGTAGAGCATAAAAGGCTTGCAGAGGTCACCACCATGTCCAGGGCCTCCTTTGCTTTCATGACCACTTCCTGTCTTGTCTGTCTCTTGGTCTTTCTCTTACAACCTCTCGCTCTAAAGACAAAGCTCTTGGGGTAGTCTGTACTTGACGGAAGACTCAAGCACATGTCTGTATTGGGAAAATTGTTCTACAAAGTTCTTAGTGGCTGAAGAAAAACTTTCCCTGGGAGAGAGAGAGAGCTCTCATAAAAAAATTTTTATCCTTCCTTTGAAAATGGCTTGGCACCAACACAAACTGCCAAGGAGCCAAAATGCCTAAAGGCTCACCTTTGGTTGGGCTCAAGAATGAAGATGCTACAAAGGTCCTTTGTCATCATTTTCTAGAGCATTTAGGGTAGAGACGCTGGAGAATGACACTGTCATCTTCTACTTCTCTTAGGAGCCCAGAAATTCCTGTGTATATTCCCAGCTACTTATGGAACCATCTTGGATGCCCTGGTTCTTGGATTTTATTGTGGTGTTCCTGTGGTGAGGTTTTGAGACAAAGGGTGGTCACATAAAGGCAAGAATCTATGTGAGAATTGAGTGTTCAGGACCGCAGTGATGACTTTTCATTGAGATGAAAATCTGTCTATTATCTCAAGCATGAAGACTAGAGCTCATATAACCAGGTGTAACTGGCCCTGAGAAGTCACTATGCATCCTAAACTGGTCTTGATTCTCTATCCTAAAGTGAGGACTTGTTTTAAACTTTTGGTCAAAATTTAATCCAGAACATACCATCTCCAGGCTCAAAATGTTCCAATGGCTTCCCTTCAATTTAAACAAAGTCCTCTCCATGGATGGCGTCCAAGACCCTTTTGACCTGACCCTGCCTACCTTCACAATTTTATCTCCCAACATTCCTCATCCTTTTTTTCACTCTAACTGCTTGAGAAGTTTTGTTTGTCTAATAATCCGAACAGTCCTTGCCTCCTGGCCTTTGAACATTCTGCTTCATCTCTCTAGAATGTTCTACATAAATAGAGAACATGTTTAATTCTCGATTCCTCTAGATTTCTCCTCAAAGAGAAGATATCCTATGTTCCCACCCTTAACCTCCTGTTTTCTTGTGTTACTTTCCTTTATAGCATTACTCTACTTATTTGTTACTTATTTTCTGTCTTCAACATTTAAATATGGATGCCATGAAGCTGGTAGTTTTATCTGTAGTCATAACACATAGTAGGCACTCAATAAATATGTTTGGAAGAACAGGTGCATTCATATTTAATGTACAAATCTTTTTTTTCTTTTTTCACAATATACATATCTACCCCCACTTTATCCCTGTAAGCACAAAATACAGCACATCACATATTATGGTGTAACAAAACTTTTAGTATATTGGGGTTAAATTCATCAAATACAAGTTCATTAAGCATCAACTGAACATCTTTTTCATGCAGAGACCTCTTCCAGGCTCAGATGCAAGAGGAGAGTCCTAGAAAAAGAATAATGGTTTGCATTTCCAGCAAGATTCCTCTTTTGCACCAACTTTTAACTAAATCTGTTTTATGTTGTATAATTTCAACAAAAATTGTCAGACTATTTGTTTACATGTGTGTATGTTATGAAATCACATGGTGTTTAAGCATGCCGTTCCTTTAATTTTTTCCTTTTTTGTGTCATTGTATCTTTGGGATTATAATTATCCTTTTACACTGAATTGCAATTTTGAAATTCTTGATGAAGAATAATCCCAGTATTGAGATCACACAATTAAGTCTTCAAAATAAGATTAAAAACTGTGCATTCTGGAAGAGAGCCCCTGTCTGGTGGTTAGTTGCCTGGAAGAGCTTGTTATAAGCCGAAGAGAAGGAGCTGTCATCCTGTTGATGGTTTCCAGGGACCAAGGCTCCAGGACCTGCAGTAATTTCATTTGTCATCGTTGCAAAACCAGATGGTCACGTGAGCTGCCAAAGCCTGCGTCCGAGGAGGCTCACTTGCCAACTGTCCTTAGCAATCAGAACACGAGGTAGACAAGGCAGCTGTTGGAAAGGAATTACTTCTAGCAGTTACATTATCATCATGAAAAATAGAAGAAATGCAATTGGAACTTGTACATAGTTCCAAACTCTAGGCAAAACCTGGAGTAATGAGGAAACTTCTAGAAATCATGATGATAACTATGTCCATGGCTATTGTGAAGGTGTGCCAAAAGAGTTTCTGTCACACAGGGTAGCAACACTGTGCCATGAGGAGAAAGAAGTGTGATTCTGGATCTCATGTGTGAGCTGAGGGAAATGCACCCAGCAGGGAGAGGCAGCTATTCAGCTGGACACTGTCAGAAGGATGTCAGAACACACATAATACTGACTCAAGAAAGAGTGCCGGAAAATGTAGGAGAATCATGACCTAGGACAAAGAGGGTTCTTCTTAACTTGGCTCAGTCTATCAGTCTGTCGGCCATAGAAATTTCTCAGCCCATAACTTCTACTATAGGTACCTGCATATCAGCAAAGAGCTCAACTCTTCTGTGTCACTCAGGAGCACAGGCAGATATGACAGTCACCATCTCAAATATTGCCAGCGACCCTGTCTGAAAGAAGAGGACTGCCTGGGTCTTACTGCAGCAATTAAATGTTTTATCTAACAAGTGATCCACATCTATTCCATTCACTGCTCATTTCATAAGGGAGCTAGAAAGGATAATCTTACCAAATAGGTAGGAAGGAAGGAAGGAGGCAAGCTGAAGACACATGGTGAATAGCATTAACAGCAGGAACCACTCCTCTCTGCCCTACAGAAGATTCCTGGCTCTAACAAGAACATTACTGAGAGCTGAGATCAAGGGTATTGAAGGAAATGATCAGGATGATGAGAACTTGGGAGCCAGGGCCAAAGCCCCAAATTTGAGGCTCAGTCTATAAAGTAGAGGAGGCAGATATGGTGGGTTCAAGAGGCAGGTTTCCTGTTAGTGTCCTTCCAAGGCTACCCTTCAACCATATAGACTACTTAATTCTAGATACATCCTCTCCCAGGGGGTCAGTGAGACCACAAACTGGCTGCTCCAGGCCCTCCAGAAGTTTTTCCATCTGTAAGCTAGCTACGAGAAATTCAGGCTTGGAATGCAGGGGTGAAGGGAGTGGGGTCCCTGACACCTGGCTCTCTTTTCCTTAGTTTTAGATGCATTTGTTTTCTTGTTAAGCAATGTTCCAGTGAGTCTCAAATATCCTCAGGAATAGATGGAACGCAGAATGTTGTGTTGAAATTCCTGGATGTGTTCCTTAGGGAGGTGAAGGACTTTTGTTTGCTTAAGACTCTGAAACAGTTTCATGGAGTGTAGTTCAAGGCCACTTGTCTGTGAATCATGGGGGAGCTTGTCAGACATGTAGCGCCTGGGCTTCTCCCCAGGTTTGTTAAGTAAGAACTTCTGAGGTCAGAGCTCATACATTTGCATATTTGACAAGTTTCTCTGATGCAAATTAGTGTTGGAGCACCATTGCCTTACAAGGCGTAAGACGGCCCTTAGTGTGACACAGTTTGACCCTCCCTAGAAAGAGAAGGGCAAGCCTTTCTGGTCTTGTGGTCTCATACTCCAGGGCAGCAGTTTACAAATTTCAGCGGGTGGCATTAATTGGTCCTATTTTTCCGGTGGTTCGTCACCCCATTCTGCCTCCAACCTCTGAACTTTCCAGTTTTTGCTCATGTTTGCCGGAGTCTGAGCTACCAGTTGCTGAGATGGGAAAGGCAGGTGGCTGGGCCACAGGGTAGCGGGTCTGCTCTCCCCGGGAGACAATTACATGCTCAGAAAAGGACAACCATGGCTTGTCCTAGGCAACAGAGGGGAACTCTTGTCAACATTTTGAAAAGCTGGCGCCATGCTTGAAAGGGGCTGACGGGAACCACTGATGGGTCTGGCTGAAAAACAATTGTTTATGAGGAGGATCAGTGTCAACTTTGAAGTGAGCCATGCTCGGATTAGCACCACTGTGCTAACAAGCAGAATAAGCAGGGCTGGGATGACATATTTAGTCAGGAAGAAGCCCGCGTTTAAGGGAAGGACTCTCAGGACGCTATGCAGGGGACTTGGATGAGAAGTCACGGGCTCCTTGTTTGCCTGGCTTATTAAAAACTCATGAAAGTCCATGTTTAGTTGAGTAGCTCATTTTCAAGTCGCGTGTGTTGTTTCCATATTCCTGTAGCAGGTGGAACACATTCTTTCTGGATTGCTAAGTGGCTTGTGTCATTGACCTGTGTCCTGGGGGATGTGCAGCCTTTATATGCTCCACAGCTTCCAGAGGTGCCTTCTCTGTTGAAGTAAGGTTGCAGAACTTGCAGACCTCTGGGTCATTTTCGCCTCTAGGGATCATCTGCCTCCAACATGTTTGCTGCAGGTGGTGGCATCAGTGTGCCAGTGGGTGGGTGGTAGGAATGTTGAAGGAATGCTGGTGTTACGCTCTCTTCGCCGCTTCTACTCTCCCCCCACAATTCTGTTTGGTTCTGCCATGAGTCTAAATGATCCTCATTTGTTACATCAGCTGTAAATTTCTGCAGTGTTAATACCTTGATCAACATGGCTGTTCCCAAATGAAGCTTTTGTGCTGGGTCTCCTCTGGCTCTCTCACTCTGAGTGGGTGATGGAGATGGGATAGGAGGTTGGTCATGCTGCTGACCATACCCTCCTAAGCCTGTATTTGCTTGTCTACCCCAAGGAGATACTGAGGAATTGATAGCTCCTTTAAGGGTAAAATAGTATCTCTAAAAAGCTCATCCCAGTGCCTGCCCCTGCCCCCAAATAATCAGCAATGAACACCAATTTCTGAAGTTTAATTGGACTATTTTTATTAATATTGCAAATGATACTATTATGATGTTTGCCTCATATTTTGAAGCTGCATCGATTCAACTTTTACATCAGTTACATTATAGATGCCACAAAATGCAGCATTTTTATTCTCCGTGGCATACAAAACAAGCAGCTGTATACTTGTCTTAATTTAGGAGAAAGTGGTTTTGCCTCTTTTCTCTTAAAAGCATCCTTTAACAGAACCCATAGTGTGTAGTTGGAATACACTGTCCAGTCTGTGGGGTGGTGGGGGCTGCTGCTAGCTTGCCACATGAATGTGCCCTGGAGATATGATCCTCTTCACCTTCGTCTCCCCACTGGTGAGATGGAGACTGTGTTCCTCTTCCTTGTGTTCCTTTTGTGGCTGTGCTACAAAGATGAATGAGAGAAGATCATCAAATGCTTCCAAGTCCTTGAAAGGAAACAGTTGCTCCAGTAATCCGGAGACTTCGAGGAGAAGAAGATGTGAAATCATCCATTGAAGTAATGCTTGGAGTTTGCGTAGAGAGCAGGCATCACTTCCAGAAGGCTATACAGGGCGTGGTTGAGAGGAAAAGCTGAGCACAGCTCCTCAAAGCTAGGCCATCTGGCATCCCTCCTGCCCCACCATCCTTCTGTTGCCCACCTGGTGGAGGGCCTGCCTGTCCACCGTGGTGGGGGGGCGAGGGAGGTTGCCGAGTGCCACACTGGTGCTGCGGCAGCAGCAATCCAGCCAAGAGACATGAGAGCCCATTAATTGACTAATTTTGCTTCTAATGTTTGGTCACTGCTTGGCAGGACCAGCTGTCTGTCGGGCCACATTTGTTTGGGCTCATCTGGAGATCTGGCCTAGCTTGAAATGATTCTTTTTGTTGAGTGGCCCAATGGCACCTTCTATCTGCTCTGTTCTTAGGATAACTCTCTCATGTGATTCTGGATAAGCCCGTATAGAAGAGAACATTTGCGAGGCTCAAATTTCTTGCTTCTTCCTGACCTCTAACTCTTCCCTTTTGGGTGGAAAAACATGACTGGAACACTTGATGCCACAGGATACTTTGAAAATTTTCTGGAAACCTTCAGTCAAGCATGATACTACCTGATGGACATCTCCTTGTCTAAAATCACCCTAGGTCTCCAGTGAAAAAGGAAATAAAGTACTCAGAGTTTTCTATAATCTGAACTTCAACATTCTCCCCTGAGCTGTGTGTGTTCCTAAATGATTTGGTTCTTAGTGGATATTTACTAGAATTCTGTGACTTATGCTGTATACATTTCTACTCTCTTTTTTTTGTTGCTGTTTTTGTTTTGTTTTGTTTTTTTGAGACAGAGTTTCTCTGTGTAGTTTTGGAGCCTTTCCTGGAACTCACTCTGTAGCCCAGACTGGCCTCGAACTCACAGAGATCCACCTGATCCACCTGCCTCTGCCTTCCGAGTGCTGGAATTAAGGGTGTGTGCTACCATCGCCCAGCCGTACATTTCCACTCTTCATCTGTGTTTTTAGTTCAATGACAGCTTTTATTTTGATGTCACCTTTGAAACTCTGCACAGGCCCAGGACACCATTTTCATGGTTCTCCTTTAGTCTCAGAGATAGATCAATTTACTATCAGCATCAAAATCTTTAAGAGCTTTCTGTCCTTCCGCTTCCTTGTGTTCCCCCTCAAGAAAATGGTGTTGCCCCAATCCTGTGTCTGAAACAGCTTTGATTTCCTTAGTTTGCCTACTTCTCACCTGTACTTGTCAACCATTTCCCAAATTCCATGGCCTTCCGAGGACACTCTGCCCATTGAAAGAGTGCTCCTTGCTTGGTGTTCGTACAGGGAAGTTCTTTCTTCTTCCTGTGTGCCCAATACTTGGTTGCAGCTTTTTGTGACATGTCATACTCTTGGATCTTCGGGGACTATGCACCTCAACATCAGATGTTTTCTTTACTTAACTTCATTGGATCACGGCTACGGCTGCAGGTACTTGGGGTAATTGAATTTTCTTGCCTGGCGATGAGAACTCTGGCTTGCAAAGGGGGAAATGAGCTGCAGATAGATTCCTCAGAACAAATTAGTGGCCTGATTGGACATGGAGTTCATCTTGCTGTGCATGAGCCGTTTGGCCACACGCTCTAGAGTCTTTATTTCTTTCAGACCCCGTGTGTGTGCAAAGAAGAGAGGCCATCCTTCAGTCCATGCTCCATTTCTCCCAGACTTTGAGGATGTTTTGCAAATGATACTTGATAACAATGAAAAACATTGTGTTACAAAGAGCAACAACTTTCATCTTATTTTTCAATTTCTAATAAACTCTCAGAATGTGGCTTGTTTTTCTGGGGAAATAATTCAGTCAACAGTTACGGTTCTTCTCAAGGATGAGATAGAGCTGTTGAAACCCAACTCCTATTGACTTTTTTAAAAAAATGAAATTGTGACTCAGGGACTGATGTGTGTGTATGTGCGTGTGTGTGAGAGAGAGAAAGAGAGAGAGAGGGGCAGCGGGGGAAGCCTTGGGATTCTGGTAAAGAGAGCAAAGCTGCAAGAATCTTGGAGGAATGTCCACAGTGAAACTTGAAGTTAAGAGCAGCTTGCAGGCACTCAGGTTTCACTGCACACCCTGAGCCCGGGCCAAATTCAGTAACAGGCTGATTTGCGGTTGTGACCCTTGAGGACTGGCAAATTTGATAGTTCATCTGGATTGGTTTCTTGGGGAACCCAGCTAGCTTGTGGGAGAGAATCTGTGTCCAATTTGGATGTAGTACACAAGGAGGTCTTACTTTTGCACTCAAGAGAAATCTAGGGTTCATCTGAAGGAAGCCATACGTGGGGTCGTGTGCAGGATAGACCCACACATTCACTCGCCTTATCTGGGCTTTATAAGGGTTGAGTGGAGAGACTCTTCCAACTGCACTGAACTTTAGTGTGATGTCTTCATTGTGCATTGATTTGTGCTTAACAAAAAGGAGGACATGGTCCATAGGAAGAAGCTTAAAATCCCTAAACAAGGGAGAGCGTGCTCTGCACCCTCCACAGTGGGCTGCAGGCCATCTTAACCTTTTCACCAGCGGGGGGGCCCCCACCCCCAGAGGGACAAGGCAGATCACCAGCCCTCCTTCTGGACCTGAGCTTGAAAGGATCATTCCCAATGCATAATTAATTTGCACACAACCAGTGCTGGAAAGGCCGGGGTAGCTTCCCACTTACTGAGCCCCATCCAACGCTTCCGCTTTCTTCCCCGGGGATCTTTGCACATAAAATAATCATATCTGCCTATGTATCTTGTCACCAATCAAGCATTGTTCTCTGTTAAAGCAAGACAAATACAAGCCTATGTTTCTTGTGGAGGGAAACAGCATAAGTGAATTATTTTGAAAATTCGATTGTGAGATATGCCTGTTTTGTGTAGGGGGAGGTGCGCGAAAGGAAAGCCTTGTCCTATGGAACCCCAGCTGCAGCGAAATCAGCTTTTCCTATTTGCTGATAAACGATAAAAGAGAATTAGGCAACTGCTGCTTTTAAAAAATGTGTACCATGAAAAATAACACCCAAACAAAACAAGTCAGTAGGAGAAGAGAGTAAAACTGCTTTAAGGTAGTACTTGGGGAAGGGATGCAAAGCGCTTCCTCTTTCTCCCTGGTGCCCATCGAGGCTTCCTCTTTGTCTTTGCTGCAACCTTAGTTTCTCTGCCCCTGGCCTGGCAGCTAGGGAAGCATCCACCACAGTGCTGACATCATGTACTCGGCAGGAGTTTGGAGGGCCTTTCTGCCATGCCAGAGGGATGATAAGGAGGCACAGAGCAAACACTTCTGTGTGTTTACTCATCACAAATTTTTATTTAAAAACAAAAGTCCTGTATGTCTGGAAACAATTGAAACCCCCACCTAGTATTTAAACTGATGAAAGAAAACCCACACAAACAACCCAAAGAGCAACCAAGAAACACATTAACCTAAGATAGTGTAATCTGTGACATACTGGCTTCTGCTTTCTTTCCAGGTAGGGAAGACACGTTTGTGAAGTGTGATTTCCAGGACCTTTCTTTTATAATGTCTTCAAAAACATTATCTTATCTCTGGCACACTCCAGCCTCTACCCCCTGTCCCATGTCTCCAGGATAAGAACAGTGAATGCGTCTGAGCCCTAGAAAGCAATATGTTAACTGCTGGGTGTTCAGAGCCGCTCGTTGGATGGAGACACGGGTGAGCGTGTATTCTGCATCAGAGCTGCAGAGCGGCAGGATGGATGGGTGCCTTTATGTTGTCTGATAATGCAGCTCTTTGAAATGTTGCTGGCGGACTCTCTTCACAACCTGTCACACAGGACGAGAAACGGGACAGGCCCTTCTGCTTCTCGATTCATCGACCTGCCATACAATACAACAAACCAGCTTTTTCAAGACCCCTGAATGAAGGCCTGTGCCTGCAAGGGGAATTTAATTGGATTTCTTTATGGGTTGCAACAATCCAATGAAACATTATGTAAGAATGGCATGATTCCGTTTCAGCATGCACTTGAATAATAATTTTTTTTATTTATAACAAGAATTCTTTAAAAATAATAGGGATTTTTTTTTTAGTGAAAACACCCCGTAACAGCACTTTTTGGTTCAACTCGACCAGGAAGCTCAACCTTATCCACAGCAGCTTGTGTTCTGTGGACGTTTGTGTCATTGTCCCAGCTTAGAAAATGGTTTTGAATGCATAGATTGCAAAATGTTCAGAAAGAAGCCAGAGGCTTTCAAAAGCACTTGCTTTGCTTTCTGGAAGAATGATGTTGTTTTTAACAATGCCCCCTGCTTTGAACCAAAGTGCATTTGCGCATCCTGGAGAGCAGAAAGATGGCCATCACCCCCTTCGCTCTTTCGAACTTCTTTGTCATCAAGGAAGATTAAGTCCTCTGTGGCGTTTTGACATTTCCGACTTGGTTGGAACCTCACTGGAAATGGTTTCTTATCATCCTCCTGGAAGTGCACAAACAGCTAGTATGTGCCTGAAATGTCTTCCCTGATCCAGCTTGCTGAGAGTCTTTCTCTTATTTCTAAGGTTGCACGTGTTCTGGCTTCCTGGGCAGCAGATGGAGTTAAACATGGCTCAGAACAGCCACCTCCGACCAAGACTATCCGTATGCCTGAAACCCAAGGCGGCATATACTTATGTTATTCCTTCATGACCTCAGCCACCCTTCACCATTCATTCTCCTTTCGTTTTTCTCCCTAAGATCTGAATGTATCTTGTTCATCAAGTTCAGCTCAAAAGTCCACATTTATCCATCATGTGTTCAACTGCCGTCTGCTCTGAAAGGCTTCCTGCAACACTGCACCCCATTCAAAGTGAGAAGTGAGGGCTACCTCCTCTGACATGTGTGTCTCTTTGTTATTGCTTCTGTGACACTGCCATAGCTGCTCCCTAAATAAGTGGGTAGAAGGATCACTAAGCCCGCTTATCATTGTGCCCTCAACACCCATGACAGTGCCTGTTACAAATAGGAATTTAATTAAAAGTTTGTAAATGTGTGAATAAATTGACAGGTAGGTGAAGACACAGTATAGGCATCCCTCATAAACACAGGCCTAACAAATTTTAAGATTTCTCTTTTTTCCAAAGAAGTAATTATGCCGAATTTTGAAGATGTTTTTCAATTGTTTATTTGTGGGGTGAGGCATGCACACATGAGTGCTGGTAGCTTCAGAGTCTGGAAGAGGGTATTCGGTTCATTGGAGCTAGAGTTCCAGTTGGTTTCAAGCTCTCTGATGAGGGTTTGGGGAAGTGAACTCAGGTCTCATGGAAGAGCACCAACTATGAACAACTGAGCCATGCCCCAGCCCCAAACGCAGAATTTTCAATTTCTGGGTCGGGATTCCATGCTGAATTTCCATAGAAATAGACTAAAATCATAAAACCCACTCTTAAGAAACAACATGCCTCCTGCCCTATCTGCACAAAGGAAAGCTTTTAAACACATAAATAAATTGATCAAACAAGACAGCCCAGTAATAAAATCCGCTGGTGTTTACATGCTGTCTTGTATTGGTAACTAACACTAGGAAGTGCTTTGCAGTTTTCGTCTTACTTTATAAGTCTTGTTTTGTAGTCACCCAGCAAACATCCTAAGTCTAATGTTCTATCTAATCACTCTGCACAAAAGAGTCTGTCTACTGGAGGAGGCAAATTCTAAGCAGATTATCATGTAGACGACTATAACCACAAACACAAATGCTGTACTGTACGGGAAAGGAGCAGTCAACTAGGGAGGTTTTTAGGCCATTTAATCTCGTTTAAGTTTTATAGCTTTGTAAAGGTTAGGGACAAGTGTCCATGGTCACCTGTTTAAGGTGGGATAGACATTTACAATGGCTAGCAGGAATGGAAAGAAGATGGAACCCAGTTCTTCTAAGTGAGGATGGCTCAGCGTTGAATCTTGAACTGTTGGCCCAAATACTACGAGTTTCCTGACATGAGATAGCCAGTGGCGGAGGGGTCCCACTTTGTGAATGAGAAGGACTTGAAAAGCAGGCTTTATTTATTTATTTATTTTTTTTATCAAAGTGTATCATACCTCAGAGGCTTGATGGTTCTATCCAGGGCTTGTGTGTATATGAGTGTGTGTGGGTAGGTGCGGAAGCATGGCAATGGCATGTGCAAGTCACATAGTGTCCTCCAGCCACCTGCTCCCGAGGTTACAAATGCCCCTACTGGAGCATCTATAGTTTCCCAGACACAGTGTAGTTATCTCTACAGATGGCAGAAGATGCGGAATCTTGACTACCAGCGCTTAGACTGATTAAGGAAGTTGTCCAAGAGCATGGAGCTAGGAGGCAGCCAGGCTTGCATTTGAATACAATTTTGTTTTGTTTGCCTCCAAGCTTGTATGTTGGCATCATATCACCTACTACGCTTTCCGCCACCTGACCCATAGTTCTCATGGCTTTATGAACTTGAGGCTGGCTGCTGCATGCCTTCCCCTTTTCCTTCACTCACCCTTGAGCATGCACAAAGGAGGGTTCAAAGAGCAATCAGACCATCTGTGTTTATGCCATGTAGCCTCAAAAGCAGAGTTTAAGCTTTGGTAAGTGCCTTACACCACCACCACCACCACCACCACGACCACCACCACCACCACCATCACATACACAGACACACACGCACAGTGATTCTCAACCCGTGGGCCATATATTAGATATTTACATTATGATTCGTAACAATAGCAACGAAAATAATTGTATGGTTTGGGGGGTCACCACAACACGAGGAACTGTATTAAAGGGTCACAGCAATCAGGAAGATTGAGAACCACTGTTCCAGAGCTTGACTTAACTCTACTTTCTTGCCTCCAAATGCATCCAAGCCTCTCTGACTTCAGTGGGTCCCACATGTGTACATCTGGAGACAGCATTTGGCTGGTGGAGAAGAAATGAATTGTCATTCTCAGTGACCATAAGAAAAAACTTGACGGAACAACCCCTTTTTACCATGGGAAGTAGCTTCGTTGGTAACAATCCTAATCTCCCTTTGCGGCGGGTGAGCAGGATAATGATGCCGTTTGCCAAGGGTCATGGGGAAGGGTGGTGCATAGGGGAATAACTGAACATCCATGGGAGGAAACACAATCACAGCATTGTAAAATTGCTGCCGTTCAGCCCCGCTCCCGACAGCTCCAAGCCTCACATTTAAGTCACTCATAACTTTACGACACGTTCTCCTTTCGGGATAAAACTTTCCAAGTTCAGTGTCTGCTCCCCAGGGGCCAGCTCTTTATGGGAAATTTGTGCTAAATCAGCAAAGCTGTATTCAAGTTGGAGAAATACAAGACACTTTCTCTCTGCCTGCTTGAAAGAGACAGTGAGCGGGGAGCCTCCCCTGAGGTTGCTGTCTCGAGTTGACTCTTGTTTCTCAGCGTTCCAGGCTTGGATGTGATCAGAGTGAAGATGAGAAACCGTTTCAGAGCTGTCTGGATCAATGACAGAGCCAATAAATGGATATTGCCAGTGAATGGAGACAAACGTGAGCGGGCTGAGAGGAAGCAGTGAACAGACAGAGAGAGATTATGACAGGAAAATAATGGCCAAGAACTTCTTTGATTCTGGGGAAAACCAAAATAATTTTCAGATTTAAATAGGAAAGCATTCTTCTAGAATGCAATGCTCTGTACCCAGGAAATCTTGAGGCAATCTCTTAAACTGTGTTGCTGACATCTATGGACTGTCCACCGAGAGACAGACATCACACAAAGTCATTGGTGTCTTCTTCTCCTTATTCTCACACAAGATGACTGGCAGAAATAACTGTTCCATTTTATAGATGTGCAAGAGAATCCTGTTTATTCATTCAGCCAATTGCTTTTTTTTCTTCAGAAAGTACTATGCGTTTAAGACGGTGAACAACACCATGATGCTCCTTCCCTAGAAACATCACATCCTCGAGAGTCAGGGAAAGCACAGGCAGCAAACAGAAATTGGCAGAAAAGACCATACAACAAGTCTGAGGTAGCGTCCGGTGGCCAGAGAAGGCCTTCCAGAAAAGATGACATCTAAGCAAAGCTCTGGGGAGGCAAATCCTTTGTGTGTTTGGGGGTGAACAGGGAGAAGGGGAAGCAGAGATGAAGGAAGGACAGATGACAAAACCGAGTTAAAGAGCCAGTCGAGAGCAAGGTTGTGTGGCTTGGGGGCCTTGAACAGGTCTCAGAGCTTTTGATCTAGTGGCAGAAGGAAGGCATTGGCAGGTCATCACGAGGCACACTTTCAGCTACTAGGACCCTTGAGTGAAAGGGAATTCTAGTTCTCTTCCATGGACCATCCAGAGGTGCAGCAGACAGAGTTGTGAGGGTGGTTCGGCTCCATCCTTCCCTGGGATGTGATGGTGAGCAATGACGCATTAGTAAGGAAGGGAGGAAGACAGTTTCCCCTTCATTCAGTGCAAGATCGGGATACTGCGATGTTACTCCTGTTCGTAACCCATGTGCTCCAAGCCAGTTTTGTCTGCACCAACTGTTGTTTGTTTTTGCTCTTTTTTTGGGGGGGGGGAGCTGTCACCCAGCTTTCAAATAAATCACACACAGAGTCTTATTCTTAATTACAAATGTCTGGCATTAGCTTGGCTTGTTTCTAGCCAGCTTTTCTTAAATTAGCCCTTTTATCCTTTAACTCTGGGCTTTTATCTTTCTCTTACTTCTGTAATCTTATTTTTACTCTTACTCCATGGCTGGTTGTGTAGCTGGGTGGCTGGACTCTTAAGTTCTTCTCCTTCCCTGGTTCCTTATTCTTCTCTTTTTCTCAGATTTCTCCTTCTGTTTATTCTCTCTGCCTGCCAGCCCCACCTATTTCTCCTGCCTCACTATTGGCTGTTCAGCTCTTTATTAGACCATCAGGTGTTTCAGGCAGGCACAATAACACAGCTTCACAGAGTTAAACAAATGCAACATAAAAGAATGCAACACATCTTTGCATCATTAAACAAATATTTCAGAGCATAAAGAAATGTAACATACCTTAAAACAACATTCTATAGCACCAACCGCGATAGGGGTTGGAAAACAGAGTCGTTTATTAGTCATTAACCAGATAAAAGCCTGGGGTCTGGCATTAAGGGAAGAAAGGGTGACAGATACTGGGTAATAACTAGGCATCTGCCTCAGAAGCCTTTGAGTGGAGGAGTGACACAACCTGTCCTTTGTTTTAAAGCATCAGATAGAGAACACGTCAGGAGGGCCACACATAGAAGATACCGGTGCTTTTAAGAATCTCGGTAGTGGGACAGCTTAAGGCGAGAGGGACAGGGATAATCAGTAAACAAACTGAGATGTGTTTAAAGGCGAAGCTAGAGAGATTTGCTTGTAGAAAAAAAATGAGAAACACGGGAGAGAAACAGGTATCAGGCATAGCTTTTCAAATAATGAAAAGAATGGACTTGCCATCTGACCAAGGTGGGGAAAACTGGATAAAGGCAGGTTTAGGAATGAATTTCAGAGCCAGTTTTTCATATATGGAGAATGAGGTGTTGGCCAAACATTCAGATAGAAAGTTCCAGAAGGAAGCTGGAATTGGACCCTTCACTGTAGGATGAGGGTTCCAGAGCTGTAACAACCGGAAGTTGCTGGTGTTGAGATGACGTTTACAATTACACAGAGGCTTAATGACCTTGGGCCAGCCCTGGTGTGGGTAAAACGCAAAGCCTGCTCGCTTTGACAACGCGTCTGCTTTCCCCATCATCTGCACAGGCAGTGGCTTTCTCTCAGTCAGGAGCTGCTGGTCTGATCGTGCAGATCCCTCAGTAACTAATCTCCTCTTCCTCTCCCTCTGCACAGTTTCCACTTTAATTTGTGACTTAATCACTTTAGTAGATGCGGATCAGGGTGTGACCTTCCCTAAGTCACTCTGGATGGTGTTGAGCAGCTTTCTGTCAGGCTGTGCCTGCCCCTGAGACACTCCATTTCATTCACAAGTTGCACTTGACTCCATTTTGAGGATGAAGCATGACTCCACACCTTGGTGGAAATGTGCTAACACCATCTGTTGGCACCACCCATTAGGCACAGACTGATAAACAACTTATTCCTAAAAATAGAAAGGCAACATCAGAGTAAATATCAAAGTAAATCGGGAACATAGGAGCATGGGATGTTGTAGACGAATATCTAAATAGTCTTATTAAATAAGAAACACAGAGCCAAATACAGAGGTAATAATCAAAGAGATCAGAGCACTAGCGAAGAGCCACGTCTACCTTATCTTACCACCTCGCCGCTGTCGCTTCCCCAGGGAGAGCTTCTTCCCATCTAACCTGTGTTTTTATTGCCTTCCTGTTCTGCCTTCTCATTGGCTCTAAGCCCAGCCACATCACTTCCTCATCGCTGCCTGTCTATACAGACCTCCAGGTCTCTATGGTTGGTACTGGGATTAAAGGCTCATGTCACCACGCTAGGCTGTGTCCTTGACCACACAGAGACTCTGCCTGCCATGTGATCGGATTAAGGACATGTGCTACCACCGCCTGACTTCTGTTTATGGCTATGTGACCTCGCTATGTGACCTCTGATCTCCAGGCAAACTTTATTTATTAACATACAAATAAAATCACATTTCAGCACAATTAAAATATCACCACAGGATGTATTAATATTGAACCAGGAAAACCAGGCTGAAGAAATCAGACAACCCAGCCTGAGGAAAAGGTACAGCTCTTTCACCTGGGCCCTACAAAGAGGAAGACACCTAACACTGTTATGGTGATGGTCCCACTGTCCTGTCCCTTTTACCACTCAGTGAGGCCATCAAGGGATCAATAGGCAGAGAATTCCCAAGTGCCTCAATCCCAGCTTTGACTCAGTCTATGGGAGTTGCCATCCCTCTGTTGACCTGTTTAACTGTCTAGAGATGACACCCACCCATCTGCCCACTCATTTTTGTTGGAGCTGGGCATGCCCTTCACCTCTCTAGCCTCTACTGTACCTCTGCAATCTGGTTCAGCATCATCAGCATCAGCAGCATCTCCATCAGATCTCCAACCTGGCTTCAGTACCCTACTCCAGTAGAGACTCTGAGTGTCATTCAGCTTCCTTAGCTCTGTGAACTCTGCTGTGGCCTCTTTAACCTTTTGTAACCATTCTGTAACCTACATGTGTACATTTATAGAGATTTATTTACTGTGTGATGTATAATGTGTGATCTGAGAGTCAATATTAGTGATTAAGATTGGAATAAAAGAACTTATGTTTGCCTCAGCCAGGCTATCAAGAAAAGTGGAACTACTTGGCAAATAGCTGCCCATGAAACCACCATACTTTGTGAATTTATTGTTATTCAATAAAGCCTGACATCATAGAAAGAAACAAACATGTTTATCTATGCTTCTAGCACAGCATACTCACGACACCGGAGAAAGGAAACAAAATATATTTTAATCTTGGAGAGAGGCTGTGCAAAAAAAGAATGTCCTAGGGACCAAGCACCCTCAAGACACCCCTGAGAGTGTGAGACGAAAACAGAGTTGAAGCCAAAATCTGATGGGATGGAAAAGGCTGTTGTTGTCACAGAGCAGTGGGGAAAGGTGGCTGAGGGTGTTGGGAGAATAAAAACAACAATGCTGTCATAATACTGAGGATCCCCAGCTTGATCAGAAAGCTCTGGGACCAAGTCTTTGAATGCAGGCAACAGGGAACACAACCTTTGTTTCATGACTCTGTTGGGCTCCATGAAGGGGATATTTACAGTGCGGCCATTTTAGAACAGCTCTTTACAAAGACGGAGCAGCATTGTGCGGCTTCCACTAAGTCTTTTCAGTGCCAGTATCTGGTTGGTTGGTTGTTTTTTACCACGTCTGACTTACCAGGAAAAGAGCAGCATTCTCGAGTGAAGAACACTGAGAATGCCCCTACAGGCTACCTTCACTGACTCCGGTTCTCAACCGTCTGTTCTTGATTGATTCATGGAGACTAGAGATTTTTGTAACCGCCACACCAGAGGACTTGGTGAAGCTTGAATTCTGTCCTTCTCCAGGCTCATACACTGTAGCCCCAACTCTCTGTACCTCAGAAGGTGACCTCATTTGAGGATCAGAGCACTGCAATTGTGATTAGTTAAGAGGGAGGCATCAGGGTGGCCCCTAATTCTCTATTATAAAGGAGAAATCTGGACAGAGATACCCCGAGAAGGAAAGTGAGGTGGAGACACAGGGAGTAGATGACTTCTAGGACATGGAGAGGGACATATCCTTCCCTCACAGCCTTGAGAAGGAACCAGCACAGCTGACACCTAGATTTAGAACCTGGGGCCTCCCAAAGTGTGAGACACTAGATTGCTGTCGTCTCGTTCATCCAGTTACTTTGTTACTGTAGCCTTGACAAACTAGTGCAGGCCTTTACACATGTAACTTCAACAAGTGTGCACAACAGGACACCATACTTAACCTGGGGATCATTGAAGCCAAAAGTATTTACTCACCCCAATTCTCTGTGAAGTCCTATGCTTGGTTCCCTGGATTTGCCTTTATGCTGCTCTTCAGAACCCAAGAAACATCTTTCTGGCTGCACCAGTTGCCATGGTACTAATGGAATCACACCACACATACTCCTTAAATAAGGTCAGTAATGCCAGCTCAGGGGGGGAAAGGAGAGTCCTCTGCTTATGCCAGTAGTCAGCCCCCAAACTCTTCAGGATTCTCATGCTTCAGAATCAGTCTGAGCTGAGAGGCAGGAAACAGTCACTCCTGTTTACTGTGTGTGTTCTTTGGGTCTCTGTTCCCTGTGTCTTCAGTTGGAGCATCTTTCCACGGCAAGGGCAATTTCTATTTATAAAGATGCATCTGCCCAGTGCAATATGGAGGTGAGATAATCTTTTCTTATAAGACAGCTCTGACTTCCATTCTCATGGAAAGCTGGTGGAGGGCACTTGTGGCAAGAGCAGTGACATTATTGGTGGTGACCTTGACACAGACATTACTCTCTGTGGCATGGGTAGGAATGAGGCAAAGCGGACATCGGAAAGCACAGCGCAGACTACTTATAAACAGTCTACATCTCTCATTCAAATCAGCTAGGAGACTGCCATGGTTGGAATGAGATGAAAGATCAATTAAGGTTGGTTTTTTTTTCTTTTTCTTTCTAAGCAGCAGACAGTTTTATTCAATGCAAGCAGAAAACAGATGCAGCTCCCTGCAGGCTTGAGCCATCTAGTCAGGTCCCTGGGGGCTGGCAGGTCACTTACTAAGTGAAGTGGGAGAAGTCTGGTCCTGGAACCTAGGGGGAAGAATGGGTCTGGGAAAGAAGAGGCAGCCACTAAATGGCTTCCTGTTTGCAGGGGCGGGACCCATGTTCCTGTGGCCCTCCCATCCCCAGTGTGATCCCAGACAGAAACTGGTCAGAAAGAAAAGAAAAGGACACAGGCCAAGAGAAAAGCTTTCCAAAAAATATCTTTAATGCAGAATTCAAGAAGAATATATACAAAGACTTAACAATAAGACAGCAAACAGAAACAAATGAGAAAAAGGCAAAATATCTGAACAGACACCTCATTAAAGAAGACATTAGGATGAGAGATATGAGCGAGAAGGGGGTGTTGTGGTTTGAATGAGGAATTTCCCCCATGGGCATGTGTGTTTGAATACTAGGTCCCCAACTGGTGGCTCTGTTTGAGAAGGTTATGGAACCTTTAGGAGGTGGAGCCCTGGTGGAGGAAGTCATCACCAGGGCGGGCTCTGAAGTCTTACAGCTTGCTGTTTTATTTTCCTGTGTGTACATGCCATGTGATCAACTTCTTCCTGCTCCTGCATCCGTGCTTTTCCTGCCTGTTGCCATATCTTCCTCGTTAAGATGGGTTCTGTCCCTTTGGAACTGTGATACAAAACAAGCTATTCCTCTCCGAAGTTGTTCTTTGTCAGAATATTTTATCACAGCAACAGAAAATAAACTAATCTAAGAGGCTCAGCATGATGTAACTCTTGATAACTGCCAATCAAATTTCTGTAGCTAGAAACACCTTGTCCACAGATACTCATAGCACCTCTATTTACAACTGACAACATTTGTAAGAGCCGGGATGTCCTCTAGCAGTTGAGTAGATAGATAAAAATATTATTCAGCAAACACACACACACACACACACACACACACACACACACACACACACAAATGTCATGAAAGATTGGAGGAAACTTAAACGCTTGTTTCTAAGGAAAAAGTCAATCTGAAAGTGCTCGTACTTACTAATTCAACTGCACAACATTCTGGAAAAGGCAAAAATGTGAAGACAGTGAGAAGCCCTTGGCTTCCAGGGCTTAGTCAGGAGGCAAGAGTGGACAGCAGAGCACAAAGGGTTCGTTTAAGACACTAAAACTATTCTGTGTGATATGGCAAGGGCAGGCACATGGTGCTGTTTACAAAACCTATAAGATGTCCAACAGAATGAACCCTAATGTAAAGTGTGGGCTTCAGTTGTACTAATCCGCTAACATGCACTCATTGATTATAATAAGAGAGCACACCAATGCAAGATACCAGTGAGAAAGGAGGAGAAAGGAAGGAAAAGCAGAGAGGAAGCACTCAGGAAGTCTCTACTGTCTGCTCAATTCCACTTAGAACCTAAAATAACTCTAAAGATAAAAATCTAAATTTTGAGGTGGTGTTGGGTATTGATCTCAGGGCCCATGTCTACAAGGCAAGTACCCAACCTTTGACTTACATCCCCAGCTCTATAAAAATTGACTCTATTAGTTAAAATACCCCACTTTGAAGTTTTAGCTCTCTTTTCATTTCAGGAAAATAAAACTATTCTCTACACCAACAAAAACCTCACAGTAGGGTGACCATGAGGTCCTTGGTTTTTCTTCTGCCCCAGTCCAGGGTGCCTGCAAAGCATTGCTGTGGCCACCAGCCTTAGTGGAATACATTATGAAGACCATAGTACTGCCTCAGTCTCCCCTTTTGAAATAGGAGGGACTTGGGGCTCAGAAAGGTGGGGAGACTTAGCCCAAGGTGACCTGGTTCAGTGGGAACTGCGCTCAGGTGCAGGTTCCAGATCTCAATTCTCTGCTTTGGATTTCCTCCCCAGATGCTTTCCCACGGCCACAGGGGCTTGGCTTCATTTCCCTCCACTCCTGGGTAGAAGAGAAAGGGCCAGCTGGGCTTACTTTTGTAGGTGCAAACCCTGAATTGGTGTGTAGACTTGAGAAAAGAAGAGGGAGAAAGATGGAGTGATAATCCAGCCAATCAACAAGAGCTACCATGAGAAAACTGCCAGGACTATCGTCTAACCAGCTTATATCGAGACATACTGTCTCTCAGGGACCCCACAGCTACCACATTTGGCCGGGTCTCAGGTAGGCTACCTGTGCCCTCCTCCTCCCCCATTCTGGTCTCCCTAGGATACTCCTAGACCTGTCGCTGCTGCCCGACAGCCAGTCCTGCTAGCCCGCCCCTGTCCCCTTGGGACTCAGCTACTATTCCCGGTGCAGAACCAGGGTCCTCTAGGTCTTCCTCTCTCACCCTCCTCAGCCATCCTTCCTAGTCCATCTCCATTCCATTGTGACTCCCCATTGATCCCAGGTCTGCTCTCTTCCAGGGACCCCACAGTCACCGAGCTTGGTGGAGACCCTGGCAGGCTACCTATTCTCTTCTCCCCCTCTTTATTTTGTCTCTCTAGAGTACTCCTAGCCTCTGCTGCCCTCTGTGGATCCAGTCTCTGAACCCACCTGAGAGACCCCCAGGATCAGTCCCTTACCTAGTCTGACAGTCGTTATCCACCCCACCACTACACTGACCTAATACTACTTGGAGTCTGAACCAAGAGTTCCAGCCAGAACTTCAGGTCCGGGGTCAGTTGAAGTCTGAACCCAGAATAATCCCAAGACTGAAAACCAAGCATCATTCTGCTGGTCCACAACTTGTCAGGTGAGGTAACAGCCTCCAAAAAATAAAACACCCACCCAACAAAGGTGAGACCAGATAGCCACACCAAAAAACACCACAAATGTTTTAACTCCAGATGCCTGGATCCAAGCACAGAACCATTAACAAGAACAACCAATACAATATGCTTCCTTCAGAAAGCAGTCGTAATATTTCCTGCGAAAATCAATTTAGCTGAAGCACAAGCCAAGGATAGCAATTATGAATATAGTCAAGGACCTTAAAGAGGATATGAATAGCTGCTTAATGAAGGAGATGGAAACACAGTTGAATGAAATAATGAAAACAACACAAGATATGAAGAATAGCTTAACCCTCAGCTCCTGGCCAGACTTACATATAGACAACATCACAGAGGACTATGGAAGAGCTAACCTGTGAGGGTCCTGGACTGGTAAGGGGGCCTTCTTCCCTGAAACTTGCCCTGGCTGCCCTATTCCTTTTTTTTCAAAGATTCAAAAATACTGCCTAAAATACCTCACCCCAAGCCTGGTTCTCATACCCAAAACACTCACCATCATATCTGTAGCAAGGCTTCCATTGTAATTGAAATACTTCTGACTTAGAAAAGCTGCAGGACCCTGGCCACACAGCTCCCTAGATTAACTTTATGAAGGTTAAAAGAAGAAAAGAACAGGCATCTTCTGGAATAGTGTTTCAAGGTTCTGTGGTGTGCTGTAGTGTTGGTCTAGCTTGTAGAGGAATCTGGGGCAGTGATGACATGGGAACACAAAGCCTAGGGCTGATTAGAGAAGTCCAAGCAGAACCCATCATGAAGACCACAGCTGTCCTTCTCCAACTCTTTCCACGTCCAATTTGGATAGTGTTACCATCCAGCACCAAACAGGCCCTTGAAGGACACTCTGTCCCTGCCTTTATATGGATTAATTGATGCTGTGTTGACTTGGAGAGCAAAACTTAAGGAGTCACCAGCTCATTGTCACTTTTCAATGCTGTCCCTTGATGGACAAGATAAATTCTCTCAGCAGGGTTCTTCCCACAAACCGTGATGTTGGAGGGTGACATGCTGGAGATACTTGCGGGAACAGGAGATATTTGATGTAAGGACTTACGGAGCATCTGCCAACAACAGTTGTCATTACTGAGCACTGACGGTGTCAGCCACTTGTCCAACACTGTGCTGTAGGCTATTTTAGCTTCATCATCACCTTACATGGTGGCCCTAGGCATGTTACCACTTTACTATGAGGCAACTGAAGTATATCCAGCCACATTGTTGGCTCAAGGTCATATAGACAGTAAGGACAAACCTGGGATTTAAGTCAAGGGGGAAGCCTGCCAACCCTCTTCCATAATGCCTTCTTGGCATCTGGCAGAGGTCTGGGTTGGTATTTCCCTGCTTTGATGAGCTGTGGAGTCCCCATCCAACCCTATAGGGCAAGCACTATTGAACATGAACATTTGGAGACTGTTACATGGCTTCGTCATGTGACAATGTACTGTTTTAGGGCAAGTTTCTTGGCCTCTCAGTGCCTGTCCCCCACTTAGAAAGCAGGCTTAGTAACAGTCCTGAGCACATGGGGCCACTGTGAGGGTTAAAGGAAGTAATATGTGTAAAGCATCTAGCGCCCCTTCCAATGTGATAAACGAGAAGAGGAGTTTCAGAGAGATTAAGTCACTTGCCAAAGATCACACAGCTGGTGGCTATATTGCCTTCTTGGACAGCAGAGAGAAGGGAGTTGGGGGCTGTTTCTGAAATGAATGTAATTCACTATAAAATGAGGGTAATTTGGACACCAAATACAGTGGAGAGCATCAGCCGCTAATAGAGAAAATATGATTTAGTGGTTGGTTTTTAAACTAAACAAATTTACTGTGGTCTCTAAATGAGTCTCATGACAAGACCAAAACATTTCTTTTGCCCCAGATTACCAATATCATATGTTAAGAAGAGAAACCAGATGGCTTTCTAGCTGGTGTCTGTGGAAATATATATAGGTGGACTGTTTCTTTATAGCTGTTGGCATATAAAATAAGTCATTATTCTAAATAGAAAAATATTGATGATGTCATAGAGGCCATCGAAAGACACATCAACCTGATCTGATGAGCTGGAAAATCAATAGATGCTTTCCAAACAAGATGACATGCCCTTTTAATTGGTTGTGTGAGTGTGATATACTGTGCATTGCGAAGGTCCAAAGTTAATTCTCCTCGGTTTGGGGTTTGGATTGTTGTTTCTGCTTGCAGTCACTTCTGCATCTACTTAATGTATTATTAATAGCAGTAATAGTACCTGCTGTGTGTGCATTTCAAGAGAGGACATTGGTTATGCGCACCTGCATCCCAAGAAGACAGGTGCTGCCACCTGCCTCCCAGATGGCCAAGTGATTACTGCTGTGGGTCCGGCCGACAGGGTATCAGCCAAAGACTATACTTCTCATGAGATGTCAACTCAAAGATAGGTGACTCATTTGACAAAACCAGTCAGTTCTGGCTGTGGAACAACGCCCTTAGGGACAAGAGTCACAAGTCATCTAGAAATGCCCCCAGATACCCAGCAGGTTCTGAAACACTAGCTGCTGCTCTATCTCCCAGTGAACCCTCCTGGCCTTTTGTAACTACAGATGCGCCCTTGCTGAAACCCCTTGTTGAAAAGCCCTTGAGACATTTGAGAACGCAGAGGTGGCTCCTTGCTATCTCTCTGTGTGCCTTCCACTGGGGCCTGTGTGATACATTTCTCACATGCAGTTTCCCAAAAAAGCAGTCGCAGGTAAACATTAAAGGGCTTGCTTCCAAAGGACTTGACATCTCTTGTGTATGTCTTGGTACCTTTCCTTGATTTCATACTTTCTGGTGCAGATTTCCCCCTCAGAAATTGACTGCAAGTCTAGAGAGGCCAAACAAACAAACACCCTAGCTAGCACAATGAGTGGAGTCTCCCTTCCTGGAAAGGGAGACTTGAGGGAACTTAAGACTTATGTAACCAGCCCTTTCTTCAGACCGACAGGGACTTGCCTGATATTCAGACTAATAAGAAAGGGGCTGTTTTTATTTAGTTAGCATGGGGTGGCTTGGAGGACAACAAAAGAGGAAATGAAGAACTGAGGCAGCCTTCTTTGACACGCCTTTCTGCAAGAGCCATGTTTGTGGAGGAAATGATGTATAAGGAAAGACACATCAGAGAGATGATTAGAGTGAAGGAGGGGGCCAAAGAGAGGGGCGAGAGACAGAGGAGAGAGTGACAGGGGACACCCACACTGCCCTCTTAGCCTCACAGCAACTGCCTCCCAGATGTTGCACAGCTCTATTTTGGCCCTGGGAAGTCCTCCACTGCACTAGCAGCTGTGTGGACACCTTGAGCCCAAATAAAGAAATAAGTGGAGTTTCAGGCGCCACCATGTAGCCTTGGCTTCTATGGGTGGTCAGGAAGTTGAAATGAAAGTGCCCAATTGTTGTTATGAAAGCAGAGCCAACAGGTGTCTAACAGCCAGGAGGTGGGAAGAAAGCAAAGGGTATGGCTGATGGCTGGGCTAGCGAGCAGGTCTTGATGCTCACACATTTGCTTAAGAAGGTTCTAAGCTGGCTGGTGGCACATGCCATGGTGTTCCGGCATTTGGGAGGCTGAGAGAGGAGGATCAGGAAAGAGTTCCAGACTGGATGAAGTAGGGTCCTGCTTCAAAATCAATCAATCAATCAATCAAACGTGTGTGTGTGTGTGTGTGTGTGTGTGTGTGTGTGTGTGTGTGTGTGTGTGTATGAGAGAGAGAGGTGTTTTTAGCCTTTGCAGAGGGTCCTTGCACACAGCTAACCCCATCTATGCGACAGATGTCTTGCTCGAGAACACTCCTCTATTTACAGTGACTGTCCTAGTTAGGTCTCCATGGCTATGACAGACACCTTGACCAAAAGCAACTTGGGGGAGGACAGGGTTTATTTCAGCTAACAGTTTGTAGTCCATCACAAAGGGAAGTCACTACAGGAACTCCAGGCAGCAAGAAACCTGGAGGCAGAAATTGAAGCAGATGCCGTTGAGGACCGCGGCTTCCTGGCTTGCTCAGCTTGCTTTCGTATACAGCCCAGTGCCATCTGCCCAGAGGCAGCACCATCCACTGTGGCCAGGCCATCCATACCGACCATTAATCAGGAAGATGCTCTACAAACCTGCCTACAAGCAAATGGAGGCATTTTCTCAACTGACTTCCTGTCTTCTCAGATCGACTCTAACTTTATCAAGTTGACAAATAAACAAACCAAAAACCAAGCAAACAACAACAAGAAAAAGCCAAAAACCCCTAGCACAATGACCAATGCCAACTGCGATTTCTAGGCCCACTCCTTGTGAGGAGTCCTCAAGAGCACCCTCCAGCCCCAAAGCAGAGTTGGCTCAGTACCTTACACTGTATCATCTTTTTTGCCCACAGAATGATGGGGGTTGTAGTTGTCTTCCCAACAAACGGTTAAATGGGGCAGCTGGGCAGCCCTTGTTTTAGTTCCTCTGAGCCATGGCTGGGGTGGCAACCCACACTCTGGGCCACTATGGAGGGGTCTTACTCTATTTCAACCAACTCCAGTTTTCAAGCAGGTGCCTGTTCCCTGCTGAAGGTACCGTCAATGCCGATCCTGGCGGCACCAGCCCCCGTGCTGAGATGAAGGATCATGCTATGGAAGAGTATGTAAAGGCAACAGCTTCAACACCTGGCACTCCTTTCTCTACAGAAGTGTGGCCTGGAATTTTCCTGTGACTGGGTTTCCTCATCTCAGATAGCGGTACAATGATAACGCTAACATCTAATGTGTCCTTCATAGGCCAGGCCTTATTGTCACCCCAGTGCTGTGTGAATCAGTTTATTGTCATCTCTCTAGAATCTGCCATGTCATTATGGCTCTTATTGTCCCTCTTCACATTTAAGGAAGCCGAGAGTGGAAGGAGCTTGCTAAGGACGCCAGCCAGTTTCCTCCTTGGTGTTGGGAGGGAGAGCACCTAAAAGCACTCACAGGGTCCGTTGAACAACTGGATTCTGGAGCCAGTCAGAGTGGTTTTTACTTGGAGGCCGGTTTTAGAAGGCTTGCATGAAAGCTACTGCAGTGACCTCTCAGCAGGTATCTGGGAAAGACAACAGTCATTCCCAGTTTCTCGTCTTTGTTAAAAAAAAAAAAAAACAAAAAAAAAAACCATTATTTTATGTGTATCTGGGTACTTTGCCTGCATCTATGTCTGTGCACACATTGCCCAAGGAGGCTGGAAGAGGGCAATGGATCTCTGGAAATGGTAGTTACAGATGGTTGTGAGGCACCATGTGGATGCTAGGAATTGAACCTGGGTTCTCTGGAAGAGCAGTCAGTACCCTTAACCACTGAGCATCCTCCAGCCCTGGGGGTGCCTCTTGACCCCACAGCTATGAGCCTCTGTGTGACGGTGAGCTCTCAGTGTTCTTTTTCCTTTGCTGTCTCCTCTGACTGTAAGGGCCTACCCCTCTTTCTGTATAAGCCGTGGTTAGAACACAGAGATGAGTTCCTTCTCATTGAGCCCAAGCAAATTATAATCAGCAAAACATTGCTCATATTTCCCAGCTTAGGGACAGACACTTAGTCGGGTTCTTTTTTTAAATCGTAACTCTTTAATAAAGATTTAATATTTACTCAGAATTGCTTCAAATCAAAAAGATTAGTTAGGAGACCATGAAGGGATGCCAGATCTCCTTTTATTCATTACCTCACCACTTATGAGAAATACATATTTATGGAACACGCATTTTGTAATTTTGGAATCTACCTTATTAGTTTGCATACTGGGTTTAATTTCGTCAGGTTTACCAAAAATCCTGTTACTAAATCGAACATAAATCTATTAAATATTGACGTGGGTTTTGCCAGGTAGGAGCCTTGTTAATATCGCAGCTTCATAAGGCACTCTGACATGGGAGGTGACTTAACTCCTCAGCTTGAGTGGCTCTGTTTACTCTCAGACAGGAGGACTGAGAGGGTTTTTTGGACTTGACATTAGCCAGTTTCTTGTACCACAGGGATGCTTGTGAAAGGAAAAATGGGCCAAATTAAAACTAGCCTGTGGGCTTTATTTTTTATTTCCTGTAGCTAAAAGTGTATAAGTTGAACTGCACTAAATAAAACACAATAATTTGTTCTTGAAATTAGCAAGCACACGTTCCACCCATAAAACCGCTGTTCTGTGATGTGAGACTGGATTTCATTTCAGTGGTCTTGATTTATTGTTTGGTTTGTTTTATTTTGAGGGGGTGGGGATAAGACGTCTGCAGGACAGATCTATTAAAATGGCCGACAAGAACAGATTTGCAAAGGTTTATTAATCTTTAAAAAGTCTGAGTCAGTGAGTTGAAAACATTTAAATGTTAGGAAAAAAATTTAGAGATCTTAAAAATGTATGTGTGTAGCTTGAACCAAAAAGCTTGGTGAGGGCCCAGAAAGGGCTTCTGCCTTTCCTATCTATTTTCCTGTATGCCATAAAGTCCAGGTGCTTGCCTTTCGTACTGAAGAGACAGCCTTTCTGTTTCACAAGATAGGATCATGGTGAATTAGGAAAAATGAGCTGGCCTTGGAAAAGCCTAGACACTGATCAACAGCCCTCAGTCACCAGGCTCCTCTGCACACAGGTGTTCGAAGCTTGGATAGGAATGGGCACACTTGGGAAAAGTGGTGAACAGTTTGGTTGGAAGCGGGAGCCAGGGACCTTTGGGAGAAGTTTTAAATTCTTTGGAAAGACAACTTAAAGACAAAAGCTGTCAGAACAGCTCGAAAGAAACTTGGTAAACATGGAAACAAAGATATCTTTCCGGTGGTGATTCCATTCCATTTGAGTAAACACAGAAGAGAGGTTCCTGGGTCATGTGGCAGTACTAAACATACAGATGAAAAGTGAATGACCACTGATGACTGAGGTAACTGTCAGAGAGAGGAGGGAGAGGGAGAGAGAGAGAGAGAGAGAGAGAGAGAGAGAGAGAGAGAGAGAGAGAGAGAGCGGAGGTTGGGGGGAGGGGGAGAGAGGGCAAGCTGGTATATTGTAGATATAAGCTTCAAACGGCTTTCAGACCCAGACACCACCTCACTGCCCTGCCAATCAAATAATTCCGTTCTTTGTTGTAGTGAGGACTTGACAGATGTCAAGAGCATGTAACTAAAAGGCTGAAGAGTAGACCAGTTTCAGCTTTCAGATTGTTGCAGGGATCCAGCTGATATCACAGTCACCTGCCCTGGGTTCCACTCTTCCTTGGATCCACTCTTCCTAACATCAGATGGCCGCCAGCAACTCAGGCCCAGTGGAAAGAATGCTAACTTCTTCCTCCAGCATGCTCAGCAAAAATACTGTTGTATCTTGCTGTCCTTGGCTGGATCACTTTACCATCTTGAACCAATCAAATGGCCCCAGGAAGGAATGCACTGATAGGTCAAGCCTAGGTTCCAGGCTTTCTTTAGAAGTCAGGAGAAGCAAAAGATCTCCCCAAGCGTGTGAATTGGGAGGAAAATATCCCCTGGAGAAGAAGACGATGGAGCTGCCTGGAAGAAACGAGAAGCTGGGTGTTCTCTACAAAGCAAGATAGCAAACAGAAGAGCCGAGAGTCACAGGGCCAACTCTAGGAGTCAAAGTTGCTGCCACAGGTTGGGACACAGAAGTCAAGCCTTTGGAGAATTCCCAGAAGCAACTGAAGAACACTGTGAGGGCTGAGAGATTTAAACTGTTGGCCTTTATGTATAAAAATGGTGTGTTGATTTGCCTTCCAAAACAATTCCCACAGAGGCATTTGACTATGCTTGAAGCTCTCTAGAAGACACATGTCACTTATGACAGTTTTATAAACTTAGGCGGTAAGTTCCCCCACATTGCTCCATTTAAACTTACTGTGGTTTGCTCTTGTGAAGTTGTAAAAGATCTCATTCTGGTGGAATACAAATGCACTCACAGACTTACTCTGAGGATAAAGAAGTCTTTAGGACAGTCAACTTGAAATTTCCTGAGACTGTAGCAATAGATGAGATCTGGTTGCGTCCATCTTACCCAGTAGTATCCTCGGTATGCGCCCCTTCTCTTCTTCCCCATTCCTCCTGAGCATGGCTGGGCTCCCTCTCTGCTTGCTCCTAAAACTGCCACAGGTTGGCCAGTTCTATCTATATTTTTAAAAACCTACATTGGTTTTACAAGTCATTTGCAGTCTCATTTAAATTTGTAAGATCAACCAATTCCAGCTTTGCTTTTTATATAATATCTATTTCAACTTTTTAGTTGATTTTTATACTTATTTTTCTATTTCCTTAAGCTGTATGTTTAACTTTTTTTTTCTTTAAAAATTTTTTTCATTGCATTTGTGTGGTGTGTGTGTGTGTGTGTGTGTGTGTGTGTGTGTGTGTGTGTGTGCGCGCCTGTGTATGTATGCTATGGCTCACACGTGGAGGTCATAGTATGACCTACAGGAATGAGTTCTCTCCTTTCACCGTGTGGTCTCCTGGGGATCAAACTCATGTTCATCAGGCTTGGCAGCAGGCGCCTGTACATGCTGAGCCATCACACTACCTAGCTCACTTATTTTCTCCCTTAAAAAGTCTATTTTTAGGGGCTGGAGAGATGGCTCAGTGGTTAAGAGCACTGGCTGTTCTTCCAGAGGTCCTGAGTTCAATTCCCAGCAACCACATGGTGGCTCACAACCATCTGTAATGAGATCTGGTACCCTCTTCTGGCATGCAGGCAGAATACTATATACATAATAAATACATCTCTAAAAAAATTCTATTTTATTTATTTTGTGTTCATGGAGTATATGGGGGTATGGGGTGTGGGGGTGTACATGCCATGGCACACCCCAGTGGAGGTTAGAAGACACCTTGCGGGGGTCCGTTCTCTCCTTCCACCTTGTGGGTCCCCGGGATCGAACTCAGATCTCCAGGCTCGACAGCAAGCACCTTTACCTGGTCAACCATCTCTCAGCCCCTGCTTATTTCCTTCTTAATAAAAGTATATATTTTCATTTGAATATGGCTGGCCATTATCCATAAAAGTTTGTCTTCAGGAGTCACTTCCTGCTAATTTCTAGGCTACTGTTCATTCACTTTTATTATTTTCTTTGTTGGAAATAATAGGAAACGTGTTTGATATTTTTCATTGCATTACCCGACAGGAAATTTTGTTCTTTATCTTTCTGTTTACAGTCTTCTTTCACTATTCTAAGACACTATAACATACCTGGGTTGGCATTTTGCATTTTTTCACTTGTATTTTGGCCAAAACCACTACCAAGTGTTTATAAATATGTAATGAAATTAAGAGAAGAATGAATCTTTGTAGCCTATCTTATAGAAGTGCATTTTCTGACGTGTATGAGAATGTCATCCACTGCTTGAGAGAAAGTGCTTCTCCTGTCGTCCTTTCTATCACGGTTTCTCTTTAGCCAGAGTTGATCTGTGGGAACCCCAGTGAGCTAAAATCCCTCACTGTGGTTTTCTCAAACTATTCTTACATGGATAAGAGTTTTGTATTATGTTAATTTACTGATTTAAAAAAGCCCAAGTACACCATATTACCTACATTCATGCATTGGCCATGTTTTGTACTACTTTATCTGACATTAATTTTGCTGTTCTAACAACAGCAAAATTCATTTGTTCTGTGTTTAGCCCATATAACAACAGCTATCTTTTATTTTAATGTTTTCATTTATCCTGGGTGTATCTTTTATAAGTAGTAGTACCCAGCATGGTTCTGAGATTTTGTATGTTAGATTGTTTTTCCAACTTTAGCTGGTCTTTGTTCCTAAAATTTTATTTTTAATATTAAAAGTTTATTTTATTTGCTTCTTTTATTGAAAAAAAAGTATTTCATACAATATATTCTGATCATACTTTCCCTCCCCACTAATTTTTCCCAGGTCTTCCCTACCTCTCTACCAACCTAACTTCACACCCTTTTCTCTCTTTAAAAAAGAAATACACACACACACACACACACACACACACACACACACACACACACACATACACACACACACACACACACACACACACACACACACACACACACACACACACACACATACACTCAGAAAAAAGATATACTACACTAGCAAAAGACCAATAAGACAAAAATGCCCAAACAAAGCAACAATGCCCGCTGCTGGGGATGGGGCCTACCCTGAAGTGTGGTGAAGTCTCCACTGGAGAAAACCAGTTTTTTCCTTTGCAAGTGGATACTAGTCACAGATAGCTGCTTGGTTAGGGGTGTGAGGACATGTCCACTCCTTTCTCTCAGTGCTGTGAACCCACCTGGCTTGAACCTGTGTAGACCCTGTGCATGCTTCCACAGTCTCTGTGAGTTCATAATTGCTTCAGTCCTATTGTGTCTGGAGGACAGAGTTTTCTTGGAGTCATCTGTCACCTCTGGCTCTTATAACATTCTGCTTCCTTTTCCACATTGGTCCCTGAGTCTTAAAGGGATGGGGTTTAATGAAGACTCATCTAGGACAGAGTATTCCAAAGTCTCTTGCTCTCTGCACATTTTCCAATTGTAGGTCTTTGTTAGTTCCCATCTACTCCAAGGAGAAGTTTCTCTGATGGCGGCTGATCTATGGGTAAAACAGAATGCCATCTGGAGTCATCTTATTGCTGTGTTCATTTAGCAGAACAATAGTATTTGCTTTTCTCCTAGGCCTGTGACCTATTTAGTCTCAGACTCTTGGCCACCAAAGAGCACTGTCATCATGGGTTCCATTTCCTGGAGCGGGCCTTAAATCCAATCAGAGTGGTTGGTTTCTTCCACAATGTTTGTGCCACTATTGTGCTGGCATGTTTCTCAGACAGGTCACTGTTTTTGGTCACAGGCTTTGTAGCTGAGTTGATGGTTATCTTTCTCCTCTGATAGCATGCAGAGTACCTTCTAGTACCATGAATGCTATCTAGTCAGTAGGGGTGAGCCTCTAGGGAAGCATCAGCTTGACTTCTCTGTGCTCAGTGAGATACCTGAGTGTTGTCCTCAGCAGTAGGGCCTTGCTGTTAGCTTTGGAGAGCACCAATAGCTTCTGCAATAGCCTGAGATGTTTGGGGTTTGCCATGGGGCCCTTTTTGCCAATGACTCAATAAGATGTCTCTCATTGCTAGCACTGGAGGTTTTCTTTGGTGGCATAAGACGTCTAATTGGGGTGTTTTCTACCCCAATAGTGACTCCATTTACGTTTCTTTCATATATGTATATATTTTAGGAAGTTTCTTCAGTAGCAGGTTTCCATATGGTCCCTCAAATAGCCCTTAGTGTTCATTGTTCCTAGCATATTCCTTCCTGTCCCTCTCTTTGTCTATTAATAAGAAAGCCATTCATATTAATTATGATTTCTGGTATGTTTGACACAATGTCTTCTATATTTTTATAAATTCCCCCTTTAAAATTCTTACTGAAAATATTTCCCCGAGTGTTCAGTATTTTAAATGTTCCTTTCTATTTCTTCTATAGGAAATTCTCCTGTGTATTATATATATACACACACACACACACATATATATATATATGTGTGTGTGTGTATGTATGTATATGTGTGTGTGTGTGTATGTGTGTGTGCCATGGTCACAGATAATATTCTTATGAAATTACTTTTATATATATTATATATAAAAGAATATTATCTGTGACCATGGCACACACACACATACATACATACACATATATATATGTATGTGTGTGTGTGTGTATATATACATACAGGTACATATGTATGTATGTATGTATATACACATACATTGGGTATCATTCCTCCTCAGGAGATGTTCACTTTGATTTTTGAGACAGGTTCTCTTACCAGAACATGGGGGTTCACAGAGCAGACAAGACTAGATGGCCATAGTCCTATGGAGCCTTCCATCACTGCCTTCCAAATGCTAGCCTTGGGATTACAATGGTGCCCTATCACATCTGGCTTTTATAAGTGGATTCTGGGGATCAGACATGGGTCTTCACGCTATTTTCTACCTAAGTAAATGATTTTCACCACGAAAAAACTTGATTTCAGAAACTTCAGCCAGGTGTATTTAGGCACATGTCAGTTCTCTCCTGAAGAGAAAAAAAAAATCTCTTTATAACCTGTAGGCACTTAGCCTTTTTCAACCTGCCAATGCAAATGATGTTTAAAGCCAGGTGGATTTCTCTCTGTATTTGTTCTCTCAGCCTGTACCTTTGTTTTCCCAGCCACCTTTCCCCACTAGGCTTCCTGGATTCACCTTCCACCACACTTATTTTTACCCGCTCTGTCGTCTCTATGTATTCTGTCTCTTGGGATACATTTTGTCCATCTCATTTTCCACATCATTGACTGAGTGCTCATCATGGTCCAGCCTACTGCTCATTTTTTCTGTTTCATTTCAACATTTAGGAATCCTATTTTTAATCTAAAAAACATTTATGTCCTTTAATTGTTCAATTTGATCATCATTTTATATCATTTAATTTTTTTTTCATTTTAGTTTTCTGGGATCTTAGTCCCCTCCAGGAGTATGTTGTCCCCAAGTCAATGTCTCCTTCATTCCAAGCTGTGACTGTTCTAGGAGGCAGCCGGCACCTGGGGGAGGCTAAGCACAGCAAACAGGCCAGAGTAGTCCTGGGCCAGGGATGAAGACACCCTTGGGTCCAGACAGCCAGTCTTGCTCAAGGAGTCAAGGGAAGGGTGGCCTTTGTCCCAGGGTCCTGCAGACTAGCAATCAGAGCCATAGCCTCACTATGGGCCTATAGCATCAATAGAAGGCATCAGAAAAGCTACCCTTAGTTGGCCTTTTATTTGAACCATTTCTTAAGTCTCCATTGTCTATAGATTGCCTCCAGGTGCTAGCAACAGGCCTTTCTCCCTTTCTAGAGGGTGTATACAGAATCCCGGAGCAAGATCCTTTCGTGTATAATTGGTTTGAAATCATAGGAACTCCTGAGTCACTGTTTAATGCTAAGCCACCTCTACTGGGAAGGGAAATTTTTTTCTTTCTTTCTCTCTCTCTCCTTCTTTCTTTCTTTCTTCCTTCCTTCCTTCCTTTCTTTCTTTCTCCCTCTCTCTCTCTCTTTCTTTCTTTCTTTCTTCCTTTCTTTCTTTTGTAAATAAGAGTGTAACAGTATTCCTTTCTGACCTAAGAGTTGGGGTGAGAGAGAATTCAGAGGAGACAGGGAAAGTAACACTTCCTATCTCGATGTTTTCAAGCTGAATGCAGATGATAGATACTGTTTTCCTCTAGATAACCCCATATGCTCACTCCACATTAGCCAGCTCCAGGAGATGAGTCATGATCAGTCTAAGCTGGGCATGGAAACTCCATTTGCCTCTGCCAGAACACGCATTCCAGCCACTCTGTGACTAGGGAGGGTCATAACAAATCCTGGCCAAAAAGATGAAATGTATATGTGTTGGAGGGGTTCTCCCTTGCTGTTCGTTTTTTGAGGGGATGATTGTATGAGAGATGATGTCTGGAGCTACGGAAGTAGTTCTATAATCATGAATCAAAGGAGACCATCACAGAAAGCCAATATATTTAAGAAGGTAGATCAGCGTCAGACAGGAAGAATCAGGTTCCTGGTGGTAGAGATGAGCCACTAACATATGTTAAGTGATAATGGAGGCTCTGATGGCTTAATTCACTGTAGCTGAGCACTCTGCCCCTTGCTTCTGAAGTTATTTCTAAATCACACCAATGTTTCATTTAGTATGCTCAGATTATGAAAGGCAAAAGATAAATACTATTTTATTTCAAAATAAATAGAAATATAAAGACTTTAAACTCCATGTACATTATAATTTTAAATCATGGCACCAATGCAAATTCCTATTTGCAGGAATCTCCGTAGGCCCAAGCTGATGGACAGTGGCACTCTTATGCCCCTGGGAGTGGGTTGGGAAAGAGTTCCAGAAAGGGGCTGGGAAGGCAAACCAATCCTTACCCGTAATAAGGATCAATAGTCAAGCAGATTATTGCGGCTTCTATAGCTGCTGTAGGGCTATTATTTTTCCACCAGTAACGGCACAGGAACATGTTGCTGACGAGGGTGAGGCATTTTGCTGCCCAATATGCCATCCTGGGAAACCTCTGGTTTTTACCATTCAGATTCAGGGAGAATTGTAAATATATTTTTCAACTGAATTAAAGTTAAATGAAGCTGTGATTAATAACAGCTAGAGGGTTGTGTTATTTATTATGTTTTGAATTTTACCTCTGAGATATGCTGCTCTTTAAGTGTTTTTTTCCTTCCAAAAGGAAAAATGGGTAAAATAATAACACATGCCGCGTGCCTGGTAGCTATCCTGTGCCAGAAATTGTGCTAGGCACACCACAGGCCTTGTCTAGCTAAATCCTTCCAAAAGTTCCAGAGCTGAGTTGTCAAAATCAACATTTTCTATATAGACAAACGAAGACTGAGAGTTCCTACATCACTGATAGAAGAAAGATTTACTTTTCTTTAGATTTATCTTAGCTTGTGTGTATGAGTGTCTTGTCTGCATGTTGTATGTGCAGCGCATGTGTGCCTGGTGCCTGGAGGTCAGAAGAGGGCAACGGACTGCCTGGAACTGGAGCTGCCAATGGATGTGAGCCACCATGTGGGTGCTGGGAACTGATCCAGGCCCTCTGCTGTGGCAGCCAGTGCTCTGAACTACTGAGCCATCTTTCCACCCCAGAAATCAAAGAACTCTAGGAACCGAGGAATGCTAGGAGTGGAAGAAACAGTCTTTCCTGGAAAAGAGCGTGCCAACTGGTTATCCAATATCAAACATTCAGTCCTAAAAATATAAACGTACAAGTAACATTATATCGACTGAGCAAGTTGTATTTATATATTTAGGAACACACAGACAGACACACACACACACACACACACACACACACACACACACACACACACCCCAACAATTAAAGAAAAGAGGCCATGAATTTGAATGAGACAAAGCGGGTGTACCTGGACAGGGTTAGAGGGAGTAAAGGGAATGGGGAAATAATGTAATTATAATCTTAAAAAATTTAAAGTTATATAAAATTATACACAGATGTTTTTAGTATTACTAGGTTTAAAAAACTTTTCTATTAATCTTTGAAATTTTCATGGTGTATTTTGATCATATTCACTGCACTTCCCTCATCTCCTCTCAGATCCGCTCTCACCTCCCTACCCCACCCAACTTTATGTCCTTGTCAAAAAAAGCCATGGAGCCCAATTTGTGCTGCCCAAACACTGTTGGGTACAGGGTCTACCTGAAAGAGTGGTCAAGCTACCAGGAACCACACCCTCGAGGAACACTGGCTCTCCGTTTCCCAGCATCAGCCATTGCCAATAGCCCTCAGTTGAGGGGGCCTCTCGTGCTCATCTCTCACTGAAGCACTATGCTGTCTTCTAATAAGGTAGCTTTATATCAGTCTTTGCCCATCAAATCTACCATTCAACATGATAATCTGGGTCTTTTGGCTGAGGTACCTATTTCATAGTGGCATATTTTGAACTTTAAATTTAATTTTCTAATATTTCCTATGACTTTGAAATGGAATTGGCAGAATTAAACCAATCGATGACCAACAGAATGCGATGTAATTTATTTCTCTGTTATCAACCAATTCAGTATTTATTAATGGTCACATGTACACTTCAATTCTATTAGATTCTTTAATCAAGTTCAACACAATACTGAAGGTTAAGTGAGAAAAAAAAATCAAGGGTGTAGTGGGGCACATCGCAGATAATTTGGACATAAGACATTACATGTAGTCTCTGGCTCCCACCTCATATTGACAAAATATAATTCCAATTTTCACACTGTCACAGTACAAATAGAAGTGTGACTTACGTCTCACAATTTGCATAGCTGATTTCCTTTGACCATTCCATCATCTGCCGGACAGTTATAAAATTGCTTTTCTTTGTGACATCATTCCTGTAGGCTAAGGCTTCCAGGGGTTTCCAAATTAAAGCATGGCCCTATCACCTGACACACAAGGAGCCAATCCCAGCCGGTGTGTCAGGCTCAGCAAATCTGTGACACTGCCTTGCTGACTGGTACACCTGCAGCTACTGTCTCCGAAAGCTCTTGTGTTGTTCTGGGTCCTGGGTACTCCTGTGGTTGCTCACGAATGTTGAAGACGACTGAAGAGCTTGGTGTCGCCCAGCACAGAATCCTAGTTTGCTGTATTCTACCCTGATACAATAACATGGCTCAATGAAAAGCCAAATTTAGGATAGTTTAAAGGTCTTTAAAAAAACTGATGATAATGAAGGGAACTTCAATGTCTCTGGCTTGAGGCCACCTGCCTTACCTTGTGTAGTGGCTAGTTTTATGTCAACTTGACATAAGCTAGAGTCATCAAAGAGGAGGGAGCCTTGATTGAGAAAATGTCTCTATAAGATTGGGCTGTAGCCAAGCCTGTAGGATATTTTCTTAATTAGTGATTGATGAGGGAGGACCCAGTCAAGTGTGGGTGGGGGCACCTCTGGGCTGGGGATCCTGGGTTTTACAAGAAAGCATAATGAGAAAGCAACAAGGAGCAAGCCAGTAAGCAGCACTCTTCCATGGCCTCTGAATCATCAGCTCCTGCCTCCAGGTTCCTGCCCTGACTTGCTTTGTGGATAAACTGTGATTTGAAAGTGTAAGCCAATTAAACCTATTCCTCCCCAAGTGGCTTTGGTCACAGTGTTTCATCACAGCAAAGTAACCCTGACTAAGATATCTTGATTACATTTAGGCAGCATTAAGACTACCTAACCTGAGTAGATTCCCCTTCTTGAAGAAGTTTCTTTACCTACCACTCCTTCTTGAAAGATAGTCTCAAATGGTATTTTATAAAGTGTCATATGATTTGTCCCAGGCTGGCTGGCTGGATCCAGGATGTTCACTGATCTGAGGAAGCTAGAGCTCACAATATGACATGACCCATAAAATATGAGCTGAGTCAACCTAGATCTCTATGAGCCAAGAAGGAGAATGAGCTAGCATCAATGAGAACTGACGTGGGGAGATGATAGACTACCAAAAGGGCGTCCAGGAGCCCAAAGAAATAAATTATGAGTTAGACGAAGGGGCAGAAGATACAGGAAGATAGGGGAAATGGGGTGCTTGGGGTGACCAGAGGTCATTGGCGGAGAAGATGAAGGAGGGGGAGATGTAGGGAGATAGGGGAACAAAGTGACACTTAGAGTGAGTGGAGAGGAGAGGGGAGGAGAGGGGAGGAGAGGGGGAGGGGAGGGGAGGGGAGGGGAGGGGAGAGGGAGAAAGAGGGGAGGGGGAGACTCCAATAGTCTAACTATGCTGTTTCTCAGTTCTTGCATACACAGAGTGTTACTCTCTTCCCAGAAATCCAAAAGGTCCCAATCACAACATGGAAAATGAGAGAGAAGATCATCCAATCCTGTTGTATCTTGAGAGTGTGTACAAGTGCACACAAACACTAGATGTTTCTGAGCTGTTCGATTGGGGTCCAAAGCTTCATGATACATTCTTGCCCTAGAAACTGCCATGCCCCAAATCTCATCCTTCACAGGGTCTAAGAGGCTATAATCTTGCAGGACTCTCTCTGTCTGTGAGCCGGGAGTCTGGAAATTGAAGCTGTCCCTATTGGGTTCCATCGTGACTGTGCTCCAAAAATGGTTAGTACCAGCCATTAACCATGAAGCAGGAAGCCTCCTAAATGAAGAGGCAGATACAGATAGCTGGATGCTCGGGGTATTTAGACATTTTGGAAAAGACTCATAGCTGACTGGAGGAGGGATCCACAGTATCTAGGAAGAGAAGCCAGAGATGAGCCCCTGTTTATACTCGAGGGAAAGAGGCATTCACTTCAACAGGGCATGACACATGGGTAGCCCAAAGCTTTGACAAGTGGAACTATCTAAATGACTTTCTGGGAGGGGGGTGTGGGGGGGTACGCTGTGTTTCCTGGAAAGAAACTGTAAGTCAAGAAATTGTTTTAACTTGAACTCATTTCAACTTCCTGGCAGCTGTGATGCTCAAGGCACATTTCAATATTTCTGGGGTTTGCCTGACAAAGCAGCGTCATGTAGATAGGGAGGTGGGGAGCAAGTGGGAGAGGGTGCAGTGAGAGGACAAAATCAAGAAACCGAAAGGACTCTTACCCAGGGAGAGTCTGGAGAGGCGGGATCTTCCTACCTCACATGGGCAATAAGAGGAGGTCTTATAGCTAAGCCACTCCCTCCACCTGTCTGTCTTACATCACCAAAAGCCAAGGAGAATTGACACATCTGTGACCTAGCTGATGGACTGGCTTCCTTCTTTCCAATCCCTTTTCCATTGCTGTCTAAGACTTCATACGTTGAAAGTCATTTGTTCCAACTACAAAGCTTCAGGAGTTCTTTTCAGATCTTTATAAACTCATACAAATGACATTCTTTGTGGCAGTAAGAGGTGACTGAGCACATCTGAAATGTTGGGGATCTCTGTGAGCCGTGGGCAAAACAAAACCCTGATGTGTCCACAGCCCCATAGATCTATAGCCTGTGAAATTCTTCGTCTGTTGTTTCGTTTCATCCCTCTCAGCAACACGAAAGGTAGATATGTGTGTTGTTCCCTCCATTAGTTAAGAAAATCAAGGTTTTGAGACAGTCTATGACTTTCCCGAGGTCAGGACGCAGAGCAAAATCCAGATGTGAGCAGATGCCTGGATTGAGTGACCTCTTCTGCCCTATGCACTGGAAATGGTCACAAACTGCTCTAGGTCAACTTAGTAGTCAAGCTATGGGGAATATTAGACAATGCTCATCCCATCCCTCCAGAAGATCAAGCCATCTCTGTGATGGGAGGCTCCAGGAGGGGAGAAGCTAGCCCACTCTACTGAGAGAGGGCATGAGCTCCTTGTCCCCCTAAATATCAAGTTTTACAGGAAATTACCCAACATCTGTTCTTGTTCCTTGCTTTCTGTCTCTACCCACACTACATAAAAATCTGGTCCAAGATGTACTGCATTGTAGTCATTATCTGTACCTAACAAACCACCCCAAAATAGTAGTTCAAGATAATAAGCATCAATTGTTTCCATCACAGATGGACATTTCTGAACAACTGGCCTTTGAGGGACAGTAGTGGGTAGGGCAGGGAGAAATGCCCATGGCTTCTCTGGGCCTAGTCTCAGAGAAGGTGGACTTCATGTTCCACATGGTCTGGCTTGCTTCTTCTAATGCCTGCTGTAGTGTCTACCTCCAGCCTCCTGTCCCACAGGCATGTCTAGCTCTCACTCTCAAGCTAAGGAAACTCTGTCCTCTTTACTGGGGATAGAGGGTGCAAATCTTTTAAATAATAAACCACTTCACTTATTGAGAGTGTATGTATACCTGCATACAATGCATTCTGATCAGGTTAAACTTCCCATTCTTCTCCTTAACTCCATCCAGAGTCAACTCTCACACCCCCTATCAACCTCATGTCCTCCTCTGACCCCACAATCTCATAGGTGTTAGGCCATCCTATCGAAGACCATAACCTTAAAGAAATATGACTGTTCCTCCTCCAGAAGTCATTAACTGTCAATAGTTTGTCAGCTGGGCTGGGGGGTTTTGAGGCCCCCCTCCCTCTCTGTTGAAATGTTGACTGGCTTGACTCACAGCTGTTGTGAGTTCATGAGTGCAGTGACCGTGGCATGTCCAGAAGACCCCATGTCCTCCCAGACCTCCGGCTCTTATGATCTTAAAGGAGGAGGTGTGGCATAGATCTTCTGTTTGTGGTTAAGTATTCACAGACTCTCTGTACTTTGATCTGCTGTAAAGCACAGATCTTAGCACCAGGGACCATTCTATGTGGAGTCACCTCAGGGTCCCAGCAAATATCTATTTAGATGGTTGAGATTAAGTAAGTTGGTGAGTTGGTGGTGGTTCACTGGATATTTTAATTAATTAGCAGTTATTATGGAGGCAATAGATATATTATAGTTTTCAATAATTACAATCTAGTAAGGAAGAACTTGGTTCTAGAATAAACGTGTGCTTGTGCCAATGTTTCCATAAAGACTTGGAAGTCTTTGTAGGTTTCAGCAGTGAGGCAAGGCCTTAAGGTTCATAGCAAAAGTAGTTCAGAGGCCTGAGGTTAGGGATGAAAACAAAGGAAAGAATGTTTTTCTGTGGAAACCCCAGACTCACTCTGGGGGTGGATGTGATGTCAACTTGCTAAGTTCTATGTCTTCAAAGAAGGGCAGGTCTGGTTGGTTCCTGGATTTTGTTTCTGGATATAGTATGCAAATTCAGGGTGGAACAGAATTGTCCAGAGACCAAGGAGAAGCCTGGAGCCTTTATTAGCCATCTTCCTCTCCTCCACTCCTCTCAAGAATGTCAAGTAGGAAAGACCCTGTTAGTTGCCTTCCCAACCAGACTGCCATACATTGGCCTGGCTTCTCTCCTGACGCACTGGTTATTTATAGCTCACTGGCCAATTTAGCTCACCACACCCTTTGACCTACTTGCTTCCATTTCACTTTGGGGTTACCTCCATAAGAAAAGGATTTTTTTTAAAAAAACAAAGGCAGTCTACATTGGTCAAGAGTTTGGCCTTTTTTACAATTCTAATTTTTAAAAGAGGGGTAAAAATAAATAGGCTGAAATTGCTCTTTCAAATGAGAGTAAAATGTTGCCTCTATATGACTTTAAAAATAATGTAAATGAGATCTTGGAGATTGTGTCAGGGCTTTGCAGGTGAGACCTGATAGCCAAGCTGACTTTCAAAGGCCGAGGATCTAACAAGTACGACATTTAGTAAGCCATTGCCAATGTGGCACAGTAAGGGGTTCCTAAAACCACAAGGGGAGGGACCATGTGCACATCTTACCATGTTTTTTTTTACCTCCTGGGGGATGGAAGAAGAGGCCCCTCCCTCAGGGTTGTTGGTGAGAATTACCCAACTAATCTGGATGGTGTGCTTTTACTTGACAAATATTCACATAGTGGTTATCATGTCAGATACAATTCTGGAAGATTCTGAACCACTAACCTACTTTTTATGACTCTAAGGGCTATGAGGCAGAAACCGTTGTCATGGTCATTTTGTAAATGGTGAGATGGAGGCACACTACTAGCCCCTGAGTTGAGGCACCCCCAGGCTTGGTGACTCAGAACCCAAGCTGCTGTCCCCCAAGTTTGCCAGACTTCTGTGATGTCATCCTAAGCTTTCTGAGAAGTTTCTATTTAATCCCCTGTGATCTGTGCAAACTCCTCAATGTACAGGTGTCGCTGAGAGCGTAGGGACTTCGCTGCTTGGGAAGCCACAACTGGCTGGGCTCCCAGGGTTGAACAACGAGGTCCCATCCAGATGCTCCGGGGATTTCCTATTTCACAAACACCCCCAGCTTTGTCTGGACAGAGGAAGAAGACCCACAAGGGTGAGGCTAAGGAGCAAGCTGCCACCTGTGTGGGGCTGTGTTAAGACATGCTGGCGTTTGGAAGCCTACCCATGTGGTTCTGGTTGTGGCCCTATGTGTGAAAAGTGTTTGTTCGTTTATTTATGCTTTTATGGCCACTGTGTGTATGTGTGTACTTGCCATGGGCTTTCTAACATAAACACAGGATGCTAGGGTAAACTTCCAACGGGACCTGGTTTCTGCCTGCTGTGCATGTTCAAACCCTCCAATCCAAGAATTTAAAATCAACAGTTTTCTTTTTGGGAGACGGCCATTATTTGTTCAGAAGTGCACAGGCTGACAAACACGGCCAGGCGTTTCTGTTCTCTTCATGAAACTAAAGCCCAGGCACAGATCAGAGTTCCCAGGTATGTGAGTCCCCCTAGGCCACAGCCTCACGCCTGCAGGTGACCAGGGTGTCCCTAGGTGGGAACCACAAAGTCCTAAAAGCAGGAGACTTCGCAGCCCCCAACTTCCATTTCTTCAACCCTTCAAATGTCAGGACCCATCAAACTCTGCCCCATCATCTCCAGGAAAGCTTCATTCCGGTGCTTTACCTGGATCTTCAAGGGCTCCTGCAGCTGTAGCCGACAGTACGTCTATCATCTGTCTTCAGAGGTACCAGTTAAGGCTTCTCCCTGGAAAGTGATGTCTGGAGTGATATTCTTAAGCAAGCTAAGAGCAGAAGTGTGGAAAGAGGGTTCCCCTAGAACAGCTTGGCAAAAGGCTTTTTCAGCCATGGGCCTCCAAGGCTGGGAGGATGAACATGCCCAGCAGAGGGCGCCACCGCGCCGGCGCTCATCACGCTGTGCAAGGCCAGGCGGGAGATGCTAAAAACCACGGAAGAGGGATGATTCCATACTATGCCTCCACCCGCCTCGACCTCCCCCTTCTCCCTCATCTCCTCCCAGCCCCCTTCTCTCTCCCTCCTTTCCTACCCTGTCTCAGTCTTTCTTTCCATCCATCTCTAACTCCTAACCCCTCCCTAACTTGAGCAGGGCACTCCAGGGAGCCTCAAGTCTAGTAACTGAGTGTTAATTATGTCTGAGTGGATTCTAGAGAAAAAGAAAACCATATACTGTATCAGCAGAGAAATGGTTTCACTATGAGGAAACTAATGATGCTTTTATCAGGAACAATATAAAGATTGCTTTTTTACTAGTGTGTGTCCCGTAGGGTTCAGGGCTATGAGATATTTCTGTATCTGGCTTGAGGTTCCTCTGAGCTTTTACATAATCAAATCAATATAGCCATGATTCACCCTCTGGCAACAACCGCCCGCTGCAAGCTCGCTGTTGCTCCTTTAGTGGCTAAAGGGAAAATAAATAAATATATAGAAGGAACTTATTATGAATCGGTAGCCATTGATTTGTTCAGTCTCCCGACTTCCTTTTTAATTGCACAGCACACACATGTTCTCACGCACGGGCAGCACGATCCTGTAAGTTCACGGTCAGCCAGCAATGAGGTGGTCAGTGTTGCCCGAGGGCTTGCCACTGTCCGTTTGGAAGACACGGCTTCCTTCTTCAAGGGCATAACACAGAGGTGGAGATGGGAGCTGGCCTGCTCTCTGTCTGTTCTGTACATTGTCTGCATCCTCTTTCTCATCCCCGTGAATTCCCTACATTCCGGGCATGATTTTGGCTCTTGCCTTTCTCTTTCAGTTCTCTTGGTTTTGTATCAGGAATTTCCCTCCCCTCCCCTGGCAGAAACCATCTGCCTAGGACCTAGATCTGTCCCCAGGGCTGTCAACAAGGCCCCAACCTTCTCCTCCCATCCTGAGGACAGCTGGTCTGGACCCAAAAGAAGAAAAGCACGGGAGCAAGAAGGTAGGAGAGAGAGCAGAGGAGGCATGGGGAGCAAGCCACCTAGCCATGTACTGGGGACGTGAGTCTTCCCTTCTGTGTCCTGAGGGAGTCACAGGAGGGGAGCTAGAAGCCTGAAGCCTTCACAACACACCCAGTATGCTGTTTCTTTCCCCACTTTCTCCCTTAAAGTAAATAAACACAGCCCTCGTGTTTCAGACTAACCCGAGTGAGGAAAGCCAGTACCGTACAACTGTGTCATCTGCTTTTCATAGGCAAACTGGGGTGACCACAAAACACAGCTCTTCCAGTGCCTTGTGTGGCTTAGAATCAACAAAATCAACTGATGAAATAAGTGTGTTATTCTGACTGGGGAGAAACCCAGATGCATCCTCCCAGACAATCTGCTGGCCACCAAGCAGGGGAAGAGTGCTGTGTGCTTTCTGCTCTGGTCTCTGTCTTGGAGGTCTTATTCATAGGTGTGCCTCATTGACCCCACCCCCACAAGAGGAAAAACGTGAGAAATAAGAGCAGAAACAAGACAGGAAAGAAAGCCCATTCATGTAATCAGGTGCACTAAGCCCCTGGGAAAAGAGTATCACAAAAATGAACAAGTTCCCTAATTATGAGGGAGGCTTGTAACTGAGCACAATTCCTTGACAATAACACCATTCTCCCAAGAGACAGTGGAAGACAAATTCTGAAAAGCTCTCTCTGGCTGGTGAAGTAAAAATTTGCCCCCAAAGAACATCATTTGCAGTTTCTCAGCAATGTTTACAGTTATCAGGACAGACAGGATCCAGCTGGGGTGTGGGGGGAGGGAGGGACTTTCAGACAGACTTACATATGGTGATAGCAGCCCGTGGCTTATTAACATACAGAGATCCCCACTGGTGGCCATTTGTTAAGCATCTACTATGCACCAAAGACTGCAAGGTGCTTTGTTTATATTAGTGCAGTATATTAGCTTTAACCCTCAAGATAGTACTGTCTTTTTCCAGTAGGTGGTGATTAATAGAGATCCGTAACTAACCTGCAGAGAGCAGGAGACCATAGAGTTTTCAGTCCCTAAATGCAATTTCTATATCACGCTCTTCCTCCCAAGGCTAGGGGTGATTGAAGAAGAGGGATGGAAAGAGTGTAAGAGCCAGAGGTGATGGCTGACTACAGTGCAACTGTGTGGTGTGTGATGGCATGTACAGGACCTGGGCAAGATCAAGTCACTACAGTACAACTGTGTTGTGTGTGACGGCATGCACAGGACCTGGGCAAGATCAAGTCACTACAGTGCAACTGTGTTGTGTGTGACGGCATGTACAAGACCTGGGCAAGATCAAGTCACTACAGTACAACTGTGTTGTGTGTGATGGCATGTACAGGACCTGGGCAAGATCAAGTCACTACAGTGCAACTGTGTTGTGTGTGACGGCATGCACAGGACCTGGGCAAGATCAAGTCACTACAGTGCAACTGTTGTGTGTGACGGCATGTACAAGACCTGGGCAAGATCAAGTCACTACAGTACAACTGTGTTGTGTGTGACGGCATGCACAGGACCTGGGCAAGATCTAGTCCGACAAAGTCCCAGCATGGAGCGGGAGGTGGTCATGAACCCCACCCCAGCCCACTACTGTCAATTAACAGCTACTAGGAGAAGAAGGGTTTTTAAGTATGGGGTCCTTGGTGGGCCAACCACATTCCAGTGGATGGCCCCACACCTGGAAGTATTTGGATTTGGGCAGCCAAATTTTTTGTTTTGTTTTGTTTTGTTTTGTTTTTATAAAGACACAAAGTTAGGTGGGTAGGGAGGTGGAGGTGGACCTGGGAGGAGATGGGGGAGGAATAGGAGTGAATATGAATTCTGTAACATTTTCAAAAAAAAAATAATGATAATAATTTAAAAGCGATACTGAAAAGAAAGTCTTAATGGTCCCATTTTATGAAATTCAAAAAGTTTACATAATTTACCCAAGGACGTAGACCTGGCATAGGATCCAGCAGGGGTCCAGCCAAGACTCTTTAATCTCCAAATCTCGGTGTTGCTGCCATGCCCATCACACAGCAAGCTTAGAAAACCTGCCAACATGACCGTGAGGGGCTCCTAGACAAACACACGCTATATCATTGCATGCACTTTTCTAGAACAGTCTTCAAAATCTTACTGTTGCTGAAATTAAAACCACTATTTTATGGATACTGCTTTCACAAAAAGGGCCGAACCTTAGCTCAAATGAAAAGGGATTGGTATAAATCAATTACACAAAATAGATTGAGGTGGAGGAGATATGAGATGTGGTAAACGACACCCAGGATGCAAAGGACATGCTGTGGTCTCCTATGCTGCACTGAAGACCAGGACAGGAAGAGTGATTGATATGAAGAGTTGCCTGGAATTGGGAGTTGAAAAGGATTCTGTGGTCCACGTGTTACCTACAAATGATGTCTGCCACAGAACACTAGGCAGAACCGGAAAGATGGGAGAGGAATAGCAACTTGTGAAGTCACTCTGTTCTTCTTAAGCAAGCCCAACCTGCTCCTTTCTCACAGGAGGAAGCCCCTGAGAGATAAACAGCTCTTCTAATGCTTGAGTCAGTGACTCTCCGACTACTGCCCGTTCCAACAGGTCAAAGCATTTGCTCTTGGCTCTCCATCAATAGATTTGCCTTTCTGGGGGAGAGGCTCACGATTCTGTTGACCTTCTCACAGTTTAGACGATTACAACAGGGGCAAGTCCCGGGATTAGAATCCTGCCTAGTCTGAGTGTGTCAGAGGCAATGGACCCTTTGAACCATGGCTTCCTCATCGTCTTCACCACGGTGCTAACAACCCAAGGAAACAGCTAGTAGAAAGCAGCAATTGGGATGCACATAGATGTCAGCGATGGTGTCTGATGGTCCATTCCACCCCATTGCTCTCTTTATTCGTACAACAGATGCCCCTCAAAGCTTAGGAAACAGCCCCTTTCCACCAGGTTCTCCCTACAACAACGGGCAATTCACCGCTCAGCACACACTCGGAAGGCTTAGCGGCTCTTCCCAGCCTTTGTGGACATCATGGCCCTGGCACGCTGCCCTCCACCCCACCAAACACACAATCACACAGACTTTGACCACACACTCTCACACCAGAAGAATCAGAAAATACACGAAGAAAAATCTAATAATACTTACTTGAGGTTTTTTAAACTCCTTGGGGGTAGATAGATACAAGGCAGTAAACCAGCATAAGGAAAGAAAAACAGTTTAAAAAAAACTAATAAAAAAAAATCCCATAGGAAGGAAATGGAAACCCCCCACTCCCAAAATGGAGCTAAATTGTGCGGTTGCCGTTAGCCGCTTTCCTGGAAGGGGGCAGAAGCTGAGAGCATTCAGCACTTACACTGGAATTGTTTTCTAAACAGATTTTCTTAGCGTGTATTTTTCACATATTTTAACCTTTCTCAAAACACCCTGGCCAAAAGCAGTAAAAATGCTGTGCTATTAAACCTAAATTAGGGGCTTGTGCAGGCTGAGGGACCCAGCTGGGTTTCCTCTGGCAGTAGGGAAAAGAAGGGGGAGGGGGAAGCCACCAGGCTGGATTGCCCTCAGGTATTTGCCTGGTGCCCCTTGGGGAAGGCCCAGCTGAACCTGGCCCCTGGCTAATAACGTAGAGGCAGGGGGATGGAAAGCTGTGATGGAAAATTTAAAAAAAAAATAGTGAATTAAAAATTGTATTGTTATTTTTTAAAATAAAAATTAAAAAATACACGTGAAGTGGGAAAATAATTACATCTACATGTTTCCAAACCCAGGGACTGACGACGGAGTCAGTTTCGTTCTGTGTTTCCAGTGTCAAAGGGTGGGGTAGGGGGGCTGTCAGGATTTGGCAAAGGGTACTCGGAGGTAGGGCATAGGAGTTTGGAGAGAGGCCCATGCTTTATTCAAAACAGTAGGTTTTTAGTTTAAGCCATGCTGGGAACAACAGACATGTTCACAAGTCATCACCAGTTATGGCCAAAGAAAAGCCATTTGCCATCTCGTGCTTTTTCTTGGTCTTCGGGGACCAAATGACAAGCGTTGCCCTTGTTTCTGGGAGCACTAAGACTGGGTGCACGTGAGGCCTGGGGGACACATGAAGTCACCTCCTGTTATGACTGCCCGTACAGCCAGACAAGGCCAGAGGGTACCCCAGGAAAGCTGTTCTGAGTGGAAAGTGCCTGAGTGGGTTTATTGATCTCATTGGAAAATGGGCATTTCAGCCTCTCTCCAAGGAGTCGGCCTGGACGTGTCAGCAAGGCGTCCCTTTGGACCGATCGACCCGGGCTGAAAAATGAACCACGATGTTTCACCTCAACTGATTTTGCCCCTGCCGCCTCCATTGTCTGACGGTCTATCCGGGAAGAAAGGAAGGGAGGGTAGCAGCAGCCTGCGTGCTCACTGGGTGCGGGCCCTGGGTGCCCGCACACGCTTGTCGGCCCGTCTTCTGCTGAGGGAAGCTGACGAGGGCCATGATCCTTGGAACAGACACTGCTGCAGTTGGCAAGGGCCTTTAGCTCCCAGATATTTTGCAGCAATGGGCGGAACATAAAAACAGCCTGCTGCAGCCACCCAGCCTTGTGGCTCAAATCTGAGCTTAGACTGTGAGGCCATGACCAAAGGGAACAAATGCTTGACCAGACATCTGAGAACATCTGTTTACTTTGCTTGTGTGAATGCAGCCTGCCTGGCCTGAGGTGTCGGCTTTTGGCTGAAAGGCAAGATGGAGGCCCCTCGTAAACACAGGCCGCGCCAAGTCGATGCGCAGCCAGCCTACCTAGGTGCCTGCCCTCTTCCTTGTTGGAATTGCTCAGGGTGATGGGTTTCTCCCTGTCCTCAGCAAATCTAAACTGGCGGTAGATGAAGAGGTGGACTCAAATAGAGCAGAGGTTTGGAACCTTTTATTTTATTTCTTCCTGTTTCTTAGTTCAGGAAACCGAAGGGTCTCGAATAAGTACACAGCCCTTTTCCCTGGCCAGGACAGAGAAAGGTGGTGCTTTGAGAAAGGGTGACTAATGGACCTGTCCTGAAACAGCCTAGAAGCTAAACATATGGAAGGAAGGAAGATGGGAGGGTGGGGAGGGGAGGGGAAGGAGAGGGGAGGGGAGGTGGGAATGGGGAGGGGGGGACGTGCATGTTTCCACTGGCTTTTTATGAATGTCCAGGCTCTGGCCCAGAAGTGGCTGCTGTCTGTCGGTGGCAAATAATGCCTGGGTTATTCTTAGCAAAGTGCTTAGGGAATCTGAGCCTGAGGGGCTCTGGAATGGAAAAACAACAACAAAACAAAACAGAGCTTGTTCTGTCTGTCTTCCAGAGATATTCAAAGCTAGGTGAAGAAACTAGATCAGATGGGGCAGTGAGATTGTTACATGGTAGATGTCCCAGCCCCCCAAATCATGATTGTTTTATGTGGTTCTTTTCCCCTCGGTGAGGAAAATGGGATGTGGTGTCAATTACTGGGAAAAATATACAAAGTCCTAATGGCTAATCTATTCTTCTAAGTATGAGGAGGGCTACTACACCTAAGAGACTTGATCTAATTGTATAATAAAACTCGAGTCATTTCCAGCCAGCTCGGACATGCCAGTTCTGTTGGAGAATGCTCTGGCTGCTGCTGTGGCCGCCGCTGCCCTAAGGCAGGGAGCAGGGAGCTGCCCCTGGCAATGGCTTGTGGGTAAAATTCAGGAGGATCTGGAGGGAGCAGGAACAAGGCTGCAGGGAGCAATGAGGATGGTGAGGATGCTGGGTTGTAAACAGTACCTTCTTGTGTTCTGTGTCCCCATGATGGCAATTGTTTTCTTGGCTGAAAACATCTGTGTGGAAGCCCTAACCTTGGGACGCACTCCACCAAGCTCTTCCGCGATGTCCCTTCCTTTCTTTCTCCTTTTTCTGGTGGGTAGATCAGATGGCCACTTAAAGAACTCAGGATATCAAGCAATTTCACATCGTGGGTTTTAACCTCATACTCCTAACAGCCCTCAGAGGAAAATCCAATGGTCAGTTCATAGATGATAGTCTAAAAAGGCTAAGTTTTTCAACGTTCCATGGCTAAGAAAAGATGGCAGGGTGCAGACTCAGATTTCTTACCCTTGCCCTCTGTTTCTGCTTTCCCATCCGTACTGCTGACTGAGGCATGAGGTCCCCCTGAACAGTGATCCCGGAGGTTGGGGTATGGTGGGGACCTAAGGTGTGGGAGGGGTTCGGTGCCATGAGAAGTTGGTGTTGGCAATAGGCATCCTAAAATTGGCTCTCTCCTTTCAAGTCTGTCTGATTTCATCCAAAAACATGAAAGGGCTTGAAACCCCCTTGCATGTAAATCCAATGACAGCTTCTAACACCATCACAAAACAGCAAAGCCTCTGTTTATTTAAGCATTGGGAATTTTTTTTTTTAAAGAAAAATACAATTGGGAGTAGAAGTCCCTGGGTTATAAATGAGCTCTCACCCCACCAAAGGAAAAAAATAATAATTATAATAAAAATAATGGCACCGTATTCTCTGATAAACCAGTGCCAGAAAAGCTCTTGGGGATCAAGTTTTGTCAGTCCCCAGCTTTTACCAATTTAAATTCTTGGCAGAGTATTAAAAAAAAAAGTATAAGGTATTTGAAACTCCAGTCCCTCAGGTACTAAATCTAGGGTTTCCTGGCAAAAGATGAATGTTGCCAGAGCGAGAGCCTCGCGCCACAGGGTCATATCTCCATGGCTGTTCGTATTTATACTTCATAGACAAATATGTCATTCTTTCAGGATCCCTTTACAGGGCCAATTTTTTTCCCCCTCATATGTTACCCACCCCCTTTGGATAAAAATGAAGGCTGTCAAGCTCAGGACCCAGGCTTTGAGCTAGAAGTGCCCTTTGGTACCAGAAGCCTGGCTTCCACAAAGCTGTCCCAATTAAGACACAAAGAGATGAGCAGATAGGAACAGGACCCCAGTGGAGGTGGTCAGCAAGTACAGGGTCCATGTCGCCTGAACCCTTTCACTCCTCCGTCATTTAGTTTTCTTGCTCCTGTGAAGAGTCAACTGTGGACCAGAAAGCATGAGAATATTCAGTCTTTCAGACAATCTTGCCAGAGCTTAATGTGGGAAAGCTTTCGTTCTTAGTTGAACAGTTAGGGAAGGAATCCCTGTTAGTAATGTCTGCACTCCATTCATGAACCATGGGCATGTGCTCCATCCTTGCCTCCTGGAACTTTAGTCCAATGTGGAGATTTTTCCAATCTCCTTTCTGAATCTCTTTGTGACTCTTCTTTTTCACTTGTATTTATTTTCTCTCCTCTCTCCTAGCCTGTTAATGGAGTTTAACCTAAGCATGGAAATATCTCAGGTGACTTTGCACATTTCAAGTGAGTACCATGTACAATTTAGCTCACATAGCAGCTTTCCCTTGACCCAGGCTGTTCAGGTGTCACGTGGACTGACTAAGGCAACCTGAGAGCCTCAGCATGCTATTGCAAGGGCAGAGCTGTCTTGTTTGTCCTGGTCCAGAAACCAGGCAGCTGCCTAATGAGCATCTTCTCTGTCCTTTCCTCTTCCTCTATTTCTCAAGTCTCTGATCTAGTCTCCCAGTCTCAGACACAAGTTCTCTGTGCCCCATCCTGGCCTGACCTAGGACTTCAATCTCATGTGTCCAGTTCTTGCATGTAAGACATTTAAACATAATGGTTTCACCCAAAATTCAACATACCTCCAAACAAACCCTTTCTCCATCACCCACATTGCAGTATTAGAGCCATTCTCAAGCCCCTATCTTCCTCAATGCCAACAATAGTAGCCTTGCACTAATCAAAATACATTTGTTAGCCAAACTCTTCATACATGCCTTGTGCTTTGCGTCATTTGGGTTCATAGCCAATGGAGTCCTCATCACAACTTTATGAAATTTATGTAATTATTATCAGTCCCATTTTATGGACCAAAGACAAGCTCAGAAATAATGGGAAATGACCAGCCCAAGGAGGCCCTCAGAGTATCAAGCTGTGAAGAATGGGTCTCACTTCAGAAACTTATCTGTTCTTTTCTGTAGCCCACACCACAAGCTCTCCACTCTGTGTGACATTTAGTCCTAAGAAATGCTGCTTAAAGTCATCAGCCTGTCTCTCACTATTTCATGTGGGCACCAGATCTCTTTTTCTGTAGCACTTTAGAGTTATTACAGACAAGACTGTCTACGCTAAAGTGAGGATACAATGAGGACTTCTGACACCAAGAACAGAATTTCTACATGTCTTCCCCATGAGCCTTCTCTGATATCACCCACAAATCAGATTAATGGTCCTTGAATCTCCATGATTCTTGGTATTTTTCTTGGGGATACCCCTGACTACTAGTCTATCTGGTGATGATATGCTTGGAGATGGTCAAGTGTGTCTTGTCGACCATTGCCTACTACACAGCAGAGTCTAATAAATGCTTGTTCAAGGAATAAGTATATAAACAATATGATACTCCTGGGTGAAATTCACATAGAGAAAAATCCCATCTATGATATTAATTTATTTTTCTTGTGTCTATACATTTACATCTTCTGAGAGGGAAATTATAGTACCTTTTCTTTTAAATCCTCTAAACCTTTACTGCAGGTCAAAAGTTTAAGGTGCTCTGGAACTAAAGATGACTTGGATTTGAATTCTCCACGTATTAGTGTGTGAACTTGGGCATTTTATTTAATTTCTCTGAGCTCATTTTCTGTCTACAGAATGGGGGCTTTCGGGTAATTGAGGAGAATATTCCAGTTCACGTAAACTTGCAGCACAGAGCTGGCACATAGTAATCCCATAAACAGTGGTGCTGCTGCTGTTGATGTTTTAATGGGTACATTTTCTTCATTCTCTAAGAGCTTGCTGTCAGTAGGGGAGACCAAGGGTGACTCTGTACCTTCTATCAGATCTCATGTTCAAGTAGAACCACCCAGCAACGTGGACCTACCTCAGACTCTTCCACGGGCATGTTGACGATCGCTCACCGAAAGGAAGTGGTATTATTCCGTTCAGCACACACCCTTCAGAGCCCACTCGGAACTGCAGTTCCAACTTGCAAGTCAGGTGAAGTCACCTCTCTCCTTGTAGCTTCCACACGTATGCAATGGTGCAGATGATGCATGTGTCATGGGGGTGCAGTGAAGATGAAATTAAATTAGGTGTCATTAAAAAGGCCTTTCCAAAAGTGGGCATATGATAAACATCAGCTGCCTCCATGTCTTGCTATACCTTCCCCTCTGGTACATTCAGCTTGCACCTCCTTCAGCTTCTACACACCTGAGGCAGTAGACGTTAGACTCTGAGACAGTTCACTCCAGCCTGGAACTCCACTCTTCCCCAATACACACTGTCCAAATACCCTTGTCAGTGAATTAGAGAAAGGGTATAATAATTCTTCTTGTATAGATTCTCTCATCTCTCTGGGCACCAGCATCAGGGCCATGCTCAACCCTCCTTGTACCTCAAGTCTTGATCCCCTCTCTTACCTTGCTAGTCCTGCATGTCAGTCACCCAGAATCATCATGAACCAGCCAGCATGGCCCTCTCTCTCTTCCTAGATGCACCTCTGCCTCAGAGACAGCGATATCCATCCACTAAGAGTCCTTACTCCACTAGAGACACCCCCACTATCAAACTGGTGCACATTATCCATGCCCTAGGACTTCTAAATCTTGAGTCCCAGTTCTACCCTAGAACCCCTTCCCGCCCCCGCAATGCTTCTCACTTAGAGAAAAGGTAGAATTGTTTTTTTCTTTCAGCCTTTCTATTTCCTGTTTCTGTGGTAGCTTTTGACCATTTCTTTTTATGTGTCCTAAAGGCTATGAAGTACACAAAGGAATGGATGACTAGGAAGAAGATAGAGTCAACTAACTGTAATGTAGCTCCCTTCTATTCTCCTGGTCATTTGTCTCAAGGATGGATGGTTGGAGGGCTGTGGGACAGGCAAGGCAGATGGTAGCTTGAGGCAATAATCAGAAGAATGTGCTCCAAGTAGAGGCCACTTGGGGGATGAGAACTATCCAGGCAGAGTCTGAATAGGCTCCTCACCAAATCTCCAGTGATGTCGACCAGTACACTAAAGAACTGTGTAAATGGGTTCTTTTTCAAGATTTCCTACAGGGCATGAATTTTGCAAGCAGGTTGAAACAGGGCAACAGTAAAGAGAGCTAGAGACATCACAGAGCTGGAGGACAAGGGGACCACCTGGATTACAATGACGACAATATTTTCAGTAACAAGGGGAGAGGCCAAACATGCAGCAATTCCCGTATGAACAGCCTTCCAAAGCCTGTTGTCATAGAACAAGATAATCTCATGATGAAACAATTATGTAGACATCCATCTTGTAAACAGACACAAGCCTCAACCCAACACTTTGTGGTCTCATCAGCTGTTATCCAGGGAATTAGAGACAGCTTCAGGAACCCTAAGCAACAAAGGAAGGGAAGGCCATTATGAAGTTATGAAGAGCACACTAGTGCTTAAGGAAGAGAGCTCAAATAATACCATGGGCTTCATGGGGCCACACCATAGGCAGTCTTGCAACTACAAAGTGTAGTTTGGATTTTATTACCCAGGAGGACACTGAACGTCCTTGAGGACCCCTGTGACATAATCTGACAGCCAATCAAGGATAGATTTCAGGAGATGCTTTTGAGTTCAGGTGCCAGTTAGGAAGTCACAAATGCGGTAGAAGAGGAAGAGAATCAAAGCATTTGTGTCTAGTGACTTCTCTTCCGGACATGGCATGATGCTGTCTTGGACTTTGCCTAAGTAGTCATGGCAACTGGAGCAGAATATGGTGGTAGGTCTGTTGTAATGGTAAATGGTAATGGGGCTGCTGACATTCCCTAGCAATTGGGAATCCATTCCCAAGCTTGGAATCCTTCCCCAGCTTCAAGTGATTTGGGGAGCTACTAGCATCTATAAGAAGATTAATTGAAAGTGGGACTCCATGATGAAGCTTCCATGAGATTGCCATCCATGACAGGATGTGACTTGGTGATGATGTAGCTGTTTTGGGGTCACCCACATTCCTGTAAATAATCTCTCACCTATGCTCTATAAGGAAGCCCAGTAAACTTGACTTCACCAAGCTGGACTTTGGTAAAATTGTGTTTCGGTCTGTCCTAGGTGTCCATCTTGTGTGACTGGGAGTGTAGCTGTGTCTCCCAAGGAGAAGGTAACACAATAGGCACAGATGAGCCTTCTTCACAAGGCTCCCTCTCACGCAGACAGACTGGGAGGAACTGTTCTCGTAGAGGTGCGTGGGGAGGAAGTCTTGATTCCAGGCAGTCTATCAGAAGGGCTCAGCTTGTGTATCCAATAATAAATTTGCCTTTGATTATTCCCCAAACCCTGCTTTCTCCATTCCCAATATACTTATTGAGGAAATGAACCAAGCAAGCTCCAGTAGAGTAGGTGGTTGGTGGGTTGAAAAAGATGTTGGAAGAGGGGATGTGGGCCTTCTGGTGGGGGTTGGATGTTGTCGTGGGGGTGGGGGGGGGAATGTTGTGACGGCACCTGGGCGATTCTACTGCGTATTGATCAAGCCCCATTTGCCCGTGAACCTCATAATCAGCTCCTGCTTAAGCCCTCACTTCCCCAGTAATTGACTCTCGCATATTGATTAAGATGTTGATGTGTCCCAGGATTTCTTGGTGGTGATGCAGGCACGCCTCCCGGCAGGCTGGGTTGGCAAGGCTCTCACTGGAAGGCTGTCACCGCTTGCTCCTTAATGGATAAAGCTGTCATCTGAGAGCTGGAATGTCTTGCAGGCACAAAGACGAAATTAACTGTTCAATAATGTATGGGACATGGAAAAAACTTTACCCAACAACTCGAATTGATTGCTGTAAGTGTTTTGACTGCATTCGCCTGCTTTGCATAAAGTCAGCGACTTTGGCTAGCCTGATGTTCACATACAACCATTTCTCAGCCTCCGTTAGCGTAAGAGTCAAGAGACTGGTGGCTGCCAGGAAGCAGCTGTCTGGGGGGAAGGAGGGTGGTGGGGTGCGGAGCAGGTGGGCACCACTGACACCTCTCTGGGGATCCTTGAGTGATCCCTGGTCTTTAAAGCAATGGGTTCCTGGCAGTTGGATGGGATCTTGCTAGAATGGCATCTTGGGTGAGTTTGGGGAATCACTGGGTGTGGAATTCCTGGAGCTCTGTGACCTCACTTGCTTCGGGCCCTCCTCTCCTCTCTCTGAGTTAGGCTGATCGCTTACAGAGAGCCTGTCAGTCAGAGCTGTTAGGAGGAGGGGCCCTTGGGTCACACTGCCTTCATCAGCCTGGTAAACAGCCCTTCTCATTTCGGCAGAACCCTGTTCATGATTTGGGACTCGGTTAAATGTGTGCTGAGGACCACACAGGTTCCAGAAACTGCTGAACGTTTCTCTCGGCTCTCTCCCTTTCTGACCTGGAAGAAGAAGAACATATCAAGGCAGCCTGCCTAGATGCTACATCTTTTCTGCCAAGCTCAGCCCTTTAGAAACATAACAAGATCCTTTGAACATAGCTCTGTTTTATCACAGGCTCTTTATTGAACTTCTAATCAACACAAGCAGCTGACAAAATAGGAGACTACAGAATCGGCCGTGCATTATGTATCCTCCTCCTTGTGAGTCTAAAAAAAAAATAATAACATTAAAGGAAGAGAAAATAAACAGGCTCTTTTCAAAAACAAACAAATCCCACCAAACCAAGGAAATCCTCTCACACCCAGAGGAAGGCCGGCCGCGTGCCTTGCAGACTGCAGCTTGGTCTTTGGAGCCTCATGGCGGCCGTTTCCATAAAACAAATAACCACCTCATTTTTGTGACCCACTAGGAGTGAGGTCTAAGCTGCAGGCCCACGTCCAAGGAGTCCTTCTCCATAGGCCCAGCCAACCGCAGAGATGTCCGGCCTCTTGCCTAAAAAGGGAAGCGGGACACAGTCTTTGTCCTGACCCTCTCTCTCTCAGCCCTGCTCTCATGGAATGGTCCTGGGTGTTGGTACATTGTCCTCACTTGAGGCCTCCTCCCCCTTCCTTACCTCCATCTTCCTTATTTACTTCTGTTATTCTTTAGCCAGCAATGGGATGTGTATGTGTGAGGTGCTCTACTTAATTCTCAGACACCACATAAAGAAGGAGGCACATACTTTTCTTCTATCTAGCCTGAAATTGCATCTCTAGAAGCTGTCAAGAATCAGGGCCCTGGGGCAGTACCCAGTGAATAACTCTCGCCTAGCTGACCAAAGTCACTTCTCTCTTTGTGGAGTTTGAAAGCAGATGCTTGAGCCAGGGGGTGTGACTCTTGGCCACAGGTGGGCCAGGGCAGGGTTGTGACTGCGAACCTGAGTCTTGCCACAGGATGTGGGTGCAAACCTGGTAATGAGCACTGGAAATGCTTCAGCAGGGTAGATGGGATGGATGAAGGTTAAAAGATGGGGAGGCTGTCGTCCAGATGACACAGCCCAGGAAGGAAGGGACACAAAGTAGGAGAAAATCCTTGAAACAATGCTTTAACTGGCCTTGAACTTGCAGATGAATACCTGCGGCCACAAACACCATGGAAGACTAGGTCATACTAAGCAAGATGAGATAAGGTGATGGCCCAAAGGTCTCAAAGTCTGGAAAGTCACATGGGCCACAGGCAAGAGTAGGGAGACTTGAAAGCCAGTGCACCCTAGCAGGGAGTGTCTGATACCACAAACCAGAATGGTGGGCTCTGTCCTTTGGGAATGATCACTTGCCATCATGGAAAGATGGTAAACAGGTCAGGGGAGCCTGGACGTACAATCACGAAGGCTACCTGGTGAGAGGTAACAAGGGTCAAAATAAAGACGGAGTATGGGAGAATGGGGCAATCCTAGGACCCGATCTCCACAGGCTTTGCCCGCTCCTGGGGATGCTAGAGATGCAAAGGTGGAAACTGCTGACTCCCTCTTCCTTGATTTCCAGCCCCTGGAGGCAGAAAATGAGATACAAATACGTGGCCAAAGACCGAGGAGGATGACAGGACAAGGGGAGTAACTCAACTAAGCTCAAAGGATAGAGAGACTCTCAAAGGTTTGAGTCAGAGGAACTTGTCGTCTCCAGAAATGCAAGAGAGACTTTGAGCCATATTTGCTGCACAGGGATGAGAGAAAGATTGGGAAAAAAGTAGAAGAAATTCACAAATAATGCAGTCTATTTAGACTCTAAGTACAAAATAGTTTAGGCTTTGGAATTTAGAAATAGTAGAAATTTATTTGTTTAGTTCTAGAGGCCGAAAGGTCCAAGTTAATGTACAAATGTTGGTACCAAGTGAGACCTGGCTCTCTTTAGATGATGGTGCCTTTAGTCAGTCATGACCATGGTAGAGGGGAGAGAAGGGATGGAGCTGTGAACTCACTCCCTGAAGCTCTTTGTAAGGGTACTAATTCTAGAAGTGGAAGCCTTATAGCTCATCGCCAACATTCTAACCCTTAGTACTCTTGCAGTGGAATTAAGTTTTGGAGGCACACAAATATTAGAACCACAGCAGCTTTGATCACCTGTTTGGCTTGGTAGAAAAGCCAGGTATGAGACCAACATCAGCAGCATATATGAGCACGTGGGTTTTGCAAGAGGCCACTTCAGAGTCAAGACTAAGGATGAAGGTAGAGAATTCTGGGAAGACTTCCTAAGTGTGCTAGTAGACTTTACCATGTAGACTCCTGTGGGGTGCGGTGGATAGTTGTGCCTCAGCCTTAGAGAAGAGCCATAAATTAAGTCAGAACTACAATTTATTCTCATGAGTAACTGGGGGAATTGTCCTAGATCTTAGGTGACCAATAGTCAACTCCCCATGTCGGGCTCAAGGCAATTACATTAAGTGACTAGAAATAAGAATAGAAATGATTTCTTCTGAGGACTCTGTCAGTTCTGATGTAAAAATCATTTGTGTCTCATTATGGGACACGAGTGTGCTAGACAGGCCCCAAATGACATTTGATGCTGTTTCTACAAGTGGTTATTTCAGGTAACAATTAACAGGAAATGATTATTAACTGCCTGGGTGGTCACTTTTCTAGGGGATGCTGGGCACTGAGCTTCAGTCCCCTGCAGTCTCTCATCTGTGGCTGTGGAGGGAAATGAACCACCTTGGTACCTGTCCCAGCAAATCCTTTCCCCCTTTCTCCTTCCTGCTCTCCGTTTTGCCAGTTGAATTTTAGAAAGTTAATGTAAGAGTTTTACTTCGGCGTCTCATTTACAATAAACATATGACTGTCCTCTACAATCCAGGTTAGAAATGGAAAAAAAAAGAAAGAAAGAAAGAAAGAAAAAAAAGAAGAAAAACGATGAAAGCCAAATGACATAGCACAGCGTGTGTTTGCCTTTTCCTCTTCGTGATTCTGTGTTGCTTCTTTTTTTTTTTAAGGAGAGTGCAAACACAGTCCCCCCCACTACCACAAATCATGCAGTCAAGTTTCCCGAATTTGGGGAAATTGCAGGGGTCAGCACATCAGGAGGGCAGTGGATAAGTCTCGCTCTGGGAAAACCACCTTCATGATCATGGTATCGCTCCTGCCAGGTAAGTATTCTGTACGGCTGTTTTTGAGAATGCTCCAGACAGGGTCCCCAGGTGGACTATTCACAGTGTTCCCAGCAACGTCTGCACCGTAGTCTGCATCATCCATTCTTGGTGAAAGAACTCTGCTTTGGGTCCACAGAGTGGACAGGGTGGCGAGCCGTGAGGTAGCGAGCAGGGTGCAAGCAAGGCAGGCAGGCAGGCAGGATGTGAAGCAGTTTCTGTGGACCGTGCTGCTGTGTGCCTTTCTGCCGCTTTGGCTAAGACAGTGAGCAGTGTCTGTTTGATGTCTGGTCTCTGGGAAGGAGACCCAAGAGAACATGAGCTGGGCTTGTCTGGATATCAAAGTCCAAATTAAAAATTTATTCCAGTGTTTGAAAAACTCCTGGCCAAAACCTTCATATGGACAAAAAAAAAAAAAAAAAAAAAAAAAAAAAAAGAAAGAAAGAAAGAAAGAAAGAAAGGAAAAAAAAACAGCACAAACTCTCTGGTTTCTTCAGCATCTCCAGTTGAGGACTAGAGGATTTATTTTTTAAAATAATCAACTAAAAACAAGGGCAAATAGCTCCATAAGCAGATACAGGTCAGATGGCTTCTTTGCTAAAGCGTCAATGAAAGCAGTCTCTTTAACCACTTTGGGCAAGTGGGAAGCGTGGAGTTTAGTAATCAGTTTTGAATCCTCTTCTCCCCTGCGTGTTTGATCATCTGGTTCTTCACTAAAGCTGGGGAACAAAGACCAAGAAAGGGCTCCCACCCAACCCCGCCCACTCCCAGCCCCACCCACTCCCCAGCTCCGCCCACTCCCCAGCTCCGCCCACTCCCCAGCTCCGCCCACTCCCAGCCCTGCCCTCACCACATTCAACAGAAAGGCATACTGGGGAGGTTTTTTTTTTTTTTTAAGTTGTCAGTTGGGGAGGGAAATAAACAAGGCAGACTAAACCATCTAATAGTAATGATGAAATTATTAATCAGAATGGAAATGTTATTATACAGCAATAGGTTAAAGAAAGTGAAAAATAAACAATAAAATTCAATCAGGCCATTAAACAAATTGTTTTCAGAAAAAAAAATAGAGCTAACCTAATATGAGACACTTCTTAGTAAAATGTTGAAGTGGAAGAGGGGATACCAACTTTAAGAGCAAAGCAGCCAGAGGAAGGATTGGGACCAAGATGTTTCATTCACAATGAAAGCAGAGGGTAGAAAAAGAGAGTGGAGGAGCCGTGTCAACAGAAGAATCGGAGTGCGTTCAGCCCCCGAACTACTAACAACACAAAGCACCTACGGCATTGAACACAGGCCCCCAGGGCCTCTAGCACAAGAGCTTTGCTGGTGTGGTTTTGTAAGCTTTACATTTTTAAGTTTAACTTGGGTACAATTTCTTAGTTAGTTTACAGTTTGATAGACCATTATTGTGAACCCACTCATGTCTCCACCATTCTAATCTGGCCATGAGATAGGGCTCTCACCCCAGAGCTGGTTCATCACTCCCGTTCTCCAGAAGAAGCCCCTGTTTAGCTATCTGCCATCATGGACCCGTTCTCTCTCTCTCTCTCTCTCTCTCTCTCTCTCTCTCTCTCTCTCTCTCTGTGTGTGTGTGTGTGTGTGTGTCTGTCTGTCTCTGTTTCTCTGTCTCTGTCTCTCTCTCTCTGGAAGGGCACATGGCACATAAGGTCATAAAATATTTTTTTTATCTCAGCATCATTCACTTATTTAATATTATTATATTTATGACTTGTATCTGTTTTAGGCAGGAGAGGAAATTTGTTTATTCTCACTGATTTAGAACACTTCATGTTTCCATAGTTAGTTTATATAACTGTAATGCAAATAGGCATTTATATGGCTTCCAGTCTTTTGCTAGTAAAGATGACATTGCTATGAACATTCTTGTGTATATCTTTTGGTATCCATATGCATTTCCTTGGGTCTATTCCTAGGGGAATGGGTGAATCATCTGGTATAATATGTTAGCTCTAGGAGACACCAGATTCTTTTCTCAGAGGCTGATGTACCTGGTAACCTTCATACGAACAGTGTGAGATCCTTATTGTTTCACATCTTCAGTATCATCAATTTACCTCTGATGTACAGCAAGTGGCTTGAACCGAATTGTGACTTAAGTTTGGACCGCTGAATTTGCATATTTTCCAAAGTTTTTTTTATTTGTGAAGAGATATTTAATTATTCTGACCATTATTAATTTATTATCTATTGTTGCTTTATATAAGAAATCCTAACTATTCCAGATGTAAGAGGTGTTTGTATACATACAAAAGAGTGTTACATGTATGTGTGTGCAGATGCAGTGTGTATGTCTGCTTGTGCAGGCACAAGGTTTATGTCAGATGTCTTCCTCAATTTCTATCCACCTTATATATTGAGGCAGGTTCTCTCTCTCTCTCTCTCTTTCTATATATATATATGTTTATATATATACACACACACACACATACACACACACATACTTTTTTTTCTTCAATACAGGGTTTCTCTGTGTAACAGCCCTGGCTGTCCTGGAACTCACTGTATAGACCAGGCTGGCCTCAAACTCACAGAGATTCACCTGCCTCTGCTTCCCGAGTGCTGGGATTAAAGACATGCGCCACCACAGCCCAGCTGAAAATAGTATATATTTTCATTAATTCTTTGAGAATTTGTATTTGATCATATTCGCCCCCTCACTGTTTCCAGATCTAATCCCCCTCCCTATCCACCCAACTGTGTGCTTTTTTTTTTTCTTTTTTGAACCCACTGATTCCAGTTTGTATTATCCAAATACTCCTGAGTGCGGGCCCTGCCCTGAAGCATAATTCACCTACCAGGAGTCACACCCTTAAGGAAAACTTGCCCTTCTCCTCCCAGCAATTATCCATTGCCAATACCTCCTCAACTAGGGATGGGACTTCGCGCCACCGTCCCCCCTCCATGCTGGGATTTCGTCCGGTTTGAGCTTGCACAGGTCTCATGCATGCTGCACAGTCACTGTGAGATCGTGCACACAACTACCCTGATGTACCCAGAAAACACTCTCTCAGTAGTCACTCACCACCGCCACTGGCCCTTGCAATCTTTCCACTCCCTCCTCTGGAATGACCTCTGAGCCTTCAGGGCAGGAGTATGGTAGAGATGTTCCATTTAGGACTGGATGAACACTGCACCGTCTCTTATTCTGGAGGAATGGCCTCTGTGCAAACTTGGAGCTCACCTGCATTTTTATATGGTTCTAGGGATCCAAACTCTAGTCCTCACACTTAGCAAGTCCCCTTACCTGTTGAACTATCATTCCAGCACTGGAATCTATACATTATAAAACACCTCTCCTTCTTGCTTTTTGTTTTCTAAACAATATTTTAATTAATTCTTTGAGAATTTCATACAATAAATCTTGATAATATTCACCCCTAGTCTCCCCGCCCAGTTCCGATCCTCTCACTCTCAGAATCTTTGCGCCCCTTCTTCTGTGAGGCTCTCTGAGCTTTACGTAGGGGGGTTGTGTTGTAAATGCATTAATTGGGGGAAGGCACCCTACAACCCATTGATCTCTGCCTTTTGACCAGCTGTGGCCTTCACATTTTCTCTTACTTGTGAATCTGAATCTATAGATGCAAGTATATAACATGAAGTCATTGTAGATATCAGGAAAGTAAACAGGGGTCCCAGCATGAGTAGTACTGGAGACGGTAATAGCGGACACAGTTGCTATGAAAGGGAAAATGGGTGATGGAGAGGGGAAGGTGGAGCGGGGAGGGAGAGCAAAATAGAGACATGGAATGAAGGGGGAAATAACACTAAGGATGCTTGAAAAAGTCATTAGGAATTATAATTTTATGGTTACTTAAAATTAATATATGCATACATATACACATATATGTATTAGTTATATATATTTGTATTTAAACTTTGTATTATATAATATATATTAGTTAAAGTATATGTTATATATACTTTTAAAGTACATTATAAGTTTATCATAAGTTTAAAGTACATATATATACCATATATATATTTAAACTTTGTAATATATAATATATATTAGTTAAAGTATATGTTATATATACTTTTAAAGTACATTATAAGTTTATCATAAATTTAAAGTACATATATATACTATATATATATATATATTATGTATACATTAGTTGAAGTTATACCAGTTGGGGTGACAATGCTTCCCCCAAAACCAGAGATGTATCTAACAAAAACCCCAGTGCCAGGCATGGGAAGCCTTCTTTCTAGTTTTTGCTGGGGAGGGGGTTGCAAAACAATAAAGGTGACTGCCATTTCTTTTGTTATCTTCCAGGAAAAGAATGTTAGACTGTTGCTAAAGACACCAGACACTTAGGACACGGGGCTTTGGGAAATTGATCTGAGTCTGACCTGGAGGCCTCTTTACTAAGGACTACCTCTCCGTCTTGCAAGCGTCCTGCAAGCTGTCGAGGGAGAAAAGCACCCAACAGTTCTGCCCAGCTGTGATGTCCATGTGCCACACTAATGACCAGTGCGGTCGACTGTCCCCAAAGATGCAATAGTGGCACTCACGTCCTGGGCGTAACCAAGAGGTGGCCACGTGCACTTAATGCCCACTCAACAGGAAGGGATTTAGGTCTGGTACTCTAAACCTGTCCAACTGCTCGGGCTGGAGAGGCCAGGGAACCTGCAGGAGAACCTCTTATTGCCTGTTTCCGAAACCAGTATAATCTCTAACTGAATTCTAAATCCTTACCCTTAATTGAAGATAAGTATAGCTCCCACTCCTTTTAAGTTTCTTAATCATATATTTTGTTTTGTTTTTTTCACGAGAAGTTCTTAATTTCAAGAAGACTAATTTCTTAGTCTTTCATTTTATGGTTCGTGAGTTTTATATCATGTTTAGATGACCAACCCTCAGGCCATGAGGCTGTTTTTCTGCTTCACATGATACAAGCTGTATTGTTAAACTTTTCCCATTAGGTCTAAAATCCATCTGTAAATACCTTTTAAAAAAATAGTGTAAGATACGGCCAAATTAATGTCTTCCTTTTGGGAATTCCAATAACTGAACCATTTCTTTCAGAGACCATTCTTTGCACACTGCCTTCAGTGAGCCCTCGTGCAGCCCTGCCTCTGGACTCTCAGTCTGCTCCATGGATCCAGTGTCCCTGATTACACCAGCCCCACAATGCCGTAAGGACCACTGAACTTGGAACTTCCAGCTTCCTTCTCCTTAGGTTTTGTCTAGACTGTGCTTTATCTTTTGCAATCCATATAAAGCTTAGAATTAGCGTGCTAATTTTCACAAATAATAAAGAAAAAGGAAGAAGAAAGGGAGGGAAGGAGGAAAAAGAGGACAGGAAGGAGGGAGGAACGTGCCAGGATTTTCATGGGTATTACTCTGAAGCAATAGACCAATCTCATTGAAACTCATTCATATTTTTACAGTGTCTGTTTTCCCAATCCAATTTGCATAACAAATTGCTTAAATCTTGAAAAAAAAGTTCTCTGTAATGTTTGCGTTTTTAGATATTTGGTACATAAAGTTTGGTAAATTTATTTATACTGAGTTACTTAATTTTAAAATACTATTAATATGATATGAAATTTTAAGTATTCTTTTCCAGTATTGTCGCAACTATAAAATTGATTTTAAATTATGAATATGTACTAATTTTTATCAAATATTTTGGGTTTTTTTTTTTGTCTTTTGAGATGGTCATGATTTTCCTTCTTTATTCTGTTATTCCGATGAATTGTATTGACTAATTTCTGTGTTGAACCAACCTTGCATTTCTGAAGTAACATTGGTTTGTATATTTGATCCTTTAAATGTATCTACAGATCGGAGTTTTATATCTGGGACAATGTTGTGTGTTTCAGTGTTAGCACAATATTGAGAGGACCAAGTAAGTTGCCCAGGCACCTGTAAGTCAGATGACAAGTGTATTCAGGAGTCCCTGATTTCAGATCACACCCAAACCTCAATCCCCATGACATACTTAGCTTTAGGAGATGAAAAGCAAAAATGACCACAGATCAGAATAAAGAGGAAAATCTATAGTTTGAAACTAATGTTCCTTCAAAAGGACACAGAGAAAATGAATCTCCCTGTAGTAAGTTATAATGTTGGGAGACTGTGAAGGCCAGAATGGTAAACTGTAATTATCATTTATAATGTATACTCATAATCATATTGCTTCTAGAACATCTTCATTATCTTTCACTTTTGAAATGGTTGTTGTTCCCAACAGACTTGGGAATCCACTTTTATTAGGCCCAGATCATCAATCCAAACCTTTTAAGGTAAGAGTGTTGCTACCTCAGAAGCCAAAGAGACATTTCCTAGCTGGAAAGGGAGCACTCCATAGTCATTAGCCTCCTGGACCTGTGAGCCAGCCTGCTTGTCACTGAGGTTACACTGGCCTCAAATTAACCTGCTCCATTTGCCCACGCACAGTGTCCTTCATTCCATGGGCTATGTTCTCAAGTGACTGCAGGGCAGCCTTGTTTCATACCAGAGCTAAGTTTCTGGGGAGGGAGGCATGTCTAAATTGAATTTGGTTTATACAGTTTCGTTTGTAATGGTGTATTTAAAAGAAAGCCATACTTAGGGCTTTGAAAGGCAAGTATCCATTGTCTCATCTAATTGATGTCAGAAATCCTCACTTGCTAAGCTGTAATGCCTTTCATTTATTATTGTGGTAGCATCACCATCAGGTCTTATCTTCTCACCTTCTGTACTCCCTGACTACAGAAGGCTTCAGACAGCACTGCTCTCCTCAGGCCCCATGGAGGCCACCCTCTCCCCACTGTCTGGCATCTTCTCTCTGTCTGCGCACTCCCTGACTTCCCCTGTGAGTTCAGCAGGTCTCCTAGTCATGCCTCCCATGGGTGCTACTCTGTAGGATCCATGTCCTTGACTGTTGTGTTGGCCCATGCACGTTGACCTGTTTGTGTTAAGACCCTTTGGAATCCTCAGGGACAACTCACCAGTGACCAGAGGCAGAGCAGCTGTATCAACTCAGCTTGGGGAAGCTCGAGTATCCAGTGATCTTGGCTGTGTGGAGTTTGAAACTAAGCCCAGTGTATTACTCACGGCAAAACCAGGGGCCAGCCAACTTAAATAGAGCACTCCCCGAAACATTCACAGAATGATTAGAGAAGGAAGCTCCGACCGAAGAGCTCCTATTTTGTGCCTGCTTCTTATTTCTTTAAACAACATGCTCTCTGCAAGTGAGATGGAGAAAGTGGAAACCTCAAAGAATGTTATTTATTAATTTTAAAAGGTTCAGCCTATGAACATACGCCAGGTCCCTTTAACTTGATAACAATGGCCACAATTCAATTAAGCTCTACCTCTCTTCAGAAAGGGTAGTGAATGCTTTGTAAGTAAGCACTGTGGCATTTAATCTTTATGTCAACCCTGCACTGTAGGTACCATTACTCTTGTTCCTTGCATGTGGACAAGTAGAGACCCAGAGAAAGCGCAGAACATACTTCTAAGTGATGGAGTTATAATCTACGTTTACCTTCTTAGCAGCTCTTATATGGGTGCAAGCCAGGTACTTTCTTGAATAAGACACCTCAAGGGAAACCCGTGGCATTACCCCACGGCTCTGAAGGGAAGATGGTTTTTGTTTGGAGAACTCGGAAGGCCAGGAGTTTAGTAAGGTGAAACACACCCTACTGAATGAAGCAGGGCTTAAATTTCCAAATTATTTTCCAACCAGAAGGCAATCCTTGCCTTGGGGGAAGAAAGAGGATTATTTAATGGACCTACAGAAAATATTTGTATTTTCACATTTATTTTTCTCTTTGCAGACTAGCCGAACTCTTTCCAGGTCATGGTTCATTCTCTCTGTTGGTCTTTCTACCTGGTGTTGTTTTGGGACACCTGAAGCTAAGTCCTCTGTGCCCCACTGGCCAGGCCTGCTTTATCATTTGATCAGGGTACCACCACTGCCCTGCACAACTGAGCATCCATATAGACAAGTTTATCGGAGCACTGAGAATCTCACTTCTAACAAAGCCCTGGGAATTCGATTGTTTTCCATGCTGAAAGTTTTCATTTGAAAAATAACCCTCTTTGTTTAACTAATGAAAAGGAGGAGTTACCACTCACTTCTCGGGCTGGGCAAGAATTCCATGGGCAGTAATTCTCTTTCTTAGTGGAAAATGTTTCAGTTTCTTAATGTTGTTTTGCAGGCTGGTCCCTTCCCAGCCCTTGGACCACACATAAACACATGGACACCCTCATGTGTGCACAGTGAAGCATTTTCCACCCTTCCCTGTTGAGGGTTAGAGATGGCTGTCTCCTTTTTCCAACACCTGCAGAACAAAAATGAGGTGGGTCAACAGTTGTCACCCAGCCAGAGGCATCCTGCTTGCTTAGGAACACAATGCCTTTCCCAGCCACACTCTGGCCCCAGAGGCTGGGTGGGCTGCAGAGGAAGGACACTGGACTCCAAATTTCCCTTGTTTCTGTGTATCCCCATGTCAAGCAATTTTCTCACCGAATGGAAGGGGTGGTCTATAACAATCCCTCCTCATGTTAGTATGAAATGGCGATAGTACTGTCACCTTTGAACTTACTGTGTGGTCCAAGTGTTGCTGAGTGGTCTAGACCACACAAAGCAAATCAGAACATGGCCCCAGGAGGCAACCCAGCAGAAGGAGAAAACTCACACACATGCAGTTAGACAGACCCACTCTGTCATTTAAATACCTCGAGTGCTGGGCAAGTGACAGGTGGAGCACTTGGAGCCTTAGCATCTGCACTTATCATCCTTATCATCACCCAGGGGTGTGCAAAGCCATGGGCAGTAGGTTGGCAAAATCTGTCTTTTTCCCCTCTCTATGTTCTGTTCACTGGCCTTCTCAACTCCATTCATATAAAACAAGCCACCTACAGTTGAGGGCTGGCCAGTAGAGCTGAGTTAGAAGCAAGGATCCTCACCAGATCTACTATAATACTGATGTGAGCTGTTGGCGTGGCATAGTGCATTCTATGGTTGGAAGATCTACCGCCAGTAGGAACCATGGCATTCAGGAATTTGAAGAATTCCTTCTCTCTAGATCTGTGAGTAGGAACAATACATCCACCCTGAGTATTTAGCTTAAACACAGCTCTGCACAAAGCAAGCAGGAGCCATGGGCATGATGACCATTATGTGAAAAGAGGCATTCAGAAGATCCACTTGCATTAAATGTAAAGAAAAGAACAGCATCATGTAACGGAGAGCCTTGAAGGTAGATAGGACAGTAAGAAACAAGTGTACTAGTCAGATGAGTTTCGGTTTTAAGTGATGGAAACCTTGCTTCTATGGTAACTTAAGCAAATAAATAAATAAATAAATAGATGAATAAGGAATTTATTGGTTTGTTTAGAGACTTTTTTGGCTAGTTCTTCAGCTGGGACTATATACACAAAAATCAGATTATATGGTTAGGGCTAGTCACACCCCTCATATGTGTATGTATGTATGCGTGTGTGTTCTTTTTCTGATAAACCTCCCATCTTCAACCTAGGAGCTAGCAGAGAGACAACTTGTCTCACTTAAGCCTCTCAGCACCAAACCTTGGGAAAATTCTAACTGTCCCACCCTGGACGTGTAACTGACTCTAGGGACAAGCTGTTACATATTCCTTTACAGTAGTCGATCAGATGTTAGACGGGCACCTACTCTGGGCTAGGAAGTGTTCAAGTCCCTGGGATACAGTGGTGAGCAGGGCTGGTAGTGCCTTGCTCCCTGAAGCTTATGGTCTTGTGAAAAGTCAACCTCTTAGTTGAGTCCTGCTGTATCAGGAACCACACAGAAGCATAGCCTCCCTTGGCTCACAAAGAAGCAGCATTTGCCCAATTAACAGGAAGCCATGATAGAATTCTGTTTACTGAAGGTAATGTAAGATAAGCATACCATGTTTCAATCATCAGCACAACAGGATGCCCTGCTACCCCGTGAAGTTGTCTCCTGAAAGCCTATAGCAGACATCAACAGATGACAAATCTATCTTCAGGGAGACAATGTGGAGTTCACTAAGGAAACCCTCACATCCATCTGACATGCCAGGCACACAGAGCAATTCCATGGCAGGGAGGGAGGAGCAAGCAGAACAGCCCTGTAGCTCTTGGCATCTGCCCTTCTTATCCCAGCTCCAGGAGGGGTCCAGAAATCAGAATTGTGTATTCACTGTTGAGTTGTCACTAAATTCCAAGGAGCCCATGGAGATCATAACCAGAGGTTTGTTTTTTGTTTGTTTGTTTGTTTGTTTGTTTGTTTTTAAGGTGAAAGAAAATGTCTCTGAGTGTATAGATGTGATAAAAGGGGCTTTTCTAAAATTCAGTATTTGGAGGGACCAAGCATCCATGTCTCTTAATGACTTGGATGTGTGGGTTGGTAAGGAACTCTTACCAAACATTCAGCATTTGTTGAGTACCTCCCTGCTATATGCCAATGCTCTGGTTCGCTTTGCTTCCTAGGTAGAAATCTTCACATAACCCCTCATACAAAACTGTATAATTGCACTAAGGGATGTGTGCATGGAACATTCCCCATAGTGTGTCCAAGACACAGAGTAGGCTCGTTATGATTGTGAAGGAAATGAATGCTTTCTCCCCACCACCCCTCCTTACCTTACAATATCTTTACAGAACCTTGGACAAAAACCTGGGAGATTCTACAGAGATGAGGACAGGCTCTGGGCCATCTGGGGCCACCTCTTATTAAGCATGCTTAACCTCTACAGGTCCAGATAGTGTACAGCTAGCATCCCCAGGGCTTGCTGGACAATCATTACTTTTTATTATGTTTCTTACTGTCAGGTACTCTGAAATCCACACGGACGGGTCCTGTGATTTCAGGTTGTCCCCAAAGAGAAACTCAAGAATCAGTGATGAGCACAGCGGGAGAGGCAGCTCGCTGCCTATCTCAAAAGGGCACATCACCATAATCACAGATAGCTTGTGAGCATATGCAGAAAGAATGCATCCCAGGAGCAAGTGTCAGGAGCTGCCCGCCCAGCAGACAGGGATACACAAGCCAGATGCCCCTCCCTGCTTCCTTCTCCCCCTCAAAGGACTCCTCTGAAATATGTGGTGGGGGGGCCTGTTTTATCTCTCTGGCCCACAGAACCCCCTCCTCAGGAGCCACCTACGCTGCTATCCCACTAAACCCACCCTGGGTCTCCCCTGGGCTGGATGCTGCCTTCATATTTCATGCAGAATGTAGCAGCTTCCCGGGAGCCTAAGGCATGCCCTGCATTTTGATGCGCTGGCCAGCTCTGACACCAGCCAGCTTCAGAGCATGCCTAATGAGCAGGCTGACACCACGTGGAGGAGTGAGGCCTGGTGGTGGAGACCAGGAGCAGGGTGACAGGAAGGCACTGGGGTGATCTAGGGAGGAAGATGGCAGATGCCTCCGTGAGACACTACTTTGTCATCAGTTTGCCACCAGATGTGATCACTGTGGCCCACCTGGAACCACACTGGGGTCAGATCAGACTTTCAGAGGAAGAGCAAGTAGCAGCCTTGAGAAAAGGGTGAACTTAAAGAAGGAAAGAGAAGCCTTATAGATAAGAGGGTTAGCATCTCTAAGTGCTTATCTTGCGGTGGGCAGAGCCAATGCCATTTCTATGTTTCTTTCTGTGGCAAGCTTTTCAGAGTTTCCTTAGAGGCAGCTTCATTACCTGGAAGAGCCAGCTGAACACAAGGTTGTCCTTCCCTTAAAGCCCCCTCTACCTTAATTTCATTCATTATTCCTTATTTTGACTGGTTCCGTCAACATAAATTGACCTTTGCTTTCCTGGGTGTTGAGATGCACTATGGGGCAGAGAGGGCACCTATGATTACCACTCCAAAGCTATAAAGATGTGAAAGACACACATATGCACAGCCTTCCCAACACTCCTACCCAGTTCAGTTCCACAGGGCCGGCTCCCCAACTTGATAGGATAGGTACAGCAGGTCCCATTTCACAGGTGTGTGGGTCCATAAATAGAGTGTGATTCAAGGCTGAAGTCTCAGGCTTACAGCCTGTACTTTCAAATGAGCTGGTTGCCCACTGAAAGGCTAGAACCCATCCTTCTGCTTGAGGGTGTAGTGGATGGAGTCACAAGCCATGAAAACCAGTTACTTAACTTAGGACAGCACTCTGCTTTGGACCAGGAATGTCTCCCAAAGGCTGTGTTGAAGGACTGGTGGCCAGCTTGTAGCAGTCCTGGGAGGAGCTAGAACTTCTAAGAGGTGTGGCCTATTGGGAGGAAGTTAGGCATTGCAGGTGGGAGCGTTTGACCTCTGCCCCTTCTGGTCTCTATTGCTCCCAGTTACTGTGGGGTGACCCCTACAAAGGAGTCTATCCACCAGGGTGCACTGTGCTCTCCTGAGCCCAGAGCTACCTAGCCAAGGGACTGTGGACTAAAACTTCTCAAACCATGAACCCTAATAAATCTTGTCCTCTTTAAGTTAGTTTTCTCAGGAAATTGGTCAGAATGAAGGAAAACTGAGTAAGACCATCTATTAGGAACATAGCTTTAAATGTTTAGCAAAGATCATTATAATATGAAATCTAAGTTTCCTTTGAAACTGTGACTCTGCTCTCTTTCTCTCTCTCTCCCTTGTGAGTGTGTATGTGTGTGTGTGTGTGTGTGTGTGTGTGTGTGTGTGTGTGTGTGTGTTAAGTGTTATGTTTTTGCTCTGGGAAAAATAATTGCCGATCAAAGTAGTTCCTCTTTACTGAATGCTAACTAGGTACTACACACTATTTCTTTGTCGTCCTCTGGACATGGAGCCAAGTGATGTTGTTCCTCTGTGAAGCTGTGAAGGCAGGTTGGAGGTACACTACACATCTCAGGAGGCAGGATAGGCACCATCTTGGCCTGAAGCTGTGGATTTTACCTCTGTAGAAAGCATTTCTATTTGGTCATGCTTCTTTGAATGTGTCTTTCCCGCAACTCACCGTCCTTTTGTCTGTCAGTGTCGCTGTTCCTCATTTCTCCCATTCGGCTCCTGAAGTAATTCCTTCAGGGTACTTCCCCCTGACTCCCCCAAACCTGAAACCAGGAGACTCCTGTACACTCATGTTCACTGCAGCACTCTTTACAGCGTCCATGGTGTGAAGTAGCTTCGTGTCCCTTTACAGATGGAAGTTTGACAGAGCTGAGCCCGGTGGTACAGGGCTGTTATTTCAGTTACTGGGAAGGCAAAGGTAGAAGCATCAAAAGTTCCGGGCAGTTGAGGTATAGGGTGAGTTCAAAGCCACCCTGTGCAACTTAGTGAGACTCTATCTCAAAATCAAAACTAAAAGGAGGGCTGTGGATACAGGTAGAGTCCTTGCCTAGTATGCACCAGGTCCTGTGTTTCATCCGTACCTAGAAACACACACACACACACACACACACACACACACACACACACACACACGCACACACGCACATGCACACACACACACACACACACACACACACACACACACACACACACACACTGGAATACTGCTCAGTTTGAAAATAGAAGGAAATCTTGTAGCTGACAACAGGGAGGACTATACAGAAATAAAATGATCGAGGTGTGTAAGGACGGCATTCTTTGAGCTTGCTTATATACAGAAAAGAGTCAAATGGAGAGAAGAAGGTATAGTTGCCAGAAGTAGGGAGATGTTGGGCAGATGATCTTAGTTAGGTAAAAGAAGCGTGCCGAAGACTAGGACCCAGCACAATGCCGAAAGCTAATGACGCTCCATCCAGCACAGAGAAAATTGCTAAGGAGTCAGATCTTACACCGAGGATTAAAGTGCAAGCCTGCACCTTCTGTTTTTCATATGGAATTACATATACTCATTCTTTTTATAAAGAACCCCCAATTTAAAATGGTAGGCTTTATGTTGCTATTCTTTCTCTAATTAGAGGAAATCTCACGTTCTCTACCCTCCACCTGGTTCTCAAGGTAGGAAGTTCCCTGTACCTCCCCAGCTGGAGGTTTTCTAGACTCCTCAAGTCTAGAAAGCATGCTGTATGAAAAGGCGGGTCAGCCCTCAGGTCTGAGTTATCAGAGAGGTCTTCACTCCTGCCTTGTGTGAAAGCTGCCTCTGTAGCACACTCAACCAGGGGTCCAACGTCTAGCAGACTGACCTCAGTCCCCACATTAGTTCTCTAAAACTCCATAATACAGTCTGGGCTGTATAAACAATGGGAAATTTATGTCTTGCAGTTCTGGAGGGTAGAGGTCAAAGGGCGGGGGAGCTGCGAGGGAGAGCTAGCTGTTCTGCCTGTCCTTCCCCTTGGCTGCTGATAAGGTTTCCTAGCAGTCACTGGTGTGCCTTGGTCGTCGATCTTCACTGGGCTCTCCCTACGTGCTTGTCTGTCTCCAACATTCCTCTTTTTACAAGGACAAGTCATATTGTGTGAGTGGTCCACCCTACTTTAGTATGATTTCATCTTAACTGATTGTATTTACAACGACTCTATTTCCAAATAAGGTCATATTCTGAAAGGCTGGGAGGTCAGAGCTTCAATATATAAGTCTGGGAGGGCCACAGTTCAACCAACAGCTGTTCCTTGCCTGCCAATGAGCCCTGGGATATGAAGAAGACACTGTGTTGTCCTGAGACTTCTCTTTGTCTGATTTAACAACCTCCGATTTTTTTCCAGACTTTTTTTTTTTTTTTTTTGTCTTGCAAGTTTCTTCTGAATGCTTTCCCTGTCAGTGCCTGGAATTGGGGGTGGGGGGGCACTCTGCCAGCTGGGCTCCAAGGACTTTGCTTCACATCAGCTCCAGTCAGGTTCAAGTTCACATCCTGGCTGCCTAGGTGTACAGAGCGTATCTCATATTGATCCCAGACTGCTAGTCCCACCAGGTCTCTGCAACATGGATTGGTCTTAAACTTGGACATCCCTATCCAGTAAGCTGCCATTTGGTTCTCTTTCCAGAACAACCAAACAAACCAGGCGAGAGAGAGAGAGAGAGAGAGAGAGAGAGAGAGAGAGAGAGAGAGAGAGAGAGAGAGAGAGAGAGAGAGAGAGAGTGTGTGTGTTCTGGTACACGACTGGAAACCTCCTGTCTGGGTTTGGGGCAGTGCCACATTCTTGTGGGTCTTTTAGTCACTTTCTGGTTCCCGCTGCTGCAATCCCTGTTCCAGGCTTCACATGAAATCCATCACCAAAATGATGATCTATGAAGTGGTCTGAAGCCACCTCATCGGCTAGACCCCGAAACTGAAGCCTTGAGGTGGAGTTTGTTTGGTGAGCCCCGTTTCTCATAAACACTCTGTGTTAACTGTGACGCTCTCATCACCCCACCGCAGTGCACACACTCCATGAGCCTTAGCCATTAAGGTTTGCTCCATTTTCTTACAAAATACTGAAATTCCCAGTTCTCTGTTTTCCCTGGATGAGTTCCAGGGAAATAATGCTTTCCTACTTTGGAAATCTGTCCCACATGTCTTCTTTTAATACTTCTGATAAATCCCCTGCTCATGATTCATATTTTTCAGTCCTCTAGTCAGTGGCCTTTGGAAACAATTGTTTTTGATCAATTTCTAATTTGGAGGGAGGAAGGAATGAGCCCTTCATTCCCGATGATCCGCATTCTTTTCAAGGGCATCTTTTAAAGTCACTTCTTCTTACACACACACACACACACACACACACACACACACACACACACACATACACACACACACACACAGTCACACACACACACACACATACACATATATACACACACACACACACACACACACACACATATATATATATATGTCTGTATGCCATTGCTATAATAAAGTACCCAAGACTGGGTGGTAGATAATGATAATAAGTTTATTTAATTCACATTCTGAAAGGTTAAGAGCATGACACTGACTTTTGCTCAACTCTGGTGAGGGTTTTGTGGTAGGTGGCACCAAAATATTGGGAGCAGATGAGATTTTATATCAAGAGAGAAAGGCAGGGCCAAATTTACTCTTTTGTAACAACTCCCCCTCAAGAGAACCAGGGTCCCCCAGCACTATATTCATCTCTTCTGGAGACAGAGGCTTAAGTGATCTAAACACCTCCTTCTAAGCTCCACCTCTTAAAGGCTCTGTAACACCTTTTCCATCAGCACACTGAGGACCACACCTCCAACACATGGATTTTAATGAGATAAACCAAGTAGAAACCGTAACAATTTCAAAGGATTAAGCCAGGGTCACAAAGAAACCAGAAAGCAGAAACAGGACAAAACAAGCCACAGATACATGTTCAACTTATTTTTCAGAATTCTTTTTGAGAAACATGAAACATTGGATTATAAGAAGGTCAGAGTCAAAAGTTTTAGGGAGCAGGAAGAGGTAGGGGAGGGATGGTGAGTTGTGGCTGTCTCTGCCGTGTATGTGAAGGTGAGACGGCTCTACCAGCCCAGGAATATCGAGGTCATGAATGTGGCCAGATCCTTCCAGGACAAGTTCTGGTATTCTTAGGAAGCAGGAGCCTTAGCATATTTTACATATAGAGTAAGCCCCTCTCTCTGTCTCTCTCTCTCTCTCTCTCTCTCTCTCTCTCTCTCTCTCTCTCTCTCTGTCTCTGTCTCTCTGTCTCTGTCTCTCTGTCTCTCTCTCCCTCTCTTTCTCTCTGACACACACACACACACACACACACACACACACACACACACACACACACACACACTATACCACAACATTAATGTTTAGTAATCAGCACGTAGTATTCAGCAATAATTATTTCTAATTGTTATTCTTAAAACTAACAAAGAATTCTCAACTTTAAAGATACTACTCTGTCAGCAAAATATTTCATGTGTGCACTATAATGTATACTTATTGAATAAAAACATCATATCTCACAGTCTATCCTCTGTCTCACTGTCTTGAATTTCCAACACAAGTAAAAGAGGTCACAGAAAACACCAGAACAGACATAACCTAAGTTGTGTTTCTTTATTCTTCCCATCACATACTTTGCTTAGAAAAATCTATTCCTCAAATTTGGGGATCTGTTCTTTCACACGGAGTCAGACTGCTCCCCAAGTGAACTGCGGTAGTCCTGAACTCCAAAGGGGACATATCTGAAGCTATATGGGTACAGTTTAATAAATGAGTTGCCACATGTGATACAAGGGTTATTAAATGTTGTGAAACATAAATGTATGTGTGCTAGAGTTGGGCTGTGTACTGTGCTCCAAAAGGTTCATGATTTTGAACAAAATGCCTTATTGCCAGCTATGGTACACTAGGGAGGTGGTGGCCTGGAGGAAATGGAGACATTCTACATACATACTGTGTCTCTCAGGCTGACTATCAGAGTATTGAAACGATGGTCCCCACAGAAATGGGGATTTCCCTGGGAATCTCGTGTTGAGAGGAGGAGGACCCCAGAGGGGGACTTGTCCCCTAGCAAAGGACTTCACGCATTCTAACACCATGTCAGACCACCTCCCAGGATGAGATTGAAGCCCAGAAAATGATGGTGAGTGACAGCATCCCTTGGGCAGAACAGCTAGGGGCACATATCCTCGGCGCTCTACTTAAACTTCAGTATCATTTCAGGACCTGGAAGATGGACTTGGAGCGGTTCCCAGGTCTCTTTTATCCCTCTTCTCAATGCGTGTGCCCACACTGAGTAACGCCTCCCCCCGACACACACACTGTTAATTTGGCTCTTTTAATTGGCTTGTTGAGGAAGGGTAGCTGAACCTGGCTTGGAACACAGGCTGCAACCCCAAGTTTGGTGTGAGTGGTAATAAAAACAGTTAAAACACATGGGAGACTTCTGCTCTTAATGCACCCCCATCTTGGTGGCTACTGCTGGGAACCCCTGAGACTCATGTAACACAACATTCTCAAATCAGCCTAGACTACGATCGCAGGCCAGGAGGAATTGGAGTCTGAAATAAGGATCTACTGTCTATTATAGTTAAATTATGTGTGTTTTTCCCTTTTGTGTATCCATGCTTATCTCTTATCTGTTTTGCTGTACAGATTTCTGCAGGGCACTGCCATCTCAGGCCAACATCCTATCTTAAGAGTCTTTGTCTTCCTCCCTCTGCCTGTTGCCCTGGTTGTAGACAGTGCTTAGCGTACCCCAAGTCTTCAGTGCATGTGTAGTGATGGGGCTATTTCCCCGATACCTCCAAAAGTGTAAGAGTAGCTCATCCTTGTGTTTTGGCCCTTGTGAATTGCACCCTCCTCCTATTTCTTTTATTGCCTAAGCTAGTGGGCTTGTTTTTCCCTGAGACAGTTATATAAGACTCTTGATTCTCCAAATCCATATTAGCTCACCTCCACTCCCTCGGCTTCCTCAGCCTCAGAGGGCCAACGCAGAGGAAGGAAGAAACAAAGGCAGGAAGCTCCGAGAAAGCCGCAAAGACCTGAGCTCCCTGGACCCACCTGAGTGTGAAGCTCAGGTCTCAGTGTCTGGGGCTTGGTTTCCGCATTCTTCCTTCAGGATGGAGGGGACATATCCATATGTCCGTGGATGTGTCCGGGGAACAGGGTGCAAGTGTCTCCTGGAGCCAAAGAATTAGCTCTCAGGAAACTTTGCTGGCTCTTGTCTGTCTTCCTCAGGGAGAAATTCAGTTCTGTGAGTTGGAGCAATTCCTTGTGCCCATCTCAGACCCTGCAGTTTAGATCTTCATTAAAAGAAGGTCCATGGAGGGGCTTAAACACAAAACTCCCTATAATGGTGAATACTCAGAATTACTTTCCACCTGATACTGCTTCATTTAATTGGACTAAAGCAAGCTCCCCTGGCTCCAGACTCCCTTGAAATCCTGCCCAAATTTGCCTGGCTCCTGCGTGGGCCTGAGTAAATATGCGGCAGGTGCACCGAGGGGTTGTGAGCTGGGCTCCCATGAACCGTAATGTTGCTGCATGACTGATTCTCCCACCCTTCGGCCCTCCCTTGAAATCCCAGGACCATCCCTGCTTATGCAAAGAGTAGGCTCCCCAGTGCCGTCTTAGGAAGAAGTGGTAGAGCAATTTCATTTAATATTGCTAGTGCTTCCATTAACCCGACGATATTGCTCTCCATCCTCAATTTAAGACTCCCTCTTTCTCTTGATTATCACTGTATTTCAGAGCACCTGAATGTCCTCCCCAGACCTGTGAGTCAGCCTGGAATAAGAGGATGATGGGATGATCAAAAGCTACAGTTCCTTGAGTTCTCTGGCTTGGGAGTAATGCAGCCTTCCTGCGCCACCCCGGAAGCCTTCAAAAGCAGCCAAGGCGCTCCCTCTCGGTGGCTCTGGTGTTTCCTGTATGTACTGTCTGCTTCATTTTTCTTTGCTTCTGCCTTCCTCCCTGGGTTTCCCCCACCCCATCCCTGGAGCTTGCGGCCGTGGTGTGGGTAAACAGAGGCCTGTTGAATGGCAGATGCCCCTTGACTTATTATGGGGTTATATGAAGACAAGTCCATTGTAAGATCAGCTTGCAATGGAATTTATTGAGATGCAACCTGTTGTGATTTAGACATAAAGCAGAACCCTAGAAAGTCATGTGTTGAAGACTTGGACCCAAACTGGTAGATCCAACCATTGAGAGACGAGTGCTCTGACCTTATCAGTGAATTTTATCTATTGATGGATCATCATTGAATGGACTTTTGAGAGGTGGTGGCAACCGTGGAAGGTGTGACTTGATTGGAGGAAGTGGGTCTCTGGTGGCAAGCCTTTGAAGGGTGTGCCTTGTCTCTGGCTCCCTTCTGTTTTTCTGCTTCCTGGCCACTCTGAGGCAAGCAACCTCTTTCTCCACAGATTTGTGCTGTCATGCCGTTCAGCCTCATCACAGGCCCAGAGCCATAGAGGCAGCCGAACAGGGTCTGAATCTCCAAAGCCGTGAGTCAAAACCACATCTTCCCTTTAGTTAAGCTGCTTTCTTAGGTATCGTGTCAGGGTGACAAGAGCTACCCACCACATTGTATGCTGAAAGTGTACTGAACACACCCAACCTACAGAATATCACAGCTTAGTCCTGCATGCCATAAACATGACCAGAGCATTCCTATTGGCCTACAGCTGTAGAGTCATCTACCCAACACTGAGCCATTCTATAATAAAGTGCAGAGTATTTGGTATGACTTATGGACTACTGTATTGAAAGTGTAAGTTGTGTGAGAATGCTTCTCGACCATCATAAAGCGAAAACATTCACTGTCAAATCATTTAAAATAGAGAACCATCTGCACTTTGATCCTCTTTGATTAATACCTAGGTGTCTGTGATTCTATATGATTGATTGGTTGGTTGACTCAATCATTAATTCCAACATGTATTAAGCGACTGCTATAGGTCAGACACTCTTACTAGTGTTGGGGATGAATTTTGAATGAATCTGATAAGGGTTTTGTGCTCATGAAGTTTAAATTCTACTGGCAAGAACACACACACATACACACACACACACACACACACACACACACACACACACACACGGGGCGGGGTGGGGAAGTAGAAGATAGGTGATGTGAAGAAAATAAATAAAAGTAGACTAACAAGCTGGAGAGATGGGAGCCCACCACCATCCCTCTGGTGTACACACTACTTTGTATGCCCCAGGCCTCTCTTTATGTCAGTTCTGCGTATTGTACAGTGAGCATGATGGCTGGGTGTGCTGAGAACACTTTCTCTAGCAAAGCAGAGCCAGCAAGAGACCTGAACCAACACCCTAAGCACTTGCCACCACCCAGGCCCGCCCTGGCTTTGCAGAAGGTTAGTGTGGGGTCCTTGGAGGAAGGTTCCCACGCTTCCCCCTGGAGAGAAAGCCTGGGAGAAGAAAGCATTATCAAGAGAACAGGAAGCAAAATGCTGGTGCACACTGCTCTTCCTCATCACTACAATTAGCACTGCTCACTCTCTGGACAAGCCTCGAGCAAGGCCACGGCCTTTTCCCTATCCTATCTCTTGCCAGCTGCAGATAGCTCAGTCAGGACTGAATAGAAGTTGCTGTTCAAAACTTAGAATAATGGAGTTGATAGGTAACTGCCAAATCCCTTGGACTTGGCTTCCTTCGGGAGCTGTCCTCTGCAGCCTGCCATGTGCTCAGAGGAGAGGACAATTCTTTACGACCCAAAGTCCAGGCCAAGCTATAGAGCAAGGATAAGGACAGGTATAGGTCTTTAATGAGGGCAGTTCTAGGCCTGTATGAGAGGGGAGGCACAGATGGAAGCCTTTAGAGTCAGCCAGACTTGGGTTGCATCTTGGCTCCTCAGGTCTCTGTTTATCTGGTTTGAGTCATGGTGGGTAGAGTTGCTGGCTGACCTTACTTGTGGTCTTGTGAAAACTAAATAAAAGTATAATCAGACAGCACCATGACCAGGGCAATAGCCTGGCACAAAAATGATGGCCTTCCAGGACATTTCCTGGGAATGTCTATAAGGAGATGTTTTTATTTTTTGAAACTGTCCACCAAAGAAGCATCATCGTGGCTGTAATTTGCTTTAAAATGTTCTGGGTATATTGTGAGGTAAGCACAACCCCTTCCTCTCTTCCCCACATAAGCTCTAGCCAGCACAACCCTCAATAACTTTTATTAAAAATGATAATAATAAATGGGTCAGATCATTCATTGTCATAGTTTTGAAAAGCATCTTCCTGTCAACAACTCCGGAATGACATCCCCACGCCAAACCTCTGAGAGTGACTCCAGACTGAGACACCCAACTGTCACACAGATCCTTCAAAGCCAAAGTCCTAAATGGAATGCTTCCTCCCGCCCCGTCTTAGCCTAATAGCCTACTTCCTGCACCCCAACCATCTTTCCCATGTTGGCAAACAGTACCACTATTCCCCAGATGTTGGAGCCACAGGCCTGTGGGAGAGGCCTGATCACCTTCCTACCTAACCTCCCTTGCCCGTTAGCTTTCTCTCTTCCATCAAAGATTTTCCCAGCAGCCACTCACCAGATCCATAGCTGCCCTTGCCTGGGCAACAGCCTACAGAATTCGTCACCTGATTTAACACTTGTCCACTTCTTGTAATCCATGCCCAACATAGCTGGCCTGGTTGTTTACAAGGTATAAACCAAGCCGTTTACTTCCTTCCCCAATCCTTGTGAAGACAATCTGGTCCAAATAGGCCCCACTGGTCCTTCTCCACCTTCTCCCTCCTCTTTTTTTCAGTCTATCTCTTCCCCACAAAGCTCCAGCCACCCTGACAAGGAGCCAATTTCTCCCTACACTCTCCAGTATACCTTTCCAGGATGGTGATTGCTCCAGTTCATCCAGCTCACTCTCTCTTGCTCTTTCTTGTTCTCTTTTCCCCTCCCTCCTTTTTCCCATTTCCAGTTTCTTCCCATTCTTCAGGGCTTTCTTTACCTTTATGTCTTGAAACAGACCTCTCTGTCATTCTCACTCACAGCACCAGAGTCTCTTGACCTTCAGTCATCAGCGGACATCAGGCTGGGCATGGCGCTCATTGTCCAGCTTGTCCAATAATGAATCAAACAAATTAATTTTGAACATTTTTTCTGCTTGCTTTGTTTATTTATTTCTCTATTACTTACGTGTGTGCAGGCATGCTTGTGCCACTGTGCCTCTGTGGAGGTCGGAGGACAGCTTGTGGAAGTTAGTTCTCGCCTGATACTTTGTGGGGTCCAGTGATCCAACTCGGGCCGTCAGGCCCACTCACCAGTGCCCTTACCCAGTGAGCCATCAGCTGCCCCCACCACTCTTACTGCAAACTCTCCTCTCGGGGCCAAATCCCTCCATTCTCAGGCATCAGGCCAAACCGTCCTGCTCTCCACTGGGCTTGGAGCCCCTTTTCTGGAAGTTGCACACTCCTTCCACACTGCCATCTGCCTAGAGCTTTATCCTACCTCCCAGTGTTACAACACCAGCACCCTAATGCCCTGGAAAGGTAGGTCGGCTGACCAGGTGGATGAGGTGGTACCTATGTACCCATATGCGTTAGTTGCATGTGCTCTATCTGCAATCCTATGTTCCTCTAGGCTGACCGTCGATAACCTCTGTAAAATCTGGCACTGCAGATGTTAGCATCATACTTGAGTCTCTTGCAGCCTTGTGCTGGGCTCCAGCAGAGGTCCTCGCCGCTGGCCTCCACAGGTGATGTACCACTGTTGCCCGGATCAGCGTGCGGGCCAGCTTTGAGCAGGAATGCCTCTCCCTTCCCTGGGTGACTCTGGCTTTCCTATCAGTCTGTGCTAATGAGAAGTGAATGCTGCAATCTTGGGGCTCACTCTGAGGTCGCAATTACGTAAGGATTATTAATGAAGCAACAATGTCAAAATTGTGTGAAATCAAACTCAGATTTAAGTACTTAAAATAAACAGATATAAAGTAACAGATGTCCCGTTTTGTTCTCAGATGATTTCATCCCTTGTTAAAAATAAATGTCTGGCTTGAAAGGAGAAAAAAAAAATAAAAGGGACTTTACTCCCATGTTAAAAATTAATTGAATCCAGAGATTGGTAAAGCAACTAAGTGGTGTAGGATTGTTTTTCCCCCCTTCTTAAAGCAAAGATATATTTGTGTTGATTTTTATTTCAGCAAGTAATGAATTCATTGCATAGTCCCAACTTTGATAGACCAAACTCACATCCTTTGAAACCCAAAGGGAAAATTTCTCCAAAGCTATTATGTAGATAAGAAGGGGGCCCAGTGTATCTGTCTGAGGAGAATTGACTATATGCAAAACCCCAAAGGGTGCAACAGAAGAGGCTTCGGAAATCAGGGGTCCTGCGTGCCCTCTTTTGCCCAGGTTCCCGTGGAGGGCTCCTGCCTTGGAATCTCAGGGTGGAATTCCCAAAGACGACGTCTACTGAAATTAGTAATGAAAAAGGCAAATTAGGTCATCTTGCCCGTCCCCCTGCCGGCTTCCTACACTGTGGTTAATTTTCCCCTCCTTTGATCAGACACATTTTAAATGTTTCAAGAGATGGAAATTACACAAGTTGTCTCCCTCCAGAGCCCCGCTGTCTACTGATGTTGCGGGACTCAACTTTCTGCCTGTGAGACCCCGAGGAGTTTTTCCAACTGTGGAAGGCTGTTTGTGAGCTCGCAACTGCCTTTACTTTCCCCACATTTCACATCATTGTTCTAGTTATGGCCCGATTCATAGGAATCAGGGGTCTGGAGGAACGATCCAACTCACAAAACGGCCCTGGGAACATTGGAAGGAAATGACTGATCTGCAAGAGTCTGGGGACAAAAATGGGGGACCGATGCTGAAGTCCTTGACTGAAGGTACAGCAGCCCACGGGCCTGACACCAGCACTCCACACGGGAGAGCTGCATGCGATAGCATTTGTTAGAGGTTAAACAGGCCACAGCAGAAACCATGTTTCCAGAAGGAAAGTATACATGTTTCCAAGGTTTTAGAGACTTAGGGGGAAAAAAGTTTTGTGTTTTTTAATGAATTAAAATTCTTTATCGCTCTTGTTTTGAATCCCATCTCTGCATGCCATACCCGGGAAAACTTCTATACAGTAACAGTGGAAAACGAAAGACAGGCTAGCGGTGCCAGTTGAACAGGGCAGTGGATGTCCGGAATACTGCTGAGTCGCTCGGGGTTATTCCGGCAAGAAGAGAACGCGGAGCTCAGCGTCATTCTACCAATCCCAGAAGGAAGCATTCTTTTGGGCTGTGGGTAGAGACGTGGCTGTGGCACTAACAGTGACTTCTTGCACCTCGCTACACAGCGCACCCTCGTCTCTGGCTGGGTGAAGGGGGGCCGTGGCTGAGCCAGAGACCTGGGTGCTCCGCTGGTCTCCACACAGTGTATCCACTTCCAGGTCCGCTCTCCATTCTGCCCTTAGTTATGGACGGAGAGGGTGGCACAAAATGTTCTCCATTGCATTTCCGGTCCTTCACGTGGCTGTCTTGTGGCAGGCACTGCTGTTGCTGAGACGCCATGCCTCCCTTTCCACTTCCTAGGGCATCCTCCATTTTGGCTCTGAGCATCGTCATGCCATTACGCTGAACTGTTACAACCCAATCAAATGGAAACTGACTTCTCCACCCTCCCTCAGAGCTGGCTCGGTCCTGGGCAATTAGATCTACACAGGCACCCTAACCCAGAGGCCTTTGCCTCGGGGCCCTTCGCCTTCCTCTCTGTTGTCATTTTGCAATTGTAAGTGTAACACACAGAGAGGAGGAGACTTGGCAGTAGAGACATTGTAGCCCTGCCAGGGGCTACAATGACAGCCCAGTGTGCGTGTGCGTGTGCGTGTGCGTGTGCGTGTGCGTGTGCGTGTGCGTGTGCGTGTGCGTGTGTGTGTTGGAGCAAATAAACAACTTTACAGAAATCCACTACCATATGGCTTTCTGTAACTGCCGAAAGTCTTCCTGGCTGATACAAACCATCATGCTGTTGGAGAGTCCATGTGACTAGTTCTTTGCTGAAGGCCAGGGTTCAAGGATGAGAGCTTTTGGGAAGGACATTTTAAGTTCTATCCAGTTATTGATGTCTGCAAGCAAGTTTATCAAATTAATTGTTCATTACAATATCGAAGACCTAAAGGAGTAGATTGGGATCAGACTAAACGATGCTGAATAGAAGGAGTGGACTCAAGTCAGCAAAGTTCTCAGCAGGGCGTGGTTTGGGGGTCAGTGGGTTGGGGACATGGGCAGAGCTGAGGAGGGATGGCGAGACCCTGAAAAGGATGCGGCAGAAGCCAAGTCTGTTCTGGATTCTTCTGAGACTGTCTCCTCCTGGGCAGCACTGACGCACTCAGGTAGCTCAAGGGCAGCAGTTGAGTTCCACAAAGAGTACCCCATGATGTAGAATTTGATTTGCTAATACCTGACTGCATGTCTGCTGCCTGGGGCTGCACCCTGATACTTCATGTTAGTCCTCTCTCAAACCCTGTACTGCCTTTCTTTCTCAGGAATCCATAGTGTGGAGGTACTTCCCTCCTAGCTCAGATGTGTACCTCCCTGTGGTCTGAGCATCCCCATGGGCTTGACTTCGCTCCTCCTTATCCTGACATTTCCTGAACCTCCCAGCACCTTGTTGCCTTATGTTGAAACCAACATTTGCGGGAGGGGTCCCCATATGCTAGGCAGCATTTTCAGCTACTCCCATGTGCCAAGCCCCTGGATCCTAAGTTCTCAGGTTCTGTCTCTCCCAGGCTTGGGATGTTCCATGTCCCCGTGACAGGACAAGGACCCCATCTGCTGTGTAGTAATTCTGAACCTGTTCACCCGTCCCCCCTTCCTCCTCCTCCACTCCTTCTTTCAAACCATCACAGAAGGTTTCTACTAACAGCACTCGTTATATTAGCTACTTTGGCTGGTAAAAAAAGTACCTGTTCCGACAATGTTTTTAATGACAGAAATGACTTCATCTCAAAGCTCAGGTGCATGGCCAGGAACTCATGGGTCCAGGAAAAAGAGGATTCTAAAGAAAACAGCACATTGGAGTCAGTTCCACATAGCACAGGGAGGAAAGACCCTATGGAGAGTGTCCTGGGAAGTCACTGGGATGGAGAAGGCATGCCTGAGCAGCAGAGTTCAGTGTGAGGATGCAAGCCTCACATAATCTCGTTTACATTCCTCTGTGCCACTACCTAGCTGTGTGACCACAGACAAGTCCCCTCTTGTCTTCCAGCTTCAGTTTCTTGTCTACACGTAGGTAAGTGGTGTTTCAATGGCTCAAACTGCAAGGTTTCTATTAGAATGCCATAACTAGTCCTCAAAAATGCAAAAAAAAGGGGGGTGGGTGGGTTGGAGAGGCAATAAACCACACTAGATATTGCAGCGGGGAGTTTAAGACAAGATATTGGCTACAAATGTTTGGAGGGGCTTTGGGAGAGAAACCTACAAAGCAACTAGAAAGCAGAGGTCAGAATTTGTACCCTGTCAATGCCTCCAGGAGCCCAAGGAACACATGTACACTGTCACTCAACAGCAGCTACGGGGCCTTGCAGTCACCTCCTGTTGTCTGTTGCTGCTGCTGCCACCTGGACAGTTAATTAATCAGATGAAGTATTGAAATCGTGATGCCTGAGCTCTCAGTTTCTAGGATTCTGTGAGTACTCTCCCTTGGCAGTCCCTAACCAAAACTGGCAAGGAGTTCTGGGAAATGTAGTTTGCAAGCTTCTGAACCCTGGAGAGAAATAGTGAGTATGGACTAAGGTCTAAACAATTCGCACCACTGACACTGATGGACATAATTCCCGACAATTAGTAAGTTTCTGGGTCTGTTAGTGACCATGCTCATAGATATTGTTATCTTTGTTTTTATTTCTGCAATTGATAATAAGTGGTACCACAATTCAGTTAGTTCACCATTTGGGGCTTCAATTTCATCTGCACAGTGACAGGGTTGGATAGGTGAGGGCTAGGGTCCCTCTCTGCAAATAATTCTTTTCTTCCCCCATTTTTTCAAACAAGAAACCTTTGCTGAACATCTTGTTCAAGCCAGACACTGGGGATAGGAGGGTGACTGTGGCAGTGACATCCGCAAGATCAGGCTTGTGTGAAGTCACTATCTGGTGACAAAGACAAGTAAATGCATAATTCGTGCTGCTTTTTAATCCTGAGCTTTCTTTACCTTCAGGGACAAGAAAATGGATTCCAAGTCCGGTGCTCTTTTCTACTTGTGTCTTTCCCTCTCTGATTATTCTAGCAAAGCCATCTCTCTACCAGGGGAAATTTCTTCTGCTGCTTCCAGATGCACACATGACCAACAGTCCCTCTCTCTTCAACAGGCTACATTTCCCATTGTCCACCCTTCCCCCACACTGGCCTCAAAAATCAGCTTGTCAACCAGATAAAGGTGAGATGAGTCACAGCACGGGACAGCAGCCGGGGACCTGGTCAGCACCTGCAGAGCAGTCAGGGTAATAAGGAATGTAAAAATATGAACGCTCTGGGTCTCTGTGATTTCCCTGTTTGCCCAATCTGTCACTCTGCTACCCATGGATGCCCCACTATTACTCGTGACCCTAATGTGGGGTGGGAGACCCTGTGTGTTCCATCTTGGATCGCTGCTCACTCGGAATGCGTTTCACATATTGCCGTGGAAACGTCAATTCCCCGAGCCAAGAAGACCCCTGTTTCCCAGAAGCTTCCTCTACAAACTCTAGAATATAGATGAGCCGGGCCCAATCACGCGCTGCATCTGGGCCCAGCGGATTTGCAGCACACCTGCATTGGAGGTAAATCGATTGGCGCTTCTTAATCCTGGCTACCACCAGGCAGGTTCTCCCCTACTCATTGAAGCTTAGTAGCAACACGCCCTTCACTGTAAAGAGAATTTTTTGCCCTCTCACTTGGGACTAAAGGTCAAAGTTTAAATCTATATTTAATGCCATTTTCTGAAAACTGGATTTGTGATTCCCTTTATGCTGGTATTACATATCTTAAGGGATTTCAGGGGGAGAAATCTGGGAAGCCCAGTTTCTGAGAGTGACCTTTACTTTAAATGTGTAAATAGGATGGAGCCTGTGTTTCTGGGTTTTAAACCTTCTAATTGTGCTTCCAAAGACAGTTCTGGAAAACATAGGCTGTGCAGAACGGCTACACAGAAGCCACTTTGAAAAGACGCGACTTTGCAGATGAAAGGCGGAAGGTCAGGCTTGCTAGGGACAGTTTTCCAGAAGCTTTGTACCCTGAGCCACAGTGAGCCCACATTAGAATA